>NC_133504.1:39065000-40387500 GCF_049354715.1 Callithrix jacchus
CACAAGGCTTCCTTTGTTCAATGTACTCATTCATCGTGGACTCCAGCAAGTAGGCATATTTCCCTTTGGACTTCCGCACTCTAGCCACCCCTTCGGCTGTAGTCCTCACAAACACAGAGGGCTCTGCACTCCTCATGTAGGTCCACATTTTATCGAACACTGCAATTTTAGATCTCTGCAGGAAAAGCAAGGGGCCAGAGAGCATTAATAGAGGCCCTAAAATATTACTCACGAGACGCAAAAGGAGGTATTACTTTTCAAAACATAGATAATACACACAATATGGACAAATCACATCTTTTGACTTTTTTTTCACTAATAACAGTTTTGTCATTATGCCAAATCATTTTTAATAGATTTACAAGGATTTGAAACATAGATTCACTATGGTAAACAAAATGCTGTATATCTAAAAGTAATCTGAAATAGTCACAATTCGAAATAAATTGAAAAATGCACTACACTATTTATAGAAATCATTCAAATTAAGAGACAAAGAGAAAAGATATCTTTGCTGCCCAAATCCTAAATGGTCTATTCCTAATTAGTGGCAGAACCCGATCTGTGTAATGTGAATTGGTCAGGCATGTAAGTGGTGAGATCCTAATGAAATGCCTATTAGCTGCAGAATAAAGATAATATTATGCTGGAGGCTTCTATTTGATACTGGCTGACACATTTCTAGAATAACACCGATTTTTTAAAGAAATATTCTTTGACCATTGAAGTTTTCTTTTAATTAAAGGGGACTTTTTTGCTTTGAATATTTTAACACCCAAATCCTATCTATTTCAAGATATACTGGAAAAAAACCAACATTCTTATCAGTGACAGATATGAAAGAAAGAAGTGCTAATTGGAACTGTATTATTGAAGGAATATTTATCTTAAAACTTAGTGGACAAGAGGCAAAGATACACATCAAAAGAGTCATTTAGTACTTCCTATTCAGACTCAAAAGAAGTTAAGCATAGAGCTAGAAAGTCAAAGCATTTGAATGTCTGCTTATTTTTCTATTCACAATTTTCTCACATGATTTTAATCCCTTTTGGGAAGACGACTTTGAATAACCCCCTTTGTTATTTTAATTTAGTGAGCTGGAAAAGGAAAATTGAAATTGAAGACTTATTTCAAAACTCATGAGGTTTGGGGTTTTTTTTTTTTTTTTTTTTTTAATCCTAAGGAATTTTAGAAATACAACCTTTACCTTACACAAAGCAGCTATCTGATATAATCCAAATTTTTTATAATACTGCCCTACGGATTCAGGCAGCTTTACAGATAAAAGCACTCTATTTTGGCGAAAATCTTGGGTCAAGTGCAAATAGAGTATAGAGTAGACTTGTGTCACTGGGGTTTATGATAACATAACTGAGGTGTTCAGACTTTGCTTGTGTTTCTCACTGTCACCATTTGAGTAGGGACTGTTGTATTGAGAGAGGCTCATGGACCATTTCAGCTCAGTGGTATATGCAGGCAGAAGACCCTTTAACCCTAAATATATATCAACATTCCTTACTTCTTAATACCTTTCCTCTCACCTAATTGTTTTAATAAACCACTCTTAAATCTATTACCAAATAATGCCACTTCAGATTTCAGATTTTAAAATTCATTACCTAGTGAATCAAGCTTTCTCTCTGTTGTAAAAGCACATCTACGAGAGTGAAAATTCCATTAGGACTCCAGCTAATGTTTAGCATGACACTGTGCCAATAGTATACATACTAGGTTCTTAATAAATGTATGCTAATTGGCTATTTGTGATTTGGTTAAGAAGAAAAAACCACTTTTGATTTTTCTGAACCATCACCTACTCTAGAAATTGCTTATTTGCTTGTGTTTTCTCCTATACTCTGCCTTCATATTCTCAACCAAATTGAAAGATGTTATAGCACTTGAGCTTGATTAAATAGAAAGCAATTTTATTAAACCTCAAAGTGTTTTTGTAATGAGAATTCTCACAAAAACATGATGTCACTTTCACAATTTTGATACAAAATTACAGGCTGATAAAGAATAGTTCAAAATGATGACACAATTATTTTATCAAATCATCCATTAATTTCAATTTTTCAAGTTTAAAATATCAGTGTTGAGGCATTAAAATATTACATGAAATGTTTCATAAATATGAATGACCTTCAGAGAAAATTTAAAAAGTAGCAATAAAATTTGCTGTTTCATTTATAAAATATCTTCTGCTGGTTTTAAGAATATTTCTCTAAGTATAAATATAGTATCTCCAAGAATGAAAGGACTTTAAAATACAATCTAGAAAAAAAAATGGACCTAGCTACTTTCATCTGAGCTATTGATCGCTGTCTTTGCAGTTTTGAATCATTTAAAGATATATTCGTTCTGGTATGTTAGGTCATCTAGACATACAAGTTCTGTTAATCGGTCATTTTTTTATAATGGGACTTCACGTGTATTATAACATATATGAATATTTTTAAATGAGCATGATTTTATGATATAATTGTAGATTGGTAACGTCTATAAACTAAGACTTTAAAATACACATTGATGATACTGAATCAGGCTGAAAGTAACTTATTTCATAAGTCAGAGTTTCTGAAAGATAGACATTTTTTCTTTAATTAGCTAATTCATTTGCCTCTTAGTAGTTAGCTTACTGTTCACTTTTTTAACAAAGTTAATAAAATGTTTTCATAACCATATCTTTTCAAGAATTATTGTTTGAACATATTTAGCCAAAGGTACACAAATAGGATAGCTCATAAACATTATAATACTGTTGTATTAAAAACTGTCATTCATTAGGACAAGGCATTTATTAATTTGAATTTCATAGCTACTTTGAAAAGAAGAATGGGAAGAATCTGATGACATTCTTACTGAGAGACAATTCAGAATATATGTATTTACCTTCTATTGAACATATCAGAAAAAATGTTAGGCTAAGTAATAAAAATTATGCCTAGAAATCTTGATTTTCTCCAAAACCATAGCAATATAAATAAATAGTAACCATCAGATAAACAATCCAAAGGCAAAGCAAAGTTCTTCCCTGGGCTTCTCATCTAAGAAGATGCCTGATAAATTATAGTTATTTTTTATTAGGTTGGTGCAGAAGTAATTGCTGTTTTTGCCATTACTTTCAATGGCAAAACTACAATTGCTTTTGTGCCAGCCTAATAGTTAGGTTAGTGTAGGTGACAGTGCTTAACTTGGCCTAATTCCACCCGCTTCGGCCTCCCAAACTGCTGGGATTACAGGCTTGAATGTGTTAATTTTCTACTTGATGCATTTGGGAATTGGGGCACTACGATCATCAAATCCACTCCAGCCTCTTGATCGCTTATTACTTAGAATATATTTACAAATACACTAAAAAATAATGTAATCCCTTGTGGTCAACTAAGATAATGTACATAATAGCATTTGCTGTTAAAATTCTGGAATCCAGCAATTCATGTTACATGCACACATTGTTCTCCAAAAAGCACCCAGATAATTAAAGCAATTGTATAGAAAATGCAAATTAAATACTGATCAAATTGCCTCAATTAGCCCCTTTGTGTGGACTTTGGAGATGAATGCTAGACATTGATGATTACCACCCTCATAAGCAATATCTACATTTGAGCAAATTTTAGCAAAGTAGACAAGGGAATAAGGCAAGCCATATAGAGTTTTAAAATAAACCACATAATTTCCCATCTTCTGTAATACTGATCTGCATGCTGGTCCAGAGAAGCGTGTGATGCAATGCAAAAGGAAAACAAAGGGCTTGATGATCGTTTCTGTCAAGATGGCCCCAGGGAAGAGTTATGTCTTTCTCAGGAATAACTGCCTCTTGAATTTTCTACCTCTTCCCCAAATCTACATGCTGCTTTTCATGAAATTTAAACTCTCTCTCTCTGTATGTGTGTGTGTGTGTGTGTGTGTGTGTGTGTGTTCACTTTTTGAACAAAGTTAATAAAACGTATAAATATCCCATAGAGCTAAGCCAAGGAAGACTGGATTTTGAAGTTACATGTTAAATCGAATACAATCATTCTTTAAGCAAGCATAATAAAGTAAAATGAAATCCATCAAGATGACATTGAGACAAGCAGGCTGGTTAGTTCCTTGTTTTAATATGATCTGGAGAAAAAGGATAAAAGCCCCTCACTCAAGCTCTGGCTTATCTGACTCTCAGCCAATCAGTAACAAAAGACCCAATAAGCTATTAATTGTAAGTTTTTATTTCAGGAGGTTAGTGACTTCCCTGGGGCCACTGAATGCACAGTTTGAATTAAACTCCAACCTATAGTTAACCTTCCTCATTTTAATGCTAAAAATTTTGCCCAGGATTGGAAATTTAAAATGCTAATGCTACATATGATACACGAAGCATGTTGTGCCACTGCCCAAGCTCGAGAAAAGCCCTGACAGAATCCTTCCCTGTAGAAAGGTCCTATAAAACTAACACACATGCTACATAAAGCATTCTTTCCCTTTCTCAGTGCTGGGTCCCTTGTGCACAAGCTAAATAAACTTTATCTTTATCTTTATCAAGATAAAATAGTAGTTTCTCTTGATATGTGTCCTAGGAGACTGCAAGAACCCAATGCACCCATAACAGTAACTACCATCACATTTTGATGAGGAGACCCAGGCCTTTAGCTTAATCCAATGATATTTGACTTCTCTATGTTTCTTAAGAAGTCAAGTTTCTTTGAACACAGCTATTCAAATCCCTTTCAATGGTTTTGTATTATTAACAGGCATATCAATTTTAAAACCATCAGATCTCATGAGAACTCATTCACTGTCACAAGAACAGCATGGGGAAACCCATCTCCATGAATCAATTACCTCCACCTGGTCTCTCCCTTGATACATGGGGATCATGAGGATTATAGAGATTACAATTCAAGATGAGATTTGGGTGGTGACACAAACACTAACCATATCACATGTTAATGCTCATAGTACTCATAGAATCATATCTTTTGGTAATTTTTATGCTTAAAAAAACCATGCCTTTAAAGTTGACAATGCAAACATTACTTCCATATGTGCTCATTCCATTATGAATGGTAAATGATATTATTATTATATATTATGCCTACTCATTATATCCTATGTATTAACTCTATGTGTACATATATGCATACAATGTGAATTGATAATGTAGAGGAAGAGCAAGTGATTCCCCTATGACCCCATTTTTCATTTTTTAATAGTATTATTCAACTGGCCCATTCAAGATATATCATGTACGAGAACATCTTGATTGCAACCAAAACACTTGACAAAATATGTGATATTTTTGTGACTTAGATGGAAAATTAGGTTTTTCAAAATTAGGTAAGTTTGTGATGAAAATATCAATCACATTTAAAGAACATTGATTATTATTTATTAGTATACAAATGCTGATTTCAACAGAAGCTGTTGTTATACCGTTGATTATATACTTACTTCCATTATGTCTAGTAATTCAGTCAACAATTTGGATAAAGATATACAAGGCAAATATTTCAAATTTACAGATATTACTATGGTAGATAATAGAACCAGTATTTCAATGTTATGAGATTAGGCCAATTAGCACTTATAATAATAATGTAAAATTTAACAGGAGTGAATACAAAATCTGGCATGTAGCTTTCATCAATTCATATTCATAGAATTGAAGACATGAGGCTTACCACAATTCATTAAATTCAACCAGGTTTTCAGTAACCTTCAAATTAAGGCAAGTTATTAATTCCATGCAGTTACCATAAAAGCTAATAAACTTAAAGATTTTAAATGAAATTATAGAGTCTAAATAACAGAATTTTAATTTCAAATACTTTAAAAACCAATGAGGTTATATAAGTGAGCAAAATAGCAATGGAGTAATAGAGAATGGTGTGATTGCAGTAACTAGAGAACACATGATTTCATTAGAGCCTATGTTTTTTCTCCATGTAAACATTGGGCTGCCTGAAAAACACAAATGTTCAAGTTGAAATTGTGGTCTGAAATCTGAATTTTCAGATTCAGGTCAAGAGCCTCAGAAATCACCGCTAAAGAACTTATTCATATAACTAAATACCACCTGTTCCCTCAAAACGTACTGAAATAAAAAAAAAAATCCTCTGTAAGTAGATCAAATCAGACCCTTTATCTAGATAACACACTATAAGAATAACATGAACAAACTTGCAATTAAAATATAAGAAAATTATAACAAGGGTTTGAAAATATAATAAATGGTTGAGAGAATTCAGAATGTTTAGGCTAGTGATGAGAAAAGAAAGCGATGGTAGTTCTCTCCATATATTTGATGTACTTATGATATGCAAAAGAAAATCATTACTTAAGTCAGACTTAGGACCAATAAATAAAAATACTTAGGATACAAGTTTTGATCTTATAAGAACTTTCTAAAGATCATAACAATAATAACTGTAACAAAATAGAATAGATTGTCAATAAAAATAGTGAATCTTAATGAATTCATTAGGTATATTCAAGAATCGCTTGGATTATTAACTCAATAAATGTCATGATATCGCTAACATGAACAGAATTTGGGAGCTAATTTATATCTAACCCCTGTATTTACAGATGTGACAGACATTAGAGATCACCACTTAGAACTTATCTGCCATGTGAGGGTTGGCTTTAGAAATACTTTAACTCAGCATCTTTTTTTTTTTTTTTTTTTTTTTTTTTTGAGACGGAGTTTCGCTTTTGTTACCCAGGCTGGAGTGCAATGGCGCAATCTCGGCTCACCGCAACCTCCGCCTCCTGGGTTCAGGCAATTCTCCTGCCTCAGCCTCCTGAGTAGCTGGGATTACAGGCACGCGCCACCATGCCCAGCTAATTTTTTGTATTTTTAGTAGAGACGGGGTTTCACCATGTTGACCAGGTTGGTCTCGATCTCTCGACCTTGTGATCCACCCGCCTCGGCCTCCCAAAGTGCTGGGATTACAGGCTTGAGCCACCGCGCCCGGCCCTAACTCAGCATCTTGATCTAACCTCAACAACATGCATTCAGACACAGGGCATTTTCAATGTTTGTGTGTATGTGTGCATGTTTATGCAATTAAAAAGTGAATGAGAAAAATTCGTTGTGGTAGCAAACTATCCTAATTCAAAAGTCTGTGAAATTCTTTTTCATTATACATGAACAAATTTTCAGGGCAGCAGTTGGTTTTTTGGAAAGTAGGAACACTACTAGACCATTTGCACTGTGCTCTGTAACCAGCTACCGTTGCTTTAGGAAGTAACTCTATATGTCCACTGCCAAGCTAAAGGGTGGTGTTTCAATATTTTGAGAAAGAAAAAGGAGAAAGAAAAGAAAGAAAGAAAGAAAGAAAGAAAGAAAGAAAGAAAGAAAGAAAGAAAGAAAGAAAGAAAGAAAGAAAGAAAGAAAGAAAGAAAGAAAGAGAAAGAAAGGAAGGAAGGAGAAAGAGAGAGAAGAAAGGAAGGAAGGGAGGGAGCAAGGGAGCAAGGGAGGGAGGGAACCCAATACAAGGTATAAATTTCTTCTAACAATATTAAGAAAATTTGACTATGGAATAAAAACCAGGACTGAATTTGATTTCAAAATAAGGAAATGAACAAAAAACCCTAGAACTCAGAGGAAGTAACATAAAAGGAAAAATTCCTGCAAAAGTCAAGCAGTACCCAGGAAAATCCCACTAATATACGTAAGAAAGAATGGGCCCCTTGGCATTTCAGTATAAATCCCTTTGGTAAGTCAAGGACCACAGTACTTCTTACCCTCAAATTTCACACTACTAATCCATGCATAGAAAGAGTATCTGTATCCTGAAATAAATGTTTAAAGACTCTGATCTCAATCTTTCTGGTAAAAAGATCAAAGTGGTTTCATCAAACATGTATTTAAATATTTAGAATATAGACTAAATTTTTAGCTTGAGTCTATGTTCTTATTTGCTATGTCAAGAATAAGAGACTAGTCAGAAAAGTATTTGGAGCAAAATTATATAGGACAATGACTTTATAACATACATACAGCTAAGAAAAGGTAATTTTATATATTTCATATTTGTATTTATCAGATGCTAGCCACAATAAAATGTCTGCAATCATTTTAATGGTTAATATATTTCATTTTGAAAAGCACAGATATTAATATAAGCCTCTAATTTTTAAATTTTATTTTAATGCTAATATGAAAATTTTAATTCTACCTAGTATTATTAAGGAAGCAACTTTGACTATAAGATCTGAGAGAGATACTATAAATTTTAAAATCTATAAAACATCCTCTACTATGATAAGATCTTTGTTCCTTTAAAGACAACATGAAATAATCATATTTTGGAACTTTGAGAATATTTGTCATTGCTTGATTTGTCCAATTTCCATTTTATTTTTAAAATTTCATTTCTTGGCTAAGCAAGATGGCTCATGCCTGTAATACCAGCATTCTGGGAGGTGGAAGGATCACTTGAGTCCAGCAGCTCAAGACCAGCCTGGGCAACATAGGGAGAACACCATCTCTACAAAAAAATTAGAAATTAGCTGAGCATGGTGGCAGACACTTGTGATCCCAGCTACTAGGGAGGATGAGTTCAACCCAGGAGGCTGAGGTTGCAGTGAGCCATGACCATACCACTGCACTGCAGCCTGTGTGACAGAGTGAAGCCCTGTCTCAAGAAACAAACAAAGAAAAAAAATCATTTTCCTGTGAAAATAAGCAGCCACCTTTACAACTTTCTTTGCTCTGGCTAATCACTTAATAGGAGTCAGAGCAAAATTATCTGCTAGAAATGCAAGAGATAAATTACTTTAATATCAAATTGTTCTTCAAATATCAAAAGTGTAATTGAATAATTTTCAAAATTCTGTCACCAATACTTATATTTAGTTGAGATTTGATCCCAATATATTTAAATAATTGAACAATTCTATTCTCTTCTCTACAGAGCTGTGGGACCATATTTATTACCATAGCAACTAGTGTAAAAAATCCAACAGAGGTAGGCAGAGATGATTCTTTTACTTAAATACAATAATAAAGTGAATTGAAAGCTAAGGCGTTTAAAGTATCTGTACTGTTTATTCTGAAATTCATCTTCTCTCTGAAACATTTAAACAGGAATTTTAGAAAGGTTTTGAAATGAGAGACTAATTCTAAATCACTTCTGTACTGTTTGAACCTTTCCTTCTAGATTAATTGTTTTCATGATAAGCTATTGGTATGAAAAGGAATGCATTCTCTTTGGTATGGACAATAATAGAAAACATCCTGTAATCTGATTAGTCAAATTATTTAGCCAGTGTATTGCAAGAGTAGTCTTTAAAAGACACAGTGGGATGGTTAGAGAGTACACTGACATTTGCAAAGAATAGTTATGGAAAGAGAATGACCAAAATAACACATCTACCCTGGGAAAAGCTACCACTTTGCACAATAATTACAATTCCACAGGCAGACATACACCTTCCTTAGCAGTGAGTCGTCAAAAACACATGATTCATTATGGCTTCTTCTACATTTCCCTATTTTTCTCTTCCTATGAAATTTAAGAACTACTGAATGAGCTACATGGTCCTTAAAATGGACAATACATTTTAAAGGAACCTTTTTGACACTTCCTGTATTGTTAACCCAGCTAGTGTTAGCTGAAATGAAAGAACACGGGTTCTCCCAAAGGCAACTTAGGATAAATGTATTCTTAAATACATTTAGTATGCTTTATGAATTCAGTGCTTTCTCAGATGTTCTGTGGAACGGTGACAAAAATTAAAATGTCAGAGAAAGAAAAACTGCCAACCAGAAAGGAAATGATTTTAACGTCTCCTGGATCATCTAGAGAAGGCTTGGGCATACAAGAGTTTTCAGCTGTGCAGATTGTTCTGCTATAATCAAGCCCCCAAAAAACTGAGGAAAGAAAATTTGTAAAAGATGACTAACCATGCATGAGTGACTTGCAATGTATGCATATGGTGCTACTTTTTCCTTATTTATTCACATTCAGCATTTATTTAATACCTACAAAACTGTTTTTTGAAACTATTTAAATGTTTAAGCATGGGTGACACATCTGTGAAGGGTCTCTTTTGATATGAGTAACTTTCTACATATATAAAACACAAATGACTATACTCATTTCATTTCCAGATCTGAAAGATATTATATGTTGATAAGTAGATATATGCATATGTATCATAGGCATACATATTTCTGCCTTCATAGAAATACGCAATATAGGTAATTGTGGCAGATAAATCATTAGCAATACCAGGAATAATAAAAAAAGCATTGGGAATGACAAATTCGTGAAATTCATTCTTTATAACATGGCAATAAAGAAATCATGCTATATTATTACTAAATACAAACAATAACAGACTTAAATGTAACTTTAATGAAATAGCAATTAATATAGTTCTGTAGAAGAGGTGTCATAATGGCTAGAACATTTTCATTTGCAATTATATTTCAGGAATTTTTTTATATGTAAATATAAATAAGTGTCTTTTATGCCATAGAGAGTGTTGAAAAAATATTACTATCTTTAAAAGGACACTCTCCATTATTTTAATTATCTTGTAATATTGATTATATAGTAGGGCCATGTATACATATGGAAAATTTCATACTAATTATTTCACTGGTAAGTATCAGTTGCATTAATACAAATTATCTATCATTTATGCTATTTCTTAACTCTAAAAAGTCTACAATGCTGGGTGATAACAGTAGAGTCTTATGGTTTATTATCAGACTAAATTTACCTTTGCAGATGGAATAAACTTCTTTAACGAAGAAGGCAAATGCCTGTATTTTGGCAAAGCTTAGAATCTTTTCCTTCGAACATTATCATCAAAATAGACAACATATTTAGAGGATAAATTGTCTCCCTCATCCTCCCAGAGGAGAGAACCAGAGGGAATAGATTGCAATGTGGAGACAGCACAGGAATGAAGAGTGACTTCCTATAGGCAAGTTAATACTTGTGCTTCATGGTCTGACAAGCAAATGAGAGGGGTAGATAAGGAAACCATTTCTTGTCCTTAAAAATGAAAGTTTCTGTAGGAACATACTGCATATAGGTCCTATAAAATCATTTTCCACACAAAGTCATCTAATTTAAGATCTGTCCTATTTATTGAGATAAGAAATTATTAAAATGTGAAGCTCTAAAAATAGTGGCTTATAATTGAAAGGCTAATTCTCTCTTAATTATAGGTATGCTACAGTGGCACTATAATTAGGGATGATCAGTAATTCCAAAATGAATCAGACTTTATCATTCACTCTGTACAAAGATGTGCATAGGTTCCATAAACAGAAAACTGCAGAAAATAGAGATGTAAACTCATTTTCTTCTCATCTCTTGGTGGTTACAAGATTGTTCTCCATTTACTCTCTCTTTCAAGCAAAACAAAGTAAATATATCTTGAATGTTTCATTTAATGATCACCACTAAGGAAAGTATAGATTTTAAATTAGAAAATTTGCAGTTTCAATTGAACTTCTGCAATAATTACATACTCACTTACTTTACTAAAATAACATTAATATAATCTGGTTTACCATTATTTACCTGAATCTAAAACTATCTTAGACTTTAATGGAAGAACAAACATCATCTTAATACAAAACAGATTCCTGATTATTAAAAAAAATTCATCTTATAAATTTATATAAAGTGCTTTTATCTCAAGAAGAATATACTTTAATGAAACAATATTGAAACAAAAGACTGGGAATTTGAAATTCTGAATTCTATTTTAGAACTGACCATTAACTTTTAAATGGCCTCAACTTATTTTTTATCTTTCAGTTAGTTATTATTTGAAATTTAGACAATGACCTCACTTCTCAAATCAGTTTCTGCAATGCTAAATAGAAAGCTCTGGTTATGATGAAAACCAACAGTTGACTTGATAAACTCAGTGATAACAGAGAATTTAACAATAATATAACTAGTAAAATTCCTAGTTGTAAAAGAAGATTAAAAAAACTATCACTAAAGCCAAATTAATCCACATTACAAAACATGAAGATAAATGTTAGAACCTTAAATCTTAGCAAATGGCAAAAGTGTATTATTGCACATTTAATCAGCTGTTTTACTGGATCTTGGCTCCAAAAGTAGGCTTAATGAATGGGCAGAGAGCAAAGTAAGCAATACACGTTTTTAGTCTGGCTTCAGCCCACTTGATCCATATCCCTTTCCTGGTAGGCTGGACCATAAAAATCAGTCTGCCAGCCTTCACCCTGCTCTGTATCTGCCTTACACAGAAGCCCCAAAATTCCAAAAGAACGTTGAGAGAGGATGAACCCAAGACCTGTGGTGAATGTTAATTTTGGGATAGAAACAAGAATTTTCTTTGTCGCATTTTTCCACAGAAAGTCAGTAATTCAACCACACTACAGCCAATAGATATACTGTAGTTTACCCTATGATATAAGGGAACAATATTAATAAAAATCAAATACTTTCATCTTTAAAATGTCTCTAAATTAGCTTCATCTTGTTTAATACATTTTATATAACATTCTATGAAAAAAAATTATTGACTCAAAGGGAATCTGTTACTCAGTTTCACTACAGTAATTCAGTAAACTCTGGGTGAAAGGTATGAGACTTGCTGAATACAGTTGGAAAGCCATAGTAGCCTAGAAAACATTTTGAGGATAAGAAGCAAAAATAAGACTTTCCTCACTATTATCATCATGGCTTCCAATTATCAAATATTATTATAATACAGTTAGCACAATTGCTCAAAATTCCTTATGAACTAGTAATATTTTTATTTAATCCAACTTGAAGAAACAAAGCTTTTGTATACATAATTTCCCATTCGCAACCATTTCATATATTTCAATGAAAGAATTAACATATCAAGTTCCTATTCTCTTTGGTGAAGTGTGCTGTTTTTTGGGCTCCTCTTTTTTTTGGTACAAACAGAATACTGTGATTTTAAATAATTTTGAGCTCACAATCTTCTTTCTCTAGATAAGGAGAAGCTGACTACAACATTATACACACTGAGACCTAGCCAGTGGCATTTTATCAACAGTCCCTTTTGGAGATAGTTTGAGAGGAACTGTGAGGACTTGCTTAGGTTTTGACCATGTCTGATGCTCTAGCATTACATAAGCAAGTGTGGATGCAATGACTGACAACATGGAGGCAGTGAAATAAATCCAGAGACTTTGATGCACAAGTAAAAATAGCATATGTAAAGAACCCTTGCTAGGAGGAAAAGACTTCAGCATACTTATTAGTTGCATGAATTTGATCAAATACCCAAAATTATCTGAGCTTCTATTTAATACACAGATATGAAATAAAAATCATTGCCCTGACTCTCAGACAGACATTGTGAGATTCAAAGAGGTAAGCATAGGAAACTTCTTTGGGGAGTTATACTTATGGATTGCCTAAATACCCATCATCACTTCTCTGTTACTCTAGGGAAGAAAAGCTCCACAACCTGATAAAAGCTCCACAATTGCATATTGGAAAAAATGGGCTCCATGAGGTCAGTGCACTGAAACAAAAGAGTAGTAACATTCTTTTCCTGAACTCATCTGGCTTTCTTATCTTGTCTACTAGGGATTGTGAATGCACTGGCCATATAATTCTGGCATCACCCACATATGTTTATATGATTGACTCAGTGAAGATATACAGAAAAGCTTTATGAATGTGAGTGTGTAGTAGTAGAAAATAGTTGTCGCTACTATTGTCCAAACAAGGTAATAACTGAAACTCTCCACAGATGCATTCTCAATTGGAAGAGAGTATCTGAAAATAATTAAGATTATTTTAATCAACCTAAGTAACACCAAGTCAAATATGTTATAACAGGCTTCTACATCATTCTCATAGATCTCATTTACTTCAAGAGGGAGCACCTTATTTTTTTCAAATAAGAACAAGAAAGCCACATGGCATACAAATATTAAAAATGCTTTCAAATGTACTTCTAATTGAGAAACATACAACATTTTAATTTATTTTAATAAATCCATTGTTATAAAGCCAGAGCATTGTTATACTGAGTATTCTTACACATATTGCATATATGTTTAGAAATGATAATACATAGTCATTAATAGCAACTCTACATTGTAAAATTCTTACTAAAATCTGCCTTACAGTAAAAAAAATCTACTGATGGTCCACATTTTTGCACTTAAATTTAGATATGTAATTAAATCATCAAGGTCCTGTACTCTCCACATACACCCAAGTTAAATCTGTTATTAGCTGTGGTTCTACTATCCCCACCCCCAGAACCCTTTATCCCCTAGTATCTTCAGCTGAACTAAAGTTATTCAGAAAAGAAACCAGAGGTAACGTAGCATGAGATGGCAAAATGGCCATCAGTATCTTAATATTTGGCAAATTGAAGGCCCCAATCCTAATTCAGGAATAAATTCGATTCCATCTCACTCAAACTCAGATATATTCAAAGTTATTTGTATATTATCAGAGGCCATTATATGTCACATATATTGGCATTAGACCTAAGTTAATCAGCCAGATTTAAACATTTTCATAGAGTTTTTTTATATAAATAGTAGAAAGAAAGAAAATTATCCCAACATCAGGCCCTTGGGCTTATTCTATAGACCAAGAGCATAAGAACAAAAGTTAGGGGGAAAAAAGTAACCTACATCTAATAGACACGGTATAAATATGCTACATATTTTAAAAATTAAGAAGTGGAGGGCCTTTGTTGGCTTTCCCTTGGAAGCTTTGCACAGAACATGCAGTATCATCGCATATGAACCTAATCTGCTTCCCTACGCATAATTAACATAACTGGTTTGAATGTGAGTTTTTCAATTATAAACTAGGTAAGATACATGTAGTCATATTTATTTTGTTGGAACACATAAAATACAACAAAAATAAGGTGTTTTGTTGAAAACATAATAACCTTATCTTAACTATATTTTGCTTCAATTTTGTTCCAAAAGGACACTCAATTTTTGTATAACAGATTCATTGCAACATTGTGGTTTTTCTCCTAAGGAGTTATGAATCAGAAACTAGAGCTAGACCTAAGTATCGGGATAGGAAAGGGTCAGAGACAGAGACAAGGTCAAGAGAAGAGATAGAATTAAAGAGAGATGGAGGTCACTTTCACATAGTGCCTTGGTATTGACTACAGGAGGGGAACCAAAGTTTAAATAGGTTAAATTTCAGGAACAAAATCAGAAACTACAAAACAGAATCTCTTACCCTGAAAAACTCTTTAGTGGAGCCAGAATCTAATGTTCCATAAGCAATTTCTGTTTGCTTAGAAAGATCCTCAGCACTTTCGATGGGAGACACCATCCTCTCTACAGTCAGGAAGGCAGCTAAGTTAGCCGTGTAGGAGGAGATTATGATCAGGGTAAAGAACCACCACACACCTCCAACAATGCGCCCAGAGAGGGATCTAATAACAAGTATGAAATGGATTTGTAAAGTGAAATGAATGACCTAATAAAAAAACAAGTTAACAGCATTATGCAAATATTGACTTATAAGGGAATATTTAATTGTACAGTTTTCAATATATTTGCCAGTTAATGACACTGGAAATCATTAAACATTTTGGGCAAGGAGTACAGATTAGTTAAATTTAATAACATGCACACAGGTCAAAACTTCTGAGTTCTGGAATTCTTTCATAATTGTAATGCCCAAATAGTTTATGATATGAATCCCATAAGAACGTAGTTTCAAGAAATTTACAATAAATTTGTCCTTTCATGACATAAGTAAACAAGAGAATCTAAATTTCTATCACCAGCAAAACTCATAACAAAATTTATGAACAAAATCAAATATTTTTGAAAAGCATACTCTGCAGATGTAACTTTAAACACCAAAGAAACCCACCCTTTAATTCAGCCAGTAAATTTCCAGAGCAAAAAAGACTGAAAAGTTGTTAATTTTTGTGTATGTAAAACATGGATGTTAGATACAGTACAAGAGAGAAAAATGAGGAAAAAAGAATACAAGCAAGGATACCACACAAACTATAATAATTAATGAATAAAAAATCAGATGGCTTCAGGGTATGGATGGCTATGACCCTGTTCCTCAATGTGTCCTGCTTAAAAAAAAAAAAAAAACTCAAAGAAAACAAATTAGACATTTAAAAGTTTGTGAAGATATAAACTTCTAGTTTGGTGTATAATAAAATAATATTTTTCTGAGTACCAATTCTTACATAAAATAGTTTCCAAAAGCTTTATAGAGTCCCAATAATTTACTTTAAAACCTGAAGTAGAGAAATGCAGGTATAGAGATACAAAAAAATATATATATATTGTATTATTTTGAAAGATTTGATGAGATTCTGTACATAACTAAGAATTTGAGTAATATTGACAAACCAATAAAAATAACCATTCCTTTGTTGTCAATCACTCTGGTATGTGTAACAATTAGACTTGCTAGTATAAATAAGTGATATTTCTAAAAATTTAAATCATGATTGGCAATTTATGGCCTAAAGTTTCTGACAATTAACAGGAAGAAATATACCTTCTGATGAAACATATACTAGATCAAACTCTTGGGAAATATTTGGAGAATGGACCACTCAACCAGTTAAGAAAGAAGAGAGGCTAACTTAAATGGAAAGCTTTTTTCAGATAAAAACTTTAGTTGCTAAAATAAAGGAGAAAGAGAGAGATGAATAGCAAAGAAAAACAAAAAGATTATAATTAAGGGTCATTATCACAAAGTCTGTAGGAAATAACAAAATTAAATAAATATGATAGGATGGAAAAAGTTAAGCACTTCCCACATATACTCTGAAAAGAATATTAAATATATTTTACATTTGAAAAATGCCTTATGTAGACACAATAGCTCTCAAAATGTTGACTATTTACCCAATATCAGTGGGAAGTACGGTTATACGGCAAGTATCCTCTATTTAAGAGGGCAGATTTAGTACTTGACTGCTCATCCCTTAAAACAATCAGCTTTTGAATCTACAGGTTGCATATTAATTTATGATATGTTTTAGAATCGTTGTTATAGGTGTAAAAAAAGTTAGACATAAGATGTCCTCTATACCAGTCCTTATGTCAGATTTAGGGACATTTAATATGTCAACTGATTTAAAATGTACATGATATCTATAAAAATAATTGGACTTATAAATCATTCCAAGGTGAAAAATATTACAACTATTATTATTTACTTCTAAATATTTTTAAAGTATCAACTCATGCTCTCAAAGAGTTCTTGAGAAATTATGTAGAGAAGGAAATTCAATATTATTTTATATTGACAGACATAAACTACAGCTAAAAGTAAAACTTTTGCCAATTAGCATCAGCACTAAAGGAGTAAAAAAATGTGCATATGCTCTTTAAAATGACACACATTTTTATATTCATTTGATTCCTTTAGGGTCACTGGGGACAATCCAGAAGCAAACAAGACAATAAAAATGACCTTTACAGCATATTGCTCTCATAATTTCTGTGAGTCTATTCTTCGTGAAACCATGTCTTACAGTTAAAATGTTCTAAACTTAATTTCAGACAAATGAAAAGGCAGTCAATTTAATAAATCACTCTAGATTATAACTTAAATGTGTTTTGTTAACATTAATAATATAGTTCCATGTCATATTTTACTTGGAAAGGAATTATAAATATTTTAAAATGATTTAAAGGCATTTCTAATGTGATCTGTGCATGTCATCTTTTTAAAAATGATAGTAAGCTGCTGTATTTTTCTCAATTAGGATAACCATCATTGCATTATTAAAAAATGATAGTTTTGCTCATTAAAAATCATTAACTTTGTCAATGTATTATGTTGAATTTTAAAATGCATATATAGCATAAAGTGAAAGACATGTACCTCAAATGTTTTGGCAAAATGAATTTTTATCAAATGCATTCTGAGGGAAAAAATATCAATCAATAACAAAGAAAAATATGCTATCTAAAATCTGTTTATTCTACCAGGAATTAAAGGTTACTACATGTGAAATTGTAGAGTCATGACTCATGAATGAAATCAAAAGCATAGAAAATATATCTTAATTTAGATGCAGCCTCCATAAAAAGGAGAAGTTGTCTATATGTCACGAGGATAATATAGATGGCTGATAAGCCTTGTGCTCTAGCCCCTATATGAAAATAGGTTTCCCACTCCTCGACAAACACTGGATACCTAAGCAACAACCTGCAGTGCCATCATGTCCAGAAGCAGGCATCTAATAGGAACTCGGTCCAGACTAGGCTGACATGTCCTACTTCATAATGAACCCACATACACTGCTCCCAACTATCCAAAAGGCAGGGCACAGTTTATGCGACCCCAGCATACTATTGTCTTACATTTCAGAACTAGGGTAACATAGTTCATTGTCCTTCTTATCAAAGGGTGAACCACTTCTTTACCATTTTATGGGCCAGAATGTTCTCTGAAACCCCAATTTGGTTAGTATTTCCCTCCTAATTATTAGAAATGGGTCTAATTAGAAACATCATTAACTTGGATCAAATAAATGAAATACAGAGATGATAAAATTATGAAGCTTATATATTTTATCAGAGGTAAAAATATGTATATGTGTGTATATATATACATACATATGCCATGCTGTGCAAAGACCAATGGCATATTGCTAATACAATGCAGTACCACAGACAAGCCACGGGGAATCTAGTGGAACTGCAATTTTTAAAATCTGTATAATTCATAAAAATGTAATTTTTTATCATTCCTACTATAATTACCAACTCTCAGAGAAGTAAGCCACTGATAATTTCTGCCTACATGATGTATTTCCTTTATCTCTCTAGGTGAAATATACTAAAAGATCGCAAAACATGCAAATCTTTGAGCTTCTTATATAGTTTTCTTAAATTAATCACTTGTTATTCTTAAAGTGATTTTAAAAACTCATGATATAATGAAATTGTATCACTATCACTAAAGGCACCTGCTTCACTAGTTATTAAAATATCCTGTAAAATTAAAGAAGGGTAATAGAGCCCAAATTAAAATGTGCCAGTAGACTGATAATCATTTTGACTTTAAATGTTAATCACACTATAAAAAGTAAGATTTATTGCTCTGAAGAGCCAAACATGCTATCATTCTTATTCAGATGTGCAACACAAACAAAATCCATAGGCACTTTGCCGTAGATTCATTATAATTAGGTATTCTAGTGCAGGAATGTATCGTAGCATAATGAGATTAAAGGTATGTGAGTTTATTCCATGATGTGTGTGTATTACCATTTAATATGGACAGCTTTTTGTAATGAATGATTAGTACCCTCCAGGATTCGTGGGCAGTTAAAAATATGCTATTATATTAATCCAGCAACCTCACCTTGAAAAAACAATAAATTTATAGTATCTCTCTAATACCATTTCCATGAGCTAATGATGATAAAATAAAAGAGATGAAATGTGTGCCAATGAAATTTTATCTAACAAGGTGTTATTTATAACTAATGTTGCCCATTTTCCCATATACAGGTCTGTGGATTAACACACAGATGACTGTAAAATGAGAATATGCAGCAAAAACACGGTACCCCTCCAAGAAGGCATGGAATGATAGGAACCTTATGCATTTTATAGCCTCTCCATGGTGTGTATAATTTCACCAGGGAAATAAATGAGCAATATTCAAAGAACATTGTTCAAATATTTCGCAGACTTATGCCGAAGGTAAGAGGATGTCCTTCAGGAGTCTTAAACTGCTTGGACAGGAATTCGGCAGCTGGTAACTTCTTTAGAGTGAATTCATAAACACCATGAATGTCTACTTGAGACCTAAAATGCACAAAGTTGAAGCAGGTGAGTAACCAACCTTGGCGAAATATCGCATCCTTGCTGCATAAAGGCACCCAAGGAAAACCAGAGACTATTAAAAATCCCAAATTCATTAGTTGATTCACTACTTTGTGTTTCTCTTCCATCTTCAAACTCCTCAGTGTGCCACTCGTAGGGGCTAAATCTGCTGACCAGGAATAAAACTACACTGACCCCAATGTAGGCAAAAACAATGCACATCCAGATCTCATAGGCTAAAGGATCAAGAAAGGAAAACACTCCTGGTTTGGACTTCTGAGGCTTCTTGATCATGATAGATATCCCGAGGCTCATGAAGGGCTTTGAGAAGTCAATCACCTCTTCTCTCACAAGGGTAATAGTTAATGGAGCAATTGCAATATCAGCTTTCTGTAAGGGAAAGAAAGTAAAGTAATAGTACCCGAAGTCATGGTGAAAAGGGAATCATGGTTATATCACTGGATCAAAGAAAAGGGAGAGGAAATCAGAGAAATGTCAATAATTATTTCCCTGGTATAGTTCTAGCAAAGAAAAACCAAAAAGGAATTATTCCCCAATACCCCTCCTCCTTTTATGAATACACAATATACCCATCTGGGTGGACTATGATCATTACACATCTGCACTGCATCTATGCATTCGTAGCCTTTTGACAATACATATGGCCCATATGCTTCAGGAGAGATGAAATGTCTATCTCAGTTAATCTGTATGTCTACTTCTGGCATCAACTTCAATCTTTCAGATGTTCACAAATCAACAACATAGCGTTTCTAGAGTAATGTGGGAAATCAACAACCTCAGACATAGGCACTTCACAGGGAGAGGAAGCAGTCCATAAACAACAGTTCAAATTGAATGACTTTATCTATGAGAAGAGCTATACTTACCCCATATACAAGTTCTCCAACCATCCCATTCCAAATTTTCGTGTCTGCATCCCTGGCCCCATACTTGCCATCACCAACAATTGTCAACTTGTACTTGAATCCACAATGTTTGGCAATTTCTGCAGCCAGGTCAACACAGTAGCCCTCATAGCGCTCATTGCCTTCGAGCATTTCATGATTTTTCTTCATCATCACATATGGAGATTCCTATATGAAAATACTTTGCTTTAGCTGATCAAAATGTCTGTGTTAATTATGTACTCTCATTGAATCACATCTTCTGGTTTAATGATTACCTGTCAGCTAGAGTCAATGAAGAATGTAGATGGTGAACAAACAACAGTAGAGGAATAATTTAAGCATAATGCTTCCTCCCCAAAAGTCTTTGACTGCCTATCATTATATTTCATTAAGATGTCTTGTACCTAACCATACCAGAGTGAACAAAATATTCAAAATCATAAACTGTTTGTATGACCTCTAGCCATGTTTGTAATTATTAGGATGTAGAGCAACATATTACTACTCAACACCTATTTCATTCAAGTTTGGATTCACCACACCCTTATCCTTCATTAAGGTTATGCCAATCCCAAAACCAGTATTCACCCAAAACCCTGTGTCACTGCTGTCCCAAAGATAAGATTCATGCTGAAATCAGGTTCATGGTCAGTGATACAGAGACTGAAAGGATCATTGTCATGATGATGTACTGATTCTACCCCCGCAGGCTTCAGGTCTCACTTCATCTGTGAGATACAACATCCTAGAATGATGCTACAAGGATAGCTAGAGAGTAGCTTCCCCCTGTAAACATAAGAAAAAAATGAAGCAAGAAAAAATAAATTAACAGTCCAATATTCTCCATTGGAAAGTGGCACCAAGGATATTTGGGGTCTCAATGAGATAGTTCCTCTCAGTGGTATGATGAAGGCAAAAATCCTCAAATGTCTAATTTGCACGTATTAAGAGATGTTCAATTGTCTACCAATATTTTAATTCAAATCCCTTATCAATATCTTTATATTTGCTTATCAATATTAGGAGAATAAATCACACAAATATACAACTTCAATGCTAAGTCTATTTTTTTTTTTTTTGGTAAAAGAAAAGAGAACAAAATAGTTTTGTCACAAAATCCTGTCCTATAATGAACACCATTTTCTCCATTTCATTTCACCAACAGCTTGTCATGGTGATCCACATCTCTCTTCCATCTCTCCAAAGCCTGGGTGTTGAAGATTCAGTTCAGTTTTTCCTTATTCATTTAATATGCATTTATTGTGTACTAGCTATGTGACAAACAGTGTTGAAACTTGGAGTAAAAAGAAGCGAAATCATTCTTGTCTTTAAGAAGACCATCTTTCATTAGATAGAATAAAGACAACGTGACATCATCGTGAAATCATGTAACAAACAGAAAGAATTTACACAGCATTGGGTGGGAATGGAAAGGTGAAGAACTTGCAGAAATATAAGGAACATTCTTCGAGACATTTCCCAATTATTCACCGATGTAAGCACCAGGGTAAGAATTATCTGTTTAGTTAAACTGTAACTTGTCTATTAGCAAAGCATTTAATTATTTTCAAAGCCGCATCTGAATCTGAAGTTAGACCCACATTAACTGGGCTTCTTCCTTAAAGAAACAGGAAACATTTTGAATGCTTTAGCTAGATCTTGTGTATTCCTTTTAACAGAGTAAATACGCAATAAATAATAAAACACTGCAAAAGAAGCAAAACATACTATTTTCCTAAAATATAAATAGCTACTCCTAAAGATATTATCCATAAGGAGATACAAAGTAAGCATAAGCATATGTAGGAAATTACCAAAATTGTGGTGACAACAACAGTCTTATTCTCAAGCCCAGAGGTGTCATTTCCAGAAGGGAGCTCAGTAAGAGTAACAACCATTTTGTCCACTTCACTCCAGTAGCCAATCTGGAAAAAGTTACAGCAGACAGACATATGGATAAATAACTTGTCTATTAGCAAAGCATGTAATTATTTTCAAAGCCACGTCTGAATCTGAAATTGGACCCACATTAACTGGGCTTCTTCTAAACAGAAATGTCTTTTATATATGTGAATCTAACTGGAATGAAAGGAACTATTAAAAAATCTTTAAAAGTACTTGTCTCTGCATGTTCACTTTTCATATTCTCTGTGAGTAATTGTTTGGGAGTGATCATATAGAAATGCAAATAAAATCCAAATGATGGCACTTGATCCTAAACAGTTAAAAGGTTGATGTTGAATCGAACAGTTACATACATATCTGCATCAGGTGCTTTTTGTCTTCTGAACCATAAACCTTCAACAATAGTTATTTCTCTTTTGACTAAAGGCTTCTGCTTCAGTCTAAAAAATTAAAGTTCAACAGCTCTACTTACAATTATCTCTAAAATTGTAATTTAATGTTACTTACCAGAAATAAACAGACTTTGGGGGGGGGAAAGAAAAAAACTTCAAAATATATCTGTTTCTGGAAATCGTTAAACTCTATATAAATACGTATCTCCAGAACTCTCTGGAAAGGTGAGATCATAGACTAGCTAACTCACCTCCTCACATAGAACTGCCTTTAAATCACTAAGGATTTACCTTCCTGGGCCCATTAGTTTTGAGCTCCATGATGTTAATTGTATAGTTTATTCTTTTTCCATTCTGGTCAAACTTTATATTTCCTGAGAGACCTTCAACCTGAACCTAATGAGGAAATGGGAAAGGAGCAGAGTTGTAAATTTACTTCAACCAAACATACACACTGTACAGATTACTTTCACCAGCTGAAGTGAAGAAAATAACATTGGTAAGGTTTATTTCTCTCTTCAACCTACCTTGGTGTTGTTAGAAAAGAACATCGCCTGTATATTAAACATAAGGAATAAGACAAGGATGACTAATTCAGCAGGAAGAAAACATTAATGGCCATATCAAGTCATGATATGATTTAAGATATTAATAATCTTAACAATTATTTTGAGTGACTGACCTGTTTGAGGGCCCGTTCTATTTCTACACCTTGTCCCCAGGGCACTGCTGGGTTCGCCAGACAGTCTCCTGCATTCCCTCTTCGAGAGATTTCAATTCTCTGCTTTCGTAGGTTGCGGAAGGCTTCAGTCATCACTTGAACGGCGTCATAGGTGAGAGCAGAAGTATACTGCAAAGAATCACACACATTTCATAAGAATAGGAGAAAATTCAGACATTCACTGCACACTGGCAATCAAGACCACAGTTGCTCATTACATAATACCACATAAAAGTCCAAGAATTTAAACACAATTTCTGCATCTAGAAACCTAAGAACTGAAGAGAAGCATTACAGAATATGGGGAATATGAAATGCGGTCTTGACTCTAAACTTATTCTATTATGTTAATGTCTCAGCTATTTCAGGTGAGACCTTTTCACATAATAACTGTGTCAATGTTTCTTTTTCTTTTTTTTTCTAATCTGCTTCTTGTTACAGCCTCACTTTATAGCCTGTGATGGTGATATACAAAACTATTAAATGAACAATTAATATTTTTTACAGTCTAATGAGAAATTCATTTGTCAATGCAGAAGGAATATGGATTAATTTCAGGATTCTTAGTCTCCAATTCAACCCTGGTCATGCTCACACAGATCTGCAATGGTCTTAGGGTGTCTATTTAGGCTATACTAGGCAATTCTGGAAAAGTAGAGGAACAACAAAACATTATGATTTCTATGCTCCGTGCTTCAACAGTCTATGATAACATTGGTTCCAAACTTTTAGCATTCAGATCCCAGTGAGACAGCAGAATTATTACAGGTTCTGGGGCCAAGAAGATTAATACCACATGTATCAAGCATTGTCAGTGTATGGATAAGTAGTAGTATGTGCATGTATACATACTGCCATTTGTCAAATGATTGGTGCTGTCGTTGTTAATGATTAATTACAGTTCGACATTAAAGTTTTACAGAATTTTCTCTCATTATTTTTTAATCTGTAGGTATAAAAAGTATAATGAGGCATGGGAGAAAAAAATGCAATACTGTACCATATTGACTTTGTGACATGCTAAATTCTTGACCACAAATCCAAAACAAGTACTCAGCATTACCAAATAATCCTTCTCAATTCCTTAGTATTTCAGGTCTTCCACTCTACAAAAATGGTAATTTCATCTTTGTCTTCTCCAAATACCCAGACCTCCACACATGTCTCTTCCTCTAAATTCCTGCTGAAAAACCTTATCATCCTTGTCATGGAAAAAAGACAAGCCATCTAACAGTAAAACCACTCAGCTCCCCATACTCTGTTTTCCTCCTGATATAACAATTCAGGACATCTACTTAAGAAAATACTTCTTGAAGCAAATAAATATCACATCAAGATACATCTGCTTCCTTGTATACTTGTTTCTATTCTAAAGGAAAAAACCCACTGATTTATTTGTTTTTTATACAGTAATAAGTTTATTGCCAAAATAATTCTTACAATATTGTCTAGGTCTCTGAAAAAGAAATGTAACCTAAATTGAAAAAGTTGAATATTTTAAAATATTACAGTTTGTATGGAAATTATGTTAATAGCTGAAAGCCAAAATTTTTGACTTAGCTTGCTCACATTACTAGGGAAATCTATAAAGCCATCTACTAAATGTGTTTGAGGTCTACAAATGTTGGTTAACTACATTAAGAAAATATGATGAGCTTGAATGAACTGAAAGCATTTAGATACATGCCGCATATTATAATTATGATTCCGAGTATGCGCATATTAAGAGTAAAAATCCTTTCAACCTTTTTCAAATGCTCAAAACCAATCAAGTCTTAAGCCTATTACCATTTAAATTAAAAGTCACAATCATAGAAACACAATTCTGAGCTGAGAGAAAATCAACAGCTTCTGTATTCAGAGTTCTTTTCTGTTTATGTTCTGCATGTATGGCTCATTTATTTTTCTAAACAAATATGTTCACATTTTTGATTGGATAGTTAAATATTTCAGTTTTATTCTACCATTCATTAAACTAGATGTAAATTAATTTGAAAGCAGCCTGACGGCAATGTAACTATCTTCTTCTTTGAAAACAAATGCTTCATCTCTGCCCCTGTGTTTATGTTCTGTGAAATCCTTCAGTTGAGTTGGAAATTTATATTTCAGTGGGGGACCATTATGCTTTGCAGTGCTATATCACAATCACATCATAGCCACACATTAAGAAGAAATCTGTGAAATTGTTTTTATGGCCCATTTTCCAAATGCGCTTTTTACTTCGCTTTAAATGTATGAATGTATATATTTTTTAAGACTTAGCTTTTAAAAATAAAATAAAATATACATTTTAAACATGTTTATTATGTCCAGTAGTCATCACCCAAACCAGTCAATAATACATTACTGTAATCTCTGACACCCAGAAAACAGTATTCTAACACCAAAAAAGGGGCTGAATGAAAAGAAGTTCTGTGTATATCTCAAATTTAATGAACATAAAAGAGGATAAGTAGGCTACAGTGTAAACTTTCATGGATTATCATAATGATAGCACCTTTTTCTAAAGACATTATCCACATCATAACAAATTTTTTAAAACTATTCAAAGAAAAGGTACCAATATTCAAGTACTATGAAAGTGTTACATTTCCCATGACTGGCCACTTTCAGAAATTTTCTTTAACACTTGAATTTAGTTAACTGTAGTTTACAAAGCATTGCATTTAGCATCAGAAGATGGGGCTCAAGCCCAGGTTTTATTATTTACTGTTCTATTGCCCTGGGCAAGTGAACTGAAGTATTAGTGGCTAAGGCTGCTTAGTAAAATAAGGAGAGCAATTCTTCTTTTTGTCTATAAGAGTGTTGAAAACAAAGGTGGGTGAAAAAGTTCATGTTTACCTAGTTTTCTTTTTGACAAGCCTGAAGTAGGCAACTTCCTAATAAGTATAAAAAAACCCTATGCAACAACTGTTTTTATTCCAATTCGATAGGTGAAGATTCTAAGTAATAAACTTTCATTTTACCCAGCTTCACCAAAATGTGTGGCAAAAGTGGATTTGAATCCAGATCTCTGTGATTCTGAAGTAATTGTGGTGACAGACTGCCCTGATTTGCCTTCAATTGTCACAATTTTGCAAGGAAAAGTCTTGGGTCCCAGGAAACTTCTTAATCTCAGGTACACTGGGATAGTTGGTTACCTTTTTTGGCAAATACTTTATCAACAAAGTAGATGTATAGTAAATGAGAACATTGATGAGTTGTAAAATATGCATCCTGGCCCCTGGATGATGACTTGGTGGTCTCATCTACTCAGCCTCACACATGCGCATGACAGCTGACTGGGATCGAGCATAATGCTTCCTGCCATGGACACACAGGTCTCCCAGTCTAATCCCACCCAATCCCAACTCCCTCCCAGGATTCATTCCTGGCCCATTAGGAATACACTAATGACCATATAGATGCTCATTTTGTCATTATTTCACACATGTAGATGGGACTGATATTCTACACTATCTCATTTTCCATTTTTGTGCACTTAACCCAACTAAAAGGCCACCAGTGGTGCCTGTCTCCACCAGCTCTGAAACCCTTTTATCTGTCCATCTCTCTACTCCCAGCTCTCTGCTTCTCTCTGAATCTCTCTCTGTTTTTCTGTATCTGAGGTTTTTCTCTCCCTTTTTTCCTCTCTCCCTTTCCCTCTCTCTCTTTCACACATACACACACACACACACACAAACACACACTCCCCAACATGACATGCTAATTGGGCTCCCAAGTGAGTTTGCCTCACCTCTACAGACAGAAGTCGAGATGGGTTACACACACACGCACACACACGCACACACACACATAATGTCATATATATAAGTTATTAACCAGTAGGTTTGCATTCTTTTCTTCTTTTGCTACTGCCTATCTTGATGCAAAACTAGTGTGTTTTTACAATGTTTTGAAAACCACTATCCCACTCCACACAAGCAGGGTTCTGTGATCTAATAAGTTCAGAAAATGATTTTCACATTGACATATTATAGACTCTCAGAAATCCCTCAATAACAGGGTAACTGTTTAATCAGTATTTCCCAAATGAATTACCAATTTTGAAATTTCTTTAACACCAATTATTTTCCATAATAATAGTGTTTTATGTAACATACTTCAGGATGTTAAAGTTTTATCGCCTGGTACATTTTACATACTCATTTCTAAAACAGCCTCAATTATTTAGTTAAAAAATTATTATACATTGTATGATATTCCTCTAGAGAATCATGCAATACTAATTCTCAGTTTCATCCTTTTACAAAATAATTTAAAACAGGTTCAAAAATGATGATTTCTAGAAAGAAAGTTAACCTACAATAAAATTTTAAGAAAGTTTTTTTTTTTTAATTACCAACAGTGACAAAACTAAATAGGGCCATAAGACAAATGAACAGTGTGAGGAAATGTATTATAAACTTAAAATTATTCACTTATCTTAATTTCAAATTCAACTACAGTCTACCCTGTGGAAGAGGGCTGTCTGTGATAAGGTCATCTTTAATTTACTGTAAAGCATATTGAATATGTGCCCTTTGAAACTTCACTGCGTAAAGGCATAAAAATCTTCATAAAAACCTTAGTAATCACACAAACTCTATCACATTTTCCAAGGGTGAAAAGAGAGCTGCATTGGCAAGAAACCTAAATTAACATCTTTTATTATTCACCATGAATAATAAAATAGTTTTAATCTACTATGAAGAAAGACTCTTCATGTGAGAGGAATTAAAAACAACGTATTTTTGCCTAAGTTACCCAAATTAGCTATTAATCTTGACTGAAAATCTTACAGATTAAAAACTTTATATTCAGAAACTTCAGGTTACTTAAGAATTCCAATTTTCAGGTAAAACTAATTAGATTCACCAAGACAGAAAAAAGATGCTCAAATAAAGGCATTCTATGGTTTTGATTCAGCCATAGGTAAAGACTTCCTTAGAAGCAGGTCTTTTATTTTGTTAGTTGAATAAATCTCTCTCCATAACTCTCTACTTTCTAGAAATCTGATAACAAGATGAAAGTTCTTTATTTTTAATGATCTATGAAAAACAAAATACATATTGACCAGAGTAATTTAGGATTCAATTTTGGCACCTGGAGATAGAAGATGTCTGCCTACCTGCAACTCACTACAATCTCTGAAAGATAGATGCATCACTTGAGATGTCAGGAATTGGGCAAAAATTTGAAATGTTAATGTATGTTTTACTGAGTGCTTAACACTTTATATAAGCACGGTATTTGAGATTTGTGGGAAACCTAAGAGATCACCAACACTTGTTTGTTCCCTTTACAGATAAAGAAATATGAAAATGAGATGTGAACTCAAATGCCTTGAATTATAAATATTAATAATACATTTTTATTTCTAATGGTGTGATATATATATTTTTAAAATTAATGTTTGCAAAATAAACAATCATCAATATCAAATTTATGTTTACTTCAGTCATTTACACGTTCTTTAAACTACAAAATACAAGGAACTAAGTATTTCCAGATTCTGTTGGGCAAAATGCTGTAATATTCGGAATGCTGAGTGTCAGTCTGCAAGCCTTGGTTTGGTCAGTCAAAACACTCAAGAAGCAGAATTAATTCTATTAGGCCACTAGGGCACTATTTAATGCGTGACACTAATTACTGAACTGAAAAAGATTGTACTATTTTCAGGCAGACTTAATAACTCTCTTAGGACAGCAATTAAGAAAGTTTGAGTATGCGTGTAAAGTTGTTTCCTGAATAAAATGAGATTCCTCTGGGAAAGCCATTATTTAAAGTGCCATACAAATGTCAGCTATGGATTATTGTTGAGTTCCTTAACACCAGTAGGAGACTGAAGATACAAAGGTTGAACAAAGGTTATTATGTGACAAGGTAGAATGGCTAGTTAAACCTTACATGATGTTGGAGGCATTGGAAATACTAAAAATCAGTCTAAAAATAGAAATATTCATAAATTATTTTTGAGATAGTGGGAAATATCTGTATGCCATTTCTCTTTTAAAAATTACTTGTGGCCAGGCGTGTTGGCTCACGTCTGTAATTCTAAGATTTTAGGAGGCTGAGGTGGGCGAATCATGAGGTCAGGAGTTTGAAACCAGCCTGACCAACATGGTGAAACTCCGTCTCTACTAAAAATACAAAAAACGAGCCAGGCATGGAGGCACGCCTGTAATCCCAGCTACTCGGAGGCTGAGACAGGAAAATTGCTTGACCAGGCAGGCAGAGGTTGCAGTGAACCAAGATCACATCACTGCACTTGAGCCTCAGCGACAGAACAAGACTGTCTCAAAAAAAAATTACTTTTAAGGAAAATAAAATGCCTGTTTCGATGTTCCCATGTAAATCCTGGCACTATAATGGGTCATACACATTGGTTAACTGCATTAACTTTACATTTTATTAACTAAAGTAACTCACTATATTTCTGCCAGGGCTCAACAAAAGAACACATGCAGAAATCTATGGCAGAAATCTAAATCATAAATGATAATGTCATATTTTCTGTTTAATTAGTTAATATTTTCCAATTCATTACTCTTCATTCCTACAAATATTTATTGTGTGCTTACTCTTTGCAAACCACTGTGTGAGATTTAAGATTAATAAGATACAAACAAGACAGATTTCCTTCGAGAGGCTTATTTGTAATCCACAAATATCTCTTGACTGAATTTATATCGGTATATTACATATGAATGATTACTTTACAATTATTATTTCATTCATGAAGAAATTAAGAGAAATGGCACATAACAAATCCATCTATTTCCCTCCATCCCCATGCCACAACCACAATTCAGAAAACCATTGTCTCTTGACTGATTGTGATATCTTCCAAAAAGCTTTCCTGCCTCCACTGGCGCTCCCTGCAATCTCTTATCACCAGCACAGCCATAGTAATCTTGCTGCATCAAAAACATGATCAGTACTATCCTCTAGTAGTTCCCTGTTGCTCTTCAAATGAGACAAAAAATCCTTAATATGTCATAAAGCATAAAACCTCTGGTCCTTATGAACGTATATTTTCCTTGCACTGGAGATGTTATATATCCTAGTTCCTTTATCTGGAGTCATTGATCCTTATGCTTTCTCCTAACTCCCACTTCTTCAGGTCTCCAATTACATATTGGTTCCTCTAAGAAATCTTTTCTTACTATCAGAATTAGGATTGGGAGCTTCTCCTTGGTGATATCACAGTACCTTTGCTTTTTACTATTTGTTGGTTCAGGAATCCTCTATTAAATAGTCACTATGTATGGGGCTTTATTCTAGGAGCTTCTGATATCTCAATGAAAGTATTTTTTAATGGCAATTACTTTCAAGTAGGAGGAGATCGTTAACAATGCAATGAATAAGTGAATGATAAGAGTATACACTAAAAGGTAATAATTGGGAATGCTGGACTAGGGAAAGGGTAACGCACACCCTAATGGTGGCAAGAGTGCAGCTTTTGGTTGTTGTTGCTGTTATGAGATGGAGTCTAACTCTGTTGCCCCCAGGCTGGAGTGCCATAGCATTATCTCAGCTCACTGCAACCTCTGCCTCCGGGATTCAAGTGATTCTCCTGCCTCAGTCTCCGGAGTAGCTGGGACCACAGGCACATGCCACCATACCTGGAAAATTTTTTGTATTTTTAGTGGAAACAAGTTTTCACCATGTTAGCCAGGATGCTCTTGATCTTCTGACCTGGTGATGTGGCCCACCTTGTCCTCCTAAAGTGCTGGGCTTACAGTCAATGAGCCAATGCGCCCGACAAAGGTTTCAGTTTTAAATACATAGCCTACTACTGGCTTCCATGAGAAGATAGGATTGGAAAGAGATCTAAGTGCAGGAGACAGCCATGCAAATATTTAAGAGGACAACAGTCAAGAAGAGACAGCCAGTGCAAAGGCCCTGAAGTAGGAAGGTGCTTGGGGTGATTGAGGAACAGCAAGGAGGCCAGTGTGGCTGAAACAGAGGGAGCCAGGGAAACTGCACAGAGATGTAGCTCAATGGAACTTGGTGACAGAGCCTCATAAGTAAAGAGGAAGACTGGCTCTTTCACTCCAAGTGAAACGGAGAGACATTGGAGCATTTAAAACAGAACCACAACATAATCTATTTATACTTTAAAAGGACCACAAAGATGGAAGATAACAGGGGCAGGCGTGAAAGGAGGGAAATCAATTTTAGAGACTGTTGCAATAATCTTATGAGGGTAGCTGGATTTATGTTGGCTGCAGAGAAGGTGGTAAGAAGTGAAGCAGTGTTAATGGGCTTTTCTGATTCATAAGATGTAGGTGACAAGAGAAAGAGAAGAGTAAAGGACCAAGTTTTTGTCTAAGCATAACTGAAAGATGTAGTTGCCAACAACTGGGATAAGAAAGACCACTGAAGGAATAGTTTGTTGAGGCTGAGGAGGAAGTAGTAGTGGAAAATCGAAAGTTCAGTTTTGAATATATCGGTTTAAGATGGCAATCAGGCAACCTCCATCGATGCTACAAAGTAATTGCTGGTTTCTAGTCTGAAGACTGCAATCTCCTTAAGGAACAGAGTTTGCCTTTTCTCTGACCTCTAGTACAGTGCCTGCCGTGGAGTAGACAATAAATATGTGCCAAGTGAGTAAATAAACTAATAAAGGAATAAATGAATGTTGCCCCAAATAGTGAATTAGTAAAAGAGCGTCAGATCTCAACTATCAGTGCCACAACTTGTTATTTTTTGTATAGTATGTAAGAATGAAGAAATTTAAACATTGCAATTTATATTTGCTGGTTATTAAAATACATTAAATATTTAACCTTATTTAAGATTTTACTTGTATTTATTGAATAAAATTTATTTTAATTTGAAAACTATGGGAGCTGATTTATCTTTACGGGAAGTTGAAAACTTTGAATAATCATTTATTACTCCCACAATTTGATATAACTTCTATAATTCCTAAAGACTACCTGGAAAGAATTTGATGCAATGAGCTGTATTTTTATATATTTTTATGCCAATAGCACTAGTTTTCATTGTGGAGTAGTAAAATGTGATGTGAATTATTGGGCAATGTACCTGATTCAGTCAGTCTCCCAGAAGACAGCATCAAAGGAAATAACCTCATTGCAAATAATCTCATTAGAAATATTTTGCTCCCTTTCTGTTTCATAATATATTGAGACTTTGTTTCTTGCTTGTATTTAAAGGATACTATATAATCTCCTATATAGTTTTTTTCTTCCTTCTGTCTGGAAGCAAAAATAATTATGAAAGCATTACCTTGTCATTACTCCCTTCCACATCTGTTGACAACTGAAGAACCTTACCACTTGTAATTTCCATGACATGAGCCCTCTGATTTGTCCAAAATATTTTCAGTTTTGCAGCAGCAACACATGCGCAATTTCCTGGATCTGTCATGCTGTTACATTATTTTGAACCTCTGTAGATTTTGCATTTCCCCAAGAAACTTTCCATACATTTTTACTTCCTTCTCGACCATGCACAGGCATCCCTCTGGCAAAAGCCTTCCTTGATCTCCTTCCACACATTGTCATAATCATGACCAAGAAACTGGCTTTTTTTTTTTTTTTTTTGAGATGGAGTTTCGCTCTTGTTACCCAGGCTGGAGTGCAATGGCGCCATCTCGGCTCACCGCAACCTCCGCCTCCTGGGTTCAAGCAATTCTCCTGCCTCAGCCTCCCGAGTAGCTGGGATTACAGGCACGCACCACCATGCCCAGCTAATTTTTTGTATTTTTAGTAGAGACGGGGTTTCACCATGTTGACCAGGATGGTCTTGATCTCTTGACCTCGTGATCCACCCGCCTCGGCCTCCCAAAATGCTGGGATTACAGGCGTGAGCCACCGCGCCCGGCCTGAAACTGGCATATTTTTTATGCATCACTCTATTGTATTTGATGTTTGATATGTTTGTCTCCTTCTTCATGCTGGATTCTGAAAGAAATTTTTCATTTCTTTTATTTAGTTTCTGGCCTTCTGGTACATAACACATTTCTCTGTTAGGATAAACTCCCTCTCGAAAAAATTCTCCCCACAGATTTTCAGTAATTTTTATGAAGCTTTAAGGGCCTCATAAAATATGCCTCAGGGGTAGAGTTAGGGGGAGTATAAAATGTTAAAGTTGGAATAGACTTTTAAAATTGGCTGAAATGTTCTCATTTTAGGAAATGGGTGGGAAAACAAATTAGCCCTTATAGGCACCTGTGTTTCCAAAGCTGTGCTAATCATTTGTAAGTGTTATTTAAGCCTCACAGCAACCTGGGAATTAATGGTCATTACTGCATTGTACAGACGAGACTCCTGGACCCAGGGTCAAATAGTGATTCACAGCCTAAGTTTTCAAATGCATTAGTCTAGGTTCTTTGAAACACCGCTCAATGAAGGCGCATCGTGATCTCTCTGAAAATTGGCAGAAGCCATCAAGGGGAGGCACGATGGAGGGGAAATGCTGCAGCAGGAAAGGAGCAAGAAAGGTCACAATGCAGGTTCTCAACACAGTGAAATCTGGCACTAGGTTTTGGCATAAGTTTTAACAAAATGCATTGTCAAACATCTCTCATATCTCAAATTCATCTTGCATTTTGATGCAAGACACATGAACTTGAGTAACGGTATGACTTCTAGGAGAAAAACATAATTTCATTTTGCTTTCATTTTTCTCCCAGCAGGCAGCAGTAGGGGGCAATGCAATGGCTAACAAGGAGCAGGCTGGCTCCATTTGAGGATGACATCCACTCCATCAGGGAACTTTCCTGGCACCATCTCTGAATGGACGGAAGCCTGCAATTCCACAGAACGAGATCAGCAGTTAGGCCTCTTCTAGGCACAGATAGAGACATACACTGACACCAGCTAAGGCTCTGGGCGTCCATCTACCCGCTCAGAAGCCTGGTTCCATGAAAGTACCTCCATGATATAAACAGTAGAAACTCTGAATCTCAATTAAGGTCACCAAACAGGAATTCACCTTGTTTTTTGAAAAACTAACTTGGTGTTATTCTTTAAAATCCTATGGAATGCTTTTGCACAACTGAGTTAAAAATTAAAAGATCCATTTATAAACCCAAAAGGAGAGAACTTCAAATTTCTAATCCTTTCCTAGGACCAATCTCATAGATAGACATGCATCTGTCATCAAAAAATGTCTTGTTATGTATACTCATGCTGAACTGTGAGAGCAACTGAAATAATGCTAACTGGACTGATTCACATACAATCACTTTATAATATACCAACAAAATTACTTTATAATTTTTCAACTTCTGCTCTTAATTTTTCACAAAGAATGTGAACATCATCTTATCTTTCAACCCACTCACTCCTTAAACTACCCTAAGCCAAGTTTTCATCTTAACTCTGCTCTCAACAAGGTTACAACAGAAGGAAAAAAAAAAACCTTCCTATCAACAACAAAAACATTGACTATTAAAAGTGAAATTCGTGCCTGCATATGTATACCCAATAAAATGCATCAAATAAACAAGTGAAGACCTTGTGTCCAAACTCATGGAGAAGAAAGATGAGTCTGTGCAGCTTTTATACCCGAGCAATAAATAATATTTAACATTCAAGAATTTTTTTTTATTCCATAAAGCACTTCAGTTATGTTTTAATTATTAAGGCAAATTGAGATTTTTATCTTCTTTTTAAAGTATTCAAGAGATCATACTACTCATTAGCAGTTATTTTACACACACACACACACACACACACACGCACACACACACGAAGAGAGGCACTTTTTGTGGCCATATGTTTACTGACTAAACAAAGAACTGTCTCCGGATTGGCTCTTTGAAGATTAGGAACAAACTGATACCTATTGTTCTTTAATTTATTTGCAAACATAATTTTCTAAACAGCAAGTCAGGGTACAATTGTCTCTCATTCTTCAGATCTCAGCATAAAAATTCCCTGCCCCCTCTATGTCACTAAGAGTTTGCTGGTCTCTTCCTTTATGTCATTCTTTTGTCAATGCTTATTATCTTTCTTTCATTTAACTGTGAGCATGGACATTATTCCTGTCTTTATTTACCACAAAAGTGCCTGGCTTAGAATCCATTCAAGAAAAATGCCAAATGGATTAATAAATGAATGGATGATTTATTATAAATTATAATAGGTGTAAGGAAGTAGAAAACAAGAGTAGTACAGGAAAGCTCTAACAGCTTTACTTAAACCATAAAAATGTGAAAAATATATTTCACAGTCAACGTGTTTGCCAGGTTTTGAACCGTGTTCTCTAGTCCCTTTATTATTTTCTCCTTCTTCCATATTTGCCAAGACCCTTCTCTCTCCTCATATAGAAAAGAAAAAAAGCAGAAACTAAAGCAAACCTTAATTGTTGTTGTGTGTGCTCCAGGGTATTCTTTTTCTTCCAGTGTTGACCATCTTTCTATAAATTTAGACACCAAGGAATCATCATAGTCCACTATCTGAAATCCAGAGACATTCGCACCTCCAAACTGGATTTTTAATAGGTCTCCATCGGTAAATCCCTAAACATAGAACACGTTGATGTCACACTTTTTATTTGAGAACAAAATGCTACCTCATTTACCAAATAACTCTATATGTGGTGATTTTAGATATTTCAAAGAACATACGAGATATAAAAAGCCTGCAGAAAATGTCCCATGTATTTATCAGCCAGTGTTCTTCGCCAGCACCTAACACCACATTAGCATCTTAGTGGGTTTTTAATCAACAGATGTTTACTAATGGGTCATCTCATGAAACACTCATGGTTGTACCTAGGTAAAAGTTCTCCACTTTATTGAAAAAATCTTCCACTGAAAAGGACTGGGATTTACTTTACTCATTGAGTCTACAACACAGAACCACCATGTGATTATAGACACTTGATAACATTAAACTAGTTTTTCAAGAACTACAAACTTGTGAGCAAGTTACTCCCGCTTGAATTTTTTTCTTCACTCAGGTGATATGAACATTTTCAAAATGAGAGTGGGAAGTACAATATGTCCAGCCTTTATTTGAGAACAATTAAATAATTTCACATTAAACCTGAAGCTAATTTAGAAAATATCTTAAATTTTGGAAAAAGTCAATTTCTCTTGTATTATTAAAATGAATTCATTCATTTACTAAACAGATATTATGTGACATTTACATTGATTTCAAATATTCTGCTGATGGAATTTTATCAACTGAATAGTATATCTCTCTCAAAGATGAAATTGATTTCCATATATCACACATAAATTTTTTCACACTTCACAAATACTTATTCTATATTATTGTTCATAAAATTTGAAAGTAGTCTAAATTAATTTTGAATTACCACACCCCAAAATGTAGGAGAATCTTTTCTTTGTTACTGATATTAAAACATATATATTATTATATTATCTAGCTGAAGGAGAATGTAATTAATTTTTATTGGCTCAAATTTTTTTTTGTTTTTATCAGGGTAATGCAAATAGTATGTAAAATTATATAACAAAAATCATGTATTTTCTGCTTTCCCCTATGTATGTTCCAGCTAACTTGCTTCAGAAGATTCAATTTTAATATATTTGCTTTTCACATATTTATCTCTTACTTCTGCATAACACAGTTTTATTGCTCTTTCTTAATTTAGCAATTTTAGAAATTTTTATTGAGTTTTTGTGTATTCCAGATGAGTATATAACTTGCTTACATGACAAAATCATTTATCTTCTCACCCATTTAAATCAGTACTTACTGTTTACATATTTATAACTCTAAATGTTATTAACAGCAAAGCCAAATAGTGTGCTAGGATTGCATTTTCTTTCTTGAGCATTATCTCAGCCTGTGTTTATAATCACGTCCCATTTTTTCCCTGCTAGAGATTTCTGTATGCCTGTTTGTATTTTTTCCAGTGCTTCCATGAAAACCCTTCATGCCCATGAGTAAAACTTTTTTAAAACTAAAATATTCAAACATATCAGGTAATCAATTTCAATTTTTTCTTGAATTTTTAATTTCTAGATAACCCCCTTCTTAATGCTGGAATCCAAATTGGCCCTTCTTTCCATCTACTCTACAGCTATTACCCTAGCATGGTCCTTCACCACTTTTCCGATTGAAACCCCATGTTCTTGGTCGTATTTCTCTTTCTTGATTTACTTTTTTCCTCTACTGGAGTCCTCAGAGTTTACTGAAACCCTTTGGAGACAAATTTATTGAGGTATTGCATGTCTGAAACATAACTTTATTTTATTCTGATACATGGTTAATAGTTTGGCTGGGTATAGAATTTTATGCTGAAAAATTCATAATCTGAAAGCACTGTCCCATTGACTTTCATTTTCCAATGTTTCTATTGAAAAATGCACTGTTTCTAGTTTTTTGGTGTGTGATCTACTTCCCACTGTATCCACCTCCAGCCACTGGCTACAAACTTTTAAATCTTCTCTTTATCTCTGAAATTCCATTATGATAGTGTCACTGTAGGTCTTTTTTCTTTTATTATTGTGCATATTCTATAGGCAGATTTATGTGATTCAGTATTGGAAATGTTTCCAAATGTTTCTTTAACATTTTCCTTCCCCTGGTTTCACAGTTCTCTCTTTCTATCTAGAACATCAATTATTAAGATACTATAACTCTTAAATTAAATGTCAAAGTCCCTTATACATTTACTTTTTCTATAAAGTTGAGAAAATCTTCCGGATTGTGTAAATCTTCCAGATTACAACAATGTGAATATAAAATAGAAAGAAAATACAGATAAAAATCTGTAAATTTTACATATTCTGGAAGATTTACATAATCTGGAAGATTTTCTCAACTTTATCTTGTAACTCATTTAATCTATTATTCTAGCAAACAAAAGAAGTTAATTTTCTAGAGCTCTTATTCCCCATTTCTTTTTCTTCTCATGGCATCCTCTTCTCTCTTTCATGGATAAAATATTTCTCCTTATTTAAAGGCAGATAATAATTACAATTTAAAAAATGTTGTCCTATTTCCTTCCATGTGTCTGTTTGTATTGCATACTTCATCGTAAGAACTTTTTCTCAAAAACCAACTTATGCTGGGCTAGTTAAGAGCAAGACACCAAAATACTTCTGGGAATTTCTATGTGAATGGGCAAGGCTCATTAACGAGTATGCTTCACTGTGAGGTAGATAGTGAGGTGGGGTGGAAAGCGTGTTGTTTGTCCAGATCCAAGTTCCTTTCTCTGGGCCATTCAGTTTCTTCAGAATAGTCAAATCTCCTACAAAAGTGCATATGCTTGGCCAGATTTTAAGGACAGGATGGAGGCTGGTGGATGACAAAGTTCACAATTTCATATGGAGACATTCACTTAGTTGATCACATCTCTGAATCTAAGATTTTCTCTAATTCACATTCTCTATTAAGAAGTATTATCAAGAGAAGAAGTAGGTGCTTAAGAACCAGGACTTGTAGTTACCCGGTTGTTTGGATTGTGTGAAAAGAGTCCTTGGGGTATCCAATTATTTCCTATGGTCTTTGAAGCATGTCCCTTGATCTTCGTGAACCACCCGGGTTTCCTAGGATGCACTTTACATGTCTATTTGATTTGCTCATCCCCTAGGAACTTCCCCTGCTTTGGCCAATGGCTAATATCCATAAGCTCTCCAAGAGAATTGCCCTAGGACAACCAAAGCTGCCTGGCCAATGGCCCTTGCTCAATACCAAAAACTGGGATCTAGGTACAAAGATCCCTTGTCTCAAGCTGAATGACTGCAGTGCAATTTATACAACAAAGTGCCCCGTGGGATCAGACTAAACCCCAATCTCACCTCAAACCACATTCTTACTCAGTTTTCTTTCTTTCTCTCTCTTGCTTCCCTCACTGTCTTACAGGTTACCCCTGAAAGCACTTACTCAAGAATGCATACATGAATAATGATGTTTTAGCTCCTCATCTCAACCTTGCTTTCCATGGTTTCTCGCTTTTCTAAGACTGAATCTCACAGGCGTTCTGCAGAATGAATAGGCTTGTTCTCATCTATATCCCATCCTGACAGGACCTTTTTTTTAAAAATTGTCCTTCTTTTTTCTATGCCAGGAATTCATCGTTTATCTGCTATGTGTCCTGAAACACTTTGTTAACTTTTTGCATCTGTTAATGTTTCCTTTCTTATTTTCTCTTTCTCTAAGGTTTTACATAATTTTTATTCTTTTACTGTCATTTTTGGTTGTTTTACTACAATGACATTTAAACTGAAACTTTAAATAAGGTTTCAAGCTGGCTTTAGTGAGAATATGCATTTCCCTAAGTTTTCTTCTTTCTTTTCTGAAGCTTCAAATTTATGAGATACAAAATAGAGGAAGAAGGAGAAACAGAATAAATCGCAGCAGAGAGGACAAAGGGTAACAAAAGATATAGCAACAATTCATCAAGTTAAAGTGAACACTACTACTCCAGGAGCTGTATTTGAAGAGAATTGAAACAGAAGATAGTTTTCATTCTGTGAAAATTTAAATTTTCAGCAGACAGACATATGAAGTCATCAGCATTATGGAATCATGGCTTTTTAAAGAATTTAATCTTTCTGGGTAGTAAGGATGGAGAAATGAGAACTGGATTTCCTTATGACCAGTTCTTAATTATTTTATGTACAAGTTACCATTTTCAATGCTGTTGTCAAGGACTTAATCACATACTGTGTTTTAGGAGCTCAGTCAAGCATTCAACAATTCATAAGGAAATTAATCAGTAATATTTTCTGCAGATTAAAAAAAAACTTCTATAACCCTAAACTCATTGCAACATGAACAAGGAGGAAAAAAGGATAGTCTCGAGAGTTTGGAAGATGAAAGCCCTTTAACTTTGGGTGGCAGTCTTTAATTTTGGAGGTCAGTGAAATTTCCAAGTGTCCTCTAAATTCTCAGAAATTGCAACACTCTACAGCCTTTTGAACTTATTGATTCACTAGAAGTTCCATATGGCAAAGAAACCAAGTACTGACGAGAAGAAAAACAGAACTTTAATTCAGATAAAATACTAGGTAGATTTCTCGCTAGAAGCATGAAACATTTCTTTTGACTCTGGTCATTGAAACACCTATTTCCTTTTTCATAGCATTGGATATCAGCTCTCAAATTGATGAGCCACCTTCTGTCATTATTTCTCAATCTTCCAATATAATCTTCTACATCTGTACATTTTTAGAGATCACGGCTTTCAATGTGGCTTGTGTTGTTCATCAAATGGCACGATTCACACAGGGGACTGACTCTCCAGGCTGTTTCCTGCACATAATGTAGTTCTGGAGAGACTGAATACAAAGCTTCGTCTAGTTTAACTCTTGCTTCTCTTTAGGGAATCCCTAGCATCTCCTTAATACACTCTAAAGGAAAGCCCTAGAGGATTTCTCTAGTATTACCCATTTCATCGCCAAACAGAAATTCTGTCTTGAGCAACCCAATAGCATGCAGGTTTGAGATTTAATATTTTAATTCCTACAACTTCTAGTGAAAACAACATTTATCAGTTGAAAGGCTGTAAATATTGTATTGTTTTATCTCTTTCTGTCACCACTAGAACTAATGTCTCCTGATGTAACAATCTGATACACTAGGAATCATGCAATAAATCTACATTTGCATATGTCAAAAGCTTTTCAAAGTCCTATTGTGCTATTTAGAATAGTTTCTCTGCGTCTCTCCCTCTTCTAGCCTTTTTTTCCTGTTCTTGGGTGAGACAGGCTGCAGGGGCAGGGTGGTTCTTAATCACATAGCATCTTACTTTTTTAAATAACAACGTTTGGAGCAGTAAAGGCATTAAATTATTTTGAAAAAAAGAAATGTCTAGGGATAATTCTAAATTGCCTCTGTGATACATAAAAGAGGGAAATACAATTAACTACTTTGTTGCTCCAGTATACTACTCTCTTTTGTTTTTATATAAAAGCTTTATTCTGAGTCAATGTGAGTGACCACGGCCCAGAGAAAATACAAACCTAAGAAGCGTTGATTAAAAGGTCCTCATTTTTACAGGATTCTCAATGAAAAGATAATCAGCTATAGAATTTCAATTTTCATTGTGTTACTTTATATAGTAAGTAGGAAATCAGAAATAACACATAATATCTCAATGTTCTATATATTTTTGGGTTTAATTTTGTACTAAGACATTTTCACAAATTTACATTTATTTCAGATATTATATATGCTAAAAATAAAGAAATGTGCAGAGGGCAGAGTTTGTAAAAAACAGACAGTGAAAAACAGAGACAAGGGAATATGTGGACAATTAAACTTTACATACTTTTGAAAATTTTTCCTTACTTAAAATATACGGTCTAAGACAATTTGTGAAGCTTGCCAAATATTGTTCTATAAATTCTTATATCTTTTATAATAATAGAAAATTTATTAGAAGATATAAAGTGGGAAACAATTCTAAAACAATTTCAAAAATTAACCTATCAAATACAATCAAACTATATTTATTATTATTATTATTTTTGGAGATGAACTTTTTTTCTTGTCACCAGGCTGGAATACAATGCTGCCATCTCAGCTCATGGCCACTCCCACCTTCTGGGTTCAAGCGGTTCTCCTGCTTCAGCCTCCCAAGTAGCTGGGATTACAGGTGCCTACCACCACACCTGGCTAATTACAATCAAACTATATTTTTTTAAACACCACTGATAAATGCTGACCATTCAAAATTAAATATTTAATGAATAAACATATCTAGTAAAATAATATATATCAATTAATTCACCTACCAGATTTGCAATGATGTAGTGGTACCCTTTAACATGTTTTCCAATGGTAATAACCTAACAAGGACAAATAAAAAATTATTGAATTAATACAAATAATGCCAAAGTAAAATTAATGGTATTATGATCTGATTCAGGAAAAAAGGTAGAATTTTATCTGCTAAATTTTCTGATGTGCCAAAATAAGTTATTTTTGATAAAATGTAATTATCAAAATTAGAGAATATTTCTCTAATAAGAAGTAATAATACATATTAATGGTTAAGAAGTGATTATCTTTCAGGAAGTCATTTACTAAACAAAAATTATTACCTCATTTTTGTCAAGAGCAAAAAATAAAACCACAAAATGTTAAGAAGCATAAAACCAAAGTATTTTTAATCTATGACAAGTCATAATTCTATTCCTTCAAAGGCTATGTTTTTGTCTTTTTAATAAAACGTTAAATAGCTCAAACTGTTTATATCTGAGATTTTATATTCATACGTCTATATTCAAATAAATACACATAGAATTCATAGTACTGCATACATTTTAAAAGAATATTAAAAAACATATAAAAGAATTCTTACATGGATATATAAAGTAACATTCCTATCCTAAGGACCATGAAATGGTTGTGATTTAGTCCAAATGGACATTATTTCAGCTCTAGACAGCAAAGTATCAGAGAAGCTAATTTTTCTCCACAAATCTAAATCTACAATGAATGTCAAGATAAAGACATTATGGAACAAGTGATCATCGTGGTAATGCTGACAACAGTTTTAGACATCATTGATCAATTTGACTCTGATCTGTATCAATTAAAAAATTACAAAGAGAATAGAAATAGACAAACTGGCCATGCTGTAGTCCTGGTAAAAGGACATTCAAATGTAGTGTAATATATGTTTTAAAGGAGATAATCACACCAATGGAAGGCATAAAACGTTAAGGCTTTAGACAGAAATTCAAACCAAAGCATTTCTCTGATTAAATGGTTTTGGTGGGTTTTGCTTTGTAAAGTCCTATGATCTTGCAAGTTTCCTAGGCTCAATGTTCCTATTCTCCCCCTTAAGTCACATTGACCGTCTTAGGATTTTTGTTCAAGAGAAACTTCTTATCACCTCGGGGCTTCACACATTCTCTTTCTGCTGCTTGTCTGCTTGGAAAGTTCCACCACCATATCCTTTGCCTTATTAACTCTTGAACAATTCTTACACCCCCTGGGAGAAAACTACCCTGAATTTGTCTAATCCCAAACATAGTCAGGTGCCCCAGAGCAATGCTATTAGTTAAAGAGCAAGAACAAAATCCTAGGAACGATTCCATCATATGTCACTTAGATATTAAGCCATAGCTCTTTGAAAGGAAGTTAAAATTTATATTGTTTTCTGACTCAGTTTTACATAACATGACTAAATTGCCTTTTCCAAGCAACTGAACCTTCTGTGTTAAAGGGAGAATTCTGAAGAAAAGATGTCCTTCTGAATGAAAAACATATGAATTAGCATCAGCTGAATCAGATTGATTATGTCCCTCCTATTTCCTGCTGACATCCGTTAGCTCTGCTTACTGTACATTCTACTCTCTGAATCATCCATGTCTTCCTGCTGAGAAATATTTAAAAACATAGTATAAAAGTGATACCAGTAGTCTCTACTTGAGTTTACTTGAGAGAAAGGAAGGATATGAAAATTTACTAGCCTGGCATCTATATAGAAGTTTGCATTGGCCATACTAACCACCATGCCTTTGTGTTATAGTAACAATTAGCACTGCACTATCAATAGAAAAGTTACATTAATTTATAAATGTTTTTGATGGCTGAATCTTTTTCCCACCTAATAATAGCTAGAAATCTGTGCTGCCATGGTTTTATCAAATGATAATAAAATACCCATAGTCCATGCCAGTTATCCCAGCATGTTGAGAGGCTGAGGTGGGTGGATCACGAGATCAGGAGCTTGAGACCAGCCTGACCAACATGACGAAACCCTGTCTCTACTAAAAATAGAAAAATTAGCTGGGCATGGTGGTAGTCCAGCTACTCAGGAGGCTGAGGCAGGAGAATCACTTGAACCCAGGAGGTGGAGGTTGCAGTGAGCCTGGGTGACAGAGAGAGACTCCGTCTCAAAAAAAAGAAAAAAATCTAAACTATTTCTTTCTGTAATGATCTCTCGTAACATACTATTCTTTTCATTTAGAGTGTATTCTGTTAGTATAATTATATATTAACTTCCGTAAATGCGTTATTAATAGTTACACCGATGGTGCCTGGCCTATTTTGTTTAACATTGTTTTCCTGGACCTACTGCAGTGCCTGTCTGGCAAACATTAGACACTCAGGGACTATTTACGGAACAAATAAATGAATGAATCCAAGCAAAGTCAAATGCCACGTCTTATGTGAACCCTTCACAAATGATCCTTCCCCTGTTAAGAAAGGTTCTTTCTCCTCCATGCTCCTAGACTACATTTTAACTTGTAATACTTCAGTGCTATATGTGTACATTTTAAAATCTCTAAACAATGAGTTCATGGTATACAGACAGTATTCTTTCTTATCTTTCTTTGAATCCTTCATTTCAGGCCCAGAGGATGGCCTCAATAAATGTTTGCTGAGGCCATCCATTGCATGCTCATTTAATACATTCAAGGGATTTATATATGTGTAAAATACTCTGCATTTTGAGTAGATATTCGTAATGGACATTTACGTAACCATAATCTTATTTACTTTAAAACATCACTTCTAATACATTTCCATTTTCTTTTGTAGTTTCTCTTTTCTAGTTTTGGAAAACTATATTTTTATCATAGTCTTTCACCAACATTTATGATGATGAGTCAGGAATGCTTAAATTTTTTAAACCAAAGACTAATGAATATGATAAAAATTCAGTTTTAATGAGAACCTCTTATGAAATTCAAATGCGTTTTTGAGGTTCACATTTTAACAAGAGGCCTTCAGGTTAAAAACAATCTTAGCTTCATCTCCTGAGACTGGAATCAAGATTTTTCTACTGAAATTATTCACCTCTCTGGCATACAACATTTAATTCTTCTGCATAACAAGTTAGTTCTATTCAGTTATTCAATACTCCGTGAATGATCTATTTTGTATGTCTTAGGGCCTGTATTATTATGTATCAATTAGGATTTCATCAATATTTATGTTTGCAAAATGTTTTGTGTTGAACAAATTAATGAATAGAGTTTTTTCCTAGTGCCTTAGAATACTGTACAAGTGCAAGGAAAATACACACTGGTGTATGAATTGATGTGTTAGTGTGTTTTCCTTGCACTTCTACAGTATTCTAACGCACTAGCAGCCACATTGTATATTGTTGCCCCTTGAACAACATGGGTATGAACTGAGTCCACTTATACATGGATTTTCTTCTACCTCTGCCACCTCTGAGGCAGCATGACCAACCCTTCTTCTTCCTCCTCCTTTACAGCCTACTCAACGTAAAGATGATGATGATGAAGGTTTCTATGATGATCTACTTTCACTTAGTGAAAAGTAAATATATTTTCTCTTTCTTATTATTTTCTAAGTAACATTTTCTTTTCTCTAGCTTACTTTATTATAAGGATATGGTATATAATACACATACAAAATATGTGTTTATTGACTGTTATCTGCAAGGCTTCTGGTCAATGGTAAGATATTGGAAGGATCAGCTGTGTAAATGTATATATGTGAACATATATATGTACATATGTGTATACACACATACACACTCATACTCACACACATACACATTTATCAGCTAGGAAGAGATTCAGATACCAGTAAAGGAGACCTTACTCAGTCAATCATAATGATGATGCTGTGTCACCATCATCCCTAGTCACTTACCCTATGTGTAAATCATGGTGAATTTTATCTGTCTTATTAGGATAATATTGCATGGCTCCCCTATCCTGAAAGATCTCAAACTGAAGCAAGGTAGTTTCTAAGCACAGATTAAAAATATCCTTATCACTGGTATCATGGTACTCTTTCAAACAGTCCAAGGGGATGCATCTAGTTTACTTCTCAAATAATAAACACAGCCCAAATGTGTCCTTCTCACATATTTTAATTTCCCAATCAATGTTTTTATAGTGACACAAGTCCCTTAATAGAAGAAAAAAATATATCTTGCAAAAATAAATATGCACTCTTTCTGTAGGAATAGTCTATGTATCTCCAAAAAATTATGAATTTACTCACTTTTCCCTTAGAACTCAACTTGTTTTAACTTAATCCATGTCTATTTCTTTAACTCCAAAAAATTTGCCAGATGTAAATTTAAATTTTTCAAATCAAACTATCAAAGTTTACGGTGATATTTATTATATAAAGCATAAAATTTAAAATTATATATCGAATTTACTTAACGATTAATATGATGTGTCAGCATTATTGATGACCATTTGCTATTGCTAACTGAAGCCAGAGATAATTTAATTGATGATTTTTGCTGCATCCTACATAAAACATAAAGCAAAAACTGCTGTTCAAGCACCTAACACAAATACACATTGCAAATGCTGACACTGCACGCATAGTCTATATTTAGCGTCATTAGAAAACAGAAAGCAGCAAACCTGGTCTACAATGTCGTTTACTTTATCCCTTTCACAGTCCAGAATTACACGCCGTTCCTTTTTTAACTCCAGATCCTGAAAAAGTGATCGGTACATCTCATCTTTCTTGTCATTGTTAATGTTTCCCACATTGATAGCAGTCACTTGCCATTTCTTTTCAGCAGCGGAATCCAGCACAGCTTGCAGTGTTGATAAGCCTAGGAAGGCAAAGAAAAATGATGACTGATAAAGATACGTGAATAACTCAGAACTGTGTTATGAAAGTGCCAGTGAATATATTTTTAAGGCAGATATATTTGTGCAACTAAAGGAATGTTGACTCCTTCGAAAAAAGCTATAGCAATGATCTTCATCAACTTCTTCTTATGTCACTTCACATCAAAAACTCATTACCTAAATGTTACTGTGCTGACCAAAGGAGTCATTGGTTGAGTAGAAAATAATATCCTATTCTTTCGACCCTCTCAGCTGTCTTCTTTAGAATATTACTAAAGTGTAATGTTAATACCTTTGTTTTAAGTAAATGGCATCACAATCATATCTTATTCTTACAGAATGGAAAAAATTTGTTTAGTCATACATGACAGTCTGTCATTTGATATTAGTATCCTGAAAAAGATGAGTACATTTTCAGTGAGAGGAATCTATGTAAGTCTCTGTGAAGATAAGAGCCAATAATCTCTATGAGGCTGCTATATTTTCTCCTATTGCTTTCTAGTCAACAGTTTGGGTTCATTTTTTTTCCTTCAACAGCATTCTGTTTTATATATATATATATATATTTTCCCCCTGGGAATGAACCTGGAGAGATTGAAGTGGTCACCTATAACCAGATGGTGGCAGTTACTTCTCTAGCATAAATTTACTTCTCTTTCTAAATATGAATATTTTTCTGTTAGTAGCTTTGCTTATAGCATCATATTACCTGGAAATTTTTTTTAATTGTCCACATATTAACCCATACTTGGGACGAAGAGGTACAACAACTAGAGGATTTATTTCCTGAAAAGTTTTATCCTCAGTTTAGCACTTGGAGACAGGGCACATAAACTTGTCTTTCACATCCCTTCAACTATTCACAGCAAAACCAAATTCATCATTTTATTGATAACTTAATAAACAACATAAAATCAAGACTCTAGAATGAATCCAGAACTCAGCAAATCATCTTCCTGATTCGAGAAAAGCCTGCATCTTTTTCAAGAGAATATTAGCCCCTTTTGATTAATAAAATGTAGGATTCACCTAATGTGATCATATTTCTTCATAACCTAAATTCAGAAACCAAATTTTATTTAAATCGTTTTGCTATAAAAAAAGTCTCTTATCAATTTTGTTGAATACTATTTTGAAAAAGAAAAACCACCATTAAAATTTTGTGGATTCAATATTGGTCAAAAAGTGTACAAGATGAATCTAAAACATATTTTGACACCAGAAGTGAAGGAACTCTCTAAAACCATCAGTATTATCTCAAAGCACACACGAGCTAATTTGAAATACTTAAATACATAAAATAGTATAATAATACTATAAAATACTTAAACACACAAAATACTCAAATACATAGTTTACATATTTAAGTATTTTGCGTATATTACTCTAATCAATATTCAAATAGTCCTAATATTAATTAGAATAATGTTAATTAGAATAATAACTGCAAACTACTTAAATACATAAACTGTTTTAAACCTATGAGATAATAATATGTTTTAATAATGTGCTTGCCTTTGGTGGATGCTAGGGAACCAATCAATTAACTTGGAGACTGGTAAATAATAAAGTAAAATTCTCACTCATAGGTGGGTGATGAAAAATGAGAACACATGGACACAGAAAGGGGAGTACTAAACACTGGGGTCTATTGGGGGGAAAAGGGGAGGGCCAGTGGGAGGGGGAGGTGGGGAGGGATAGCCTGGGGAGAAATGCCAAATGTGGGTGAAGGGGAGAAGAAAAGCAAAGCACACTGCCATGTGTGTACCTACGCAACTGTCTTGCATGCTCTGCTCATGTACCCCAAAACCTATAATCCAATAAAAAATTAAAAAAAAAAAAAATAATAATAATAATAAAGTAAAACAAGCGTTTTCCAGCATTTTCTATATGAACCACTTTCAGGGTAATAATGAATTAAATGTCTTTATTTCTGGAAATACTCCAGCTAATAGATGATGGATGAATATAGATTTAAAATTATCACCATCTTGTAACACCTGCTGAATTAATGAATCAAGGCTACAATCATCAACCTGCTGGTAACTACCCAAAAAGAGAGACAACAGAGATATATGTCTCCAAATGATAATATTCAATACCACCTATTTTGGTGTTGAATAGGTATATACCTATTCAGTGTTGGTTACATTCATACCAAAAATGTAAACCTGAATCTCATCAAGCTTCCAAATCTAACTACCAAGTTACAGGGCATATATGGAAGGAAATATTTTAAGCACCACAGTGTTGCAATCATCAAAATCTAGACTGTGGGAAACTGCATTACATTATGCAAGTCTTAAAAGTTATATTAAGGAATTGCAATATATGGAACTCATTTTTGTCTTGCTTCAAACAAACAGTGGAAAAATAATATTTATAAATTGTTAGTTGTCTATGTATAATAATGCTGTTGCAGTTATATTTAAAAGAGTCATTTTTTTCCAAATAAATGCTGAAACATTTACAGATGAGATGGCAGGATATCTGGTATTTGTTTCTAAATAATTGCAGGGAACAAAGAGATACAGATCAAGCAAAATTGCTCATAGTCTTTAATAAAGCCAGATTCAGAGTATTTGGGAATCTTTATAGCATTCTTTCTAATTTGTTATTTTAAATATTTTATAATAAACATTAAAAATAATTTACTTTTTTTTCGAATGAAAGATAGGGCCATATGCTGCAAAAAGTTAAATTTTTTTCTGGCAAAATGAAATTAGTTTCCTCTGTCCAGTCTTCTGGCAAAAGATATAAATAAACATAAATATCTCAAGGGATGATATAAAAAGATCGCGTGTCATTTTTTCAAAACTTTCAATGACAAATCTTTAAAACACATCACAGATTACCTACGATTTCCATACACTATAGGTCAATTAAATCCTTCCCTTTTCATCAGTAGAGACAGAATATAATCAATTCAACAGCTATCAATGTACTTGAAAACAGCCATTAAGTCTATCCAGTTTTCTCCACAAGTAAGAGGAAAAAAATATCTAAATTTTAAGACATTTTCCATTTGCTAGGTTCTACTTTCCCACATCCAGTCATGATTCAAGCCCCTCTTGTCGCCTTCTTAAAGACATTATATCCGTGATGGGCTCTCTGTACTACCCATATTATTACTATATAGCAATTACCAGTAAGCATCCCTTATTCTCTGAAATAGCTTATTTCATTTTGTTTTATTTAACTATAAAGTGTACTACATAATAAAATTTTAGATGATGGTGCTCTTAACATTATGTCTCAACTTTTAACATATATTACAAGAAAGTTGAAATATAAATGACACTTTGTAAATAGATTACATCAAGGGGTAATTCTAAATCTAAAATTTTCAACAGTTCACCTTGCAAAAGAACATAGAGATGATGTATAAAATCAGTAAGAAGACATTTAAAGAAATTTCTAACTTGCGCCAGCATGGTGGCTCATGCCTGTAATCCCAGCACTTTGGTAGGGCAAGGCGGGCAGATCACTTGAAGTCAGGCTGGACTAAATAATGTTAAATTGCATTACTTCTTCATATGCCTATGTTACTGACTGATTGTAGTTGTATAATCTTTTCAAAAATGACAATCTACCTAAAATTCTCCTGAAGTATTACTACTAGTCAATCAGTGATACTCTCATCTTGATGCAGTATTAATAATACTTAGAGATATAGACAAGCCATCAGCCACCTGTCTATACACAAACCCTTTAAAAGGTCACCTGATACACAGGTGAAGTCTGTCAGTTTGCATATTAAAGGGTGAAATTAAAAATGATTATTGACAAAAGATACATATTATTTAAACCATGTCTTACTGCTTAAAAATATTTTCTTTGTTCCATTTCAAATTAACTGTACTTATTCTTTTAAGCATAGAAATTAATATTTATGATCACTAAATCATGGCAGCATGCCTAGGCCAAATTAGATTAACATATATTTCCCTGATCAGCTCTCTCAAGAATATGAGGAAAAAAATTATAATTTGAAAGAATTTTTGTTCTATGCATGATGTTTTCCTGGAACTGCAGGCAAAGTACCTTCCCTTCAGGGGACAAATAATATTGCTCAAAATTAAAACCAAGACACACAGATATAAAGTGCTAACTTTGTTTTTACCTACTGTCTATAGAAATGTATTATCTTACCATGTTGATATTAAACCAATAAACAAACAAACAAAAAAACACGTTTGGATTAAATCCTGATTCAAACTTACAACATACATATCCAAAAATAAAATTATTACATAATCTTGAATGCATTAACATAGGTAACCCCATTGCTCTATTGTTAAAAATGTGTAAGTTTGCCGGGCGCAGTGGCTCACGCCTGTAATCCCAGCACTTTGGGAGGCTGAGGCGGGTGGATCACCAGGTCAAGAGATCGAGACCATCCTGGTCAGCATGGTGAAACCCAGTATCTACTAAAAATACAAAAAATTAGCTGGGCATGGTGGCACGTGCCTGTAATCCCAGCTACTCAGGAGGCTGAGGCAGGAGAATTGCCTGAATCCAGGAGGCGGAGGTTGCAGTGAGCCGAGATGGTGCCATTGCACTCCAGCCTGGGTAACAAGAGTGAAAACTCCGTCTCAAAAAAAAAAAATGCGTAACTTCTATTTATGTACTCTTTATGGAGTGAGGGTATGCAGCTTTCAGGGTCATCAAGGAGCACCAGGCTGCTGCCACATCTTGGGTAAAGAGAAGACACCAATAACCTGAAAGATCTGGCACCAGAGGCACAGCTTCAGCTCTCCTCTCACCAGTAAACTTAGATTAGTCAAAGAGGGTTTCACACAAAGATGTTGCTACATAAAGAAGTTTCTATCCATGTATCCATGTCCCTAATTGTTTACAAGTGGGATATAGTCTCTTGACTTATTGCTCAGCATTTGGGCAGATAGCCAGGAAGCAGGAATGGCTTTCACTAGTCAAGGATGGTGAAATTAAGCAGCATAGAACAATGTTAAGTCTTTTTCTTCTAGTTCATGATTAGGGCAGAATGTTGGGAGACCATTTTCACATTTGGACACTATGCTATTCCAAAGAACAGTCATTTACACATTTAGACATTAAAATTTAACAATATATATTCCTGACCTAGACTGTCTGAAAAGTAAAGATGATTAGAGCCTAAAACACACACACACATATAATAAAGGAGGTGAAGAGAGGACCCCACCAAGAACAGACCCAATTGTTTGAAACTGAGGTATGTAGAGACAGAGGTAGAAAGATAAAACCATGGGATCTATTTTCTAAACTTTGGTTAATATGGCTAAAGGGAACACAGGTGCATTATTCAAATCATGTGACACTAAAGAAAAGAGGTGCCTACTTTGAAGCATAAGCGAAATGGTTTTAGGACCAAATGAGGGGAAAACATTAACACACTGAATGTGTGAATAAGCTTGTTAAAATGTAATATGATGGCAACGCCATAAAATTAAGTCATCAATAAGAAAAAAATTGGATAGCAAAAATTCCATTTCCATGAGCCAAGTAAAATATTACACAAAGGTCAAGTCATTTGCCAGTATTATGATAGTCTGACATATTTATCTCTGAAAATAACTTCAGATAAAAGGCCAGTGTAATGCTTTTCACATTAAAACATCAACAGCTACTTGATAGCACCTTGAAAAACTAGCCAGAAGGTCATTTTGACTTTAATATGTAATTACTTAATATTATCACTCTGATGTTCTTATCTCAACAGATGCACTTGAACTCAAATCAATTTGTACAATATAATAATTGGAGATTATCTCATCACTTCAATTTCATTTAATATTTCTAAGTATTAATGAAAGTATTTTAAAATGTTCCAGATTTTTTCCATAAGTACATAAGTCCATCCATCTTCACCTGCTAATTCCAGAGCTTGTCTTTCTGAGTATCTCTCCTCAAATATTAGTGTGTCCCTTTTTATAAACTTATAACAACTCTGTTTCAAGCATTATCTGAATTACTGGATACAGAGTGATGAGCTGAACCTCCAGTACACTGAGCCCAGCTTGGGTACTCTCTTTCTGGAGCTTATTGTCACACCTTCATGAAAAACATACTTATTCCATGAAACTAAGACAGTCCCTGGAATATAGCAGGGGCTCAATAGGCAGTTCTTAAGTGAAAGAATGAACATCACCATTCATTATAAATTTCTTAAGTCCTATGAAGGAAAAGAAGAGATTGCTTTGAAAGATAACAGTGTGAAAGGCATCACTGAGGAAATGATTTATGAACCCAGTTGTCAAGGAGGAGTAAGGATTAGTGATATGGGCAGAGATTTGAAGTGAAAGAGTTTGGTGCATCTGAGAAAGTGAAAGAAGGTCAAACGGATTTAGCTTCAATGAGCAAGCAAGAGAGCAGAAGACATTGAGAGATTTAAGTGGGAATTGGCTATTATAAGACCTTAAAGCCAACTAAAATTTTTCAATTTTATCCTCATCATAATGACAAGCCATTGAAGCATTTTAAACAAGAGAGTAATGCAGTCCAAAGAAAATGTTTAACAATAATTCCTGCTACTTTGTGGAAAATGGATGAAAGAACGGCAAGTGTGGAACTGGGGAGATGAGGGAGTGAACACATTATGGTGGCTTGGCCTGGGGTAATGGCAATGAAAAGGAAGAGTGTGTACAGATAAAATATAATTAGGCAGTAGAAATCACATCAATAGGATGCAAGGATGAAAGAGATATTGAGAATACACCCCGATTTCAGGGTAGCTTTAACAACAACAAAAATACTAAAGAAGTTAGCAGAGAGCAAGAGGAAAATCTAGTAATTTAATAAGCTCAGTTTTATAAGCCCTTTTGTCACATTAATACATGTGCTTCAGAAACATCCAGCACATTGAAATCTGTATTTACTATAAATGGTTCTCTGTGTAGTTTTTAATTCCCTGTGGGAATAGCCAAGCACTCCCTTCTCAAAGCAGGGGAAAATAGCTGTTGACATAGCAAATTGTTTTCAGCTTGTATTGTGCTGACTGGCTTTTCCACTGAGTGTTCTCATTCCCAGGATTAGGAAGACAGGGAAGAGAATCCGACACCCAGCTCCTGCACCCCTGACTCGAGGTTGCTGCGGTAAATGACTACAAACTGATCAATGGAGAATTGACTGACGGCTGGCTCTCTTCTTGTCTGCCCTTGTGGGTTAACGAGGTGCCCTATCTTGGTGGAAACAGGCTTCTGGTTTTCATTTGAATCTATAAATATTCCAGGAAGCAAGCTGCTGAGGAAAGCACACTATGGAACTTAGGTACTAGGACAATAGTGGTCCTTCATCCTTTTGTCTTTGATTCACAGCTACGCTTTCCAAAAAAATATGTTCCTATGAGCACACACACCAAAATATGTTTCATACGATTTAGGGAGTACACAAACCCACTGACACCCAATTATGGACCCAGGAATCGTTAAAAACACCTGGGATTCTATGACATAAATCAAGCAAGTGTGCTAATACTAAACTTCACAACACAGGATATGAGAAAGGTAAAGGTTGTACTCCCCCCCAACACATTTTAATATCATGAATCAAGACTGGCATGCTACGCAAAATCATCTGATCACAAACAATTATGTGGAATGGTGTCAAAAGCATGGGTCTGATATCAGAGACCTGTGTTTAAGCTGTACCACATGTGGGTTGATCTTGAGAAAAACTTTAAATTCTCTGAGATTCAGGGATCTCGTTTTAAGGCAAGGGCAATAATAATGCCTGATAACACTTACACATATAACACTATTTAATAATTATACATTGCTATAAACATTCTTATTTGTATCTTTCACTTATATTTTACTCAAGCCACTTCATTCACTCTGGACTAGTAGCTCAGATATCATAGATTCTTAGCTGCTGATGCCAAAAATTGCTTTTTATGTTACAACTAAATATTTGTGCATTGGGTTGATACAGTCTATCTCTCTGAATTGTACACACAAAGCTTTTGCTGTTGTTTTACTCTAAATATGTTTCCCAGGTTTCAAATTACATTAGTCATTATCACTGCAAAATTAAACCAACGGATCCTTGAGCTTTATCACACCTTTGTAGCTCTATAACATCCATAGAAGTGTCAAGTGTAGACATATCATTTGCCCAGTTACAAAGAGATGAGATACTGCCACTTACCTCGGTCACTGTCATAGAGGTATGCAAACTTGTCCCATTGATAGTATTCAATCAAGCTAAGGAGTGCTCCTTTGAGGTCAGGTCTCATCTGAATGACAAATGGATGCGTGCCATCTGTTGGGAAGCTGGGAGTGATAAAGGAAACATGGAGCGTTCCACAAAATGATGTGATGGTATTTACAGACTTCTTGTCATAAAATCCAAAAATAGCATAGACTCCTCTCGAAAACTGGGAGCAGACTAGAAGAATAAGAAACAAAAGACAGAATAAATCACTGAAAATGGCATATAATCATATGAATTTGCTGGAAACTTAAAGCATAAAAAAATTATTCTAGTTACAAGAAAATGCATACATCATTGTTTAACAAGCTCTAAGTATTAACATATTTTAGAAACAAATATGAAAAATGTATGAGTAAAAAATATTAGCTATAAGAACAAACTGTAGTCACCTAAGATTTATACACATTCATGACAGCGCATTCCCTACATAATCCAATTCCTTTAAAAACCTTTACTGTAGGTTGGGCGCGGTGGCTCACGCCTGTAATCCCAGCACTTTGAGAGGCCGAGGCGGGCAAATCACGAGGTCAAGAGATTGAGACCATCCTGGCCATGGTGAAACCCCGTCTCTACTAAAAATACAAAAATTAGCCGGGCGTAGTAGCACGCGCCTGGGGTCCCAGCTACTTGGCAGGCTGAGGCGGAAGAATTACTTGAACCCAGGAGACAGAGGTTTCAGTGAGCCGAGATTGCGCCACTGCACTCCAGCCTGGCGACAGAGCAAGACTCTGTCTCAAAAAAAAAAAAAAAAAAAAAATCTTTACTGTATTTACAATGCTTTTATATCAAAAAGTTAATGTGCTTCCATACAGTCCTAAGGCATACCAAAACCTCTTTAAGACAAAATAGATACCAGACTCCCATCATACATAGAGAGACGTTCCCACAAATGGACTTCCGTCACATTGTGACGATTTAATGAAGTCCAGAACTTTTCATCTTAATCTTCCCCATGGACCTAACTTACCCTATATGTTATACCACATATTACCAAAATATTTTGGCTAAGGACCATAATTATTAAACAAATGATAACATTGTATTTGGACATCCCATTACTCCCATAATCCTCTGACCTCTTTCAATATTTCTATGTCCAGTGAATGGCATATGACACTACCTGCTTTCACTCTTTCCCCCAAAGTCAGTCCATAACTAAGTCACGCTCATTATAACACATGGATATACTCAAATAAGGACCCACTTATTTTTCTCCGTTTTCCAACCATCCTAGTTCACTGACAGTATATACTTAACGTTGTGCTTGCCCTGTGCCTGCCATGTTCTAGGGTACGTTAATTCATTTCTTTCTTATGATAACTTTTGAGTTAGGAACTATAATTATTTCCAAATTACTGATAGAAAAATGGACACGTAGAACGATTATTAAGTGACCTACCAAAGTCACTAGCATAGGGGGTAGATGCTACATTCAAACATAGGGAGTCCGAATTCAGAACCCATACTCTTAATTAATGAATAAAGATGGCTTTGGCTTATCTTACCTGACTAGTGAAATACCTGTGCAACTGTCCTTTTCCCTCCACTTATGTTCCTTCCATTCAATTCTCCACAATATAATAAGAATGATCTTTTGAAACATAAATCCAGTAATATTTCTTAGAGATAAAAGGGGTACTTTGTCCAAGACTGATCCCCTGTAGTGCTCTCTAGAGCATTGAACATCCACAGAACAGTGCTTAAAGCCTAGTAAAGTCAACTACATGGCTTTAAATAAATAAATAGCTGATATTTCTCAATCTTGGGGTCACTTCAATCCAAGGAATGGAAAACAGTAATCCAGCATCACAATCTAACAACCCAGAACATAACACATACCATCCTTTTAATTAATCCTTTTTGAGAAATAAAATGAACCTTATCTTATGTAATTGTATTTTCTTCACAAAAATAGATGGTCTGTAGAAAAAATAGATTTGTTTCATGAATGTGAGCATTGCTAGAATAGGTACGGATTCTACTTGCCAGATCTTGACAATCAAAAAATAATATGCAATGATGTTTAGTAACTGTTGTGTGGTATGAATCCAAAGGAAAGCAAGATTGCCTCTTTAAGTGGCCCTTATTTGCCAAAAATTTGTGTAATATGCAAATTGACTTATCTTTTATTACCAGTCTTCTACAGAGCAGACTGAAATATCTCAGAAAGCAACTGAATGCGTTTCATTACATTTCTTTCAGACCTTAACGTAAGGCAAAGATGAGATTACTGTCTTTTATTCATGCCCATACTTTTTGTTCTTGTCTGGGTACAGAGTTGAAAATAACCTTTAGTGTATTTGATAACCTTTATTCACATACATAAAGAATAGCTTTCATCTCATCTAGAAATCTCTGCAGTGATTTCTTATTTTATAGGGAAGCATATGTCTACTGACAGGCATATCTTAAATCTTAAATTTGTTCAGAAATTGATGATTCCAAATGACACATGAAAGACTGGCTTGCTATAAAATTCTCTCTGGGCCTATTTAATTCCACTTCCTGCAAAGTGTGGGCATGTCATCCAGGTACTATAGGAATATCATGCAATATGATTTATTAATGAGACCTCTTCTCATCTTAAGTGAAATAGCTTCTGTGATGGAAACAGCAGACACAGCATCAGCAGAATGCTTGATAAAGAATGCCACTGTTTGAATACACAGACAATCTTAATAAGGAACCATACCTTTCATTTTCAATTTGTTTTAGCCTCTGGAGTGAGTTGTCAAGGGACCTCCTGGTTATTGTGGCCATCTGGAAACACTGGCTTTGACCCAACAACAGGCACAAGCAGCACAAAACTTCAGAAGACACCCTTTTTTCCCTGGGTACTTCAGCTAATTCTCCCATGAACCTACAGCAATAGCCTTTCTCTCCTGACTCTCTGTGGTTTCCTCAACCCTCTTCCCTTATCCTTTATTTCTTCCTGGCACTTACTCAACTGTCTATTTGCCTATGTCCTTATTTTTCTGGATAATCTTTCCTATGTCTCCTGACTATGCATACTATTAACAGCCATTCAGCCAACAATGCTCATTTCCCTCTCTGTACCTCAGGGCAGTCACTATCTCTGTCCTTAAGCCGGATAAGAATGCCACTGAGATTTACAACCAGGAATCAATCAAATCCTTCAAAATGCTGACCTGAAGTAAGGTATTTTGCTTCCCTCATTTTTAGTAACCATCTGAAGATGAAAAACTTAGCCCTATGCTTCAAATACATCATCCCCAAATATCCAAGACTGTTCACATTGTAATATTGATGCTTCCCCCAATTAAGCATAGGTAATTTAACCAACTGACACCTTTCATAAAAAGTTGCAGTATTTTGGAATTATTCCTACTTCATTAGAAGTGAAATTATTTATTTTCATTTTTACCTTATTCCCTAATGATGCCTCCAAAATTTAAAGCCATTTTCTTAAATTTGATTCATCCTCTAATAGAGGAAGGTTTACTACAATCAAGATCATCCATAATAACGTGTCATAAACTCTGAAACAATCATTCCAAAGACAATTTTCTAAAATGAGCTAGACGATGCCAACATCCCATATAGTCATCTCTGGAGGCAGACAAAGAAACAGAAAGCCACACAATTTCACCTCCAGCTTCATGACCCTTACAATTAATTACACTATGAAACACTATTATAAGTTTCTCAGTGATTATCCTGATTAATATTAGAATTGTGTCTTGAGACAAACTGGATTGCAAAGGAGTAGATAAAGATGCTCTCTCACTGACTTCTGTAATTAAATATTTAAATCAACTTTGAGAAACTCAGCAAAGGGCAAGTCCTTCTAAAAGACACTATAGGTCAAACAGCACAAATGATAATCTCCTGGGTGTAAGTAACTTGCTGATTGTTTCACTTTTTATTACAAGCCCAGATGATATAAGCCAATGCTGATGGTGCATCCAACACACATCTTTTTCTCTTAGGTCATTCTGCTCATTGGTGCTGCTAATGTAGCATACACGATAAAGTCTGTATGCTGAACAAAATCTAAATAGCCTCACATAGTTATTGAGTAGAAAGGGAGAAGAATTGAGCATGATTTTTTTGTTTTACATATTTTATATTTATAAGTTGACATTCACTTCAATGAATCAGCCTAGTCTGCTTCATAAGCAGAAATGGCAATAGCTTCTTTGCAGTTTGAACAAAAACTGGTAAAAGCTGTATCACCAAGGAATTCTGACATCAAAATATGGAAACCACCGAAAACCTCTCTCCTTTTTTCCTACACTTCTGACATTAACCCCATGCGTACTTTGACCCTGACTTCAGTACTGAAATTTCCCTATCACCTTTTAGTAAGAATCTCCCAGTAACTAAAAATAATCGTCTCTTCCTGGGATCTAGCTTTCTTAGCTTCTCTGAATTTATTCAACCAAAATTTACCTCTTGAAATTCTTTCTCTTTCCGCTGTTACTAGTCTTTCTCTCTTCTAATTCCTTTTTCACATTGCTGCCAAGTAAAATTATACCATCTTGGTACTTTTCCTCTCTTTAATTATCTTTCACTGCCTTATCTTTATCCTACATCCTAAATTAAAAAGACCTTCTCCAAGGATTCTTCTTCCACTTGTTTTCTCTTCTCTTCTTTCACTCTACCTCTTAGTGGTCTCACTCCTTCCACAAGGTCAAATTCAATGTGTACGCACATGTTTCCCAAACCTTCTTTATTATCCTATTTGTCTCCTGTAACTATTAATTTACCAAAAAATGTACTGTAAATATTCTACATGACAAGCATAGTGTTAATTCAGAAAATGCACAGCAAACAGAGTAAGTATTATGATCTGATTCAGGAAAAAAATGGAATTTTATCTATGCTTTGATATTCCACACTCAGTCATTTTTGAAAAAATATAATTATCAATTTTGGAAACTATTTCTCTCTCTCAAAAAAAAAAAAAAAAGCTTAGCTTCAATCTGTTACCTTCCAGTGTCCCTCAGTTCATTATATGAAAACTTCTAATACCATATATTTCCAATAAATTCTGTAAAAACAAGGTAAAAATACTTTATTTTATTTGATGAACCACATCTATGTGCTGATTTTTCCCTTTCTATTCATGCATGATAACTATTGCCATCATTTATATGCAATAGTTCAGAATAAGGACCTTCTTGCTCTTCCCTGTCCTGTGCATGCCTTCCACCACCATTTAAATTTTATTCTATTTCATACATTGCCCATTTACAAGGCACTTTTAGGAACCTACTATGCACTGATCTAGGTTTGGGGAAGACAGCATCTCTTACATCTTCACCTTCCTTTTATTTCTCCTTGGTTCTGACATGTGACCTTCCTCATCCCTCTCCTTCCTTTAATTTATACTCTTGTCATTATTGGTTTTCCTAAAGCATATCACATAAAGGCGTCATTCAAGGATCTGTCTTCCAATTGTTTTTCTTTTTCTTCAAATGCTATCTTGTAACAGTTTCATCCCTATTAACAAGGTCAAATTCAACTCCTTATGCAAATATTTTCTAGACCTTCATTACCACCCCAGCTGTCATCCATTATTTACTGAGAAAAATATATACTGTAAATATATTACATATTATCAACTTTTCAATAATGTATTTTTGTGATTATTTTGTATTTATTTCCTTGTTGGTATAATTTTTAAGTAAAATATTCAATTATTTCATTACCTTATGCATGAGCTTTCTATAATAAAAAAGGAAATACACAAAATTACATTGTTTTATAATATCTGAACACATATACTTTAATGTCAAAAATTAAATATCACAGAGACATTATTATTCTGTTTTCAAGAATCTCGAGAGGCTCGGACCTCAGAAACAGCAGTTCTAAGCACTAAAAGTGAGAACAAACTGGGTTTGAATCCTGGCTTTGCCATTTTCTACTTGGGTTGGTTAGGGAAGTTACTTTACTAGTCTGCCTGAGCTTAGTCATCTGCGAAAAAACAATAAAAATATTACCTACCTGCCTCATTGTGGGACTGGGAAGTATTAAAGTAAATAGAAGTTGAAAAGAGTTTTGGTCCTATAAGTCTCTCATGACTTTCCTGTGTTTCAATGTTCTAATTATCGTTGACATTAATATTCATGAATCATGCACCAGGATTTTGCTTATATTTTCCTTTAGCCTAAAATTCATTAATTCCCCAAGACAAGTGTTTTATGTGTTGAAATCAAGCCCATCTCTTCAGGCCAAAAAATGTTAGAATCACTCCTGACTTCTCTTCCTTTATTCTTAGCTTAAAAATTATCATCAAATACTGCCCATTTGACCTTTCTATCTGTGCTCTCCAGCTCTCATGACATTGCCTTAGTATTGTCCTTAAACATCTATTGACTGGATGGCTGCAATAACCTCCCAAAAAGCCTCTTTCATAATAAATCTCTTTCCTCTCATGGCAGATATAACCCTCCTGCTTAAAATCCATCAATTTCTTGCCATTGCTTAGAGAAGACCATATATAGCATTTGCTCAGGTGTTGCCTGTTCCGTGTGGTCTGAATTACATGCTGCTCCTGCATGTGATTCTAAAGCAATCTGTCTTTCTTCATGTTAGCCTATATTATAATTGTCTAGTTTGCCCATAAACTGTGAGCTAATTGAAAGTAGAGAATGAAGTGCCATTTATCCATGAATGCCTGTCAAGTACTTAGTACACAGCAGGAAATTGATAAGTGTCATTTAATAAATACCAGTTCTTCCAGGAAGGGTTCCTTCCTTACCATCAACTGAATATGATCCTCCCCGATTATGAACCCCATTAGCACACTACCTTTACTTCCCCACTGGCCTGAATCAGAAGCCCAGCTCTGTACTTTTCTGGGCACCTGGTAGAAGAGTCACTGATCTTAAGCCTGCTTCCTAATCTATTGAATGCGGATATTAATTCCTCTCTTGTCTACCTTATGGGAATGCTTTAAAGTTTAAATTAGACAATATTTAGAGATGTGCTGGAAAAAATTATAAATCATTAGGTAAATGTGTTATTGAAAATAAATCCAACCCTAATAATTTTTGTATTCTCTGCAATACCCAAATCAGAAATTTTCACAATTATGTAATTACTAAATGTTTTGCAAATGAACATATAATTCAGAACCAATGGGCTAGCAAAGACATAAAATGGGTTCTTAATATAAAATTTTATTTCTGTCGATACTGGGGTATTTCTGAAACAGTATTTTCATCTTTTGCTATCATTTTGCAAAATAACAGCTGTTAGTTTAAAATTACCTATGAAATGTAGTTAATTAGTTCTCATAATAGGAAAAAATAATCCTTTTAGTATGAAAATACAATATTTAGAATATTTGTGAAATTCTATTATTTTAGGGTTTCCATATACATTTTATAAGTGGAGAAGTTTACACCAAGAGGGGTGATGTTACTAACCTGAAAAGATATGTAGAGCAAGATGCAACTGAAAACCTACATGAAATGAGGTGACTTTTTTTTGCCTGAAACAGACATCCAATTTCTTCGCATGGAACATATGCCCAATAACACATTTTGCACATGAAAATATACAGAAAAAATCCCACAATTTCAAATGCCTTATTTATGTAATTCAAATAAACTGTTCAAGCCTTAAAATTGATCATAAAGCAATATTTAATCCTCTAAAAAATATAATTGTTGTAACAGACGGTACATGTAACATTAGGTTTCCATGTAAAAATTGGGGAAAATCATAAAAATAGACCTGTGATTCCTTTACTTTTACAAAATTTAGCTAAATACAATGTTCTCTTCTTATGATGAAATTGAGTTAAACCATCTACTTTCCATTAATGCGGTTATTTTAAAGTTCGTTTTTCCACTGTGGCAGATTTTTTTCCTATCTATGGACAGAAAGGATTTCCCGTTCCGGACTTGGCAGTGTAAAATCCCTCACAAAACTGTCATTTTTTAAAAATCTTACACTTTTATTTGTTCATTCCTGTTCCGCAGAGCCCAGCAAAGTTCCTAGCACAGACGCTCAAGTGTATCAAACTGAATCAAACACCAACTGATTCAGAGGATATGCAAAGCATAATAAACATACACCCCAGTGACATTTTCTATAAATTATATCTCTGATGATTTTCCTTAGAGCCCTGCCCCAAATATTTATGATGATAAATTACTTCTCTTTTACATATTTGTTGATCTAATTTTTCACAGAAATGTTAAATGTGATGCAACATCATCACTCAGTATTAGAAAACAATGAAGCTGTAATAATACGTTTTTCTTCCTCTCTAACAAATATTTACCCCCGACCTTCATGTTATGTTTGCTGACTGAGGTGAAATGGCATAAGTTTATTGCTGTTGTCCATATTATATACAGCTTTAAAAAATCTATAACATTTATTCTGGCTTCATTCATCATCTGGGATAGCAGGCAATTGTAGAAGCAGCAGTAATAGGTAATAATTCTCATGTGAATGTTAACAATGGGTTCTGGACACAAAAATGAAAGAGAATTACCTCTGGCTCTATCAGATGCTATTTCACAAGAGATAGTCTCATTCTTTTTCCTTGGGATACATATATTCTCTTCATAAATTCGCACAGTTCTATCCTCTGCAAATTCTTGCTCAATTCATGCTCTCTGTAAGTTCTGGGCACTCTTTGCTCTGATGAAATTTGAATGCTTTGGATAAAGAGTACCAGGCAGAATAAATGTCTGCAGGCCTGGTGTCTAATCCCTGCTGTGACACCAGCAGCTGTGTGCTGCTGGCAAGTCTCAGCTTTCAAATGTCTCCATGCCCTCAAAGCTCATACTTTGGCCTGTGTGGCTGAACATCAAAGAGAGAAATTCTAGAACATGTCAGGTAGTACATATTTATTATTCATCACATACTTTCTCATGGAAAACGTATGTGAGATACAATAAATTTCAAGGATTAAATAATACCATTCTCTTTGTTTTACTACTTTTTCTTGCTCTTCCTTTTTCTTTGTTTTATATTTCTTATCCTTTCCTCTTGCTCTGCTTTCTTTTATTTCTTTTTGTCTTCTTCACATGTCAGTCACCCTTGATCTTAATGTCTAAAAAACATGCAATCTCTTGTCTGATCTTAATTAGAATACATAAAACTGAGGTATTATGTATGTATCCAACATAGATTCAATGATATCTCAGTCTAAATAATTCCTTTAACATTTGTGATAAAACCTACTTTTAAATAGAATAACTGAAAAATGTTTAAATGCCTATAAGATTTATACTTAGAATGTATCCTTTAAATGAAATACGGAAAAAGACAGAACTTTATCACCTTACTGTCTGGATGCCCTCAAATTAGCTTAGATAACCCTCTTGCTTTTGAATGACTCAAAGAGTTTCTGAAGGTTTCACAGAACTTTCTTACTAAGCTTACTTGCTGGCAAGTGAGAGAGTTCTTAAGCATGTGACATAGTACTTATGTGTTAACCCACATACATTTATTTTCAAAGAACACATTTTTTTGAATATTGTATAATGCAAAATTATATAAATATGCTAAAATGCTCTGGACCATTAGCATACATCTCTAAATTGCCAAGGAATTGGAGGGATTATCTTCAGCACAATGAACTCACACACTCTTGATGCATTGAGTCCTGGTAAAATTATGACTTCACACTTGCTAAGGAATCATGGTACATTGCTCTAACATTGTCCTGAGAGTCCCCTAGTCCACTGCAACACCAGTTTGATCATATGAGCCTAGTTACAACTGATGGTGTGAAACTAGTTCCTTCCAACAAGGATTAGTAACTGATTTATTTTTTAGCCCTTACATTTGTTTTAGTACTTTAAATTAAATGTCATATTTCAAAAATAGTAGGAGTACATTATTATACAAATTTAAACATGCATACTGATTAAAAGGATATAACTTCCCTTCGCTTACTATTCTCAGAAGCATCCCTTGTTAAAAATAATGTGGGGTATACTTCTAGCCCCATCGTTCTAGTAAGAGTTGATTTTGTTTGTTTCTGTTTTTGTTATGTTTTTGATTAAGGACACCATAGAACAATTCTTGTGGCTTACTTTGATATATGACAGGGAAATTACCATGTTGATACAGACTTAGTTCACTCTTCAAGCCATTGTGTGGTATTCCCTGGTTGTGAGGTAGCAGCAGCATTTTATTAACATTCCCTAATTGAAAGATATTTAGATTGTTCAGATTTTTGTGATTACAAGCAAGGCTGTAGTGAACACATGAGTACATACATCTTTGTGCACATGCACTATTATTTCTGCAGAACAGATTATTAAAAGTAGGATCTTGGTCAAATGTAATGCTAGGTAAAAGATTTTCCATGCTATCAAATTGTCACTCAAATACAGTTTAGCAACTAACATTTTTATCAATAAAATAACTTTTTACTTTTGTTTAATTCACTAATTGATAATGTTCATCATTTTGATTTTTACTAATCTAACTGGTAAAAATGACATTTAGTTTTTGTTTTAATAATGACAACTTTCATTTTTGTACTCTTGTTATAGCACACAATGCTCTTAGTGTATTTTATTTATTAACTTAAAATCTGTAATTCTGTAAAGCCACATGGGTCATAATATTATCCATATTTTAGAGATGAAAAAACTTGGAAGGAAGTTAAGCAATTTTCTTAGATATCACTTCTAGAAAAAGATGAGTAGATGTCAACCCAGGCAGCCTGACTCCACAGCTGGTTTCATTACTAATAAACAGGAAAATTGGATTCCCATCATTATTAAGAAAGTGCATCTATTTTTATGGTTTCCTCTATTAATTATCTATTCCTAGATTTTTATACACTTCTTTTTACTATTGTTGCCCTTTAGATTTTGATTTCTAATATACTTTAGTCTTCTTCATATATAAAGCCCCTATTTTTCTTCCACTTTTCTCTTACCTGTTTCTGTGTTTATACTGACATTTGTAATCGAATTCTTAATCTTTCATTTGATGATTTCTAAATATTGTGTCTTGTATAATAAAGATTTCCCATTCAAAGATTTTCAAAATATTCTGGGATGTTTGACTTTTTAACAATCCCTTTTATATTAAATTCTTCAAATATTAATATCTGGATTTTATGAATGGTAAAAACCAAACTTACTTTGTTTCTACATAGATGTTCAATTTCTCAGTTTTTTAATGTAATTTTATTGATTTTCCTTGGTTTTAAAGGTCACATTTATCATATGCTACATTTCTTAATGTGCCTATGCCTATTTGTGAAGATGAAAACAAGTATTTTAATTACTACACATTATGAGAAGTAACTATTGCTGTCAGTGTCCTTTTGCAAAACTTTCCTAGCTATTGTTTTGCATTTTTTCTTTAGGATTTTGCTTAGGATAAGATGGAAATACAAACTAATTGGCATAGATTAATATTCACCACGTAAACTTTATAGCCAATCACTATTGACTCAGATTTATGATTCTCGGTAGTTTCACACTTTTATTCACATCTTTCACACATAAGATTTATCCCTAGATATTTTATATTTTACTTACATTACTATTCGATAATTTTTCTTTATATTTTTTATTTTAGATATTGATAATACTATTGACTTTCAAATCATAATCTTATATCTAGTGGTCTGACTGAATCCCCTTATCAGTTCTATGAGCTTTTGGATTCATTCTTTTTGATTGATTCTTTTGGATTCTTCTAGGTGAGAAAGCAATTATTTTTGTACGAATTTTACTCTACTCATTCTTGGAACTTTTCACATTATGAACACATTTCTCCTTAGTTTTGCAGTTCTACTATACTTCTAATAAAAATAATAAACCATAAAGTGTGCCATTAATATGAGATCTGTGCAATTAATGTTATCTGTGCAATGAAAATTGAGAAAATGAGTAATTATCTGATGCATTTGATCAATGCATATAATTAAACTCTTACGCAGCTCATAATTCTTCCTTTTTGATAATAGATGGGCTTTTAAAAAGCCCATAGATTATGTGAATAATTCTCCTAATTCTCTGTTTTACTCTGTGGTACTTAGACAATAAGAAACAGGAGAAAATATATTGCAAGTTACATAACATTAATATTTATTTATTTTCCATTTTTTCTATAATTATTCATAGCATACTCTCAATATACCACCATAGCTGCAACAAGGCAAATTAAAAATAGCAAGGCAACAATTATGCATTAGTAAATGCCAGAAGATGGAGCTAAACTATTAGAGAGGGAGAAAGGAAGTGGACAACACATGAACAGTTGAAAAGGAGGCATTCGGGAAAGAGAGCACAAAGCTCTGTGGAAATTAGAATTCTAATAGCTATTTAATTTCTATGACTGTGAAACCTGGAGAAAACTAGAATGACTAGATGAAAGCTGATTTCAAGGGCAAATATTAATAATAATGCTTACACCATAAGTTATTTCAGCTGCATGTGATCATGAAAATAGGCACATCTGAATTCAGTTAGCCATCATTTTGAAGGTATCTAAATGAATGAACGTCCTGTTCTAGAGAACACATGCACCTTTGTATATAAATCATAGAGTATATTGCAGATTTCTCAATTTTAAGGTGTCTAAATTAAATGTGACTGGTGCAAATAAAGCAGGAGCAAAAATCAATACTGAAATGTGAACTACCCAGGTTTTCAGAGCCACTAGATAGTTGCCCACTCCTTCAGAGTTTATGTCATGAAAACAAACAAGCTGGGGAGAACCCGAGCTCGTAAAAAACTTTCTCAATGAATCAAAGCACATGTTCTGATTTCAAAACCTTTAAGAACAAAATTAAGGCATATGTCATACTTCAATAAGGATAAGAACGGATCTTTTATCAATGTGAATAATACAAAGTAAGTCAGCACCAAAGTTAGGAAAACTAAAACATGCCTGCTGGATCCATACATGAATGAAATTGAGAGTCTATTCTGTGAAATAAATGCTTCTAGGGTAATCTGATAAAAAAAGAAAAAAAAAAGCAGCGATGTAACCAGACAAGAATGGAGTTTTATGAATGTGAATCTTGTAAAATGTCCAAGACAACATGAATATTAATGAGGAAGACAGAAAGCTATATTTGTATATGTGTAAGTATACCTTTCTTTTACTAAACGCGTCTCATGCTCTCAAAAAATAATAAACAGCATTGGACCAGATGTAATTATATACTGATTTGATAGGATTTTGCCAAATTATTTGCGAGATTATATAGTACTTTCACAAAATAATATTTCAATATTTCCCATAAGGTAAATTAATATGATGTATCATGTATTATTGCTGTATAATTTTATGACCAAAATCTACCATTTAATATAATGCAATTTTTAAAAATGCTTTAAGGAAAAGGACAGTAGGTCTGATCTCTACAACCATTATTATTCTTTTAAGTAACAAGTAAAATTTACGTATAAAATTCTGTGCCAGGAACTATGTAAGGGCTTACATATATAAAGTAATTTAATGCTCCCAGTAACCAAAATGCAGACAGGTAAGTTTCTCAAGTTAACATAGATCAGATAGTGACAGTAGGGCTGAAATTTAAACCCAGGCTGTCTACGAGTAGCTAGAAAATGTCACACAAGAAAACCTGAAAACATGTTTCAATAGACAATAAAAAAATTCCTTAGTAGTGATAGAATATCTAGGTCAAAAGGCATTAGGCAAAAATAATTTCTCTAACTTTTTATTTAAAATTATTTTATTATATTTTAATATACAAACCTGTTGTAGTGTGTATGTGTGCATGTGTGTGTATGCTTGCATGCTACCATATGATATGCTTTCAAATAGGATAAAGAATCCATCTGGAACTTTATTAATAGGTATTTATAATTTGTGAATTTAATCTTTGCTATACCTTTTCCTTTAACAAGTCATGAGAAAGCAATTCTAAGTAACAAGTTAAATGAAGATAAGTACTGATATATGAATTTCATTATGCATCCAGGACATTTTAAGAATCTTGAATTTTACCTGTATATTATCTTCTCACCTCTATTTCTACATCCACTACAAAATGAAATGGGACATAGCAGGAGCCTGCCTAATTTAATCACCATATTTGCATCAAGTATTTAAGCAAAGTCTTCTGATTTTGATACTCCAGATAACTAGAATATGCTTTTTAATTTTCATAAATCTAAGATTTTGGAGGCACTGTTGGATTCATATACACTTTTGTTACTTTCAGCATTGCTCTGGTCCTAAACAAAAACTGTTTTTTAATTGTGGAAGTCCTTATGTGCTTATGTCCACATTATTCTGGAAAATTTTTAAGGAACATATTGAAATTAGTTTTTTGGAAAAGAGCTCCTGTTCAGGTGTAACTTTTCCCTTCACAACAGTTTTTAGAACACTTAAAACCAAACCAGTTTGATTGCAAATCTTTGCTGCCTTCTTAGCGTTGGTCACAGCAGAGCTCCAATGTACTTTCTGCCACTTCATTCCTGGGTCAGCAATGAAGCTGCAGAAGAAGGTGAATGCTAAAAACAAATACATTTTTTAAAAGGAGCAAATTATTTTTTAAATAGTTTACCCCAAAATAAGCAAGGCTCAATTTCACTTCTGTTTCTGTTCAATGTTTCTTCCAGTTATTACTATAACACACTCCAAATATATATTAAAAATTCTGATATATGTGTTTCCTCAAAACATCCAGAAATTATATAGGATAAAGAAATGGAACACCTTATGCAAAACTACTGAACACAGAAATATACCAAAATGTCCCTAATCTCAACATTATCATTGGCAGACATAACCACGTATCTGATACAGACTACAGAGGATATTTGCGTGTTTCTAATAGTTAAAATTTCGGTCAGACGCGGTGATCCACACCTGTAATCTCAGCACTTTGGGAGGCCAAGGCAGGCGGATCACGAAGTCAAGAGATCGAGACCATCCTGGCCAACACGGTAAAACCCCATCTCTACAAAAAATAAACAGATTAGCTGGGCGTGGTGGCGTGCTTCTGTAGTCCCAGCTACTCGCGAGGCTGAGGCAGGAGAATTGCTTGAACCTAGGAGGCGGAGGTTGCAGTGAGCCGAAATCGCGCCACCACACTCCAGCTTGGCGACGGAGCAAGACTCTGTCTCAAAAAAAAAAAAAAAAAATTCAGGGCAGAGAATGGCTTGAACCTGAGAGGCAGAGGTTGCAGTGAGCCAAAATCACACGAGTGCAATCCAGCCTGGGAGACAGAGTGAGACACCGTCTCAAAAACCAAACAAAAAAACAGCCCAACTTCCTTAAATTTTGAAAGGGGTTATATAAATTACATAAAGTATACACAAGATAATTTTGATGCTCATAAAGGAAATATGTGTTGTGGTAAAAAATAAATAAAGTCCAGTATTGGAAGTGGAACATATACTGTCCACTATACCTTAGGTAATTACTTAACATTTTTAGGATTCAGTAACTTAAGTTATAAAATGCTGAGGCACCCTGCCATAGCAATGTTCCAACGGAGTTTGAGTAACCTGAGACCTTAAAAAATAAAGTTAAAGACAGAGTTAGATTAAAAGAGAAAAAATACAGGAGGAAGTAGAGTGTCTGATACATAGTAAGTACCTAAAAAATGTAAACTGGTTTTGGTTTTGGCTGTTGTTTTTTTGAAGTTGGCACTTGGCAGCTGAAACCAGGTGATGTCAAGGATTCATCTCAATTTAAAGATTCAATTATTGGCGACTCCTTATACCATTCAACAGCATTCAAGCTTATTAGTACAAAAATTTGTGATTCTGCTCATACTAAAATTTTAAACACATAATAGTTTGAGACACCTGAAGATATTTGTTTTTTAATATTCCCAAACAGGGGTCCAAAAATGTGTAATACTTTATTTGGATTTTTTCAGTATTTTCACAGCACACTCGGTTGACATTGTGAGCAATCTGACTGGCTTAATATCCCCAAAACTCTTCTTTATTCCTTAGTATAATATTATATATATATGCAAGACTGAGATCACAAGAAAAACACCCAAAATATTTTCGGGGAAACAAAAAGGCAGGAAATGGAAGACCATTCTTGCGACAATTTTCAGTTTGACCTAGAACCTGAAGTTTTAATGGCTCTTGGGGGGAAAGAGACTTTGGATACTCCCCACTGTGAGAACATAGGGCAGAATTGTGAAAAGATGGTCAGCCGGGATGAAATAAATTAAAAAAAAAAAAAAAGTCTCTTACTTGACTCCGCTCTGACAGTAAAAAAAAAAAAGTCACCCCTTGGAATTCATAACCTTAGGCCACAAAACTCACCATTTTTCAATTTCAATTTACATGTTGGAAAAACTCAACTCTGCAAATAATTGAAAGTAATTTTGAATTGAACTCTAGTCACTAAACGAAAGCAAATAAACACATATGCTCCCTAAACCAAAATGTACCCTCCAACCAGGACCCCTGGGATTCCAACAGATTAATGGGATCCAACTATTAACTTAAAACTCTTTTAAAAGGAAAAAAAGATCCATACACTCACAATCACACACACACACAATAAAGAGACAGAGATCAACAGGAATTAAAAAAAAATTACATTTCAGATGCATAATGTAAAATATTTTAAGTCTTTAAAGAGTAAATAAGATATTGAAAATATGAGCATGTAGTGAGAAACTATAAAATATTCAGTTAAATTTGAAAGAAAAATAATCTCCAAAATAATAAATTTATTAAACATAAAAATCCAATGGATAAATGTAAGCACTATATTAGATCACCCAGGCAGGTAATTATTAAAATAGATGTTTTACAGAGTTACTCAGAATCATTAGAGCGAGCAATGAAATAGATAACATTAGACAACTGGTTGGAGTTGTTTCAGGAGAGAATAGATAATAGGAGACAGGTAATATTTAAAGAGAAAGCTGAAATTTTTCTAGAATTGGTGAAAACAAATATTTTAAATTTGAAAAAACACATCTCAATAAATTGACTTCCAAAAAGCCTACTTCAGATACTGTTTGTCAAGAAAAATAGATGAATGTGAGAGTAATCAAATAGAAAAGGAAGAACAGCTATAAAGGAATTTGAATTATAATGACAGCAGATGTGTTAACTGCAACCAGGGAATTCGGAAGACAGTAGAGTAGCATCTTCAAAATTAGGAGAAGATAAATTGTCACCTATGATTATACCGATTGCTGAAATAAAAATGCCTGTTAAAATACTAAATGCAACGACTAAAGAATAGAAATAGTTGCACCTAAGAATAAAATCTAACATAAGACATATAGAGAAAATTATGAACTTGTTGGGAGATATTATGAAAAACAAATAAACAGATTTATCATTTTCATGTGTAGAAAGACAATATCATAACAATGTCAAGTCCTCTTTAAAAGAATGTATAGTAAAAGCTATCTTTTATTAAGACCTAACTTTGAGCATAAAACAGTTTTAACCTTTTTAACTCTCCGAAAAAAGAAAATAAAAACATGTAAGTGCCGTAATTGGTTACTAGTTTGAGAACTAACTGATTGAGAAAATAAAAGTGTCTAAATAACTTGTCCAAGATCACAGAAAAAGAATATCCAATAAAAATTTGAATAGACTTGACAAGGATATGTGAAAATTTGTGAATTCCAAAACATCATATTGTGCACCATAAAAGCATACAATAAAATCAAGTATTACTGGGAATAATAGCTTTATGATTTTGGGCACATTATATGATCATTTTCATACTGTAAAAATGAGATTATTATAGTTTCCATAAAATAGATTTAATAAGGTATATTATTTGCATGGATTAAAGGAAATGATTCTTGAAAATAGTTTTTTAAAGGTTGATACATAGAGTTGAATATACTTTAGCTACTCTTGTTTTAATTTCAGAAGTATTACTGAAATAATAATACATGCAAGAGTCAGGTGGACATAGGTTTAAATCTTTCTTATATCACTTACTAGTTGCATATATTTCCCAAGTTACTTAATCTTCTATTCTTTACTCTCCTCAAATATAAATGTAGACACACTCATCTATGAGTTAACACATAGCTAGAAAAATAAGTGATCTATGAATTATAGTCACTTATTATTATAACAATTAATGAATCAAACTTTTATTTTAAAAAAGCAATAGATCAAGAATAGTAGAGACACTTTCAACTATCAGATCAATACAGTACACAGACCTTAGAAGCAAAGTCACAACTAGAAAATGTTTAAAATAGAGGCTGCATTTCAGCAGAGTGGAAAGAAAGTACTCTTCAATTAGAAGCTTCTGTGACAATTTATTAACCATAAGGAAAAAAGCAAGTTGGATCTCAGCCTTTCACACACACACACACACACACACACGCACACACACGCACACACACAAATATTATAGGTAGGCTAAAAACTAAATCTAAAATTAAAAACTTTTTAAAATGGAGGAAAATATAAGTTGATGTCATTGTAAACTGAAGGTTGGAAAAATTAGCCTAAGCAAGACACAAGAAGTAGAAACCATAAAGAAAAATATTTAAAATTCATATACTTTAGAAGTTTATATAAAAAGATGCCATAGGGCCGGGTGCGGATCACGCCTGTAATCCCAACACTTTGGGAGGCTGAGGTGGGTGGATCACAAGGTCAAGAGATCGAGACCATCCTGGTCAACATGGTGAAACCCCGTCTCTACTAAAAATACAAAAAATTAGCTGGGCACGGTGGCGCGTGCCTATAATCCCAGCTACTCAGGAGGCTGAGGCAGGATAATTGCCTGAACCCAGGAGGCGGAGGTTGCGGTGAGCCAAGATCGCACCATTGCGCTCCAGCCTGGGTAACAAGAGCGAAATTCCGTCTCAAAAAAAAAAAAAGATGCCATAAAGAAAATAAAAAGGCAACCCACAACATTGATCAAGATATTTGTATCCAATATAAGTGAAAATTAGTTAGAATTGTGGATATCTAAAGAGCTATAAAAGACAGACAACTCAATATAAAATTAAGAATAACATGAGACATGGCATTTAAAAGGGACTCAGAAGGCTTAATTAAAAAATTGGAAGATGCTCATCTACACTATAAATCAGGGAAATACTCATTAAGACCAATTGAGGTACCCTGCTGTATCTACAAATAGGCAAAGTGAAAAGTTGAGTAATACCAAGAATGAATAACATATAAAAACAAGATGTCATATACTGATAGAAGGTATGTGAATTGGTCCAACCATTTTGGAGAACAGCTGGGCAATATCCTGTAGACTTAAAGAAGTACAGACCAGCAATAATTTCTTTCTCAGGTCTGTGCTCTGAAACACTTAGGAATGAATGCAAGGAGATATTTAAAGGAATATTCATGACTGCATTGCTTGTACCACCCAAACAACAAAAACACATCAACAAACCACCACACACTGGAGTATGTAATGAAATAATACTCGGTAGTGAAAATGATGATGAAGAACTACAAATAATAAGTGCTGAAAGATTTTAAAGACATATCCTTGAGAAAGGAAAAACCAAGTTACAGAAGGTAGACAATCTGTTTGCATAAATTTGAAAAACAATATACTCTTTTTAGAGCAAACCATATGAGTAGTAAAAATGCAATGGAATTTACGGAAATGATACACATCAAATTTGAGATATGAGTTACATGGGAGGCATACAATAATGGAAGAAACTCAAAACATCTCAATCTTATTGGTAATGTTTTATGCCTTGAACTGGATACCACATTATCAGGATATTTGTTTTAATATGCTGTATAACTGTGTGTAGGTCTGACATATTTAATAAAGTGATTGAGTGAATAACGGACGCCTCAGAGTTCAGGGCATATACAAATCTGATTAAAGTCATTAAGGATCAGAAAATACAGCACATTCAATGTAAGTTCACAAAAGTCTAAGCATGGAAAGTTTAATGACACTTGCAGTGTCCTAATTAGCTTTTTTTAAGCCCTCAATAAAGTAACAACCAAGCTGTGTTAAGAAATAAATGCTGACTACTTAATTAGTCCACTAGCTGACCCAATTCTCCTTCTCACACAACATCAACTTATTTCAAACTTGGCTTCAGAAGAATTTAAATTACATCTCATTTAAGTTTCTTCTGGGTCACTCCACTTACAAATAGTTGAAACATTAAATGTCAAAGTGCTATTGTGTTACAGAAATCTGAGATCTACTTCTCTTTGGATATCTGTTTTCTACTAAATATAAATTTATTATGTTAATGCTGCAATATTAAAAACCTCGCTAACATTATCCTAGCCTGGATATTAATCTCAAAAAGTAGGTCATTAACTAGTCATTTATTACAACGCTAAACCTTTACCTTTGGAAAAAATGTCATATCTAATATCTCTTTCATCTTGTAGCACAATCACAACGTAGTAAAATAAATCTTATCTCTATTTTACCAATGAAGATTTGGCTGCTTTTCTCTCAAGATAACTAGTGAGTGTCTTAATTTACCTCAGGGAGAACATCAATTTCTAACAACTTTTAAAATCAAAAGTTAAAAGTGAAAAATACAAAAGAAAATCAGATTATAGAATTGCAAATATTAAAATATGGTAAATAGAATTAAAGCCACTAAAAGGTTTATTTCCACATCCAAACTGACAAAGATGTAATACTCATATTCACTGTTTGCAAAAGGCCAATGATTCAGATGAATTTTTGCACTGAGGAAATTGTTTTTGCTTATTAAGGGTTTATTTAATTTAATTAAGCTAAGTAATCATTAATATATTTATAATTCCTATATTATAAATAATTTAATACTTAGAAATATTGCATTAATTATGGTAATTTCTTTTGTGGGTCTTCCTCACATTCATACGGATCTAATATTTCAGCCTCGGATTATTCAGCTAGGAGATATGCCGCTTCTGGACAGATAGAATACAGTCTTCTCTCTCAGACCATGACTTTGCACTGGTCTGCAAAGTCCAGCTGTCTCAAACTTTATTTTGCTAACTGGGGTGACCATATTAATAATACAGAAAGAAAATTAAATCAACACAGCATTCCCTTTGAGAGGCTTTTGCAGTGTAACTTGGGGGAGATGTTGTAAAGCTTTTATATACGGAAAAGCTTTTATATATAGAAAAAGTAGAAAAGTTTAGAAAAGCATTTATATTTGAAAAAGTATGAAGTCTAAAGGTAGCTATTTCAATAGTCTAAAGCCTCACATTTCAAAAACAAAATCTAAATGTTTTAAAACACTGATTTTTCCACCATATTTCTCTGACATATATTTGAGGTTGCAAAAAGAGCATCTTAAATCTATCTAGGCAAACTCTATGTCAGTGAATAAAGTAGGTTACCCAATTTGTTTCATTATCTTTTTGTGAAATAAGTGCATTCTCTTGGATGTCAGCTCATGTTGTCTGGTAAATACTGCCAGAAATAACCTGAGTGGTGTTCCTACACAGGTATATGGAGGGATGCTAATTGTATTATCTTGTTTGGGATTTTCATAAATTTTCAGCAATACGTTTTCTGGCTAAAGTAAAATGTATCCAAAACAAAATTAGTCCTACCAGATTGGCACAGGATAAAGCTATCTCCTTCTAATCCCTTTTGATCCAAAGTGCAAACCCCTGAAACCTGTTTTGTCTCCCTCTGCCTCATTCCTATTCCTCCTTTTTTTTTTTTTGTCTGTCACCCAAGCTGGAGTGCAGTGGCATGATATTGGCTCACTGCAACCTCTGCCTCCCAGGTTCAAGCAATTCTCCTGCCTTAGCCTCCAGGTAGCTGGGACTACAGGTGTGCACCACCACACCCAGCTAATTTTTATATTTTTAGTAGAGATGAGGTTTCATCATGTTTGTCAGGCTGGTCTTGAACTCCTGACCTTGTGATCCGCCCGCCTCAGCCTCCCAAAGTGGTGGGATTACAGGCGTGAGCTACTGTGCCTGGCCTATCCCTATTCCTCTTAACCCCATACCACCCTTACATCAACTCCTGTTAGGTCTTCGAAAATCCATGTCGACAATCCCTCACACTCTTTTCTTCGTTCTTAAACTTTTCCCAAATTCTTATTGCCTAATCTTTATAATTCCTCAAAACTGTCTTACTTCTAAAGACACTCCTTTTCTACAGTCTTCTTTTAAGATTCCCACTTCTTACTACTTAATAGAAAGGGTACCTGTTGACATAGGTCATATGGTAGATTGTTACACTCATGTTCTATAATAGATCACATCTCCCAGTACCCACACTCTTGCCTTCTCACCTTCTGCATTGGGTCTGGGCTCACCCATGTGATTGGCTGTTCTAACCATTCGGCACTGGCTTTGAGACCAGACAATAGAGGATAAAAAAAATCATCACAGAAACTATTAGTAAAGTTTAGAAAAATCGCAAACAGTTAACAGAAGCCAAAAACGCAGTAGAAACTGCCATTGGACACAGTAAAAATGGAAACTCATGTGTTGTGTTAGTGAAAACACTGGCATCACCGTCACCTGTGACAAACTGAAAGATTGGAAATATACTTAGTGAACTTTGTCAACCTGGCTGAGAACATTTTGAGTCAGAATGCTAAACTGTCAATGTGTGTCTTTTAGATGCTTATGAGAAGGTACAAGAAAGAACTGAGCTAAAGAGAGACCTGTTCAATTTGCAAGTAGAATTTAGAGGATACATTAAAAAGCTAGGACATGTTGCTTTGGAAGATTTAGCGTTTCACATCTTTAGTATCTCCACCTGGCACAGTTAAGAAATGGCTTCAGGGTAAAGACTGAATCAAAGATGTTTCTACAAAACCCTTTGTTAAGATCTTGGGAAGATGTGAGGCTTTGGCTGAGGAGATCCCTACAATTAGACAAAAAAAAAAAAAAAGAGTTTAAAAAAAAAAATATTAAGGCATTGTCACAAGGATTCCTTAGAAAGCAAAAGATTCCCTTGAAAAAGTTTTGGATGTGGCTTTGGGGACATGGAATGAACCCCATATAAAATCATTTAAAAATCCACAAAAGTTTTAAGGGACCTAAATCTGCTAGAACTAAAATGTATACAAATAGTTTAAAATGAATTTTTTATGGTAAATAAACAAGTGAGAAGGCTACTCATTGAAAGCATGGACCAGTTCTTTTTGAAAAGTACCCCAAAAACAGGACCAAGTTCAGCGGAGAGCAATGAATTAGGAAAACTTCCAGAAAGTATTATATCCCAGTTAGTGAACATTTTCTGCCCCTGGAGTATACAATGGCTAGATTTCAGCCCTGCTGTGCAGCAGGGAATACTATGTGCCTCTTGTTTCTGTTAATAAATTATTGAATTGAATTATTGAGGTTATTCTGTGCCTTTTACCTATTTATGTTGGGTATTGTACATGGGAGAACAGGGAAAAACGATATTATTTTTTATTTCACAGTTCTCTGGGTAAGGAGGAGCTTTAGCCAAAAAGCTCCATCTGCATGTAGTCCATGATGAGATCATGGGTTTTGAACTTGTTGATTGAATGAGATTTTAAGGGTGTTGATGGGTGGAGTTGGGGGGTGTAATATGTGTATCTTCACCTGAATCATCGGGGCCAGAGGACAGACCACAATAGACTTTAACAATAATGGCTCAGAATAAATCATGACTCCTGTTATTTATGCCTGCAGGTAGTTCCTTTCTTGATTCAGGTTATGGCCACGTGATTTAATTTGAGCAATAGGACACGAGCAAATATAATACAAATGGAATGATAAGCCCTTGTGCACTGGGGCTTCTCTGGTGGAACACTGTTTTAAGACTGTGTGTGAAGTCCAGTCTAGCCTTCTTGGGAAGCACACACTCATACACGCACACACAAGGAGAGAGACCCAGCCATCCCAGCTCCCAGCTAACTCACTAACAGAAACAGACCTCTAAGTGAACCTGAGACTAGTTGAAGAAACTCACAACCTACCACACATTCATGAGAAATGAAATAACTGTTTAAAGCCACAATGTTTTAGAAAAAAAGAGTATGGGCAGTAATATATAATTAATACAATAGACCTCTTTATTTATGGTCTAAGATCTTTCAAGACACTCAGAAATCCACCTGATGATTGTCGCCCTGGGCACTACTCCCTATTTGCCTGTTCTATTTTCATTCTATAGGATTTCAACAAGCTCACTTTTCCTCTGACACTTCAACTCTCAAACATCATCGTTCCTTGACATTTTATTAATAAGAATATTCATCTTCCAAATTTTTTGCTACTTGTAAGTACGATTGTATCATTAGCCAAATAACAAGACAAATATTCTACTTATTTATGTGACTCATACAGTTCTTAATTTTTATTTTCACTTTTGTTTGCTTGTTTATTTTTTTGAGACCGAGTCTCGCTCTGTCACCCAGACTGGAGTGCAATGGTGAGGTATCGGCTCACTGCAACCTTCCCTAAAAGTTATTTGTGTTTTGCCTCTTCATCCTTCCCTCCCTCAGCCTCTGACAATCACTGATTTTTCTACTATCTCCCTTGTTTTTCCTTTTCCAGAATGTCAGATAATTGGAATCATACAGAGTGTAGCCTTTTCAAGTTGTTTTTCCTCACTTAGTGTTACACAATAAAGTTTCCTCCGTGTCTTTTCATGGCTTGATAGTTCATTTCTTTTTAGTGCTGAATAACGTTCCTTTGTCTGGATGTACCACAGTAGCCATTCACCTACTGAAGAACATCTTGGTTGTTTACAAGTTCTGGGAATTATGAATAAAACTTCTATAAATACCCAGGCACAGGTTTTTGTATAAACATATTTTCAAATTATTTGGATAAATCCTAAGGAGCATGATTGCTGGATCATACTATAAAAGTATGTTCAGTTACGCAAGAACTGCCAAACTGTTTCCAGATTGGCTGTGCCACTTTGCACTACAACCAGCAGAGAGTTTCTACTGCATCATATCTTCACCAGTATCTGGTGTCGTCACTGTTCTGGATATTGGACATTCTGATAAGCATGTAGTGATATCTCATCATGGAAATATGATGTGGAAAGACTTTTTATATGCTTATTTGCGGTATATCTTCTTCAGTGAGATGTCTATTCAAGCCTTTTGCGTATTTTTCTTCAGGTTATTAATTTCCTATTGTTGAGTTTTATTAGTTCTTTGCATATTTTAGATAAAAGCCTTTATTAGATATGTCTTTTGCAAATATTTTCTCACAGTCTGTGATTTGTCCTCTCATTCTCTTGACTATATTTCACAGAGCAGAAAATACTTTTAATAAAATCCAGCTTAGCAAGTATTTCTTTCATAGATCATGCCTTCGGTGTTCTATCCTAAAAGTAATCAACATGCCCAAAGTCATCTAGATTTTCTAATACGTTATTGTCTAAGAATTTTATAGTTTTGTGCTTTACATTTAGTTCTATACTTCCTTTCGAATTAATTTATACAAAAGGCATAAAATATGTGTCATAGTTTTTTTTTGGGGGGGGCATTAAATATTTAGTTGTTCCAGCACCATGTATTAAATAGACTATCTTTGCCCATTGTATTGTCTTTGTTTCTTTGTCATGATCAGTTGACCATACTTACATGAGTCTATTTCTGGGCTCTCTGTTCTGTTCCAATATAATCTATTTGTCTACTGTTTTACCAATACAACTCTGTCTTGATTACTGTAACTTTGTAGTAAGGTAGTCTTAAAGTCTGATGGTATGAGCCCTTGGACTTTGTTCATCTACTTTAATATTGTGTTGACAATTCTAGATATTTTTCCTCTCCACATAAACTTTAAAATAAGTTTGTTAATATCCACACAATAAGTGGCTGAGATTCTGATTGAGGTTGCATTGAATCTATAAATCAAGTTGATATTAACTGACATCCTGACAATATTGCCTTCCTATACATGAACATGGACTATCTCCCCATTTATTTAGTTTGTTTTGATTTCCTTTATCAGTGCTTTGTACTTTTTCTCATATGCATATAGTATACATTTTTTATGAGATTTATACCTAAGTATTTCATTTGATGGAGGTTGTATTTTTAACCGCAAATTATTTTTGTTCAACATTGTTACATAGAAAACAACTGACTTTTGTATATCTACCTTAAATTCTGCAACCTTGCCATAATTATTTATTAATTCTAGGAGTTTATTTTGCCAGATCATATAGCTTTTCTACTTAGACAATTATCTGCAAACAGAGACAGTTTTATTTCTTCCTTCCCAATCTCTATGCCTTTAATTTCCATTTCTTGCATCATTGCATTAGCTAGGAATTCCGCTATCGTATTGTTAAGAAGTGGTGAGGGAGAACATTCTTGCTTTGTTCCTGCTCTTAGCAACCCAGCTTCTAGTTTCTCACAGTTTCAAGTATGACATTAGCTACAGGTGTTTTGCAGACATTCTTTATCCATCGAGAAAGTTCCCCCTAACCTAAATTTGCTTATAATTGCTATTATGAATGAATATTGAATTTTGTCAAAGGCTTTTTCTGCATCTATGATATGTGTATGTGGTTTTTCTTTAGTCTATTGAAGTGGTAAGTCTCCTTAATTGATTTTTGAATGCTGGACTATCCTTGCCACTTGAAACAAATCTCATTTACTTATGGTGTGTAATTATTTTTAGACATTATTGAGTTTCATTTGCTAGTGTTTTGTTAATGATTTTTGTGTCTATGTTCATGAGAGATTTCTTGATCTTGTAACGTGTTTTTGTTTTTAGTGATAGGATAATGCTGCTTATAAAATGAGTTAAAAAGTACTCCCTTGGCTTTTGTTGTCAATTGGTATAATATCCTCCTGAAATATTTGGTAGAATTCAGCAGTAAACTTCTCTGGGCCTGGTGCTTTCTATTTCAGAAAATTATTAATTATTGATTTAATTTTTAACAGATAATAGGTTTATTCAATTATCTATTTCTTTATTGTGAAAAATACAAATTATATTTTTCAAGGAATTAGTTCATTTAATACAGATCGTCAAATTCATGGATGCAGACTTACTCAATGCATGACTCTATTTTTTATCATTTTCATCTCCATGAGATCTGTAGTGAGAGTGCCTCTTTCATTTTCTATATTTGTATTGTGTATAATCTTTTTTTCTCAGTTACCCTGTCTAGAAACTAATTGATATTATTGAGCTTAAAAACAAACAAATAAACAAACAAAAAACACACCTTTTTGTTTCATTGATTTTTCTCACTCTCGATTTTCTGTTTTCAATTTCATTTCTTTCTGCTCCGATTTTTATTACTTCTTTTCCCCTGCTTACATCAGATTTTATTTGCTATTCATTTTCTAGTTTCCTAAGTTAGAAATTTAGACTATTGATTTTATATCTTTCTTCTTTTCTAATATGTGCATTCAATGTTATAAATTTCCCTCTAAGCAGTTCTTTTGCTGCATCTAGAAACTTTGATTAGTTGCATTTTCATTTTCAAAATACTTTAAAATTTATGTTGAGATTTCTTCTTTGACCCATGTATTACTTAGAAGTGTGTTGTTTAATATACAATTATTTGGGATTCTCCACTATCTTTCTGTTACTGATGTTTACTTTAATTCCATTTTGGTCTGAAAGTAGACATTGTATAACTTCTATTTCTTTATTTGTGAAATATATTAAGGGGACAGAATGTGGTCAATGTAATATCCCATGTGATCTCAAGAAGAATGTATATTGTGTTGTGGTTGAATACAGTCACCTACAGATGTCAATTTTATCCAATTAACTGATGGTATCCTTGGGTTCAGCTCTATCTTCACTGATTTTCTCCCTGCTGCTTCTGTTCATTACTGATAGGTGTTGTAGTTCCTAGTTATAATGGTGGCTACATCTATTTCTTCTTGTAGTTCTATCAGTTTCTTCCTCATACATCTTGACACTCTGCTGTTAGGCTCATACATATTAAAGAGTGTTATGTCTTGAAGAATTGATCTCTTTATCATTGTGTAATTCCTGTCTTTATTTCTGAATACTTTTCTTGCTCAGAAGGCAGTTCTGTCTGGAATTAATACAGCGACTTCTGCTTTTTTTTAATTAGAGCTCTCATGACATAGCTTTCTCCATCCATTTACTTTTCATTTATAATGTATTTTTATATTTCAAGTAGGTTTCTTGTAGACAACATAGAATTGGGTGGGACTTGTTTTTGTAATCCACTCTCACAGTCTCTCTTTTTTAATTGATGTATTAGACTATTTATGTTAACAGTGATTAGTAATACAGTTGGATTAATGTCTTTTCTATTTGTTACCCTTCTTCATTTTTTATTTGTTATCCTTCTTTGTTCCCATCATTGTCTTCTACTCTTTCTCTGCCATTTGTAATTTTAAACGTACGTTTTATGTGATTACATTCTCTATCCTTTCTTAGTATAACAATCTAATTTCTTTCTCTTTATATATATATCTTTTTTTTTTTTTTTTTTTCGAGACAGTCTTGCTCTCTGTCACCCAGGCTGGAGTGCACTGGCATGATCTCAGATCACTGCAACTTCTGCCTCCTATGTTCAAGCAATTCTCCTGGCTCAACCTTCCAAGTAGCTAGGATTACAGGCACCTGCCATTATGTGCAACTAATTTTTGTATTTTTAGTAGAGATGGAGTTTCACCATGTGGGCCAGGCTGTTCTTGAACTCCTGATCTCAAGTTACCTGCCAGCATTTGCCTCCCAAAGTGCTGGGATTACCTGTGTGAGCCACCGTGATAATGGTTGTCCTACAGTTTGCAATAGACATTTACAACTAATCCAAGTCTGCTTTCAGATAACACTATTCTATTTCACATGTCATACACGTACCTTAAAATAACAAAATAGCTCTAATTTCTCCCTTCCATCACTTGTATTCTTCCTATAATTCATTTCAATTACATATAAGCATACACAATTGAATATGGTCTTGTTATTACCATTTTGAATAAATTATTCTCTATTAAACCAATTAAGAATAAAAATCAAAATGTTTTACTTATCTTCATTATTCCTTCTGCAATGGAATTCCTTTCTTTATGTAAATCTGCACATCTGACCTATATAATTTTCCTCCTCAATGCAGAACTTCTTTAGCATTTCTTGCAAGGTAAGTAAAAAAAAAAAAAAAAAAAAAAAAAGAAAAGCCCTCCAATTTCGCTTGGAAAAGTATGTATTTCTTCTTCGCTTTTAAAGGATAATTTGGCAGAATACATAAAACTAAGTTAGTGGTTTTGTTTCTTTCAACACTTTACAATATTTTACTCCCCTGTAATTATTTTATTTGCTCTTTTATAGATGTGATATTTTTCCCATGTATATTTATTTCCATATTTTTTTAATTTATCTTTGATTTTCTATAATTTGAATATGTAGATAGGTGTGGGGATTTGCAGCATTTATTCTTTCTTTTAATATATTTTATTGCATTTTAGGTTTGGGGGTACATGTGAAGAACATGCAGGATTGTTGCATAGGTACATACATGGCAATGTGGTTTGCTGCCTTTCGCCCCATTACCTATATCTGGCATTTCTCCCCATGTTATCCCTCCCAAATTCCCTACCCCCAACTGTCCCTCTGCTATTTCCCCCCCACAGACCCCAGTGTGTGATGCTCCCCTCCCTGTGTCCATGTGTTCTTGTTGTTCAACACTTGCCTATGAGTGAGAACATACAGTATTTGATTTTCTGTTCTTGTGTCAGTTTGCTGAGAATGATGATTTCTAGGTTCATCCATGTCCCTACAAAGGACACAAACTCATTGCTTTTTATGGCTGCACAGTATTCCATGGTGTATATGTGTGTGGCATTTATTCTGATTGGTGTTCTTTGAGATTTCTGGATGTATAGTCAAATGTCTGACATTAACTGGTGAAATTCTCAGTCATTATTATTTCTGTTCTTTTCTTTATTTTCCTTGTCATATTCCCATATGTGTACATATGTTACACTTTTGTAGTTGTCCCATAGTTCTCGGATATTTTGTTCTACTTTTTCTATCTTTTTTTCTCTTTGTTTTTCGGTTTTGAAAGTGTCTGACATAACCTCAATTTCAGGTATTCTTTCCTCAGCCATTCCAGTCTACTAACAAGCCTTTCAAGGTATTCTTTATTTCTCTTACAATGTTTTTGATTTCTAGTATTTCTTTTTTATTGTTAGAATTCCTATCTATGCTTACATTATACATACTGTTTACTTTTGCCATTAGTATATTAATCATGAATATTTTAAATTCATCATCTGACAATTCCAACATTCCTTCCATAGCTTACTCTGGTGTTCATGCGTGTTCTGTCTGTTCTGGCTGTTTTTTGTCTTTTAGTATTCCTCCTATTTTTCTAGACATGATGTACTAGGTAAAAGGAACTAGTCTAAATATAGTTCTCCATTGGTGTCTACAGGGAATTGATTCCAGGACCCCATGTAGATACCAAAATATGTGGATGCTCTAATTCCTTTATATAAAATGGTATGATATTTGCAAATAAACTGTACACATCCTCCCATATATTTTAAATAACCTCTGTTACTTATAATACCTAATGTAATATAAATGCTATGTAAATATTTGTTACACTGTATTTTTATTTATATTTTTCTCATTTTCCATGACCTTAAATGAGATAGGATGTTTGGCAGAGGGCGGTGTTACGTATTTCCCCTTCAGTTAGGCTCTAAGAAAACCCCGTTATATTAGGCTTTGGTGAAATAGTTTCTCTTGAGGGCAGGCTTTGGTTATGATGAACAGAATGCTCTGGTGTATTTTTAAATAGCCATTTTCCCCTTTCACTGCCAAATGCACAAGAGGATTTTTCTGTGATATTCACTGTGAGAATCTGGTAGAACTCTAGGAGGTGAAACACATTAAAGTGATGAAGGGAGTGAGCAATGACTGGGTCTCCCTGGAGTTTTTAACTCAAAGATTTATCCCTACTGAGCCTGCCACAATTTCTCAATTACAGTTCAGGCTTTCCTACTTCTTCCTGTGGCGGCCTCTCCTTATGGGTTTCTGCTCCAGTAGGTTGTGATTCTCTGATGTATTTGCCCATGTGTCTCTCCAATATTAGAGGTGGCAAATTGCCCTGTGACTTCGCTTCTGTGTTATATCAAGAATAGGTATCTATTTTTTCTGTTCATATTTTAACTCAGTTTAATGGAGGTGCAAATTCTAAGGTCTTTTCATACTGATCTGGAAATGAGAAGTCCTGCCTTTTGATTTTGGTCCGTCATTTGCCCTCCCTTTACTGTGCTGATTCATTATTTGTAAACTTAGCAACTTCATACGGTAGCTGTAAAACCCAAGGTAATATACATATATTGAAATAATAAAAATTATTCTCAAAAAACAAACAACTCATAGCTGATTGATGTAAAATGTTACCAGAGTTTATTGAATTTTTCTTAATCTATGGGGGTTTACTTTGCAGAAAACAAAATTATGTTCTCCAAAAGTCCTTTTTTCCAGTTCTAAAAGGCATTCTTTGCAGAAACAAAGCACAGAAAGTGTGATATTGTAAAATATATATTTGGTCTTCAACCCTGTTTCTTGGCAAACAACTCCTAAAAATCCTTAGAAACTTCAAAGTGATGTCTTTCTGTAGGTAAACGAAGTGACACATGGCTAGCAACCCCAAGTAGCTTCAGGACAGAGGATGATTGCCTGAAAAACCAAGGCCTGTAGAGGGCTGGGACTTTTAGCTCCACCCACAACCTCCAGAGAGGGCAAAGGGGCTGAAGGCTAAGTTGATCACCAATGACAAATGGTTTAATCAATCATGTCAATGTAATGAAGCCTTCATAAAAATTCAAAAGGGCAGAGTTTGGATAACTTCTAGAGAGCAGACTATGTGGAGGTTTCTGGAGGGCGTAGTTGCCTCCCTTACCTCACCCTACATGTCTCTTCATCTTTATCCTATGTAATAGCCTTTATAATAAACCTGTAAATGTAAATATTTCCCTGAGTTCTGTGAGTCACTTAAGCAAATTAATCAAACTCCAAAAGGGTACCAAGGGAACCCTGTTTTATAGCCTCCAACGCAACGCACAGCCAAAACAACCTGTGGCTTGTGATTAGCATGTGAAGGCCACAGCAGGGAGAAGAACATTATTGAGGATTGAGCCTTCAACCACTAACATCTGATGCTACCTCAAGGTAGACTGTGTCAGAATTAAATTGGAGGATACCCATCTGGTTTCTGCTACAGAAATTACTGCTTGCTTGCTGTGTGAAGAAACCCCACCTATATAGGGTCATAGAAGACTTCTGTGTCGATTATTGTTGAGTAAGAAAATAGAAAAAGTGCTTTAAGTTTCTGCATGAGTTTTTCTACCCTCAATAAACTACTAGTATTAACCAGTAACAGTCTATATTCTAATATGTTTGGTTCTCAACCAAATGAATCAGATATTTCCTTTTCTGAACTTTGCTTAATAATTAAAAATTTTAAAAAATCTCATAGAAATAAACAGCTCATTAAAAAATGTACAATATAAAAGAAAAATAAATTGTAGTTCCAGTAATGTACCATGTTTTTTCAACCCAGCAAATGAGTTGTAAGTCTTTCTATTTCCCACACATTCAACTCCTGACTACACTACAGGCTGCCTCTTCCTCCAACTAATTTAACCTTAATGCTTCACTTTTCTTTGGAACTCCTTCCTGACATTGAGTCTGGGTCCAATGTCCTCAGCACTACTGTAGCACTCTGTGTAATCCTTCACTATAAGGGTGCACATAAGGTGTCATAGTCTTATAATAAGTTCACTTGTGTGTCTTTCCAGCCAGAGTATGAGTTGGCGCTAAAGACTATATTTCACTTTTCCATCAATGGGGAGCGCAGAAAATGGCCTAGAATAGTGGTCAGAAAAGATTTAAAAGTCTTAAATATGTGAATAAAATAATGAGCTATTTGCTCATAAACATCATTTGTTTGGTGATATTTGAGTTAATTATCAAGAAAAATATGACTCAATCTCTGACACGTTTTAACTATTCAACAATTTCTAACACAAATTGAACACTCTGAGTTCCCTGCCGAAGGGAAGCCTAAAAGCACAGACGGTGCAGGTTGCCAGGTGGTATGTTCTCAGCATGAGCCAGTACCTTGAAGCAAATGCACTACTGCCTTTTAGAGTTGCAGGACTTCCAGGTGTCATTACATGGAACACACACCAACTTTCTGGAAAGGCACAAGGCAGTGGAAGGAGGGAAGCACTGGAAGCCACATAAAGCTCCAATTCTCACTCAGAAAACTGAGTATTATATATGAAGTTAAAAGTTTTACAAATGTAAGGAGCATTATTTGAATTAATTATGAAAACAGCTTATACTTATAAAGGGAATCTTATCAAAATCACTTTACATAAAGCCTCTTAAGAAGCCACTTTAAATGGAAAAAGTCAGATATGAATAGAAAGCAGTTCTGAACTATTAAAGATAGAAAATCTGAGTTCATTTATAAAAAATTGACGGGCTCTCTTTTCAAGGTACTTATATATGAACATAAAATAAAGCTTAAAAGTATATCATGCAGTCTCTATCGTAGCCAAAAAAAGACACTTACACGAGATAAAGGCTGTAGATACTGAATAAAAATCATTTTAAGATAAGTAAAATTTAACAGGTACATTTAAATTTACATTTCAAGATAGTTAAGCAGTCTATAACTGTCTTCAAAAAATAAAATTTCAAATAATTTTGGTTTCATATCTAAAGGATAATATGCTTGTTAAATGATGAAACACCTAGGCTTGTATAATCTACTGCTAAGAAAAGAGAAGATATCAGTTGAAAGCTCATTTCATGCCTCTTCAGAAGCTGCAGTGGTGATTATGATGAAGAGTTCAGGCCAGTGGAGAGTCTAGAACTCTACTATTACTTTAGCTCCTAGTTCCCTTTGCGATCTGGGTCAAGTTACCTCTAAGCTTTTAGAGGTAAGTTTGCTAATTTATAAAATGAGTGAAAGTTACTAGATAATTTCTGAGTTTCCTTAAGCTCTAACATTCAAATTAAATGATTGTTTCTCAGAACTGTTTTGGAAGGAAGAAAACACAGGCCTTTAATAACAACTATGATAATTTCTGTCTACCTAGACCATAGTTAAATCATTCATGTCTTTTCAGGTTTTGTCTATCTCTTTCCACCAAGGAGGAAATGTAGTTTTGACCTTTCTTCATGCTAAAAATGATTTTCTGTGTCTTCCACAAATGTTTTTCATCTTCTTTTCCATGTAGCATCACATAGAATGAAAGTATTGATTAAAAGATGGGAGAGGAGAGTATAAAAAAAGAGCTGTCCTAACTGAACCACCCATACCATCACTATCCTCACTAAACTATAGCCTATATTATGTATGTGTGCTTGTATGTGTGTGTATGCATACATAACACAGAATTTCTGTGTATGCATGTATATTTATGCAGGTGCATGCATGCATACATGCACATATGGTAGGTGGGTTTGACATGAAATACTTTAACTTTTCTAATTCTCTCCAACCCATGTCCATACCATTTTCCAAATTCAAAAAGAGAACAAGCTTATTTATGTGACTTTTATACAATCTCCTTCCTTTCTTGGTTTTAAATTACTTTCTATTGTTTTCCTAAATCACCAACAAGAAAAGACAACTTATATTCTTAGAATAAGCAAAAGTATTCCCTGAATTTAAAGCTAAATAATTTACTCAGATGGAATAAAATTAAATTAAACAGATTAATAAGTAGAATCTGCTGGATTAAGAAAATAATACAAAATAAATTATATTTTTAGGAAAGGAATTTCTGGAGTATAGTATCCTTCCTTAGTTATTTATATAGAAGTATAGAGCTCAGTTTGAAACTGCTTTAAATATTTAAAATTCCAACGCAATAAAACCAATAATACAGTATCTTGGTATAACAGCAACAGTAAAGACATGATCTTTATGTATGTTAATACATATATTTTCATTAAAATATTTTGTGGTACTATTATTTTCACTATAAAAAACTGAGACACAACAAAATTAAATAATTTGCTCAAGCATGCACATTTACATAAGCCACAGAACTAAGATTCTAATTTAGGCAGTGAGTTTACTTATTTCAATAACGTTTGATACTATTAACTTCCAGAAGATGAAAACATAAAACACCAGTCCTATGTTAGAAACATCACGCTTCCTCTTGGGCATATGTAACTTGTTATCTGTGTCCTGTAGAAGGACAAATTTGTGAAAATATATGAAGTCATTTTCCAAACATTCAATATAACCTTGAACAACACAAAAACTACTTAAGACCTGTCTCATTCACGAATTCCCTTGGATCTGTTTGTATTTTTACGTGCCACACCTCTTCAGTGTTGCATAAGTTTAAAACAGACTAGAGTAATGTTTCATTTAATTGCTCTAAATCTCTTTTTCTTGTCATTCAATGTGTGTTCTTTAATTGTAACATTATAAAATGTGTTGGATAAGTTCTTGTTTATTATCTTCCAAATCTTATAAACTTTGATCATCTCTACTTTTAGCACTTCAACTTTTCATACAAAGAGTTCCTTTAACTACATTACATAAAAAATTCAAAAGTTGAGACCATTTCAATTTCAAAGTCCTAAAATTTCAAAGAAATCCTGAAACTGGTTACTCAGTCGTGTCAAGAAGAATTCAAAAAACGTGCTCCTAAAGTTAAAATCTTCTGATTCCAAGATAGTCTCTACTCTTTTAAGTGGCAGTGCAAAAAATTCCCAAGGACAAATACACTATGCCATTTCTTAATTCAAAAGTTCCAAGAAAAAACAAACAATGACAATAAACCATTCATATACATGCCAAGTCACAGACATGGTCATATTTTTAAATTTTAACATACAGGAAAAATGTTTAAAGTTAATTAGAAAAATATCAATAACAGCAGCAGGATGACAGGTCTTTAATAACAAAAATGTTTGAAGAAATTTCTTATAATGTTTAGCAATGTTGCTTATAATCGTTCTCCCACACTAAGGATTCAAAGTTTTTTGACATTTTTTAAAAATTGAGATGGAATCTCACTCTGTTCCCCAGGCTGGAGTGCAGTGGCACAATCTCGGCTCACTGCAACCTCCACCTTCCAATTCAAGCAAATCTTCTCCTTCAGCTTCCCAAGTAGCTAGGACTGCAGGCGCACACCACCACACCCAACTAATTTTTGTGTTTTTAGTAGAGATGGGGTTTCACCATATTGGCCAGACTGGTCTTGAACTCCTGACCTCATTATCTGTTCCCCTTGGATTCCCAATGTGCTGTGATTACAGGAATGAGCCACCATGCCTGGCCTAACATTTTTTTTAACACAAAGCCAGCAATCTCTTTTTCCTAGACTTTTAACATTTCCCTTTTTTTTTCTTTTTTATTTCGTTGAGACAAATTCTCACTCTGCTGCCCAGGTTGGAGTGCAGTGACACATTATAGCGCACTGTAACCTCGAAATCCTAGGCTCAAGTGATCCTCTGCCTATATCTCTCAAGTAGCTGAATCTACAGGCACACACCACCATACTCAGCTAATTTTTAAGTATTTTTGTAGCAACAAGATCTCACTCTGTTGCCCAGACTCACTTCCTGACCTCAAGCAATCCTCCCACCTCAGCTTCCGAAAGTGCTAAAGTACTGAGATTACAGGCATGAGCCACTGGCCTATTCCTTTATTTTTTAACTGATTGCTTTTCTTTTTCAAGTCTCTCAAAAGATAGAACAACTCTGCTGAACACGTCATTCTCCACTCTCTTCTCTCTCTGCAGCCAAACATCTCCAGGTAAGTACATGGCCCAGACCTGATCTCCATTTGCTCACTTTCCATCATCCATTAGCTCACTCCAACAGGCCTACGATATTCATCTGCGAAGGTCTCCAAGGTCATTCTGTTTCTCCAGCTAACAAACTCACCTCTCAGCAGCATTTCACAGAGATCCCCATAACCTACTGGAACTGCGTTTACTTGCCTTCCATGACACCATACTCTTTCAGCATTGTTTTCCTACTTTCCTGGATGCTCCCTCTCAGTTACCTTTGACTTTCGTCTTCTGTCTTGACCATTAACTGTTGGTTAATGTCCTAAGCATACTTTTCTTTCTAAACCACACTGTCACTTTAGTTACTCTCATCCACAGTCACAGTTTTAGTTATGCAGTGCAGAAAATGATAAGATCTCCATCGCCAACCCAGACCTTACTCTTGAATCCCAGACCATATATTTGATTACCTTTTAGACAACTTTCATTGGCTGTTTTATGAGCCTCTAAAGTTCAATAAATAGCTCTAAAACTGAACTCATCATTTTCCCTCAGAGCCTTCCTCTCTTCCATTGAGAACTAATTCAATAAATAACACTCTAAGCTATCAAGACTGAAGGAACTTGCTTGCTTTCTGCTACAGCACTTTCCACATGCATCATTCGCCATGACTTCTTAAATACACTTTCTATACAATATTCAGATATGACTTCCCTTCTTCCCTACCTCCCTTCCAGTCTAAGTCACCATTGTTCCTATCCTGGAATTTAACTCCTGTTTCCAAGGAGATCTTATCCATAATTTATTTCTGAATTATGCTTAAATATTCTTCTTAACACTGTCCAAAGTCTTTCTATTGTTGTCATTTTAGATTCTAAAATTGCTATGAGGACTTGCTAGATTTGGCCACTGATTTCCTCTCGTATATTCATCTCATAAAGCTCTCCCACCTGCTTTCCATGTTCTGACTGTGGTGGAATAAAGTTGGCTACAGCTTCTGGGTCACAGACCTATTAAAGATTGAAATAAGTTTCTTCTCTTCTTGCATATAGACTCACTCAATGGAGGCTTAGCCAATAGAATGCAGCAGAAGTGACCTTACATAAGCCCCTGGCCTAGTCTTGAAGAGAACTGGCAGCATCTGCTTTCTGTCTTAGAGCATGCATCCTTGGGACACTCCTTAGGACGCAGTCATCATGCAATTAGAAGCCCAAGTCACATGGCGAGTTTCCAACTTCCAGCCTGCAACTGCCAGCCATAACAGTGAATCTCTCAGATTTTCGCACTGCATGAAGCCCAGCTGAACTTACATGTAGCAAAACTGCCCAGCTGATACCTGTAAACCTACAGACTCATGAGAGGTAATAAAATAATTGTTTTAAGATATTAAGTTTTGGGCTGGTTTGTTGTATAACAGTAGATTACAGGAACAAACGTTTATATTCCATCCTGTCTGTATTTCAACTCACAGAGACAGAAACTATGTTTTGCTTGTTCACCATCGTATTTCCAATGCTTACCAGAGTTACTGGTTTACCATAGATGCCCAATTAATATTTATTGATTGATATTACTAATAAATAAATGAAGAGATAAATTATTAATTTCCTATCTCAAAAAGGGCAGTATAACCTAATAATCAAAGATGCTCGACTTTTAGACAACACTTCATGGTTTAAATCATGACTCTTGTATTTACTGCCTACTGATAAGGAAATGTTGCAATAGCACTCTGTCTCAGTCTGATTATCTAAAAAGTAGGGGTAACATTGTTGGCTGGGCGCGGTGGCTCAAGCCTGTAATCCCAGCACTTTGGGAGGCCGAGGCGGGTGGATCACAAGGTCAAGAGATCGAGACCATCCTGGTCAACATGGTGAAACCCCGTCTCTACTAAAAATACAAAAAAAATAGCTGGGCATGGTGGTGCATGCCTGTAGTCCCAGCTACTCGGGAGCCTGAGGCAGGAGAATTGCTTGAACCCAGGAGGCGGAGGTTACAGTGAGCCGAGATCGCGCCATTGCACTCCAGCCTGGGTAACAAGAGCGAAACTCCGTCTTAAAAAAAAAAAAAACATTGTTTGGAGGACTAAATAAGATTATATTATGTGTATGTATGTGCGTGTGAGTGAAAGAGAATGTGTCTGTATTTACGAACCAATGACAAAAGGCTCCCAGTGAATGTTAGTTGTTATTATTTATTAAAATGATTAACTGTAAAGTAGAGAAAATGAATAGGTCTTCTGAGTTCACCTTGCTGGCTAGCTGCAGAGGCAGGACTACCACCTGCTTTTCTGATTGACTTTTTTTCTTTTGCACCTTCTTATTTCCTTTTCTTTTTTTATGTCACAATCATCTGTGGTGGGCAGAATAAATGATCCCTCATTTCCTGATTCCCTAAACCTTTGAAAATGCTATATTTCAAATGGGAATTAAGATTGCAGGTAGAATTAAAGCTGCTAATGAGCTGAGTTTGAGATGGGGAAATTATCCAGGGTTAATCAGATGGTGCCATTGTAATTGTAAAGGTTCTTGTAAGTGAAAAAGGAATTCAAAAAAAGGAGAGCACCAGAGAGACGCAATGCAAGAAAGACCAGGCCTGCCATTGCAGGATTTGGAGACAGAAGGAGGCCATGAGCCAAGGCATGCAAGTTGCCCCTAGAAGCTCGACAAGGCAAGGAAATAAATTATACCCTAGAGACTCCAGGAAGAAAAGCAGCCCTGCTGACACCTCGATTTTAGCCCACGGAGACTAATTTTACACTTCTAACCTCCAGAACTGTAAAATAATAGATTTGTATTGTTATAAATCATTGTTTGTAGTAATTTGCCAGGACAGCAATAGAAAGCCAATACATTACCCAATCAATGTGGTGAACTCATAAACCTGCATGCAATTTCAAAGCTTAATACGTAATATATTTGCTGAAATGGTTGTGGTATTTATGATACTTTATTCAATATTTTCATTTGGGACCATTTAGATTCTTCTACCTTCCTTTGTTCATGAATTATACCACTGAAAGAGATGATAATATTTCAATTTTGTATAACTAAGAGTAAAGTTCAAAAATGAGGAAAGGTAGAGATAGGAAAATAGTAGGAAAAATAAAGTTAATCATAATAATTTGAGGAATTTTGAGTGTAAATAGCCACCAGAAGGTTTATCACCTATGATCTTGACTCTTCCTTGGGAAAGAGAACTTCATCTTCCTGACTCCCCATGGGACAAAATTGTTGAATTTATTGCAAATATAAAAAAACTCTCATGGAATATATACTGTGTAGATATTTTTTAAACAGCTAAATATCTCTGCCAAGGCAGCTAACTCAACATACTATTCAATTGGTTTAGGGCAACAAGGTACAGAAGCTGTCACACCTGTAAAAGATCCTTTAACCATATGTGGTGATGCATTTATATGCTAGTCTCTTCAGAAGTAGCAAAACCCTTTGATCCTACCTGGTGGGCCACATTTTCTGACTTAATTCCAATAAAATAGAATAGACTTATAATACATGAGGTCTGCCTTCTTTAAACAGCAACAAGAATATTTAGATGAATTTTTGGTATACTGTTTTTTAAACCACATTTAAAAGCCTGAGCCACTATGGAAAACTCTCTTCAAATGAATACAACCAAAAGATATTGTTTTTTATTTAAAATGGTCCAAATATTTATAATTTCAGGAAGACAAATATAAACCAGTCATCTCAGAGTAATCTATTAGTGTCTGCTTATTGCTTTGAGTATTCACCAGGGAATGAGAAAAGAAAACAGAAAAAAAAAAAGAAGACAAAAAGAGAATGCCTTGGGGGAAAAACAAGGGTAAAATATCAACCACTTTAAATTGAAGACCTTAATATAATATATTTTCTGATTCTCCACTCAAAGGAAATAACTGGGTAAGATTCTAGCCTAGTTTGCAGAAATCCTGCTATTTGTAGCTTACCTTGACAATTTTAAATGTCAACCAGAAAAGTCATATTTTTAGTAAGCATGTGTTAACTACTCTGAGCTAAATGAATAACAGTTTACATGATCTGTCTTTTCTATAAAAGTATAACTTAGTTGTGGATAAGGACTTGGTTTTGTTTCTTTTTCTAGTTCTACTTATATAACTTTGATCACTAATAAATCACTTCGGAGATATTAATGTACATGGAAAACAGAAGCAAAGATTTTCCCTAAGAAGTTTTTATGGTGTTTTCTGTACCTTGCTCTTATTCTGCCCCTTTCTTTAGAGGTTAATGAGAGAGAGAGAGAGAGAGAGAGAGAGAGAGAGAGAGAGAGAGAGAGAGAGAGAGAAAGAGAGAAATTGAGCTTTTTAAAAGAGTATAGTGTGTCTCTGTTAGTAAAAGATAAATATATACCAAGAGATTTGTTTGGATGCAACACAAAAGGTAATCAATTAAATAGTGCAGAATAGAAACTGGGTTGAAATTGGGGACAGGCTTAGAGGAAAGCTAGACTGTAGCTCAGAAGCCATGTGGGCATTCAGAATTCATTCCTGACACCCTCTAAGTCTAAGAGATGATTGCCAGGACAATTCATTGGGACTACATAACTGGTTTGCTGGAAAGTAATCATCTTCTTCCTGATTTTCCTTTATTAAGATTGGCCCAATAATTCTATGGACTTGAGTTTGAAGTTAGAGCCCATCCAGCAAAAAAAGTTGCCATTATTGGAGAAGGACAGGGATGCAGAAAGATATCAAGGGATGATAAACCATAGCCTGATGCTTGGCTGCTCAGAATGCAAAGTAAATGTACTCACCAAGCTTCCGTATGAAAATTGAGATAAGGAGCTTACTAAGTCTCCTTATTTATGAAGATTATGAGTGAAGTTACCTAATGAAACCTTTTCAGTCATGCAATTTTGATACTTATACTGGCCAGGAAGATAGGACCAAAATATAGAAGGTAATTTTGGTCATTAAAAAATTAAAGACAATTTTTGTCATTAAAAACTTAACAAGTTATTAAAAGACCATTATTTAACATGGACAAAGAGGACATTATATTTCCCAGCAAGAGGGTAGCAGGGGTTTTAATTCATCTGAACTTTTGAGCATATACCCAATGAAGTGCCAGTATAATGGAAAGAACAAAATCATTTTTGGACTCCTACAAAATCCTAGGCCTTCCACAGACTGATTGATGCAAGAACTGATTCAAAGGCAAAATCGGGATGATGGCAGGGAGAGTAGGAAACAGGGGGCAAAAGAGACAATATTATACACTGCTCTAACAGAAAAGACACGTATTTGCAAAAAAAAAATACTAAACACCATAACAATGTAAATACCCAAAGATAATATATAACTGAGCTGAACTAGAAGGTGAAGGAAGTATTTTTTAAACCTTAATAATTCAGCTCATCTAATTTCCACAAATTGTCTTTCAACAAACTGGCTTATGTGACAAGTTTGTCATTCAGTGAATTATATTATTTCTCTGAAATTTCTTAGCTAAATAATTTTAGTCAACTTACTTAATTTCTGAGTCTTGTTATTTTTGGTTTGTTTGTTTGGTGCTGTTTGCTGATAGGATAAAATGAAATTTAAAAATAGTACTAAAAACATATTAGATGCCCAAATACATCCTTTTCAAATTTTACTATACACAAGGCAATGTAAACAAATATTATAGAGACCAAAATAGAAATAATATTTACTGCATACCCACATTTTTAATACAAAGATTTAGAGCATATCCATATTCTGAATACAAAGATTTAAAAAGTGTATGTTAAATATTGATATATAAAATTACATGTCAATGGAAATCAGGAGAAAATATTTATTTAGAATTGTGGTGATATGGTTTCCTTGTGTCACCATCCAAATCTCACCTTGAATTGTAGCCACCATAATCCCCACATATGGTAGGAGGGACCCAGTGGGAGGTAACTGAATGATGGGGGTGGGTCTTTCCCTTGCTGTTCTCATGATAGTGATTAAGTCTCACAAGATCTGATGGTTTTATAAAGGGGAGTTCCCCTGCACAAGCTCTCTTGCCTGCCACCATGTAAGATGTGCCTTTGCTCCTCCTTTACCTTTTCCCATATTGTGAGGCCTCCTCAGCCATGTGAAACTGTGAGTCCATTAAACCTCTTTCCTTTATAAATACCCAATCTCAGGTATGTCCTTATAACAGCATGAGAATGGACTAACACATGTAGTATCTTGAAAAGTCTTACAGAGTATTATTTTGACTTTGCCCTGAACAACAAATAAGAATTTTAGCAACAGAGGCAGAGCTAAATTAAAGGCCAAATCAATGGAGAAAATGAGAAGTCAGGGAGCTAAGAAGAAAAGAAGAAGCAGGAATGAAGTGAGGTAGAGGAGAAAGAGAGAAAGGGAAAAAAGCAAAGGAGGAAAAAAGAGGAGGAGGAGGAGGAAATAAAGCAGGAGAAAGAAGAGGAGACCACCAACAATCACAATAACAACAAAAACATGACAAAGACTCCTGTTACCCTCAGTATCTAGTCTTCCCTTTTTTGCCAAAGTGATAGCAATTTAAACTGGGGATATATTTGATTATTGTGAAGAAGACACATCTCAGCATTTTATGCATCTAGAGGTGGCCAGGTTACTAAATTGTAGCCAATGACATGTGAGAGAAAGTAATATATGGAAATTCCAGGATATGTTTTAAAGGCAGGGGGAGTGATCTTTTTATCACTTCTTCTTTCTTGGTGCCAAGATTAGGGACATGGTGCCAAGTCACCATTGATCATGCTGAAAGGGGGACAGTGCTTCAGATGGCAGAATCTGGGTTCCCAAAATAATAGCATGAAATACCTATCATATAGGCCTGTGATCATCTATATTGAAGTTGCTATGTGACACAGAATTACAGTTTCATATTGATTAAGCCACAGTAACATAGGGTCCCTTTTTATTGTAATTAACACTATGAATTTATGAAATGGTAAATAGTCTGATATGAATAAAATACAGAATGTCTGGGAGTAATAGAATTAACGATGAAGCTAGGAAGTGAAGACCTGGACAAGTCTAAACTGAGATTGTACTTAGTTACTCTGCAATTGAAAGTCACAGATCACTTTCAAAAGGAGTAGAACATGATCAAATATGTGTGTTAGAAAAATAAATAGAAAGTGTAGAACAACTTATAAGGAAAAAAGACTCAAGATAAGGACAATAAACTCTGTTATAACATAGACTTGTGACCACAACAGTAGGAGTATGAATGAGAAGAAATCTAATTTGCAGATTGAACTGACAGAATTGTGCAAGTAAAAAAGAAGAATGCGTGAGCAAGAAGGAGGCATAAAAAATACCTGTAATCAAATACAATTCTAATCTAGTTAAGTAGCATAAAAGGAAGTACAGATTTAATGGTGTTACCTGGCAATGGGTTATAAGGAATTTTTAAAAATATATTAAATTCTAATAAAGTCCTGGTGATAATTGGAAATGCAAGTGTGGAGGATGAGTTAGAGTTTATCTGTATTCGGTACTCTCTCAGATAGGAAGACTTGGTAGTAAACAAAATGAACAGGAAGGATTATATAGAATGAAAGTAAAGAGAACAGAAAACAGAATCACATTATGTTCTTACTCCTCTTTTAAATTATTTGTGTTTTGTTCTTCCAGGACATAGGGTGAATGTGCCTAAGATTCATATCATCTGTGAACATAAAATGGCCTGTGAAGTAAACTCCCTACAGGATTACAGAGCTGTAAAGAAACTTGAATTGCCTCCTGGACAGCATGAAAGAGCTAGGAAAAGGTTTAACTACTTTCATAATTAAATAAAGTAACATGCAAACAAGCAAAATGACTTGTTCAACAGAGCTTCACTGCAGTAGTAGACAGCTCTCCAATCCCGGTATGCTGGACCATATTTTGATGCTTCATAATTTGTAAATACTAGTGAAGGTAGGTTAAAGACATTTTGTCTTCCTCTTTACTTTATTTGTTTACATTTTTTAGGCATATCTCATTCTGTTGCCCAGGCTGGAGTGCTGTGGCTCAACCATGGCACACTGTAGGCTCGATTGCCTGGGCTCAAGCAGTCCTCCCATTTTAGTCTCCTTAGTAGGTGGGACCACAGGTGTACAACACCACGTCTACCTATGTTATATTTTTTATTTTTTTGTAGAGATGGTGTCTCACTATGTTGCCCTGTCTGGTCTCGAACTCTTGAACTCAAGCAATCATCCTGTCTTGGCCTTATAGGCATGAGCCACCACAACTGGTCTCCCCTTCATTTCTTCATCTTCTATAATTTCTTTCTGTTTCTGTCTGTCTTGTAACCATCGGAACTCCTATATGTTTTTTCAAGAATTAGTAATGTTGAAGCTTAGTTAGCAAGATTCTACAACATTTGGATTTTCATACTCTTCAATTGTGTTGAATAATATTATTTGTAGTAGAAAATTTAGTTGGTTGCCGTAAAAATTCTTCTAAGAAAGTAAATTATCTTCATGATTAGATTAAAAGATCAAAAGAAAATTATATTCTGGTCTCACAAGTGAAGCTGAAGTGCTGTGATGAATGATGCTTTTGAAATCAATCCTTCAGATTTTCAGAAGTTTTCTATATATTGTTATTTCTTGCATTTCAGTTGAGAAGACAATGCAACCATCTATTATGAATAATATTTAGAGAAAGTAGTCAAGGGTTCATTAATCTTTGTAAGCAGTTAGACCTATATTTTTAAAACACATTCACTTTTTTGGACTCTAAAGCAATAAAGATAAAAGCTTCCTTCAGTGGTGTGAAAGGGCAAAATAAATCCCATGAACAAATCACAACCTTTGAGAGTTATTAAACATTAGAAAAAGAAACTACATGATATATCTGAAAGCAGGACAGCACAGTAAAATAGTCATAGGGCTTGGGATAAAAAAGTGATAGATTTCATCCCAGCTTTTTAGAGGGTGACACTAGGAAAGTTAAGTGTTTATCTGGCATTTACCTGATGCTTGTTTTTATCTGACAATTTCTTGTCTTGGTTTCACTTGGGTTATTTTACAAGCATAGTTGGTTTCTTCCAACTTTGATTAGCTTTAGCTTTTTAATGCTTCCTACTAAAGCTGGAATGATAAGGTTTTTTATTTTAAAAATCTACTACAAAACCCTCAACACTCACAATTACCTGTAATTTAATCCTATTTAACAGAGTATGGTACTACAAATAAATCAAGCAATTAACAATGCAGAATCCAACTTTGGCTCTCCTCATTACAAAACCATTCCCCTTTCTACACATCTTAGAGTTCATCCTTCTGGATATCAAGTCCTTCTGCATATCTAGATATCACCTACTTTCTAGATATCAAGTCATGATGGCAGAAAAAAAGTTTTGTAATTTTCCCTAGAGTTTCAGTTACAGATTAATTAAGTATCATATTATAGGGAGAATGTGGAAGTGTGGACTGGATGGAGTGGCCAGTTCCTCAATAAGAAATTAATTCTCTTAAAAGGAGGGAGGAGTTGACAGAAGGTTTGCTCCCTAGAACATAAATGGGTCTGTGTGATTATAATTTTAGAACTGATTTCTAAAATCATGATTAAAGTTGTATTCATAATTTGAACTGTTGCATTATTTTCATGGGAAAAATTCAGTTAATATTTAATGAGCCTATTCAAGTTATGTGTGCCGTGAGAGTAAGATTGAAATCTAATTATGTTTATCATCTATACATGCTCGTTGTTGAAAAATAAAGAAAAAAACATAAAACAGTGAAAGAGAGTGGAAACCTAACATAACTGTATCACTGATGTAAAGCAGCTCTCAATAGTTTGCTGTATCCTCTGAAGACATTTTAGTGGTGAATATTGATATGTATTACACACACATATGCACAGTACTTTTATTTAAAATAATCACAGAATTTTTATACTTAACGTGATGAAATTTTTCTGTCTCACTGTATATAAAACTACATGTAGTAACGATATCTCATTGAGGTTTTATTTTGCATTTATCTGATGGTTAGCGATGTTGAGCATTTTTTTCATATTTTTGTTGGACATTTGTATGTATTCTTTTGAAAAAAAAGGTTATTCATATCCTTTGCCCACTTTTTAATAGGGTCATTTGGTTTTTTGTTATGGTTGTTGAGTTGTCTTAGTTACTTGTAAATTCTGCATATCACTCCCCTGCTGGAAGCATAGTTTGCAAATATTTTCTCCCAATCTGCAGGTTGTCTGTTCACTTTGTTGATTATTTCTTTTGCTGTGTAGAAGCTTTTGGGTTTAATTAAGTTCCATGAGATATCATCTTACATCAATCAGAATTGCTATTATTAAAAAGACACAAAACAACAGATGTTGGTGAGGATGCAGAAAATGGGAATACTTATACATCGTTGGTAAGAATGTATAGTAAAAAACTCCTATGGAAAACAGTACAAGATTTCTCAAAGCACTAAAAATAGAACTAGTATTTTATCCAGCAATCCCACCACTCTGTATATAACCAACGGAAAACAAATCATTATATTAAAAAGATATCTACCCTCACATTTTTATGGCATCACTGTTAACAAAAGCAAAGATAAATGTCCGTCAGCAGATGATTGGATAAAGAAAATGTGGCGTGCGTGCACTGTGTGTGTGCGTGTGTGTGTGTGATTTAACCATAAAAAGAATGAAATCATGTCTTTTGCAGCAAGCTGGATGGAATTGCAGTCCATTATTTTAAGTGAAACAACTCAGAAACAGAAAGTCAAAATACCACATGATCTTACTTATAAGTGGGAGCTGAATAACATGGACATAGAGTGTGGAATGATAGATGTGCAGGCTGGGAAGGGTAAGAGGAAATGAAGTGATAGGGAGGAGAAATTACTTCCTGGGTACCATGTACACTATTCAGGTGATGGTTATACTGAAAACCCAGACTTCATCATTACCTAAGATATCCAGCTAACAATACTGCACTTGTACCCTTTAAATTTATACAATATTTTAAATTATATGCACTATATTTTTATAACTGTATAGAAATATGTCAAATTGATTGGTCACCATTTAATTAACTTATTCATAATTGATGACTAGTTAAGTTAAATCCAAATTTTTACTACTGAAAAACAGTGAGTATCCTCCACTTATATCTTTGACCATATAAGTGAATATCCCAAGAACAAATTGCTAGAAGTAAAATGTCTAGGTTAAATGTATACATTTGATGAAGTTAAAACCTCTCCGACTCGGGATGATCACCCATTCATCACCTATTTCACACACCCTTAACACAGGATAGTTCCAATATTTATAATATTACCAATTTGACAGTTTCTTAACGTGTTTGCCTGATATTTGTGTCTCATAATTATTGCATTTCTTGACCTTTGACCATTTTTATATTGAAATGTTTGTCTTTTTCTTACTGATTTGTAGTGGCTCTTTCCAAACTGTAGATATGGATATTAACCATTTATCATTACATGTAGGCAAAGCATTTTCTCCTTCTTAACTTTTAAATGGGTTAAGTGTATCTTCTATGACACAAATTGGTTTTGAGATTTATGTCATCAAATCTACTAATATTTTCCTGTATGGCTTATGTTCTTTGTGTTATATCTTTGACAGACAACCTCTGTTTAGGCCTAGACTATGAAAAGACTCTTCTATATGTTCTTACAGCACATACAGAAAATAGAGAGCTTATGTAATTTTTTCCAAATAATTATCTAATTGTTCTCAAATCATTGGTAGATTAATATAATTTCCGCCCTCCCCAACAACTAAAAAACTTCCTTTATCCTTACAGTATAATCATACATGTATATTTGTGGATTTCTAGACAGAAAAAAAAGAGCATTAATGCCTCTCATTTTTAGTCTAACCCTGTGACTGCCATTAGGGGGGAAAAAAAAAAAACAAAGTATTTGTGCATGCACTTCTACTTTAAAATATTTCTGACAAGGCTACTGTTTGAAAAAACAGATTTATTTTACTTGTATTTGACAAATATTTTACAAAGGTTTTTCCTCCAATGTTTATGTTGTCATTTCCAGGGTTAGCATAAGATAAATTTTGCTTCCACCTGAAAGTGGGGGTAAACAAAATAGTAACAAACATTAATGAGCTTGTCTCAACACTAGTTAAAATTTCCAGTGAAATTTTCTGCTTGTATCAATTTTGTGGGGTATGAAACAGGACTAGAAATAGGAAGTGACTAATAATTTTTATTTACATAAAGAAGCCATTTTCCCCAAATATAGTAATTTTATTAAACTTTGGCAGAGGCAATTGATCAAACAAAATTTTGAGGCTCCGATTTGTAAGTTCTGGTATTCTACTCTGTTTTCAATTAAATTTTTTAACCCCACCAGTAGAAAATCTCCGTAGATTAGGATGGTAGTTCTCAAACAATTTGAGATCAAGATACTTTTACAATCTTAAAAATCATTAAGAACCTCAACAAGCTTTTGTGTACATGAATTATACTTATTCCCACTTACTGTATTTTAAATTAAGACACAAAGGGGCCAGGCACAGTGGCTCATGCCTATAATCCTGGCATTTCTAGAGGCCAACGAGGGCAGATCGCTTGAGCTCAGGGGTTCAAGATTAGCCTTGGCAACATGGCAATACCCTGTCTCTACCAAAAATACAAAAATTAGCTGTGTATGGTGGTGTGTGCCTGTAGTCCCAGCTACTCGGGAGGTTGAGCTGGAAGGATTGCTTGAGTCCGGTAGGCACAGGTTGCAGTGAGCTGAGATGAAGCCACTGTACTCCAGCCTGGGCGACAGTGCAAGACACTGTCTCAAAAAAAAAAAAAAGTGGGGGGTCTAAGATATTTAATTCACTTAAAAAAATAATAAACTTCACAATTTTATATTAATAACAAATTTGGTGAAAAATAACTACATGGTCCAAAAAAATTTGGAGAGTATCACTGCTTTATATTTCTGCAAATCTCTTTAATTTTCTTTTTCAATAAAACAGTTGGGTTTTCATATTCTGCTTTGTTGGATTTAAAATCTGTCTTCACCTAGATCTGTAATTTTAAAAGGAGAGAGTATTTTTTTAGCCTTTTCAGGTAAGTGTGGATATTATTCTTTGAAACCACTCTAACAGTTGGCAAATGGTTGTGTTTTAAGGGTTATCTATAGTGTGGAATCTAAACCCATAGAAATAAACTTTCTGTACTCTAGTCCATTAAAAATACACTGGCCTATCTTGTGCTTGACTAGATCATTTATTCACACTTAATTCTGTAATATTATGCATTGATTATTTAGAAAATATCAGTTCACAGAATTAGGCAGATGACCCAAATGTTGCTATATTTCACTATAAAATATCAAAATGTTATTTTTCTTAATATCACCACCCATCTCATCTGAAGACTCTTCAACTATCAGGAAAATGACAAGCTTACAATGGCAGATGCAATTTTTCCAAAATACTATTTTTAACTTAAAAACTTGAATTTTAGAACTGGCAACAAAAACTGTCCATTGTTTCTTTTAATGTGACACTTACTTTATTCTTTTAAAGTATAAATGTTGGTCAAGTAACCAACTGCAAGTAACCCTAGTTATCAGTCGTTCCTTAAAGTATTCCAGCCCGGGCAACAGAGCAAGAGCCTGTCTCAAAGAAGAAATAAAAGAATGGCCTATGACAGTAGTGGCCCAGTCGGCTGGCAGTCACAACCCCACGAATGATTTCGACTTCCACGTGGCAGTGAAGAACTTCCTGCGTACTCTTCATTTGGTTTTACAGCATACAAAAATATGTCTACTTAAGGGTTGAGATTCAATAAAATCAACAATTTTTACTGTTTTATGATAGACATTCTTAAGCAAAATTGTTTTGTTTTGGGGGATTTTTTGTGAGTGTGTGGCAATGATGAAGACAATGACTACTCAGTACAGTTGATTCATGCCAGTGATTGCATTAATGGTACAAAAGCGAAATGTGGAAAAGGCTAACTATGTCTTGATATTATTAATATTATGAAAATAGTTTTATTTCTAGATCCCTGTACAGGGCCTCAAGAATGCCCGGGATCCTCTCGCAACAGTTTGAGAATTACCAGACTAATCACTTCTGGGCCTTTTGGCTAAGATCAAGTGGAGAATTACCAGACTAGTATGTAGGTTTCTGCCCTGGTGGTACTACTAATTGTATTACACTCAAGATGACTGAATGAATGAATTTTCTACTGAATTCCCATCTGGGCAGTGACATGCAGCAAATAATCTTAAAAATGGACATTTTATTGTAGTAGTCTCTGCCATTAATAATGTTATTGGAAGAATATTCATCTCTGCTTGTTCTTTATTAGAAAGATATGCATCTTCATTGGTTTTGCAATTCATTCAGAATGTCAACATTAATAGTGAACAGCAGCAAGCTGTCACTACCAAGAAAAATGAAGTAAAATAAATAAAGAGAAAAATGTACCACAGGACTAAAATAAGACTCCAGTGAAAAAAACCTTTATTCTCTAAGTGAACAGGTGAGTTAATAAATGGACTGAGGGAAATTTTCTCAAAAAATAAAATGCCAGTTGGGAGTCCACATTTCTTTTTATTTTTTTTCTGCCCTTTTCAAGATAATAGTATTATACTGCTTCTGTTGTAATAAGCCACATTGTCAGAAAAAAATATTTTTTAAAGTGTGTTTTATGTAAAAGGATGTGGGGAAAGCATTTTAAATACTTTTTGAGATATTTTCCATGGCATCTCATTTCTATGATTATCCATCTCCTGGTATGAGGATGTGAGTTTGACCCTCTCTCTCCTCTAGTTATTATTTCCTTCCTCCATTTAAAATAACAAATGAAATTTTTTGTAAAAAAACTTGAAGATATACACTTTTTTTTGATAGGCTGCATAATGCATCAAATCTGAGAAATTTAGGTAATTAGATTTCTGTTTCTGTTTCTAGGGTTATGCTCTTTCACATTCCCCAACCCCTAGAGAAAGGTAAAAGAAAGAAAACTGAGCAATAAGGCAGAAACTTCAAGACAAAAAGAGGAAAACAAGCATAGCTGGAGAATGGGAAGCACCCTCTCATTACTTCTGGTAACTGTGCTAATATCATAAATGTCCCCTGGGATCATGAAGTATGTGAGGGGAGGAAGATTTTTACTTTGGGAGTAAGTTGAGAAGATTGTGTTTATGTAAAAGGATGTGGAGAAAGCATTTTTATTATATAGCAAGATTATCGTATACTTTTCCTGATCTGTTATTTTTGCCAGGTAGCAAACGGGTCTTCTTGATTTAATTGTGGGTTTTAACTTGGGAGTGAAGTTTATGTGTTTATGTGATCCTAAATATTTATCACTTTTATCATCTATATAGATCTGTATCTTGTGAATCTTAAAAGGGGGTGGCCCCATTTATCTTTAAATCTGCATCTGGCTCCATTTAAGAATTGGCAGAAAGAAACTCTGCATGTAATGCATGCATTGTCCAGTTGAGAAACAACGACCCACTATTATAACTTCTTTTCTTCAATTGCAAAAATTGACCCTGCTTCAGGTTTAGCACCAGGATGCCATAATTATAATCTCCTTGTGCCTCAATGATGAGACAGAAAATAGCCCAATTTGCTCTTTTTTATGTCTTTAATCTCCTAAGATATAATAATTTGCTTTAAATTTAGATGGATATCAATTAAATAAGATTTTTCATCAAGTTAAACATTAATGTGTAGGTCCTTATGCTTCTACTCTTACCTTCCATAAGGCAATATCTTTCCTTAAGGAATATAGTCTTGAAGCGGTTATACTTGTATTTGGAACTTAAAGCTTGGAGCTGTAACTATCTATCAACAAAAAGGGAGCCATTTTGTTTTGATTTATAGAATGCACCAATTCCAACAGCCCCATTAATGCATAACTACTAATTCCAATTTAAGGAATAACTGCATAATGGTAGCTTTAAAAATATTTGCAGATCATGATAGTCAGTTCTTTGAAATAAAAACAATCGATAAATGGCTTTTGCTAGAGAAATGATTCCAGCATATGTCCATTGCTTGATTGCAAGACTCGGGAACCATAATTATTATTTACAAGAAAGACGCAATGGCAATCGAGCTTAGCACTAAAATGGTACCACACATACTCAGGGGCATACAGCATCCTATCTTCAAATCTGTAGTGAATTTGTCTTTTTGTTCTTCTGGTATATTTGCAATATGTTGGGAAATGATAAATCTAAGTTACATTCCCTAACAGAGCCTGGCACAAGGCCAGGCACAGCAAATACACCTGTAAATTCTTGCTGATTATGGAGAGCACAATGTGGTCAGCCAATGTAACAGAAGCATGCCTGAGAAGTCCCAACTATTCATCTTTAGTCGCAAGGTTTTCATCTTTATCTCGATGAGGCAACATAAAATAAATAGCCAAGTAACACGTTCCTATCTACTAGTGAAAGAAAATGAATTAAAGCATGTGAAATATCACTGCAAAAGGAAACAGCCTTCAATTTTTACCACTAGCTTCATAATACCAACATGGAAATCCAAAGTGAAAATGGACAGAAAATGAACATGTGCATTAATATATGTGTATGTGAGTATGTTTCCTAAGACACTTGAAGCTAGGAAGATCAAAAATCAAAAACAGTAACTACTCAATGTTTATGTGAAGAAAAAATCCTATGAACTAAGAAGTGAAAATCTCTACAAAACTACAAAATGATATCACATTAACTGTAGGATACATCCCCTTTATTTCAATAGATGATACTACAGAGTACATTATAATATATGCAGCTCATCATGATTTCTGAGTGAATTCTGAATAGATTCCAAAGTTAATTTGTAAAAAGCAAACCAATCTCCATGAACTTGATATCCAATTGACAGTCTGTATTTTTGAAGTCAGTATTATTACTACTAAAGTATAAACTGAACCAAAGGTAACCTAATTGTATCATTAAAATTGTATATTAAAAACAGAATAAATTTTAACAGACATTTCATGTGAGTAAACATGTTAGTTGCATGTAATTCATATAAAGACATAAATGTAATCAAAATCAAAGCTTGTATATATTGAGCACTTTCTACATATAAAGTATGTTATTAAATGTTTTTATAAAGACCGTATCATGTGATTCAAATTTCACAAACAATGTAACTAAGACCAGTTGAAATTAACTAGCCTGTGCAATATCAGATAGTAACAATAAGTAGCAGAGCTAGGATTCCTAACTAAACACAGGAATAACAAAGAAATAAATTAATTATATATTGAATGTATGTCATTGATATGAAGATATCATTTTAAAACTAAATGTAATGCTGGAATGTATTCACTATGAAATAACAGAGTTTATCTTGATTCTAAACCTCTATCATCAACAAAATGAGCCAGAAATTATTACGCTTGCATCACGTAGATTTCAATGATTTTAATAAAGACAAAATTGGAATGAAGTTGTATATGATGAGAAAAATAAACCAGAAAAAGCATTCATGTTCTGTGAGAAGCCTAAGAGTTGAGTTCCTTTACATAGCAAATAAGTGACTGAGTTACTGCTGTCAAGCATATGAAGTTCTGCCTTGCTGAGGAAGCATAGACCTTTTTGTCTCTATCTCAGAATGCTGCCTACATGAAAAGATGTTTAAGTTACGGCAGAATACAATTCAGACAGACATAAGGCAAAACTTCTTGACAAAAAGAGTTACTTTGTCATGAAGATTATTGAGAGAGGTCTTAGAATCTTTCTTTCTAGAAAGCGTCCCACAAATACTGATAATTTATTGTTTTTATTACTTAGCATAACTTCATCCTGGGGCTCTGAAGTCCTGATATTTTATAGTTGGATCTCATTTCACTTATGCTTCTGGCAGTACAAGGAAACCTCCCCTAAACTTTCATTTTTCAAAAGTTATTAGATTTTAACAGTTTCAAAAAAAACTGTTCTTCATTCACTTAGAAATCATAAATATTCTAATGAAGCAGATAGGAGAAGATTCAGGAAACTTGTTTTTAGGTTGGACTCTATTCCTTTGAATGACATGTAACTCCAAGTCTATTATCACTAACATCAAGAGAAAAGAAAAGCAGAGTGGTTTCTTTTATTTTTCCACAAGGAAGGCAGAGTTCATTCCATGGACATAGATTGAACCTGGCAGCAGAAACAAGCCCTGAAGCATATGATGCCACCTCAATTATCACCTGAAAATAGAAACCATAGTCATGTTGGAGATTATAGGAAGATCACAGCTTTCCTAAATAGCATTGTATACTGGAAGCTCTGATTACACTTTCTAAGCCTGCTACCATTTTGTATTTGAAAACAATCACCTCATTTACTGTGTGTAGATGCCTGTTTTTGTCTAATAGACAAATGAATTGAGAAAAATATAAATTTTCAGAAAATGACAATATTTCTGCTATTACTTTTTTTATGTAGCAGTTTTTTATCCAGTGAAAAAATTGGCCAGGGCTATCAAGACAATCAGAAGCCGAGCAAATTAAATTTCAGATTTTTCTCCATCCTGGCTTTCAGAGTACAAACTATTCATGTAACCAAAGACATGCCTACAGGAAGGCCTCATTCATCCTCACAACTAGCGACTGTGACTCAGCTCGAGGAGTCAAAGAGGGAAATGGTGACCCTGAGGCCAGACCAGTCCACGATTCTTTTTAAATCATTCACAGTGAAGAGGCTGTAAGTCAAAGCCAACAGATTATTGTTCAGAAAATAGTTTTAGTACCAAGTAAGTGACAAACTTTAAAGGTTCTGAGTAATCACCCTAGTGTTAGTGGCCTCTTTTACATAGGACAATCCACAACACAATGAACCTTACATTCCTGTAAGAAGAAAAACTATTTGTTGCTGAAGACATTTCTAGAGAAATGTTCATTTGGAACAAGTTGCTTCCAACTAAAAAAAAAAAAAAAAGGAAAAATCTGAATCCAATCAGATGAACATATTTTCTTACCCTGAAATGATTTTGTGTATATGGAAATCTTTTTGCTTTTCCCATTGAAAATTTTGCTGACCTTCGCTCTGATGAAGCTAAGGAGGTAGGCAGTTAAGATCTTGTTCTTGCCTTACTGTGTACCTTTCATTCTGACATTATGTGTATCTTCAATTCACCCAAATCAAAATTCATGCTGCCTACTATACCTCACAACGAGCTGTGCACTTTGCCTCCTGCTGATCTCTCTTGCTTTCATTGGTTTATTTGTTTGTTTTGGCCCACTCTCTTGCTGTCTCTCTCTGTTGCAAAGTTACTTTCCTCTTGAGAGTAATCACACCAAGGCTGTTCTCATTCAGGCCCTTTGTACTTAGTTCCCTCTACCAGGGATGCTCTTTCCCCAACTCTTCATATGTCCAGCTGGCTGTCACAGCTCCAGACCTGTTTAAATAAGAGGCCTTCCTCACTCAGCCTACCTAGCATAGCGTCTTCATCTAGCTCCTCCATCTTGCTCCCTACTAATTTCCTTTAAAGTGCACTTCCCAAGCTGTAACACTTTTTTTTTTATTGTTATTTGTCGATCATCATTCACCCATTCTAACAAAGGCTCCATGAGGGTACACCTTTCTAGTCCTCTTCACCTCTGTCCCCTCAGAGCTTAGGATAATCTTTCGGGCAGAGAAAATGACAGCTAGATTCTGGTAGGCCTATATAAGGCCTATGCCCATCACAACTCAGAGCCAAATACAGTGCCAATTCCACACAGGTATGTGCAGCACACATGCTCACTTTTCTTTATGTTTGTTAGCACTCAAACTTCCCAGTGAAAAGAACAGCAAAACAAAAGTGGAAAAATCCTTTGATAACAGGATTCACAAAAATTGTTGGTTAGACACCTCAAAGAAGCTTAATGTCCTTCAGTGCTTTAGATCTTTCTCTTTTAGGGGACACTCACTACAAGAAAAGAAAAACAAAAGAAAATGCTTTGTCCTTCAGCTGTGCTACCATGAATTTGAATTTGTGAGAATAAGCATGCTCATTTCCCCTCAATTTTTTCCACAGATTCAAATCCAAATCCTTTCAAATTCAAGGTGCTTTGTCAACACTGGTAATTATAAACATTTCAGAGCAACGTGAAATCCTTTAAACTCTATCAGATTTCTAAAATAAATAAAAAGCTATCTGTTTTGCTTATACTCGCTCAAATCAAATACAAACTGTCTTCATTTTTCACGGATGTTTTATTTGTGAATTTGCCTACTCACTAAAATGTATTCGTAACCTCAAATTCTATACTTGCAGCACTTTTACAGTCATTCATGGACATTTGCAGAGCAGTGAAAAACTGAGTTACCCGGCACACATCTCCAGCTGAGATCGAACAAGGCAACACTTTGCCTTCTTGTGTCAGCTTCCATACTGTAAACGAGTGTCCTTTTGGCAATCCACTTAAGTTCCATTTTTATTTTGCATCTTTGCACTTTTTGTTAGTAATTTCACTGTCTAAAGTGGCTCCCCAGCATAGATATGCATTGCTGTCTAGCATTTTAAAGCACAAGAAGGCTGTGATGTGCTTTACTGAGAAACTATGTGTGTTAGATAAGCTCCTTCAGGCTTGAACTATAGTACTGTTGGGCGTGAATTCAGTGTTGATGGATCAATATATATTAAGAAAGATGTCTGTAAACAATATATAAGAAATAAGATGTTTGTAAACATAAACACACATAAACAATGTTATGTATTGATCAGTTGATGAAAATGTTGTGATGAGAGGCTCACGGGAAACTAATTCAATTTCCCCTAGGAGCAATGGTTCAGTATTTGCTAATTCAGTGTTAGAGAAGAATTTTTAGAATATAACTACTGTAAATAATGAAAATCAATTATAGATTCTTTTCAGGGGAAAAGTGGTAAACTTTTCTGAATGATTATAAGAGATTTGTTATGTTATCAGTACTTCTATCATCAGAAAGCATAAAATCAATCTGCCTAAATTTCATCAAAAAATATTATTACTTGGTGAACTGTACGTTCTCCCAATCATAAACATATTATTCATATGGTTATTGTTTCAGTGTGCTTTCATTTTCTGAGGCAACAGATCATCTCCATTATGAACAAGGTAAAGGTTAAGAAAAAGTAGACAATAAACAATAAAATCCTGCAATTTCCAGGGCTGTGTTTCTTAAATCAGTTACTGAGTAGGTTTTATTCTACTGAGTATCTATTTGTTCATTACTCGTGTATTGACAAAACAAAAATGAAGCCTAAACCTGAGTGACTTTTAGAGAAAAATTTCTAGATATGAAGGTTATCATGATCTTCACATTTAAAATTTAAAACCTTTTGCTGAAGATAAAATAGCTAAAAGACACAAAATGTTCAACTACCCTGCCAACATAAAGCAAGAATCTACCAAAAGAGTGAGATAGCAAAGATAAAAGTTGTGAATATAAAGTTTTACAGACTCTTGTAAAGAGAAAAGAAAGGCAACTTATAATTAAATATAAGAGAGAGGACTACAAAGACAAAATATGAATTGGTAATATGGAACACACACACCAATTAATGTATTGTTTATGCCATTGCTTAAGGTTTCCTGCTCATCTCCTTCCCTTACAATGTTCAGTTATTGCTTTTTGTATCCTTTTCATCAACACTTAGAAACACATTTCTTTTCACCCAATGATTCTCATGTTTTTCAAAATTCCATGAAAGCTGTATTTTGTAATAACAACACAATGAGGAAGAAGGGATAAAGCAAATATGAGGGTATTACTTAGGTAGAGCCACTCAAGGAAGGCAATCTTGGAAGTAGATACATGTTCTACATAGCCAAACAGATGAATGCTATGTAATCTATTTTAATTGCATTATATTAGTAAAAATATTTAAAGGTATAATATCAGAAAAAAATGATGTATGATCTTTTTTGCCTATGTTACACTAAATACAAGAAGGACAAAAACAACTAAACATAAATCTAGAAAGAACTAAAGCAAAAGGAGAGAGAGGTAAGCCCTCTAAGTATGCATCCTGGAGAATTTGTCAGATCTTCATGGGGGAATCTGTTTTAAAATTGAGTCCTAAATAGGATGGATTTTAAAAGTCCCCATTTAGATACATCACTGTGAATTTTAAGGAGACTGATAAAGATCCTGAAAGCTTCCACAAAGGAAATAATAAATGCACAAAAAACAAGGATTAGGCTTCTCAAACAACATCTGATGGTAGAAGACAAGTTGGACACTCCTTCCAAGTTCTAAGGAAATGTGATCTTCATACTAGAAATCTATATCAAACAAAATCTTCAGTCATATATGAACGGAGAATTAAAACCATTGCAAACATGCAAAAACTCAGATAATTGACCTCCAAAATACCCTTTGTTAAGAAGTTACTTAAGGAGGTGCTCTAGAGACAATCAGAATGAGAAAAAATAAATTGAAATCTAGGGGTTCAGAAAACAAGCCTCAAATCAAAAGAATGAAGATAAGGTCCCAGCTGACAGCAGTGCAGTAAGATTAGAGAACACTGATTTCAAATTGTAGGAAAACAGGAAACTCCAGTGGTGCTCTCCAGTCATAAAGTGGAGAAAGAAATACATTAGGTAGAAAAGGAGATAAATGAAATGTAAGAAAAAGTCCCACAGTACAAGGAAAACAATAAAATGAGAAACTCCAAGATATTTTAAAAAACAGTGTGGAAAAATGTAATCTAAACCTAGATGAATTGCTCCAAATTGGAACACAATTGATCTTGAAAAGAAAAATGGAATGTATTCTGAAGAATAGAAAGACTCAGTAAGATGAAAAATATTAGGGATATCATGAAGGCATTTATGCCTTTTTCCAACATATCAATCAGGGATTTCATTAAAATATATACACACTCACCCATGCACATACACACATGCATGCACATTTATATGTGTGTGTGCATATATATATGTTTTAAGTAATCTAGTGTCAGTAATAAAGAAAAAATGTATTTAAAGCATATGAAGAAATAAGTCAAGAAATAATTATATGGTCAACCACAAAAGGACAGTGTGATTCCAATATGTCAGTTGTTCAGGAGTTTCAAGAGAAATCAACCTAGTTTGCATAAGGGAGATGAAAAAAAAAGTATTTGGAAAGACTAGAATACCTGAATTATATATATAATAGTAAGAACTTAAGCATATTTTAAAACCATATAATGTATAATGACATTTGGAAATTTCAAATATACAGGAAAAAAATTATAAAAATGGAAAATTTATTTATAGCATGGTGCTTGACTGCACTGAATAATACTTACTGATTTTTTTGTTTTTAAAGTAAATGATATATAATGTATATGTATATAGGACCAATTAATTATAAATACAAAGTAGAATATAGATGTTCTCGATCTTGACTCACCAATGTCATCAATTCATAAAGTAGGAAGTTAAAAGACAATATTTCTGTTAAAAATATGGTTTCAAGTATATTATTACAAATTATAATGAAAAACAATAGAGCAATATAAAAGAAACAATGTGATTTTGTTGCTAATATAGAATTAAGCAGTAGAAAAATAGGCAGAGGCAAAGTCTTTTCCATTCTGTCCTCCTCTATTTTGGAAATTTTAAACATTTGCAGATATATCAGAGGGTAATACATTCAAAAAAATTGCACATTTTTGAAACCATACCTTTAAAAAATCATATACAAAATTGAAATAAAAAATAAACCATGGCAAATAATTAAATACGTTTTGATGAGCAAAGGGGTGCCATATATTGCAGGCATTACTAATATTCACCAATGATATACAGTTCTATTCTCAACACAAGGATGATTGATCTCCATCCACCTGAAGATGGGCATTTCATGGGAATAGTTCTAATCAATGACATGCAAGCTAATATGGCATGGTTCTTGTCTGGGAAGAAGCATCAAATTGCAAGATCTGCAAACTCTCTAGTCCCATCTTCCTCTGCCATAGTCATCTTTAATAAATAACTCACACAATTCAATAGGAAAAACTACCACAATGACAATAAAAATTGAGCAAAAACTTTAATAAACTGTTTATTTAAAAAGAAACATAAATGTGCAATATTAAATATGAAAAACTATTTTATATAACAAAAATATTTTTAGATATCAAATATGTAAGAACTAAAAGTTTTGTAAAAATGATGTTGAGGGTATGAAAGACTAGACTTTTCATAGACTGTCAATAGGATTATAAACTGGATTGGATTTCCGTAGCATATATCAGAAATTGATTTACTTAACTAAATTCTACATGACTTTTAATCCAGTAATTATACTTCAGTCATCTGAAATGGTGAAAAATACATATGCAACAGAATTTTCATTTCCAGAAATATTTTATAATGGCTAAAAGAATTTTTTAAAACTTGCAAAAATTGAAGAATTTTTAAAAACTTGCAAAAATGGAAATGATTGGTGTGAATATTATGAAGCTATGAAAATGAAGTTTACAAGTGGCTTTAATGCAGTTCTGCTCATGTACATTTATTTTTTTCAACAAGGGCAATTTTCTGAATTCAAGAAATGATACATTAAAATATAAGCAGATGAGTAGAGTCTTGCAGATTATACAAGATATATTGCTTTAAATTATACTGAAAGCTAAAATCTTTACACTTTAATGGTCGTGGAAAGCCAAGGGGTCTTCAAGGTCTTTGCTGATCTTTTGCCCCTATCGGTAAGCCCACATCCAATTCACAATTCCACAAAATGAAGTGGTTAAAGATTTATAAATTTCCCTGATGGGTGGCCAAAAATAGGCAGTTTATGACATGCACTATAAGGCAGGCTGAAAGTATATCTTGATGCAAGTAACATTTTAGCATTTTATTTAGTATTCCAGTTTAAATAAAATTTGTATCATAAATAGCATGATACTTGGCTTTAAGTAGAGCACATAACTGTTTCTTAAGACAAACTGGGGATGAAACTGAATACAATATTAGTTAGTAAAGCCATAGTATCTGAGTGCCTTCACCTTTCTTTATTGCATATAGATTGCGGTCTTTAGTTTTAATATTCTATTTGTGAACACATATGGATTGTTACACTGAATTAACTTCAAAGTGATATTCAAGAACCAAGACATAATCATAACCCATTACTTAAATCTTGATATAGGTTAAGAAATATGCAACACGAGTAGTCTATTTAAGTGGTATTGCTGCTATGACACAAGCCAAAAAACATAATAAAATCCTTTATTTATCCCTCTGGGCTCAGTTAATGTTCAAAATCTGACATCCTCTTTTATTGATCTGAGACCCCAGAAACACAAAAGCACAATTTATGATAGCAACACTGCTCAGGAAACAAATGCCTTGCATGACTTTACATCTCTCTACCTGTAATAGAGTTTTAATCTTCTTTATTTCAAATTCTGGGTAAATTTCCTATCTGTTTGTAACTCCTTAGGGAATTATTTACTTAGGAAAAAAATCTGGGCCAAGTGCAGTGGCTCAAACCTATAGTCCTAGCACTTTGGAAAGCCAAAATGTAAGGATTGCTTGAGTCCAGGAGTTCAAGACTAGCCTGGTCCACACAGCCAGATGATTTTTAAAAATTAACGAGGCAGTGGCATAGATCTGTCGTCCCAGTTACTCAGGAGGCTAAGGCAGGGGAATAACCTGAGTTCCGGAGTTTGAGGTTACAATGAGCCATAATCATGCCACTACACTCCAGCCCGGGTAAATAACAGAGTGAGACCCTACCTCAAAATTATAAATAAAACAAAACAAAAAAAACTTACACATTTAAATCAACTGAGAAATAATTCATGTTTAGCTGTGTTGTGACAATTGGCTACTCTTATGAAGGTAAAAAAAAAAATTGAACTCTCAGGTTTTTTTTTTTAAATAATATAAAGCCAGATGATTCAGATTGATTTGGAAACATAAAACCAAAATATGATGGCATTAAATCATGGGCAGTCAAAAAAAAAACTAGTGTGGGAAATGTTTTTCTGAGCAAAGCACAAAATCCATGTGGCAATTAAGCAAACAATTTCTAAATTTGACTAAATAATATTTAAGAATATGTGTATTCATCAAAATCATGAACTGAAATTGTCATTCCAAAAAGTGATAAACAGGTTAAAAAGATTAAAAAAACAGGTAAAGCAGCTGAAACACATCACCAAGTGTTTGTTACTTTAATGTACATATCAACTAATAATAAATAGACTCACTCATAAATAGATCAACAACCCAAAAGAAAACTGGGCAAAGGAATGAACAGGTGTGTGTATGCACACACACATACACAGAAATACAAATAATGTCTTACCCTAGTAAATGTAAGCAATAAGATACCAAGAGCAAAGCTTTAAAAAGTTTAACATTGTGTACCCCTCGTGATATTAGGCAGAAACCGACATATTCATACACTCAAGGTAGGATTGTAAATTGAGATGCCTTTTTTGCAGACCCAGCAAAGTTTTAAATGCAAACACTTTTTGACTAGCAAATTAATGCTACAAACCCACTTGGACATTCTATTAAGACAGACAGCAAAAATGAAAACAATCATCAACAAAAAGCAGACTACCATGTAATAACTACAAAAAAAGAAGAGGAAAATGTCGGCACATAAAAGGAGCACTCAATTTATGATAAGAAGAAAACAATCAAGACAAAGAACAGTGCATATTATACTGCCATATGTGGAAACCATCAATAGAGATTATCTCAGAGACACAGAACTGAGTTGAAAGAAAGACAATATTTATTATATCCCCGTGTGTATTGGAAATGACAATTTCCATACACATGATTATTTTCATGACAATTTTTAAGCTTCAAAATAAAAAGACCACACGAAGCTAAATTCAATTTTTTCTGCATGTTTTACATTCTAAACTATCCACAGTACCAAAATGTTATTGTAAGCAAATATTTTAATTCTTTTTATATAATTTTTGTTGCATGTTAAAGCTGCATCAACTTTTTTGAGATAATCATAATTTTCTACCTGAAATTCTCAAAGCACTATAATAATCAAGGTTTAAATTATATAAAATCTGCTTCAAAAAGAGACATTAGCAAAGTGTTAAACTATGTGTTGACATTTTAAATTATTTTGTAAAACTTACTATTTAAAACTTGCAATTTGCTTCTTCAGCTAACAACCTAAAATAGTATTTATTATAATTAATTAATTAATCCACAGAAATTTATTTATATAAGCACCACCCAGCATCTTACATAGCCTATATCAATTTAAACTGATTTGAAGAGACTTTGGCAATGAAAGAAAAAAATCATATGCAAAAATATATATAAATTGTCATCTCCAAACGTGATTCAAAAAGTTGAAGTTGTTCTTAACAGATCTGCAATTGGCATTATTAGTTTGCTGACAGCAGTACCACTCATTTGGCTACCCAGGTTTTCAGCAATATATTCTAAATCAGCATTTAAGATGATGGCTTTTCACCTTCTATTGAGAATCTTTTTAATGTTTTCTTTATAATTTTTGGAATTACCTTTTCTGTTTATAAGATAATTTAAAACCTAGGTCCAAAGTATAGGATAATACTTAAAAATGACCTAGAAATAATGTCTATTACAGAGTCTAATGTAATAATAAATCATCTAGCTAACCTAGATTAACAACTACTTTTGCCACAGGGAAAAGATTTTGAACCATAGCAGTTTTCAGTACAGAAGCTTATCTTGTTCTTTATCACTTCAGACAGTAACAGATTGGTACAGAGCAGGTATCTACTAAAAATTTAAGAAAGGAAGAAAAGAAAGAAGAAAGTCCTATGATAGGATTTTGTGCATACACGAAAGTGCTTATAAAGTAGATATAAGCACTTTAAAGATAAGTATGTAGCTTTTTTTATTTTTTATTTTATTTTTAGTTCTGGGGTACATGGGCAGATCCTGCAGAATTGTTACAGAGGTATACATATACCATGATGGTTTGCTGCCTATCCCCCCATCACCTACGTAAGTATTACTCCCAATGCTAACCCTCCTCAATCTCCCTAACCCCCGCTATCCCTCCCCTAATCCCCCATTCCCCAACAGACCCCAGTGTGTGATGTTTCCCTCCCTGTGTCCATGTGTTCTCATTGTCCAACACCCACTTATAATTCCGAACATGCAGTGTTTGCGTTTTCTGTTCTTGTGTCAATTTGCTAAGAATGATGGCTTCTGGATTCATCCACGTCCTTGCAAAGGATAAGAACTCATTCTTTTTTATGGCTGCATAGTATTCTGTTGTACATATGTGCCACATTTTCTTTATCCAGTCTATCTTCGATGGGCATTTGGGTTGGTTCCAAGTCTTTGCTATTGTAAATACTGCCGCAATGAACATATGTGTGCATGTGTCTTTATAATAGATTGATTTATAATCCTTTGGGTATATACCCAGTAATGGGGTTGCTGGGTCAAACTGTATTTCTATTTCTAGATCCTTGAGTAAGTATTTAGCTTTTATCAGCCACCTCCAGCCCAAAGCCAAAGTCATGAATATAACTTTATTTTGTAAATATATAGATTTGCTTAAAAAGAGTAATTTTGACCAAAGGTCTTATGATCCTACATTAAAGAGTTCATGTCTCTGCTGTTAACTGCAATATAAGAATAATAAGAGTTAATTAAGAATAAGGTAGTGAATATTTTATGAACTGCACAAAGCTCATACATAGGAAGTCCTTCTTTTTACTCATTATCAGTAAGTAAAAATCTTCCCCCCACCACCCCACACAACTGCACATCTCTCTGCTCCCTAAGAGAAGTCATCTCTGACCAAGTAATTATTTGAAAATGTTTCAAACCTTCCAGACTTTTCAACAGACTAGCAACAGACATAAAGAGCCTCCTTATATTATGCTGGGGAAGAAACTTGTAAAAATGTTGACAGTGACCTAGCCAACCAGCAGCAAGATGCAGAAAACAGATCCCCAGGGAAGAAGTCAAATTGAACCTGTCCCAAGTTTAATAAGTTCTTATTCATGGGAAATATCTACCATCATTTTGATTGTGCAAATGTATCAGTGATGGAATTGGTAACTGAATAGTATCAGATATCCACATTAAATGTTAATCCCCATCCACATTTTTAAAATTATGCATGATTTAGTTCTTGTTATATATCTGTTGAATTTTGCAGGGGGAGGGTTTGTGGATCAAGAACCCATCAAAATTCTTCTAAAATGTACATGTTCAGTAGAATTATAAAAATAATGATAAAGTAAAATCCTAGTCTCTATTTTTAGCTTGAGTGGTTGAATTACATTAAAATTTATTGTCTTGAAAATTACATTAAGAAAACTATTAGCTACCTTTTCTTCCATGCACCTGTAAGCCTGGAGCTAAGTACATCTGAGCAATATACACTCGGGGGAATTGGAATCACTGAAACTGGCAATATTATTCACTATATTACACAGGGCAATTACTATCATTTAAACCTGACAAATATATTATAAGGCAGGTATTATAATGACCCCTATTTCACAGAGGAGGAAACAAGGCTAGAAAGTTTAACTGATTAATACAAAGCTATAGAACTAGTAAATGGTGAAGCCATGATTTTAATTCATGGCTGCTCATTCAAATATACTAGCTATGTTGCCAACTGAGACAAACAGAGGCTCTGGTTTAAGAAGTCGCCAACTTGTTTTGTAGGTGAAAGCTTCTCCACAAATTTATAGCAGCTTAGAATAAATCACATACATTTCTGTTTTGTTATCTGTAAATGGGCATAATAATAATTTCACTTATCCTATAAACTTTACCAAGCTCCAGTGAGGATCAACCAGAGATGAAAGTGTTTCAGGAAGAAAAAAAAATTATACATAAAATTATAAAATATCTAAGCTTTCTCAAGCCAGAACCTTCCATTTTATGCTCCTCCACTGCTCTGAGCATGGGATTGGGTTCCCAGTAAAGGGCTTATATAGAGGGAAGAAGGAAATACTGGAAACATTTCTGATAAATTAATCTACACATCTATTTTCTTATGTAATGTCTCATTATCAGATATGACAAGAAAACTGAGCCTTATTCTACAAAGAGGAAAAAAAAACAGACTGTATCATAAAGCTACTAATTATATTCAAACCTACTTTTGCCTAAATTCAAAGTCTAAGTTCTCTTGGCTGCTTTTCATTTAAATGAATTTAATTTAATTCATTAAATAAAATAAAACATTAGGAATCCTTAATGTGCTCAGTTCTATGAAATGTTGAGATATCTTAATTATGTGCTTGAAATATCTACTAAAAATATAAGAGTTTCAAATCGTTCAACATTCAGAAATGTAACTGACATGCAATAAAGGGGAAGATCGAATTCAAAGCACTACTTGAGTTTCAACACCTCGCGTTTTAAAAACCATTCTCATACTGTAGTGCACCAGATATATCTTTAAGTGATTTACGTGATTTATTTTGTTAGTCTCTTCTTTGTCAACAAATGGCATTATGTCCTGCCTAGGTTTACAAATAGTAGAAAAAGATGCCAGCAAGAAAGTTAGAAGTGCATTTTTCTTTCTCTTTTGTCTCTCATAGCAAGTGCTCATCAAAACTATCCAAAAAATCTAATACGAGAAGTAATAATAAAATATTGCTAATTTTTATGTATTTACATGGGCCAAACACAGCTCACAGTGTTTTATGACTAATGTGTATCTTCCAAACAATCCTATATGTCTGTTTCCCTTTTAAAGAGGTGGAAACTGAGACGTAGACTAAGAAACTTGTCCAATGTCACACATCTAGTACAGAGACCACATTTTGGTTCCTAGTGCAGATGCTTAACCCATGCTATTCTGAATCCCAATAAATCCAGCCAACATATTAAAAAGAATCCATTTTTTTTATCTTCACAGATGGAAAACTTTTGTATTGATCATTAAGATGACAACCCTGAACTTGTGTGTGCTCTGAAATATAAAGAAGAATATTTTGCGATCCTTCCCTCCTAAGAGACTATATACACAGCTTCCTCATATCCCTTTCTGAATTGCTGCCTGTGTCTCAAAATTTCCTTTCTATATGTACATTGATAATAATAGCATAAACCAGTAAAAACTAAAAACCTGATAAAAAATAAAAGAATAAATGGTAAAGGTGCTTGGAAATTATAAAGCAAAATATCTCCCATTTCATGCATAGATTAAAAGCAAGAAAGAAATTCTTCAATTTCTCACAAACAGAAGATAACACATGAATAAAGAAAAAATATTATGACATGATTTAGAATGTACTTCTCAAGAAAACCTAACAAAACACACACATCTCTAGAGAGCTCCACTTTGAGATCTTTCTCTGCTAGACTTGCAATGATGAGAGATATTTTCAAAAAACTGGCTGGGTGCTGTGAATCATGCCTATAATCCCAGCACTTCGGGAGGCCAAGGCGGGAGGATCATCTGAGGTCAGGAGTTCGAGACCAGTCAGACCAACATTGAAAATCCCTGTCTCTACTGAAAATACAAACCTTAGCTGGAAATGATGGCGCATGCCTGTAATCCCAGCTACCCAGGAGACTGAGGCAGGAGAATTGCTTAAAGCTGGTAGGTGGAGGTTGTAGTGAGCCAAGATCACACCATTTCACTTCAGCCTAGGCAACATGAGCTAAACTCCAGCTCAAAAACAAAAAACAAAACAAATAAAAAACAAAAACAAACAAACAAAAAACCACCCTACCCACACTGTAGAAATGTAATGCAGAAGCTATTTATGTGGTACCTGAATAAGTGAACACAGGTAGACCCTTTAAATATATGTAATTCCTTAAAGCCCTTAAGGAATATGTTTTCAATTTTCCAAATTAGCATCACCAAAGTGTATATGATGATATTTTCAAATACATAGACCAAGCTAATTATTGTATATGTTATAGTTCCTATTATTCAGAATAAAACATACTGTGTTCTGTATTTCAGTCTTAAATTTTCCATTGAATAATTTTTGAATAACCCCAATGCCAAAAAATTACATATCATTTGAGAATTTATCTTAATTTAAATATTCTTCCAAGACATACTAAATACATGAATAAAGAAAAAAATCATGACAGTTTAATTTCTTTTTCTAAAAAATCTTCAACTTAGGTGTTAAGGAAATAGAAATATAATATGAGAATAACATAAACTAAAAGACAAAACTTTCTTCATTCTACTAAGATGAGCCCCAGGAGTAGTTATCAAAAGTTGCTATGTTTCAGGTACCTTAACCAAAAGACAAAGTTTACTATGACACAGAGCATGCTCTCTATAAAATTCACAGTCTAGTAGTATATTCCGTAGTGTATATCTTTACCTATAAAATTTTTCAAACCTTTTCAGTCAGTATTTTACCTCATAATTTTCAAGGATGGCTTTTTGCCAGCCCAGAATAATAAAGTGCCTTAAATTTGTGTTTTTGCCTCAGAAAAATGCATATTGTTAACTGAGGATGGTTGCTCATGCCTATAACCCCAGTGCTTTGGGAGGTCGAGGTGACAGGATCGCTTGAGGCCAGGAGTTCAAGAGCAGCCTGGTCAACATAGCGAGAATCTCGTCCCTGCAAAAATAAAAAATAAAATTACGGCCGGGTGCGGTGACTCACGCCTGTAATCCCAACATTTTGGGAGTCCGAGGCAGGCGTATTGTCTGAGCTCAGAAGTTCACAACCAGCCAAGGCAACACGGTAAAACCCAGTCTCTACTAAAATACAAAAAATTAACCAGGCGTGGCAGCGTGACCCTGTAGTTTCAGCTACTGGGAAGGCTGAGGCAGAATTGCTTGAACCCGGGAGGCGGAGGTTTCAGTGAATCGAGATCGCGCCACTGCACTCCAGTCTGGCGACAGAGCAAGACTAAGTCTCAAAAATTAATAATAGTAATAATAAAATAAAATTAGCTGAGAGTGGCGGCATGCACCTGTAGTCTCAGGTACTTGGGAGGCAGAGGCAGCAGAATTGCTTGAGCCCAGGAGCTCAAGGCTGCAGCAAGCAGTGATAGCTTCACTGCACTCCAGCCTGAAGGACAGAGCAAGATTCTGTCTCTAAAAAAAGAAAATAAAATAATAAAATGGAATTTAATGTCTTCCTCTAGAAATAGTAACTAGCTTCTATTATTTGATAATATTAATATTATTATAAGAACGCACTGTTCTATACTAGCTCAATGTTAATATGGAAGATTGACCACGGACATGCAAGCTAAGCAAACATCAAATAAACGAGAAGCTTAAACGAAAAAAGAAAGGAAGAAAGGAAGCAGGAAGAAAGGGAGGAAGGGAGAAAAGAAGGAAGGGAGGAAGGGAGAAAAGAAGGAAGGGAGGAAGGGAGGGAAGGAGGGAAGGAGAGACTAATTTCAAGTTCCAAATTCTTACAGCCCTGCCAAGCCAAGTTATGCTGCCCCCTAGAGTTTTTCCCCTTTTCTCCACAGCTTCCCCTCCATCACTTTTAAGAAATATAGTAATTTCAATCTACAGTAAGGAAAAAAATATTTTCTGTTACCCTGAAACTATTTATTTTAACATCCCCACTTTATCCTTTAATTCATGCACAAAAAATAATATATAGAGAAACAAATTGCTGACATATTCTTACTGCAATAACTTAAACACTGATGCTGGAGAAATTATAAAATAAATGCTAAATCTGAAACAGAATGGTATTTTAATACAGAGACTTAACTTCAGCTGCAAAGGGTTTAAGGAAACTTTTCTTATATCAAGTTATTTAACTTGAGTTTCCATTCAATTCAGGCTGAAGTTAGACATTAACTCAGGTCATATTCTATTTTTATATGGATAAATAATCAGGTAATTTTCTACCATGTTTTAATGAGTACACTTGGTTTATATAAACACTTTTCAGTCATTTCTATCAGTAAGTTGGGTATTTAGGAATGTTAGACTGAAAGTATTTACATTGCAGGACTACCTTCTCAGGTTCACTGAATTCATCAGAGCGAAAGTATTAGAGGACTATAATAAGTAAACATCATAGTATTTATCATCGGAAATCAATTTGACATGTAGGGTAAATAAACTTCATGGAAATGAAATAAAATGCCCTATTGAAAGTATTTTGAAAGAAGTAAAATTTAGGCCATTTCTTAATTCAACCCAGTTTGTGCTTATATCTGAAATGCTAAAAGGGTCAGGAAAAAATATAAGTATCAACATAACATAACCATAAAATATGTAAAATTATAAAGTAAAATTCCGAAGAACAATCCAAATAGTAAAACTATAAACATTACATATGTCATTTGTTTGAGAACCATGAATACGAAAATGTAAACAATCTAAGAAATTAGCTAGTCATAAATTCCCTTTCTATAAGGAACCAGGCATCTCCTAAATCTATTTGTTCTATTCAGCTGAAGATGTCTATAAATTTCAAGATTCTATTTTTTTTTTTTTTTTTTTGAGACAGAGTTTTGCTCCGTCACCCAGGCTGGAGTAGTAGTAAGCACTTTGGATGATTTTACCACTAATATGATAATGTGTGAAAAGTAAAACATTAATAACAATGTGTTTCACCCAGGCAAGTTATTCACAGAATGAAAATAAGACAAAACAAAATTATTAGAAAACAAACCCTAAACATAGACTTCAGGCTTAAAAAACAAAAATAAGGATATGCATACAAAATAATTGCACATATTAATGTAAACAGAGTAACTGGTCCACAGGGAGAAACTATGTCCAGAAAGTTCTCATTCCCAGATACCATCTAAAAAGTAAAAATAATACTTTTCTGATTCTGTATATTTTAAAATTAATTAAAGGAATTAACATAGAAAATTGTAGTATAAAATATCCTGGTTGGGGTCAGGAAAGGAGTTACTAAAACATTTTTGTGTCCATTCAAGGAATATGTATGGTCACATTTTTGGAACATCTAAAACCAAAATTGAAGCTTGGCAGACCCATAAGAGTCAGGCCCCTTATAAGGGCATCTTCTGTTCTACCCACTTGCAACATGGTTTTTGTTTTTGTTTTTTGTTTTTGGGATGGAGTCTTCCGCTGTCTCCAAGGCTAGAGTGCAGTGGAATAATCTTGGCTCACTGCAACCTCTGCCTTCTGGGTTCAACTGATCCTACTGACTCAACCTCCTGAGTAGCTGCAACTACAGGTGCATGCCACCATGTCCAGTTACTTTTGTATTTTTGGCAGAGACAGGGTTTCACCATGTTGGCCAGGCTGGTCTCGAACTCCTTACGTCAGGTGATTCACCCTCCTCAGCCTCCCAAAGTGCTGGGATTACAGACGTGAGGCACCACACCCAGTCGCAACATGGTTTTTGCATCATCCTCACAGTTAGTATTTACAAATCCTTTCTAAAATGTATATTGTACATATATTCAGCATATCATTTGAACATACATCAATATAGCCTTAGAGATAAAAATAACAACTTTGACAATATCTAGGTTGTAGGTGAAAGTGAAAAACAAATATATTACACCTCTGTCTACATAGTATTCAAGGAAGCTACAAAGTAAATTGTGTATTCCAAAATCCAAATATATAGCAAACACAAAATTCTAACTCTAAAAATTATAACTTTTTATGATAAGAACAACTACTGTATAATTAAATGTGTTGAATAGGTAAATAATTATTAAGTGAATCAATGCATTGGAAACTGAGATAGGCCTTGTGAAGAACACACAGTTAAAAGCAGCAAGGGCCTGCCTTCAACAAGGCCATATTTTACTTCTCTTTGTTAATTTAAAAATGTTTTCATTCTATCAGTTAAAGTTATCAAAGATAACAAAATACTTTAAAATTGAATAGCACAAAAAAAATTGGCGTTAGACATTAACAGCATTGTAAGAATCACATTCATTCTTTATTCCAAATTAGTAAAACCTGATTTGATAAACATTTTGATATTTGAACATTTCAAATCATGGGAGATCTTCTAATTTTAACATTGAACTCAGCAACTCATTTTCCTGTTGTACTGAAGAAGCATAGTTATAGAAGAGGTTTGATAATTATGTAGATTATTGGAGAGAACCTAAGAAATGTTTACTTAAAATAGCCATAATAATAAAAGTGTAAACACCTAATGAAATCTGGGGTATCTTCAATATCATCTACTGTCAAAAGATATGAAATATAATCTACCCAGCTGGCATTTATTTACATCAATTACAAGATTTTACCTCTGAATGTAATGCACTCTCTGCTCACTTAAAAAAAGTTCTCTATCTTAATTTAGACTTTATTTCTTGTAATAGCATTTGCTTGGCAGATTAAGTACTTCTATTGACTTTTTTATTAAAAGGGAGGAGGAGGAGGAAGAGAGAAAAACACATTCTCTGAAAACTCAATTATATAGCAATGCACTAAAATAACTAGAAAACAACTGCTCTTTCTCAGCCTTCCTTAAAATTTTCAAGGTTCTAAGAAGTTGGAAAGTTTGCTAAGTGTTATTGGAGGAGATTGTGAGAAAATTTGAGATCTGGGCATGAATCAATATCCACTTGTCATAACATCTCAGTACAATGTCCCCAGCACTTTAAAGGCTTGAGGTGAAATGAAAATGCTCCATCCCTCTTGAGCCAGCAGGTTGAAACTTGCAAGACTTTCAAACAGAAATTGTATAGCATAGGAATAAATTCTTACTAATTTAAGCTTCTATAGTTTCATAAGGTTATCTTTATTTAAATTCTTAGTTTCTCTCATCTCAAAATAGAATATTTCAACCAATGTCATTCTTTGATTTCTATTTACATTTTCTTGAAATTCTTCAGTGATAAGTGAAGTATGAAATTTTAACTGCAAATATTTCAGTAACAGATTATTCTGACATACAAAAAGGTATTTCATCAAAATCTCCAATTGAATATAACTGAATATTTATAACACCTGGTTTTACGGCATTGTGTCCTGGCACATGTGTTCACGGTGTTCTTTATACCATGAATTCTCATATTGCTTAAGAGAGTACAACTTGAGTCTAGTTTTATGAAAGTTTTGCATATATTAAAGTCAGTCACTCCAGGTGCTCATAAATACCTCAACAAACATGACAAAATAAGATAGTGTAGTTAATCTGTAACTACTTACACTCTATAATTATAACTATAAATACACACACACACAGAAGTCCATTCATCCAAGTGTAATAAAGGCTTAGCAAACATCAATTAATTCTATGAACACAGATACACAACCTCAGTAATTTGTGATGAAAATTTAATGATAATAAATACAGCTCAAAAATGATAGCTGGGGAATCAAGATTTAAAAATTGAAAAAATGCAATTTTAGAATTCTCTCTCCTCCAAGAGCATTTACAATCTATTCTAACAGTCTTTAACTTCTAAAAAATAAAACATAGAATAATCTATTTTTAAAAGGCAATGAACGTTATTTTCAAGATAGCATTTTAAATAGTTTTCTTCTAATTAGATGTCATTTTTTTCATTTTATCTATATAAATTTGTTTACAATGTTTTAAAAGGTATTTGGTGTGTGCAACCGTTTTATGAAACAACAATATTTTCTCCAACATCTCCATCTGCTGGCTTAGAGAAAAAGTAGGTTTTTATTTGCTGTTTCCTCCAATGTAATATTTTTATAATTTATTTTATTGTATAAAATTGAAATGTAGAACTATTAAATTATCTTTAGACTAATAACTATTTGTTAAATTCAGTCATCAAAAAAATAGAAAGGGAAGATTTTGAAGAGTAAATTCAATATTTAATACTTTTAATTTTCAAACCCTATAGAATCAAGTACTCATGTTTCCAGCCCTTTTACGGTTTTATTTTAAGCAAGCTTTAGTAGCTAGCATAGCATTAAAGTTTACTAAAATCCTTTACAATGTAAAAATACTTAGCGTTTTCCTAAAATCTGCCATTGTTTTGTTAGTTAACTACATATAATATGTGGGGTATATGTATATATATATATATGTACATATACCACAAAGTTACTATTTTCACAAGAAGACAGAATTTTTTAGTTACTCTATTAAACTGTTTGTGTTTAAGAACTACTGGAATTCCCTCATATCCTCATACTAAACTTCCGGGACAAGACCGCAGCTACCAATGCATACTAAAGCCATGAAGGCCTACAGGTTTTGAAAACTATTTAAAAGATCATAGAGGGAAAGGGCTAGAAAAAAAATGTTAACATGAAAACAGCAGTCATTTATTCTCTGACACCTTGAAGGCATTCACTAAATATATACTGAATGAATGATTGTATTCCTAGGACCCATCACTGGTTTCACTGCTGAACACATCAGATACTAGTCTCAGATTTTTTTTTTCTGGTTTTCTGCTTTGTATTTTTCATAATGAAGGCATACGTTTGAACAACCTTAAGAAAAAAAATTCTTAGTACTCTTTTTAGCTAAGAAGAAAGGGAGGGAGGAATAGAAAAAAATGATTGAGGGGAGAGAGGAAAAGGAAAAGGGAAGGATGGAGAAAAAAGGAAAGAAATTGAGAATCTGTTCTACTGCCTCAGGTACCCATGGAAACAAACGGAACAAAATAGGTACTTTCATTATGCCACTGTGATTGTGAAAGGGAAGGATGTGGGAGCTCAGTAAGATGCACACAGTAATTTTACCCAGTTCAGAATAGAATGACTTCATTTTCTTTGTATAACCTTAACCCATTCAGTGGATCTCCCTCGATCCTTATATCAAAGTCAACTTCAACATTTCCCAATTATTTCCTCCATTTCAGGAATAAAATTAAATTAGTAAACTAATAACCTTTCCTTTTTGAAATTATATTGCTAAGACATAAAACTCTACTTTTTAAATACAGAAATTTAGCCCTGTTGGATTTTTATGATTGGAAGAGCAAGCTATTTCAACAGCATTGCATGATAACACATATCATCTAATAATGTCGTTAAATAGCAAAACTCCTGAAATTTCTGGTGAAAATGGGAAAAAGATGTTTTGATCTTAGCCGTCAGTGTATTTAATGCTGTTGCTCCACTTAATATGAAAATAATCATAGATTTCCCTAAATAAAAAGGCAAGAAAACAAAGGATAAGCATTGGAGAAAAACCTTAAGCAGGATTTAAATGATCAAGACCCATCTTGACAAATTTGACACTGGAGATTTTCATCCATTTCTTGACTTTGTGATTGCAGTTTACATAAGTATTTCTCCCTTTCCCTCTCTCTCTCTCTCATTTTGTCTCAAAAGAGTTAAACTAATTTTACATTTTCTATTGTCCATAGCACAAAAACCATAAAGAAAAAAAATGAAGAATACAAATTCTCTATTTCATTTTGCAATCTCTACATTTTGAAATGTCTAAGAGAATAAAGAAACGGAATCACAAATATGTTAAGTGATTTTCCCAGTCAATGAGTCGATGTCAGCTCCAGAAATTTCTATCCAATGAGCCTCTCTTCTGTCACTGTATCCTCCCAGCTCTTTTTAGCGATCAGTAGGATTACTTATAACATGGGAGTTGCAAATTCCATGATTGTGAATTCTCATGTTGTCATCTTTAAAATGTGTTCTGTTACAAAAAATAATTTGTTTTACTGTCCTATAATAATTCATGCAGGAGTAATTTTAGGCTCTAGAAATGTGCACATATTTATTTCAGCTTCACTTCCTGAGGAGGGGAAAAGAACTGTGCAAATGAAGACTGGATTATTCCAGCTCCTCATAACCATGGACATATTAAATTGTGTGGTAATTTTTTAAAGAAATCCACATGTTGATTACATGAATGTGTTCACTGCAGATTTATGAATTTACATTTTTTTAATATATATACATATTCTGGCTATATATTTTATTTCAGAAAAATTTCTATTTAAAAAAATCATTTAAAAATATTGAGAATGAGTATCTAAACCTAACCTAAACTAACCACAGTCTTTTATCTTTACAAGGCTCCACTATAGCAATTCAGCATTTGTTGAAATCATGGAATATTCATTTTGTCAATGGACATATGTTATTTTCTCAAAAAGTTTTTCTCATTATTTTCACCAATGAGTGAACTTGGCAATCATTGTTTTCACAAAATATAGCTGTCAATGCTTTCACTTCGCATTTAAAATCTAGGTACTTCCCATAACCACAGTATTTTCTTAGGATTCATTACTTTTCAAAGCATTTTCACTAAGTATACAATTGCATACAGTCAGAACAGTTGCATGACAAACTTGTAATTCAGGAAAAATGAGAACTAACTGATATGAAATGAAGAGTCTAAATCTGCTAGGTAAATAGGTCAAATATAAAAGCTTTCAAATTTTAATTAAGTCGGTTTCTTTGTATGTCAGGTACTAAAATTTTCTGAGATATTCTATTACGGACGTTTTTCAAAGCAGCAAATCCTCTCTCTCTCTCTCTCTCTCTCTCTCTCTCTCTCTCTCTCTCTCTCTTTCTCTCTCTCTCTCTCTCTCTCTCTCTCTCTCTCTCTCTCTCTCTCTCTCTCTCTCTTCCCCACTCTCTGTCTCGTTCTGTACCCCCACATCCGCTCTTCCTTCTTTTCTCACTTGGCATCAACATTTGAAGAAAATATGTAGCAGTGAAACCTTCTTAAAGGGGTCCATTATAAACAATTAAATCCTAAGCATCTAGTATTGCCACACAAGGCCCCTATGCTATCAAAGAAAATTCTTTCTTCATTCGTCCAGGTGACAGTAGTTGCGAGAGTTGATGATGGGCCTGATAAGATAATCAAGCTGAATCACGGAATATACGACTAGAGCTTAAAATAGGGAGGTGGGATGGCAACCAGGTGTTTTTGTGACGTGGGAAAGCTGCAGTTGGGTTTTTCCTGTGGTAATTTTCCCCAAGCCCCTTCGCAATGTAGCCGAAGTGGGAAGTCAGCCATCCGCAAATCTCCCCCAAATTGTTATCTGTGAAATAAAGACTGCGAACATAGGGCAGGAAAGAACCACCCCAGAGCAGCCGGCAGGAAATGATGGCAGCTGCCGGGAAGAGGGCAGGAAGGCACAGTGGCCCCAACTGCCTGCCCACGCCTGCGCGGGGGCGCGAGCGCTGGGCCCCGGGCCCGGCGGCCTCCCCACCAATCCTTTTAGATCCCTAATTGTTCGGCTTCTAGTACTTTATCTGAAGCCGCCGCAGAGCTTCCTAGTGAGTCCGGGAGCACTGTGCGGAGTGAGAGGGCCAATATGGAGCATTGCAAAGACTAAAATGGCTGATCAGCGACTTCTTCAGATTTTCAAACTCGGCGGGATCCTAGGGCTTTCCAGTCCTTTTACCCGGCTGCCCCAGTTGGAGCCCCGCTACCTGAGAACAAAGTGCGCCCGGCTGGCTAGCTGACCCCGGCGTCCCCGGCTGCCTCTCCCCCTCCAACTTAGACAGAAGCGCAACTGAGCAGAGCAATTGACAGCGCTCCCCCTGCCCCCTCCTCGCCGCCCCACCCCCATGCCAGCCGGCCGGCCTGGGCCTGCGTCAGTCCGGCTCCTCGCCCCTCGGGTGGGCGTTATGTAACAGCCCCATCCCAACTCCAGAACCATTTCAACAACTTGTCCCGAAGAGGAGAACGTGGGGCTCGCCAGGGCGGTAGGGTGAGCCCAGCCGGCGCTGCGGATCTAAACCCCGGGCCGCGGGCGCGAGCTGCAGCTGCCGGGGTAGGCGGCCACCGGGCTCCGGCAGTCCCCGTGGGATCTGTCCAACAGCCCGACTGCGCGCCCTGGAGAACAACGTGTTCTCTGTGGACAGGGAGCCAACAGGCGCGCGATGGGGAGCGAGGTGGGAGGGCTTCTCCTGAAGCACTCAAGATGAGCGAAAACCCCTTGAACCCAAGGAAGCAGCCCTCCCCCGCTTCAGCCCTCACCCCAGCTCCCTAATGCGCACACTCTTTTCAATTCCTTTCGCTCCCTCTTCAACCCCCTCCAGCCAGCGGGGGTCCCCGAGATTACAGCCACCTTCTCTCTACGCCGTCACACGCAAGCGCGTGTGCAGTCACACCCACACACTGACACACAGAAACGCACACACACCACCCCAGAAACGCACACACACACACTCACACTTGCTAGCTTTCCGCGTGCAGCACCCAAAAGGCATGAATATTCATTACTTACAAGCATTGGTGACTGCGAAGCTGTTTGCCACCTCCAAATTGTCGATGTGGGGTGTCAATCTGAACTCCGAAGTGGAAAACTGAACCATCCCTACCCGAAATGCACTGTATTCTTGATCGGCGCCCCTAGGAAATAGCCCCCCTGCAAAGAACAAACAGCAAGCAAAGAGAACAGTGTCAGTGGCCGGGAGAGAAAGGAGGGGCGCGCGCTAGCGCCCAACAGTCCAAGAGTCTCGTATTCAGGGTAATAGGCCGAATAAACACATCTACGGACTTGTTCAGAGGGGGTCGAATATCCAAAAGGTAGCCAAGGGGTCAAGACCCAGATGAGAGTCTGAGGGGGAGGTAGGCGGCCAGAAACCTTCGCCTTTCCTTGTAATCACAAGCTTTGCATTCAGACCCCAAGAGAATCTGAGCAAACTGGAAAATGTCGCTAAGGCATAATTAATAAAATTTGGGGATCAGAAATGAGAGGACCTTTTCCTCTATTGTATAAAAGGCGTAGTCGTTTCCTTTTGCCTCATCCTAAGAAAAACATGTATATTCTAGATAGTTTAAATCTGGAATGCAGTCAAGGTATGACATAAGTCTACATGACATGAATTAATTTGTACACTATGAACAAAGATTACCACCAAATTATGCACAATTCAAAAGCATAGCACAAAGGGTACCTACCTATCTGTATGCTGTTAGAAGAGACACCAAAAATCAGTCCCCATAAAACAGGAGAAAGGAGGACAGAAATATGCATAATCTTTTGCATTTCCAAGAAAAGTAGAGCATCCACAATATACCCCTTTTTTTTTCCTTTTCCTCCTCTTCTTTCTTTGGCTGTTTTCCTCTGCAAATTAGATCCTCTGCATTTTGAGACAGCAATTTAGCACCAAGCTGCTAAAACCTGAAGTGGAGGCAGAAGAATCCCTATTTCCCAGGTCCTGCTGGTGGCTGCTGATGCCCTGCGCCCTGTCCCCGCTCCAGAAGTCCGGAGGACTGGCTGAATGCAGTTTTTAGCGGAGCTGCCGCTGTGGTCCCAGTGTCTCGGAATATTCAGCACCCTCCCATGCACTCACACACACTCACCCTCTCTCGCGCTCTCTTCTCCCTCTCTCCTCTCTCACTCGCGCGCGCGCACACACACACACACACACACATACACACACGCACACACACAGGCAAGTCACAGAGAGGGGCAGGCAGTGCCCGGCGCGCGTGCGCGACTCGCGGCAGGCGGCGGGCGCGCGCTCCCCCTCCCCCGCAGGGCGCCCGGCACCCCGCACCGCCGTGAACGCATCGCGTGCGCGTCGCTGCGGGGCCGATAGCCGCTGTCCCTCCGCGAGACCTCGGGTCTCCCGGGCTGTTGCGCCCACCGAGCGCTTCTGCCTTTCAGCACCGAGGACAGCGCCTCGCTCCCAGCCGAGAGCTACCTTCGTGCCACTGTTACAGCTGCTGCGGAGATGCTCCAACCTGGAACAAATGCAGCAAAGCTGATTTCCGGCTGCTGTGCAGAAGCCGAATTGCTAATTGTTGGCGGCGAGGCGTCCTCTCACCAGGCCCTGCTGTCTTACGTTAAAAGTAAATTTGATTTTTATTTTTCATCTCCTGTGAAAACCCATTTAGCAATACAGAAACCCTGTCATCCGCCTCACCTGACCCAGCTGAAAGCAAACAAGCAAGCAAAACACCTATGGATAAAATGTTCCAAAATTGTGGACTTGGGCTTCAAGGGATGTAGCCAGGATGCGGGGAGAACCCCAAGTTCTATCTTTAAATGCTAAAGCCGCTTTTAAGATCAAGATGGAATCTTTGAAACATTTTGCATGAAAATCCCATCTTTAGAGGATATTCCACTGGGCTGTGATCCTGACTCGCCTAGCGACAGAGCGCACGGGTCTTTCTTGCAGCTTTCACTGCAATCCCTCCCGTTGTAGGGTCAGGTAGACTTGATTTCCTAGAAGTCCTTGCTTTATACAGATTGAATGCAAGAGACTCTGGTTTAAGAAAAAGGTATTAGAGGAAAGTGATTAGAAGATGAAGCTAGCCTAGGAAGGCCACAGAGATGCAGATTCTTTCCCAGAGACTTACTTAGAAATTTGTTTCCCCGTCGCGTTTTGGCCCTGGGTTTGGAAAAATCACTGCCTAAAGAAAGTAAGCTACCTCGCTGTGTTGAACACGCGGGCCACTGGGAGAGAAAGATGAAGTTAGGTATTAAAAGTTTGAGAGAAGAGAGTTGATGGGGAGACGGATGATTGGACTTGTCCATGTGAAAATTATGCTCTTCAGGGTGCTTTCCAAGTCTGTTCCTGGGAATCTGCTCTGACAATTCCCTGTGCGGACTCAGAAAAGCCCCACCAAGTTGCATGGCTTTAGTGGTTTAAACAAATAAAGGAAGATTGAGAGCAGGGGACTGTTTCCAGAAAGTGAGAGACTGGAGCTTACAATACTAAAAGAACCCCTAGAATTCCAAATGCCATGAGAGTATATCAGGCTGCCTTCTTATGCTTGTAGCTTCATTGCTGACTGTGTTATTTTATGCTTGCTTCTTTATCACATTGGCCTCAATTTCCCCATTTTAAAAATGATGATGAGCAAAAGTGGCTTCTATGCCTCTTGCATCCTATATTGCTGTCATTTCAAGTTATGATCTTTCTCTCTTTTTGATATAGTCCTAAACAAGCAAGTGAGAATAGCTGTAATCTATTATTAAGCTTATAAACTCTAGGTTAAAATATCTCCTAATTGTATCACTTAGAATTTTTTTAGTATAAGTACTCCACCCTATATTTAAAGCAGGTCTTCTAAATCAAAATGCATTAATAAAAGTAGTATATTAAAATAAAATTACAATAAATTGATAAAAAATAAGTAAAATTAAGAGAGACATAACTTACATATATATTCAAAATTGTGACATAAAGAATAATTAAATAAATCATATATATTTAGTCATCTGTGATGTAAGGCATAAAATGATTAGAAACTATTCCCTATTTAAAATGTTTTAATGTAAAAGCATTCATAACAGAACAGAGCAAAATTGAAAATGCCTCTGTAGTTATTCTCTTTTTTCTCGATTCACTTGTTTCCACAGGAAAACTTTAATTTTATAGAAAGTAACTTAGAATTGAAGAGAGCAAGGACAGAGAGAAGGGAAGCTTGAGTATGAAAAAAATATGATGTTTAAAATGTGTGTTGAGGTAAATTGAATTTTAAAAAATAAGAATGTTCTCAAACTATTTTTATCTTAACCTGTTTAAGAGTCAAGGGCAGATATGAACTCAAAATTGTCTGAGTTGCATTCTATAAAAAACAAATGCTGTAAAAATAAGAATTTGCTGAATCATAAGTATAGTAACTAATATGTAAGAGCTCAAGAAAAGTATTACTGTCTAGTGGCCAATTATAATTTATATATAAGATGGAAATAAAAATTTCAGCAAGCATTACTTGTAATTCAACTGCTATTCTATGTATTTATACTCACAAGGTAGTTATGTATATACCTTTCACATATTTGGAAACTTACTTCCTATATCAGCATAATTACATTAATATTATCACTCATGATACTTCTTCAAATTTATTATAATGTTTTAATAGCATGTATGTTTCAAGCACAGAATCCTGTCAATGTAAGTGTAGTAAGTTCAAACTGACTACAGTAAATGGTTGTTTATAAAAATACATGAAAAATGCTGGAATTTATATTTTGAATGTACACAGCTCTATTTTTTAACATGTAACAACTTCCTATTTCAATAATATGTATCTCAAATTGATCACTAATCAATTTTGAAAATTTGAAAACTACTAGGTCTACAATTGACTAGAATAGTGTGCCACAAGAAACAGAGTTTGCTATTTTCTGCCCTCTGCTGTTCAATTTTGGCAATTATGTAAAACTTTATTGATTCTACTGAAAGAATTATAAGTTACAGTAAAAAGTGAAAGAAATAAAAAAGCAATCCACCATATCATTTGTTAGTCTACTTAGTTGGTTAGTTAACAGTTTTGAAACTACTGGCAGAGCAAACTTTTATCTGACTTTATTATCAAAATTAAGTTATAAATGTCAGTGCTGCAGTTCCTACTGAGGAAGTTTGACCAAAGAGGAGTTCACTACCTCCCTTCCTATTGATTCTCTGGGACTGTAAAAATGTAGGACATCTAACAGACTTAGTTACAGTGCAATATTAGTAAAAAATGAGTGTCCTTCTACTTTCTGCAGAAGATGGCAAATGATAGCATTTCTGGTAGAAGAAACATGTTTCAAACATGAGATCCTATTGGCTGATACAGAGCAAAAGAAACAAATAAGAAAACATGAGGACTGTAATTACTCAGGGCTATAAATTAAAAAGGGATATTCATTCTGGGGAGTTTTAGTTCCTTAATCAAGATATATAATATCTTAATTATTAAGATATTAAGATAATATGAAAATAGTTTTTAGATTAACATATTATTAAGAAAATAATAATATGAAAATAGTTACTTAGATTAACATAATATTTATTATGCATTTTTTTGTAACAAAATTTTAAATCATTGACTCAATAAGATAAAATCTGTGACCCTACAATGCATAGCTAAAGCTAGGCTTTTGTAAGATTTTAAAAAGTAATAATAAAACAGTTTAAAATGGAAAAATAAGTATAGCTTTCATTTTTTATTTTTAAAGGCTTTGATTACATTATTTTAATTCATTTTATCCCTATAGATAGCCATTCTCTACCAGAAATATTTATTAGAACATATAATGTTTCAGTTCATTCATTCAAAAAATATATTGAGACCACTATATTTCAAATACTGTACTTGATATGGTAGATAAAATGGTAAACATAACAGATGCCTTTCTTATGAAGTTCCCAGAATTCAAGTATATAATGAATATTATGTGATGAGAGAAATAAGAAATCGGAAAGGTAGACAAATCATTAAGGCAATATGATGACAGCAATAAAAAATCTATAATTCTCATTGTATCTTGGAACTCAGGACAGAAAATGGTCATCAAAGGCTGACACCTAAACTGAGTCAGGTAAGGGTTAGCTAGGTGCAGGGTTGGAATTAACAGAGGAGAACACTTCGTGAAAATACAATGACTAGCAAAAGCATGTGTGAGGTCAGGAATTACAAGGAACTCAATGCTTCTAGAATGGGAGGTGTCAAGAAAATAGCCTCAGAAAAACACAAGACAATAACAAAAACTGTGTATTTAGCCTACACGAAAAGAGCACCGTTTTGAGGGTTAGATTTTAAGATCTGCATTTTCAATGGAACATTTTTGAGGGTGCTTGAAAATGTAGTGAAAGGCAAACATACTGAATGTAGGGAGCCCAGTAGAAGGCTGTATTCCTGGTGTGGGTAATGAGAGTGAGGATTAAGGGAGTAATAGTACAAATAGGAAGAAATGATTGGTTTTATGAAATAAGATGAAAACTTAGTAGAACTTGTTAGTTGAGTTTTATGTAATGAAGGGAAAGGAGATGGAAAAACAAAGCCAACTTCCTGGGTACTAGGCTGAGTACCCAGGAGAAGATCGGTTTTACCAAGGGATGGAGAAAACACTAGAAAGCAGATATGCGGGCAAAGTGATGAGTTCACCTTTAGACACGTTGGGTTTACAGGGTCAGTGGGCTGTATCCACTCACCTTTTGTGTTAGCAGTTAACACTGATTCTAAAATTCAGGGAACAGGCCTCACGTGGAAGTTAATTTTGAGACTCATCACAATACAGTGTTTCCCACGACAGTTATCATTTCTTGAAAAAATTACTTAAAGCAAAAAAAAAAAAAAACAAAAAAAATTCCAAGCAAAAAAAGTGAAAAGAGAAGACACATGCCTACCTTTAAAATCAAGTTTTGATTTAATATTGATAAATGTATACTCATTTTCCACTTTCTTAAAGTGAGACCAAGACCGTTATCTTGAGCATAGACCTACTGAATCATTTATCTTTTTGGTTTCGTTAAAGTGAAACGAGAACTTAAGAATATTTGTGAAGGAATCAGAATGCTAAATCCTAAAAATGCTTAATTTTAAGAATTTTTCTTAACTGTTTTACGATGGACTTGCTCAAACATAATGGAGTAAATGTTCTGGTCTCTTTGTATAACTGATCCTTTACAGAATGTTTCACATACTTTTCAACCATTCTCTGTTTACAGGTTATCACTATACACACCAACTAAAGAATTCTGTCTAGCCAAGATTTGTGGACAAAATAAATGAAGATATGGAAGGAGTATCTAGTGAAAGTGGCTGGGATATTGTTTTTTATTGTTTAAATTTTATTGTGATAAGAACAATTAATATGAGATACCCTCTTAGCATTTTAAGTACACAGCTTATTATTGTTAACTATAGGGGCAGTGTTGTACAGATGATCTCTAATTCATCATGCCTAACTGAAATTTTTTACCTATTCAGCAACAATTCCTCATTCTCACTACTATCCAGACTCTGAGAGCCATCACTCTGCTCCCTGCTTCTACAAGTTTGACTATTTTAGACACCTCATGGAAGTGAATCATTCAGTGTTTGCCCTTCTGTGACTGGATTACTTGACTTAATATCTTCAACATTCATCTACTTTGTTGTTTAGAGTGAGGAGTATGTAGCTCGATGAGTGAATTTCAAGGGCATGAATCCATTACTATAGTCCCTTTGCCCTAAAATGTGTTTCTTGGTAGGAAGCAACATTGCAAGAGATTCCATGGCAATAAATTCTGCAAGTTAATTAGTAGTAGCAGTACCAGATGAAGTACTGAGTATAGGAAAGGCAAATCCACGCCCAGAATACATGTCTACTCTGGAAAACAAGGCAATTCCCCTCTCTGATGAGCCTTTCCAACATGACCACGTCATTAATTATTTTCCATCAGAAAATTTTCAGTTGCTACTACTGACAAATTGACAAACCAGCAACGGCGCTAGCTGGTTTAGTCTTAACAATGAGAAGAATTCGTTGTTGACCTCAGACATAACTTCCATCCCTGCTGTCGCCAAAGCCATTTTGCACGTGGACGTGCAAAGAAAACAACAGTGTGGCTGGGCAAAGAGCTTACCCGACTTCCACAGGATGGGCCATTTGTTCATGATTAAGAGTCTCTTCCAAGATGATTGTCCCTCTGATGGACATCAGTGAAGGACATAATTGTCTTCACCCTGTATGCACATCCATATACTTGTCTCACATCTGCCTACTACAAACGTTCAATTCTCTTCTTTCCAGCCCTTGGCAGCTAACCAACCCATTAGTCATTGTCCATATGTTTCTGGATTTAGGCAATTTCTCACTTCATATAAAGTTGAAAAACATGATATGCCATGTAATATAATTTACCAATGTCTTTCGTGGCCACTCCAGGGTGAGATTTTGTGGAGGGGCCATCCACTTCCAGCTGGTGCTCATACAACATGCATAACCATTCCTAAACCAAGCCTGTCCTTTCCCCAACTTCCCAAACTAATGGAGAATAGGGGACAACACAAGAGGCCACAATGTGTGTTAAAGGAGAGGTAGCAAGGCTGTGGGAAAAGGTACAGTGGAGGTCTGAGCTATCATCTTATGCAATTTGTGTCCTCCAGACATGCTAAGGCCAAGATCTGTATATTCTATTTCTATTTTACAATGGTGTATTGAAGATCATGTCAAATTTAATGGTAAAATGGATCACACATGCCCATTTCATCAGGATGGGAAGATCAGGTTGCAGTTATGTGGTATCCTCTGAACAGAAGTTCAAGTATATACCCGGGCCCAGTGGCAAGTTAGATGCTACTTCTTTATTTGAGACAGAGTCTCACTCTATTACTCATGCTGGAGTGCAGTGGTGCAATCTCGGCTCACTGCAACCTCCACCTCCCAGGTTTAAGTGATTTTCCTTCCTCAGCCTCTGGAGTATCTGGGATTACAGACACGTGCCACCACACCCAACTAATTTTCGTACGTTCAGTAGAGAAGGGGTTTCACTATGTTGGCCAGGCTAGTCTCAAACTCCTGACCTTGGGATCCACCCACCTCAGCCTCTCAAAGTGCTGGGATTATATCCATAAGCCACCGTGGCCAGCCCCAGATGCTACGGAAAAAGAATTGAAATGAAATGAAAAAACAGTGCCAGTAGAGGGGGGCAAGGTCTGACCTCAAGCACTGGGCATCTGTCTTGTGACTTTCTTCATGGAGCTTGCCACAGACTCTCCATTAGCATCTCTGTCTGCCCCAGCTGTTTCCAATACCATTGTGTTTACTGAACCTCAAGACTCAAGTCTCAGCTTGTCCTGCAGCCTGAACCTGCTGCTACATTTCTCTGGGTTCATCTATCTGCCCTACAGTTTATTCCTAATAAATGTGTCAGAGCAGCATGCCCGAATGTGGTACATACTGCCTGCATAATCCAAAGAAGCCTACCAAGCATTGTAATGTGTGGTATAAGGTACTAGCCTCAAATTATTGGGCACTTAAAAAAACTTCACCTGTGAGGCAGAATTCTAGCTTCTGAGGGATTTATCTTCTACAGCAATCATGCATGTTTTTACTAATGCATCTGAGAAACTTATTTTTTGCTCACCAGGTACAATTAGCATGGTTTCTTCAATATATGCATTAATTGAATGTGCTACAGAGACCATCACATCCAGAACAATCTTTGTACCTCTTTCAATAAAGTGGAATCAAGCTCTTCCTATCAACCTAGAGACAATCAGAGATGTTGGAGTGGGAAAGAATTGACTTTGTCTTGAGAAGCAATTGTCTCATATGTAATCAGGTTTTTTCTGTTTTCATTTTTCTCCCTCAGATAAGAGATTGTTCCCCAGAGAATTAAAAGATTTGTTTCTGCTTGCACAGAAATTTGGGGGAATTTGAAGTTTAAACCTCTCAGCTTCATCTAAGTCTAAATAAATGTCTTTAATTTATGTGTCAGAATTTCATTCCTTGACCACCAATACCATTATCTTAGAGATGTGTAGTAGAGCATTTAATTGGCACTGGAAACTCTGTTTACTTAGATAACTCAGGTTTCCCACAGGTTATAAATTTCCCTCTATTACAGGAGAGGAGGGACTCATTCAAAACTTCAGGGACTCTTTCTACTTCTCCCATGCATATCCCTAACTGCATGCTCACAGATTTTAATTTCTCATATTCCCTGCGTTTGTTCTTTAGGATCAGAATAAGCAGCCGAATAGTTCCAATATCTAAAATCACTACTATTTTTGTAACAATTAAGTGAAACCTGATCTTCCTCAAGTCCCTCTTCATCCTATGCCATAATCAGTGAAAATGAATGCTGGTAATCATGATGCCTTAATCTGCCAAAATTTTCCCATGTCTCATCCCCTCTTTTTGAAAGGAGTATATCTCTAGCAACCTAATTCTTCTGAATCCTACTGTGAGGTTCTCTTTTGTAGGGCTACTTGCAATACCTATTGCTCTGTGTCTGGGTCCCCACAGAAAACAAAAACAGATGGCATATTCAAACAGCTTGATCCAAGAATATTTTACTTACAATATATGTGTGAGTGAGGGAAACCATAAAAGTGGGTGGAATAATTCAAGGTTACTAGCAGCAGAGCTGTTGACATCCTTAGGCTGAGGAAGCAGTTCAGTCCCTGAATACAGAAGAGAGTCAGTTGGAGATGGTAACCTAGAAAGGTACAGTGACCTTTGGTGAAAGCGTTCAGATCACCTGAGCTCACCTATCAGGTAGGAAGCCAGAGGGGGAAATATTCTGACCTCACTCTGCTCCTTTCCGCAGGCTCCTTGTTGGTTTAGGTCAACTGAAAGGCCGAGTGGAGGAAGCCTATTGATATAGTTTATGCAGATCAGCCACCTGAGGCAAAAAGCAGGATGGAGAAGGGGAGAGAATGAATTTGAAGAGGAGGTACAAATATGCCAGTACACATAGGCCATACTTTCTTAAGCTTAATCAAGATTCAGATGAATGTTAGAATAAGAGATGAACTGCTAGGCAGAGACATTGAGAGTTGAGTTGCATAAAAATATAGAAGGGAGACAATGTTGCTTTCATTGGCAATGATTAGTGGGCCGGTTGCTTGGTAGATGGTTTGTTTTAAGGCCAGAGAAGAGGAGAGTGTGCTATCTGTCCACCTGGGTCCCAGTCCACTGATTAACACTTTAGAGAGATAGGAAGATAATAGAGGAGTTCATTTGCTAGAATTTCTGTAAGAGAGAATGGCACAATTTGTGCCATTTTAGATACTTGCTACCCCCCACTGCTCTGCCCCAAAATAGCTTGGATCATGATATGACTATATTATGGGAAACATTAGAAAGTAACTAGATGTTCTCACATATGGCACTTGCACCAGGAAATGGCAAAGGTTCTGCCATAGAATAGTTTCGGAAGTGTCTGACATTGATGAGGGGAAGAGAACTGAAGAATCTTGGAGGAAAACTTTGGGAACATATGTGAGAACACTTCAGAGACACATAGATGTGTGAAAATGAATTTTGGAAGGGCTAATGTACTATATTTTGCAGAAGGTGTCAAGAGCCAGTAAATTTTTAAATATTATTTTTTAAATGACATGTTTTGAAACCACAGACCATGAAGACCTAGGGGAAAACAGTTTGTACTGTTGAGATCAGTTTTTAGAGAATTGGTTACGTTTCCTACTTGATCAGGCTAGACATTTCTCTGACCTTCTGAATTAATTTTCTATGATGTAACTTTGCTGATAGAAATGAGTAGCCCGAAAGGCCAGGAATCTGCCATTGTTTCCAACATGGACTGATAAGAAGCATAAAAAATTTACTCTCTAGTGATTTTTTTCTGGAATATGGCAAAGACAATTTATTAAAAAATTTTAATAGAGCAATTATCTCTAAGGTTTTCTAAAATAGCCAACCCAAACCAAACAATATTAAAGACAGAATAATCTAAATTTAGAAAGAAATATTACATTTCTAACAATAATTGTTAACACAAGGAAAGAATAAACAAATGCACAGTTACGCACCAGATGATTTCTCAGTCCACAATAGATCACATATAGCATTGTGATTCCATAAAATTATAATGGAATTGAAAAATTCCTATAACCTAGTAAGGTTGTAACCGTAATATTGTAACATGATGCATTACTCATGTGTCTATGGTAACGCTGATACAAACAGCCTACTATGTTAGTAGTTTTATGAAAGTAGAGCACATACAATTATGTAATGTTCATCATGCTTAATAAGGATAATATACAACTATGTTACTGATTTATGAACTTACTATGCTGTACCTTTTATTATTTGAGCATGTACTCCTTCTTTTTTTTTTTTTTTTTTTTTTTAAGTTAACTGTAAGATAGTCTCGGGCAAGTCTTTCAAGAAATATTCCAGAAAAAGCCATTGTTGTCACAGGAGATGACAGTTCCATGTATGTTATTGTCCCTGAAGACCTTCCAGCGGGACAAGATGAAGAGACTAAAGAGAGTGATACTGATGATTCTCATTCTATTGTAGGCCTAGGTTAATGTGTGTGTTTGGGTCTTTGTTTTGTTAAACTTTTAACAATAAAAACAACAACAACAAAATGTTTGAAAAGCAAAAAAATAAAAATAATTTTAAAAATAGAAAAAAGCGGCCGGGCGCAGTGGCTCAAGCCTGTAATCCCAGCACTTTGGGAGGCCGAAGTGGGTGGATCACGAGGTCAACCGATCGAGACCATCCTGGTCAACATGGTGAAACCCCGTCTCTACTAAAAATTACAAAAAATTAGCTGGGCATGGTGGCGCGTGCCTGTAATCCCAGCTACTCAGGAGGCTGAGGCAGGAGAATTGCCTGAACCCATGGGGCGGAGGTTGCGGTGAGCCGAGATTGCGCCATTGCACTCCAGCCTGGGTAACAAGAGCGAAACTCCGTCTCAAAAAAAAAAAAATACAAAAAAGCTATAGAAGAATATTTTAAAAAGAAAATATTTTTGAGAAGCTATGCAAGGCATTTGTGTTTTAAGCCCAGTGTTTTTGCAAAGTCAAAAAGTTTCAGCCAGGCACTGTGACCCCACTAATCATATCTGTAATCCCAGAACTTTGGGAAGCCAAGGCAGTGGGATCACTGGGTCAAGAGATTGAGACCATCCTGGCCAACATGCTGAAAACTCGTCTCTCCTAAAAATACAAAAATTAGCTGGGTGTGGTTGTGTGTGCCTGTAGTCCTAGCTACTTGGAAGGCTGAGGCAGGATAATTGCCTGAACCCGGGAGGTGGAGGTTGCAGTGAGCCAAGATTGCACCATTGCACTCCAGCCTGTAGACAGAGTGAAACTCCATCTCACACACACACACACACACACAAAAATCAAGATTAAAAGTTTAAAAAGTAAAAAAGAAACAATACGTTACGATGAATTTATCATTGAAGAAAAAAATTTTTTAGAAATTTAGTGAGCCTAAATGTACAGTGTTTATTAAGTCTGTGATCATACGTAGTCATATCCTAGAATTATATTCACTCACCCAGTGAATGTAAACTGACTCACCCAGAGCACCCTCCATTCCTGCAAGCTCCATTCATGGGAAGTGCCCCTATACACCACTTTTATCTTTTACATCATATTTTTGCTGCGCCTTTTCTATGTTTAGATATACAAATACCATTGTGTTACAATTGCCTACAATATTAAGTGTAGTAATATGCTGTATAGGCCCAGCACCCACCAGCTGGCCAGTCATCCAATGCCCTGCACCGCTGCAGGCTGCCGCCCCATTGAGGGGTGAAAAGATGGCAGAGGTGGTCTTGGGCAAAGAAAGGGGCAGGAAGCAGCGGTTCCTCTGGCTGCCCCTGTCCCATATCCGTGTCATCTTGAAGAGCTCCCCTGAGCTGTCCAGCATCAACCAGGAGGCACTGGTGCTCACCTCAAAGAGGAACTCTGTTCAATATCTAGCCCCCTATTCACAGAGACATGGCAGTGGGAAGGAACAGAAAACACTGACTTACAGGGATTTACCAAATACTGCAGAGGATCAGAAACTTTTCAGTTTCTTGCAGATATATTGCAAAAGAAGATTTCAGCTAGTAAATACCTGAAAATGCTTAAAGAGGAAAAGAGGGAAGAAAATGAAAAGAATGACAATGATAATGAAAGTGACCATGTGAAGCTGAACCCTAAACCAAAAAAGTGCTTTAAAAACTAACCTGGCAAAGGAGAACTGTCCTGGACCCGCTCCCCTGCCTCCAAGTAAACACAACCCTGCGTGCCTTCAGTGTCTTCATTTCTTCACAGACGTCCAGAGCGTGGTATTCTTTCCAGGCCAAGATTGAGCTCCTCCTGCATCTACACCACAAGCAGCCAGAGGGAAAGTGACCCAGACAGCAGCCCCTCCTTGACAGGTAGGCTTTGCAGCTCAGGCACCAAGAAAGCAGCAGATACCTATAGCCATTGCCGGCTGATCCGCTGCAGCTCCAAACTGCAAGGACCATTTTCTTTTCTTTTTCTTCTTTTTTTTTTTTGAAACAGTCTTGCTCTGTTGCTCAGGCTGGAGTGCAGTGGCATGATCTGGGCTCACTGAAACCTCCGCCTCCCAGGTTCAACCTATTCTCCTGCCTCAGCCCCCAAGTAGCTGGGATTACAGGTACCAGCCACCTCACCCGTCTAAGTTTTGTATTTTCAGTAGACATGGGGTGTCCCCATGTTGGCCAGGCAGTTCTCGAACTCCTGAACTCCTGACCTCAGGTGATCCACCCTCCTCGGCCTCGTAATGTGTTGACATTACAGGCATGAGCCACTGTACCAGGCCATGAGGACAATTTTAGCTTTTAAATTTACAGTAGATTTTGAAGAGCTTCTACATATCAGTTATATACTTTCATATATGTATATTTTGGAATCAGTTCTTACAAACAGCTTGATTCAGTTTTAGTTAAATAGTTTATAAGTAGTATGTTACATTTGAATTTTTGTCTTTTAAGTAAAGTTGACTATTTGTTCAAATAGTATTTTCTACTATGAAGGAATATACTTTTCTATTAAGAATATGTACATCTTTTTATAGTAAAATGCTTTATAGAACTAGTGTTAGAGCCCTTGATGGTTCTAAGGCCTTGCTTACTGCCTGAAAATTTTGTGAAATTTAAAAAATAATCATGCTGACACTCCCATCAAAAAATTCCAAGTCAAATTATCAAATCAAATGCGGAAGCAAGTCTTACTTGTTGTATAAGCATGTTGTTCTAAAACACACACACACACACACACACACACAATTTTGAAACTTTATATTGAAGATCTCTCCCTTACTGTCCTTTGCTTAAAATCCCTGGTACTTGCTTTTACTGTCTGGAAGAGAAAACTGGCCCTGCACAGTGGCTCATGTTCGTAATCCCAACACCTTGGGAGTCCGAGATGGGTGGATAACCTGAGGTCAGGAGTTCGAAACCAGCCTGACCAACATGGTGAAACATTATCTCTACTAAAAATACAAAAAATTAGCCAGGCATGGTGGCAGGAACATGTAATCCCAGCTACTCAGGAGGCTGTGGCAAGAGAATCACTTGAACCCAGAAGTCAGAGGTGGTAGTCAGCGAAGATCGCATCAATACACTACAGCCTGGGCAACAACAGCAAAACTCCTTCTCAAAAACCAAACAAACAAAAACTATTATAAGCATCCCACTTAGGGTAGACATTTAGCTCCTTGCTCTCTCTTTTCCTTTTTTAAGAAAAGATTTATAATTTACATTCAGTAAAATCACCCTTTTTAGTGTCTAGTCTGTGAACTTTGACAAATGCATAGTTTTGTAACCAATTGATAGGCAGGACAGATCCATTACCAAAAACATTTCTCTCTGCCCCCTTGTATTCAGTCTCCTCTGGCCCCTGGCAACCACCGATGTTTTCTGCTCTTCTTGTTTACTAACATTTATTTTTAAATAAAATATTTTATTTTATGTTTCCTTTTCTAAAAAGGATAATTTGTTTTCTAAGTCTGTGAAGTTTTATGCAAACAGGAGAAATCGCAGCTCCAATTGTCTTAACAGTAACATAAATGTATTTATTGACTGTTAGAACCAGAATTCCAGAGTTACAGCAGAATCCGGTTGATCCAGTTCACTACAATCACTCTGATTTTTAAAAAATACATTGTAGTCTAAGGTTAAGATTAATTCCTCTTTTGGTTGTAGAAACTGGTGTTTACACCACTTGTAGAGAAAGAGCTCTGGCTACAGTATTCTAACTACATTTTCTGAGGTTTATCTAGCTGGCTTGTCTAGTTCGCGTGGCCAGTATTAACCCAATACTTACATCGGGGGAAAAGAAATGCAGTATTATATGTGGAACCTAGCAGTACAGCAAGGAGTTAGTGAAATGTGTCAGCATTGTTTCAAAATGAGGAGGAATGAGAAAGGTATGCTAAAGAGAAAAACAAGAATGTTCCTTAGAGCAGATAAATATAGGGGATGGGGATAAGGCTAATTCTAATAAAGAAGAAATTCTATGACTCTTATAGAAACACATTTTCTTTAGACTAAAACAACTTTAAATGGATTTGAACAATTATATATCTTTTGCTGTGAATATAGCTTTCATAAACTATTTATTTTTTAAATGGAGGTCTGATATTCAAGGTTGTATTACTAGGACATAACCCTCTCCTTTGTCCAGACTTTCAGTGTAACTTTGCTATGCAGGTTGAATGTAGTATTCACTGCAAATTATATCTAAGTGATCAAATCAACTTATAAGGCCTCTCAGGCTCATTTCAAAGGTGTTCTTTGCACATTATATAAACTCTGTGGACCCACAAGGAATAGCATCATTTGCTACCCCACATACACCCTAGAGGAATTTCAAGGTCATAAATGTAGTTTGAGGTCCAAATAAATCCTAAACTATACTGAATGTCTTCTTTTTTCCAGCAGTTTTATAACATCATAAATATTTCTGTGTCTGTTAATGAGTTCCATAATAGAACTTTTATCCCACAGATATAATTGTTCGGCATTCTCCTTCTGGCAACAATAATCAGTTTTTTTGTGCAACTATGCTAAAATATATCATGGTTAGATAGCTATTTTTTTAAAAATTGGAATAAACAAACTCTTATATGATCACAAAATGACCACAAAATTTGTTTTGTTGTCCTGCTGTTTCCTGTTTGCCTGTTTTTTTTTTTTTTCAGAGCTTTAACAGCAGTGTACTGACTGGTATGCTGGTGATAAAACATTGTCGCACTTTATATCACGTATGAGGAATGTGTGAAAGTTGCAACCAAGAGATATTTTTCAGATGGTAACATTAAAGCAAAAATTCCACTTAGAGTACATTGTACTGCATGCAAGGCTCAAAGCTACTTACAGAAATAAAGAAACCTGAAATTAAGTCTCACCAACCCCTCAAGGTTTTGAAAAATTAATTATGAATTTATATAATCTTACCAAACATTATTAATTTTAGAACAACACCCCTGTCTGACTGTGCACACAAGTCTAATTCAGGTGCACTGTAAACACTACTTTCCTCTGGAATGCATTACAGAGCTTATTTTTAGTGACAAGAAGTCTTGGTACCATTAGTGGTGAGATAATTTCTAGATATAAATAATATTATGTTTTGATCCTGCTCTTAAAAAGAATTTTAAAGAATGAGAACTATTTTCTTCTCACACTCAACCCTTTTGAAATGTTTTGCTGGATTTTGAGTCTCAGAGAAAAAAGGATTACCTTTTTCTAGGGTCAGATATAATAAGCTTTGAATTAAATCATCATAAATGGAAGGGTGTGGTTCTGAAGTTAAGAGAATGTTCAGGCTAAAAGGGCTTCAACTTCTGAAAAATGTCTTTGAGGTGAAGAGTAGAGATGGGTGTTTTGTTTATTTTGGTTTTGACTTTTTATTTTTCCTTAAGAGTAGTGGGGGATGTGGTTCTTCACAAGACATGGAGAAATATGGACTTGAGAGCCACTGGAACCTACGATGGGGTGGGCATGTGGATACTTGGAGAGATGGAGAATACTAACAACCATGGTATTGTTAGGATTCTGCTCATGTTTCTCATGGAAGGACTTAGCTGCTCACGTCTGAATAATCATACGGCTCAAAAAATGAGCATCTTGTCAACAACTTGATGCACTGCAGAATGCAGTTCTTCCTCTCATATTTTTGGCATTACAAAGTTCTCTTGTTTGTCATGTGATCCTAGGAAGGCGAATGATCTCTCAAAAATATGACCAAATTGAATTTCTCTCCATCCTGGGAATGTGAGGGCACAGAGTCAGATTTAACTTCATTTAGCAAAATAAGGGTACTGTGACCTTACTTACAATTGAGGGTGGAAATCATATTCTCTATTTATTATACCTTTGATCAGCATTATAATCCAACTGACATCAATAATTAAAATTCCCCTTCATTTGGCATGTTTCAAAATACTAAAATAATTTCCTTATTTAAATTCCAAATAGTGGAGAGGGAGAAAAAGAAAAACATTACACATCTAAAATGCTTCTATACAAACACCAAAGCCTTCTTTAAGGTAGAAAATAATGAGAGGAAAAAAATGTCATTATATTACAATGAAAACAATACTGAACTCAAGCAAAGGCCACCTTTAGAATACCTGGCTTCTGTCTGGGTGCGGTGGCTCATGCCTATAATCTCAGCACTTTGAGAGGCCCAGATGGGTGGATCACCTAAGGCCAGGAGTTCAAGACCAGACTGGCCAACCTGGTGAAACCTCATCTTTACTAAAAATACAAAAATTAACCGAGCTGGAGACAGGTTCCTATAATCCTAGCTACTAGGAGGCTGAGGCAGGAGAATCACTAGAACCCAAGAGGCAAGGGTTGTAGTGAGCTGAGATAGTGCCACTGCACTCCAGCCAACCTGGACGACAGAGCCGGACTCTGTCTCAAAAGAAAAAAACAAAACAAAACACTTGGCTTCTAAGCAACCGCAAGAGTGAATGAAAAAGCAAATAGACAGAGAGTTAATAAAAGGCCAAATAGACAGAAATAGTACTAAAATGTCCAACCTTCTCAAACAGCATTTTCTGCAAATGCAAACATTATTTAAAAAACAATTATACTACCTATTTTCCAGTCATGATCCAGACAAGGCTCGAGGAGAAGCCCAAGATGAGCTGGAATAACATTTATGCAGCTCAGTTTCTCCACAGATTAGCAAGAGAATTTGGGTCTGAAGGAACTACGCACATCACCGAGATGGGCATCCCATCTCTGGCATTCTTTAAATGGTATTTTCCATTTAGTATCTATTTATATTTGACCATTAAAAGTTTAAAGCAGCTTTTCAAATTCAGTATTTTTAAAAATCATTGTACAGGGAAGGAGTCTAAGAAATAAGAAGAGCAAACCTTGAAATTGTCTAAGGGAATGATGGACAAGATGGTCTCCAATCTTTTATGTCTCATATTAGAGCCAAACTTTGATTCTTCAGCTAAGTTCTGTGTTCACACAGGTGAGTATAATTGTATTACATATGAGAGTAATGGTAATTTGCTCCATTTATTCTTATAATGTATAAAGGAAAACATAATGGATGCTAAAAATTCCGGAATAACTATCTCTGCTTAATACCTACTATGTGCCAGCCGCTGGATGTTTTAAAAATTCACTTCAGTTTATCTTCATGGCAACCCTCTTAGGCATAACATTGTTTTATAGAGGAACAAACTGAGTCCTGAAATTTTAAGCAGCTCTGAACTAGCAGGTGATAGACGAGGATATAAAAGTAAATTGCATCTAACTCCTAAAACCATATGTGATCCACTGTTCTAGAATATAAATGCAGAGTAAAATCATGGTAATGAGAAAGAAGATGTGATCCTTAATTTCTTACTTACATGTGCCATCTACCTCACAGAACATACCACACAGGCCTCTTTCCATTCTTTGATTCCTTGTTAAATTGTTCATCACATATTCATTGAATTCCTTCTATCAGCAAGGCAAAGGGACTATTGGAGATACAGTGTCAAGCAAGTCAGACTGTGGTCCCTGTTTTTAAGAAATTCTTATTTAATATTTTTTACATTATAACTACAGACACCAACAAGGGATTAATTTATAAACTAACAAAATAGATACAGACCATGATAAAAAACAAGAAGAATTAAACAGATACATGATGACAAAAAGGGTAGGAGAATTTTTGTTTAAAGAATGGTTATCAGAGAAACCAATTGGAAGCTGTTGTCTTTTCTAAGAACAGAAGGGAAAAAAACACATCTTTTAATACGCTTACTTTCAACACAAAACACACTCCAAGTAAACTCATAAACGTTCCAAGATAACTCCAATATGATCCATACAGCAAAATATTACGCTGTTAGTCTCTGAACACATAGCTGGAGAATTCCTTTAAAACTCCTTACTGGGGAATGAAATGTCAGCATACACTCACTTATAAATAGTGCGGCAAAGAATATAGCATAGATTTCATCTGATTTATATATGAAATTCTCTAGATCACTAAGAGTGGGAGATTGATTAAAAGTAATATTATTATTTGTTGTTATTGTTTTTATAATAGGTTTAGAACTTAAAACATTTAAGGATGGCCTGTAACTTTCTGGAGCACATTGTAGAGAACTCTGAAGCCGTGTGTGAGTTCAGCAGGAACAGTGCCAGGGTATGTGCAATGCACCTAAGAAGGGATAGCAGTGGGATTGGGGGAAATCTGGTAGCGAAATACCACCTATTTGCCATTTCTCCTCTAAGACATAAAAGTTACACAGAAAGATGACAGGAATTGGAGATTACTAACCAAGTATCTTAAGCCAAACTCTCCTAGAAGCAGAACCTGAGCCAAAGATTCAAATGCAAATAACTTATAATGTAAGCCTGGGAGAAACTAGTTAAGGAGTGACAGAAGCCAGCTAGGGAAGGAGAGTGACCCAGGAAGGATGTTACTTCAGGGGAGATCCCAGGTTCAACCTGATCCCTGTGGAGCACAAGCTGAAGTTTCACTGCTTAAAACAGTCAGACCTACTGGGGACCAGGATGGTCCTCTGAAAGTCCCAAGGTCGAAAGTGGGAGGATATGGAGACTCTTAGACTCTTAGTGAAGGAAACAAAGGTATGGATGAAACTACAAACTGGAAACTGGAAATGGACAGATTCTTCTGTGGCCCCCTTGACTTTAACTACATGCATAACTGGAATAGATACTATGTGTAAATGAGAAACAGGTTTGCTTTTCACAAGGGGTGTAAACTATGCCTACCTTTGATCCAGTTTCAATTGGCCTCAGTAAACAGGAACTTTGGAATTGCCTGAGCTCTCCCCAGCAGAAAACACTAAGCAATATAAAAACCCAGAAGGGCAATGAGATATTGTTGTTTTGTTTAAGGGAATGGGAGAACTGAGAATTTTGATTCCCACTAATTCCCCTTTTATTGGTCCTATCTAGCTAGTATATTAGGTAGACAGTTCCTGAAGGTTAACGGTAGAAAAGTTAGAATTCCATATAGTGAATCCTTTGATTCATTCAGTATACCTGACATGCAAAGCTATGTAGGAGCTGCAAGGGGAAAGGGAAACTCATATGCTCCCATGTATCTGGCCAAAACCTTATTTTCCAATCTCAGTTTTGAAGTCCAGCCAGAACAGTTTGTATTCTCCTCAAATGGTGTATACACCTTCAGTTTTGCTACAGGAAAATTTTAACTTACCTGCACAATACAATAGTGTAAAGAAGCACTGAAAACCTTCATAAATAAGTTAAACTCCTAAACAAAAGATATTATCATTACTTCCTCATATGGGAACTCTCAGGAGAAACTAAGGGCTAAACAGATAGAGGCTGGCCGATGAATTCAGATTTAGCCTGGTCTGTGGAGTTTCCGGGGGGTTCTAAAACCACAAGAAATCAGTTATTATTTCTCACAGGTCCTGTCCATAAACAAGAAGCTCAGTGATCAGCAGGACTATCTGGATTTTAGCAAAATTAATCTTATCTAGAAATCCTATTGGCTCCTAATCACAGAGTCACCAGAAAGACATCTGAATTGGAATTGGCCTCTGAGCAGAAGCAACAATTAAAAGAGTTACAGAAAGCAGTGTCACAAGTGGCCCTACTTAGCTCTGAAGACCTAAATGCTCAAGTTACATTAGAACTATCTGGCCGGGCACAGTGGCTTCACGCCTATATTCCCAGCACTTTGGGAGGCTGAGGTGGGTGAATCACAAGGTCAAGAGATCGAGACCATTCTGGTCAATATGGTGAAACCCCATCTCTACTAAAAATACACAAATTAGCTGGGCATGGTGGTGCGCTGAGGCAGGAGAATTGCTTGAACCCAGAAGGCGGAGGTTGCAGTGAGCCAAGATTGCTCCATTGCACTCCAGCCTGGGTAACAAGAGAGAAACTCAAAAAAGATAAAAATATATCTGTAACCAGATATATACACAGACTGGGCACTTTAGCAAATTTGGTTAACGTTACCCAACAAAGGACTCTCAGGTTCTGGATCTGAGAACAGCCTAAGACAGCTGTTAATTCTAGTCTCCTTGAAAGATACTTGTTGGCCTGTTATTGGATATTCATCAAAATGTCACCCACCACAAATGGGGTCAGATAAATTTAAAGCCAGAAATACCAATTAGGACAGCTGATGTCACAGAAGTATTCTAACAGAGAAAGAGCTGTACAGCAAAGTCTACTCTCTTAAAATGGCAGTGGTATATTAAGAACAGCGAGAAGACAAGGAATGGATGACAGAGTTCAATGGGGTATATCGTGTACATGAATAGATTGCCTCACTGCACACAGACCTTGTGACCTCAGAGAAACTCCTTGCTTCCAGTGTTGTGTAGGAAGAACCTTACACTCTCCCTAATGAGGAAAAGTGGGCTTTCTGGCCACTAGTTGGGAGTTCCCAACCTTAGAGCCATATTGCTATTTGGGAAGCAGCCACAATATGCCCAGTGGGTGGTATAACTTTGATGAAAGAAAGGAAGGGCAAGTTCACACAGGGAAAATTGCTGAGAGCTGTTAATTAAAAGTGGAAGAGGAATTAAGCTCAGACCCTCTAAAGAGTGTTTGCATATTTATAGACTTGAGCTGTAGCCAAAGGACTTGCTGTATGATCAGGCAAATGAGCTGCAGACAATTGCAAGATTAAAAAAAAATACTGCATATAGAGCATTCAGATATGGAATTCTCTACAGGAATTTAGAGAAAGAATTAAATTGGGTCATATAGATGTCCACCAAGAAAATACTGTTGTCAGATAAGAAAGGGATTGGAAAAAAAGGGTAGATGCCTAGTTAGCTCATGAGTTCATAAGTAAGTGGGAATGAATGTGTTCAAGACATGTACTCATGGCCTGAGAGATGTCATGTGCCTCTCCCCTAAGACCTAATGAATAGGCTAATAAGATAAAAGCTGCCTACTGTCAATAGGAATGGAATCAGTACCTGCAAAGCTGATTCCACTGGACTTCCACCCACAGCCCCAAGAGTATTAACAGGTTTAACTTGGCTTGGCACCAATTTCACTCTAGGTTTTTCTTATACTATGTTAAAAAATACCTTAGGGAAAACAACTAAAATTTTGGAACAGCAAATTTTCTACCATTTCAGGCCACCTGGATATATTTCTTTTGAAAATGGGAAAAAAACAATAGTATATGGACATACAACATTTTAAAATTTTCATTGGAATAGGCAATTTGAATATTTATTATTCAATATAGGCAATAAGGACATCTTGAACAAATGGCTTGAATGTTTAAATGATTTGGCCCTCACATTGTCTATGAAAGGAAGTAAGGCAAGGACTCTACTGGAGAGACTTCTAGGATCAAGAGGTGGGAGTGTGTAAGGTGATGAAGAATTATGGGTAGCTATGAATGAACTACCATTACCAGATGGCAGCAACAATGCTGTCATCCTTTATCTGCCATATTCTGCAAGATCTGCTGACAGATAAGGTAAATGGGGAAATTAACAAGGATGCTACTATGTCCAGCCCTATAGGTGAATAGCACATTTGAGTCAGAAAGTCTACCAGGAGGCACAATAAATGAAAACAAGGGGGAAATATTAGCAAGTGGAATAGGAACTCACAAGCGATTCACAAACCCAGAAAGGAATGCAATTATAATACTTCCACAAGCGTAACTAAAAACAAGAGAATAATATCTTATCAAATGCTCTCATGTCTGGCACTGACAAATGGCTGATTTTACGGGCAATGAGGGAGACCCTGAACTTACTTTCTCTAGAGAAGCAGAATTAAATGCTTGTTGATACATGAACTCTGCCTAACAACTCCACCAGTTTAATATGGGGAAAAGATCATCCCAACTACTCAAAATACCTGTAGTCTACTCCAACTATTATTCAGCTTATTTTGTTTAGACTCTAAGAGCATGAATAATTGAATAATTACTCTAATGAAACTCCGTATCTCTCAACAATATGAGAAAGAACTGATATCATCACCCTGGAAAGACCTTTGAATTACGATGGAATCTGATATAAAGTTTAGTTCTAGAAGAAGTGATTGAGGGCTAGGGTAAGTTATGGTAAAATGTTACAGACTGTTCACCCTTACTGTTCTCTAATGGTCTAATACCATGAATAAATAAGGACAATGTCATTGCCACGATGCAGTTAGTTAGGATTGAAGAGATAAACAAACAATATAATACACTATGACCCTTGACATCAGGCTCTATAAAAATCTATACTATAATATATGGGAGATGGTTATGTCCACAGACCAGACAGAGTCCACAATTTACTGAACGAAAGCCTCTAAACACCATCCCAGTTGCTCTGAGTGTATGCACTATATAAAACATGGTTTTTGTTGGGAATGAATGGAGACAGATACTGTCATTTCACTGAGGGCTAGTGTGCCAAATATCCCTTTGATTTATCTGCCACAGCTCTATGAGTAATACAGTATGTTTAGGTCTATAGGTAGGATTAAGTACTCAATGATGAACTCCAGGATGAGAAAAAAAATTGACAGGCAAATTCAAAGGCCCAAATGCTATAAAAATTTTTATAACAGGTTTGCTAGAAATATAATAAGTTCACCTTTAAAACATTCAAAATGCCTTAATCAACATGGGCTTTTTAAGAACTTTAAGTAAGTCCTGATGCTGAAGTGAAAAGAATGATTAAAAAAATAATCAAAGAATCTTGAAAGAATATGGTTACAGGTTGAATGCTTTACAGAGAAAATTCCTCCTACACACTAAATCTTCCAAATTCTGGTTGTTAAGGGGATTAGGAGCTTTATTATTTAATATAAAATAGTCCATAAAATTAAACAAGAAAAATTATAAAAAGTTCCTGATAAGTATACATCGAAGAGACTTCGACGACAAATGAGGTCAGAAGGTGGACTGGCAAGGAAAATGTTGTAGCAAGCCTACAGAAGATTACATCCCTGTATGGCGAATGTGCAGGAAAAAAAAGATATCAAATCTCCTTGTAAACATGCTGGTGGAAAACTTTCTGGCAAACACATTAGCAGGAAGTGTCCTTAGCTTTAGAATATTTTTAGGAGGATCTACCTAGTCTGTCTAAAATTAATTGTGATAAACAAACATGAAGTATATGAATTTCATGGCTTCCTGGAAAATGTAAGCCATGTAACTATTATAATATAAAAAGGAAATGTTTAATGACAAAAGTAAGCTTCTTTCTAGTAAATTATGGGATTATATATTTCATTTAGAGGTCTGATATGTAAAAGTGAGTCCACTGCACATCCTAATGCATCAAGAAGGGAATACTCTTGGCAGTCCTGAACCTCTGCTTCTGTGTGCTATTGACATCATGGAAATTATTATTACTAAAGATAAACACCGGGTAATTTTCAAAGTGAAGAGATTAAGAGGATTGTAGGAGTTTCAGAAAGAGAGGGTAGGTGAAACAATGACAAGGCTATAATTTAAAAGGCAATAACTAAACATTTTCCCCAAACTAAGAAAGACAAAATCCTTCAGATTTAAAAATCTACGGAGTGTTGACATGGACTGATTAAAATAAAGATATTGAAACAAAGTTTACCCTATCATGTAAAAAGGTTTTCCTAAAAGCAGCTGTGAGAAAGGCAGGTTCCCTACACAAAAACAAGACCTAGATTGATATCGAACATTTCATCTGAAACAAGAAGGAAAATAACTTTAAATTTAAAATACTGTCCTCAGTTAAACAGTCATTTAAGAGAGATACATAGACATTTCCAGATGTGCATGAACTCATAAAGTTCACCACAGTACATAGTAACCTGCTACACAAAACAACTTCTAAGCTGGAGAAATAAGTCAAGAGAAAGAAAAAAAAGGCATCCAACTTGGAAAGGAAGAATTTAAATTGTCCCTGTTTGTAAATGACATCTGTAATATAGAAAACCCTAAAGACTCCACCAAAAACTGTTTAAACTAACAAACAAATTTACCTAAATGGCAGGACACAAAATCTGCATACAAGTATCAGTAGTATTTCTATACAGTAACAATCAGTGATCTATAAAAGAAATCAAGAATATAATCCCATTAATTCTAGCTACCAAAAAATAAAACTAAATTAAAATACTTAGAAATATATTCAACCAAGTAGGTGAAAGACTTGTATATTGAAAACTGGAAAACATTGATGAAAAAAATTAAAGAAGGCACAAATAAATGAAACAAATATCCTGCATTCATGAATTAGATTAATTTTGTTAAAATGCCCATATTACTCAAAGCTATTTACAGGTTCAATGCAATCCTTATTCAAATTCCAATGACATTTTCACAGAAATAGAAACGATAATTTAAATGGAACTACAAAAGACCCTGACGCCTGTAATCCCAGCTACTCGGGAGGCTGAGGCAGGAGAATTGCCTGAATCCAGGAGGCGGAGGTTGCGGTGAGCCGAGATCACGCCATTGCACTCCAGCCTGGGTAACAGCAGCGAAACTCCGTCTCAAAAAAAAAAAAAAAAAAGACCCTGAATAACTGAAGGAATCTTGAGAAAAAGAACAAAGCTGGAGGCATCTGGCTACCTGACTTCAAAATACACCACAAAGCTATCAGTCAAAACAGTATGATACTATATAAAAACAGACTGACAGGCAAATGGGAAACAATCAGAATTCCAGAAATAAATCCACACATTATGGTAAGTCAACTTTTTACAACAATGCCAAGATCACGTTATAGAGAAAGAACAGTCTCTTCAGTAAGTGGTGCTGGGAAAACTGGGTATCCACATGCAGAAGAATGAAATTCAACCCTTATTTCACATCGTGTACAAAAAAAAAAAAAAAAACCCTGAAAATTCATTAAAAGCTTAAATATAAGAACTGAAACTGTAAAACTTCTAGAAGAAAACATTGGCAAAAAGCTCTAGAACAGTAAATTGGGAAATAATTTTGTAGATGTGACCTCCAAAACACAAGAAACAAAAGAGAAAATAGATAAATGGAATTATACCAAACTAAAAACCTCTGTGCAGCAAAAGAAATCATCAACAGGGTTAGAAAAAGTTAGTAGTAAGCCTATAGTAGACTATTTCCCTTTAGGGTGAATGTGCAGGAGAAGAAGATCAAATCAGATCAAAGGAGACACCTGCAGAAATAGAAAACATATTTACAATATATCTAATAAAGGATTAAGATCAAAAACATATAAGAAACTCAATAGCAAGAAAAAAATCCCAATTTAAAAATGGGCACAGGGTCTAAATAGACATTTCTTGAAAGAAAATAGACAAATGGCCAAAGATATGCAATTAGTGCTCAACGTCACTAATCAGAGAAATACAAATTAAAACCTCGATCAGGTATCATCTCATGTCTGTTAGCATGGCCATTATCACAAAAATGAAACATAAGAAGTGCTGGTGAAGATGTGGAAGAAAGAGAACATTTGTTCACTATTGGTGGGAATACGAATTAGTACAGTCATTATGTATAGCAGTCTGGTTCTAATGTGTCATGGCAAAGTCCTTTTTTTGTTATATTTTCTTCAGAATCTCTTAGGCTCATGTATTTGAATGTCTGTATCTCTTGTTTGACCTGAAAAGGTTTTGGCCGGGCATGGTGGCTCACACCTGTAATCCCAGCACTTTGGGAGGCTGAGGCAGGCAGATCATCTGAGATCGGGAGTTTGAGACCAGGCTGGCCAACATGGTGAAAACCTGTCTATATTGAAAATACAAAAATTAGCCAGGCATGGTGGTGCATACCTGTGGTCTCAGCTACTAGGGAGGCTTAGGCAGGAGAATCACTTGAACCCAGGAGACAGAGGTTGGAGTGAGCTGATGTTGTGCCCTCCAGACTAGATGACAGAGCAAGACTCTATCCCCCCCCCAAAAAGAAAGAAAAAAAATATTTCATCTATTATTTCATTAAATACATTTTCTAAACTTTTTCTTCTCTCTGCACCTTCTGGGACATCACTAATTTGAATAATTGGTCACATTTTGGTGTCCTATATGTCACAGAAGCTTTGCTTATTGTCTTTATTTTATTTTTGTCTGTCTGGGTTACTTCAAAAGATCTGTCTTCAAGATCTGATTTTCTTTCTTCTCCTTGATCTAGTCTATTGTTGAAACATTCAAATATATTTTATATTCCATAAATTCTTCAGTTCCAGAATTTCTCTTTGATAAATTTTTCATTTCTATCCTGAATTGTTTTTCCTGATTGGTTTGTGGGGTTTTTTTCCCAGAATTCTCTTATATCTCACTGAGCTTCTTTGGTATCCAAACTTTGAATTGATTTTCCAGGATTTCATGAATTTCTTTTTGATTGAGATCTGATGCCAAGAAATTGTTGTGTTTCTTTAGAGGCGTCATGTTCCCTTGCTTTTTCATATTTCTTGTGTCCTTGCATTGATCTCTACACATCTAGTATAAATGTTGCTTCTTCCAATTTTTTGCATATACTTTTATACATTCAAAATATATAAAAACGTATATTCAAAATATACAAAATATACAAAAAATATACAAAAGTGTATTCAAAATCTTCAGGGACTTTTTCCTGAAGATGTTCCTATGGTGTTGGTTGAGGAGGGAACTTTGGATAGTGTCATCTCTGTGTGATTTCTTTGGCTATAAACAGCATCAGTTGTATCTGTGATTTTTTTGGGTTGGGAGACTGTCTTCAGTACCCAGTGGTGGCAGTGGTAGATGGAAGGTGCCTGTTCTTGGGTCCTGGGGTGGCATGTGCCGGAAACAGTGTTAGCATGTCCAAGCAGGCTAACTCTTGGATCCTCCTGTGGCTTGCACAGTTACGGGGGACAGTAGCAGTGGCCATGTCAAAGGCAACCACCAACACAGTGAAGAGACAAATTACAGAATGGGAAAAATATTTACAAACACTGTATCTGATAAGTGGTTAGTGTTCAAAATATGTAAGAAACTTAATAACAAGAAAACAAACAACCCAAGTTAAAAAATGGGCACAGTACCTGAACAGATATTTCTCCAAAGACATAGAAATGGCCAAATATATGCAAATACCACTGGCTATGGTATGCAGGGGCCAGGGTGCTGGTGGAAGGCTCATAGCAACAGCTGCAATGTGACATTGGGAAGGGTGGATTAATGCTTTCTTTAGGATTAATGGTAGGTAGGCAGCTGGGGAGGATGGGACACAGGCTTCACTTGCACTTTAGCTCACAGTAGTCTGCAGCCCTAGCAGTTGCAGGCAGTGAAATTGGTCCGCAGGATGCATGAAAATACAAGGTCACCCTGCTTTTTAGAGGTCTGAGATTGCTGCCTGTGGCTCCCACCTCAGTCTTGGTTGCACAGCAGGATACAGTCCACTGTGGTCTGGGCTTTTAAAATAGTGCCATACTATTGCTGTTTAGGATTTGGGGTTTGTGAGATCCAACATGAGCTCTGGCTCTGGAGCAATGCCTTCAGGCAGTTTCTGGGAAGCTGTGTTAGACTCACGGCACACAATTGTCCAATGTCAAGCAGTTCTCCTGTGGCTAGGATTGTAGGAGTCCAAGGCAAGGTGAGAATGTGGACTTCTGGGAGTCTCTCACTCACCCTTTCTCTGCACTTGGGAGCCTTTCTTGGCTGCCAGTCAGTCCTGGAACCTAAAGCTGTCTGGCTTCCCTCTCCTTCCTCGTTTTGGTGTTTCCTGCCACCTCTCTGTTGAATTCCATTGTTCTTTCTTAGATGATCTATTTGAAGTGTGATTATCTACTCACCACTTTGGTTCTTCTTAGTGAAGGAGGCAGGTATAAAATATCTCTAATCAGCAATCCCGAAGCCCCTAAAATAATTGCTGATGTGTGTATCCTTTAGTAGAGGGATTCTACTTGTAATAACTACATAAGATCACTCAGACATAAATACTGGAAGATATACATACAGCTGTTTATTGAAGTTTTGTTTAAAATAATAAAAAAATGTTTGAACAAGATATTCTTAAATAAAATGATACACGGATATGACAGAATTGAATACATATTTATGTGAATAGTTGTAAGAACAGTTTTTGAGTAATATTTATAGTTTATCATTTTTGTAAATTTAAAAACACTAATATTTGTATGTATTTTTTCATTCAAATATTTTAAATTATTTTAACTTGCAAGCAAACTAATAATCATGAATGACTCTAGGTATGATTTCAGGGAACCAAGATAAACTTGCAGGTGATCACAGCCTCAGGTATACCTAAGGCAATATATTCACTTTCTATTACTTACTTTTTAAAAGTGAAATTTAAATTAAATGTAACAAAAAGTCAAAGTGATTTGATTCTCAGTGTTGAAATGTGTGTAATTCTTATCTTGAGCATTTTTCTTATTCTACTGTCACCTCTTTCTATCTCTTTCTCTTTTCTCTCCTTCATACACACAGGCACATATACAGAATGTTTAAAATTATAATAAAAAGGTAGGTCAATCCTCAAAAGAATGGAGTTTGTATAAGTAGAGAAATAATCTGGGAACACTATTACATAGCAGGAAAAATGTGAATTTAAGTCCCAAAACCCACATATGGTGACTGCTTGAAATAGACAAAGTTTAATCTCTATTTCACAGTTATATCTGACTTGAACAGTTCTCTGGAGAGTTCTGATTAAGTACAGGCAAGGCAAAGGAAGGGGCGGAATACAGAAAGCTTTGTAAATGTAAAGCTTTGTACTAACATAGGCATTCTAGAGGTTACAGAGGAAAACATTTAGATAGGTGAGAACTAGAGAAGAACTGAGCCCCCAAAGTGGAAAAAGAGTCTGGATTTAGGCTGCAGTCAAAGGTGGCAACTCGTGACTATTTGCCAAGATGGGACATCCTAACAAGACAGATATGCTGCATGTCCCCAAGCCTCCTGGAGAACAGCAGTAATGTGGTCTTTGTAGAAGGACCGATGTGGGCCTCAGGATGCATGAAAATACAAGCTCACCTCTTTTCATGGAGGACTGGGATTGCTGCCTATGGCTCCCACCTCAGCCTTGGTTGAGGCTTAGACGTTAGCCTGAATTTTGTATAAATCTAAAAGAACTATACTAGGTGAGTAGGGAGGCAACAGGATATGTTGCCTTCCAAAACCATTTGGCACTTAGCAGACAGGAATTGTTCTTGATGTATGAAATGAAGGGGGCTGTGGGAGAGGTTGTAGGTCGCTTTATGAGGTGGGGAAGAATGAGCCTGGGATATATACAAGAATGAGAGTGTTTTAAAACGAATAAACACACAAATAAATAAATGAAACAATCTGTTGAGATTAAATTTTTTCTCAGTGGGACATCTGGTTCATATCAATTAGCACAGTCTTATTTTATTTGATCTTTAACTAGGCATTCTCTCAAAGAGCTCCTAATGTAACCTTAATGTGAAACTGTTCCATATATACAATAAATAGATACCCTGCAGGACTTCAAAAAGGGCAAAAATATAGTATGTCTTAGTTACAAATAGAACACCAAACAATGATGTTGTACTATGTGTATATACACACATATAATACACAAATATAATGTATACACACACGTACATATGTGTTCATCCACACCACTCTAATGGAACTCGTTATTTTTTAGGTAGAATACACACCAAAGCAGGCAAATAAATGTATTCTATCTATATCTTAAAAATATGCTCACTGACTTAGCCCTTAAATTTAAGAGGTTAACATACTTTAGGGTCGAATTTCAATGACATTTTCTATAGCACAGGTAAAATGATCTGTCTTGGTTATTTTTTGATACTCTCTACCTAAAGTAATGAAATTACATCTTAGAAAAATATTTTACATCTTAGAAAAATAAAAATCAATGAGAATACTTCTGAACTTTTGAAAGAAAGAAGAAAAATTTCCCAGATATGTTAAACATGCAGTAAAAATGGAGCTTAGTCTCTTCCTAATTCAAGCATGTATGAAACTAATAAAAAATAATGAATCCTCTTGCTAATTATCCTAAAAACTCCGTGGTTCTGATTTTTTTCTAAAACAGAGTGGAAATATTTTGTTATATTAAACAGAATTGGAGGTGTTAATGTATTTTATTGTATGCTAGTTCTTTGAAGTTTGATAATCTAACTACTAAAACTAATGGTATTCCCAATTAATCAAACTATCCAATTAACACCGTTTAATATAAATGATAATGTGTTACATTCTAACTCACACTTAAAAGGAATGAGGTTAACTTCTAACTTATAGAATCATGTTTAATTCTCTTTAAGGCAATATATTTTATGTTAAGCCCCAATATTTATCTATTTATAGAAGAAACATTTGTTAAACACTTTATAAGTATAATGCTAAATAGACAGGAAAGTAAAATTAAACTACTAAACTAGGAAGTTTCAACTACAGATACATTTTGATAGTGGAGACATGGGAAGAAGGTATCATAACATCAGGAATAGTAAAATAATGAGTAGTTTGAAAATACTGCAAAACTTCGTCCCATTACTGGAATAATTAGGGTCTTTGCTCTTGAAGTCATATATATATTTTTTTAATCAAAGGGAAACTTGACTTTTAGTGAAAGAGAAACTTCCCTTTTAATCAAAGGGAATGGGAAGGTTTGCAATGTCCTGTATAAGACAATTAATCAAAACTGAGATAAGCCCCAGAAGATATGGGAGAATTATTAATTAAGGATTGCCTTAAAGACATATTTGCTACACTTTAGGAGGCTGGAGGATGCTTGAGTCTAGGAGTTTGAGACCAGCCTGGGCAACATGAGGAGACCCCCATCTCTACAAATAATTTCAAAAATTAGCTGGGTATGGTGGTCCACACCTGTGGTCCCAGTTACTCAGGAGGCTGGGACCTCCTGAGTAAATATGTGGATTCCTAGAATTATTATACTAAATTACCCACATTGCATTACTTTTAATTGCAGACTCTAATTAAATATTTCTATGGCTCCTTTACTGAACCAAGAATATTTTATTATGCATTTTCTAGCTCCTTCTACCTCACCCATACTTAAATTATTTTAGATTCTAAATTGATATCAATGATGATGCATGCTAAAATACCTTATGAGTAGAATAGGCACCTGTTACCAAAACGTCAGTGTGTTTTGTAGCGTAACACTCATTATTTTATTTTAATAAAGAATTTTTTTAAAAAAAGAAATGTCATTAGTAGCAGATTTGGTGCTAGAAACTATAGTAAGAAGTAAAGCTGGATAATAACCATAATTTATTGCACACTTATGCACTAGAAACTGTATTGCACACTTTACATGTGATAATACATTAAATTCTCACAATCATGATAAGGTAGTCATTATTACACATATTTTATAAATGAGGAAACTGAGGCTCACAACTCTTAAATAATTTGCCAAGGTTTATACAACTGGTGAGACTCTAGCCTAGGCTGTTTCCAAGTCTCACACACTGTAATCAATGATTTTTATGTTATGTTAATAATATATTATTATCAATAATTGTTTATATTATGCCTTTTTAAAAATAGGGAAACTGAAGATAAGAAATATTATTTGACAAAGTGTGCAAGGAGCTTTAAATGGCAAATCCAAAACTGTACTCAGGTACTATCACTTCCAGTCCAAGGGTCTTTCTATTGCCTTCTCCTTCCTCCTTACTTGTTTATGTGTAATATTGGATTTTGGCTTATTTAGATCCGTAGTTTATTTTGCAAGGATGCATGTTTCACAAGTATTTCTTACAAAATTTCACATAAATATTTGGATATTTAAATTAATTCATCTGAAAATTTGAAAGCTTCTAAGATGCCAGTGGACAGAGTGGAGCCTAGTGATTTTTGAAAGAAAGAGCTGTTGAGCCTGCAAATGAATGTACCAGAAAACTGCAGCTGTGTTTAGAAAGAGGTTTTATAATAGTCCAAGGCAGAATTTATTAGGTATTCCCTCTTAATGAGTTCCATATAATATTTTCTCAGTTAATAAGTAAAGAGTATCTTTGTAGCTGACAAGCCCGCAGATTCTAACTTAAACTTATGAAAAATGCTGGAGATTGTTACTAAAGCAAGCAGATACGATGCTGCCATTGTAAATGCAGAAATGCGTGTTCTAAGAAACATGAATTTCCAGGAGCTGTAAGATGTGAGGCTGTAGTGTTCAAAGAGAAGCAGGTAAGTACTTACTGTTGTTAAATGCCATTTTCCTTCTGCCACATTTCCAACTCTAACACTTAAAACAACATCCCATGGGAACATACAATAAACTGAGCTGAGCTTTTCAAAGGCTAAAGTCTTTTGCTTCTTTATCTTGTTTACCATTTAACGAAAAGGGGTTTCTGTTATGTGTCATCAATGGGTTGGGGTGAGGCAATGCTAATTGACTAATAAAATCTCTATTCAGTGAGGTAATTGCTAAGGACCTGTAGTTTGATTGCAATTCTTGCTACACCATGGGGGTTTCCACCCTCCTTTTGGCCACGTCACTGTCAATGATATTAATTGAACTGCAATTGCTGCAGGCTGCAAATTGGGATTTACTGAAAATTGTTTCAAGTTATAGGATTAAGATCAGATGTGGGTTTCAGTTAAGAAACAAACATTAGCTAAAGTGCATTACCTCATCAGCGAAGGAAAACTTGCCTACTGCTCATTATTTTCTCAACAATGTTAACTAGGAAATAAAATTCAAATAACACTTTAAAATTTTTCATTTGCAATGTTTCTGAATTTTACAGTTCATATTTTTATTTACTTTTAGTAAAATTCTAGCTTCAAGATTCTATGATGCATTTAAAATTGCCTTAACTGTATTAATATGTTTTTATTCTTTTTTAAAACAGGTTTTTTTATAGACAAATGGGTTTGTTTCTTCTGTGTTTAAAATATGTATTAAATTCTGATCTGTATTATAGCAATTTGTATATTTAGTGTATCTTTCCTTCTCACATGATTGACCATATATAATTTAAAAGTAGAAACTAGGATTTATTTATCTTTACAGTTTTTAGCTAACACAGTCCTTTAACATATGAAGTAGCCAATAAATATTTAAGAATTTACAATTTTCTTGTTTAGTATTCTTTTAGAGGATTTAAAAAGAATTGCTTTGGATGTGATATGTGAGAGTTAAGAAACTTGGAGTGATACAGAAGTGAAAATGCCCTATTGCTTGGAATACAGAAAATCCAACTGGAACAGAATTCATAAACTTTTTCATTGTTCTTATTAAGGACATATTAAAATAATGTAAATGCAAATATAATGTATATCTGTATACATATATAGAAATAACACAAAATGTATCAAAGTATAAAATACCAAGTTCTTGCATATATGGTACGTAGATCGAGTATAACCCATTGGGATTTTGGCATCCATATTTTCCATTAATATTAATCACATGAAAGTTTGCAAACATTACTCCAGTGATGTGGCTGATGCTCTGAAAGATCTTGACCCTAACCTCTTAAATGGCTAAGATTATCTTCACTAAAAAATGAGAGTGAATGCTAAATTATTATGTGGCATAAACATATGAAATTATTTTAAAAATAATTTGAATAAATCTGCTGTTCTAAAACAAGGCAATAATATTCTATCAAGTAAGCATTGAGTAAAGGCTATAAAGTATTTCAAACTATTTCTTATTTTAGGCTTGGTATTTTAAAATTTTATACTTATTTATATAAATGGAAATTTTCAGTAGTATAAATAATAACTGAGTTGTTTTTGAAGAAGCTTAATTTGAGCAAGGCATATGTAAGGGAAAATATTTTCACTTCATTATTCACTAGAGATGAAACCATAAGATGAAAAATAATTACATATTTTCACTTGTATGTAGGAGCTAAAATAGTGGATATCATGAAAAGGGAGAGTAGATTGCTGGTTACCAGAAAACAGGAAGGGTGGTAGGGAGGAGAGGATGCAGAGAGGTTAATTAATGGAAACAAACATACAGTTGGAAGAAATAAGATCTGGTATTCAATAGATCAATAGGGTGCCTAGAGTTAACATTAATCTATTTTGTATTTCAAAATAGCTAAAGAAAACAATTCTAATGTTCTTAACATAAAAAAGTATTTAAGGTGATGAATACTCTAATTATCCTGATTTGATTATGTGAAAATGTATCAAATTATCATGTGCCCTTAAAAGATTTACATATATTATGTGTCAATAAAAGTGTAAAAATATCTAGTGTTGAATAAATACGTATTATTTCAAATAATTACTTGAAGACACTTAACATCCAAGCCTGGTCCACTTGAAAGGAATAGTGAAACGTCAAATTAACAACTTACTTCAAAGGAAAGGAACTGGCTGGTACTCCAGTCACTACTAACTGTGATATAAAATGGTCAAAATCAGTTTGAGTGGAGTTTAGGATATGAGAAGAGCAGTTGTATGAGAAACATCTGCAAAGATAAGCTTAACATTTAATAGGAATAATTTCATATGAGAGAGGATTTTTTACTTAGTTCTTGTGACAAAGCAAGACAATAAAGATGTTTGAGCAGAATGCCAGCATCACAGCTCTATTTTACAGAAATTAGTGTCAGACAATTAAACATGATCCTGCAATGAATTGTGAACAACAACCAACAATAGTGGAACAATTGGGAAATTTGAATTAGTTCTCCGGATTCTAGCATTTTATCAATGTAATTTCCTGGTATTGATACCTTGTTCTACTATGGTCACGAAAGAAAACGTTCTTGTATTTTAGGAAACATTCACAATGAAACATCCTCTCTGCAACTTTAAATGTGTCAAAATAAAGTATCTCATGCATGAACAGTAGAGGAAGAAAAATAAAGCAAGTATGAGAAGTATTTACATTTGGGGAATCTAAGTGAAGGGTACCCAAAAATTCTTCATAATATAATTTTCGATATTTTGGAAAGTCTGAAACAATGTCAAAAGAGTTTTTTTTTTTTTTTTAAAAAAGGAAAGTAATGTGGCCAGGCATGGTGGCTTACACCTGTAATCCCAGCACTTTGGGAGGCCGAGGGGGCAGATCATGAGGTCAGGAGTTTGAGGTCAGCCTGGCCAACATGGTGAAACGCTGTCTTTCCTAAAAACACAAAAATTAGCTGGGCATGTTGGTGGATGCCAGTAATCCCAACTACTCGGGAGGCTGAGGCAGGAGAATCGCTTGAACCCAGGAGGTGAAGGTTGCAGTGGGCCGATATGGCACCACTGCACTCCATCCAGCCTGGGTGACAGAACGAGACTCCATCTGAAGGGAAGGGAAGGGAAGGGGAGGGGAGGGGAGGGGAGGGGAGGAAGGAGAAAGGAAGGGAATGTCTGTATCCACAACATAAAATAGACTAAGTAATACTGTAAGAATTTGGCATAACATGGTGAAAATCTACATTAGCAGTTCTTTGGCGAGAAAATGACAGAACCTATCAGAATTTAGTATATACTTATCTTTCAATATAGCAACTCTGCTTTTGGCATCTGCCACATGGAAATATATGCATTTGGGCACAACGATATTTATTGCAACACTATTTTACATTTGGAGGAAAAACAAACAAAGTTTATACTTAAAAATAAATTAAGACACATTCATTGTATGGACTAATAGCAGATGCTCAATTTATGAACATCTAATATGTCCTCACCTAGAAAAAACTCTAGGGCATATTAAAATTTAAATATTGCAAACCCCTACATAAGATAACATTCCATTTAGGTAATATCTTAATGTTACATTCTCTTTCATATATAAAAATTAGATAGATGTTGAAAATGCCTAGAATGAGTTCTGGATAGATACAAAACAATGATGACCTCTGGGGAAGAGACAGAATAGTTTGAAGGAAAACAGCAACTTTAAGTACCGACTCTAAATACATGTTTGTTTTATAATACATCAACACATTCAGGTATTGCCTGTGTAACTGAAAAAGAAAAATTACAAAGTCAGTTCAAAAATAAGTGAGATTGTAGACTGCTCTAAGAGTCTGATTAAATAGAATGAGAAACTGAATTAGGATGGTGTCAGCCAGAATGGAGAGGGGGTGGCAGGTATAAGAGGAAGAATTTATAGTACTTGGTACTTGAAGGGACAGACTAGGTGAGAAAGGAAGACAAATGTAATATGAATGACTGGAATAGCAATGGCTTTAACAGAAATCAAAAATCTGACTTGTGAGAACCTACTGACTTGTGGGAAGATGATAATTTTTACTTTAAAGACACTGAATTTGAGGTATCCACAGATTCTCCAGGTGGATATTCTGTAAATCTTCTAGAAATATGTAACACTGAAACTACACAGATCAGAACTACTCTGGAGTTCCATGATGAAATCTTTGAGAAGAATTACACACCAACTGTCAGTGGACACTCATTGTACTTCTTTGTTATAATCTTTTTCTAGTGTTCCATTTGTAGTTATCCATACACACTTAATCCTGGGATAGCTATTTATATATACTTGTGTATTAAAATTGATCCTAAGAGGCTACAATATATTACAGAAAAGTAATTCATTTATACTATTTTCCACAAATAAATTTCTGTATAATGAGACCTGTCTTCAATATGGTACATCTTCCACTTAAAACTTCATATCTAAATCAAATTTTCTAATATGAATGAAACTTGCCAAAATAAAGAAAACAGATTATAAGCAAACGTAATTATTACAAGTAAACATTTTAAGTGATTTAAATCCTATTCATTTTTTTTTTCTTACCACAGTCCCATTAAAAAGCTCTTGCCCTGGGTCTTAGAATATATTAAGTCCATCGACAGAGTTACTCATAGCACTGTAAAATTATTTGGATGTCTCCTTTACAACTAGAGGGTGCTGAAGGACTACAAAGGATTCAATTACATCCCATGTAATTGTAATCAGTGAGAATGTAATCAGTGAGAATCTTAAAAATTCAAGGATTCAATGAATTGAATAGTACTGAATTACATATGGGAATTTGCATAAATAATACTTTATTATCGAATCTGCCATACAAACTCGTAGCTGCAACAAAACTCTCCGAATAATGTAAATATACTTCTTTAGTCTTATGTTTACCTATGTGAATTACTGACTGTTCCATTTCATATATGGCAGAAAGACAAAGGTGCACTGGATATGATATTAAGAAATGGTGGTCTCATAAAATGAGACTTAGTGCTTACTTTTGGGTTGGAACAAGTTCAAAGTAAGTAAATCTCAGTGGTCTAGACTTTTAACAAGAAACAAAATACAAGTAGAAGTGAAGTCTAATACAAACAAAGGTTATTTACTTAATCTCTAAATATTTGTAACAAATCCCAAAATATTCAAATATAAAAATAAATTCAGAAAACATTTTTAATTTTACTTAAACTATGCAAGCATTTTAAGAAAATAAAAAGTGAAAATACTTTAATAATTATGGATTTCTTTTTCAACTTTTTACTTCTTCTTGGTTTCTTTAAAATGATGTAAAATCGTGTATCTATTACTGCATTCCAATTTAAAATATGTATCACTCTCTTTAAGGCACAATGTTTTGTGTAATATGCACCAACAAATGAAATCCATGAAAATATGATTAGGTTTTAAGGTGGATTAAATAGAGTTTTGTTTATCTTAAATATTTAATGAATAAGCTATCTTTAATTTTTTATTTTGTCAGAATTCGGTATGTATTTACATAAATATAGGTTTACCTTCATTTTAAAATGCTTACTGTGTATTTCTATCTGATATTTTGACAACACAAACACACTTTAAAATGAGCTGGTTTTACAAATTAATATTTTCTGAACTTTATTTCTCCACAGAGCCCATATAATTATAACTGATATATTTCTACTTACAAAGTTTAAACAATATGTAATACAACTTTTTAAAATCTGTGATAATACCATCTAAAATTATACAAGAATAAGATGGCTTTCTTTGAAAGTTAAGAGGAAGGAAATTTGAAATACTACATACATTAGAATGATGACCATAGCAGGATTCAGCGTGCATATCATTTGATTATCAGAATTATCCATAGTATTTGCAGTTTACGCTAACTGAAGAGAATTGTTGGAATTATATTATGTAGTATGCTTGTCCTTCTTTTATTTCTAAAGCAATATGTTCACTATACATATATACATCATTAGAGCACAGACATTACATGATCATGCTGCCATTCAAAATTAAGGTGCCACGTTTTTATTACAATCAAATGGCATCCAAAATGCAATGTTGCAATGAAAATTCAGAAGTTCTCACAGATTGGCATTTATTAATGGAGTAGGTCATAATGGAATGGAATTTTATTTTGTACAAATGGAAAAGATTTATCATAAATATATAGACCAATATATAACATTGAAGAACAAGAAGCAGAAAGGAAACAATGCTCTTGCATAAAGATCAATTCGCTTTGCTGCTGTTGGAATAACAGGTTTCGCAGGGGGAGGCTTCTTGTTGTTCTTAGCCTGAGATTTCCCAAGTCCATTGTTAACTTCAATGGGTTTTCCATAGCAGTCATAATTGGATAATTCAAAATCTCTTGGTAAGCTTCCGACAATGCTGAAGTCATTAGATCTCAGATCAGACTTAGAAGTACAAACTTTTTTGCATCTGGTCTCACCAACCTAAGAATAAATATTAAAGACATGTATTTAGATATTTTCTATTTATGAAACATATCTCTTCAAAGGATATTTTTTTAAATTGCTAGTTTCCACAAGAGGTATTTGCTTATGTCACAAAGAACTGACAGAGAGAATGGTCATCTGATTAAACCATCAGATTGCCTGAGCACTTAGGGCTCTAAAATGTTGCCTAAATAATAAGGCTAATGTCATGCAATGGACTTTTGATTGTTTATTTTAAGCTAAGGAATCAAAGCTCAGATTGATTTCAGGTGCTACCAGGCTTAAGAAAATTCTCAGTTGTAAGACTAATAAATAAAAATCCATCCTTGCTCCAATATTTAACCAGGACAGAGACAATATTCTACAATGTATGGGTTACAAAAATGTGCTGGTATTTCTAATCTTTGACTTGCCTGTAGATCCTCTTTCCAAATAGAATCCCTCTAATAAGACCGACTGTCTCTAAGCCACATTCACAAACAAGAACTATAAAATGGTCACAATTATCATGAACCCATATTCACTAGTGATAGGCATTTGCAACTTGTTGGCTGAACTTAACCAAACACACTCAGAGAATACAAAGAAATTTTGTACTTTTCAGATAGACCATACACTACAGAGATTATTATTCAGTTACTAATTTCTGAATCGTTAAATTGAAATTAATTCCCTATAATATATAAAATAATCAGTTATGACATAGATTTGAACTGCAAGCTTTAAAATCAAGGACTCTCTGGGTATCACACTTTCTCCCTTTAGAATTCTTCATTCCAAAGGCTTTAGGTATACTCACTATGCTTTTGAACCTACTTATCAAAACAAAGAAGCTCTAGACTCTGACTATAGACTTAATGGCTTAAAACCAAATATATTTAGAATATACTATAGAAATGCATTTGCTACAAATAATATTTTTACCTAATTTTAGGTGTGGTTTTAATATGTGTAAATAACTAAATGAATGGCCACATTTATATATTGTAACCTAGGCTACAAATAGATTTTTCAAATTTTCTAATCTATTTTATTTATATAACCATATGAATTCTTCCAGCAATTTAAAGTATTTTAAGATTTGAAACATACAGTTTATTCAAACTATAGATATAGAATATTATGTTTATTCACAGAGATTACTTAAATATAGTAAACATGTCAGTAAGAGAATATTTTTTTTTCAGTGTTGAAGCCATAACATTACAAAGCATTCCAAAAAAGCTGTAAATTGATTATATTAAATTTCTAGCCATTTAATGCTTTAACATGACTCTCGGAGATATATTTGAAGATTCTTGTATTGAAGAACACGTAAAGCTACACATGTGGAGTGGACGGAACCTCTACTACAGCAGTAATTTTTAATAATATGACACAACTGAATAAAGAAGAGGTGAGGTTCCCTAGTGAGAAGTACTCACGGCTTCTTAAATAGGTCATGATTCATTAAGTAGCTGGCTGATCTCCTTGCCCCATTCATCACAGATTTTACACAAAGAAAATTTTCTTCCTCAGTTAATACTCCCTATACCTTATTATTGTATCAAATATATACATGAAAGTACAAAAGAGTTTACACTATAAATACTATTTTAAACAGTTATAATATCACTTGAAAAGAGATGAAATAAACTGCTTATAAATAAGACACTAACCCTACTTAACACACATTCTTAAAAGCGAATTTGGCTATATTAACCAACAATTAATAATCTCTCAACTGTTCCTTATTATGAATCTGTGTCTCATTTGCTTTCATCATATAAACTTCTGTCACTTCTGAAAATTACTGGTAACAAAAATGAGGTAGTGTGATAATGAAACTGTCAAAAATAAAAAATGATGCTATTAAAAATTTCCTAATGCTTCCAACTTTAGCCTCTAAGATTTTCTTTGTGGTTCTTTTAAGTTTCATTCCAGATAAATTTAAAAGCAAATAACTTTATGTAATATTTCTTGAGCAGAAAACTTAGGCATGATTTCATGGTATTAATGGTATCCTCTACAGATGAAAATAAAATATGTTCAGAGGGAATAATTTGTATATGTTTTACTAAATTGAAGTCCATTAAAATATAGCATTACCATTGAAAAATCTCCTTTATGTATTAAGAGCAGCTTTTATTTTTTAATTTATATAAAATTAATGTTATATAAATTAGGTACCATATTCTTTGTCTTTTATTGATAAAACCTTTGTGTATGGCATATGCTAGGTGTTAGGAATAGGGTGACATTGACAAGAGTGGGTTTTTAACAGTTTTGTTGGATAAAAATAGGAATACATGAATGAACAAACAACAGTAACCAAGCTATTGGAACGACTGAAAAAGCACTACCTTTACAGGGAAAACAAACCCTCTAGTCAATTATATACATATGGTGACATATTTTTGTATTCAGGCCACAAATTCTAAGAAACTCATAGTAAACATTAGAAATTATCATTTATCTTTTTCTACTTTTTAAATCATTCCTTTCCTTAAGAAGCACAATATTATTTTATATATCAGCTTCAAACATTTCCTACAATCCAAATTGCTTCCACTAATTATTATTGCTATTCTATTGAATAATAACATTGAAATTATTTGGGAAAAGTTTGCATCTAGAGAAGCAAAGTACATTAGAACAAATGCATTTTGAAACCACAACTTTAATTACATTTTCATTGCAAAATTATTGAATTTAAAACACAAAACTTATAAATTTCTACTTTTACATTTTCTTTTATATGTCAATATGTAACAATCTTATGAACTTACCAAGTTACACATTTGATGTAAGTTATTTTTAGACTCATTATCATTTTGAAGCCTGTCTCAGAAAACAAATAGTCTATGGGTACAAAGTTTACTCTGTAAAGTGCATTTTGTCCCATAAAGAATAAGAGTAATTTACATTTATTTCTAAAAATTAAAATTTTGGGTCAATTCTTAACTCTCTATGAATCTCTCATTGCCTTTTGAAGCAAAATGTCATAGCAGTTTCAGAATTCAATCAAATGAGTTTCTATGAGCAGCTTAAAACAGAGAGAGTTAAAATATAAAAGTTCTTCCATGTGTTTAACTTTTATTTATTGGGTAATTATTTTAATGCTTGAAAGATAAACTTAAAATAACAAAATTGGGTTTACTATTTCATGGATACTCTTATGCTGGGTATTCACATTCACAAATAATTCGAATATATTCTACAATGCTCTAGAAGGCTGGTTCCAGTTAGCCTCCTTCCATCAGTACCCCACTTGGTGGAATATATCAAGGTATCAGGATCATTGCACATTAGTATTCTGTTACTACAAAATTTCTGTGGTTACTGAGGACCTATAATATACCAGCCAATGGAGCAGATCATAGGGATTACTAGGAATCAAGCACCTGTTATATAGAATATCCTTCTTTCTGTATCCAAATCTCCTAACCAGAGGTCAAGTTAGAGGGGTTGGTGGGGTGGAAATGTGAGGAAGTGGTAAAAAATAGGGAGTAGATAGCTAGAGTCAAGCAATCAGGTAAAGAACACTTCCTTTAGGCTCTCAGGTATTCTTCCTTTCATTTCTGGCATGAAGAAATAACTGTATGCTTTGGAAGGGGAAGCACAATTTCTCCCAAACAGTATGCTTCCAATACCAGTTCTTTGTCATGCCAAAGCATGCCTTAAGCAATCCCTTAGTTATTACAGATATTATGTGGCTTCTTAGACCTGGGTAGCAACAGAGACAAAAACAAAATATTGGGAAAGGGAATCATAATTACTCCAAACGTGTTTTCCTGGTGCAGGATTGCAGTAAGTCTGAAATGACCCAGTAGACAGAGTAGGAACACATTAATGAAAGTGATAAAAGTAGCCCATTGATACATCTATTTAATTATTAGAATGTGATAGGCAGGGCGCAGGGTGCTGCCTGATGAGGATGCTGAGGGTCTTGAAAGCACAAAGGACTTTTACATCCAGGAAGACAGAGTAGACTTACCTTTTCTATTCCTCCTGCTAAGTTCAGTAAAAAATCCTGGACATTATATTAGAACACACACACACACACACACACACACACACACACACACACACACACCATGAAAGGTAGAGAAGAGGAAGCAGATCAGCCCAGGAACTCAGAACCCAAGGAACCACACAATGGTGAGTTCCTGCATTCCCCTTTTGTCTCATATAATCCCAGATTTGGGGCTAAAGAAGCCAGCAAGTATAAATGCCAATGGGTGCAGACAATAAATAAATAAATAAATAAATAAATAAATAAATAAATAAATAAAAAAAAATAACTAACAGCCTGCTCTGTTTAGCCAGAGAACAAAGAACTGGACAGCCCAGCTATCCAGAACACTTTTGGACATTAACCTTTCTATTGTTGCCAAATACTACAGAAAATATGTGCTCCCACCCCATCTCAACACACATGCCAGCAACGTCCAGGAGGTGAGGGTGCCAAGCCTTGGACATTAAAGAGGCTGTAATGAGACAGCCTGATCCCCATTGAAGCAGTGTCAAGTAGTGATCCAGGACTTCCATCATCATAGACCAGTAACAAGGCCCTGATCCCTGCCACGTGTCTGTGGAAACTGTAGGGAGTGTGGACTTACACCTACACCCAGCAGTAACAAGATGCTCCTCCTCCTCCTCCTCACTGAGGTGATGTCATAAGAGGCCATGGAGGGTCAGGACTTTCACCATCACCAATTGGTCATAAAGGCAACCCTTGCTGCTGTGTTGGTAGAGGCAACATGGGGACTGGTGACTCTCAATCTCAACCAGCAGTAACAAGGAGCTCTACCCTGACCAAGTGGGAAACCAGGACTTGTACATTCTTGGAAGTAATGAGGCAGCACCCTTCCTTCCCCTGACAGAACAGAATCAGAGAAAGCCAGCTGAAACAAAGGATTAAACAAGATTGAGAGTCTCATAACATATCATCAAAATGTCCAACTTTCAATACAAAATCACTCCTCATACAAAAATCTGGGAAAAATCTCAAACTATACAACCAAAAAGACAAGAAAGACAATCAGATGTCAATGACAATGACAGGGATCGGCATCTACTGATTGTTCTTTTTGAAATCTGAGAAATCTGAGAAAGATATTAAAACACTCATGATAAAAATTATTCAGTGACCAATTATAAACATGATTGGGACAAATGAAAAAACTACACACAAACCAAATGGAAACTGTAAAGCTCATAGATCAGATCAACAGGAAAACGTACAAGGCAGAGGGAAAAAAATCTGTGTACTGGGAGATTACAGAAGACATTGTTCAAGAAGTCCTAGCTAGAGCAATCAGGTAAGAGAAAGAAATAAAGGGTGTCCAAATCAGAAAACAAGAAGTCAGACTATTGCTGTTCAACAATTATGTGACTGCTTACCTAGAAAACCCTCCAGACTCCTCCAAAAGACTCCTAGATTTGATAAACGAATTCAGTAAAATCTCTGGTTACAAAATCAATGTACACAAATCAGCAGTACTGCTATGCACCAACAATGACCAAGCTGAGAATCAAATTAAGAACTCAATCCCTTTTACAAAGCAGCAAAAACATTAAAATAACCTTACACAAACAAATGGAAATACATCCCATACTCATGGGCTGGAACAATCAATATCATGAAAATGACCATACTGCCCAAAGCAGATTCAGTGTAATTCCTATCAAAATATCAAAGCAGTCTGTAGATTAAGTGTAATTCCTATCAAAATACCAATATTGTTTTTCACAGAATTAGAGAAAACAATCCTAAATCTCATATAAAACTGAAAAAGAGCCTTAGTAGCCAAAGCAATCATAAGCAAAAATAACAAATATCCAAGTTTCACATTTTATAGCAGGGACTTGAGCATTTGCAGACCTTGGTATCTGAGAAGAGTCCTAAAACCAGTCCCCTACAGATACCTAGAGACAACTGCATCACGAACTTAGCATTTGTGTTATTGGAGTCTTGAAAAGAGAAGAGAGAAGGCAAGTGAGAAAAAGTACACAAAGGAATACTAGCCAAAAGCTTTCCAAATTTGGCAAGAAACATACATCTACATTTTCAACAAGCTGAAAAAAAATCCCAAACAAGATAAACTCAAAGAAATTCACACAGAGACACGTCACAATCAAACTTCTGATCACTACAGACCAAAAGACCAAACAAAAAATCTTTTTGAAAGCATCCAGAGATAAGTGACACTTTATCCACAGGGGAAACAATTAGAATAACTAGTTTCCATCCGAAGCCATGGAGGCCAGAAGGAAGTGAACACAATACTCTTTAGATGCTAAAAGAAATGCGTATAGAATTGTCACCCCACAATCACACATCTAGAGAAAATATCCTTCAGCAATGAAGGAGAAATCAAAACACTCTCATACAAAGGGAAAGTAAAAAAATTAAAGAGATACACTTAAAAACAACACAGAAAGCTGAAAATGAAATTCTCAAAAAAATGTTTAAGTAACCCACATTAAAAAGGAAAAAGGAAATAGAGAAACAAACAGCAAAATAAACAAAACAAAAAATAAAACATTGAGTAAACTCAATATATCAATAATTACGTTAAATGGAAATGATCAAAATATAACAATTCAAACGAGAATGGCAGAGCAGTTTAAATACCAAACACCAACTATGTGATGTCTACAAGAAGCTCAGTTCAAGTACAATGATACAGAAACATTGGATGTAGAAGTATGAAAAAGATACATTAAGGACAACATCTTTAAGGACATGATAGCTCTAGACTAATGAGAATTTTATCCATATTATTCATGAAAGGCATAAAGGATTTATAAGGCTTCGAGAAGCCTCCCTGAAGGCTTCAGCTAAGTATTTGCAGAGGGTCTGGGCTTTAGGCTCAGAAAATGGGTACAATTGACTTAAATATTTTTTAATGGCCACAGGCAGCACCATATAAGCATGGTTCCTTTGCTTCTGCATCTAAAAACATGTGGTATACTCTAGCGTTCTAGGTAAGGGGAGTAGTTGTCATTAACAAATTGATGAGTAATTGTGGGGCCAGAGGAGAAGCATGCAAGGTAAGATTTTCAAGGTTGCAGGATAGAATGGACCTATTGGTCTTCTGTGGAATTTACTGCTCTTAGCTCAATGGAAATGGTCTTCTGGTTGACTGGTCCACTCATCCAGGGGTCATCAATGAGGGCCACTTTGGGGTAAATGAACAGCTAACTTTAATCCTTTACACAGCCTGGTGCTTCAAGATTTATCACTGCCCACTAGTCGATTGACTATAATCAATTGCCCATAATCAATTGACAAGGCAGAGTAATGGGGAATGGGGTAAAATCTCAAATATTCCTTCTCCTGCCACTCACTGCTGAGCGGGACAGATTCCTCACTTTGGGCATCATTTCCCTGAGCCAGACATCCAATAAACAAATAGCCTGCCTGACGTGTTCCATGTGAGGCTAACTTGATGGGGGAAATGGTGAGTGATTTACTCATGAGCGTGAGCTTCTCCAAGCCCTTTTATGTAAGGCAGATGATCAGTGATGCCCCACAGTCCTCTGGTCTTTCACTGAGATCTATTGAATGAGAAACAATGGGAAGGTCTGTGCTCCAGCAAGGTCTCCATATTCAATGGTGACCGTCAAAGCAGAATTGTATCCTTTTTTTTTTTTTTTTTTTTTTTTTTTGAGACGGAGTTTCGCTCTTATTACCTGGGCTGGAGTGCAATGGCGCGATCTCCGCTCACCGCAATCTCCGCCTCCTGGGTTCAGGCAATTCTCCTGCCTCAGCCTCCCGAGCAGCTGGGATTACAGGCACGCACCACCGTGCCCAGCTAATTTTTTGTAATTTTAGTAGAGACGGGGTTTCACCATGTTGACCAAGATGGTCTCTATCTGTCGACCTCGTGATCCATCCGCCTCGGCCTCCCAAAGTGCTGGGATTACAGGCTTGAGCCACCACGCCCGGCCGAATTGTGTCCTTAAACTCAGTGAAAAGTCCTCCAAAAATTTAATAAGGCATTAATATTTCCTTAAGTGGTTTTTGACTTAAATGTACACATTTCCCAAAAAGTGTGCTGTGCTCAGTTCCTTTTCATCTGTGAGAGAAAAGCAAATGCCAATTCCATCCAAACTTGTCACATACACAAAGGTATCTCTCTTGACACTACAAAGAGGTTGGGGGAAACAATTTAATTGGATAATTTTACCCTTACCTGCAAAGTGCTAATATGAACAGGAGTCCCTGTTCCATTGACAGTATTCTTTTTAGCCACATTTCCACCTTTTCCATCTGCTTGCTCAGCCTTAGCAATTCTGGCTTTTTCTGCTTCAACCCTTTTGGGGTTGTTCAGCATCACTTGGACAACAGCATACTCCACCAGGGAAGCAAATCCAAAGAGAAGGCAAGCAATGAGCCACACATCAAGAGCCTTCACGTAGGAAACTTTGGGAAGCTCAGCAGCAAGCGTTGTGCACTCAGAGGCCAAGCTGAGGACTGAGAAGATACCTACAGAAACGGAAAGAGGAGTGAAAATTGTTTTTTATCCCTATGAGATGTTCTGCAGTCATCCCTCTGACTAAATCGATCTCCAGTAACTTCCAGTGAACCATGAACAATTTGTCAGGTCCCCTTAAAGCTCAAAGAATAGAAGAAATTACAGGTACATGCCTTTTATGTAAGGATTATTGACTGCAGTTAAGGATTTTGTAAATACTTAGGATTTAAAAAAAATCAATAGAGATTTAAACCAGGGTATAAAAATATAATTTAGAGCTGTTTTCAATATTAAAGATGTCTGAAATTATTGTATAGTATAGTATCTCTCAGGAAGCCACAGAACTCTCTTATTAGACAGATCACATATTTTATTTTTCAGCTTTGTTTTAGAAAGATTTCAGTTATACAGCTGAGTTTTGTCTCCAAGAGCAACTAAATCAGAACATATAAAGCAATTTTCTGATAAGATTCATAATAAAAAAACCTAATAGAGAAGACACACTAGGAAATATTTGTGTTCAGTGAAAACATGATTCCAGCTTTTCAAAGAAAAGAATAAAGTTCTGTTTCATGTAATAGTAACCCTTCATTGAAAGCTAACACATCATATACTAATGTAACCGAAGTAATTGTCAGACTCCAAAGCACTGTAATAATCTATTGCTGCCTTTCTCTTCCCATTTGCCACTCTCCCTTGCATTACCCTTTTTCTCTTTTTCCATTCCTTCATATTTCAGGAGAGGAGATGATGAAATATCCTGTCAGCATGGGCTACCAGGAACATGCTGTGTCAGAAAAAGAACCTCATTCAGTGTCAAGGGAGACTCACTTTTCTTGAAGTAGAAAACAGATCTGACTTTGCTCTGTGAGTCCATCTCACATACTGGGTTGAGTAATTTTTTTCTTCTTAGATTTGGCCACTTATGAGAATTAATGTATATATCACCATTAATAATTAAATGTGTACTTGGCTCTCCTTTCCCTTCCCATGAAATTGTAAGCACTGTATTAGTATTAATAATAAGTTAAACATTGAAAAATCTATTATATCAATTGCATCATTTCAAATGCTTCTGAAGAGTTTCAAGGTTTTTTTTTTTTTGCGTTCAAGAACTTAAGATGCTCTCTATTAGAAAGAAATTCTTTAAGAAAATATAACTTCTGCAGATGAAAACAATATTCAGTATATAACAACTTGATAAGTTCCTAGTTTACTTTTAGTGTAATTATCCTTGGCCCTAAGGAAAACTAAGAACTAGTTGATAGAACTGTATTTTAAAAGTTAATGTAGGTCTTAATGTTTTCTAGCCCGGCAATGGAAAGCAACATAAAAATCCAAGACCTTATTAGTTGGTTATAGCCATGGGAATTAATTTGGCAAATCATCATTCTAAGTCAATTTTTCTATTCTTTTTCAAATTTTATGAGTCAAACTACCAATCAAAAACAAGTCTGGCTTAACTTGAGTTGAACTATTTTGACACTACCATCTGTGCTTCCATAGCATTTCATACTGATCAATAACCTAGAAGATACTAAGTTTTAGTAAGCTTAGTTATATACCTGAATATTTATCCTGATACATTAGAAACTTTATGATTAAATATAGAATAATGTCAGATTATAGAAGGCCTTCAGAATTCTGTAATGGTTTTTTATACCATGTTTGGTAGAGAACATTCAGAAATTTGAAATAAAGAAAAGAGAAATTACATTATCTAAAGAATGTTTAAGTAGCATTACTTTGGTGTGGATATACAAAATAGACTGAGAAAGAAAAATCGTAGTTGGGGAAACAAAGTATAAGGAAACAAAAGCCTAGGTTATGATATGATAGATGTGAAATAATTTTCAAGAAAACATTTGAAAAGAGTTACTGATTCAAGGAAGAAGGAAAGAAATTGAGACAAAGTTATGAACAGGAGGGCTGGAAGAGTTTCCATAAGAAGATGGGAGGGACCTATAGAAAAGATGACTTTGTCAGTAAAACACTGAAAGATTAGGTAAAGACTAGGAAACAAAGAACCGTTGATCGTGACACAGCACAGTGCACCTGGGAATCTGAAAGAACTTTTTGAAAAGATTAGCCAATATCATTCAGATAGACGTCTGAAAAGAGAGGACTTTGTGAGGTAAAGATGCTTTCGTGTCAGAAAAGGGAGACTGATTAAAGGAACAGATGAAGGGATTATCTTTAAAAGATGTGACAGAATATTTACAGATTTTGGAGGGAAAAAGGGGAGTATTCATAATTCCATACATTCAGTTAGAAACAACGGGAGTGAATCCAAGACTTTTATCGTTTCAGAGATATAAAAATAAAAATGAAATAAGTTAAGGAGAAGAATGTGAACACTTACTATGTGCTTTATCTTTGAGAAATCATATTATAATAGAACCCACCTATTAGCATTTTCTGTCCAAAAATTAGAAATGTGAGCAAATAATGCTACTTTGGAAAAATATTTTAGCAATATCGTAATATAGCCTTCAAATAGAATTACTTCATTGTTAAATGGTACATAGTGAAATTATCTAAATTTTAATAAATTATAAACAGAAAGAAATGCAAAGCCATCACCCATTAAAGTGTGGATTTTTACAGTGTTAATATTACATTCTTAATAAATAATCCCCAAGCTCCTTTTCAATAAATTCTAGGACTTTTTGGTTTAATACTTCTAAAATACATTTAAATTATATAGTCTTTATTTGTCAGACTATTTCCTGTATAGTGTAAAAATAAATCAAACCTAGATTTTGAATCAGGCAAAATATCATGAAATTGATACTGACCCTTAACAATTACATGTAGAGTCTTCATCTAGGAACAGTTAAAGCCAGCAAATGATTAATTGAATTAAATTAAATTATTAATAAATAAGCTGTATAAGGAGACTGAATTGAACAAAATCTTCCATAAACAATTCATGGTAGAAGTGATTTAGCTCATAAACATGTAGATAGAATTGTATAATGATAAAATCATCTCAATTATTCAAGATATGTGCAGTAACCTCTATGATTGTCTATGGAATGTCCACAGATTTCTTGTCCAGTCAATCACACAAGAAGAATCTGCAAAATAATTCCCAAACAGCATATGTACTAGCAACATAATGGTAAAAAGAAAAATTAAAAACTAGAAAAAGAAGAGATAAGGAAAGAAAAGAGAGAAAGAAGAAAGGAAAAGAGAGTTAACGAAGGAAAACAAAAGAAATGGAAGGCAGAGAGAAAATTGAAAACTAGAAAAAGCAAAAAGAAGAAAAGATAAGGAAAGAAAAGAGATAAAAAAAGAAAGGAATAGAGAATTTACAAAAGGAAAAGTAAAGAAATGGAAGGCAGAAACAGTATGGCATTTGATATTAATAACCAATGCCATGAACCAACAGAGCAGGTCAAGGAGCAATTCAAGTGCACGCATGCCAACGCCTGTCTCAGCCCCAAATCATTTATCTCATACTGTGGTAAACACCAGATTTGTACATATGAAGTTATTAATAAAATGAAAATTCACTTAAAAGTACTACTATTAATAAATTCTATTAGCATATTGTTATTTCGTATTTTTTAGTGGAAGAATACTAAAAGGGAACTTTGACCCAAAGTATTCATCTTTTTATATTTACAATTGAAAGTTATTTGTTAAAAAAATGTATTGTAAAGGGAAGCAACTACAGTATTTTATGTAACAGGAAAATATATAGTATAGTTTACTTAGTTAAGAGTATTACAAACATTGCTTCAATAGTTCCGTGCATAATTACCACCATACTTGGAGAAATAGCTTAAGACGAAAGTCATCACCTAAAATTTGCCAAGGAATTTTTGATGCTTGTTAACAATGGGGAAAGCCAATCACAAAAAGAGTGGGTGAAAATGAAAGTAGAATACAAAACTAATTTTTTTAGAAAGCAAAATAAATCTAGGGCAATTTAAAGTAATTACTTTATGCTCTATGTTGTCTGCTAGCTTCTAGAAAATAAAAACTACAGGCCATAACAGAAAGAGATTGGTAAACTTATTTATTTAATCCTTTGAGAAAATGTAGGGGGAAAATAGTAGAGTAAGGAAAGATATGCAGAATCAAAACAGCTATATTAACTGGATATCCTGAAATTTAGTCTGAGTCAGTATTATTTCCTTTTCTTTTCAAATAAAATTATAATTTTGTGTCTAATAACAGACCTTCCAAATACCTGCAGGATAATTCCATAATTATGACTGAAGATCTTAACACCTCTCACAATAACAATAACTAGACAAAAGAGATAAAAGATTTCAATAGAGCTACTAACCAACTTGACTGTAATGATACTCACAGGACACAACAGCAAACAATGATTAACACACACTGCAAGTGCACATGGGGTGGTTACGAGGAGGTATATGCTAGACTGGACTGTTTAAAAAAGAACCTCAACAAACATAAAAGAATTGACATAAGGGAGTATATTATCCTGCAAAAACTGAATTAAATTAGAAAGCAATCATATTCAGGTACCCAGAAAAACTCTAAATACACTTCTAAAGAATTCCAGAAAAACTCTGAATACATTTCTAAAGAATTCCAGAAAAACTCTAAATACACTTCTAAAGAATCCATGGGGCAAAGAAGAAATCACAAGATAAGTTACCAAATATTTCAACTGAAAAATCAAAATACAGTACACCAAAATTTGTGTACTGAAGTTAAAGCAATGCTTACAGAAAAATTTACAACTATAAATGTCCATGTTAGAAAAGAAGAAAAATCTAAAACCAATTATCTGAGTCCTACTTTAAGCATTCACAAAGAGATCAAATTAAATACAAAGTAAGTAGAAAGGAAATAATAATTATAGTTAAAATCAATAAAAAGGAAAATAAACAAATAGAGAAAATTAATGAGATAAAAGTGGTCCTTTGAAATTACCCGTTTAAAAAAAAGCCCTTAGCTTTAGTGATCAAGAAAATAAACAGAAAATCACAATTTAATCATGTCAGGAATGAAAGATGGGACATTATTACTACAGCCTGACATCAAAAGGAAAAGGGAGTGCTATGAACACTTTTTGTTCTAGTAATTCACAACTCATCTAACATCTAGAAATCAATTGGTATAATTCACCAAATAAGAGGTGAATTACATTGGCCCACACAAGTGTTGAAATATTTACCCATCTATCACCGTCTGTGCCCATATACTCTGCCTTCTTTTCTGATACAATGGACCAGGGATCAGCAAAGTATGACCGGTAGGCCAATTTGACCCATCTGTTTTATAAATAAGGTTTTGTTAGAACACATCCATACTTGTTCAGTTATATATTGTCTGTGGCTACTTCACCATAGAACATACAACAGCAGAGTTTAATGGAGTGACAGCAACTATATGGTGCAGAAACCTCAAATATCTACTCTTTGGCCTTTTGTAGGAGTTTGCTTATCTTTGGGACAAACACATTTTGCTCCTAGTGAAGAGCAGTATCTCCATTTCCTGGATCTCATCCCCACTTCCTTTCTCAAGGTCACTGCTCCTGCACTTTTTCCATCTCAATGTTTTCTTCACTACTGGCTGTCCTTCATCAAAAATAAACTAAACATACTATGAATTTATCTACCTTTAAAAAATGAAAAAACTGTCTTGACTTTTATTCTTACCCTAGCTATTTTCCCATCCTTCTTCTTTTTATAGCTAACAACCTCCAGTGAGTTATTTATACTAGATATCTCCAATTCCTCCCCTCATCTTCTTTCTTGAAGCCACTCCAATCAGACTTTCTTCTTCTCACTTCAAAGAAACTGTCCATGTCATAGACTCCAATGATCTTCCCAGCTCCTTTAACCTAATGGTAATTTTTAGCTCTAAAAGTAAGTCAGTGATCTATGAGCAGTTTGTTGATCACTTTCTTGACCTAGAAATACTGTCTCTGCTGGACTTTTAGGAAACCACACTATACTGGTTTTTCCTCATTCTCTCAGTCCCTCTTAGAAGTAGATTTCTCTGCTTACACTCACGCCCCTGTGATTCCAACCAGAGACTGAAAACCATGTACATTTTGACAAAATTTAAATTCCTACTCCAGTTCTAAAATTTCCAAGTAAACCCAGACTTGAATATCCAACTGCCTGTCTGATGTCTCCTCCTAAGTGACATTGTAACCTTAACATGTCTAAAGCAAAGCTCCTGGCCTGCCTATCTTCTCAAACCCATTGTATTTACTTGTACATTTTCCCATCTTGGCTCATGTCAATTTCATTTTTCTAGTTTTTCATCCAAAATAATCTTGACGTCAACCCTGACTCTGCTTTCTTTAGTCTCCCATTAGGCATACCTACAAATACCTTTTATCTCAACCTTCACTACCATCCATCATCAATTTTTTTTTTTGAGACAGTCTCACTCTGTTGTGCCCAGGCTGGACTGTAGTGATACAAACTCAGCTCACTGCAACTTCTGCATTCCAGGTTCAAGCAATTCTCCTGCCTCAGCCTCCTGAGTAACTGGATTACAGGTGCCCACCAACACACCCAGCTCATTTTTGTATTTTTAATATAGACAGGGTTTCACCATGTTGGCCAGGCTGGTCTCCAACTCCTGACCTCAGCTGATTTACCCAGTTGGCCTCCCAAAGTGCTGGGATTACAGGCGTGAGCCACCGTGTGCGACCTCATCATCAAATATTTATCAACACCTGCACTACTACTCACTAGCCCAAACCATGATTATTTACCTGAACTATTGCAATTGCCTCCTAATTACTTTCCCTGTTTCTACCCTTGCCCCATGTAATTCTGTCCTCAAGAAATTAGGCAAAGAGATCTGTTTAAAATTTAAGTCAGATCACGTGTAAACACCTTTAGGGACTTTCTATTTCACACCGAATAAAAACCAAAATTGGCTGGGCATGGTGGCCCACACCTGTAATCCCAGCACTTTGGGAGGCCAAGATGGGTGGATTGTTTGAGTTCAGGAGGAGTTCGAGACCAGTCTGGCCAACATGGTGAAACCCTGCCTCCACTAAAAATACAAAAATTAGCCGAACATGGTGGTGGGTGCCTGTAATCCTAGCTATTCAGGAGGCTGAGGCAGAAGAATTGCTTGAATATGGCGGGTGGAGGTAGCAGTGAGCCAAGATTGGGCCAGTGCACTCCAGCTTGGGTGGCAGGGGGAGACTTTGTCTCAAACAAAACAAAACAAAATCATCAGCATGCCTTAGCTGATGCTACGTAGACCACCCCTCATCACTGTTATCTTTCTGATCTCCTTTCCCACCACTCTCCCTTTGACTTGCTCTGCTCCAGCCACACTGCCTTCCCTGTTTCCCCAACATCCAAGCATGCTCCTGCCTCAGGAATGCAGCCAGGATGATCACTGTCTGGCCCACTTTGTCCTAGAAATGACTCATTTCTTCACTTCCTTCATTCCTCTATCTGGTATCACCCTCTCACTGAGGCCTTTCTAACATGCAGTTTGCTACCTCCAAACTTACTATCCTACATCACTATCTTACATATGATATATTATATTTATTTGGTGCCTGTTTCTTCCCAATAACATATATACTCATTGAAGCTGTGTTTTTAATGTACTTTATTAACTACTTATTAACTGTTTATTTTGTTAACTACATCCCCAACTTCTTGAATATTGCCTAGCACATAGCACAAAACAAATACTTGCTGAAGAAATCAAAATATGTAGAAGTGCTTTGCACACTATAAAGCAATACAAAAATGTAGCACATTATTAACTCCCAAATGTGAAATACAGGCTTTCACTCATTTTCTTAATATTCTGGAGCTTCTCAGGTATTTTTATCATCCCTGATGATATTTCAGCAGAGATATTTTTAAAGAAGTTAAATCAGTTATCCAACTTGTCACAGCTAGTGAATACAGAACTGGCTTTCAAACACAGGTTAACTCTAGAGATTGACTTTCAGCCATTGAACACTTCTCCACATGACAGGTCTCCTGGATATTGAGTCATAGCTCAGGAACCTGGTATCAGAAGTTCTGCAGTGAATGGAGATGAAAAATCCTTAAAGGATATGTCAGAAATTGGGATGTCTCCAAAGCACTCTTGAAAGCCTGACATTTATATCACTGCATGAACATAAGGAATTTCTAACAAACAACAACAAAAAAACAATTATTTGAGAGAAATATATATGTTTGACAAGTCTAAGAATTTAAATTCAGGTTTATTGGTTATTTTCCCAGTAAAGATAATGTGTAGTTAATTTTTATTCATGACGAAGTTTCCCTCACTTTTGGTTGTAGATTTATTCTGTGTGATTTCTATTAGGTGTAAGAAAACATTTCTTATTCATATGCCATTGCCATTTTCACGGCTTCTTTCCTAGTTTCTAACTCTTTAAGATCTGTATTTCATTTAATTCCTCCAATAAGTCAGGAGGGAAATTTGCACAAGGCCTCTCCAATGGAAGAAAATTGAAATGTAGCAACCACAAACTCACTGAGGAGGTGAGACATATCACAGTCTCCCTGTGTGAGTAACAGGTGATATTCAGAAAATACACAGACACACAGTAATAGAAAAAATTGGAAACACTCCAAGCAATCAAAATTTGTTGACTCAATGTACATATTTTGAAGTTTGTTCATTTTATCCATAGGAAGGGCTCTTGCTTATTTCCTTAAGCAAAGGCTTTTTAGTCATCAAACAGACACAATTTTCAAAAGACTGGCTGGTGATATTTCTTTTTTTTTTTTTTTTTTCTTTTTTCTGAGACAGAATCTGGCTCTGTTACCAGGCGCCAGGCTGGAGTGCAGTGGCACGATCTCAGCTCACTGCAACCTCAGCTTCCGGGGTTCTCCTGACTCAGCCTCCTGAGTAGCTAGGACTACAGGCATGCACCACCATGCTCAGCTCATTTTTGTATTTTTTAGCAAAGACAGGGTTTCACCATGTTGGCCAGGATGGTCTCCATCTCTTGACCTTGTGATCTACCCACCTCGGCCTCCAAAAGTGCTGGGATTACAGGCATGAGCCACCATGCCTGGCCAACTGGCTGGTGGTATTTCTATGTCACAGCATTGAAAATAAACTGGAGAGCAAGGGCCCCAAAGGAGAGCCAACCAGCCCTCACCCTAATTAGTCGCCCCTGTGATATAGCACACAATAACCAGTGGTTGGGAAAATGATGGCTACATAATTTTTCTTAATTTGAAAAAAAAATATTACTATTCCCTGGCTAAGCATATGTGATAATACATACCGTTTTTTAGAAAGATTTCCTTCAACATAGTTATTCATTTTTAAGTTTGGCACTACTGAAGGTTTTAGACATAGTTATCTGTGAAAATCACTTATAAATAATTATTTCATGACAGAAAAATAGATTAACTGCTTACAATACCCCAAGGACATGAAAAGAGAAACTTAGCTTAATTATAGAGTACATAAACATTGAGAAAATCTAGTTCAATATCGAGTTTTGAAGAAAGTCTTTAAACACTGAAATTGGTTGTTAAAAATTCTAAAACTCATTGTTTCAAAGTGGTTGATTATATGATAAGTTAGAGAAAGATATAAGCTGTTCTTAATGTGACAAAAAAAAAGCATGGAACACCTTACCCAGGGGCACTCTGGCAGCACTCGCGTCTGGGTTGATCCAGAAGGAAAGCCAGGAGAGAACCACAATGAGCAGGGTTGGGGCATAGACCCCCATCATGTAAAAGCCGACCTGCCTCCTCAGGGTGAAGATGACTTCCACACATGTGTAGTAGCCTTTTAGAAGCAAACACATTCAAGGCATGAGGTTCTCACCCACACAGAATAGCAAACATCAATGACAGACTTGGAAATGGTAAGTCACTTCTATTTGAGGCAATTTCACAGACTAAATGCCTCTAAAAAAGTTTTTCTTTACAGATATATAATTTATGTGATCTAAAAGGGTGACATTATATGAAACCAGTTTCAGTTGACCTTTCACAACTTCATTATGACATTGAGAAATAGATCCCACATGCTGCTCCACTGTGTCAGTGTCTAGCCTTTTAGGCCATTGTTCAGAGAACTGGCAATAGAGTTGAACTTTTCCTTACCCGTGGGTACTCTCAGGGCAATGATCTAAAGGAGTCATATAGGCAGTAGTAAATCAAAGTAGAACAAGTCTAAAAAGAAACACTCCGGGACTACACATTACCAGTATAATTTTTCAGCCACATGTACCACTTCTTATCTAGGATGGATGGAAGTCTACAATAACTCTCATACAAGATAAAACCTTACAAATAAGAAGGCATTGGAAGTAAACATTAGCAAGTATACAAAATCAGTGTTTTCAATCCATATACGTAAAAGATGTATATTGTGCAAACATCTGATATTCCTCTCAATTTTCTCCCCACCTCTACTTCAGGCTCTCAAAGGTACTCAAATTGAAAAAAAAAAATGAAAAAACAAACAAAAGAAATCTTTGATTTTCATATGCCAAGACAAATGCAACAACTGATTTAGTCTAATTCTAAAGTGGCCATTACAACAACTAGTCCCCCAAATTAATAATAAATTATGGGCAGCCTCATAATACCCTTTGCTGCCTTGAGAAAGAAAATGGTAACACGAATATGCTCACAGTACTGCATTCAAATAGAAAAGGCATTTCCAGATGTTCGAGATTATTTCTTAAATATTTGGTCCTTTCATTTAGCTATTTAAATATAATATTTAATGCCAAAAGTGCTTAATTTAGGTAAGAATGTCATTTACCATTTAACAAATGTAAGATTATGAATAACTAGCAAAAAGTTAAAATATCTCTAATTGTTTTCTGGTTAAACTCTATACAATTTTTTTTAAATGGTGAAACAAATAAATGAACAATAAATAAATGAAACAATTATGGGAAAATATTACTTTTTCCTATTTTATAGTTTAAAAATAGTATTTACCTGATCTTCTTAATTGAAAAGAATATGCTTATATCTAATACAAGAATAATCTACATATTAATAGCACCTACAGCAGTATTTGTACAGAATAGGACTTTTATAAACATGGAATACAAGAAGTTATTTATATCCTCAACAAATAGGTTAGAATCTTTTCCTTTCCCAATGAGATTTAGAATCACTGCCTTCTCTGAGAGGTTACACAGACAGTAGAGCTAATATGTAACAAAAATAGTTGCTTTTAATGGAAATAAATTCTAATTATGCCAAATGATTCTACGTTTTATTAAAGACAAGAAATTTGTGTTTCTTTTTTACCATTTGATTTCATTAAAACTAGGCACTCTATCAAGTCATTCACAGGTTTTAAAAAGATGTAAAAAACATAACAATAAAAAATCTCCCTTTCTTTTCTTTCCCCACCATTCACCTTAACTCCCTGCTGGACAAATAAGAACATATGTTTCTAACTAACAATGCTGTGCAATATTTCAAAAATAGAATCTTTCATAAGTACAACTGCTACAATTAAGAAGGCTCAACGTATTTCCTAAAATTGAATCTGAAGTACATCACTTTGTAATAGCATCATTAAGTCAAATTAGTTTTCTATTCACTGAGTGCATATGAAATGTGTTTCTCAACAAATTACATATTTTTAAGTATTCTCAGTTGACACAAATATTATAACAATTTACTACAAAGTAGCATACTTTAAAATAAAATTTTGCATTACATCCCATTATGTTTAAATGATAGCCCATTAACATGAGTCCTGAGATTTGAAGCAAGTTTCCACCATGTCCCTTTTTATGAAGGTACCCATTAGGGGAGCTTCACAAGACCTGGATGCATTTAGCAGTAAAATACATGCTTGGATATTATAGTGATTTGCTCCATAAACTTTTATGAGAAACATTTCTTGATTTTTTTTTGTTTGATCTTTTCCTAGTACTGTTACATTTATGAGAGGCAGGTGGGCAGCTAATTAATATAAATGTTCATTGGGCAAATTCAATTTACTTTCTATTTCCTGTGAAGTTTTATTCCATTATTCACTCAGGCTTCCAATTTGAGTATTTTTGTATACTTGCTTTCCCACACATTTCTCCACTTTTGCTATTTCTATAATCATAAAATCATAATTTTAATAAAGTTGAAGCTGCATTATTATATCTATACAAATTAAATATTGGCTATCACTTTTATATATTGTTCACATATATATTTATACTTTCCCATTGTTGTACACCGTTAAGTATTGAATGTATTTTCAACGTCTTATTTTTCTAAATATATTTCTAATTATCCAAACATTAAAATATATTTTATCTATATTTATACAATAATTCATATAAGAACTGATCAAGTCCCTGAAACATACTAAGTGCCAAAAATTTTGCTAAATATAAGTTGTTCTGTCATTATTTTCTGTAGCTAATGAGATTTCAGTGAGTTATTTATGACTCAAAAAATACCACAAAAAACTTATAACTCTTTAGTAATCCCCAAAATTCTGTCTACCATAGCACACTTTCTAATTTTATTCTAAGAACTAAAATGAATTATATTTTATTTGTTTACTTGTTTACCACATTGGAATATGGCTCTCTAAAGGGCAGGGACCTTGCTTTTATTCACTACTGAGTCCCTAAATGAAGAATTTTTTAAAAGTAGAGCTTAAAAGTGAAAAAATGAACACTCCTAGGACTTTCAAAGTTATTACATAATCATGTGCTATTACATAAAATTACAAATAAAGTTGCTAGTGTTATTTTCATCTCTAAGAAGTTTAAAACTTCAGTAGGGTCTCCTTCAAATTTCTCAAAACAATTTAGACACTACTCATTTTGAAATGTTTAGCGTATAATCTGGATGTAGGTAACATTTTTCAAAGTATAATAGGACTCCACAGGTATTAACAGTATAACAATATCAGGTTCCCTCTCCCACAGCATCACTGCAACTGTATGACCTTGGGCACGTGTCTGTTTCATTAGCCTAATGTGTAAAAGGAGGACAATAAAATTACTTAATCCATAGAATTGTTAGGAGGATTAAATTAAATAATTTCTGGAAAGAACTAAAAACAATGCCTAGTATAGCAAGAGATCAAAAATATGTCTACTAAGTACGTGTTCTTTTTTTGTTTGTTATCGAGACAGAGTCTAACTCTGCTGCCCAGGTTGGAGTGTGGAGTGCAGTGGCACTATCTCGGCTAACTGCAACCTCTGCCTCCCCGGTACAAGCGATTCTTCCGCCACTCCTGACCCCGTAATTCGCCCATCTCGGCCTCCCAAAGTGCTGGGATTACAGGTGTGAGCCATTGCGCCTGGCCTAAGTACACGTTCTTATACAACAGTCTCAAAAATCCCAAATACTGTGGTCTTCTTAATTTGAACACTTGGGAGATGGAATACTACTCTTGGTCCCGTGGCTGACAGTAATTTGTCTGGTGACATTTAATAAGTAATAAGCCACCAGTAATAAGTAATTTAATAAGTAATTTATGCACTCTGCTCTTCAGTTATTTTATGCGTTAAATAAAGGAGCTGGCTCAGAATTATCAATTAGATCACTTCCATATCTAACAATCTATCTATGACTTCTTCATTGAATATTTTGATGACCAAATTTTTAATAGCTCTCCATTTTTACTTTTAAAAACCTTGATAATTATACAGCAAAATATTGGACTATTATCTCTCTTTTCCTAATGTACTATAAGCTTTAAGAAGAAGGAATGCTTACATATTAAAGTTATATCATTTGCTGATGTATTTCAAAGTCAACAGATTCTTAAACTAACTGTATCCCCAAGTTGCACAGTGTTGTCTTTATTATAACACTGTATATATGTAAATGTTCTCTCCACCTCTTAATATCAACAAGACTGTTTTAAATTACATATTGCCTTGATGCTGTCATGAAGGCAGCATTCTAGCTCAAATATCTGATCTCTCTCAGGTCTACACAATTAAACTAAATACATTTTATTATTTCAAGTCAACATGTATTTTGCAATAAAGTTAAGCTTTAATTATATCTGTTTCTGAATATTTTTGTTATAAGATACCTCCAAAGGCAGAATTAGAATTGTGTGATAATGTACATGTTAAACTGATTATTATTATGAATGTAATAATCAAAATTGAATAATCTTCTTTATATTGCTAAGTGAAATGACACTATATTCAATAGCTAAAACCTTCACTAACCTAGAACTACCAGCAGAAAATCGAAGGTTGAACATTAATCATACTATGACAGGACTGAGTAGTAACTACCGTACTTTCTGTACAAGCTCAACATAATTTAATGAATGAGGTTACTTTGTTGTCTTTTTCATAATTTGCTGTTCTGTGACCCACGTCAAGAAGACTGTACAGGGACTATTTACTGATGTCTAAGTATTTCACACTCTTATTGCTTCCTGCACAGCATAAGGAAAAATGCGTTTTAAAATTAAGAATATCCATCTAAAAACTACCCAAAAGACAATGGATGAACAAACATAGATTATATTGTTCATATTTAAAATGTTCAGCCCCAAATGGAATCCTACCAGAAGTAGAATTTCTTGACAACACCTGAAAACCGCTACCTGAAAGAGTTTTCATTACTAACATAAACATTTGAAAACCTCTCACTACCAGAATTACATAAAGAAAAATCAAGCATGTCTATCTAATAATTAAAAGTTCAAAAAAATTTATTAATACAATTCTGTGAAAGATTTAAGCATATGAATGTAAAAATAAACAATCTGCTAATCTAATTTTAAGTTTCATCTCATTCTTTTCTACTCTCTCCTTGGCTATCTATTAATTAAAATGTACCTTAGAAATAGAACTTTGTTTTATTTAAAGAATATTACTTACCAGTGCCTTTATAGTATTTTGTACAGTTACCATATTCAATATCCTCCTTTTTAATATCAAATTGAGGCAAGGCAATTTTTTCTAACTGCACAGGATCCCCTGACTGCCAGATAAACCGTAAATCATCAGTTGTGTAACCAACTATAAACAAAAGTAAATAAACATGTTAGTTTAAAATATAATTAATAATGCTTTTAAAATGTTTTAATAATCCAAATGTTAAACATAGCAAAGGAAAGACAATAAGGCCTTCTTATATAAAATTGTAGTTTAAAATGTAAAGAGGTCAGATCCATGGTCACTAATGGAAATACTAGTATAAGCATTAAATGAGGAAGGCAGCAAAACACACTGTTATGTGTGTACCTATGCAACTATCTTGCATGTTCTGCACATCTACCCCAAAAGCTAAAATGAAAAAAAAAAATTTAATAAATAAATTAATTAATTAATAAAAAATGAAGATACTCATCTTAGAGAAAGAGCAAGCTAAATCAGCATATTGCACAGAGTTAAAAATCCTAGGACATCATTTACAATAACTCATTTCTCCATCTTAGAATTATTTCTAACAATCATTAACCAAAAGGTAATAAACAAGTAAGGCAAGCTTTCTGAATGTATACATTTGCAATCATGCAATATGCTACTTGAGATTTTTAAAAGAAAAGTAAGCATTGAAACTTCTAATTTTTTTTAGAAATCACTGCAAAATTCCCTAAACGGATCTGTATCACCCTAGAAGGGCAATAAAATAAGCCCTCAAAGGGACATAATTACAGCATTATTTTAGCATCCCGAAGCATACATTTTGGGCTTAGGTATGTGGCTACAATTTAAAGAATTTTACAGCACACACCAGTCTACTATCAAACTCTAAAGTGCATGTATTTTTGAAAGTAATGCTTTAGTGCATCCAGTAATGGAATCAAAATCTAAATGCACTGTTGGAAGTTTTATACAAGTCTATACTGACATACAGGCACTCATACATAACACATACAAAAACAAACACATGTGCAAACATAAAAACACACTTACATGTGCAAAATCTCATTTTATAGTTAGAAAGAAATAAATACTGCTCAACTTTAGGATCCATTTCAGTACATTATTTAAAAAACAACCATAAAGTAACTTTAGACATATAATCTAGAATACATACACAAGATATTTTGCCAGGCTATTATTCTTTACTCTCTAAAGAAATAGATGAACTTATTATAAGATGATTCATGTATTCCGGCTAAACATTCCTTGCATTTGTGTTAATTTTTCAAGTTTTAATGTCTTACTTTTATTTTAAAAAGACAAGCATCATGGGAAATTAAGTAATACATTTTATAGATAGATAATAATTTCAACTAATACACCTAGTATGCCTTTTAGTAACTCAAAAAAAATATGATCAGAGAAACACAAGATAATACAATTTTGTAAAAAATTGTTTAAATTTATTTACATTCATAGCAAATGAATGTTAGCTTGATTTACAGAATATTTTTCAACGTTTTCTAAATTTTCTGCTAAGAAAATGTGGTTTGAACATTGGAAATGCTATTGAAATTAGGACATCATTTTCTCTTGTACCTTGCCTGTATTACAAATTCAAATAATGATGGCAATTAGAATGTTAGAGTATACACCTACATCAATAAACTGAAATAAAACTAGTATGAAAATAATTTATCTTAATACAAGTTAATACAGTATTAATAAAAGAGTAACTATACTTTCCCTAAATAAATTATTTTATGACTATTTATAATCAAAGCACCAGTTTTACCACTGTTATCTAAGATGTCAGTAGAAGGTATTTCCTTGACATGTTAAACATATTATCATAATCATTTAGGTTCTCATTTACGTACAGCTCTCCAGTTGCATCTTGCAACGTTGTGTATCCATGGGAAACAATGTCAAGTCCAAAGGACATGAAAGAGTAATAGATAACCTGAAAGTAGAAACGCGTCTTAGAAATAATTTAATATACTTCTCTGTCATTCATTGATTTTTGAAGGAAAATACATATGCACAAATATTAAATATAAAAGCATACCTCATGCTGACAAGGACATCTCCATCACGAAAAATAAAGAGGAGGATATTTTCCTGGGTTACATCATGAAAATTGGCACTTTTTTCATTTGCAAAAAATAAATCAGGTTTCCATAAACACTTATACATCGTTGGGTCCACTGTCAGTGCATCTGAACCCCTAAAATCGCTGGGAAGCTTCAGCCTGGGGTCATTCCATTTTTGTCTCAGGAAGATGTTAACTCTATAGTCCTGAAGAAAAAGTACATGCGTGCACATGTGTATGTTTATTGCTGTTTTAAAGAACTTATTCAGCCACAAAACAAAAAGAGCTACAATGATTAGTGGCACAAATATTTTTGTTCTTCCAATATCAACCAGGATCACAGCAACCGCTTCGCAAAAGAAGAGCTCCATTAGCAGGGTAAAGAAACTTGTCTCTATGTAATTACTCTCTACAGACATTCTGTAGCACTTGCTAGCTCGAACATCAGAATACAACCTTATTGATAGTTCCTTTACCTTTATACAAACACCAATTATTATAGTTGATTAGGTGGTAGTAACATAAAAGCATGAGAACCATTAAATATTGCTATCATTCTTCCCAAAACCTTTTTGTCCAAATATACATATATCTTAAAATTAAAACTCATAATGAAATTTAGATTATTACTTAATATTTGATGATCATTGTGACACCTACCAAAATTAATTCAAGAATGTCCAAGACTAAAAGCCTATCTTTCTCATAACGTGAAGGCTTTCGACAGATACAATGTGGTGAAAGTTTTTATCCATTCCTGGAAGACATGCATGGCCCTCCACTTTAGAAGGAATACATATTAGTTTCAAGCATTTCCTTATAAAATATGAATTATATAACCTTAGCAAAAGCATGTGGGTGATAGCCACTTAATATCATTTTGAACACTCAATAGTATTCAATTTAAATTATTTGCTAAGCAACTTCCTAGAAATAATTTGCCAAAGTTATTGGCATTCTAAAACTATACACACTGAAAATTATTCTATTACATTCTGTATTAGTCTGTTGTCATGCTGCCAGTAAAGACATACCTAGGACTGGCTAATGTATAATGGAAAGAGGTTTAGTTGATTCACATTTCACATGGGATAGGAGGCCTCACAATCATGGCGGAAGGTGAAGGAGGAGCAAAGGCATGACTTACATGGTGGCAGGCAAGACAGCATGTGCAGGGGAGCTCTCCTTTATAAAACCACGAGATATCATGAGACTTACTCACTATCACAAGAACAGCAGGGAAAAGACCTACCCCATGATTCAATTACCTACCACCAGGTCTCTCCTGCAACATGTAGGAATTATGGGAGCTACAATTCAAGATGAGATTTTGGTGGGGACACAGCCAAACCATGTCACCTCCTTTAAGTGCTATGTTTTATCAAGGTAAATCACCAAAACCCGGTAACTTTGAATTGCTATACTGAAAACACGCATTCAAAATATTTTGATAAAACATTATGTCCTTAATTTGTTATTAAGTTTCAGCATAAGAAATAACCAGATGAAGTTGTCTGTGTATATTTTACATACTTGTTAGAGCTGTGACCCCTTATTGTGATCAATGACTCTTATATGAAAATACACAGGATGGATTCCTTATTTAATTTTTAATTTGTTAGAAATATATTACTATCATACCATTATATAGGTATATACCATGTGATAAGCATCCTTAATGTCAAGTGCTTTGCAAAACTACATTTAATCCTCAGAATTTACATGATCAATATGCTTTCCTGATGCTTTTATATGCCTCATATAACTGGAGAATAAGACTTCGTTGTGTTTTTCTTTTTGTGTTGTAGTTGGAAAACTAAACATTAACTCTACTACCTATTGCATTAACAATTTCTCTCTCAGACCCTGGTGCAATTCCCATTGTGTGACTCTTGCACATTTAGTTCTTTCTCAATTACATCATTGTGCTTTTTGTTATTATATACCATAAATCTTTCTAAAATAAAGATGGATAAAAAATAAATAAAATAACAGTCTAGATAGTGCCTTATTTGTGACAAGGCTATTTCAGTATTATTTGTGTGTAGCTGCCAAGAAACATTGCCAATGTGGCTTCCAGAGGTAGAATGCTTTCTTTCAGCCTAATATTAGTTTACTCTCTTTTAATAGAATTTTACATATATGTATAAGGATGTATGTATTAAGGCCTCATAGGTATTCTTTTTTATTTTAGTTTTTTATTTTTGTTTTTTGAGACAGGGTTTTGCTCTGTTGCCCAGGTTGGAGTGCAGTGAAACTATCACAGTTCACTGCAGCCTCAACCTCCTGGGCTCAAGTCATCCTCCTTCCTCAGTCTTGGGTAATATTTTTTAAAATTTTTATAGAGATGGTATCACATCATGTTGGCCAGGCTGGTCTCAAAAGTCTGCCTCAAGCAATCTTCCCTCCTTGGCCTCACAAAGTGCTAGGATTATAGATATTAGCCACCATACTCAGCCACTCATTGGTATTCTTTATCCAGACCAAAACAAATATCTTTTGGAACATAGGTTGGCTTGCATCTCAGTAATTAATTTCTAAAGATTTTATATCAGTATTTTATAATAATATTCATGATATTATCTGACAGAAATTAAAGAAATGGTAATATTTAACTTCAGCATGTTTTGCATAACTAAAAAAGAAGTCATTCTATATTTTGGGGGTGAAGGTTCATAAGTTAAGCCTACACTATACAATATTCCCCTTAAAAATTTCATACATGCGCACGTTTTAGAAGCATGATTACATGTTCTACCTATCAAAATGATATTGTTAAGTGATCTAAAATTACAAACCAAAATTAGCTATCTTTTTAAATTTCTATAGCAATTTTAATAGTGTTTCTCCATGTGAAGTTTACTATTTTAAATGCTTCTTGGAATCTTATAAATCTTTCTACACAATCCAAGAATACATTTGTGTTTTTTATCAGTATTAAGTCCAAGCATTTTAATCAGCACAAAGCTGTGTAGGATAGAGAAAAGACCTACATAGCATTGACAAAATAAAAACCATCTACGGGAAAATTAGAAATGATGTAAGGACATTTTATTTATAGTTAACCACCATTTTTAGCCTTTATGCAATCATAAATAACTTCTTAAAAAATAATAATAACCTAATTTATAAAAACTTACATAATGGAGTCAGCATAGACTTGGAAATATAAAAGGCCTGATTAAGAGCTCATCTCGAAATCTTAAAAGATTTGACCCTGAACAAGTTTCTGAGTTTCTTAACCCTTCTAAATTATATATATATATATGTGCATATATATGCGTGTATATATATATATATATATATCCTATTACAAGGATTAAATAAAATACTCAGTGTAAAGGATTAATATAGAATGTGCTGTATAAATAAGCAGGTTTCCTTCATTTCCTTCCCATTTTACATCCTTGGAAATCCAGCTACACATTACTTCATAGACTTTAAGAAAACATTTATTTAAATTCTATCTAAATTTGTAGGTAATTGACTCACTGGTTCATTCATTCAAAAATTATTTATTAATGATATATTCCTTTTCATAATCTGGTTTGTAAGGATACATCTGTGAGTTCCCCTTGCTTTTAAAAATTAACTATGAGGGATATAGACCATCAGTCAAGAGTAACTTGAAAAAGGCTACATCCAAATTAAAAAAAAAAAAACACTTCACAATGGAACATCTAACTTAGACTCTAGAGATAAATTTAAGCTAACTAATGCATTGACACCTATACTGAGATCTGAAGTTAGAGAAACCTGGGTCTAAATTCTGTGCTAAAAAATTTACTATGTGAGTTTAAGTCAAGGTATTTAACTTCTCTGAGCCTCAAATTCTTTGTCAATAAAATTAGTCCACAGTAACTCTTAAGAATTAAAGGAGATATTCTACCTAAAGCGTGAAACCTGGCCCCAAGTGAGTACTCACAAAACTTAATTAATTTTATTATATGTATTCCTAACATTATTATCATTATCTCTGTTATCCCCATTTTGAATACTCAGTCATTACTATCGACAGCATTCCTTTTCTATTGTTGTAAAGATGCTACCTAGAGGTTTAGTTGGCTGCTAAACATCATTAAAACTAACATTGTACTAATTCTTCAAAAGCTTTTAGAAGGCACTTATTGTATGTACTATAAATCAAGCATTACATTAGGTGCTAGTCATACAGAGATCAACACAAAACAGTACTAGAAAGCAAATCTGAGATTTTTCAGACTATTACTCAGATTTCACTGACTAGAGATACACAAACTCACATGGCAAACCTGATGTGTGGACTAACAGAATAATACATCTACCTGTTATATTCCAGATTAAATTCAGTGATTAAAGAGGCTCACTTAACAAATGGTTTTGCTGGGCTGGGTAAAACAATCATTCCTTCCTTCATTTGTTCATTCAATCAATAGTGATTCATTAAAGACTTCTGGTGTTCAAAGGTCTGAGCTACCAGTCTGAGAGGGATAAGAACATGGGGTCAATACCCTCAGGAAGTGATGATTAAACAAGTCATGAAACAACTGGTAAAGACCCTAAGGGATGTAAGAACAAAACAATAATAAATGATCACATCAGACACAAGGGATCAGGAAAGGCTGTAGAACATGAGTCTGGTGAAGTTCCCAAAGAGTAAGAATTTTGACAGGTGGTGACATGTGGGAAAAGCAGAACAAAAATAGAGGCAAAAAGATACCACTTCTTAATAGTTTCATCAACAATTCAAAAGAATATTAAATATCGAGATGGAGAAAATGGCCCAAAAAATTCAAGGTCATCACTAAACAGGGACCAAGCAAAAGACAATGGAAAGGTAGGAATTAAAATCTTAAGAAGTATACAAAGAACTCTTGAAACTCGACAATCAGAAAACAAACAACTCAATTAAAAAGTTGCCAAAAGACCTGAACAGGTATTACCCGAGATGGCAAATAAGCATATGAAAATATGATCAACATCCTATGACATCAGGGAAAGGCAAATTAAAACAACAATGAGATACCACTACACACCTATTTGAATGGCCAAATCCAGAACATTGACTATAACAAAGGCTGGCAAAGATGTGGAAAAGAGGAACAAACTCATTCATTGTTGATAAAAATGAGAAACTGTTCAGCTACTTTGGAGACAGTTAGCAGTTCCTTACAAAATGAAACATACTGTTACCATATGATCCAGCAATTACACTCCTTGGTATTCACTCAAAGGAGTTGAAAACATGTCAGCATAAAACCCTTCACTTGGATGTTTATTGTAGCTTTATTCATAATTGATGAAAATGTCATTTGGTAGATGAATGGGTAAGTAAATTGTGACACATCCAGACAATGGAATATTATTCAGTGCTAAAAAGAACTGAACTATCAAGCCATAGAAAGATAAGACGGAACATTAAATGCATATCACTAATTAAAAGAAGCCAATCTGAAAAGGTCACATACTATACGTTTTCAATTATCTGACATTCTGGAAAAGGCAAAACTATGGAGATAGTGGTGCCAGAAAGCAAGATTTCTGGTGCCAGAATATAAGAAGTGGTGCCAGAATTTAAGAAGAAAGGGATGAACAGGCAAAGCACATATGATTTTTAGGGCAGCGAAACTCTTCTGTATAATAGTATAATGGTGAAGTAATATCATTATACATTTGACAAAACCCATGGAATGTACTAAACTAGGAATGAAACCTATAAATGATAAACTTTGGATGATAATGTTAAACTATATTTGACATTATCAAATTATATTTGATAACAAATGTACCAGTTTAGTGTGTTTATCCACTCATTTACTAAACAACACTTCTGTCAATTATGAATAAAGCTACAATAAAGTCTACATTGAGTCTACCAAAAGAAGTGATTGCAAAAAAATTACCATAAACAACAAAAAAGTAAAGAAATACAAGGTTAAGAAAAAAATATCCACAATTTTGAGAAGAGGCAAAAATTTGTTTGTCCTTTCAATATCATACTAAAACAATATCTACCAAGCCCACCTAAAGGCCCTGTGACTCTCCAGGACACTGCAACTTTGAATTGACACTTTCTATTGATTAGGGTTATGACTGTAAAATTAGATAACTTTTAAATAATTGATGTTACTTATGATTTCTGTCATATAAAAACAATTTCATCAAGATGATACCCATAGTTCTCTGAATAAACATGAACAAATTTTGTTTATTTAACAATCTAATCTAAGCATTATTTCTTTTGCTTCTGTCTCTTTAATTCTTCTTTGAATTAGCTTTATTATGCTATTGGTTCCCTTAATAGTGCATCAAATAAATCATTCATATTTCTTCACTATAAGTCTGTCTTAAACTTTTAAAAATTATATATTTTCCTCAAAGACTTAAACACATAATTTCTATATGATCCAATAATTCCAATCCTAGGTTTATATCCCACAAAACTGAAAGCAGACACTCCAGCAAATATGCTTGTACACCCATGTTCATAGCAACATTATTTAAAATAGCCAAAAGGTGGAAATAACTTATGTCTATTAACAGATAACCAAACTTTAGTATATATATGCACACACAATGGAATATGATTCAGCCATAAAAAATGAATAAAATTCTAATACATGCTACAACATGCCTGAACCTTCAAAACATTACCAAAAAAAAAAAAAAATCAAGACCAAGTTTGTTCAAAATTATTACTTAAAACAGGAATACATAATGAAAACAAAAACATGAAACAAAGCGACACAAAAATATCTGGGAGGGTAAGCATTTAAAAGACTAGCCAGAAAACAGAAAAAGAAAAAAATCCTAAGAATGTGATTTCGCCAAACCAAAAGAACAAAAGCTTTGTGATGGTCAATAGCAGTAAGTGCCACTGAAGGCAAAGTACAGAAAATAAAAAAAAAAAAAAAAAAAAAAAAAAAAAAAACTGACTACTTTCAGCAAATGTAGAAGCCACTGAAAACTATGGCAAAAACATTTTTGGCACAGAGTGTATCGAAAACAAGATTGCAGAGGATTAAGGAGTGAATGGAATACAAAGTTCCCTTCTATATAAAATGGAGATAATAATCATACACTCACAACACAGTGTTTTAGGAGGAATTCAATGAGATGATATATGTAAAGTACATGAACTGCACCTGGAGATATTAGGCTCTAAACAATTTTTTCATTTTATTAGGAAATATCCTTTATGCTATTGTTATTCCTTTTTAATGCTTGTAAAGTGATTAATACGCTTTTTTGCTTCAAAAAATTCTGCATATAGTGTAACATATTTGGGTTTCTCTGTACTGAGATAATCCACCTACAATTACACTGAACAGTCATTAACCTCTAGATATCAAATCTCAACACTATACATTTGTTAGCATTTCCTAAACGCTTAGCACTATACATATTTTAGCATCTCTTAAACTCTTCTTCTTGCTTTAAGCTGCACCATTGTAACCTCAATATACCACAAAAAAAAGCTCATATGGATCTCTATTCCAATCATGTTTTTTTTAAATAGAACTCCATCAGAGCTGTATCCCAATGAGCATCGCCAAAACTGGAAATAGCCTACTTCATTGGTTCATTCAATGTATCACTTTGATTGTTATGTCTTATTTCATTATGAAGGTGCTTCAAAGATGCTTTTCTATTAGTTATAAGGCTATATAATATTACAATTCAAAACAAGTTGCAGCGAGTTTATGTATCTTTTATCTTAAAATTTTACAACTTAATAGTTTGGGTTGAACATTCATTAAAAGATAAAAGCTCATTAGTTATATGCTTTGGTTAATGTTTTATGAGTATTTTCAAATAATTACTAGTTATTGTCATTTCAAATGCCTTAAGATAACCATCTTTGAAACCCATTTATTTTCATTTTCAATTATTCAATCACACTAATTATAGCTCTATCATTTATTTTGCAAGTAACAAATTCCCATCAGAAACAGACTTCTTTAATGAGTGGGAAATTACTTAATTGCTTTTAAAGTACTTGGTGACAAGTAATATTCATTGTTCATTCCAAATAACACACTATTAGTCATTATCTGGAAAAATGGATGGTCTCCAAAAATTTTTAGAACCAATTAACACTCAAATTAAACTGTTTCTTCAAGGCAATAAAACATTTCACAATAAGACACCATAATCAGTTAATCTCATAAATATTTTAATATTAAGAACTGTTTATCTATACTTTGTAATGTTGTTAGAATAGCTCACATATGTAATCTTTAATTCATTTGTTTTCTTTACATTATGGCAAAAATTAGCATTCAAATAAATAAAAGAGTTCAGCTGTTATAGCATCTGGCAGCATTATAATTAAAGTTCTGTCAATAGGGCTATTAAAAGCCTGGTTTGAAAAAGATTTAAAATTTAGCCTCTAGTCAGGTTAAAAGTTGCATATAAGAATGTCTGTAAAAGCTCTTAGGTTACATATTAGTGATTTTTCTAAGTACATCATTTGTCAAGGTTTTTAGATAAAGACTCTTCAGTAACACCTTGTGGATAATCACTTGTTCTAGATCTATCCCCATAGTCCATTTCTACTAGGAGTGCCTGGTAGGCGGTACGATGGTGCCACACTAGACCGGAAACCCCGTAAAGAACAGCACCCTGCTGAGGCTGGGTATACAAAGTATCCAATACACTTCTATTAAATACAAGAATGGGGACATGCCTTCTGTGTCAGAAAGTTAACAGTTCAGAAAGTTTTCTAGCATTCTTCACACCATTCATTTATTTTTTTCCATATTCATTAATAATAATAACCAAATTATTGGAAAGAGAAAACAAAACCTGGACATTTTTCATCCTTCCTCAATGCCTAACATGGTACTCTTAATTGTAAAATTTAATCACCAATGCTTCTCAATAATGTAACTTGAAGAAAAAAGGTAATGAATGAGGAAAGTATTCATAATAAATTGTTCAGTTTCATGTACATACACTAAAAATAGTAACTTTGACAAAGAGAAAGAACTAAAGTATATTTTAACTACTAAAAACATATATATTTTTAAAAGTTACATCCTTAATAGAATAAACCTTAATGAGTGAGAGATTTAAGTAATTAGTAAAATATAACTGATTCTTTTGGCATTTCCATATATGGATAAAGTTATGTTATAATCAGATAATCTTCCAGCTAGGCATGGGAAGAAGTTACATGCAATCAGATAAACCGATAATCCTCCAGCTAGGCATGGGAAGAAGTTACATGCAATCAGATAAACCTCCAGTAGAATTCGGGAGGAAAAAAATACTAACAAATGCTCAGTATCTGTACTGGTTTCCAATTGCCACTATCATAAAATCACCAAAAACGGTGGCTTAAAGCACCACAAATTTAGTATCTTAGAGTTCTGTAAGTTAGGAGACCAAAATCATGTTCACTGAGCTGAAGTCGAGGTTTCTGCCTGAAGGGCTGGTTCCTTTGAAGCCTCTGAGGAAAGAATCTGTTTCCTTGGCTTCTTCAGAGTCTGGAGGTCACCTGCACTCCTTGACTCACGGTCCCTTCCTTGCCCGACCACCGCTTCATGCTTCCTTCATCACGGCTACTACCACTGATCCTGATCTTGCTGTCTCTGTCTTATAAGAACGCTAGCAATTACACTGACTCCACCTGAACAAACTGGGATACTCGCCCCCAATCTCCAAATATTTAATCACATCTGAAATGTCCCTTTTATCATATAAAACAGCACATCCATAAGTTTGAAAGGATATAAAATTTATCCTGTAGTGAGATTAGAATTTTCATGTAAGAATTGCAATTACTGGTGATTAGGACATGAACATCTTTAGGGGGCCATAATTCAGCCAACAACAGGGTGCAAACCCTGAACATGAATAACATGAGAAAAATGAAGATGAAATAAGCTTAGTGTTTCTAATTTTACATCTAAGATGTAAAATCTCCTAAGATGTGAAATAATATTATTCTACAGTAAATTCTATTATTCTATAGTAAATGCTTTAAAATTCACAACAAAAATAAAAGATAAAGAATAGTAAACTAAGGCAAATTTTAAGGAAAGTATTTTAAATCTAAATATAGAAATATGTAAAATAAAATTGCTTTAAAACGACGAAGATGAGCAATGACCAAGAGCTAGAATTAAGCTTTGTGGTGAATTCCAAATATGATTTTTTTTCCTTGACAATCATGGCTGTGTTTCCCAAAAGGAGTTGCAATCTATTATTAAACAAAAAGCCATGGAACAGAAAGGCACAGAAAGTTGACAGGATCCTGAATTACAGTGCAATAATAACTCAATATAATTACAAAGCATGCCTAATCTAAAGAAAGAAAATGGTTTGTATAAACAGGTTTTTATTTCCACGAAAGAGCTTTTCTGTATTTCTGATAAGGTAAAGTGTCAGTGTATAGATTATGACAATAACCCATAATATCCAATTTTCCACACTTAAGTTCAATAGTTCACATTTTCAGTTATGAAAATCCTGCTGATTAAAGCCAAAGTTAGGAATTGAGTGGAAACTCAACAAATATTGTAAGCATAACTGCAGAGGAGATGTCACCTACCCTCTAACAAATCATTCTTCTCACTGATTTGAATGCTTTTATTTCAGTTGTCACAAACAGTAGCACATAAACTGATAGAACTAGAACTGACTGTTCCAGCAACTTCAAATTGGGATGATAACATTTATTTGACAATTTTGGTGATGCTACTATTACTTTCAGTAAATACCACTTACAGCATTAATAAATATGCCTTACAAAAATGTAAGGTAGCAAAATACAAATGAGTGCACACACATGAGAAATAGGAACTATAAAGCTTCACAATTAGGCCATACAACAGGCTGAAGAGGCATATAACTGAGGGACCATGTTAACTTATCTTCCCAGGTCCACAAGGGGTGTGGCTGCAAAGGCAAGAACTTCCCGGCACCATACCCCTATCCACCCCCATCCAGGAGCCTAGAGTTATTTGTCTAACTTTCCCTCGGGATGGTAGACTGCCCAGCGGAGCTTCTTTTGTTTAGAAAGCCCCAGGAAAGCTGTGGGAGAACTGTAAGCCAGACAGCCAATCAGATGTCAAAGTCAAAGATCAATCACTCCAGCGGAAGGTTGAAGGATCTCCTCTCATGGGACAAGAACTTGAATGGGGCGGGAGTATCTCAGATTAAAAGACCTCCTGCCTCTCATCTGTGCGGACTCCATCTCTGGATCCCCTCCCATGACAGTGTGGGACATCTCTCTCTTTTTCTCTCGCTCTCGCTCTTGCTCTCTCTTTCTCTCTCTTTCTCTCTCTCTCTCTGTCTCTCTCTGTCTCTCTTTCTCTCTCTCTCTATCTATCTATCTATCTCTACCTAATAAATCGCTTTTCTACAAAACTCTTTGGGTCTGATATTTACTGGAATGGGCCCATCATTCCAGTAGGGCCTCCTCCCCCATTCCTGGGGCAGGGGGGCCAAAAACCTGCAACACCCAGTTATGTAACCACAGAGATGCCGAAAACTTAAGGAATATTAGTATAATGTAACTTTCCCTCCACTACACAATAATGGTTTATGAATAATATGAGAAGACTTCTAGTTTAGCCAGCAACATTTAGCATCTAAACTTAGAGGAAAAAAAAAAAAAGCAGAAACAATTTTTTTCCAAATAGAATTGGTTAAAATCTCCTGACAATAACATTAATGCCAATAACCTTGCTTCCTTATTTGTTTGACAATCAATATCATCTACTGATGAACTGCGCTGCCCCTTTTCCTTTAAAAGTTGCCCCTTTCTGACACCTGACTTGTGCTATTCATGTTATATCTTCTCCCAGGCTCTGCATTCTGCATTGTGCTTTCTTTAATAAGCAACTGCTAGTTGAAGTAGACTGGTTTGAACTGCAGAGGAAAGTGCCGGGCAATACTCAAGCTTTTTCAATATCAAGACTTCCTTTGGCATGATCTCGGCTCACTGTAACCACCACCTCCCAGATTCAAGTGATTCTCCAGCCTCAGCCTCCCAAGTGGCTGTGATTGCTGGTGTCTGTCACTATGCCCAGCTAATTTATTATTAGTAGTAGTAGTAGTACAGATGGGGTTCATTATGTTGGGCAGGCTGGTCTTGTACTCCTGACCTCAAGTGATCCACTTGCCTCGGCCTCCCAAGGTGTTGGGATTACAGGCATGAGCCACTGTGCCTGGCCAGGTTTTCCTTATTTGTGTAGGGGAGATTTCTAGGAGGCTAGTAATAGACAAAGTCACACATATACAGTAGGACTGCTAATGCAATTAGAAATAATTCATTTTTTTTAAGGATGAGATACTATTAGAAAATTTTAAATTAATTTGCTAATCTATGACAACCAAAGAGTCACCATCACCGGCAAAGTAGTTGCTATGCCAGTCAAAATACTGTTGTTTTAATTTTGTAACTTTTTCACTCCCTTTAGTAACACAGCAAGGGCATAACAGACTCAAACGCAAGTCTGTTGGATGGCACACCTCACACACAGTCTACCATTACATTGCCATGAACGTACATCCTGTATGTAGACAAATCTATTATTCTCTGCTTTCTCAAAATCTTGTTTTGGGGACCTTTTTTGTTTGTTCATTTTGAAGAGGTACCCTCTCATATAACTCCTGTCCAGGCAAAAAGACTACCCTTTTGGGTTACATTTCTGAGTCATCACTATTACGTTCTCACCATTGTTTATAAAAAATTATGAAGAACAAGTATTGTCTATATGCATCTTTTTCCTTTGGAAGATACTTTAATGTAATTTATTTATCTATAGTAACTTATGCTTTCCTAACTATTAAGCAACAAGTTATTAGAGCATTTGCATTGAGAAGATGGAGCAAATATATAAAATATTACTATCAAATGACATATGTGTACAATTCTACTTTAAAGGGTATATAAAATAAATATTGCTAGAAGGAAAAAAAATTACAATAAAATGGAATATTTAAGTCCATTTAATGATTGTAGTTCTGATTCTAAACATTTAGGCTATGTCTGGTCAATACAAAGTGAAGGCCAAATTGGTTTTCATCCAGGGTCTATGATCAAAGAAATAACAAATATAAATAATTTGACTCCTCTAGATAAAGGTCTTCAAAGTTTTCAAAACCACACTCTGTAGTAATGACATTAGTCTGTTATTAAGCCATCTAAATGTTCAACATTAGTCTACTGTTTAAATATGTTCCACCAACCCTTTTACTTAATTAAGCAAATAGCAAATTTATTTGTTCATTTATTCGTTCAACATTAGCTAATAGAAAAATTATTTATGTGTTCATTATTTATTGAGTGCCTGTCTTATGTATTTTATGGAAAATGAAGAAGCAGAATACATTATTGCTAACTTTATGAGTTTGATAGTCCATTAGAGAATAAAAAGAATACATACAAAAGTAATTTAATTACAGTATAGAAGCTATTAGATCTAAGTAACAGGCAAATAATAGAGATGAAAAACCTAGATTGTAAAGAGTGGACAAAGTGGGTAAGAATAGCCATAAAAATCTCTGCTAAGAAGATAAGAGAAGATCAAGAATAAAGAGTAAGGGTACAGATGCCATGGTGAAAATTTATTGAATATGGTGCCAAGAATAAGTTATTCTCGGCTAACTACTGGGATGGGTCTGTGCAGAGGAGTGAGAGGATAAAATATTAGAAATTATGAAAAATTTTATCATCATCAAATAATCTGTAAGAAATTCTTTTACTATCCCATGCTCCCTGGTATTTTTTTTTTTTTTTTTTGAGATGGAGTTTCGCTCTTGTTACCCAGGCTGGAGTGCAATGGTGCGATCTCGGCTCACCACAACCTCCACCTCCTGGGTTCAGGCAATTCTCCTGCCTCAGCCTCCTGAGTAGCTGGGATTACAGGCATGTGCCACCATGCCCAGCTAATTTTTTGTATTTGTAGTAGAGATGGGGTTTCACCATGTTGATCAGGATGGTCTTGATCTGTTGACCTCGTGATCCACCCGCCTCGGCCTCCCAAAGTGCTGGGATTACATGCTTGAGCCACCGCTCCCGGCGGGTATTTTCAACTCAATACAACCGAGCAACTACAGATGAGACCTACCAGAATTCCTTCCTGATATTTGGAAGGAATTCAGTATTTGTTACAATATAGATACTTTAATGACACCTACTCAGCTAGCTCAGTAGGTATCATTAATGTATCTATATTGCAAAAGAGAAAAAGAGATCCTTGCATTCGCTGACCTAAAACTCTCTTAGGTCTGATCACAGAGGCATGCAAGATAAAGAGTGGGGATGTTTCCCATAGGACGCAATATCTTGACAGATGAGTTTCAGTATTAGTGGAGTGGTATCATGCTAGATAACCAGGGTACAGAATGGGGTATGGAGATCAAATAGATTCCGGTAAAGTTTTACCTTGAGAAAATGATATCTTCGACTATTGGAAAGTGAAGTACATAGATAGATTAACCACATTTTCAGTTAATGAGTGCTATGCTGTCTCTTGAGTCATATATGGTAATTTATATTTTACTTCAGAAAGGTCTCCTAGTGATTTATAATGCATGCCTATGTTATTTAAATGATGTAAAAGGTCACTTGAAGTGAATCCCAAAATCTTTTAAATAATTCTCTAAAAATATCTACACTTCGTCAATTATTCTGCTTAAATATACACTTCCACAAATAAATAACACTCTCATCACATTTAAAACATAAACATAGTCATCATTAATTAAATGCAATATACAATTGCTTTTATAATATGCTATGCTGCTACTATTAGGAATAATGGAGTAAATATTTTAAGTAATTCTTTTACTAGTCTAAGATATTCCCGGAAAAAATAGACTGTACTCTTGCTATTCTTACTCTGCTTGCAGTCAAAATCTTACATTATTACTTAATAAAATATAAGTATCTCCAAAAAAATACAGGAAAAAAAAGTTGGGTCTTCTTTCTTCTACCTGAAGTATTATTTCATCATGTGGTTTGTCAAAAATGGCACAGATGTAATATTCTAAAACCTTAAAAAGCAAATAGACTTTGTCAAATGGCTTTTAAGAGCCTTAGGACATCTGCTAATGTTACTGTATCGACAACTTTGTCCCTAACGTCCATCTTATCACGGACAACAGCCACTCCCTCAAACCTCTTTCCTATTCCTTTCAAGATGCAAGTCTGCCTGTCACTCCTTCCCAGTCGTCATCTGTCTTTCCCTGGCCCTTTAATCTTGCTGCACCATCTTTTCAAGGAGTTCATGTTGCCCCATCCTATGGAAATCAATTTCCTTATTTGCTTCTTACATTTCTCTGTTCTACGTATCACAAAATGAACAAAATAAATAAAGCAAGGATTCTCCTCAGGAAACTGGAAGAAGAAAAAACTGAATACTTAAAACATTTTTGAATGTTCCAGCATACAAGCATATTAAAAAACAAAACCAAAAAATGTTCCTTGGACTTCACAGCATACATCCTTTCCCCAGGTTTTCTCCTGAAAAACTGTGTATCCAATAACAGTTTTTCAGAAGGAATACATCAATTCTTCCAAGTCTGTAAGTTTTAATGCAACATTAAAGCTAAATTTGAGTTTCAAGATTATGTGGTAACAAATCACTCATTTAATAAAATCTAGAAAGTTGGACATTTTATACTAGGAAAGGGCATGCATTTTTTAGTTACTCCTGATTTTTCACTTTTAATGTTACTTTAACTATCTCCTTCTTTAAATATTTGACAAAATATTAAATTAATTACAATCTTACCATTGTTGTTTCTTGAATGGATCCAAAACTGTTAATAAAAATGTTGACCACTACATCAACAGGAATGCCTATGAATAAAAATTAAGAATATATTTATTAGCAGTAAAAATACTTGGCCAGAATCATCATAGATTTTTGTTTTATACATTCAATTATCATATTTTTTCTAATCCACATGGAATGCAAAATCTATGGCTTCAGTATAATATATTCATAACTGCTACTAACTTATTTTTCTAAATAGGGATCATAATACAAATAAAAAATGAGTTCAATTGTATTTTTATAACGCTCTTTTTTTCAGGAAGAATTATGTCTTAAATTGTAGAGACTCTGGAAAATAGATATACCTTTAAATCTTTTTTTAAATTGCCTTAATACATTTATTTTAAGAAAATACAAATTACTCGTTAAAAATTTATTTTTAAAACAGGGTTTAATTTGTTCACATTTTTCTGATCAGTTCCAATTCTTACTTTAATAGGTAAAACAGAATTCAATAAATTTTACTTATAATTATTACGTTTTAACTTTTAATTCATGGAAATGTAAAGTCAATTGGACACATAACAAAGTCATTATAAAGATTTTTTCCTGACCTTTTGAAAAATAACTTGAAAGTTCACAGAGTGAGAACTAAGGTATAACATTGCAAATTTCTTTCTATTTTTTTGTTTTTCAACTCACTGTGGCTGCTGGTTGGGCTAACAAAGGGAAAATGTGAATTTAGCCTTTTAGCCACATAACCACTAACTGATGAAAAACAGGTGGTGAATCAATATATGCTAGACATGTGACAACCCAGACCCTGGCTGTTGTTGAAAGTAACTGAATAGGTCCTGGTAATGAACAAAAACCCATTTTTACAACATAGTTGTATAACTTCAGTTGACTAGAAGCAGCTGCAGACCTTTTTTTTTTCTTCAAAAGGCAAAAAAAAAAAAAAAAGAAAAGAAACATCAAGCCTTATAATTTTAATCTGATCTACATTAATACCTGTTCTTAACCAGCAACAAGGATTATAGTTTTCCAGAGATTTTTTTTTTTTGTGCAGCTTTTTTCTAATTCATCAAAAGGACAAAAGAAGTCTATACAGCTGTACAATCTGCTCATGACCTATTTTATTGTAAGTGTAGCTTTGGTTCTTAAAAGACATGATAAATGGTAATATCTAACTGGAATAAAAATAATCTATGTTGTAGTCACTTTTATTCACAAAGTTAACATGCTTTTAAAAATCGTTTATCCATTTTTTTTTAGCAAAGGAATAGAGAGAATATTCCAGTAATGTGAAATACTAACAAAAAGTAAGAAAGAATCTAAATATACATCAGAACTGTTCTCTTTCCCTAAATGAGGAAATGATCCTTCTGCAAATTATAACTCTAGTGTCTGTGAATGAAAGCCAGATCTATTTCCAGAGCCTAAATTTTAAACCACTCAGGTTAAGAATAGTACTTAGAAAACCCATTACAGAGGTTGGTCTATTAATTCTCAGTATATCCTTTTTTTTGCATTTTTAAAAATGGGTAAGCCATAAAACAATTATAATTCATATTTTACTTATCTTTGAATAATTTAGGCATTAAATTGCTTTGAACCTAAGGACATTTTTGTTATATGTCACTTTGAAATCTTACTGTTTTGAATATCACAAAGCATATACACACAAAATTAATTTTGTATGTATATACTATATAGATATAAAATTAATTTTTAAACAATAAAAATGAAAATTTATGTGTGGGAGACAAACCTTTGAAGTTTGGTCTTATCCTGGGGTCGTAACTGACCAATAACCTGTTCAAGATATTGCTAGTGGAGTTGGCAGGTACTCGGGCGAGGTCCTCTGCTGACTGCTGACTATAAGAGAGAGAAAAATCCTTATAAGTAGTTATAAATAGCAAACAACAGAAATGGGTAATCTTCATTGGGAGGAAAGACTGCCTTTCTGAGACAAATCCACAACCATAGCATGGCTTTTTCAAAGAGAAATCGAGACTAGTAAATATTGTTAAAAACCCAGAAGACATTGTTACTTAATATATATATTAACAATAATTTCACTAAGTGGATGAAACATTGCTCTACACACTCCATGTTACTTTCTATCAAGTAAAATTAAGCAGATCGCTTACTTGTTCTGAAGCAACCTGCTGTCAAAATCTAGGCAAGTACAAAGGGAGTGCACACAATGAGAATAAAACAGCAAAGAACATTTTTGAACAATGTGTAATGTTAACCTGCCAACACAAAAATGATCTGACCAGCGACATGGTCTAAGAATTCATAAAACAATTATGCTGACATTTATAAAATAATATTTCCCCAAGAAACACAATGGAGGGTCTCCTCACTCAGCTAAATATGGCAGCCTGGGAGGCAGAAAGGAACTGGTAAAAGATGTTTCTCTGTTATCAGATAAATGAAACAAGTAAAGTATACTATACCGAGCTGTAAGAGATAACTACCTATTTCTTTTCTGTATATGTGTGTCATCAACTCTTTATTAAGAAGAGGAAAATCTGCATTGTTTTGCTATTTTAGTTAACTTTGAATAATGATAAGTGATAAAATTGGTGGTTGCTTAAAAGCCCTTCTTTAAAAAGGCACTTTCTTGGAAGCCAAGGAAAATGTTTTGTTGTTTTTGTTTGGGTTTGGTTTATTTTGCCCCCCATAAAGTCTTATGCATAATATTTTCCCCAATACCTACACACATACAAAATCCATGACAATCACAAGGAAAAGTAAAACTATACTTGGAGCATCTAGCACAGCCTTTTCCGCATTGATACGGTAAAAAGTCTCAATTTCATAAATGATATTAATTTACATGAAGGAAACTTAGATGCAACAGGCTTGGCTTTGTATTGAAACCAAAACTCTTTTTTAGGCATTTCTGAGCTAATTATCATATAATCTGCTGATAAGAGGCAACCATTATAGGTGAGATATAAAGAAGGAAATTTATGAAATAATCTAATAATTCTATGAGTTGATACAGACAACCCTTTCAAATAGAAATTCAGTCAGAGTGCAAAGCATTTTACAAAATGAAAATCAGTTAAACCTCCCAAGTGCAGAGATCATATGGATTTTTTAAAAATTGCTTCTCATGGCTTTATTGGCTCCAATATCACAGCTTCATAAACTTGAGGGCTGGTAATTAGATTTTCCATTTCACTGCAGGTGAAACTATAACTTCCTTACAGCCGGTTGTCATCCTTTATCAAAAGATGGAAAACTCTAAAGAGAATGAGGGAATGTAGGAAAATTGAATTTTAGGATGCAAATTAGTGTTCAAAGCTATCTACCAGTTTTCTAATTGAAAGGAAGAAAAAGAATTGATTGATTATAAAATACACTTGGATCATTAAGGACTACTATTAATGTGTCTCTTCATATAAAATCCTTTACAAGTACATTCCTTCTAAACAATGAAAAGACAACATGAAGACAATTAACACTAAATTTTGTAGTTTAGAACTTTCTGGCTGCTTTTCCTGCTTCCAGCTGTAGTCTGTGTTAGTCAAACTCACTTTTTAGCTCATTATCTCACTACTAAATTTTGTCCTTCTTCCACAGAATCAGTCCCCCTTCCTGGAATATTGTAATTTCCATTCTTTATTGTACTAATCTAAACCAAACCTGTCCTTTTAAAGCTCATCTTCTCTGTAATAGCTTGCCTCAAGCATGCAGCCTTACTGTAATGAACATGAACTAATAAATACATTGTTTGCCAATGATTTGGTAGCTTTTCTTTTCTTATCTATGGGTATATTATCAACTAGACAAAATGAAAGCAGTATGATCATTGACAGACTCATGGCTTCTATATATTTGCAGTTCCCTATTCTGTTTTTATAGTATTAAATACATATTGGTTCAAGTACTTCCCAACTGCCATCTCTTCTAGGTATATTTCTGCCTCATGTTGCCTATGCTGTAAGGGGTAAGCAGTTCTACTCATCACTTCCAGAGGAAGTAGAGCGTTTTGACCTGGGGTGCTCCCTTAGAAGAAATGACTTCCTCCCACCCTCAGAATCTTTCCAGAATTAACCACTGCTGAACTAATTATTGGCAAGGAGGAAGACACATTCATAATTGCCTCAGATCAATATTTTGGTGTGGCATGAATATTGGAGAATCAACCATTACGTTCATTACATTCTTTCATCTGACAGTCACATTCATGTGATTAAACTGAAGAGATATTAACCCCTCAGAAACATGTTTTTTAAGGGAGAGAATGAGAAAAAAAAATGGTAGAAAGTAAGAGGTAAGTAAATGGACGTGTCGAGTACAAGAAGAAACCAGGACACAGCAAGGTTAAGAGATTTTCCTAAGGTGGTAGAGCCAAGAATAAAACCTGTTCCATGGTCAGCTGCCACAGTGTAAGTGAAATATTACCTATCTCCTTATTACCATCCACACACATACCGCTTTAGGGCATATATACTATACCCTGGGTTCTGTTCATCTTACTAAGCATAGTTAAAAATCATTAGCACTGAAAACATAAATTGGCCCTTTCTGTCAGTTCACTCTTCTACCAGCTCCAAATGTTTTTGCATCTCTCCACAGTTAAAAGCAAATTGTTTGTTAGCAACAAAAACTCAACATTGCTAGACAAAAATCCCTTGAAAATCAAACAAGCAAACAAAAAACACAGGGAAAATACCAAATATTCTATGGCCCCTTTTCTTCCTTTCTTATTTTTGTCAACATATATTTTCATGTCTCACCCACAGGTAACTTAGCATGAATGTTTAATCAACAGTTCACATTTCTTTGTATTAGAAATGCAGCGATATTTTAAAATGTAAATGAAATCCCATGTAGTTTACACTCACATGCAAGAACTCAGGATTTTTCCCACCTAAAAATGTAAAATCTTATTTTTAGCTTATCAATACTAAAATAACATTAAAATCTTCTCTACAGACTAAAATATAAGAGATTAAATGGATGTAGTCACTTTCTTCTAAAGAGTTAAGACAATTTACATGTAACTTTTTTTTGTCTGTATGTTACTATACATATCTTTATAATTTAGAAAGTTAGTATTACTTAAAATAAGCAGAAGAAAGGAGAGTTAAATATTTTAATTAGGTCACACACTTAATGCCTGCTTTGTTATTAAAGTCTTCTTCTGAATCTCAGTCCAATGTGTCATGTATTTGACTATGCTATTTTATTTTATTTCATAAAATCTATCAACAATTCCAGTATATTAAAAAGGAGGATTTATTTCTTGAAAATATGACATTAATTTAAGAAAATAACTTATTCTACTTGGGCAAAGTGATCAAATGACTAGAGAAAATAGAGTTTTATATCAAAAGGCCTTTTACAACCCGTTCTCTTTTGTTCACTTGCCTAAACTTGAACCAATGTCATTACTAGTATGTAAAGTTATTCAAGGAATGTGTCAGACTGTATAGCTGTATGATGTAATATTTTCCAGCACTAAAGGAAAAATCCAGAAATTTATTTCCAAAGGAGGAAGTTCAGTTTTCTATTAACTTTAGAACATTCTTATTTTTACATGACCCTTCAGTGACCACGGTGCACAGTTTCATTTCAAAACAGGTATGGATGAGTACATTGCCTTAATCTTCTTGCTAAAACCAGAAATCTGAATCTAAAGGAATTGTTTTATTTCTCCATAGAGCTATAAATGCAATGACAATTTGTCAGAGGCCTTCTCAGATCGGAATGTAGTATAAGTATAGGGCTGCACAGCTTTTGGCTGGACATGAACTTAAATACAAAGCCACAGACACAAGGGTAGAGTGAGACATGCAGTATGTATTGGTTGTATCATTTCTCATACTGTAAGGCAGGGATTCTTTCCCCCTTTGTTAGATAACAGATGTCTCTGAAAATCTGACAAAAACTCTATACTTCCCTAAAAAGAGTATACAAAGTTTCATTTCTGAGGGTTCCTGGACCAGTGGACCACAGGTTAAGGATTTCTTCATGGAAGCAGATGTAATCATCCTCCTTTCTACAGCAAGGAATTCTGACTCTGTGGGATGTTTTGATTACTGTTAATTCTCCTTTTCAGACACAGCAAGATACAAGAAAACACAAGGTATCATTGGAGGAGGTTTTAGATGGATGATTCCTTTCTGAACGCTACACTAAAAGGACTCAGAAAGGAATTACATCACAGAAAACAATACAACTGTAAATAGTGGCAACAGTGAGGTTATCAGTCATTATTTTAAAGCTGGTAACCTCATATAAACTGTAATGAGAACAGAGGATTTTTTAAAAAAAATAAACAGATATCTTACAGTGACAGAAATTAAAGAAGAATTCAGAAAAAAAAAAGCACCACAATGGAAACATGTCAAAGGAGGGACACCAGAACCAACTGAGAGGGTTTCCAATGGCCAAAGGTGTAATGATTTGAGAACAAAATAAAGTAGTGTGGTATTATAATCCACAGTACAAAATAAAAATCCATGTGTCCATATAGATAAAAGTACTAATTAATTATTAATTCATTATTAAATATAATTATATTTATATATTGTTAAATATATATTTAGATATTACATTATATCGTAAATGTAAATTATATTTATACATATATAAAGATAATGAATAAATGGGGAAATATAGACAAATCACTTGTGAAGAATTCCAAATAATTGGTGTAGATCTTCCGCTTTCTAATTGGTGGAAAATAACTCCCCGCTCCTTAGTGCGGGCTGTGCATAGTGAATCCCTTCCAAAGAGTTTAGACTGCAAATAGGGGAAAGAGTAACTTTACTGTGGAGAACCTCCACAGGCATTCTCCTCAGCAGGTGATCAAGTTAACTTCAACCATGGTAAGTCATGTTGATAACATGTACCCTTGATATGATGTGATGAAAATCACATTTTAACCACATGGTCTTCCTCTCAAAAGCACATAACCTAGTCTAGTCATAAGAAAAACATCAGATAAATCCGATTTGAAAGACATTCTACAAAATACTTGACAGGTACTTCACAAAACTCTCACAGTCATCAAACATAAGTACTGTCTGAGTGACTGTCACAGCCAGGAGAAGCCCAAGGAGACATGACAACTATGTAACATAGTATCCTAGAAAGAATCCTGCAACAGAAAAAGGGCTTAAGTAAAGACCAAAGAGGTCTGAATAAAAAATGGACTTTACTTATTAGCATTCTAGTAACATTGGCTTTTTAATTATAAAAAATAAAATAAAAGTACCATATTAAAGGAAAACAAAAACAGAAGAAATTAGATGCAGGGCATTTGGGAACTTGGAAATTTTTCCATAAATCTAAAGCCATTGTAAAATAAAATGTTTATTTGAAAAAAAAAAAGAGAGGGAGAGAGAGAGAGAGAGAAACCAGAAAAGACACTGAAAGAGTCAGGAGAGCCAACTGCGCTCTCTCCTTCCAAAATCCACAGCCTTAACTGGAGGCAAACTCTGTATATGATAATCATACAGAACTGAAACCTTGATCATGTGCTAAGGTTGGTGCTTATGAAAAAACACTGCTACTGGTCTGTCAATATGAATATATTACAAGTTCAGCACTACATTTCCATCTGTACACAGTAATTTTTAGATAATCAGATAGACAGGTAAAAAGACATACAAAGACAGACAAATACTTCATGTATTTCGCTAATAAGTTAAATCAGTGGCTATTCATGAATACAGATAACTGTGTAATTATTGTGGAGCACTTTTTATTTTTGTATTTCCCTACTTATCCTATAATTTACTATCACCTCTCTTGACAGCTTCTGGATTTATTTTCCATTCTGTTTTCACAAATTAAACGGAACAGTTTTATTAATGCAGACAGCAAGTGATACCTTTTCCATGATTAGTTGAGTTTAGCCCAAACTTATTAGAAAAGAATGTGTTTATGTGTAGAATATGTATGTGTGTGGCAAAGTATATCATGTTATTATGGGCCAAGAGTCATAATCGAGAATACTGTTCTGCAACATTCATGTTATTTATCCCCTCAACTGGGTTTCAGGAACTGTTGAAGCCTGTGGAAACATTTTCAAATCTTCTCTACTTCCAATTAAACAATGATGTCATCCATGGCTCAAATAAAAAATATTTTGTGTAAAGTAGAAGCATCTATTTGGAGAGATGCTGGATTTTGAATATCAGTAATTTTCAAAGCTCATTGAAGGCTATCCGTTGGTCACTTTTAACTTCGGATCACATGCAAGATTACTCATTCTGTGAAAATCATGATAGAAGTTATCTTCTATTTATATCATATATTGCTCAACCGTAAAACATCATACATTCTCACTACTTCTAATGGGTTTGCTAATGAGTTCCAAAGCTCATGACATAAAGAATTAAACCTCAATCCAAGCACAATGTTTACTGTGCCGTTACTTTCCATACTATACAGAATACAATTACATCCTGGCCCAGCAAGTACAAATCCATAGTGAATACTTCTAACTCTGCAGCCAACTGCAATGATTCTTAGCTTTTCTCAATTTTCCAAATATAGCAAAAGCTTAAAATATTTCCCTCCTGGACCAATGAAAATATTTATAAGAAAAATCACACACACACATATACACACACACTGAAGTTAAATTATAGTTAAGTAAAATGTGGGTATAACTGAAAAGCGCTTCTCCAAGAGTCAAGAGACTAGCGTTCTAACCCTAGATAGATGGAAAGCTTCCCACATGACACTGGGGAAAGCACTTACCCTCTGTGAGCTTCAGTATACTCACCTTTAAACCAAAGGTTAAATTAGGTGAGGTCACAGATCTCATTCAGTTGACAATCTGATTCTACCTGTAGTGGATGCCGCAGTGCCCCACCATTAAGGTCACCCCTCTAGAAATAAGCTTGCTCCTGGGAATTTTGGCTGCTTACAGCTCAGAGCTGAGTGTCTTCTGGAACAGCCTCCAGCTGAAGTAAGGTGTCTTGTCCTAGAGGCAGCCCATACCCAGTGACTTTGATAGAGGTATACAAGGTGGCTGGGTCCCTTTCTACTAATTGAGACAACTCTGAAGGACGATCCCATCTTGGGAACTCCCAGTGGCATGGACTGATCACTCAGTTGCAACTCCACTGTTTCTGTGTTTAAGCCTGCTTTACTCCCTCTTGAGACATGTTTCCAAAAGTAATCTATTTTTCATGTAAATTTTCATCTCAACATCCCTGTCTCTAAGAGAGTTCAACCTACAATGTTAATGTCAACTAAATACTAAGTTTCCTAAAGCAGCAATAAAAGCTTTACCAGTTATTCAACCACCACTGATATGACAAATTTCTCTCTCATTTTAGTCATTCCTTAATTCATTTAACAGTTTCTGAGAATTTCCTATGTGCTATGCACTTGCCATGTACTAGTTATGCACTTGAGAATCAAACACACGTGATCCTTATTCTGATTTAAAAATGGTATTTAAGGCCATGAGTTTAGATAAATTTCTTGATGGATTCTCAAGCTTGGAAATAGATTGGATTCAACTGAGTTCTAGAAAGTACTGATAACTCATCCCATTATCCACCTCTAGATTTAATTAGTTTTGGATGTGGCCTAGACATTGGTGTTTTTAAAAAACTCTTCAGATGATTTTAATGATCAGAAAAATCACTTGTTTGAAAAGAGAGTTTAAGGTAAAAAAAAAAAAAAAGATACATGGAATTGAAACATGATGAATTGCAACATTTAATGGGCAGATAAGAAAAGGTAAGCCAATAATTCAAACAAAGAATAAATAGCCCTGGAAAAAGAGGTAAATCCAGCAGTTTGTGGTATCCACAGAATTCAATGAAAAAAAGAATATTTCATGGAAGAGTTGTCTAACAGGGTCAAAAGATGTTGAGAGGTTGAGATGAGGATTGAAAGCTTTCCAGGGAATTCAACAAAATAAAGAATTGTTCTTCAATTGAGAAAGAGACAGAAGCTAGGTTGGAGTGTATAGAATAGCAAGTAATAGACAAGAAAATGAAGGGAGGGGATATGACTCTATTGAAAAATCTGTTTCACTAGGATCCAAAGACCAGGAAGCCTAAAGTTCTGATGCCCAAGGGAAAGAGAACAGGTTGTCCCAGCTCCAAGAGAAAAAGAGAGAAAGAGAAAAAATTCACCTATCTTCTGCTTTTTTATTATATTCAGGCCCCCATCCAACTGGATAGCACTCATCCACATAGGAGGTAGATCTTCCCTACTCAGTCCACCAACTGGCATGCACATCTACTCTGAAAACACCCTTACAGACAAATCTGATGGTGATGCTTTATCAGCTCTCAAGATACTCCTTGTTGTAGTCAAGTTGACATCCAGTTAACATGCATATTCTAATGACATTGTCAAGAGCAAAGACAGAGAGAACTGGGAAAGTATCAGGTTAAAAGCCACGTTTGAAGTACATGTGAACCTCCATAAGACTATCAGTTGATTTTTCTGCAAAAAAAAAACATCATAAAGGCCAAAAGACAATGGTATTATACATTCAAAGAGTTGAAAGAAAGAAAAAAGAAAAGAAACTCAATGAAGGGTACTCTACCTGTCCATCAAAAATGAAGAAACAACTTTCCCAAGACAAACAATAGCCGAGAGAATCCATCACCACTAGATATGCCTTATAAGAAATCCCAGAGGGGCCAGGCGTGGTGGCTCACACCTGTAATCCCAGCACTTTGGGAGGCCAAGGCAGGTGGATCATGAGGTCAAGAGATCAAGACCTTCCTGGTCAACATGGTGAAACCCTGTCTCTACTAAAAATACAAAAAGTTAGCTGGGCACAGTGGTGCGTGCCTGTAATCCCAGCTACTCAGGAGGCTGAGGCAGGAGAATTGCCTGAACCCAGGAGGCGGAGGTTGCGGTGAGCCAAGATCGCGCCATTGCACTCCAGCCTGGGTAATAAGAGCGAAACTCCGTCTCAAAAAAAAAAAAAAAAAAAAAAAAAAAAAGAAATCCAAGAGGACAATCCAAGAGGGTCAAATAGAAACAGCTCTGGATTGCAGTTCCCAGCAGAAAGGCAGAGGGTGAGTGATCACCACATTTCCAAAATAATTTTTGCTGCCCACAGACCAGGAGATTTCTGGGCAAAAAAGCACCACAAGTCTCTACTGAAGCTGTTTCAGCTGGAACAGGGGGTCTCTGCATAAAAACTCACACAAATCTGGGCACCATTTCAACCGGCAACTGGAATGCCTGGGAGACAGAGTCTCCAGTTCAACTGAAAAAAAAGGGGCTGAAACAGGGAGCCGGTGATCTCACTCAGCTGGTCCCACCCCCACAAAGACCAGCAATCTGAAATGCTCCAGACTGAGAGTTTCACAGGAAGCACAGCTGGACCCAGGATGGTCCAGCTCTATGGGGAGAAGAGTGCCAGCCATTACTGAGGCAGTCCACCATTACTGAGGCAGTCCTCCATTACCAAGGAAGTCCACTGTTACCAAGGCAATATGCCGTTACAGAGTTAGTCTGCCATTACTGAGGCAGACCACCATTACCAAGGCAGTTTTAACTATACCCCTATAAACAAAACTGCAAGGAAGTTCACACAGCAGCTAGTCAGAGCCCATGGCAGCTCAGCAACACCTCTGCTGGCAGACTGTGACTAGGCGAACTCCTCGCTGGGCAGGGCATCTCTGATAAAAGGCAGAAGTACGACGGGAACTTATAAATAAGGCCCCACCTTCCAGGGATAGAACACCTGGGGAAAAAAGGTGGTTATGAGTTCTGATGCAGCTGACTTAAACATACCTGCCCAGCAGCCCTGAATGGAACAACGGTGCTCACAGCTCAGCACCTGAGCTCCTATAAGGGACAGACTGTCTCCTCAAGCAGCTCTCCATCCCCCTTATATCCAGAGACACCTCACAAAGGAGAGCTCAGGCTGACATCTGGTGGGTATCCTTCTGGGACAAAGATAACAGAAAAAGAAACTGGCAGCAACCCTTACTGTTCTGCAGCCACTGCAGGTGATCCCCAGGCAAGCAGGGTCTAGAGTGGACCTCCAGCAGTCCTACAGCAGAGGGGCCTGACTGTTAGAAGAAAAAATAAACAACAGAAAGAAAGAACTTCATCATCATAAAAAAGGATGTCCACTCAGAGGCTCCATCCAAAAGTCACCAACTACAAAGACCACAGGTAGATAAAGCCACTAAAAAGAGGAGAAACCTATGTATAAAGGATGAAGGCACTCAAAACCAGAATGCATCTCATCCTCCAAGGGATCACAACTCCTCGCCAACAAGGGAACAAGGCTGGATGGAGAATAAGTCTGATGAATTGACAGAAACAGGCTTCAGAAGGTGGGTAATAACTAACTTCTCTGAGCTAAAAGAACATGTTCTAACACAATGCGAATAAACTAAAAATGTTTAAAAAAGGTTTGCCAAAATGCTAACGAGAATAGACAGCTTAGAGAGGAATATAAATGAATTGATGGAGCTGAAAAACACAACACAAGAACTTCACGAAGCATACACAAGTTTCAATAGCTGAATCGACCAAGCAGAAGAAAGAATATTAGAGATTGAAAATCAGCTCAGTGAAATAAAATGAGAAGGCAAGATTAGAGAAAAAAGACTAAAAAGAAATGAACAAAGCCTCCAACAAATATGGGATTATGTGAAAAGACTTAATCTATGTTTGATAGGTGTACCTGAATGTGACAGAGAGAATGAATCCAAGCTGGAAAACACTCTTCAGAACATTATCCAGGACAACTTCCCCAACCTAGCAAGGCAGGCCAATATTCAAGTCCAGGAAATACAGAGAACACCACAAAAATATTCCTCAAGAAAAGCAACCCCAAGGCACATAATTGTCAGATTTACCAGGGTTGAAACGAAGGAGAAAATGCTAAGGGCAGCCAGAGAGAAAGGTCGAGTTACCCACAAATGGAAGCCCATCAGACTGACAGTAGATCTCTCAGAAGAAACCCTACAAGCCAGAAGAGAGTGGAGGCCAATATTCAACATCCTTAAAGGAAAGAACTTTCAACCTAGAATTTCATATCCAGCCAAACTAAACTTCATAAGCAAAGGAGAAATAAAATCCTTTATGAACAAGCAATTGCTCAGAGATTTCATCACCACCGGGCCTTCTTTACAAGAACTCCTGAAAGCAACACTAAACATAGAAACTAACAACCAGTACCAGCAACTCCAAAAACATACCTAATGGTAAAGAACATCAACACAATGAAGAAACTCCATCAACTAATGAGCAAAACAACCAGCTAGCATCAAAATGTCAGGATCAAATTCACACGTAACAATATTAACCTTAAATGTAAATGGGCTAAATGCCCCAATCAAAAGACACAGACTGGCAAATTGCATAAAAAGTCAAAAACCATCAGTGTGCTGTATTCAGAAAACCCATCTCACATGCAAGGATACACTTGGCTCAAAATAAAGGGATGGAGGAAGTTTTACCAAGCAAATGGAGAGAAAAAAAAAAAGCAGGAGTTGCAATCCTAGTCTCTGATAAAATAGATTTTAAACCAACAAAGATCAAAAGAGACAAAGAAGGGCATTACATATTGGTAAAAGGATCAATGCAACAAGAAGAGCTAACAATCCTAAATATATATACACCCAATACAGGAGCACCCAGATACATAAAGCAAGCTCTTAATGACCTACAAAGAGACTTAGGCTCCCACACATTAATAGTGGGAAACTTTAACACTCCACTGTCAATATTAGACAGATCAACAAGACAGAAAATTAACAAGTATATCCAGGACTTGAACTCAGACCTGGACTAAGGAAACCTAATAGACATTTACAGAATTTTCCACCCCAAATCCACAGAATATACATTCTTCTCAGGAACACATCACACCTACTCTAAAATTGACCAAATAATTGGAAGTAAATTACTCCTAAGAAAATGCAAATGAATGGAAATCATAACAGTGTCTCAGACTACAGTGCAATCAAATTAGAACTCAGAATTAAGAAACTAACTCAGAATCACACAACTTCATGGGAACTGAACAACTGTCTCTTGAATGTAGACTGGATAAACAATGACATGAAGGCATACATAAAGATGTTCTTTGAAACCAACGAGAACAAAGATACAACATACCAGAATCTCTGGGACACATTTAAAGCAGTGTCTAGAGGAAAATTTATAGCAATAAATGCCCACATGAGAAACAAGGAAATATCTAAAATTGACACCCTATTATCAGATTGAAAGAGCTAGAGGAGCAAGATCAAAAAAACTCAAAAGCTAGCAGAAGACAAGAAATAACTAATCAGAGCAGAACTGAAGGAGATAGAGGCACAAAAAAACCCTTCAAAAAATCAATAAATCCAGGAAATGGTTTTTTGAAAAGATCAACAAAATGGACCACTAGCCAAATTAATAAAAAAGAAAAGAGAGAAGAATCAAATAGATGCAATAAAAAATGATAAAGGAATATCACCATAGATTCCACAGAAATACAAACCATAATCAGGGATTACTACAAACAATTCTATGCGCATAAACCAGTAAGTCTGGAAGAAATGGATAAATTCCTGGACACTTGCACCCTCCCAAGCCTAAACCAGGAAGAAGTTGAAACCCTGAATAGATCAATAACAAGGGCTGAAGTTGAGGCAGTACTTAATAGCCTACCAATCAAAAAAGCCCAGGTCCAAATGGGTTCACAGCCGAATTCTATCAGACATACAAAGAGGAGTTGGTACAATTCTTTATGAAACTATTCTAGACAATCCCAAAAGAGGGAATCCTCTTCCAAATCATTTTATGAGACCAACATTATCCTGATACCAAAAGCCAGCAGAAACTCAATAAGAAAAGCAAACTTCAGGCCAATATCCATGATGAACACAGATGCAAAAATCTTCAATAAAATGGCAAACTGATTGCAAAAGCATTTCAAAAAGCTTATCCATCACACTCAAGTAGGCTTCATTCTGGGATGCAAGCGTGGTTCAATGACTGCAAGTCTATAAACGTAATTCACCACATAAACAGAACGAAAGACAAAAATCACATGATTATCTCAATAGATACAGAGAAGGCCTTCAACCAAAGTCAACAACCCCTTATGCTGAAAACTCTCGATAAACTAGGTATGGATGGAACTTACCTCAAAAGCTATTTATGACAAACCAACAGCCAATATCATATATTGAATGGGCAAAAACTGGAAGCATTCCCTTTGAAATCTGGCACTACACAAGGATGCCCTATCTCACCACTCTCATTCAATATAGCATTGGAAGTTCTAGCCAGAGCAATCAGGTAAGAAAAAGAAATAAAGTGTATGCAAGTAGAAAAAGAGAAAGCCAAATTGTCTCTATTTGCAGATGACATGACTGTATATTTAGAAGACACCATTGTCTCAGCCCAAAATCTCCTGAAACTGATAAGCAAATTCAGCAACATCTTAGGATACAAAATCAATGTGCAGAAATCACAAGTATTTCTATACACCCATAACAGAAAAACAGAGAGCCAAATCAAGAATGAACTGCCATTCACAATTGCTACAAAGAGAATAAAATACCTAAGAATACAACTAACAAAGGATATAAAGGACCTCTTCAAGGAGAACTACAAACCACTGCTCAAGGAAATAAGAGGACACAAACAGATGGAGAAACATTCCATGCTCATGGATAGGAAGAATCAATATCATGAAAATGGCCATACTGCCTTAAGTAATTTATAAATTCAATGCTATCCCCATCAATCTACCAATGACCTTCTTCACAGAACTGCTAAAAACCACCTTAAACTTCATATGGCATGAAAAGAGAGCTTGCATAGCCAAGTCAATTTTATGCAAAAAGAACAAAGTGGGAGGCATCATGCTACCAGACTTCAAAACTATACTACAAGGTTACAGTAATCAAAACAGCATGGTACTGATACCAAAACAGAGTTATAGACCAATGGAACAGAACAAAGACCTCAGAGGCAACACAACACATCTACAACCATCTGATCTTTGACAAACCTGATGCAAACAAGCAATGGGGAAAGCAATCCCTGTTTAATAAATGGTGTTGGGAAAACTGGCTAGCCATGTACAGAAAGCAGAAACTGGACCCCTTCGTGACACCTAACTAAAATTAACTCCAGATGGATTAAAGACTTAAACATAAGACCTAACACCATAAAAATCCTAGAAGAAAATCTAGGCAAAACCATTCAGCACTTAGGCATAGGCAAGGACTTCATGACCAAAACACCGAAAGCATTGGCAACAAAAGCTGAAATAGACAAATGGGATCTAATTAAACTCCAGAGCTTCTGCACAGCAAAAGAAACCATCATTTGAGTGAACTGTCAACCAATAGAATGGGAAATAATTTTTGCAATCTACCCATTTGACAAAGGATTTATATCCAGAATCTACAAAGAACTAAAACAGATTTACATGAAAAAAAACAAACAAACCCATTCAAAAGTGGGCAAAGGATATGAACAGACACTTTTCAAAAGAAGACCTATATGAGGCCAACAAACATATGAAAAAATGCTCATCATCACTGGTCATTAGAGAAAGGCAAATCAAAACTACACTGAGACACCATCTCATGCCAGTTAGAATGGCGATCATTAAAAAATCTGGAGACAATAGATGCTAGAGAGAATGTGGAGAAATAGGAACACTTTTACATTGCTGTTGGGAGGCTAAATTTGTTCAACCATTGTGGAAGACAATGTGGTGATTCCGTAAGGTTAGAAATATAATTCCATTAGACCCAGCAATCCCATTACTGGCTATATATCCAAAGGATTATAAATCATTCTATTATAAAGACATATGCACATGTATGTTCATTGAAGCACTGTTTACAATAGCAAAGACTTGGAACCGACCCTAACGCTCATCAATGATGGACTGTACAGGGAAAATGTGGCACATATACACCATGGAATACTATGCAGCCATAAAAAATGATGAGTTCGTGTCCTTTGTAGGGACATGGATGAAGCTGGAGACCATCATTCTCAGCAAACTGACACAAGAACAGAAAATCAAACACTGCATGTTCTCACTAATAGGTGGGTGTTGAACAATGAGAACACCTGGACACAGTGAGGGGAGCATCACACACTGGGGTCTGTGGCAGGGGACTAGGGGAGGGACAGTGGGGGGTAGCAAGTTGGGGAGTGATAACATGGGGAGTAATGCCAGATATAGGTGATGGGAATGGAGGCAGCAAACCACATTGCCATGCATGTACCTATGCAACAGTCCTGCATGTTCTTCACATGTTCCCCAAAACCTAAAGTGCAATTTTAAGCATATATATAAACATACATGTATATATATATGTGTGCATATATACATACACGTATATATGTATATATGTGCATATATATACATATATGTTTATGTGTGTGTGTGTCTATATATATATAAAGAAGAAATCCCAAAGAGTGTTCTTTGACTCAAAATGAAAGGATGCTAAAATGTAAAACTAGTTGTAAAATTGTATATTGTCTAATAAAGACTATTGTATTACTATAATGGTGATGGTTACATTATCTTAATTTAAACATAAATTTTAAGAAAAAAGAGGTCTACTTTTGATTTAAGGATACACATAGGCTGAAAGTAAAAAGATGAAAAAAGATGCAAATGTTAATCAAATTAGACCATAAGGTGGCTATACTTAGACAAAACAGACTTTAAGTCAACTATTATCATAGAAGACAAAGAAAGACATATAATGATAAAAGAGTCAATCCACCAGAAAGATGTAACAACTACACATGCATTCAACACAGGAGCACATAAATACACAAGGAAACATTGACAAAACTGACGAGAGTAATAGACAGCAATACAGTAACAGCAGGAGACTTCAATACCCCACTTTCAATAATGGGCAAAACAATGAGACAGAAAATCAACAAAGAAACAGTGACCTTTAACAATATTATAGACCAAATATATACAACAAATACAGAACATTTCATCCAACAGCAGAATAATATACAATTTTCTCAAGAATACATGGAACATTCTATCAGATTGATCACGTTAGGTCCCAAAACAAGTCTTAAATAGTTCAAGAAGATTGAAATTACATAAAGTATCTCTTTCAACCTCAGTGGAATGAAACTTGAAATCAGCATCAAAAGGAAAGCTGAAAAATTTGCCTATGTTGAATTTAAACAACACATTTTGAACAAACAGTGGGCTAATGAAAAATACTAAAATTAGACTATACTTTGAGACAAAAAAAACCAACATACTAAAACATATAATGCAAAAAAGGAGTACTAAGAGGGAAGCTTATAAAATAAATGCCTATATTAGAAAAGAAAGAATAAATCAAATATGCAATCTAACTTTATATTGATACCTCAAAGAACAAGAAAAAAAATAAGCCCCAAATTAGCAGAAAGTAGAATACAATAAAGACTAGAAGAGGAAAAGAAGCAACAGATAATTTAAAAATTTTTAAAGCAAAACAATTGGCTTTTCATAAATATTAATAAAATTTACAGCTAGATTGACAAAAAAGAAATAAGACTCAAATATATAAAATTAAAAGTGAAAGAAGATGCATTACAGCTGATACCATAGAAACACTATGAACAATTACCAACAAACTGGATACCCTAGAATAAATGACTAAAATCCTTAGCACATACAACCCACTAAGACTGAATTATAAAGAAATAGAAAATCTGAACAGACTATAACTAGTAAAAAGATTGAATCAGTAATCAAAACCTTCCAATAAAGAAAAGCCCAGGACCAGATGGTTTCACTGGCAAATTCAACCAAATATTTAAAGAATAAAAGCCAGTCCTTCTCAAAATCTTCCAAAAAATTAAAGGGAAGGGAACACTTCCAACATCTTTATGAGGCCAGTATTGTCCTGATTCTCAAACCAGAAGAAAAAAAAAAAAAACACATCAAAAGAAATCTACAGGCTGATGTTACTGAAGAACAAAGATGCAAAACTCCTAAACAAAACACTAACAAACTAAATTCAATAGCACAATAAAAGGATCATATACCATGACCAAGTGGGATTCATAACCAGGATGCAAGGATAGTTCAACATACAAAAATCTATTAATATCATAAACCACCTGAATCAAGAATAAGAAGTATAAAAATCACATAATCATGTTAATAGATGTATTAAAGGCATTTGATAACATTTAATGTCCTTTCATGATTAAAAAACGCTCGATCAACTAGGAATAGAAGGAAATTACTTCATATCAAAAAGGCCCTATATAAAAAGCTCACAGCTAACATCATTCCCAACAGTGAAAAACTGAAAGCTTTTACACTAAGATCAAGAACAAGACAAGGATTCCCGTTCTTGCCACTTCCGTTCAACATAGTACATAGTTCATGGAGTAATTAGATAAGAAACAGAAAAGGAAGACATCCAAGTCAGAAATGAAGAAACAAATTGTCTCTGTATGCCAACGGCATAATCTTTATAAAGGAAACTCTAAAGACTACACACACACACACACACACACACACACACACACACACAGAGTTAGAACTGATAAATTCAGTAAAGTTGCAGGACACAATTAAAGAAAAACATCAATTGCTTTTCTATATACCAATAATGAGGTATCTGAAAAGGAATTTAGGAAAATAATTCCATCTGTAATACCATAGAAAAGAATAAAATACTTAGGAATAACCTTAGTTAAGGTAATGAAAGACTTATACACTGAATACTATAAAAGACTGATGAAAGAAATAAAAGACACAGACAAATGGAAAGATAGCCCATGTTCATGGGTTGGAAGGCTTAATATTGATGAAATATCCATACTACCCAAAAGGATCTGCAGATTCAATTAGATCTCTATCAAAATCCCAATGGGAATTCATATAGAAAATTTTACAAAGAAATTCTAGAATTCATGTGAAACCACAAAGTATCCCAAATGGCCAAATAATCTTGGGAAAGAACAATTCAAGAGTTAAGTCATGTTTCTACACTTGAAGTATTAACTATGTTCTAACTGCCACAAAGTTTTAATTTTTCTTTAGCGCTAAACAAGCATTGGCCTCAAGGTAAGCAATATTAAAGCAACTGTAGCTCACCACCAGACACTAACTGGCCCTTGTTCTACAAGCCATAACTACAGCTGTGATTGGACGAGAGACTGATTTCAGTAACTTTCTCCTGATAAGAAGACCACTAACCATGGACTGGTTCTGGGCAGTTTCACAGAGTCTGCGCATTTGAGTGCCTTCATGTCCCTGCTTCACCTTTTGATGTAGAGAGCCTAATTGATATACATTTAAATGCCAAGTCTCCACCCAAAGGTGAACGTGGGATGCAGGTAATATGTTTGCTGGCACATGCCCTCCTTTCATGAATATTCAGAGCTCCTCCTATAGCCAGCTGAAGATGCATTCTTGCCCAACCTATTCAGCATAATTTCCTGTCTTGATTTTCCCTCTGTCAAAAGTATTTGCTTTTGGTTTTTATTAGCTGGAGGCTGTGCTTCCTGCCTGCAGGTTGTAATCTCCTTAAAATAAAAGTCTCCTTTCTAAATTTGTAAGTTGTGTAATTTTAAAATTCATAATAGAAGAAAATATTACTTAGCCTTTGAAAAGAAGGAAATCTTACTCTGCAACAAGACAGACAAACCTTGAGGACATAATGCTAAGTGAAATGAGGCAGTCACAGAAGGACAAATACCATATGATTCTAATTACATGAGATACCTAAAGTCAACCTCATAGAAGCAGAGAACAGAATGGGGGTTTTCAGAGGCTGGGCATAGGGGAAATGGGGAGTTCCCATGGAAGAAGTATAATGTTTTAATTCTACAAGATGAATAAATTCTAGATATGTGCCTATAGCTAAGAAAGCAGAGCTCATGTTACGTGTTCTTGCCATAATAAAATTTAAGAGAAAACAACCTCTAGTTATAATCCTCCCAAAAAAATTCATACTGTATGTATACATACAACATCATGTCTTTGTGAATTATTGCTCAATTTAGTAGAGACAAAAAGTCCATCAAAAAATAGTTTTCACCTTTTTACTGAACCAATTGGCTTATTATTTGAACTGTTCGCAAAGCTACTGCGTGGAAGCATAATTTAAATTCTTGGCTTTCTGCCAAGGAGAATCTGGCACATGACAAGATAGAAAGTGAATAGTACCAGGATGAAATCTCAATGAATGCAGTTCCTAAATATTTCACCTTCAAAAATAATAGTTTTCTTAACACCCCTCCCAACCCCGAACCAAAAAAAAAAAAAAAAAAGTTTGACTCTATGGACTCTAGAAAAGGAGAAAGACAGTGTGAAAACTAGAGATGGGTATAGGGTTAAGAAATATGTTGGCAATTTTCATTTGATTAGACTGTAATGAAAAACCTAAGTATATTACAAAAGAGGCAGCTGAAGAAAAAACTTGAAAAAGTTACTGCAATTTCAGAACCCCCCCGTCCCACCGCCACTGCACAAAACAGTAGGCAATGAGATCTAAATCTCATTTGAATTAGCCTTAGATGAAACAAAGGAGAACGTTCTCGTTATAAGGAGGGGAGAGGTAGAGTGAAATGGCAATATAGGGGGGATTCTGTGTCTGTCAGTGGAAGATTGAGTCAGATAGATTAAGTTTCCTCCTTAAAAGTTTCAAGTTAAAAATTGAGAAAAATGTTCTTAGGTATCTGCCAGAAAATAAGAGGTTGTGCATGAATACCTAGAAGATAAAATATGGAATATACTACATTTTCTTTTAGAACAATTCAGAATGTTATATAGATCACCAAAATATATTAATGGACTGCTTTTAAAATTTATTTTAAATATATTATTGTATAGTATTCAGTACCATTACTAAATGATTAATACTATGATTAACACTATCTATCACCTGTTAATTTTCTGTATTTTGCCAACACTGCTTTTGGGGAAAAATGTTCTTTGAATGCAGATTTTCAAGAGTTGAAATTATGTGTCCCACGTAGAAGTCATACCTAGATAGAACTACACAGCCTGAAGATTGCCACATGTAGATTCCTTCATTCATTCAATAAATATTTAGTGAATGCCCACTACCACCAGCCATTTCTCTAAGCCCTGGAAAAATGCTAGCAAGCAAAACACACAAAAACACTTGCCCTCATGGAATTCAACCCCAAATTCATAACAGGGTAGGCCTCAAAAATTCCCGAGTTCTCATTCCTCAGTGTACTATTCAGTGTTGTGGTTCGTATTTATTTGACGTGGTTCACGTAACCAGTATCCCAGGTCTAGCCACATTTATGAAAAGGTGATTATTCCAATCTGAAGTTAAATGTCTTTATTCCCAATTGGTTTCTGTTTGCTTTGCCTTCATGTATGTAGTTTTTTTTTTTAATTTAATGTTTGAATACAAATTAGAAACAAAATTGAGTCCATGCTATGTCAGTGAAAATCCCAGCATTTTATCTCTGTCTGTATTAAAATGGAAAAGCTAACTCTAAAATATATATCAAAATGCAAAGGGGTTACATTAGCCAAGATAATACTGAAGAACAAGATTAGACCAGGACATACCCTATAGGCATTCAGCCTTTGTAATAGGTGAGTATGTTAATAGCACAAGAGTAAACTAATATACCAGTGAGACAGAAAAGAGAGTCAAATAATTGATTTACAATAAAGGCACAACTGCAAATTTACTAGTGTTTTACAAGGATTTTTCAATAAATGTGTTGTATTAATTGGATATGCCTGTTTTAAAAATGAGTCTCAACACTATCCCATATCATACACAAAAGTAAATTGAAATGGATTATAGATCTAAATGTGAAATATAAAGCAATAAATTTTATTTTTAAAAATAATCAGAATAAACGGATGTTCATAACCTTGCAGTAGAGAAAGATTTCTTAAGAGACAAAAGAATTAAAAATCAGATTTCATTAAAAATAAGTTCTTCAATTCACCAAAAGACACTATTAAGAAAGTGAAAATGCATAAAAAGAATGGAGATTTCTACTACCTATATCTGACAAATGATTTGTTCTAGAATATATAAAGAATGCCTACATATTAATAAGAAAATCAACATTTTCTAAAGTAGGCAAACACTTGAAAAGTCATTTTGCAAAATAAGTCGAGTTTACAGGTGAAAAGGTGCTCAATAACATCAATCATCAAGGAAATGCAAATTAAAACTACCCTGAGATAGCATTATACTCACAGATGTGGGAGTATAATTGGAAAACTGTCCATATTTTCTAAAGTTCAATAAACATATATCCTATAATACAAAAAAATTTTACTCTTGGATATGCGCCCAACAGATATGAATGCTTATATCCGACAAAATACATGTATACAAATGTTCATAACAGGCTGGGCAAGGTGGCTCATGCCTGTAATCCCAGAACTCTGGGAGGCTGAGGAAGGCAGATCACTTGAGGTCAGGGGTTTGAGACAACCTGGCCAATGTGGTGAAACGCTGTTTCTACTAAAAATATAAAACTTAGCCAGATGTGGTGGCGCATGCCTGTGATCCCACCCACTCGTGAGGCTGAGGCATGAGAATCGCTTGAACCCAGGAGGCAGAGGTTGCAGTGAGCTGAGATTGTTTCATTGCCCTCCAGCCTGAATGACACAGTGAGATTCTGTCTCAAAAAAAAAGTTCATAACACCTTCAATCATAATGGCTTTAGACTGAAAACATTATGAATATTCAATAGTAATAGCTGAACTTCACCTGAACTCCCAGAATACTGTATCATTAAAAAATAACCTCACTCTTCGCGTTACAGGAAGCCCCTTACTAAAAATAACTACCTTTCCCCATACGCCTTAGACAAGACCTGCGGGTGACCCCCTGTTTTGCCTATGATAAGACCAGACACAGGCCTTCCAAACTTCTCTTCTTTGTCTCATAAATGAGTAGCTGAACTGTTTGTCCTCACTGACCAATCTGAACTAATGTACGCTAACTCAACTTGACCAAACTTTTGTTAGGTTTCTACCCTCCCTACATACACCTCAATTTTCTCCTGCCCCTGAGGTTAAGCAATCACTGGAAGGCATTCTCCTTTTATGAAAAAGAGATTTTTTAGATTATCATTCTTGTTTGCAAAGGGCTAACTCTCCTTTAATGGCCCCTCCTAAGAATCAGCTTACAGTCAAGAAAAACTGTTCCATCATGGCACCTGCTCATCCCACTCCCCAGCAGCTGGTTCCTTCCAGCCTCATTTATTGCTATAAAAGATAAGCCCTTTCTGACCTTGGAGAGGCTAATAGATCTTACAATCAGAGCATTCTCCCTATTGCAAAAGTCCTTTCAAATAATGCATCTTTACCTCAGTTTGGATTTGTCTTTTCATTTGACAGTAAAATAGATATATATATGATAATATATTCTAACAGAAATACCACAGAGCAACTAAAAAGGGAGGAACTACTGCTATAACAATAAGCATGGATGAAAGCTCACAGATATGATATTGAACAAAGAAAGCTAGATACAAAAGTGCATAAATTGTTATCACTGCATTCATATGATGGCCAAGAAGAGGAAAGACCAATCTAAGGTAATAAAAATGAGAACAGGAATTAACACTTGGAAGGAGGTATTGACCAGGATAGGGTGTATGGGAAATTCCTTGACTACTAGAAATCCTTTATTTCTTGTCTGAGTGAGATTTATGTAAATGAGCAATATGTAAAAAGTCATTAAGATTTATATACTTTGCCAAATGTTGGAACTCAACTTTTTTTAAACGTGGAAAAATATTAGGTGGACAAATTTGAGTGCCCTAGTACACAGTCCATCAAAATCTTATTAAATAAAGCAATAGATACAAATTTTGTAATTTATAAGCAAACATTTGTTATATATTTGTATCTTTCATAGTTAACATTGCAAGAATAATAATAGTTCAATTCTTAGGCTGGGCAGTGGATACCTGATATTTATTATCATTCTTTGAACTGTATAGTATCATCCTGTATACTTGTTCTGCACGGTTTTATAATTTTTTAATTGTCAGCATACCATTTTGGGACTTCCTAAACCACGTACCAAACCTTTTTAAATCATTAAATAGAAAAAAAAAAGTCATGCCCCAACATGCGAGGCACTGTGAGTGAAGAAGAACACCGGTTCTGGAGACAAACTACCTCAGTGTAAATCCTGGTTTACCACTAACTAACGGTGTGGCTTTGGACACTTAATCTCTGCCTCAGTTAGCTCATTTGTAAATAGGGATAATAATCCTAGAAAATCATTTCTTCATAAAATATAGTATCTGCTTTCAGAATTAAATTGGGTAATAAAAGTAAAGAACACAGAGTAGTATCTAACACTGTGTGATAACCAATTCACCTGTTCCGTGTCACATGAAGAGAAACAAAAATCAATGTTACAAAACTATTAGTAAGACAACCAGTCAGAAAAAAACTAACTGAGTTCAAACCAGTTGAAAGTTATCAATATGTGGTTTGGTTAAGCAAATACACATGATATCTTGATTTCATATATATATGCAAGCTGTAAATTCATCTATCTTACTTTCCAAATCATTAATTTTAATGCTCCTTGGAAATTTATGGCACCAGGTTAATGAAAGGGAGGGTTTTTCTTACTACTACAAACTAAAACATAAAACCCCCAGGAAATTAAGAAAGGTCAGAGCAGAAACTGAGAACCGAAACAAATAATTTAAGCATCATAGCTCTTTGAGTAAATTACTTCAAAGAACATTATAATGCCTTGGCATAAAAGAGCTTTTGCTACTGTCAGGAAATCTAATAAACTAGGTGAAAAGCCCTCAAAGGCCACTGCTACTACGTAACATGTTTCTGCCTTAACTACTTTTTGCAGCTTCTCTTTATATAATATCTTATTTGTAAAATGATTCATAATACAGAGATAAGAAATCTCCTTCTTTTGAATTTGAATGATATCTTCATTAAAATATTCACAAGATATCTGAACAATGGTATGTGTCCTGGACAAAAATCCCACTGAAGCTATAGGAGGCAACACATACGAATGCTATTCTGAGGGATGAACTGCCTCCTCGCAATATAAGTGTGGTGGCATCTGGATATTGAAAGATCAGCCCTTCTTCTCCCTATTGTCCACTGTTTGGAAACAAATGTAACTTTTTATTGAATAAGCTAGAATCTGCAGGCCTCAATTATAAAGAAATTATATTTTTTTCCATAACATCCATCCAAACTGGCTCTGTGAGGTAAGACTTCCCAATATACCTGGATGAAATCTCCAGCAAATCTCATAACATTTTCAGTCACTCTCAGATAATAAAAACTACCCCCTGGCGCTTTCAGCCTCACTAAAATTGTCACTTCCTTAAACAACATGCCCGGTCTTGGGTAATAATCAAAATCTGAGGTTGATTTAAAAACGATATCCCCTCCCTCCCAGCCAAGCCTTCCCCAGACAGAAAAGCCTGCAGAGGAATGGGGGCATGATTGGCTTTTGCACTATTACCCTGCCTGGCTAGTTTATAATATCCTTGTGGCTTTCTCAAAATCCCCACTTTGAGCTCCTCTAACTTCAATTCCCAGGAAAGGCCTGTGGCTTTTCTCCAACTGGCCTCTCCCAATTCTATCAGCCCCAGGCATTCTGCAGTCCACACTGTGGGCTTCCACTAGCCACTTAGGTCCTTCTGGGCAACGTTCCTCTGTTGTGAACTCCAAGCCAATGCTTTCACTTGTCCTTCCTCTCATGCTGTCTGATTGTCTCTTGTGTGACCACATCTGAGGCACAGTAAATACTCAAGTATGACTTTTCCTCCTCAGATAGAAACCACTCCCATTCCACAGCAGTCCTGTCCTCTCTGTTGTTTCCTCCAGCCTACAGTCACAGCTGGCCTTTGACGTCTCCAGTGTGAGTTCATATCAGTCCACAGGGAGACCTCAATACACAAGAGACAGATATGATTCTAGCTTTATGTCTTTTTAAAAAAAAATTTTGGTAGAGATAGGGTTTCACCACATCCCTATTCTCCTTTGCCTGTTCCTCCATTTCTCCAACCTCATTCCCAATCATTTCTCAGATATCTTTACTTTTCTAGCCAAGTCACTTTGTAAGTGACCTCATCCAGTTTCATAATTTACAACTCTTTAAATGTATACCTCCAGCCCAGACCATTCCCTGGAATTTCTGACTCTGTATTCAACAGCTTATTGGATATTTTCTCTTGACGTGTAATGTATACCTCAAATACATACAGAACTAAACTCCTGTTTTCTCCTTATTTCCTATCTACTTTTCCTGTAGTCTTTAACAGATATCTCAGTAAATAAAAATCATTCTTTTTTTGACTCAGGCCCAAAACATGAAAATCACTCTTGTGATGACCTTCCAAGCCATGTATCATTCAGCCATTACAACTTTTCTGACTTCATATCCATCACTCACCCTCTTCCTAGTCTACATGCTATGGTTTGACCACATAAAGCCTGCCATAGAAATTTCGTATTTGATGCCTGTTTCCTTGAAACACTAATCCTCTATAAATCTCCATGGTCTTCCTATAGCCAACTTAATGTATATCAGCACTACCAGAGTTCTAGTTCTCTAAACCCATGTGATGCTGAGTATTATTTTAGTGTGAAAATGTTTGACTCTTTTGAATCAATGAAGCACTTCCAAGTGCTTACAAAATAAAGATTTTTGATAATTACAGACAGTGCTTCTGTGAGCATTCTTGTACACGTTTTTTTGGTAAAGGTATACACATTTCTGTTGAGTACTGTATACCTTTATACAGTAAATGGTAAGCCATTTACAAATGGTTTATCAAATGTTTACACCATTTTGAACTTTCACCAAAAGGATCTGAGCATTGAGGTTCTTCACATTCTCTTCTTCTTTGATTTAGCCATTCTGGTGGATGTGTATTGGTATCCCATGATGATTTTAATCTGCATTCCCTAGATGTCAAATGAAGTTGACCACCTTTACATATTTTGAATTGCCTTTAGGCTACCCTTTTTTGGTCATTTGCATTTAGATTGTCTGCTTTTTTCTTAATAATTTCTAAAAGTTCTTTGTATATTCTCAACAAGTCTTGATTGGCATGTATGTACAGGTATATTTGGAAACAACTCAAATATTTGTAAACAGCAGAACAGAAAAATAAACTGTGGTGATTCATATAACGGAATACTAGGCAGCAAGACAATGAATGAACTTATGCTACATCTAACTGTGAATAAATCTTACCGATTTAACGAGCAAAAGAAGTCAGTTATAAAAGATCTTTACTGGATTTTTCTATTTATGTACAGTTTGAAGATAGGCAAAATTAATCTACCGAATGGTAATCACTGGAGTTGGCAATCAGTGATTAGGAAAGGGCATAAAGTGACTTCTAAGGTTTTGGACATGTTCTGTTTCTAGATCTGGGTGCTGGTTACCAATGTGAACATTTATTAAATTGTATACTTACGATTGGTGCACTTTTCGGTATGCATATTATACATACTTCAAAAAGGTTTAAAAATAAATGCACAAAAACAACTTTTGTTTAATTATTTGTATGTCACATATACAGAGAACAAGCACAGACATAGACAGATTGAGGCAGAAAGACAGAGAGATAGCATGAAGCAATTAAAATATGATATTATAATCTTTGATCAGTTAAAACTAAGTCTGTATGTAATATCCTATATGAGAAAGTAAATGCCTGTATCTGAACTTTTCATGGTGGTTTAAGAGATAACTCCCTTTTCTCTCTCTGAAGAATTAGTCTATTGCTTTTTATCCCTTAGTAGCAGAACCAAAGGGAACCATGTAGCTTACACTTCACTTCTTTTTAGGTATGTTTTTGTGATCTTATTACATGCATATATATGCATGCCTGCAGCATGGAAAGAAAATAAATCATGTTTTCTGACCACAGTAGCTCACAAATGCTTTTTTATTTATAAAACATCTATTGATAGCTAACATCCAAATTACATACTGCCAATCAAACTAATGACTAGTTTTTAGGTGGTGGAACACTCATCTATGAAAAGGAAGATTGTCAGATTGTGTGCTCAGAAAGTAACATTCATTCTATTATTTAGAAATAACTTCAATAAGTTTTAAATGTATGTAAAAGACCATAAGTAAACCCATTATGTTGCTTGAAAATGGTAAAGATATGCAAAGGCTGAGTGACAATCAAGAAGAAAAATGTGTTTCCATTGGTGAGGGTAATAACCAAACACAAATGTAGTGGCAAGAACATTAGTGAAAAAACTTGGAATGGGAATCAGAAGACCTACGTTTAACTGCCAAGTCTGCCACTAGCTAGTGGTGGGCCCTTAGGAAAGTCATTTTACTACGTTTGTGACTACAGTTCCCCAATCTTCCAAAAAAAGGGGGGAAGGACTCCGATATGTACAGTATGACTAAAGAGTTAGCTTCAAACAACCACCTGACTACTACTGACTGACTTTATGACCTTAAGAAAGCTATCCACATCCTACATTCTTTACATATGAAGGGTGAATGATGCTGCTTGCAATCCAGATTCATTGTGAAAAGTCGATGACCTCCCATGCATCACGCATCTGGCATTAACTCTCACATAAAGTCATGCCACAGATGTTCTATCTATCCCAGCCCTAACACTCTGAGTTTGTGAGGAAAGCTATGTGTAATAAAATGACCCAGATATTTTCCCCATGATTAGGTTTTCTATCTTTATTAGCTTAAATAATAGTTTAAAAAACAAGACCAAGAATAACAGTAAAGACGCAAAATCACTTTGAACTTTTTAAAAGAAGCTTGAATATCACAAACAGGTAATCCACCTTGTAGAAGCACACCTTGTAGAAAACACTTTTACATATAATTCCAAATTATACTATCAGAGAAGTTCAATGAAATAGGTAGAGATTCTTATTATCTTTTTACAGATTAAAAAAATGAAGTCTTAGAGAAGCAAAGTGATCACTTATTCTAGATCACAAATGTATCAAGTGATCTTCTCTAAAGTAGAACCTATGTCTTTTACTCAAAAAAAAAAAAAAACATTTCCACATATTAAAATTCCAGAATAAACTTTTCTCTCAAGTTACCCTAAGAAATCATATTGTTTACGAGTTTATATTAAAGATCAGGACACTTATCCCAAAGAGAATCATCTGTGATGCAAAACTGGTCAGTAACAGAGTCAACTAGAACCCAAGTCTCCTGAATTTTCAATCCAATCTTTTCTCCTCCATATTAATTCAACCAATTTCACCTTAAATGTATCATGTTTTTTAGCATTTGATTTTTTGTGATGTTAATGGCAGGGAGTTCATAGAGTAGGTGACTTAGCTGGGACAAGAAGGATAAGGAGGAATGTAACAGATTAAGCAGAAAAGGACAGGCCAAACCCTAGGAAGAAGTTAACAAATAGACAACAGAAGAGTGTCACAAAAAGATCAGGCTGCCCAGGAACACCAAGAAGTGCAGCATAACAGAAGATGCTGGAAACGTAGAGCAGAACTGAAAAGAGAAAAGGTGGGCCACAAGGAAAGAAGTAAGTGATTAGATATACACTGAGTATCACTCATGTTGACATTATGGGGTAACAGTCCTCAAAGTGTGGTCCACAGCCACAAACTCCTGAATGTACCCAAAACACTTTCAGGAGGTCTATGGACCACACTTTGAGTATGGTTACACAGTGTTACACACTCTGTTACTGTCCACAGTAACAGAGTCAAAACTATTTTTATTATAATAATACTTAAAAATTATTTACTTTTTTCCACCATGTTGATACTTTCACTGATGGTACAAAAGCAATGCTGGGAAGAACTGCTGGTGTTCTAGAACAAATCAAGAAAATCATACTTAAATGTACTAATAGCCATTGTATTCTTCAACATCACATACTAGCAGAAAAAAAAAAAGAATTTTAAAAGATAGTTTCCTAAACAATATTCCTTAAGAATTAATAAAAATATTAGTTTTATTAACTTTTGAAACTTAACATCTTTTTAATGTTGTATGATAAAATGGAGAGTACCCATAAATCCTTGTGCTGCACACCAAACTATTACAATTTGTTTCAGAAACATTACTTGAAAATTACAAGTTTATTAGTAGAGATAGAGTGAATGTTTGACTTACTAGATAGACTGAACTTAATAGTTTAATATTAGATTGAACTAGATAGGCACTTTCCATGAAAGGCCATTTTCAGGAAACACCACAGAAAAATGGTGGTAATTCAGATTTGAATATTTGGGAAAATATTTTTCAAAAGCAAATGGAGAGAACCTCTAACTTTGAGAAAAAATTACTGTTTTTGTTGCCAGTGATAAAATGTGAACTTCCAAACAAAAATTGGAATCTTAAAATTAATATTAGCTACCATGAGTTTGACAGCTTCCCAACACTCACAGACATTCCAATGAGATCATAAGTGATATTAGATAGATGTGATTTTTTTGATGTTGTATAATAAAATATGTGAACATTTGGAAAATCTGCAAAACTCAGAGAATCAATATTTTCCAAATGATGTTATAAAATCATAACTGGATGAAAGAATCATTCAAAGTGCATGATAGACAAGTGGATTTTAATTTAACTGAGGACAAAATGTTCACTGATGTGATTTCAGATTTCACATTGAAACTATCTTTCAGGAAACTAGCGCTGGTGAAATTTTGGCATGACATTAAAGAAAAATATTCGGAATTATGACAAGGCCATTAAAGCACTCTTCCTTTTTTCAATTTTATGTCTGCATGAAGTCATAATGACTTCGCGTACTTCACCCAAAACAATACATCACAACAAACTGGATGCAGAAGCAGATAGACGAGAATCCTGCTGTTGTCCATTGAGCCAGACGTTAAACTGTATTGCTACAGTAAAACCGTGCCCCAATTCTCAGTAGTTTTTTGTTTTTGAAATTTAATTTTCATAAAAAATAAGTTATTCATGTTAATATCAGTAGTTATTTTAAGTGACTCAACGACTTCTAAATTTCTGTTACAATTTGTAACAAGGTAATATCAGTAGTATAATCCACATAAACTAAAGCTCTTTGTGCCCTTGAACACACTCCAGGTGTCGAGGGGACTTTAGACCAACAATTTGAGATTCACTGTTGTAGAGAATGAGCAAAGTAGAGGGGACAGGATCAAGTTCAGGAATCTAGGAAACTAGATTCCTGCAATAACAGATTCAAGGTGACGTGATTATGGCCTGAATAGGGACCATAAAAGTAGAGATGAGGAGAAGTAGCTAGATGCAAGAATCATTTCTGAACCATAAGCAGAATGAGTAATCGATGACATGATGAAAGTGAAGGCATGAAGGATTTGAAGTTGCTTTTGTCATTTCTCATGAAAGGCTGGGTGCAGAGTGGGGAATACAGATGGGAAAGCCAGTTTAATATGTTTTGAGGTCCAGTAGGAAGTTGAAAATAATTACTTGGAAATCAAGAGTGAAGTTACACAGAGATAAAGATACAGACACAATCATAGATACAAAGAGATACTACCCAGCGGGAAATTGATAAGAAAGAAGCTCAAATAACTAAGGATGAATATCTGGAAAACCCAGTATGTCAGGAAAGACAGAAAAGAAATAGCCAGTGAAGGTGGATAATCAGCTGTAGTCAGAGAGGTGGCTAACAAAGAGCCCGGGGCGAGTAAAGCTCTGGAAGCCAAGTGTGAGATGGGTAAAATAGGGTATTGTTTCCATTTACAGAAGATGGTTAGGCTTTACTGAGTAATAACAGGGACTTAAAAGAAAGTCACTATATTTGTTTTAAAAGAATAAAATTCATATCTTCATTTACTTATTTTTTTGAAACAGAGTTTTATTATTGTTTTATTTGTTGTAATAATATTGCATGCCTTTTGTAATATAAGGAAATTCAAGGGAAGCAAAGAAAAGAAGTGGTGAATTAAAGCTCAAAAAGTATAGGCCATTTCATCCTATTAGTTCAAGAAATATAGTAATTAACAGAGGAGAACACCAAAGATAATGATATAGGAATGTAAAAACTAAATGTATTTTTTCCAGTTGGGAAACCCTTCAATATGTTTGTAAGCACTTAAGAAAAAAGAGCCAAAGAAAAGAAGAAAATTTGAAACACAGGAGAGCTGAGTAAACTATGAGATACATCTCAGAAGACAGTGGAGGAGATGGAATCTAAAAAAACATTCTTTTTTTGTTAAATCGGGAGAAAAGCAGAACAGGAAGGATGATGCCTCATGTAGATTTAAAATGAAAATGAAGGAAGACTGGGGGAGTTCCTGTCCAAGGACCTCTATTCTTTTCCTTTAAAATAAAAGTTAAAATTTTATGCTAATACTTAAGGGAACAAGATAAAGGGCAGAAACAATGTAAAGAGAGAAATTTAGAGCCTCTGAGAGGTAATGAAAAGAATTTGGAACCAAAATGAAGATTTAGCTAAGATTATATAAAAATAAATCAACCAAGATTCTAGATCACTGAAAACATCTACATGTGTAGAATTAAGTCAAAAATATTGTAGAGATTCCAGGCACATATAACTAGCAATGTAGAGAGAATATTAAAGAATGTTGCAATAAGACTTCAGATTATTTTGTCAGCCATGCCCATAGTGTCACTGAGAGTTAAACACTGATACAAGCAACATCATACATCTGCTCATTAAGGCCTCTCCTATTAGGTTATTCTCAGGAATCAGCACAGGAGTAGTAAATTCCCTGGATAATCATGAACTCCTGCTATTGTTTTCTTACACGAGGACTAATAAAGGTCAGATGTCTCAAGGTATGCAATATATTTTATTAGCAATTTAATAAGTGCTTCACTGTTATTCCAATCAGAGCTCTAGAAATATTATTTCATATTTACATCATTTCTCAGAGGAGCCCTTTGCATGTACATAAGTTTGAATAATTGGCTTCCTGAATTCTAAGTGTAAATTTTCATAAAATACCCATGGTTAAAGAATTTATTTATAAAGGGACCTCAGCTCTCTTTAGCAGAGCAATGATATGACTATTTCAGGTGGTAGCACAAGCAAAATATAGGAGACTTTTGCAAAAATACTCTATTTTTTACCCTATTACAGAAAGTATTTACCTTTGCAAGAAAAAAAAAAGGATGCATTTCAGTAAGTCAAATTCCTTAATTTGTAAAATATGGTAGGCTAAGAATGCAGATAATCCACCTTCCTCATATCTTACTCTTCTCCTCTGGAGTTTAGTTAAATAACTGTGTTTTGATAAATCCACTCTGAAATTAGATTCCGTTTGGAGTTAACTTCCTTAAGAAAGAGAATTTTGTGTATTCTTTTCCCACTTGTTAGGCTTGACTGGTTAAAAATTGGGGGAAAAAAAGCACCAATGAAACACTTAAATAGTTAACCCTGAATTTACAGTTACCAAAGCAATCATAAACAAAACTGTATTGCATCATAAAAGATATCACTGCCATAAATCAATGAATAAAATTAGGAGTCTATTGAGAGCAAACTTTTCACTATACAAAAGAGAAAACTGAGACAGATAGAAAGTGACTTACTGAAAGTCATACAGCCAATTAGCAAAAGTGCTAAATGAAATACAGTGGTGTTCTTTCTGCTATCTTATTATACAATGCCTTAGCCATCATAATTTAGTAGACATACAGAGTAAATTTTAAACAATACATGTTTTACCTATAAACATCATCCCACTGAACCACTAACCCATCAAAAGATTAATTTAGGATTTATCTATATCATCAGCTACTCATTCGATTTCCTTTAAATTAGCAAGCATAAATGGAGCTCTTTTGCAAACAGTTTTGAAGTAGGGCAGGATATAAAAGTATATATAACCATGTCATCTCAATTACTTACAATTTAGTTAGTAAAAACTATACAATAGAGTTCAACTAGAAAATAAAAGACATCATTGTATAAAGAACTAATTGTAATCAAGTATCAAAACATCCAGTATGCACAGAAAGGATTCTGGGATATCAAGGACAGGGAGTTTAATTTCAGTTTTAATCATAGGCCTACGAAACCTTGGGGATGAAAAGAACTTTTAAAAACTCTTAACCTCCCAGTGATGTTATTTGGGTCATGTCCCTACCCAAGCTATGTTCAATCACTCCAGCAACAAAGAAGTTCCCGAAGAAACCCATTTTCTCTTTGGACAGTTCTACATTTTCCTTTAATTGAGCTTACCTTCCTCTATTTCTCGCTTTGGTCTTAATTCTATAACTTGGGGTCATACAAGGAAAGTCTAGTTCATTTTATATGACAACACATCAAATAGAAAGTGATCACTCTTCTATTCTACAAAGAAAACAATGTGCAATACAATTAATCAAACAACACAACAGACTTTCACATTTGTGCTAATACTGGCCATGATTCTGCAAACAAACTCACATGTAATTCTAACTCTCATAAATTATGGCAACCAGAATTCAACATAATGCTGCAGGTAATATACACTCCATAAGATTAATGCTTTTTTCTTTCTAAATATTGTATTTCTGTCAATATCCAAGACATAAAAGCATTAATAAACTGCAACATGCTATTAATTCAGATTAATCATATTCTCAACTAAAACTTGTTTTAAATTTTTATAAAGCAAATTAATAGCTAAGATGAGCTCTGAGTAAAGTCTAGATATATTAAGTAAGAAGCTGTCATTCCAAACATAAACATGTCCAAGCATACATAATTGCAAGAGAAGATTAGGAACAAGGGCAGATTAACCTTTCCAAAATAAGAGAGTAGGCTTGGGTATGGCTGACACCTGTAACTCTAAGACGTTGGGAGGCCAAGGTGGGAGGACCACTTGACACCAGGAGTTTGAGATTGCAATGATCTATGATTGTACTACTGAACTCCAGCCTGGGCAACAGAGCAAGACCATCTCTAAAAACATACATACCTACATATATAAAATAAGAGAGTTATTTCACATAAATTTAGGAATATAAGTTAGGGAAGCCCTTGAAAAATCAAAGTAAGATGTATGTGGTGGAGTTCAAGAAGCATAAGGTAATAAGATATTGTAAGTTCTCAAACATAAGAATAATAAGATGAAAATACAGATGGCATGTTAAGATGGATAATAGTGATAGAAAAACTAGGGTGAATAACTAGGAAGATATAGTAACAAATATGTTAAAAAAAAATGGTGGCTGGGCACAGTGGCTCATGCCTGGAATCCCTGTACTTTGAGAGGCCAAGTCTGGAGGATTGCTGGAGCCCAAGAGATGAAGGTTGCGATGGGCTATGATCACACCACTGCGCTCTAGCCTGGGCGACAGAATCAGATTCTGTCTCCATAAAAGAACAGAAAAGAATGGTGTAAGAGCAGATGCAGTGAAGAAAAACTTGAACATGGCAGATATAGACGTTCATCTTAAGAGTATGTTAGGTTCCATTGAAGCTTCATGCCTGGGTAACTGGAATAATAATTATGCTGATTTTTTTCTGAAAAAAAGAAGATGAATTTGATTGATAGAAAAATAACAGCATGCCATTAAAATTAAATTGTTCAAACAGGTAATAAGAAAATACATAACTAAACATCAGTAAAAAATTCAATCTCGATACGTAATAGTAATAACACAGGTAATTTTCAATAGTATCCATTTTATAGATTATCCATATCCTTTTCCAACCCCCATTTCATCTTTTGGCCAATGTCTTTGTCTTGAATATTTGCACCAGGAAGAAACTGGAATTAAACTAAAATCAATTTAGTCTATTAATGAATAGAAGACAAAAGAGTCAGAATAGGAAGATGGCTAATATAATACCCAGGCAACGTGTGGTGGCATTGATTATTCAACAGTAATCTACCCTTCTTAGTACATACAAACTGAAGTGCAAAAAAGGTTTCATTCAATGGTACAATCTCTCTCTGACGGGGACAAAAAAAAATCTCATAAACAGCATCAAACTATTTACATATGCACACACAATTTTTAGTTTATGAAAAAACCAACGTAAAGAAATCACATTTTTCTCAATATACACAGAGAACAAGAACAAAAGTTAAAAGTTATTTATGTAATTCTTTTAAAGCTAGAGTGCCAGCAGCTTGGAGGAAAGATACTTTGAAAGGTAGAATAATCCGTGCTAACATCACTATAAATAATAGCAGCCCTCAACACTTATGGGCTTGTCATTAAGCTTCCCAGACCTAAGAACAAGTATGGGACAAAATGGCAGAAAAGAGGTAAGACTTCAAATGCAAATTTCAAACACATTAGTTGCGCTTACTGTTAAGCTATCAAATGTTTGAAATTCAAACAGTTTGCAACAAAAGATAGAAGTTTCCCTAACTCAGTGGTGCCAAAAATAATGTAGTATGTGACAAAGGGTTGTATAGCTTGGCCAAGTTCACTATTAAAAAGAGCTTATTATGTCTGCCATGAGCAAAAATAGAAAAAAGAATATTCACTTTCATTTTGAGGTAGTTCTGTTTTTTTAATTACTGTTATTCAATCAAAACATCTGAAAGTATATTATAGTATGTTCTAGTTTCATATATGATGTACCTACAGATATAAATCCATATCACTATGCCTTATAAATTATGGCAGGCATTGATTAGCTCATTATATTTGTTATCCTGTGTTCATCATTTCTTGAAAACTATAGTATCTTGACATATTTCCTCTTATAGCTAAAACTAAGGTCAGGAAAGAGAAAAGCTTTCCTGGGTTTGAAAGAAATGTTTTTAAAAAAATCTTATTATTCACAAAATTTCAAGCCTTAATAGTAAGTTTCTTAATCCTTATTATCAACACATCACCAAGATATATTATCTCTGGTAGTACAGCTTTCTAAGTCAATTCCCCCAAAATAAATACATGCTCAAATAAATAGATCAAGATAAAGTTTTTAAAACACAATTCTCTGTGGGTCATTTTGCTATTGGATAATGATAAGGCTGTAATCAAATACTATGAGAATCACAGAATCTTAAAAATCTCACAAGTTAAAATCATATTATATGATGCTCTGGTTTAACTGCCTGTCTAAAGCTCATTCTCTACAATATACCCACCAAGTAATTATCCCACATGCCTGCGTGCCTCCAGTTACCATGAACTTCACTACCTCCCTTCTCAATCAATTACATCTAGGTAGAACTCTTAGAAAGTTCTTCTTAACTTGGAGCTGAAAATATCCCTCCCTGTAGCTTCTATTTATTAGTACTGCTTTTAATATTTGGTGCCAAGCAACAAAGTGTACTTTCTCATCACCATCACAGTTTTTTAAAAACTTTGAAGACAAGTTTCAAGTATCTCACTTCCTTCAGCTCTTTCTAATATGACATGATTTTAATTACTTTTACTATTCTTATTTCTCTCTTCTGAAAATATTTTCAGTACTAGCACAGTGTAGAATTCTCTGTTAACCTTTCTTTAAATACTTCTAATTAGTAATATACTTAGCATAAAATTAGTAAAATAATTTTACTATTAAAAGTTTTTATTTTACTAATTTCATGTTAAGAATATGTTAATTTTAAGAATTTCTTTTTTAAAAAAACTGAATTGCGTGTTTGTGTAAAAATATATAACTATTCATTTGTCTGATAATTATGCATTTTTTTTCCCAAATGTACTCTGCCAAGCTATGTTTTCCCTCATCCTATACTTGTGCAAGTGGCTTCTAGACCAAAGTGCAATTTATTCTTCAGTAGTTTTAGATCTATCTCATTTAGCCCTTCAAGATCATATTGAATCCTAATTCTGTCTCATATGGTCACTACATGTCCCAATATCACATAGCCTCAGTTTGGATGTTTTCTCTGTATAGTTTTATTTCAGGCATTGACAAATAATTGACTATGATGAGGCCAAAAAAAACTAGGTAACATAATCCAGAATGAAGATGTTGCATTAACTACCCAGTTGCTAACTCACCTAGTTTTTCTAATACTGAGACCATATTTCTAAATTTCCCCAGGGATAATATCAGTCCATTTCAGGTAACCTAACAAGATCCAGATATAATGACTTAATAAGAGATAGTCAAAGATCTTCATGTTTTTATTCATGTCATTAAACAAACTTTTATTATATGTATATGTTCCAGGAGCTGTGTTACTCTCTGGTGACTGGATTAATCAAGACACTGCTCTCAAGGAGCTTACAATCTAGTGGGGAAAACAGACAATTATAATAGATAATTACCATACTGTATTATAAACACGAGCGGCAATTAGGGAACTGTGGAGGCACAGAACGTAATTATCTAAATCTCACTGTCAGGATTAAGAAACGTTTCCCAAAGAAGACAATAGGGTTTGAGTCTGAGTTAAGTTTGAGGTGATTATGGGACAGTCAGATTAAAGTGTTGGAGATATGGGTATGGTGCTCTTCAGAGAGGTACAGGATCTATATACAGACACAGAAACCAACAGGAAGTGGTAGTTACCACCATGAATTTAGATGGGACCATTAACACAGGTTAACTAAAAAAGAAGAAAAGCATTGGCCTTTTAGGGAAAGGGAAAATCCCTTGCAGAGATGTGAAAGAGCACGGTGTATGAGAGTTGACCACGTGAGGCTTAGGCAGGGGTACTGGTCCCATTGGGGAAGATACTGCTAAAGGCTTCAGAAGCCAGTTCATCAGGAAGCTTGTGTGTGGAGCTAAGAAATGTCCACCTTATCCAGAACACTATGGAGTCCTTAAAGTGCTCTCAATATTGCGTGACCTGACTAGACTCGAAACTATTGGAAAATGTATGGTCAATGGGGAGCGTGAATTGAGGGAGGAAGATAAGAAGCAGGAAGACTGAAAAGGCATCAACAAGAGAGTGGGAAAAAGTAACTAAAGCAACTTCCCACATGGCAATGAATATTTAAGACATACTCCAGAGATGGTAATTGATGAGTTCTGGTGACTACTGAATTTGAGAAGCTAAACAGAAAGAGATGGTCTAAGGTGATCCCCAGGATTTTAGCATGAATGGTAAAGGTGGCAATGGTATCATCTGGTGAGGAGTTCACCACTCTCAGTGATCATTCATTGTATTATTCACATGATTCTGAGTTCAGGTTTTATCATTTCAATTTAAATTTGGGTTCATGATGGGACAGTCAGGTTGAAATGGTGGATGTATGGATGTGACACTTTTTAGAGCGGTCTGAGCTGTACATAAAGACTCATGAGTTAACAGTGAGTAGATGGTAACTACAGCCGTGGATTTCTACTCAGGTAGAGTGGATAATCAGAGGAAAGACCAAAAGCTTAAAGGTAATGTCAAATGTAAGCTGTAAAATAAAAGGTAACTGTCCAAGGACTTATCTAAAATATTTTTATTAATTTAAAGTTTATTTCTTATTTATTAATACATATGGAAATTCTAAGTTTTTGGAAGCAAATTAATCAGATACTTTGTCAATCTGGTATTAGTGCTTCACTTATATATCAAAATAACAACAGATAATCACATCTGTTTACCATTTTTCTCACATCTGAAAACAATGCAGGTTAAAAAAAGGAACAGCAAAGAGGCCAAGAAAATTTGATGATCCAACTCAAGCTCAGCATCAATAATAAATCTTAGAATATCAAGGAACTCAAGTCTTTCATTTATCCTAAATTTTAAAACATGTTTCCTCTATTTACAGTCTTGGGGGAAAATGTTGTTATAACAGTAAAACTGGAAGATTTCACTCCGGATTGCTACACATGGACTGCTTATGTATATGTACCCACATTGCTTCATAGGCTCTACTCAAAAAAACAAAAGTGCAAATAAATGAAAACACTCCTAGGCAAGAATTTCACCATCCTGATGAGTATTAGGGTAGTCTGTAGTTGATTTCTGGGTTTTGCAATTTTAAATATTCCTCTTAATCAAGATGTTTAATAAATAAGCAACTTAAATAGGCTGAGCAAACTGGATCATTCTCTAAGATACATACAATTTGCATATTCTTTCACAGACCATTATTATAGCTCAAATTCTTAATTAAGATATCTGAAGCAATTTGATACAATAGATCCAATCAGAGTCAGGGACAACCCTAGTCTTCTGAAGCTCTTAATTTAGTGATAATCAAATCGGAATTCTTAATAAAATGCTCAAACGAAAAATACACAACTCTAACTTTCCAACGTACATCCACTTTATAACAAGCCAGACTTTTGGCAGCATCCCATTGCAACTGTTAAAAAGGCTTTATCTCGTCTCATAACTATTTTTAAAAGACTATAATATAAAAATTCAAAGATGAAATTTCAGTTAATTATTCAACATATCTAAAATATTGAAGTATGGGCTTAACAGGTATATGTTGGGCCTTCCACTTGAAGATATCATATTCATCAAAAGAGAACTCTTATTGTTATACTCTTTATTTACTAAATTTAACTTTAAAAATCAGTCTTAAATAATAATAAACACCGTTTAAGTATATACAGTCTACACAGAAAGCTATTTAATAATACAGTTCTGAAAAGAGATAGAATATCCTCTAAAACACTCTCTCTTAATATATATGGTAGTCCTAAGATTTGCTGTTGCCATCTTCAGAATAATTTCATTACGACATTTGATGTAAGGTGGCGGGGGTGAGTGTACAGGGGAAAACAAGAGCCTTATCAGCTTCCTCATATAGAGAAACCCAAAATGGCTTGATTCCATACATAGAATCACTGTCACTATAAGACATAGACAACAGTTTGCATTAATATGCCAACATTAATCAAAGAAAAGGTAATGTAAAGAATACCTAAAACATGAATGTCCTTTCATTTGGGAAGACTAGGGCCTGACAACGTCCATTTCCAACTTGCTGCACAAAAACTGTAACAGTGTAGATGGTTGTAGATAGTGGTTATTCCTGAACCTGCCTCCATTGTTCCCGGTTCATACCCAGCTGGGCAGATGGCCAAAAGGGGACACACGAACATAATTCAAGGCCATTGTGTCATACACCCAGAAAGTGGACCCTGACATCAGACTGTCTTGCAGCTCTAGAATAAGCAGTACTATTAAGGGGGAAAATCAGGAGATAGCTCTTAAAATGCAGCTGTATTTAATGCTAGACGTTAAGTGGATCATGATACTGTCTCCAGAATTTTACTCTCACAAATTCGCACAAACAGCTATTAAAAAATACCATTCTAGTGTCCTTTCTTTACAAAATATACTTCCTAAAATGCTACTTATCTCTTACAGGACGTCTGTAAAACTATAATAATACATATTTAAATAATAATGATGGTGGAATAAAATAAAATGTTATCTATGATCAATATTATATTTGAGAATATTAATTGAAGATTACCTGCAATAGAAAATTAATTTTTATTACAAATCACCGCATGTTTCATTTTTACCTAAAAACACATTATATTTTGAGAAAGTTATTTGCTTATATACTGTACAATTGCTCTATGTTACTTTCATTCACCAGTAATGTTAATCTTTCCCATTTAAAAAAAAAAGACTCAGTGGGGCACAGCGGCTCACGCCTGCAATCCCAACACTTTGGGGGGCCAAGGTGGGCAGATCACCTGGGGTCAGGAGTTGGAGACCAGCCTGGTCAACATGGCATAACCCCGTCTCTATTAAAAAATACAAAAATGTGCCAGGTATGGTGGTGGATGCCTGTAATCCCAGCTACTTGGAAGGCTGAGGCAGGAAAATCACTTGAACCCAGGAGGTGAAGGTTGCAGTGAGCCGATACTGTGCCACTGCACTCCAGCCTGGGTGATAGAGCGAGACTTTGTCTAAAAAAAAAGACTCCACGTGACAAAACTTTGTCTTCCGTGCGGGCTGTGTTAGATTTAGATTTTGTTTTTTCAAGTAACTTCAAAGTTAATGACCTGCTTTTTACAAAAATCCTAATTTCCTAATATTACTTATTTACAATTATTAAAATAGAAAATTGATCTATCATACGAATCTCCTTTGCCATGCATACATATAAACGGACTTTAAGATCACAGTTCACTTATCTGACTTTTAAATAAAATATTATTAAATATTGGCCAGGCGTGGTGGCTCATGCCTGTAATCCTAGCACTTTGGGAGGCCAAGGTGGGTGGATCACCTGAGGTCAGGAGTTCAAGACCAGCCTGGCCATGATGGTGAAACCCCATCATACAAAAAAAAAAAAAAAGAAAAGAAAAGAAAAATTATTAAATATTTTAAGAATTTTTAAAAAACTTTTTGAACTGGTATTTCCACAAAACACAGTATATCAGTATCCAATTAAAGTTGCATATTTAGCATAAGAAAGAGTGACTTTTTCCTACTTTTGTAAACAATGTATAACAATTATATAAACCCATGTCATGATTTTAAAAAAACTATAAAACTACCTTGAACACTGGGAATTAATTCTCACATTCTAAATCTCTCTTCACCCTATCATTTTCTATCTATAAACAGATGGATATGTATTCCGATATGAAAAGTTTTGTTGATGTGTGTCTTCATAAACCTTCTTACTTTTATAAAACATGCAATAACATTTCTCCATATAAGAATATAAGACATGAAGAACCTACGATGGGCATAGATACTGCTTCTTTTTCCCCTTCCCTTTCTTTGAAGACTTTTCCTTAGAATAGGCTTCTTCCACCCACAAGGAAATTAAAATTAAGAAAGCAGTTGCCAATAAAAGCTTCATCTTGAAAACTTAAATTTCAGAAGATCAATCTACAAGAGAGAACAAGAAAATATTTACATTTATGAAGCAAATGCTAACTCTCTGACTGTCCCTTTAAGTAAGGAGTATAATCATTACTACCCAAAGGGCAAGTATATGTGTACATCAAATGATCATTGCTCAGTCCTACATGGTAATACTTCACAATATATTTGGTATTTTTATATAGAAGTTGTAAAGTCTTTTTTATATAGCAGTAAAAGTCAGTTTAAATAATGGCACACAGAAAACAAGATCCCAACGAGACATTATAGGTTACTGTGTAAAATTTCTGATTCTATAGCTACACAAAACTGTAAATTGATATTGAATTGCACAGCATATCAAAATATGTTTAGAAAGCCTCTGGAAGCATGCTTTAACATGATTATCTTGGGCTAGTACACTGGCAGTACTTCTTAAAATTTTTATATTGTTTGAAATATGTATGTATATTTTTTCAAAAACAATCTATTTTAAAGCACAAGACAATTCCAAGTGTTCAAAAGCTGAAAAATGAAAGAAAAAATTAGTATCAAAGAGTTTCACATTCTAAATTCATTGTTTTTATTTAAACGCATTAAATTGGCAAGCTACCTTTTTGTCCCAAAAAGCTGCCTCTTAAGTTAACTTTAAAGCTTCCCTACTTATTGGCTAACATTTATCATCAAAAACATAACTTCAGAAATTCTAGGTAACATTATATGAAATAAAACAAGTGTACTTTTTTTTCAAATTATCATCCTAGCCATATTTTAATAACATTTTCATGCTCAAATCAGAACTATATTCTTGCCAGAGAGTCTGATAAATAAAAAATAATTAAGCGTCTACTGACACTAAAGAAGTTCAACCTCTTCTGCCTCCTTCATTTCTAAACATAAATTACTCTTTCATTGTTTTCTGCAGAGTAAAAGACCTGTCATATTCTTCAAGGCTAACTTAATTCCCTTCTCTTCCTCATAAATTTGCTTCTCCCTCTGTCTTGTTTTTCATCTTTTTCCCCCCAGGATTCTTCCCCTCATATTTCTCTTTTACACACATTCGAGGCAAGCCAAAGAGGCTTCTCCCTGGGTACTTTAAATTGAAGACAACAGAGGGGGCTCATCAGACAAACAGCAACAACGCAAGGTTCTTCTCTGGCAACTTTACAGCATTGGATGCTCCCTTCCCCCATCCGACAGCGGCACCTGCTTCCAGACACCTTTGCCCACAGCTGCAGGTACTTCTCCCACTTTCGCATCCTTGCCCCCACCTCCCTAAAAGGAGGCCGGGCCCTCCTATGGGTTTAAAGGGTTCGACAAAGAAATTCAACACTCTGCTCTGTCCTCACCACCAGTTTTTCAAGAGGGACAGCTGCATTGGCTGGAAGATCCTCATAAACAAAACAACGCAAAGAGCCCTCCTGGCCACCCTTGCATTCCCTAATTACCCCGGCCCTCTGCATCCCTCCACCCAAGCATCTCCGCGGGCGCCACTGCAGCGGGGACCCGGCTGCCGCGGCCAGGCGCCGCGCGCCCCTCTCCCGCGCCCCTCTCCCGCGCAGGGCAGCGCGCCTCCTCCCCTGCACGCTGCAGTGCTCCTCACGCTCCGCCGCCCCGGGCATGACCCGCTCTTTCCGCAGAGGCGTCTATTCCCGTCCCCAGACCACCGCCGCCGCCCCACCCCGCGTCCTCCCCTCCTACGTGGAGCTCCTGGCACTTACCGGAGGCGCCCCTGCCCGCAACGGCCGGGCGAGGTCTTGGCGGCTCCGGGCCGAGGTGGCGGTGGCTGCTGGGGGTGCAGCGGGCGCCGAGAGGGGGCAGCTGCGTCCCGGCCGCCCGCGCCACCGCCGAGCTCGGCTGACGCGCCTGCTCTGGCCGCGGAGCCTGCGCCGTGGCGCGCCGCGGTCGGGGCCGCTGCGGGGACTGCGCGGGTCGCGCGGGAACCTGACGACTGCGGGTGGGGGAGGGAAGAGGTGTCCCAACAGAGCAACGTCACGGCACGGTCCCCTTCAGGCATTGGAGGGGTTACCGAGCAGAAATGTGTCCCCCCCCCACCCTCGGGGGACTGAAGGAGTTGGGGGGGAAGGGTGGGAATGACGGTGTCGGTACAGATGGAAAAAACCTTTCAAGGAGTAGGGTTGCTTGGGGTCAGCTTTTGACTACTAGCAACAAACAACAACAGAACAACAAATGACCTTCTTGGATCAAAGCGAACAAAACACATTTTCTGTAATTTCATCATGTGACTGGAATCCAGATATCCAACTTAATCTCCGAGTCTTCCAATTTCTAAAAGCCTGACCTTTCTGAGCAAGCTTAAATTGGTCAAAATTACTGACAATATAGTCATGCAGGTAATACTATTTTTAACATCTGTTACATAATTAACATGTGTACAGAACTTGACAGTTTCAAAACACCTTTCACTCGCCTTACCTCTTGTGGCCCTCAACACATTCCTGGGCAAGTTTTGTCATCCTTCCCCTTCTGTAGATGAAGAATCTGAAACTCAGTTATATTAAGAGATTTACTTAGCATAACAGGTCTTGAAAGAAATTTACCAGAGACTCAAAGTCAGTGACATTTACATATCAGAGCCAGATATGGTCTCTGCCTTAATGATCACAAAATGCCGTTGTCCTCATCGTTGTGAAGAAGTAGCCCTTACTTGGATAACAGGTACAGTTGTCCTATTACCTCTTGAATGCGTGCCTGATTGATTTTTTTAATTTATATTTTTTAAGCAACAGGATCTCACTTTGTTGCCCAGGCTGGAGTGCAGTGGCACAATCCACAGCCTTAAACTTCTGGGAGATCAAGAGATCTTCTTGTCTCAGTCTCCCTAGTAGAGTAGCTGGGACAATAGGCACAGGCCCTTGCCCTTTGCTATTTTTCTTTTCTCTCTCTCTTTCTTTCTTTCTTTCTTTCCTTCTTTTTTTCTTTCTTTCCTTCTTTCTTTCTCTTTCTTCTTTCTTTCTTCCTTCCTTCCTTCCTTCCCTCCCTCCTTCCTTCCTTCCTTCCTTCCTTCCCTCTTTCTTTCTTTCTTCCTTCCTTTCTTTTTTTTTGCCACAGGATCTCTAGCTTTTCTGTCAAGCCATTCACCTGCTTCAGCCTCCCAAACTGATGAGATTACAGGCTTGAGCCACCCCAGCCCACATCGCCAGACCCTGATTGATTTTTTTTATTAAAAAAGCATTGTCCTCTCAAGTGAGCATCATTTAGCATTGTATTATGGACCTATAGATGTATCCACTAATAAATTTTTCCACCCATAGTCTATGGAGGAAAGGAACATTTCCTGTATATAATCATGTTCTATAAGCTTCATGATATATTCTGCTGCCTAAGAATAGTGATCATTAATAAGTGATCATTACCTTATTTAGATTCCAAAATGATCATTATTTAAAGAGCTATAATAATTGGACCCCCCCAAAGTGGAATCAGGATATAACTTTGGATTTTAACACTTTATTAAAAAGAACTATATCGATAATACACGTTTCAAAAGATACAACTTCTGGTGAATAGGTTATATGAGGAAAAATAAAGGAATTAGTTTTCATGCAACCAGGGGAGTTTAGAGGTTGAAGAAAACCTTACATTTAGTTTTCAAGTAATCAAGAAATTATTAAGAGTTTAGAATAATAGGATATTCCGATTCCTATAATAAAATAAACATCATTTATTTACAAACTCTAATGTACACATTTGGCAGAACTATGCTGAAAATACCTACAACTGACTCACTCACCTTTCCTAGTACTGTCTCTATGCCATCCTTAGATGTTATATTGGAGAATTAGGTTATTCATAACAAAATCATGTCCAGCAGTTTGGATGGGTTTGTGGGTTTTTTGCCCAAAGGTTATGAAATACAGTTGATGCCCTAAAAGCACTTTTTCTAGGCCTGTAAAATGGTCAAGTTGAGAATTTTGAATAGTTTTTCTTTGTGGATGATCTGCTTACCTATATTTATGTAACTTTTATATTTTAGTGTGAAAAGGGATGCTTCTAAATAATGTCATGAAATAACCTCTTTTCCCCAATTGTGTCAAGTGTGGATCTGCTTTTCTCTGTTTGTTTCTGTCAACATTCACTCCTTTATTAATGTCATTGTCACATGGTTTTGAATCCTGTTGATAGCTCCCAGATTTATTTCTCCTGACAAGATGTTTCTCCAGAGCTCCAGACTAATATATCTAACTGCCTTCTCGACATCTCAAGTTGCATATTTAAAAAACATGTCAAACGCAATGTGTCCCAAGCTGAACTATTGTTCTCCCTAAAATCTGCCCCACATTCAGCCTTCTCCTTCTCACTTGACGGCAACCTCATCCTTAAAATTGCTCAGGCCAAAAATCATGAAGTTGTTCTTGATTCCTCTCTTATTTACTCACACCTCACAACCAAATCTCTGAGGAAATCCTGTTTACTCTCTAATTATAACAGGAATTCAGCTACTTCTTATAATTTTGACTGCAGCCAACCTAGACTGAGTGACCTTCATCTCTACTTTAGATTCCTGTAGTAGCATTTTAGCTACTCTCCCTGCCTCTCCCATTGTCCTCTCCCATCCCTGAGTAATCTCAAAACCACAACCAGAGTGATACCTTTAAAACATGTCATAGGTCATATTGTGTCATTCCTCAGCTCAACACCCAGCAATTAGTCCCCATTTCACTCTGATTATAAACCAAAGTGTTTGCAATGGTCTACAAGCCTTCGGTTGTTACAGATCTCCTCCCACTGACTCTGACTTCTCTCCCAATTGCTCTTTCTCTTTCAGCCCCACTAATCTTGCTGGTTCTCAGCGTGCTAATGCCAGGTATGGTTCCATCTTAGGTTACTGGCTCCTCTGTCTAAAATGCTTCCCCCCGGAACCAAAATACCACACTTACCTCCATCTTATCTTCAACATCAACCCAGATGTCACCATCTCACAGAGATTTATCCAGTGTTATTTCAAAGTGCAAACTCTCTCCCATCCAAGAATTGCCAATCCCCCTCGCCCACTTTTCTTTTTGTTTTCGTAGTATTTATTACCGCCCAGCTTATCATACAATATACTTACAGTTTATGGCCTCTGTTTCCTTGCTGAAATGTAAGCTTGATGAAGGCAAAGATTTGTATCTATTTTTGTCCATTTGCATTGCCCACACATCTAGAATAGTGTTGAATGAATGAGTAAATCTTGGCCTCATTTCTTAACCTCTTCAAATTTCATGTTTTCTTATTAGCAAAATGAAAACCACAATGCCTAATTTGCAGAATTGTTCTACGAAATAAGCAGCTTAATTGACATTAAAAATCTGCTAGAGAAGAAAAGTCACAAATAATTACCCTCCTCTATTTTTACTTGTTTTTATTTGCTTAATGGAATGATAGAATTTTGTTGTTGCTGTTGTTTTTTTTTAATTTATTTATTTTTAATTTTTGTGGCTCCATGGATTTTTGCTTACTAGGACCCTGTTATCCATCTCTTTCTTATACCTACACTGAAAAAACTTTGTAGGTCTACATGTAAATACTAAGAACCTTATTTTCTTTTTTGGTTGTTTTTCTTTTTCTCCTTTCTCTTCCTTTCTTTCTCTCTCTCTCTCTCTCTGTTTCTTTCTTTCCTTCTTTCTTTCTTTTTCTTTTTTTGTCTGGCTCTGTTGCCCAGGCTGCAGTGCAGTGGTGCGATCTAGACTCACTGCAACCTCCTCCTCTCGTGCTCAAGCAAACTTTTCACCTCAGCCTCCCACATAGCAAAGAACCCTATTTTCTATGCATCCAACTTCATCTGGCCTGTGATGTATTTATTTGATTTGATTTGATCATAAAACCTAAATACAGCCTTAAATATCTGTGTTACACTAAGAAATCAGACTTTGGATACACAGAGAGTATTCTCACCAAATCATTTTTGTGTGTATGACATTAGTACTCATCACTGTTGTCATTGCCTAAATAGCCTTACAACATGGTTTAAAGATATAAATTATTTTTTTCTGTATTCTGTCTACATGAGTCATAGTTCCTCTGTAATGATAGCCTGCACTGTAATAGTCATTCATGAGATTTTTCATCAAATCTTCAGTCTATTTACCACTGTAATGATCAGATATTTGCAAGAAAAATATATCCGGCTGTTTTAAATGTGGTTCTCCTCCAAATCACCATCTTTAAATATTTGTCAAAATATATAATGGGAGAATAAATATAAATAAAGAAAAGATTGCAGCAGGAGATGATGAGAATAGTGGGGCAGTTATTCAGCATCTTGCAAACACTATTCATAAAATTTTAAAGACAGACTTACATTAGGAAATGTTGATGTGTAGCCAGTCTTATTAGAATAATAAAAATATAATTTCATATTTAATAACCAAAGATCACCTCCAGATGTTTTCCTCAAACAGCATATTATCCCTAAAATGTTCTCTAATTTCTTAATTATTTTTAAACTAACTTTTAAAGAATAATAGCCATCTTTTATTGATTACCTGTTAATTGCAAAAAAGTTTTCTACATTATGCTTTTAAAACTTCGATATTTACTTGCGTGTTATTTTCATATCCATATTTTTGATGAGAAACTGGAGGAGAAGCTCGGAAGGGGAAATTAACTTATCCAGAGTATTAGAGTTGGATGAGGAGGAGACAGGATTATTTCATCTTTCATGTCCTTTACAACATTACGACTCTGAGTCCAATTGCACATAGGCAGTGAGAGAAGCTTAGTTTTTAGACATCGATGTCTTTGTACAGAATACTGACTAAAAATTAAAAAATTGAAGTCCAAGGGGTTGTGCTTTCCTCCAACTCCAACTTGCCTTAAAGATTAGCTAATATGCGAGTCATTTTATATTTAATTTTTTTCTGTTTGGCATAATAATAGCAAAAATAATAATGATCATCATCATCGATTGAGAGCAAAGTACTTTGAATTTATTATCTCTCAATGCCTTCATGGGGTTAATACTATTCTTGTTGGAATTTACAGATAAAGATCCTCAGGCATCATTTAATTTTTTCCAAAGTCAGCTTACTAGTAAGGGATTGAGGTAGATATGTATCTAAATATGTCTGATTATGGAAGCTGGGCCCTTAAAATATTTTCGTGTGACTATAAATTGTATATTTAATAACATCTCATGATACACAGAATAGCAATACTATTCAACCAAAATACCACAATCGTTGTGATGATATGAGAAGAGAGAAGAAATGTGAATAAGATACTTCCAGGTATAAATTTGAGCATCGCACTGTCTTTCATCTAATTGAGGAAACAGTCCAAACAATCAAATGACCCATCTTAGTATGTACCAGTCTGCCATCAGTGCTTACCCCATGGGGAAGAATCATCTGTGGCTTGATACGTGTGGACTTAAAATAGATAGGAAGATTGTAATGCATTGTCAAAATATTCACTGCTATGACGTAGCTTTTTAGATAAGTTAGGCATATATTCTAAGTTCTTAGCAAAAAAAAAATCACTTTCCTCTATGAAAATGACATTATTATTAATGTGCTTCAGGATAGCCTAAAAACAAATAAATCTATTGATTATTTAGTGTTCTATTAAGGCTAGGCCAATACTCATAATACAGAATCAGGAATTTTAGCCAAAATTCTTTACATCCAAGTGGGTATTACCAAGCAGCTGTCAGCCACAGATCAGTTTGTGCACAATATTTATTCTTCTTCTTTTGTGGTCAACATGTGATAGGCAGCTTATTCAGGACTGCTCCAAGCCAAACATTCCTCCGTAGCAATGATGACAGTTACTGTGCAGGAACAGATGACTAGTAACTCGGGCCCACAAATTTCCCAAACAGAATCTCTTCCAAAAGCAGTTTTTACCAAGTCCTAACAATGTTATTGCTGCCTCTTCTGAATCTGCCCATCGGCATTTCTGCAGATCTGAGAAGAGGTCATGCTATCCTCCACAAGCCAGGATTTCAAGTCCTAAGTGATCATAATGTGTCCTCTTCTTCTGGAATCTAAAGTAGATCTGCAAATTAGTTTATTAAGCAATAAAAAATCTGTCTTCTAGAAAATTGCCGATAATGTCAATCTTGATTTTTTTTGTTCTCTCCTTATTTTAAGATCTAGGTAAACAGTTAATATTGCAGAAGCATTATATGAGGACCATGTAAAGAATGTTTTCTTCCAGATCTTCTAATATTAACACCGTTCAACTAAAAGCTCCAAACATACAGATTGTGAATTCTAAATCTGGCTTCGTGGGAAATGTTTTATATTAGCCATGCCAGTAAAATCCATTTATAATATATATATAGAACCAGCACTCGACTTTAGTCACTTTTTTAGAATAAGCAAGTGAACAGGCAACAGTTACACAAATAGTAAAAATTAGCTATAGAAAGAAAACCTTTGCATTTATCAAATCATTAGAGTTCTAAAATAACACTTTAAAAACAACCTCCCTGTGCCAGGCACAGTGGATTACGCCTGTAATCCTAGCCAAGGTGTGTGGATCTCTTAAGTCCAGGAGTTCAAGACCAACCTGGGCAACATGGCTAAACCCCATCTCTACAAAACATACAAAAATTAGCCAGGCCTGGTGGTGCACACATGTGGTCCCAGCTACTTAGGAGGCTGTTGTAGGAGGATCTCCTGAGCTCAGGAGGTTGAAGTTGCAATGAGCTGAAATCACACTCCTGCACTCCAGCCCAGGGAATGTAGTAAGACCCTGTCTCAAAAAAAAGAAAAAGGAAAAAGAAAAATTAGGCTCACTGAGCAAGCTCCCAACATGTCATCATCATTAAGAGGAAGTATTTAAGTTTGCCGGGGGTTTTGAGATTATATCTTTCTAGCCAAGTGTTTAAATTTTTCTTTATCAATAGAATGTATATGTAGTCCTGGCGCAGAGGGAGAAGAACATTTGTTTTGGGGTAATAGCATCAGCCGAGGTAAAAATACAGTTATGAGGCTAGACTGGCTGGGAAATGTGCCAGGAGGAATATTAATAAAGCATTAGGTTGGGTTAGAAAAAAAATGGGACTAGAATAAAATGTTTGGAGAAAACTCTTCAGGTTAGCATTTTTTAAAGCAGGTTCTATTCAACATTAGCCCTCAGGATGCTTCATGGTGTGGATTAAAAAAAGAAAGAGAGAAGTCAATGTAAAAATGTCTTTCTTTCTAAATATCTGAGATGTAAAGTATTTTAGCATATTAATTTTTGTTGCTTCTTTTTAAACATTAAATTTTTTTTTATAGAGGCAAAGTCTCACTATGTTGTCCAGGCTTGTCCCAAACTCCTGAGCTCAAGTGATTCTCTTCCCTTGGCTTTCCAAAGTGCTAGATGCTTAGTGCCATGGGTCACCATACATGGCCTGTTATATTATAATTTTTTTAAAAAAGTCAACATTGTTTAACCCAGTTCAATGGACTGAATGTTTTTGTACCCTAATAGTTCCTATGTTGAAGTCCTAATCACCATTGTGGTGGTATTAGGAGGTAGAGCCTTTGTGTGGTAATTAGGTCATGAGGGTAGGCCCTCATGAACAGAATTAGTCCGCTGATAAAAGGGCCCCAGAGAGCTCTCTAGCCCCCTTCCACCATGTGGAGACATAACAAGACTGCTGTCTGTGAACCAGAAAGTGAACTCCTACCAGACACTGAATTGGCAGACACTTTGATCTTGGAATTCCCAGCTCCAGTGCCAGGGAAGGGAATGTAAATTGTGGTTAGAAATTTTCAGGAAATAACTTTCTTACAGATAGCCTGAACTACACTACTTTATTGTCTACATTCCCTTGACAAAATTCCAATAATGGGTAAAACCTACCACCACCTGCTTTCTTCAAACTGAGTCAACAGATTAATTATGCAACAGAATACAGATGGTCTTTAATTTACAGTGGTTGGACTTAACAACAGGTTTATCAGGATATAACCCCATCAAAACTCAAAAAGCTTCTTATGAACAAGAAGGTTTCTACTGAATGTGTATAATTTTGCACCATTGTAAACTCAACAAATCATTAGTAGAAACATTGTAAGTCAGAGATCATCTGCTCTGTTCCCAGAATTAAATGCATTTTTGACTTATATTACTTTTGGACCTAAGTTATGTTTATTGGGACGTAACCTGAGGTAAGCGGAGACACATCTGTATTTTAAATGACATTTATAATAGAGAAGCCTTTTATATGCTTGGGAATTTTATCATGGTTGCTTTTTTTCTCATAGTTATTTTATATTCTCCACTCTCCTCAACCTCGAAGCATATTTTTCCTCCTCAGTCTCAAGAGATAAGAAAATAGAAGCCATCAAAATGGAAATGCCTTCAAGTTCATTCAACAAATCTATTTATGCTATGAATTTTTCTTTTCTCTTTATATTCAGTTAAAATATTTCTTCTGTGTTTCTTCTCCTGTCCAAGATCAATTCCTCCACCTGTGCTTTGAATTTTAGCCACCTCTCATAAATTCAGGAATTCTGATACATCAGTTTTCCTCTCCTTTTCCTTTACCTTCATCTTCACCCTTTCCACTGACTCCATCGTTCAGCATACCAAAGCTTTGCAACATTTAAAATAAAAACCTTGTTCTGCCCCAGCTTAAGTATGAAGCCCATTCAGGTTCCACTTCTGACTCTCAATGGCCAGACCCTCAAGAGCAAACACTTGCAAACCCTCTGTCTGTCTTCATTTTCTTACACGTCTCTTGAATGCATTGTAATCCAGTGTCTTCCACTGCCCATGCACTGCTGAAACCAGTGTGACCAATGATTTGAACATTCTAGAATCTTTACCTTGTTTGACCTCTCTTCATCCCTTGATGTAACAAATGGATTTTTTTTCTTACATGAAAATTGTTCTTCCTTTGACTCTCTCTTCTCTGCTTCCTTTGGCTATTTATTCTTCATCTCATTTATAGGTTCTTATTACTCTACCCGTTTCTTAAAACCGAATGGTTCTCAAATTTCCTTCTCAGGCCCTCAGGTCTTCTCACCCTACATAATCTCTCTGTTCATTTCATCTATTTCTCTCATTTCCAATACCATCCTGTCTGTGAATATCTGAGTCAGTTCAAGCTGCTATAGTAGAATATGATAGGCTGAGCATGTTAAACAACAACCATTCCTTCACAGTTTTGGAGGCTGGGAAGTCCAAGGTCAGGCACAGCAGATATAATGTCTGATGAGGGGCTACTTTCTGGTTAGCAGACATCTGTCTTTTCATTGCATTCACACATGACTGAGAGAGAAATCATCTTTGGGGTCTCTTTTATAAGGGCACTAATCCCATTCTTAAGGACTGCACCCTCATGACCTAATTACTTCCCAAAGATCTCACTTTCTAATATATCATCGCATTGAGGTTTTCTATTTTAACATATGAATTTGAGGTAGACGCAAACATTCAGTCCATAATGATTAATCACCTAAAAATCTCTTTTAGCCCAGAATTCTCTGGGAGTTTCAGACAGATGTAACAACTGCTTCTTTGCCAGAATTCCAAATTAGAAATACACAATCCTCTGCAGATCTTTCCAAACGTCTCCTATTCTAGGGCTTAATATTTCAATTAAAATGACCATTATGTATCCAGCTTCCCCAGTCACCTTGTATCATGTACAACTTCACACATTAAACTTCAGTCCACTCACCTCTTTCTCTTCCTCCAACAAGCCAAACCTATCTCCACCCGAAGGCCTTTACAACTGTGCATTTTATGAGGAATACTCTTTTAGCAATTCTTTCGATAGCTAGAATGTTCTCCTTTATCTTTACCTAAATGTGTTCTTAGCATTTCCTGTTTCCCTAATGAACATCACATACCACTTTCCACTTCATTATGCTGTTTGGTCTGCTTACAGCCCTTGTCACAGCCTGCAATTACCTTGTTTGTTTACTTGTTTGTCTCCTTCACTAAAATATAAGATCTCTTAGAGATTATGCCTATCTTAATCACCACTGTATCTTCTGCATTTAGCACTGTAACAGCCACATAATAGAAACAATAATATTTTTTAAATAAACTTATTGGATATTTCCCTAGGCCGAAATGCAGAAGGCTACACAGGTAACCCAGGAAAGGTTAGTCAAAGCTATAAATAGAAATGTGTCTACAGCTGATAATCCTTGACAGTAAATATACCATCGGACAAAATAGTGAGACCTACAAAAAATAAACAAAAGTAGCTGAGCATGGTGGCATGTGCCTAGTTCTAGCTACTCAGGAGGCTGAGGTGGAAGGATCACTTGATCCAAGGATGGTGCAGTGAGCTGAGATCGTGCCACTACGCTCCAGCCTGAGCAACGGAGTGAGACCATCTGAAATATTGTATTGTGCAGTGAGATATTTTACTAATTTATTTAATTAAATCAATTAAATTATCTTTTGCCAAAAGGAAAAATAAGTAAACTGGGTTGTTTAATTTTGTTTTTCATACCTATGTGAAAAATCCAGAAAGTCAAGAAGAGGAAATAAAATGGATACTTCTACACCTCACCTCATTTTATAAACTTGATGCTTTACCTAAATTTTATTGAGCACTGTAAAGATAAGCTGATAGGTTAACTAACCTACAATTAACTTTATAATTAAAAATATAGCAGTGGGTTAAAAGCATTGTGATTCTGAAGTGCTACATCCACATCTATGCTCACCTTTTGCTAGCACTTTCTTTTTCCTGCTTACATAATCAACTGACTTTATTATGTCTAGGAGGAACAAGATTAAAGATTAAACAAGATGGCTATGGATGGAAATTGCTGCACCTAGGCTGAATACTGTATTAGTTTGTTAGGTCTGCCATAAAATTACAGTTATACAGATTGTTTTTCATAACAAAATATGGTTAGCCATTCATATTTGCAGATTCCTCATTCATGGATTCAACCAACCACGGATTGAAAATTTTTGAAAAAAATATTGCATCTGTACTGAACATGTACAGACTTTTGTCATTATTCTCTGAATAATACAGTGTGAAAACTCTTTCCACAGCATTTGCATTGTACTGGTTTTCATAAGTAATTTGTTTTTAAATTTGTATCTAAAAAAAATTAGGTTAATTAAATTTTCTCCAGCAATGGGACAAAGAAGGAACAAAGAAAACTGTAACTGGTTATAATCAATTAGTTGCAAATACCACTGCACTCAGAACAGCCTATTATAAGTAACCTGGAGATCGTTTAAAGAATACTGGAGGATGTGCATAGGTTATATGAAAATACTTCACCTTTTATATCAGGGACTTGAGCATCTCCAGATTTTGGTACTTATGGAAGGTTCTGGTGTACCAATCCCCCACAGATGTTAGATGAACAACTGTACTACAGACTGGGAAGTTTAAACAACAGAAACTTATTTTGTCCCAGACCTGGAAGCCAGAAGTCAAAGATCAAGGTGCTGGCAAAGTTGATTGGCTTTGAGGCCTTTCTCTGCTTGGCTTTCAGGAGACTGTCTTCTTGTTCCTTCTTCACAGGATCATCTTTCTGTGCATAAGAGTCCCTAGTGTATCTTTCTTGTCTTAGAAGGACACCAGTCATATTGGGGTAGAGCTCTGACCTAATGGAATCGTTTTAGTTTAACCATGTTTTTTAAAGATCTTATCTTCAAAATGGTTGCGTTCTGAGGTACTGGGGTTTTGGGACCTCAGCATGTCAATTTTGGGGGGACATAATTCAGTCATGATAAATAATATAAGCAAATATAAAAGGAAGCATAGTGAAGATGCTTACAACTTTATTGAGTACTTAAACATCAGCTTATTAATTTATTCCCTTATTCTGAAAGTAGAGGCAAAAATTGCAGATGTTGTATAATAATCAGGCTTTGGATATAGTACTTGGAGTAGATATCAGATATGTACATAGGACTTTGAAGAAGAAGCTGAATTGGAGAAGAAAATGGTGAGAGAGAAATTCCAAAAGAAGGATCCATGAACCTTGAAAACTGAGTGCATGTGAATTATGGTAAAAACCACTCAAAGATAACTTGTAGTTTTTGAATTCACATAACTAGGTACCTAATGGGATATTTTAGAAGTATGAAATAAGTGAAGAAGTACAGTTGTGGGAAGAAAGTTGAAGTATTTCAGATGAATTCAGATTGAGGCACCAAATGATGTTATCTATTAGGCTATTTAGAAATGAAAGACCCAGCGGGGTGTGATGGCTCATGCATGTAATCCCAGCACTTTGGGAGGCTGAGGCAGGTGGATCACTTGTGATTAGAAGAGACCAGCCTGGCCAACATGGTGAAATCCTGTCTCTACTAAAAATATAAAAAGTTAGCCGGGCATGGTAGTGCACACCTGTAACCCCAGCTACTTGGGAGGCTGAGAGAGGAGAATCATTTGAACTGGGGATGCAGAAGTTGCAGTGAGCCGAGATCATGACATTGTACTCCAGCCTGAGCAAGAGAGTGAGACTTCATCTCAAAAACGGAAGGAAAAAAAAAGAAGAAGAAATAAAAAATTCTGTAATCAGGAGAGTGTCAAGAATAGAGATTTAATATAACATACACTACCAACTGATAAAACAAGGGAATATGAAAATACAGGAAGATACAGTTATATTTTGGGGGATGCTTACACTTAGAGAACAAAAAATAGAGGAATTGCTAATATAGATGAGGAAGTCAATACAGTGTCACAGATGTGAAGAAAAGACAGAATTTGAAAAAATATAATGACCAGAGCCAAAGGCTGCAATTCATCATCTTCAGTAAGATGGGGTTCACAGGAAAATCAGGAATGGATGGAGTAAAGGACTAAAGACAAGCATGAATCAGTTACCTTGTACCAGAAACTTTATGTCTGACATCTCTGATTCTGAAGGCAGATATGTCTCTTTTTTTCTGTGCGTTAGGGCCTAGATTAAAATGTAGCCCTTTTATCTTTTCATATTCTGCTATATGTAAATAATTTATAGCAAATTATCTATATAGAACTTAAAAATATGGAAGTCAAAACAGTATGGAAGGGAAAATCAAATTGGTAAAAAATGATAGATAATAAGTAGACAGTTGGACAGATAGCTCAATCTACTCTGAAAACATTAATGAAAAGCAAAATCTTAAATTTGTCAACATCACATATGGGTCATCAATAGAGGATATTTCCATAATTATTCATGGAATTCATCATTACTCAAAATTGATTGTACCAAGTGAAAACTTTTTAATCCCATGACAAAATAGCCAATTGCACTTTTGATAAAGATTTATCTCCTATTCTTGTGTTTCATTTATTTTATTTATTCATTCCAATTAATTAAATTCAGTGTCCTGTACTTTCTTTTACAAATTAATGAATTGTAGGATCTCACTATCAAAAGTCTGTGAAGGTGGAAAGGATAGAGAGCTAGAGTTACACACCAGATAGCAGTATGTTTTCCCTCATCTTTTATGTTGAAGGATGTGCAGGTTTGTTACACAGGTAAACGTGTCACAGTGGTTTGTTGCACAGATCAACCAATCACCTAGCTATTAAGCCCAGCATCCATTAGCTATTCTTCCTGATGCTCTCTCCCCACCCCACCACAGACCCAGTGTGTGACAACAGTATTTGAAAAAACAAAAAGTAAATAAATTCCTCATTAAAGTTTGAATACCACATAGCTCATTTGAATTATATAGATATATAGATATATTTGAGACAGAGTCTCTGTCACCCAGGATGGAGTGCAGTGGCACAATCTTGACTGAATGCAACCTCTGCCTCCCGCGTTCAAGCAAATCCCCTGCCTCAGTCTCCCAGGTAGCTAGGATCACGGGCACCCAGCTAGATTTTATATTTATAGTAGAGACAGAGTTTCCTCATAGTGGGCAGACTGGTCTCGAACTCCTAACTTCAGGCGGTCTGCCTGCTTCGGCCTCCCAAAGTGCGGGGATTATAGGTGTGAGGCACTGCATCCAGACTAATTTTATATTTCTTTTAATAAAAACATTTTTGGCTATTTGGCTATTTGTTATGGATTAAACATTAGGTAGACAACTATAATATGAAAACTAGTAAGAAATTGAACCCCCTGTAAAATGGTCTAAAGTGGGGAAAGCAGACAGATTTTCATAAACAGTGTGGTAAGAGTTGTTCTGCAGGTAAGTACAGAAAAGTCTGGAAGCAAGTAGCCCACTCTGGGGGAATAAAAGTTTTCTCAAAGGAGATCACTTGAGACTTAAATACAGTGGACTCCTTGCAAAACAATTGGGAGTCCACTGTATTTAAGTCCTTTTGGTGCTAAGATTTTGATCCCAAACAGAGCACAATGTATATGAACATTTGAATTGGGCATGAATCAAGTAGTCATTAGTCAGAACATCAGTATTGCTGGAACATAGTAGAAAAGTGGGAAAAGATAAAGCCAGGGCAGTAAAAATGATCTGATAATGAAGAACATTGAACACCATGCTAAAGAGTTAATTCTTACCTTGTTCTGAAGATTAGGAGAGCCACTGAAGAATTTTAAGTAGAAGATAAGACATGACCAGATTTATATTTAAGAAGTATGATTAGTAAAATAACATGTTGATTTTGAATTGTTTCCAAATATTAAATAATTTTATTAAAATTAAGCAAACAAAATAATGATTTTTCACTGAGTAAATCTTCTTGAAGTAACATTGTGATTCTAAAATAACACACCATGTTATTTCAATTTTGCATTATATTAATTCTTTTATGGTATTTTTTATTAAAATACCTGTACAACTCATTTAAGGAGTTTTTGTGAAATTTTTAAAATCTCTCCATTAATAAATTCTATAAGAAACTGGAGTGCCAAATCAGTCAATATCCTCAGCTGATAACTGGCTCTATTTCAGTGAATTTGTTAAATAATTTTGTATTGAAATAAATTAGTAAAATATAGCACTGGCAAGAATGGCTGCTGTAACACAAGTCTGTGTTATTCAAGGAACTTCCAACTCTACTACTATGACTGCAACCTGGGGTCCCTGGACCATCAGCAGCTTAATATCAGACAGGAGGCAGACATGTGCAAGAAAGGAGTTTACTGGAATTCAACAGACAGGCTTATACTGGAAATATTTAAAGAGCAGAAAGACAGACATTTATATCTCAGGCTTGGAATTAGTGCATCCCTGGGGAATCTTTTTCACTAAATTCATGAATCAAAGATTTCTTCTACAAAATTTTAGGAAAAAATCTTTAACACAATAAAGTCAGAATTCCTGTCTATTGAATATAAATCTCTGTTTGTGGATTTTGGGAAATTTCCAGATGAATCATATGTTTAGATGGTATAAGGTCAGCATACTTATCTTTATTCTAATATGGAATATAATTGTCTACATTTAGGAAAACAGAGATTTGAGTCTGTTTCCCTTTAGAAAGTTATAGTTTTTAATTTTTGCTTTGGCATGTTATCAAAAGAAATGTAAAAATTTCCAGAAGTAATTGTTCATTTATCACCATTCCATTTTGATTAGTATAAGTAACAGAAAATATGTGCAATTGATTGAGTTAATTGTTTCCATTTGAAAACAAAGACAGGATGTCTCAGCCAGATGCCAGTTCAGGTACAGTGTTACTGATGGAACAGCTAAATGTAATAATAGCTTTATTAGGCTAGTGAAAGAATAAGTCTTAAATTTTACTATAAATGACAGTGTAGTTTCACTGATTTTATAATGAACATTTAAATCTGCTTTGAATAAATGTGTAGTTCCAAATGGTAATGGATCTGGAAGAGGATGAGAAAAGCCAGCAAGAAAGAGGGAGAAGGCCAAAATTTAAGGTCTAAGGAAACTAGAATGTTAACAGGTGAATAAGTCTCACTAAATTTAATATCATTTTCATTGTTTTTGAAGTAATGTATTTTATTATCTCCACATTGACAAGTAGACAAAAATACATTTCAAGAAATAGGTCTTTTCATTTCTACTATTTATCAGGATAATACTATCATGTGAATAAACAGGACACTATTGACTTGAGGGCTTTTGCTTGGCCAGATACAAAATAATAATTGAAGAGCTCATTTTTATTTTATTTTTTTAAGATGTAGTTTTCCTACTTGTCATGGAGGCTGGAGTACAGTGACGTAATCTCAGCTCACTACAGCCTCCACATCCCAGGTTCAAGCAATCCTTCTGCCTCAGCACCCTGAGTAGCTGGAATCACAGGTACCTGCCATCATGCCGAGCGAATTTTTGTATTTCTTTTAGTAAAGGTGGTTTTACCATGTTGGCCAGGGTGGTCCAGAACTCCTGACCTCCAGTGATGCACCCACCTTGGCCTCCCAAAGTGCTAGGATTACAGACATGAGCCATTGCGCCTGACCTGAAGAGTTCTAATACATAGATATAGATATATTTCTGGACTTTAGTTAATTCAAATGTGAGGATCTTGTTTACTTATAAAAGCCAAAACATAAAAATTTTTCCATCTTTTTAAGGTACTGTATTTAAACAGCCCTTAACATCTTTAAATATAAAGATGTTATTTTTCAACACTTTGGTTATTTTAGAAGCTGGAAAAAATAATAATCAGGAAGAGATTCTATAAAGATGACTTTCTAGGTTACTGATGAAAACTTCTTTTTAAAAAATTACCTCTTTGTTAATTGCTCTGTCTATATGTTTTGAGGAAGTGGAGCTGGGTTAAAAAATAGAGGGAAACAATGAAATGAAGGCAGGAATAAAGATGTTCTTCGAAACCATTGAGAACGAAGACACAAAATACCAGAATCTCTGGGACACATTTAAAGCAGTGTCTAGAGGAAAATATATAGCAATAAATGCCCACATGAGAAGCAAGAAAAGATCTAAAATTGACACCCTATTGTCAAAATTGAAAGAGCTAGAGACGCAAGATCAAAAAAACTCAAAACCTAGCAGAAGACAAGAAATAACTAAGATCAGAGCTGAACTGAAGTAGATAGAGACACAAAAAACCATTCAAAAAAATCAATAAATCCAGGAGCTGGTTTTTCAAAAAAGATCAACAAAATATACACACCAAGCCAAATTTTAAAAAAAGAAAAGAGAGAATAATCAAATAGATGCAATAAACGATAAAGGGGATATCACCACAGATTCCGCAGAAATACAAATGATCATCAGAGATTATTACAAACAATTCTATGCACATAAACTAGTAAATCTGGAAGAAATAGATAAATTCCTGGACACTTGCATCCTCCCAAGCCTAAACCAGGAACAAATCAAACCCTGAATAGACCAATAACAAGGTCTGAAGTTGAGGCAGCAATTAAGAGCCTACCACACATAAAAGCCCGGGTCCAGATGGGTTCACAGCCAAATTCTACCAGACGTACAAAGAGGAGCTGGTACCATTCCTTCTGAAACTATTCCAAACAATCCAAAAAGAGGGAATCCTTTCCAAAACATTTTATGAGACCAACATCATCCTGTTACCAAAACCCGGCAGAGACTCGGTAAGAAAAGAAAACTTCAGGCCAATATCCATGATGAACATAGATGCAAAAATCTTCAATAAAATACTGGCAAACCAATTGCAACAGCACATCAAAAAGCTTATCCACCATGATCAAGTAGGCTTCATCCCGGGGATGCAAGGCTGGTTCAACATACACAAGTCTATAAACGTAATTCACCACATAAACAGAACCAAAAACAAAATCCACATGATTATCTCAATTGATGCAGAGAAGCCATTTGACAAAATGCAACAGGACTTTATGCTAAAAACCCTCAATAAACTATGTATTGATGGAGCGTACTCAAAATAAAAGCTATTTATAACAAACCAACAGCCAATATCATATTGAATGGGCAAAAACTGGAAGCATTCCCCTTGAAATCTGGCACTAGACAAGGATGTCCTCTCTGACCACTCCTATTCAATATAGCATTGGAAGTTTCAGCCAGAGCAATCAGGCAAGAAAAAGAAATAAGTGATATTCAAATAGGAAAGGAGGAAGTCTAATTGTCCCTTTGTGCAGGCAACATGATTGTGTATCTAGAAGACCTCATCATCTCAACCCAGAATCGCCTGAAACTGATAAGCAACTTCAGCAAAGTCTCAGGATAAAAAATCAATGTGCAAAAATCTCAAGCATTCCTATACACCAACAACAGACTTAAAGAGAGCCAAATCAAGAATGAACTGCCATTCACAATTGCTGCAAAGAGAATAAAATACCTAGGAATACAAGTAACAAGGAACATAAAGGACGTCTTCAAGGAGAACTACAAGCCACTGCTCAATGAAATAAGAGAGGACACAAACAGATGGAGAAACATTCCATGTTCATGGTTAGGAGGAATCAATATCATGAAAATGGCCACACTGCCCAAAGTAATTTACAGATTCAATACTATCCCAATCAAGCTACCAATTACCTTCTTCACAGAACTGCTAAAAACCACCTTAAACTTTATATGGAACCAAAAGAGAGCTCGCATAGACAAGTCAATTCTAAGCAAAAAGAGCATAGCAGGAGGCATCACACTACCAGTCTTCAAACTATGCTACAAGGCTATATTAATCAAAACAGCATGGCACTGGTACCAAAACAGAGATAGACCTATGGAACAGAACAAAGACCTCAGAGGCACCAGAACACATCTGCAACCATCCAATCTTTGATAAACCTGACAAAAACAAGCAATGGGGAAAGGAGTCCTTGTTTAAGAATGGTGTTGGGAAAACTGGCCAGCCATGTGCAGAAAGCAGAAACTAGACCCCTTCCTGACACCTAACACTAATATTAACTCCAGATGGATTAAAGACTTAAACATAAGACCTAACACCATAAAAACCCTAGAAGAAAATCTAGGCAAAACCATTCAGGACATAGGTGTAGGCAAGATCTTCATGACCAAAACACCAAAAGCATTGCCAACAAAAGCCAAAATAGACAAATGGGACCTAACCAAACTCCACAGCTTCTGTACAGTAAAAGAAACAGTCATTAGAATGAATCGGCAACCAACAGAATGGGAATAAATTTTTGCAGTTTACCCATCTGACAAGGACTGATATCCAGAATCTACAAAAAACTAAAACACATTTACAAGAAAAAAACAAATAAGCCCATTCAAAAGTGGATGAAGGGTATGAACAGACACTTTACAAAAGAAGACATACATGAGGCCAACAAACATACAAAAAAATGATCATCACTGGTCATTAGAGAAATGAAAATCAAAACTACATTGAAGTACCATCTCACACTAGTTAGAATAGTGATCATTAAAAAATCTGGAGACAGATGCTGGAGAGGATGTGGAGAAATAGGAACACATTTACACTTTTGGTGGGAGTGTAAATTAGTTCAACCATTGTGGAAGACAGTGTGGCAATTCCTCAAGGACCTAGAAATAGAAATTCCATTGGACCCAGCAATCCAATTACTTGGTATATATCCAAAGGATTATAAATTGTTCTACTATAAGGACACATGCACACGAATGTTCATTGCAGCACTGTTTACAATAGCAAAGACCTGGAACCAACCCAAATGCCCATTGCTGATAGACTGGACAGGGAAAATGTGGCACATATACACCATGGAATACTGTGCAGCAATCAAAAACAATGAGTTCTTGTCCCTTGTAGGGACATGGATGAACCTGGAAACCATCATTCTCAGCAAACTGACACAAGAATAGAAAATCAAACACCATATGTTCTCACTCATAGGTGGGTGTTGAACAATGAGAACACATGGACACAGGGAGGGGAGCATCACACACTGGGGTTTGTAGGGGGGAAATAGGGGAGGTACAGTGGGGAGTGGGGCGTTGGGGAGAGAGAGGATGGCGAGAAATGCTCATTATAGGTGATGGGGAGGAAGGAAGCAAATCACACTGCCATGTGTGTACCTATGCAACAATCTTGCATGTTCTTCACATGTACCCCATAACCTAAAATGCAATTTAAAAAAAAGGAAAATAGAGGGGAATCTGGGGCAAGGGATACAGTTTAGAGAGAAACAGAGAATATCACAATCGTTTAAATGTTCCCTTTTACAAGGAGGCGACACAAGGAGTAGCTTTCATAGAATGTACTTTCCAGTCACACTGAGCAGTCTGAAAGGAGAAGCTGCATCAGAAAATTAGGGGGATGACATCCCATGCCATGGCTTTATGGAATAACTGTTCTGCCTGCTTAGTAATCATAGCACAGGAAAAAACAGAATACTCTTGGCTCATATGCCTTCCTAAGGAAAGAAAGGTGGCAGGAGAATGGAAAGCCAGCTGAATGCAACTTACTGCTCTACTCCATGAGGAGCTCACAAACCTGGAGGCTTCCAAGCATAGACACTCAATCTGTGGATTATACCATGCCAGACCATTGTCTCCTAGCCAGCAGGTGATAGAATTTATTTTTAACCTTTCACCACCTGGGTAAAACATTCCCCTGATATGAGTAAGGAAATAAAAATAAGTTCTTAGATGATCCAAGAATCAATTTAAAGGAAATTATCAAAGAAGAAAGAAGAGGTTTTAAGACTCAAAAACAGCATGATTTTTGTATATTAAAAAAGGTTAACAGAGGAAGTAAAAAATAGATTGCTAAAAGCAAATGATCAATTTGGAAAATCAAGTGTTAGAATCCTCACATAACAAAGAAAAGAGACAGATGGAAGGTGCAATGACAGAATGGCATTAATGGGTTGAATTATCCTATTAAAATGCCAGATTACATTAAAAAAAGAAACAAAATTCAGCTATGTGCTTCTTACAAGGAGTGACACAGAAACAAAATTACACAGACAAATGACTAAACATAAGATGACTATACATGTTTAAAACAAATGATAGTTTAAAAATCAGTTAAGTGAGATATAATACTAAATCTATTAAATAGCCCCCCCAAAAAAATGTATATTCATCATGATAAAGACTGGATTCAGAACTTCCAGTTTTAGCTCCAATGTATAAAGAGCTTGGAAGCTGACACTGCTGTCCTTCAACAAGAAAAAGTTGGATAAAATGAAAATCAATGACTTTTTTAGACCTATCAGAGAGCTAAATTCACCATAAAAACCTCTACCCTGGAATCTGGAGAGACAGGAAAATTCAGTCTGAGCTGAGATCTGCTTACCTAGAGTGGAGCTATTAAAAATATAAACTGCTAAGGACATTTAAATGGTAATTTTGACAAATTACTAGAGACTGAGTGCAGACTAACACGAGAGGGAAATATTCCCAGGGGCTCCATACTTCATGAGTGTTTCTTCCCTGAGCTCTGCCAGGTTCTCACAATGAAGACTGGAGAAGGATACTCCTTGCTCTGGCAAGGGGAGGAGAAAAGTAATCATTGTGGAATATGGGTTTCTCCATAACAAAGACCTACTTTCCAGAGAAAAAACTTTATCAGGGCCTTGTTCCAGAGCTGTAGAGGAAGAATACTCCTCTCACTCCAGCCTTCTCCAGCTTTTCTGTCTCACCTAAGAAGGGAATTTATACAAGAAGAAACCTTTATGAAGCTCACAGGCCAGAGACACAGGCCCTAGTAAAAGACTGAGATTTAATTGAAGATTATAGAATGTTCTTCTTCACCTACCTAACCACTGCTCCCAAAGAACTCTTGTATCATAGCAAATGACAGCTGAGAAACAGACTCTAAGGAAGAGTACAGTAGTTCCCCTTTATCCACAGGGGATCCTTTCCAAGACCCCACCCCCAGTGGATGCTTGAAATAATGCATAATACGGAACCCTATCCACACTATGTTTTTCCCATACATACATACATATGAGAAAACTTAATTTAAAAATTAAGCAAGCAAAGTAAGAGGTTAACTACAATTATAATAAAGCAATAATTCTAACAGTATAATATCATAAAAGTTATGTAAATGTGGTCTCTTGCTCTCTCAAAATATCTTATTCTACTGTATTTGTCTTCTTTTGGACTATAGTTGATGGCAGGTAAATAAAATTGCAGAAAACAAAACTGTGTGTATAACGAGGGACTATTATAAGCCCCAAATCAAGAAAAAAGGCAAAAGTAAAAACACTTAAGTCAAGATTTTTGGCACCTATAGCTATAGCAAATATAAATAAAGCCCAGCTCTTAACTAGATGAATATGAAACTTTATTCTGAAAGCCTATTACCTCTGTTCCTATGCCCAATAAAATATGTCCAGCATTCAACAAAAAATTACAAGGCACAGCCAAAAGCAAGAAAAAACAAGAGTCTCAGATACAAAACACACCTCACAATCATCAAACAGGGAATTTAAAATAACTATGATTACTGTAGTGAGGGCTCTAAAGGGAAAAGTAGTAACGTGCAACATCAAATGGGTAACATAAGTGAAAGACAACAATTCCAAGTAAGAATAAAAAGGAAATGTGGAAATTTGAAAATACTGTAATAAAAATGAAGAATGCCTTGACAAGCTCATTAGTAGACTGGGCAAATAGATTACATTAAAAAACCAAAACAATCACAATGGTTTATGTATCACACACTATAACTAAGGTATAATAAAACGTTCTATTAAGGAAAAAAGAAACACACAACTCAGCAAAAGTAGTGAAAGATTTTAACATGCTTCTTTCAAATCAAGCAAACAATAAGAAGTGAAAGATACAGAATTTTAATGACACAAGTAACATGATAGATAGTTTTGAGATAATTTTATAATGTATTTTTAAAAAGAAAATAAATATACAAAAAAATAAAATAATCCATAGATAATCTTATCAAAATTTCCAATTATTTGTCCCTACTGTAGGTGACAGTGGGTATTTATAAGGCCACAATGAATAATTCAATTAATTCCATGCAAAGGAATCCATACAGCCCTGATTTTAAGCCAAAATGCAATAAACTAGAACTTTACTAATAACTTGAAATATAACACAAACTCCTTCACTTTCAAAATTAAAGCACACTTCCAAATGAACTTGAATTAAAGAGCTTATTAAAACTAGAAACATAACTTTAGAAAGTAATCATAAACATTCATATTTCAAAAGTAATGGACTTCATCCAAAGCAGTATTGAAAGAAAATTTATAACTATAAATGTATTATTATAACACAAGAATATTTTAAATAAATGGTTTAAGGATTCAATTCAAGATCTTATTTTTAAAAGACTATTTTTTTAATACCAAAGGAAACAAAATCAAAAGCAAAATTAATTAAAAATAACAAATTGCAGAAATCAAGTAAAATAACTTCTGGTTAAGTCTAATCAAAACAAAAAAACATTAGAAACATTATTTGCAAAGAGAAAAGATACATAAAAGTGTAAAGCTAAAGAATAAATTTAAAAGTAATAGGATGACATTCAAGGAGATATGTAAATGATCAAAATTGACTCAAGAAGACATAAAAAAACACAAAACATCCACACTCATAGAATATATCGAAAAGTATTACTATATTTTCTACTGCAAAGGTTGAGAAACATTTTTCTGTAAATGATTAGATAACGAATATTTGAGACTTTGTCAGCTGTACTGTCTCTGTGGCAAATACTCATCTCCCACATTGCAGCATGAAACCAGCCAGGGGCAATTCATGGATATGACTATATTCCAAAATTACAGGTGGTAGGATGGAATTGGTCTGAGAACACTAAGTTACCCACCTGTACCTAATGTCAACTTTGATTCTTGCCAAGCTTTTCTAAGATCTCCTCTGCATTCAGAAGAGAATCCTGAAATAACATTTTCCAGGATCTATTTAGCAGGGTGGTTGTGGCTTAGCATCTACCAATGACAGAAACTCACATGTGATGTAAAAAGTGACACATGGGCAAAAGTCATAGTTGTTGGGAGTAAACTGCAGACAGTCGATCGGTGCTTGTGACTGGATGAGTTGTTTGCCCAGTTCTGGAATTCAGTTAGCAAGCCCATTTGGGTCTCACACCAAGCTGCATCCTGTAGCTTAGACATTTGCAGTAAAAATAGATTATTTTGACCTCCACCTTCTTTCCTTTGTTTTCTTTATTAATTCATTTAGAACTCATGAAAAGAAGCATGGTCCAGAATGTTGAAAGAACACTTCAAGATACTAGCAGGTTGTTGTTGTTTTTTTTTTAAATCGACAGTAACAGATAATAATTACAGTGAATATAATACATGAGAATGTTGTATTTTCCATAGAAATTTAAAATAGGTATCATATTTAAAAGGACAGAAAGTTTTTGGTGCAGATAAAATTAGAAAATATAACTTTAAAAAAATCTATTTATAAGAGCAACAAGAAAAATTATTTTTAAAAAAGGAATAAAACCTAATGTAAATAAGAAAACTAAGAATGTAAAGAAAGACTGAAGTAAATACAGAGTCATATTATAATCCTAAATGGAAATTATTGATATTATGAACATGTTAACACTTTCCAAATTAATCTATAAAGCCATGGAATTTTCAATATTATAGGGAAGTTAACATTTTCCAAATTGATCTATAAATTCAATAAAATCCTGAAATGCACCCAAACAAGATTTATTTGTGAAACTCAAATTTATTATTAGAATACCTGGAAAAGAATACCATAAGAGTATGCATAAAATAATAAGTCATATTTTTGAAACCATTATACAAGTATTTTTCAACCTCAGCACAGTGGACATTTGAGACCAGATGTCTTCCACCACAATCTCTTGTGGTGGAAGGCTGTCCTGTGTATTTTGGATGTTAACAATATTCCTTACCTCCACCAACTAAATGACTGTAGGATCCCATGCCTCAATTTTAACAACGAAAAATGAATCCAGACATCACGAATTTTTCTGGGTCAGGAAATACTCTATTCCTCTAGCTGAAGTCACTCCAGTATAGACACAAAAGATCAATGAAACAGGATAAGGGTCTGGAAATAGTTTCATGTATATATGGGAGTTTAATTTATGATAAGATTGGCATTTCAAATTAGCATGGAAAAGATGAACTCATTAATAAATCACCTTGAAATAATCAACTCTATATTTGGGGGAAAAAAGTTAGATCATTTTTCACATTGGCATCAAAATAAAATTTATGTAAATTAGAATCTAACTGTTGAACAACAACTACAACAAACAACCCTTGGGCCCCCAAATTTGCAGAGGCAGAACAAGTGAAGTGTGTTGTGGAGGTGATCCTGCTACCAGGAAGAGTGTACTCCTCAATTCTCAATTTAGAAGAGGCCATGGAGAGTAAGGGACAAGGAATAACTTTCAAGAAAGCCCAGCCAGGAACCACAAAGTACATGAACAAGAAATTATGTCCCGGCAAGCAGAATCAGTGATTCATCAAGGAAGTTCTCTCGATGTCAGAAAAGACAGATCTGGAAATGCAGCCCGCTAGAATTTCAGCATTGCTAAAAACTGGCATTTACTATGTGTTTTCTAATTTTTCTATTAAAGTGGGAGTGTTTATTATGATATTCTACTCCAATATATTACATTATTTTGTGTGAGGCAGGGGCAGGATAGGGATGAGCAGATAACTTGTTTTTTAAGTTCATGGGTAACTAGATCACAAGGAGCCACATCTGGACTTCATGGAGAGACAGCACATGACCCAGACATCCCTGCATTTTGAACTTGATGAAATTTTGTTGTCTCCCTTGGGGAGGAGATGTGGTAAATTTGTATGGTGGCAGTCTAGCAACCCACAAAATTCTGAGAATTCCCTTCCCTGTCAAGTTTATTTATATATTTGTACAAATACACACACACACACAAATATATATGTGTGTATATACATATATATACATATATGTATATATATATATACATATATATATATATTTATAACACCTGATGTATTACAGATAAAAATCAGAGGCCAAGGGTATATAAAGTGATATCTTAAATAAACTTGTCGGTTGAGGGATGTGATTGTTAATTTTATATTTCAAGTTAGCAACTAAGGAAAATCTTTTTCTGTAAAGATTAGTCACTAACCTGTCTAGTGTGAAAGGGGCCCTGTGTAGTCAACTTTCTACCCAGTGACTGATAGATCTCTTCAATGAAACATAATATAGGGGGATGAGTGTTGGTGATATGGTTGAATGTGTGTCCCGCCCAAATATCATATTGAATTGTAATTTCCAGTGTTGGAGGTGGTGCCAGTGGGAGGTGATTGGACCATGGGGGCAGGTTCTTAACAATGGTTTAGCATTATTCTCTCAGTGCTGTTCTTGTGAGAGTGAGTGAGTTATCATGAGATCTTGTTGCTTCGAAATTGTGGGGCACCTCCGCACTCTATCTCTTAGTCCTGCTCCTGCCATGTAAGATCCTTGCTCCTGCTTTGCCTTCTGCCATGAGTAGAAACTCCCTGAAGCTTCCCCAAAAGCAAATGCTGCTGTGCACATTGTATAGCCTGTGGAATTATGAGCCAATTAAACCTCTTTTCTTTGTACATTACCCAGTCTCAGGTATTTCTTTAGAGCAGCATGAGAAGGAATTAATAACGGCTGGTTTCTGTTCTGGGAGACTAGACGTTTAGTAGTAGGAGCGACAGTTTGGCCTTGGTAAGTGGCAGCCCATGCTCTGGGGCTCATGCATTTTCCCTACCTCTGCCACTAGGACTATTTCATCATATATCCAAGTGTCAGCGTTGGGTTGGCTGGTACAGAGGCTAGCCGACGGCAACTGGCTGAGTGATTTTTGTCTAGCTTGATTAGTGACTCTTTCTTAACAGATGTTCTTTGGTGGCCATTAACATGTAACACAGAGATTTTCACATATTGTACCCACTCTCACATATCCATCCAAATGCTCCTGCTCATGAATTCCTTATCCCAAATCTTTCCATTTTACCTCTCCCAGCTCCCAACAGGGAGACAATCCATTTGCCACTGACCATGAATCCATATATTTCTCCTTTAGAGCCATTTCTCTTGTTACGCAATGTTTATTACCAGGTACTTGTCAAAAGCTCTTTCCATTAGAAAGATTGTCCCTCACATACCAGGCTGTCCCACACTGGAGTCAAGCTTGCCTTTTTCTCCTCCCATTTGGCCATAGGTGTGAGCTGAGAGAGACACGCTGTGCAGCAGTGGTGGATGGCGTGAGGATCTGAGCTGCATCCTTGGGCAACTAGCCTGTGCCTTTAATTCCTGCTCATGCTCACTCCCCAGATGCACCGCTCCCTCTCACAATGGATTGTTGCTAGGGTCATTTGACATCATTACATGTTAGAACTGATAGAACTCAGCTTATAATGAGCAGTTCTGGTCCCATGGTCACTTGAATAAGTACTCTATTTTTAGTAGAGCACAGTAATACACCAAATGCTGCTTTTGAAAAGGCATGTAGTTATTCGCGGAAGATGACAGGACCTTGCTACAGAGCCCTAAGAGTCTGTGTTACAGTTTTCTCACTGGGATTTTCCATAAACTCATCGCAGCATATTTCACTACTGATACATTAAACAACATAGGTTCTATGGAAGAATATTATAGTTTTTTTGTTTGTTTTTTGTTTTTTTTTTTGGACATTATAGGATCTGCTACAGAGCTCTTTCTGCTTGGGTCCTATGCAATGGTGAAAGACTCCTGTGTTACCTGGTATAAAAGTCAGAGCAGTATTTCTAGATGTGGCACATGGTGCTTTCTTAACACAAATGGACCTACCTAGTATTGTCCTTCCTTCTTTGTAGTGGTAAATACAGAATGCAATAATTTATCTTTTGATGTGGAGAGTAGAGGATCACTCGATCCCTAAAAGTTTCACTGATGTGATTGATCCCCAAATCATCGTGAGTTTATTTACCGCTGTTTGTAACACATGGCTCTCTTATCAAGGTCTCCAATTCACTAGCCACTTCTTGCTTATCCAGTCCAATCAAGATAATGGCATCAATATAGTGGATCTGTATGATGTACGGGATATCAGAGAGTATAGATCATCTTATACTATAACAGTGCAAAAGAATTACCATAGTCTTGGGACAAAACTATACATGTCTATTCCAAAGAAATGAAAAGAATTTGTGATCCTCTTTTCTGATAAGAAAAGAACAGAACACATTTATCAACGCAATGGCCATAAACCATGTACCTGTTACGCAACTTTAGCAAAGATAAGCACATCTGGCCCAGCAGCTGCAACTGGGACTACTACTTGCTTGACTTGCAGTAATCCACTGTCATCCTCCAGCCAGGCAGCCCATGATCTAGATCTGAAATCACATTTTAGCATCTGCTTGTTTGAACACTCCTTGGCACTAAACTGCTGCAATTTGGTTTCCTTGTGAATCAGACTCTGAGAAGATTAGATTGTCAGACATTTAAGAATTGCTGTTGGGATTTCACAACTGTAGAAGAGTTATAAAAGAAATGGGATTTCAGAGAAAGGTGTTGAACCAAAATGCTGTCTCAATAAAAGCTTCTGTGGATTCCAGGGAGAGATATGGAGCTGGGATGACCTTCTGAAGTTGTTCTGAGTGGAGAAGAGTGGCCTGGGTCTTTACATCACCATGTTGGATGCAAGCTAAGCCTGAAAGTAAGTGTACTCTTGAGCTAGCCAGTTTTCTTCAGTAGACAATTCCCATAGAGTGCTGACAGTTTAGAATCATCTTCCGATAGTATTTCCAGCATCTAAGAGAATAAGTCTTTCACGTATTAGGGGGATGGGGCTGCTCATAGCTCAGAGCATCCACCACTATCAGATGACAGTAGGTGAAGGACAGTTCTGGGATGGTTATGCTGTTCCATTGCTCAGCTTGTCTATTCCCGCACAAGTAGCAAATTGTTTTAGTTACTATATCTTTATAATAGGTCTTGATATTTGATAGGGTCTAACATTGTGTTCCTTCTTTAATATTGCATTAGCAATATTGGTCTTCTCTGATAAGTTTATCAATTTTGATTAGTTAAAAAACCTTCTTAGATTTTGGTTATGATTTCATTGAATCTACACATTCTCTGGAGGAAATTGACATCTTAATACTATGCTTTTCAATATAAAACCTTCCAATAATCGTGAATCATCCCTCCATTTTTTTAGTCTTCTTTAAACTTAGTAAGAATTTTAACTTCTAGTAAAAGATTTTGAACATATTTGATATATTTATTCCTTGATATTTGAGATTTGTTGATGCTAACGTAATTACATCATTGTTTTCATTTCACTTTTTTGTTGTACTTTTGTTACTGGAGTGAAATGTTTGTGAAATGAACACATACCCAATAACTTTGCTAGATTCACTTATCACTTCTGATTGTTTGTAAGGTCCTTTCATTTCCTAGGTACATGATTATTAGGCCTGTGAATAATGATAGTTTTATTTCTTTTTTTCTGATCGTCTCTTTTTTTCTTGCCTTATTTTACTGGCTAGATTTGCAGTACAATATTGAATGCAATGTTAATAGTGAACATCTTTATCTATTTCCTAATTTCAAGAGATGATTTTTCAATATTTCCGTATTGTATAAGATTTCTGTACTAGGATTTTTAAATAGATATTCTTATAAGTTATGTATAGGTTAATATATTTTCCCTATTCCTAGTGTTTTTGGAGTTTTATCATAGATAAATGTTAAATTTTGTCAAATAATTTTCTAAATACATAGAAATAATCATGCATTTTTTCTCCCCTTTCTTTCTTCTTTAGTGTGGTAAATTATACTGATTGATTTTTCAATGCTAAACTAACTTTAAATATGGGAAAAATTCTATCTGGTGTTTTATGTATGTAAACAAATGCTGAATTTTAAATGCTCATATTTTGTTAAGGATGCTTGCATCTATGCTCATGATTGGTCTGTAATTTACCTTTCTTATAATTTCTTTGTCTGGTTTTGTAGTTAAGATTTGGGTGCTACCTCATAAAAAGAATGAGAGACCATTCACTCTTTTTCAACCTCCTAAAAGAATTGGTGTCTGATTTGTGTTATTTCTTATTTTCATTTCTTCTTTATATGTTTGAAAAGATGCATCAATGATACTATGTGGGTCTAGGATTTTTATCATTGTGAGAAAGTTTTTAAATAATGTGTTCAACTTTAACTTTTAGACTATTAAAGAATAACATTTAATCCCTAAATTAAACGAGTGTGTGTTATGTACCAAGTGTTGAATGTATGTTATGTATCATGATAGAGGTCGATGATTGTATTAGTCCATTCTCACACTACAAAGAATACCTGAAACTGGGTAATTACACACAAAAGTTTAATTGACTCACAGTTCTGCACGGTTTGAAGAGGCCTCAGGAAACTTACAATCATGGCTTAAGATGAATGGAGAAGGAAGGCACGTCTTACATGGCAGCAGGAAAGAGACAGCAGGGAAACTGCCATTTATAAAACCATCACATCTCGTGAGAACTCACTCACTGTCATGAGGAGAGCATAGGGGAAACCACCCCCATGATCCAATCACCTCCCACCAGGTCCCTCCCTCAACACGTGGGGATTGCAATTTGGTTTACAATTGTTGATGAGATTTGGGTGGGGACATAGCCAAACTATATCAATGATACATGGTGATCCTATGAATCTAAAGTGAGACTATGTTGAAGATACAAAGGTGAGATGTAAGCACCTACCTGCACTTGTGAAATGTATATTCTGGGGACATGGGGCAGAACTGTCAACAAAACAGTCATAAACAAAATTTCAATTTTGACGAATTCTAAGCAAAAGTTCATGGTGTCATGAAAGTTAAAAATGGTATGATTTTATCTCATTTAGACATATCAGGAACAACTTTCAGGAGCAAATGATATTTGTAAATAATTAAATGTTTCCACTTATCTTTACTTAACACATTTTTATTATTTCTTTTATTTTTAAAGAATATTTTCTTAAAATAGCTGTTCTTCTGCAAAGCGACTCATAACTTTGGTTGCACATTCAATCATACCTCTATTACAGTCTCAAATGTCTGTTAGAAGGAAAGCTCAATTCTTTCTGTGTTCTCACCTCTCCCTACTCAAATGGGACAGCTTCATTTCTCACTATTCTCTACTGCCATTGCTTCTCCCTACCACATGGTGTCCCTGTTGACAACTGGTCCTTCACAGTCAGCTAGGTGATTGAATCCACGAATCTCCAAAGGATTCTAGTCTCAGAATGAAAATGAAACAAGGATCTCAGCTGCTGGGATTCACATAATCCAGCTACCTGCACTCATCTCTCTCAGCCATATTCAGCCATCGCTCAGTCTCTGGGAATACTGTTTTAAAATTTTCAGAACTGTCTTTGTAGCTCTGCAGTAGTATTTGGATGCCTAGAAGTTTAACTTCTCTTTAAAAATTCCCTTTATAACTCTAAAAACTCAAAGAGCCCTAAGTACCCCTCCTGTCCAAGTCACCCACCTACCATCCTAAAGGTTGTTTGGCTAAATGTCCTGGGCCTATACCATCTAAAACCTAGAAGACACTTGTATATTACCCCTTTCCTACACCAAGGAACTTGTGTTCAGAAAAAGTGAGGGATCTATTTTCAGATCTCGAGGGAGATTTATCCTCCTAAGAATTACTGAAATAAGGTTCTAGCACTTCCATCATTGGGACAAAGAAAAGAAAAAACAAAAACAAGTTTAATTTATGGTATGCATGTGTATATACATACATATGTATATATATATACACACACACATGCACATACCCATATGTTATTTATTTAAACTTCCTTTTGTTCTAGGTAAACTACTGTGGAGAAAAAATACTAATTAGTTATATATCTTATGAAACTACTTCAGATATTTAATAACAATCAGACTGCCTCGTGGGCTTTTCTTCTCTGTTATAAACAACACAATTCTTTAAACCTTGCCTCAGTTCACTATTTTCTAACCCTTATTCATTTTTCTCATTCTTCCCTGATTTTTTCCAGTTTGTCTACATCATTTAAAAAGCATAGTGACCGAAAGTAGCCACAATATCCTAATAAATAGCTCATGAATGCTTAATATAGCAGAGAGATTACTTCCAAATGCTTTATGAATTATTCCTTTTTAATAAATTCCAGAATCCTAGTGGCTTCAGGTCAGCATCAACACTCCAGGATTTTCATTTTCATGTTTGCCTAGTCAGTCTTTTCTATTTATGTATTCCTTTTCTAAATTTTAATCCTGTTTCAAAAACTAGTATTTTGCTAATGTCACCTTCATTCTAATTTTTGTATGTCAGAATAATGGCAAGATTTCTAAATGTTAAATTCTTCCACATCTCAACATCTGTATATGCTAGATTGATTATTCAGTAGTTTCAATTTATTGAGTTTTCAAATAACTATAGTATTTTGTATTTTCCCTTCCAAATGATAACATTTACAAAGAAAAGCACGATTAAAACAATAATTCACAATTGTCTTCTGATTTGGGACAAATTGAACTGCAGTAATGCAGCAGTGTCATTCAAAACAAAGACACAGTTCTTTTACAATTGAGCACTTCTTTCAACAAAGTGCTAACACTGCAGATAAATTTTTCTTATAATTTAATTTAAATAATTTATTTATTTTTCTACAGATGGAGTCCCACTATTTTGCCCAGGATGGTCTCGAACTCCTGTTCTTAAGGGATCTTTCTGTTTCATCCTTCCAAAAAGCTGGGATTACAGGACTGAGCCACTGCACCTGGCCTATTTTAGTTTTGTATACCAAGGCAGCTATGTGCATGGAAGCAAATAGGTTAATCAAATCATTTCTTTATGTTCTTTATAGCATCATTATTTTATGTTAAGGTCATGAATGTAAATTCTATACCATAGCACCCTTTCAGAAAATATTGATAACAAAATGTATTGGATTGTTCCATAATTCATTGAATCAAATACCTTCTAATCCCTGGTGGATCTTGAAATGACACTAGAAATCATCAAATAAAGCACCACAATGAGGAATATGAGGTTCAGGCAATTTTTAAGAGATTCATCCAAAATCTATTAGTTAGTAATCAGAAATCAATTGAAACCAGTTATTCAGATGCAAAATCTTAAGTTCTTTCTTCTACACAACATCATCTCCTCAACTTTTCATTTCAAGAACTTTTCACAAATGTAGTTAAATATGAATAATGTATAGAGGTTTTAAGTCTATGAACTCAAGCACCAATGAGATGTAGCTTTATAGCAATTATATATTTCATTAGTATTGAATAGTTTGTTGCAAATACCATTTGTAATGAGACCCAAATGAATTTTGATATGTATAATCGAATAATATAATAAGCCTTGTCAATGACTGCTTTTTCATAGTGCTGTTTTTTATCTTTGTCATTCAACTCCCAATCTATCCTTTTATATAGTGTGCTCTGTAAAGCTGGAACCACAACTCTGCAAATTACAGTTCGAGGACTTCTTCACCAGTGGTATCACGTTAAGTTCCACCAATAGGAGGAAATAGAGGGAGATTAGGAGATTGGAGGATCGGGGGAGGGAATTCTTTATTCCTGTTTGTTTGAGGTGTCTGTCAGCAGCACCCCAGCAGTGGCAGTTGGTTTCAGCATTCAGCCTTTTCCTGCTCAGAGATATCAACTGCAGCCAGACCGTGCCCAATACTCAGAGGTCTGCTGTTGGGTTCTGGTTACTCTAATCCCTTCCCTTTCTTTCCCGGCACTGGTGGTGAGAGCTACTTACTGCTCTTACTTCATGTGGTTTGCTTCAGTGCTTCCCTTTGCTCCCAAACCCTCCAACAACTAGTTGACAGATTTCCTATATTAAATCTCCATATTTAAAAGCATTTTATCTCCAACAGAATACCCAAATCAAGAGGACGCCTTGACATTTTGTTTCTCTTTGTTATTCAGATTATTGTACTATTAACTTCAGACTTCTCTACCACTTGAGAGAAGGGGAGAAAAAAATGGTAGACTTAATTTCTAAATGTCTACCTTCTCTGGAATAAAGTTCTCTAAAAATAATCAGTCATGAAAAATAACATATTTTCTACCAAAAGTAGATTCTAAAGTCACTGCACAAAACAAAAATAGGTTCCAATCAAATTATCCTTGAAAATCCTTGAACAGTTAATTAATAAAGTACATGTAGTTTTGAGTAAAATATTGTTGAAAATATTTATATAAAATATGTATAAAATGAACATTGTATTTTACTAGTATCTATGAAACATATAAATAATCCTATTTAAATTATTTCTGTTTTCCAAGATTTGTTTAGATCTTACCTTTCAAATTTAAAAGTGGATTTATACAATCCACTGGATCACTACATTGTGCGACTAAGACAGGTATTTGTAGAGTTGTGAGAAAATGTGGAAATTAAAATGTTATTTGTTCCCTAGGATATAGTTTTGGAATCCAAGAAATGTAAAGTTAGCGAGCCAAGTTTTAGTTGTCTAGACATATAGGACCTTTAAAAAATGCTGATATAAGCATATGAGTACTGTGCTAATTAGAAATGATTTAATGTACTTCCTATACTACATCTATTTTAGAAGGATTCCTAGGAGGATGTAATAACTAGAGTGAATTGAGCATAAAATAAATGCTTATAATTTTCTATTAGTTTTCAAATGAACATGATATTACTCTGGAAATACTTGTAAAAATACTTGTTTTTAAAAACTGTTGCTATTAACTTTTTACAAAAGATAGTTTTTACCACATCAATGCATTATATCACAAAGATACAGAAAAATACTTCAATTTTTTTAAATATAAGGTTTTACAGGAATTTTCCTGTATAGTCTTGTTAGTCTTTTTTGTAGTTAATTTTTATCCATGTAAATTCTTGTGATTCCTACAAATGCTATATTATTAATAACTTATTTTATGAACAATTTTATTTTCACTCAGAAGTCACATCACTCTCAGTTTGGATTTTCATATGTTTATTCAGCTACATTATTCTTTATGCAATTATTCTATGATTTTAGAAAAAGTGTTTTCCTGAACCAGCAAATAGGCAATTGTGGCAAATGATTTACTTATTTAATTATACAAGATAACTAACAAAATTAAAAATATGTAGTCCACCACAAACTCTTTGATAATTAAGTGGTGTTGAAAAAAATTATTTTCAACATCTGTGACAAGGGAAAATGTTTTTAAAAATAAAAAATTATTAACAGATATTTCAGGCAAAAAATTACGTCCTCATAAATATTAAAAACATGGATAAAAATGGCATGTTTATTTAAATCATCTTTATTCATATATGGAAAGTCTGTGTTGCTTTGGGTACTTTGCTTGGTATGACTTTTGTATTAATTAATTAGTCCTTAAAATTCACTAAGCTTCAGACTTTAAATATAGTTTTTGTGATTGAATTAGAAAGCTCTTCTACGACTAATAGTCTCCCAATATAATAGTCCTGGGCAAAATAGGACATAGATAAAATTTGAGTCTGTTCTTTTACCTTCTTTCTTTATTACTTTGCTTTCCACCTAGGACATCTTGGAGCTTCAGGAAACTCAGACTGTTTTCTTTTTTTTTTTTTTTCCTTTAGAGACAGAGTCTTGCGCCTGGACTAGAAGGCAATGGCACGGCCTCAGCTCACTGTAACCTCCACCTCCTGAGTTCAAGCAATTCTCCTGCCTCTGCTCCTGAGTAGCTAGGACTACAGGCCAGTGCTACCAAGCCCAGCTAATTTTTTTTTTTTTTTTGTATTTAGAAGTGATTTTTGTTTGTTTGTTTGTTTGTTTTGTATTTTTAGAAGTGATACTCCTGCCTCAGCCTCCCAAATAGCTGGGACTACAGGCCAGTGCTACCAAGCCCAGCTAACTTTTTTTTTTTTTGTATTTTTAGTAGAGACTGGGTTTCACTATGTTGGCCAGGCTGATCTCAAACCCCTGACTTCATGATCTGCCAGCCTTGGCCTCCCAAAGTGCTGGGATTACAGATGTGAGCCACCGCATCCGGCCTCAGATTGTTTTCTTAGCGCCCTGAATAAACCTGTCATCCATAGGTAGTGCTCTAAGCTCCAGCACTATCCTTTCCCTTTTACACCCAGTGACATTCCTCAAAGCGCACACAACCCAGCACAGCTGGAGGTAAATAATCTGATAAAAGGATTCATATATTTGAATGTTTATAAAAATTACTCCAGGACTTTGCAACTTAAAAATTAGTATTTGGAGATGACATGATTTCAGATAAAGTAACACATTCCTAGTAAAATGTTAGTGCAGCAGACCACTTGGGGACCAATTGAAAAGTCTGAGTTCTTGTGACATATATATATTTTTTAACATCCTGCCTTTCAGCTTTGAAAAGTAATATCAAATATGGCAAGAGGGGAAAGATCTCTGATGAGGATGAGTGAGGGGAAAAATCTTTATGACGGTCTATGAACTTGGAAGTTTGAAAATTTTTACTTCACTTTGAATGACTTCTTCACTAAATAGATTTGAACTGAAAAAGCAAAAGCAGAAAGGAAAAAAATTAATCTCACTTCAGAGGAAGACATTGATGATAGCCTTCCTCTTAAAATAATGTGATTATTTTCTGTTTGGCCACCACAAAGTACATTTTAAAAAATAGTTAAAGATAGAATTTTGGCATGATTTTATAAAGCTTGAGCCAGATTATCTTATTTTATTTGGATCCCTGGTTTATCTCAAGGGTTGGAATTTAGAACCAGCCCATTTGTGAAACTTTCTAATTATCTTCAGAGCCTGAACTAAACCCTATACATCTTTACAGAAACCTCTTATCCCAGAATCTTGTCATTTTGTGAAGAAATGGTTACCTTCAAGAAAAAATATGTAGAACATAATTATAGTCAAATAGTCTACCTAAGAAGATTCGCAGTGTTAACTCTGATATTTGACATGTTAATACATTTCATTGTCACAAACGCAATTTACTATTAATGAAATAAGTCATGAGATACTATACAATATATGTGAAGCAAGATTTTTCTCAGTTTCAAAGGCTTCTACAGTGAGGGGCTTTGCAACTTTGGGAACTGTATTATTTTAATGATTGTAAAATATATTAAATATCTTTAAATTGATATACACGATGTGGATACACATTATTTATTATCTTTTCTTTATTAGAAAACTCCACTACATTTGTTACGTGTGTGGATATGTAGTTCTCCTCATTTAGCAGAACTTTGCAAGGTGTTGACTGCTTCATGTTGGAAAAAATATTTTTATGATTTAAAAATGTGCTCCCTCCTGATGAGCAGGATTTTGCTTGTGGTTTTCTTTTGCTGTATTCCTTTTTTCTGAGAATCCCAACAAGATAAGCATGTTTTCAGAGTTTAAAAGAAGCTTATGTTCAAACAGTTATAGCAAATGATTAACTTATTTATACAACTTGAAAAATTATCAATGTAGAATAATTATTGCTATTAAAATAAACTTATGAGGACTTAATTGTGGTTCTGGCATTGAATGAAAAGAAAATCTGAAATAGATTCCTGATCTCTAGGAGTTTACAGCTCAAAAATTAGACATATTTTAACATTATGCATCTGCAAGGAAGTTAATATTTAAAGACAGACTCAAAAATGACCTCTTTATAGCACTGATGTAACTACATATGCAATCCTAGATATTGTGTGAAAAGTGCTGATCATGATTCAGTAAGTTTGGGGTGACGTCTACTTGTCTACTTTGCTAATAAATTTCCACATGATATTGACACTGCCAGACCACGGAATGCACTTTGAATACGGAGGCACTAGAATAGCACTGTCCAATAGAACTTTTTGCAATGACGAAATTGGAAAGCTGTGCTTTCCAATATGATAGGCAGACATAGATAGCTATTGAGACTAGAATGTTGCTGGTGGGACTGAAATTTTACTTTCAGTTAAATCAATTTGCATGTATATTGCCATGTCTGTCTAGTGACTATCTTACTGGAGACTGCTGCTCAAAACTGCCTAACAGTTAATACAGTATCCCTAGATATCCACCTTGTAGTCTAAGAACTAAAGGAAGATACTGTAAGGCCGGTTGCCTAGCCGGGAGCTTGGACATGCCCATCCCTCTCCCTGCCTGAAAATTACATCACCAGAATACACCCAGCATCTAGCTCCACTTTGGAAATCCCCTCTGCACTCGGCACTCAACCCCACCCTTGGAAATCCCCTCTGCACTCGGCACCTAGCCCGCCCTTGGAAAACCCTGCAAAAACCTGCCCAATAGCACATTGCCCAGTCTGGAAATCCTGCCTACCTACCTATAGCAGCTTGCCACATCCACGTCCTGTTTCTCCACAGCCAACTGGAATGCCTTCCCTCCCTATAAAATCCCATGCCTGAGAGAAGTTGGGTGTGACTTCTCTGGCCTCTTTCCCTGGGACCACAGAACCTTGCCCGGGAGCCGAGTAAATTGGTGTCTAATTGTTCTCATGCAGGCCTCAGTTTCCTCATTTTAAACTCGGCAATAAACCTCACAAGACAATAACCTTACAGCTACTTCAGTAAATATATATAATATCTCTGAATAATCAGCTTTTACTAATAAGAGAAATAGCTTTAAAACTAGGGAAGACAGTTGATGTTGGAGGTGAATTTGAAGAATTAAACACATGTTGAGCCCAAAATAGCACTGCTAGAGAAAGGTATGCATTCTCAAAAGGAGGATATTGTCATCAACAAAATAAAACTTCATTCTTATTGAAGGGGCAAAAATAATATTTAGATATTACAATGGTCTGTATCCCTCCAAACTCAAACTTAGTTGAGAAAATCTTATTCCTTAGTATTTTGTTTATCTCAGTAAGAAGACTTTCTATGTAATTTTTTTCTCTTTAGGGTGGTGATTATGTTAAAAAGATTGAGAAACACTGGTCTAAGGTAAGAATAATGATAAAGTGTATCTGAATTTGAATAAATTTATATATTTGACAGATTCCCAAATCACTCACAAACTAATATAATTTCATGTTTTAATTGTCAGAAGATACCATAAATGGAACAGTTTTAGAGGATGACTCTCTGTAAGTGAGACTTAAATGTTTTTATTTTTATTTTTTTCATTTTTTGAGTCAGGTTCTCTCTCTCTCTCTCTGTTGCTGAGGTTGGAGTGCAACATGACACAGTCCCGGCTTACTGCAGCCTTGACTTCCTGAGACAGATGCAGTCCTCCCTCCTCAGCCTCCCTTGTAGCTTGGAGTAGAGGTGCATGCCACCACACCTGGCTAATTTGTGTATTCTTTATAGAGATGGGTTTTGCCAAGTTGCCTGGGCTGATCTTGAACACCTAGGCTCAAAAGATCCACCTGCCTCTCTTTCCCAAAGTGCTGGGATTACAGGCAAGAGCCACCACATCCATCCTTTGATTTTGTTTAAAAAAGCTTGCAAGGCATTTCTCACTTTGCCTTTCAAGAAAAAAAAAGATAAGGAGAAAAAGAAAGATATTCAACTAGTGTGGACTTATGAAAAATGTCACAAGCTACATTGGTGATAAAATTAAAAGTCAGTTGTAATTTTGTGGCAGTTAAATCAACTTGAGAAACATCAAGATCATTACCAAACTGTCGAGATGCTCACCTCCTTGCTTAAGACTTGAGCTCTGCAATTAGTTTTGGAAGTCCACATGTTCTGCCTGTACAAGCTAAAGCACTCAATGATCCGATTTCTATACAGCAGAAACCTACATGTGAAATATCTAAGGGCTAGAATTTGATGTTAGTTCAGTGCTGTGGCAGGGATCAAAAGCTCTCATGGATCATGAAGAGGAATTTTGAAATTGCTATCCCCTTTTGTTATTGACTAGCCTATTCAATGATAACATTTTCCTAACTGTGACCTTAAGTAATAACAATTTCTGGTATCAGGGCAGGCATAATTTATTCTGCACTGATGACTATCACCATGTCCTGTGCAATATCTGATAGAAATGTGACTTACAGTTAGTGCTGTGCTAGTACATGCTTAACAATAATCTCTTTGGGGAGACAAAATCTATGACTTACAGAATTTTCTGATTTTCATAAAATACTCCCACCATGTCTGACAAGACATTCCTGAATATGGAATTGGATGAGACGTATGGTACCACGGAATTCTACAGTATTGCTACCATGCAGATACAATAGGCATGAATCAGCTCAAAAGAAGAGGTAATAGCAAAGTACAGCAAAATAATTAAAAATGATGAGTTGTAATTATTTGTTACCATTGATTTTAAAATAATGCATTTAATTGTAAGTTATATAAGTTAATTTTTGCAAATAATTCTTTCTAACAATTGGTTCACAAGATATCTAACAAGATGTATCCATCAAATCTTGTGAGCAGGCAGCAGTGGGTTCCAGCACACCACTTGCCTGTGGCAACAACAAGAAACAGTGGGTTGAGGATACACTTACACTGCAGTAGCTGTTGGACCTGGGTGCTCCAGGACTTTTTATTTTCTTCCTGGATAAGGCCACTTCTGAGACCCATAGGTTAGTGGCTTTATTGATCACTAAATGTATTAGGTTGGCTTTATAAACACGACACAGTTCCCTAATATTTTATTTATTCCAGCAGGAAACAATGTGCTTTTATGTTCTATTTGTTTATCATGTACTTTATTTACGTTTTATATTTGTTTATTTTGGCCTCAACATTATTTTTTGGAAAAGTATCTCCAACTGTTCTTGTATCATCAAATCCGTTACTAGTAACAATCATACATAACATAGAAAATTTGATTTGCATGTTATGAGAGAGGGCATAAAATCATAATAATACATGCCATTTGTATCACATTTTACAGCTTATAATGTATTTAACCTGTTGGTATACCATAGAAAGTTCATTTAGATACATTTTAACGTCAATACAAATTTTATGCCCAGTTTTAGGGTTTTTGTGTCATAGTGAAATTCATTTCAGTGCACATTTTTTCAGCATTTATCATGTGTAAAGAAATGTGTTGTAGTATATTAAATATGAGAAACATGAAATATTTTGTCATTTTAATCATATAGGAAAAGAAGACACTTATAATAATTTGGTCCCTTTTGATAAGCATTGAGAGTTAGAAATTTTAGGCTAGGAAGTTTTTACTATATATTGAGGGAAAAAAGAATATAAGTGCATATCTGTCTTTCTGTTCCCCTAATACCAATCACTAGTACTGTTATCATCCAATATTGAGGATTGTTATTTGTACCTTTGATTGTTAGAAGCAATAACGGGGATCGGGAAAAAAAAGTCTAGGAAGACTTATCTTGACTCACACAATACAGAGATTGCTCTGGAGTAGGAAGAAAAACACCAGCATAGAATGATGGTACAAGAAAAGTGTAGAATTTGGAGATTGGAAGTGCGTATTGGAGGAGTAGCCATCACTTTTGAGGACTCTGTGGAGATCAAAAGATTTCAATAAGTTTAGGAAGTTTCCTTAGATAGTAGGTATATTTCAGTAAAACTCCTTAGTACCCTAATGTTTTTTCAAACTGGATTTGGTTTTCTTCTAGGTGTGTCACCTCCCACTCAATCTTTCATAGAAAAGACAGGAAAGGTAGACAGCTAGAGCACAGGCATATTGCTCCTTTTCTCCCCAATTCTCTGTCATTCATATCCATCAAACACTAGAATGAGTCTTTCTTTGGATATTTGCAGGCTATGGAAATTTTGGTTTAAATAATTATCATTAAAAAGGGTAAGAATTTTATCACACTGAGTTATAAAACAGAATACCGTATTTCCATTCTTATAAAACTTGCATTCTCACTATTTTTTTCAGTCTTCAAATAGCATGATCTTCTGACCTCCCTCCCTCCTTTCATTCCCCATATCGAAATGGATTCCAAGTCAGCTGTAATAATAGTGCCTATGCTGCTGATTGAACCACACTGCATTTTAAAGTATGCTTCAGCAGTTTAATTTTGCCTTTTGACCTAGACATCACTGTATAAAACTTCCTGTCCTGATCATCTATTCCAAATTTCCTGCTTACCTGAAAGAGATTCCTACAACATATTTTGCAGCCTTTTCTATTCATTTGTTGAGCTCACAAAATCCCTGCTTAAAATATGGCATTGGTGAAAGCTATGAAGAAAACAGCTATTGTTCAGACTGGAAATGTCTGTGGCCAAGAATAGCAATGACTTCTCTGGTGCCATTTCTATCATCGGTGCTCTTATTCCCAGCAATTCAACATCAGCATTTGGGGATTTTATTGAACAAAGGAAAACTGAATTAATGAGCCAACAAAAATGATCAACATCAAAGACTGGCTGTTGTTTGAAAAAGTAAGCAAAAGAATGGATGTATCCAATGATGTTAGTTCATTGCATGACTATTCTAAAGGATGTCACCTCTCAATCTCTTGAATAAACAAATAGGTTAGATTTGGTTCTACAATTCCCTTTTTGGAGTATAGATTTGGCCATGATCCCAGTGAATAAATTACCAAGGCATAATGGAGGATTTTCCCTAAGCTGTAACACTTTAACCCAAAGCCATCCAACTGAATCTTAGAGCCTTCTAATACCTGTTTAATTCATTGTTGTTTTGATTATGCATACAAAGTACACAATCATTTTAACTGGGGCTAGCCAAAAGGACCATGTTGAAAAAATGTATACTTGCAGATATTTATTATAGTCTACATGCTTGGGCTATCATTCTAGTATAAAACTGATTATAAGCTGCAGTAAGGTAAGGAGCTGAAGACGTAAGTATTTCCCAAGGTTCTAGCAATCAGATCAGTAGGACTTAATACCAAGAAACTAGGATCACCAGCTGGGGCAGACAGTACTGCTAAAGGCAGACCTGTTAGAAAGTATTGACTGATCTTCATTTATGAGCTACCAAACAAGTATATAAAGTAACTCTTGAGTCTTTAGGACTGTAGTTGAGCTGAGATACTTCAAAATGTGGTTCTCAGTGGCTATCCATATCTTCCTGAAATTTTATAGCTGGGTTAGTTGTCATAGTCAAATTAAATAAAGCATTGAGACATTTTGGGGTTATGGTCCAAATTGGTCTTATAAATATTTGTCCCAATTCTGTACCTCGCTGTGGAAGCTTGCTATAGTAGGGATGTTGTAGAAAAGGAAAGCTTAAGGAATCTAAATATTAATACCTTGGAATTAAATGCTGTACAGGGCCAAAATTTTAGGGGCATTGAAATTTAATCTAAATCTTAGGGCTTCCTTTATTTGAAAGCACTTGCTGCAGTTTTCTTCACTTTTAGATACAGAGAGTACTGACACCTTAAGCTTAGCATCTGCAACTGTACTTTAAAAATGCAAAAATTGGCCAAGTGCAGTGGTTTATGCCTGTAATCTCAGAACTTTGGGAGGCTAAGGCAGATGGATCATTTGAGGTCAGGAGTTCAAGACCAGCCTGGCCAACATGGTGAAATTTTGTCTACACTGAAATACAAAAATTAGCTGGGCATGGTTACACACGCCTGTAGTTCTAGCTACGCAGGAGGCTGAGGCAGGAGAATTGCTTGAACCTGGGAGGCAGAGGTTGCAGTGAGCTGACCTTGTGCCACTGCACTTCAGCCTGGCGACAGAGTGAGACTCTGCCTCAAAACAAAATACATACATATTATTATTAATTCCTCTATTTTAATTTTGGGAGATAAGTTTTCCTCAAGAAATAATTTGCCATTGTGTCTTAGATTCGTCAGAAAGTGAATATAAAACATGAAAATCCCTGGACTCGATTGACTCCCTGGAGATTCTGACTTAGTAGGTTGGCAGTGTGTATCCTGGGTGGTTCCATTACAAACGGTCTACAGAGCACTCTGGAAAACATTGCACATTGACCTACCCTGTTGTAGAATGCATATAATTTTCAGGGCAGCTGTTGCTCTCCCGAATGTCAGGAATTAATCTGTAATGAGCATGTGTGTGTTAAATGAATCAAATTGGGTATTTAATTTAATCTGGTCTAATATTTGATAAGACTATGAAGCATTATGAGAGAAAATTTTGCATACCATCCTTACCGTTTAAATCATTGTTTTATCTCCATTATCAAGCAACACACCTACTGCATGAAAAAATGAGGTCTGATAAACGAATTTTTTTTATCTGTGTTTTTTGGCTGAAAACATTTTATTTTGTGTTTTCTGAAAAATGCTTGAAATAATTTTAAAATTGTATATTTTAATAAATCAACATCTGATAGTGTTTTTCTGTCATAATCAGGGGTGTGTGTGTGTGTGTGTGTGTGTGTGCATGAGAGAGAGAGAGAAAGACAGAAAAAGAGCAAAACAGAGAGAAACAGACAGTCAAAAAATGGAGTATTCTTGGTTGTAAAAACTGAAGGCACAGGAAACCATGCCCAAACACAATGCAGGTGTATCATGGGACCACATCCCCAAGTAAAGAAGACCATCAACAAATGCTGGGTGTTACAAAGTGTGGCTATGTCTATTACACAACAAACCTCTACAGATTAGTGATGGTAGTCCACCACTTAAAGTTCTCTTATGAATTAGTCAAGTCGTTCTTCAGCAAAGATGTTGATATGATACTGTGATGTTATAAGATTTGGTGTCTGAAGAAGGTGCCATGGTTAGGAAGAAGAGGTAGGTGTTAACAAGCAAACTAGAGGGAGAAGAATCCTGTAATTATTAAAAATTTCTATATTTGTATACATTTATGGCTAGGAGGAATTTTTTCATTCTATTTATTATTCAAGTTTAGCTAACTGTGTGGAGAATCTAGATGTTTTTCTAAAAACAAAAAAGACGGAAAGTTAATTAGGCAATTTTCTATCAGTGACCAATTCCTAGATCTTGCTTTTAAGAGCTAATATTGTATAATATTAATTTTATAAAACCTCTAGATTCTATGTGAAAATGTATTTTATCTCTTTAATATTTTGTATATTACATAACTTTCTGAATCAGTTTGTGTCAAATTTATCATACTCTCCTTTTAGAATTTTAGAATCTAAGACACACTGTGGCTGTCTTTCCTAAATCACTGCATTTATCATTTTATAAAGTTTGTATCAGACATATAGAAGAATGTCATCTGTGATAAGTACTTTAAAAATATAAATGAGGTAGACACCAGAAGACCTTGACTACAGGGCTTCCTGAAAATACCAAGGAATTATTCCTGTATATTTCCCACTCACTACTGTAATTCTTCAACTTCCATGTGGCCTTATGCCACACAGCATCCAAAATGTCTTCTGCAATGCTACATATTCCCCTTCTTCATTCCCCCTTTTCTTTATCCTTCTAGATATAGTGATAACAATTTGTTTTATTGTTTTCATTATGTATGCATTATTGGCAAATGTGATTTATTCTTTTCTAAAATAAAAACACTTGAGGTCAGTTAGCTTTATGATCAGTTTTATTACTATTGTTATTGTTATTATTATTATTCTTTAAGTTCTGGAATACATGTGCAGAATGTGTCAGTTTGTTACATAGCATACATGTGCCATGGTGGCTTGCTGCACCCATCAACCTGTCATCTACATTACATATTTCTCCTAATGCTATCCCTCTGCTAGCCCCCCAGCCCCAAACAGGCCTGGGCTGGTGATGTTTCCCTCCCTGTGTCCATGTGTTCTCATGGTTCAACTCCCACTTATGAGTGAGAACATGTGGTGTTTGGTTTTCTGTTCTGTGTTAGTTTGCTGAAAATGATGGTTTCCAGCTTCATCCATGTTCCTACGGAGGACATGAACTCATCCATTTTTATGGCTACATAGTATTCCATGGTGTATATGTGCCACATTTTCTTTATCCAGTCTATCATTGATGGGCATTTGGATTGGTTCCAAGTCTTTCCTATTGTGAATAGTGGTGCAATAAACATATGTGTGCATGTGTCTTTATAGTAGAATAATTTATAATCCTTTGGGTATATACCCCGTAATGGGATTGCTGGGACAAATGGTATTTCTGGTTCTAGATCCTTGAGGAATCGCCACACTGTTTTCCACAGTGGTTGAACTAATTTACATTCCCACCAACAGTGTAAAAGTGTTTCTGTTTCTCTACATCCTCTCCAGCATATGTTGTTTCCTGATTTTTTAATGATTGTCATTCTAACTGGCATGGATTGGTGTTTCATTGTGGTTTTGATTTGCATTTCTCTAATTACTAGTAATAATGAGCTGTTTTCATATGTTTATTGGCTACATAAATGTCTTCTTTTGAGAAGTATGTGTTCATATCTTTTGCCCACTTTTCGATAGTGTTGTTTGTTTTTTCTTGTAAATTTGTTTAAGTTCCTCGTAGATTCTGGATAGTAGCCCTTTGTTGGATGGGTAAATTGCATAAATTTTCTCCCATTCTGTAGATTGCCTCTTCACTCTGATGATAGTTTCCTTTTCTGTGAAGAAGCTCTTTAGTTTAATTAGATCCTATTTGTAATTTTGGCTTTTGTTGCCATTGCTTTTGGTGTTTCAGTCATAAAGTCTTTGCCCATGCCTATGTCCTGAATGCTATTGCCTAGGTTTTCTTCTAGAGTTTTTTTATAGTTTTAGGTCTTACATCCAAGTCTTTAATCCATCTTGAGTTGATTTTTGTATCAGGTGTAAGGAAGGGGTCCAGTTTTAGTTTTCTGCATATGGCTAGCCAGTTTTTCCCAACAACATTTATTGAACAGGGAATCCTTTCCTCATTGCTTGTTTTTGTCAGGTTTGTCAAAGATCAGAGGTGTGGCATTAATTCTGAAGCCTCTGTTCTGCTCCCTTGGTCTATATATCAGTTTTGATACCAGTACCATGGTATTTTGGTTACTGTAGCCTTGTAGTATAGTTTGAAGTCAGGTAGCATGGTGTCTCCAGCTTTGTTCTTTTTGCTTAGGATTGTCTTGGCTATATGGCCTCTTTTTTGTTTCCACATGAAATTTAACATAGTTTTTTTCTAATTCTGTGAAGAAAGTCAATATCAACTTCATCCCTGGAATTCAAAGATGGTTCAAAAATATGCAAATCAATAAATGTAATACATCACAAAAACAGAATCAATGGCAAAAGCCACATGATTATATCAATAGATGCAGAAAAGGCCTTTGATAAAATTCAACACTCCGGCATGCTAAAAACTCTCAATAAGCTAGGTATTGATACAACATATCTAAAAATACTAAGAGCTATTTATGACAACCCCACAGCCAATATCATACTAAATGGGCAAAAGCTGGAAGCATTCCCTTTGAAAACCAGCACAAGACAAGGATGCCCTTTCTCACCACTCCTATTCAACATAGTATTAAAAGTTCTGGCCAGGCCAATCAGGCAAGAGAAAGAAGGAAGTCAAATTGTCTCTGTTTCTAGATGACATGATTGTATATTTAGAAAACCTCATTTTCTCAGCCTAAAATCTCCTTACGCTGATAAGCAACTTCAACAAAGTCTCAGGATACAATATCAATGTGCAAAAGTCACAAGCATTTTTATATACCAATAACAGACAGAGAGCCAAATTATGAGTGAATTCCCATTTGCAATTGCTGCAAAGAGAATAAAATACCTAGGATTACAACTTATAAGTGATGTGAAAAACCTCTTGAAGGAGAACTACAAACCACTGCTCAAGGAAATAAGAGAGAACATATGGAAAAACATTCCATGCTCATGGATAGGAAGAATCAAATATTGTGAAAATGGCCATACTGCACAAAGTAATTTGTAAATTGAATGCTATCCTCATCAAGCTATCAATGACTTTCTTCACAGAATCAGATTTTTAATACATGTTTAATATGACTTACACTTAACAGTTTCAGAAGTAGATTAGTATTGTATAGTTATATACAATTTTAGAATTTGATAATTTCCAAAAAAAGTATTTGAAATCATTGTTTAAACTGCTGTCATAAAAGTCTTGCTTAATTCATATATATGTATACATATATATACATATACATATATATATACATATATATACATATACATATATATATATACATATATATATATATCTCCCTCCTACTGTCTCTCTCAGGATGGGGACTTAAAATTTAGGTTGTACTCGATTTCTGAGAACATTTCACTGAATAGTACAAAGGAATATGTTGAGCTCCCTTTAATTCTGCTAAATTTAAATATTTTAGATATTTTATAATAAACAATTTATTTTCTCTTAAATTGGGGAAATTTCAACCTATAATTAATTTTAATGGAATTATACAAGCAAATAACCAAGAGGAAATAAAACCTATAACAACAAATAACAGTCAGTAAAACACTAGAGAGAAATACTTGATTTTTCACAAAAGCCCAGGGAAAAAATATATAAAACTAGTGCCTGTCAAGCCAAGAAATATATATATATTCTTGCTCTGTTGTCCAGGCTGGAGTGCAGTGGCACTATCTTGGCTCATTACAACCTCACCCCACTTCGAGTGATTCTCCTGCCTCAGCCTTTCAAGTAGCGGGGACTACAGGCATCCGCCACCATACCAGGCTAATTTTTGTATTTTTGGTAGAGATGGGGTTTCAGCATGTTGGTCCAGTGTCTCGAACTCCTGACCTCAGGTGATCTGCCCACCTCAGCCTCCCAAAATGCTGGGATTACAAGCATGAGCCACTATTCCTGGCCCAAGCCAAGGATTTCATAATAAAACTCATGAATAACAATGAAAAATGTTGAAATATGTGTTGAAAAGACACATTAAACTTCTAGCATTATAAATGGTATTTTTATTTTTTTCCACTATTTTAAATTCAAAACTTATTTTCTGTTTGGCTATATTTGCTCATTTCTAACATAATTTTCTTTTCTGGATAGAATTCTAGAAGAGTACTTTGGATATTAATATCTTCAGGATCTCGCATGAGACCACATTTAGAACACAGCATCAAATTAAATATACAATCATACAGAGGGAAGGAATTTCTAAAATGATTCAAGACTTTAGAAGGCTTAAATTCTTCTGCTTATAAATGAGAGCATTTCATTGGTAAGCTGAGAGATGCAAGTTCAATTCTCTTTTAGTCATGTTACAAATGACAAGCCTCAGACTTCTTTGATTTGCATTAATATGGAGACATGGTATTGGCAATTCTATTTCACACCCCCTGAGTTTTAAGCAGATGCAAACTTCAAAGAAGAAGCCAACAGAATGACAAACCAAATAAACTTGGGAAAAAATGTCCCAATTCTCAATAATATTAATCATAATATTTTTCTCAAGAATTGTTGGGACCTCTTTTGTGACTTCTTTACTTCTGATTGTATTACAAAAAATTATTGGTAGACCATCTTTTCTTTAGGGCAGTCTTCCTCAGTATTGAGATATTGGTGCTTGCCGTATTTGGTCAGAAACACCATTAACTCCAGGTCAATATATATATTTGGGGAAAATCATATTTATTATTCTTATATTTATATGAATAAATACAAATGAAGAATTATCTCTGGTGCTTCTACCTGTTTTCTTCACTATGTTTCAATTTAAAACTGTTGCCCAGATGAAGAACATGTTAATTAGGTAAGCTTTGAAGTTTGATTTTTAATGCAGAATGTACCTCCTTCATTTATTCAAAAGACATTGATTGAGCATCTAAAATCTAGGAACTGTAGAAGATACTGGGAAAATTTAGAGATGTACATATATCATTTGCAAATTTATCTAGTAGTTATTACTGAGAATATACAAGGTGCTAAATCTCAGAAATAGGAACTAGTATGGATATTGAATTACAATAAGGCATAGCTGCTTTTTGCAATTTTTTTTTTTTTTTTGAGATGGAATCTCACTCTGTCACCCCAGCTGGAGTGCAGTGGTTCAATTTCAGCTCACTGCAACCTCTGCCTCCTGGATTCAAATAATTCCCCTGCCTCAGCCACCTGAGTAGCTGGGATTACATGCCACCACGCCCAGCTAATTTTTGTGTATTTTGTAGAAATGGGTTTTCACTTTGTTGGCCAGGCTGATCTCAAACTCCTGACCTCAAGTGATCTGCCTGCCTTGCCTCCCAAAGTGCAGGGATTACAGGTATGAGCCACTGTATCCAGCCTGCTTCTTGGAAGAATTTTAACATGTGAGTGTGTTTGAGAAGAAATATCCATTAAAGGGGGAGGGTGTGATAAATTACAGATGACTGTACAGGCGAATTCTTTTCCATTTTTTCCTCTGATAAGTGAACTTCAATTTAATCTGGACTGTCTTTAGTAATTTATGTGAATAATAGAATGGACTGGAAGTAATATTGTGACTTCTGAGGCTAGGTCATAAAATGACTTCCAGCTTCATCCCTTGCTCTCTGGAAATGCTTGTTCTTGGAAGCTCTCTCTAACTACTCAGTGAGAGGCTGCTGGGTTTGTGCGCTGGTGAAAAGCCCCAACTGAGCTCCCAAGTGAAAACCATCAGCCACTGCCCTGTGAATGAGCCATCTTGGATACCCAGACCAGGAGAACTTACAGGTAACCAGAGTCCCAGATGAGGTCTGTCTTCAACTATGGTAGAGATCCAAAGATAGAACTGGGGTATGGTATGCTTTAATTTTTCTGAAAAAGCATTTATAAATGTAATTTTATTCCCTCAATATTAACTCACCATCAAGAGATAGGCACCTGGAGGTCATTTATATTCAGTGTTAGTGTAAGTTAATATGGTAACAAATAAACTGGGAAATCACAGTGGCTTAACACACAAACTTTTTATTTCTTGATCACAGTACATAGCCAACTTAAGTTGACAGGTGGCTCCACTTCAGCAGTTATAAAAGGATCCGAGTTAATAGATGCACCACTATCCCATAGCTACACCTCCTGGAACACAAGTTCTCCCTGTGTGCTGAGGCAGAGGAACCAGAAAACTGAAGAATTACATATGGGCTTTTCAATCTCACTCTTTCACTTTCACTTACACTAACATTTAGCTGGCCAGAGATAGTCACAAAGCTCTCATATGTAGGGTATCATGCAAATATAGAAGAGCAGTGGAAATATTTGGTATTGCTGATTCTTCCACACTCACAGACTTGGATTGCAGTCAGATATTTCATGAAACATCCAATTTACATGCTAGTGCATTCATAGATGAATTTGATGAAAATGTAGAAGCTTGAAAAATAAAAGAAACAGATGAACATGACCAAAAATAGAAATAATAATGTTAAGAGGGAGAAGAATGACAATAAGAAGTGACGTTTATTTAGAATTTATGGTGTTCTAGGTATGTTCTAAGACCTCAAATTGTGCTAAGCATGTTCTAAGATTTTAAGATATATTATTTAATGTAATCATCACAACTACCTCTAAAGTAATTATTGTTATTATCAACTGATATGATTTGGCTGTGTCCTCACACAAATCTCATCTTGAATTGTAGCTCCCATAATCCCCATGTGTTGTGTGGGGGACCTGCTGGGAAGTAATTGATTTAAGGGGGCAGGTTTTTCCATGGTGTTCTCGTGATAGTGAATTAGTCTCATGAGATTTGATGGTTTTATAAAGGGCAGTTTTCCTGCACCTATGACATGCTCTCTTGCCCGCTGCCATGTAAGACATGCCATTGCTCCGTCACCTTCTGCTGTGATTATGAGGCCTCCCCAGCCATATGAAACTCTGAGTTCATTAAATCCTTTTGCTTTATAAATTACCCAGTCTCAGGTATGTCCTTCTAACAGCATGTGAAGAACTATTACATCATCATTTAATGATTAGAAAACTGAAATACAGACAAGTTGAGTAATTTGCTCAAGGTCACAAAAGTAGATGATGATGGAATTAGGACTTGAACCCAGGCAGTCTTACTCCAAATTTGACTAAAATTTAGAAAAAAAAAATAGGGCAGTGCCTGGAACAGATCAGATCATCTTGTTTTCCAAAGAGCATTACAGAGTAGCATTATTATTATTATAGTATAATGCTTTAGACCAGAATCTGATTCTCGGCCTTCCAAATTCAGAAATATCATGGTCTCTCAGGAGTGACTTGAGACTGATATAGGATACGATGCTACTACCTTAATTTATAATGAGGACTTACAATGAGGCATTATATCCTCCATGAGATTCATTCTCTTTGTTTAGAAAAGCTGTACTCCAAGTGAAATACAATGCTAACAAAGGTTCTTATTTATTAATTTATAATTAATGGTACAGCTGCTAAGGAAACTGAGTACCTGAGTTTCAGACTAGAGCAACCTTGCTTTCAAGGAAGTTGACATTGAACCTCAAAGATGTCTGGTGATAAGGAAGTGGAACAAGAAGTTAATCGTGTGAATCCATTATTTACTGGTATTCAAAAAAGTAGAATGCTCCCCTCTCCATATAGGAATTCTTGCTGCCACTGAGAAGAGTCAAGTGTAGTCTATATTCAAACTGACCATCCCCACTCAGCAACACCAGTGAGTCTCACATCTTCTCAGTTCACAGTTCCCTCAGTGTCCCCAGTTGTTTTTTAATGTTGCCTACAGGACAAAAGAAATACCTCACAGTTCCTTTTATTAAGTAGTTAGGGCCAATCTAGTAAGTATTATCCTATAACTTAGTAACCATATGAAAAAATAACAAATACATTTAAAAATTAATATTTATAAATTATTATTTAGTAACCACAATCAGCTCCTAATTTCCTGTTCCATGTTGTTTTACAGGGTACTTGACTTTCAAACTCAGATTCTCAAGGATATATCACTGAAAAGAATGTAGTACAATCTACTGTTTCATGGAGTTTGTACTTCCAGCTTCATGAGCAACTTAGTAGCCTGTGCAGTGGTGCCTCCTTTGAAAATGACTAATATGGTCTAGTCTGGTGGCTCCTGTCTGTAATATTGGCACTTTAGGAGGCCAAGGTGGATGGATCACAAGGTCAGGAGTTCAAGACAAGTCTGGCCAATGCGAAACCCCATCTCTCTCTTTTTTTTTTTTTTTTTCATTCTACTAGCTTGAGGCAAACACATGGTGATCAGCTCTACTTATCTGTATGCCTACAAACAGACGGAGATGCTGATGTTGTGGATCAGCAGCTTTCTGGCCTGATACAAATACGATTCTCTAGTTCTAACTACCTGGTTTATAGCCAATTAAAAATGACCACACTTTTAACATTTACATTTAATTTCTTCCAAAGCATGTTCTAAGTGACTGCAAAGAAACAGTCGCTACTATTTTTTTTTTTTTTTTTTTTTGGAGAAAAGGAAAGAAAAAAAAAGGAGTGAAGTAGAGGAAGAAAGAGGAAGAAAAAGAGGGAGAGAAAATGGAAATGTTGCTTTATTCTAAAAAATGGGTATTAATAATGGCCAATCAATATTTCATTTAAACCTATGAGTAGGTGTGATGTGGTATTGACAAGAATGTATATTTTGTGTAGTTAAAGTGGAGAGCTCTTTAAATATTTATTAAGTTTACTTGTTCCAGATCTGAGTTTGAGTCCTGGATATCCTTATTAATTTTCTGTCTCATTGAGTCTAAGTCTGTATGTACCTGGGTGTTAGGATCATTAGCTCTTATTGTTGCATTGATTCTTTTACCACTATATCTTTGTTGCTTTAAAATCTATTTTATCAGATGTGAGAATTGCAACTTCTGCTTTTTAATTATTTATTTATTTTTGCTCTCCATCCCTTTGTTTTGAGTCTTTGTGTGTCCTTGCATGTGAAATGGGTCTGGATGTAGCATACCGTTGGGTTTTGGCTGTATCTTTTGATTGGGGGATTTAGTCAATTTAAATTTAGAATTACTGCCATTTGATGTTAATTGGCTGTTTTATCCATTCGTTGATGTAAATTCTTCTTTATGTTGATGCTCTTTACTTTTTGGTATATTTTTAGAAAAGCTAATACTGGTTGTTTCTTTCTATGTGTAATGCTTCTTTCAGAAGTTCTGGTAAAGCAGGCCTGGTGGTAATAAAATCTCTGAGTACTTGTTTGTTTATAAAAGATTATATTTTTCCTTCAGTTGTGAAACTTAGTTTGGCTGGATATGAAATTCTGGGCTGAAAGTTCTGTTCTTTAAGGATGTTGAATATCGGCCCCCACTCTCTTCTGGCTTGTAGAGTTTCTGCTGAGAGATCTGCTGTGAGTCTGATAGGCTTCCCTTTGTGGGTAACCTGACCTTTCTCTCTGGCTGCCCTTAGTATTTTCTCCTTCGTTTCAACCCTGGTGAATCTAACGATTATGTGCCTTGGGGTTGCTCTTCTTGAGGAATATCTTTGTGGTGTTTTCTGTATTACTTGGGGTTGAATATTGTCCTGCTTTGCTAGGTTAGGAAAATTTTCCTGAATAATATCCTGAAGAATATTTTCCAGCTTGGATTCATTCTCTCCGTCACATTCAGGTACACCTATCAAACGTAAATTTGGTCTTTTCACATAGTCCCACATTTCTTGGAGACTTTGCTCATTCCTTTTTATCCTTTTTTCTGTAATCTTGTCCTCTCGTTTTATTTCATTAAGTTGGTCTTCGACCTCTGATATCCTTTCTTCTGCTTGATCAATTAGAGTGTTTAAAGCTGTGCATACTTCTCGGAGTTCTTATATTGTATTCTTCAGTTCCATTAATTCACTTATATTCCTCTCTAAATTGTCTATTCTCATTAGGATTTCGTCAAACCTTTTTTCAAAGTTCTTAGTTTCTTTACATTGGGCTACATGTTCTTTTAAGCCCCCGAGGTTTCTTATTATTCATCTTCTGAAGCCTGATTCTTTTAATGGGATGTGCTGGTTCTCCATCAAGCCTTGTTCCCTTGTTGATGAGGAACTGTGATCCTCTTTAGAGGGAGAGGCATTCTGATTTTGAGTATTCTCAGCCTTTTTATGCTGGTTTCTTTCCATCATTGTAAATTTATCCACCTGTTGCCTTTGTAATGACCAACTTTCAAATTAGGTCTCTGAGTGGACGTCCAAGTTGTTAATTCCCAGGGCTGAAATATGAGCAACCCACTCTACCGGCCAAAACAGTGGCATTAAGACTGATGGTGCTTTTCTGCCTGGGAATCTCCAGTCTGGCTTCCTTCTTGAGTCGGTAATAGGTGACTCTGCCTTTCCGGAGCTCCAGACATCGGTCAGAAGGGGAACCAGTCCCGTTTACTCTGACCAAGAGCTGCCGCACCAAGGTGCCGGCCACAAGTGTCACGCTAGTGACCCGTGGGGCTCCTCCACTGGGAATCTTCTGCTCCATGAGCAACAAAAATTTGTCTGAAAGTGTGGCGTCCTCTCATTCTCTGCATTATCACTGGGAGCTGTAGTCCCGAGATGTTAGCAATCAGCCATCTTGGATCATTCTGTCGTGAAATGCCATCTCTACTAAAATTATAAAAATTAGTCAGGTGTGGTGGTGCATGCCTGTAGTTCCAGCTACTCAGGAGGCTGAGGCAGGAGAATCACTTGAACCCGGGAGGCAGAGGTTGCAGTGAGCCGAGGTCACACCACTGTACTCCAGCTTGGGTGCCAGAGTTAGACTCTGTCACAAAAAAAAAGTAAAGAAAAGAAAATGACTAATACAGTAATTTTGAGCACTGAATTTCTCAGGCTACTTAGCAGTTGTTATGTTAATTATAAGTTAATAACCAAGTACCTCTTTTTAGAATTATATTTTTCTCACAGCTTTTCCAATCAAACAGAATCAATCTCTTGGAGCAGATGAAGCCTCATTAGAAATCTCCTGAAAATCACCACACTCCAGTGGGAATCTGGGGGCCTTAGGCAATATGTAGACATGCGCAGTCAACACTTCTTTCTGAGAATTTGTCCATACTACCTTGAATGAGCAATCTTCCTTTGACTTTACCCATCCTTTCTTCAGTTACGTTAATATATTCTAACTGATACTTTGACTGGGGTTAAGTCTTTAGCTTCTACTACTGAGTACTCTCATATTTTCTCTTCTGTTGAACACTTAGATGGCAACTTAATTTACCTTGTTGCCAAATTCTTAGGGAGAACTTCAATATTGATTCCATGGACAAATAAGAGAAAGTAATCAAAAGTACTCAAGGAGTTGGTATAAAACCTACAATTACGAAGTAGGGCAGATCATGAATCCAAAAAGCTTTGGGCTCATCATTGTGCTATTTTTAATATCAGTCCAGTCTCAAGTGAAATGTATATTCTAGGCTTTGAGACATCTGGCTCTTCACCTCTACCACTTGGTCTAGTTTAATAAAATCAGCAACAACATACCTCAATAATGTCTCAGACTAGGTGAGGTTCTCATAAGTATCAAAGCATCCTCTACTCCCCAAATCACAATGTTCCTTTCCTTCTTTCTCAATTTAACAAAATACCTTTTATTGTTTCCATCATAAAGAAAGGAAATCATTAAATAATGTTAAATAAATCATTAAATGATCGTTAAATAATGAATATATTTATCTACTCAGTCACCATTGCTTCAGAGAATCTACCTCAGAGTCAAATTCTTAAGATATAAATGAAATACAATGTTTAAAAATAAACTAAAGATCGCTTTTATTCAATTTATATGTTATAGATTTTAGTAATAGTTAAAGAAGCATTCAATTTGGTTTTTTAATTTGTTTTCCCTTTTCAATGTAGTATGACTCAGAAATAAAAGACAAGTAGATAAAGTAAGGGAAAATATTGCTTCAATTCCTTTTTCCATAAAAGTGATCCCACTGATTGTAAAAATCCTCCATTATAAAATATGAAAGGCCATTGTCATTATCAAACACCTCTTTCTTTCAAACATCTTTTTTTACCCTTAGCAAGCCATTAGAGGGAAGAGTGAAGATTGCTTAGCAATAGTACAATCTGCCCTTCCGTATGTATAAAGAAAAGCTAGAAAGGATTTATTTGTTAAAATTATCTCTCAGGCCGGGCGCGGTGGCTCACTCCTGTAAACCCAACACTTTGGGAGGCCAAGGCAGGCTGATCACCTGAGGTCAGGAATTTGAGACCATCCTGGCCAACATGGCAAAACCCCATCTCTACTAAAACTACAAAAAGTAGTGGGGCATGATGACAGATGCCTGTATTCCCAGCTACTCAGGAGGCCGAGGCAGGAGAATCACTTGATCTCAGGAGGTAGAGATTGCAGTGAGCTGAGATTGTACTACTGCACTTCAGCCTGGGTGACAAGAGGGAGACTCCATCTCAAAAAAAAAAGATTGCCTCTTTGTCTGTTTTGTCAATAGGTTCTGACACTTCATTTTACAAATATATTTTATGGCCAGGCGTGGTGGCTCACACCTATAATCCCAGCACTGTGGGAGGCCGAGGCGGGTGGATCACTAGGTCAAGAGATCATGACCATCCTGATCAACATGGTGAAACCCCGTCTCCACTAAAAATACAAAAAATTAGCTGGGCATGGTGGCGCAGCCTGTAGTCCCAGCTACTCAGGAGGCTGAGGTAGAAGAATTGCTTGAACCCAGGAGGTGGAAGTTGCGGTGAGCCAAGATCGCGCCATTGCACTCCAGCCTGGATAATAAGAGTGAAACTCCGTCTCAAAAAAATAAAAAATAAAAAAACACAAATATATTTTATGATTTTTAGGACTATTTAACATGGTATTTGGTTAAAATCCTGGCCTGGATACTAAGCAACAAGCTTCTGTTCTGGCTTTATTTCTAGAAAACTATTATCTTAAAAATTACCCTATTAGTCAGATTTCGCTATGGTTACCTGAGGAATAAACATTCTCAAAAATCCCAGGAGCTTCTAACAACACGTATTTATTTTTCTGTTACATTGTATATTGGTGGATCCACTCCAATGCTAAGGGTGAGGTTCACACATGCTTCCTGCATCTCTTTTTATCCCAGGGCCCAAGTGTGCAGCACCTCTACCTGGAATGTGATGCTCAGGCAGTGAGAGGCAACAACACAGAGAGCTGGTCAGAATCAAGGCTCCATGAAGCCTCATCTCAGACTTGTTGCAGTGTCACTTCCATCCCTTGTCCATTGGCAAAAAAACAGGTGAGTGGTGAAGCCCAACAGCAGTGAGATGGGGAAATATGATTTTCCCAAGCAGGGGAAAAAGGAGAAGAGAATGAATACTTGTTGAACAATAATGCAATCGACCTCCATCTGCCCATTTGGTCACTTTGTCTTGTTTCCATTCATATACGTCATTGACTTACTACTTCTGCTTACAAGGAAGGTGATGTGGTTTGGGTCTGTGTCTGCGCCCGAATCTCACATTGAAGTGTAACCCCCAGTGTTGGAGATGGGGCCTGTTGGGAGGTGAATGGATCATGCAGTGGAGTTCTCATGAATGGTTTAGCACTATTCTCCTAGTGCTGTTCTCATGATAGAGTTCTGTTGAGATCTGATTGTTTAGAAGTGTATAGTACCGGCCAGGCATGGTGGCTCATGCCTGTAATCCCAGCACTTTGGGAGACCAAGGTGGGCGGATCACGAGATCAAGAGATGGAGACCATCCTGGCAAACATGGTGAAACCCCGTCTCTACTAAAAGATGTAAACAAATTAGCAGGGCTTGATGGTGTGCACTTGTAATCCCAGCTACTAGGGAGGCTGAGGCGCAAGAATCACTTGAACCTGTAGGGAGGCTGCAGTGAGCCTGCTCCACTGCACTCCAGCCTGGTGTCAGAGAGAGACTCCATCTCGAAAACAACAACAACAACAAAAAGTGTGTGGTACCTTCCCTTCCTCTTGCTACTGCTCTGGCCATGAGATGCCTGCTTCCTCTTTGTCTTCTGCCATAATTGTAAGTTTTCCCAAGGCCTCCCCAAAAGCCAAGGAGATGCCAGCATCATGCCTTCTATACAGCCTGCAGAACTGTGAGCCAGTTAAACTTATTTTCCTTATAAATTACCCAGCCGCAGGTATTTCTTTATAGCAGTGCGAGAATGGACTAATACAGAAGACATTAAAAGTCACATCTAATTATGGCACCAGGATGTAAGTACAGGATCTCATGACAGTCTCTGTATCAACTCCAAGTGTGAGTCTGTTTGATTTTGAGACCAATGAAATATAAAGACAAGTTACCTACCCTCACGAATACCCTAAATACAATGGTAAGACAAAGCAGGTTAACCACAATAAACACTCCATCTGAAAACAGGACAATTGGGAGATGCCGAGCTGTCACTGGCTCATGAGATTCTGAAAACTTGCTGGGCAAATACTGCAGAGATCCTCTGTACTGAAGGTAGCAGCTGTTTTTGTGACTAAGCCCCAGTTTGTCTTCCTGAGAATGATTCCTCAGTCTATTTTCTATGGCTATTGAAACCACTTCTGGGAAGGTCTTTCTCCTATTTAGTTCTTTGGTCAGATCTTAAGAGGCCATTGGGGTTTTTGATATTTGGGGTGGCTGGGTTGCTTTCTCAACCTGCCTCCAGGCCATTAAATTGGCATACAAGTGTCGGTTTGTGTTTAATATAGTGATACTCTTTTTAAAAAAAAAAATCCAGGCTAGCAGTAGTGTTAAGTAATCTAACTCATTCAGAATCTTTACTGACTTACGTTCTTTATTCTAGGGATGAAGTCATACCAAAATTCTTTTTGACCCAGGTATCTGTCACTAGACTTAATTACAAGTACTTCTTGCTTATCAGTGCTCCCAAGGACTAAGTCCTCTGTCACTTTTCCTCAGCCATTCTTTCCAACTGAAAGGAATTATTGGAGGTCACAATGTGAAGTTTTAAAGACGTGTGATTGTCATGCACCTTGATTTGTTTTTGCTCTGACATTGTGTCTTGAAAATTAATCAATATTTATTGCTCAAGGGGTTTCTCAATTTTATCTTTTCCTAACAGAAATGAGAGACAACTTCATTCTCCAGTCCTCTAAGATTGCTTAGACTCTTTATATAACCCTCCATTCTCCTTACAAACAGTATAGTTCTTATCTGAGCTTGTCCTTTGTGTATTAGCTTTAGAAATAGAGCAAAAGGCAACATACTTCTAACACCAAACACATTAAATGCATGCCTAGTCTCTCATGTATTAAAAAGCATTTAAAAGCTTAGCCAAATATTTCCTGATTATGTACCATCAGTTGTCATTTTTCCAGATTCCCGTAAGTTCTCTTACTACACAAACCAGCCCCAATATAGTACGGAAACACTGCATTTTTTTATTGTCATTGTGAAAAACACTTCATTTCTAGGTATTGCTATTTCTAGTTGTAAATTAGTCTCCATAACAGAAAGAAAAATAAACAATCTCAAAGTCTCAGTGGCCTTTATCACAAATACTTATGTCTTTTTCATATTGATCATTACTGGCTCTAGTTGTGAGCTGCAGCTGTGCTCGGGCCATGAATTTAACTGGATTCAGATGTGCTCCACAAGATGATAGGACCTGGTATCTTTTAAAGTTCAGAATTGTCAATGTGCAAGTTCCACCTACATTCTAGTGGCCAAAGCAAACCCTACGATAAAGCCCAATGTTGATAGGATGAGCAAGAGAAGATGGAATATCTGTAAGGGTAATACAGTTTACCGCAGTTGCTAAATTTTTTTGATATTACTACGATGTCAATCAATGAAAGGAAATAAAGGTATAGAAGTATCCATATTACATCATTAATGATTCTATGCTAAAGTATCTTTTATGCTTCTAGTCTTCACACAATAGTTGAAACAATAGTATAAATAACTAGATATTATTTTGAAATAAAGCTGAAACTTATATACTCCTTGCTCTTAAGAAATTTCTTTATTAAAATGCAGTCTCAATTTTCTTACTGCTAGCACATATTCTGAAGCAAGTGAGCATGAAGTAAGACATTTATCTGTACAACACACGTTATATGTAGCCCAGAATAACAGTGGGGAGTGATAATAATTTCCGTACCTGTAATATCAAAACATATGAAACTGAATCTATCTCACCTCTGGACAAAGTTCAAGCTTGTCCAGTCCCCGTAATGCTCCAATGAAGTATGTTTGGTAAATACGTTGCTTTTTAGTACTACCATAATATTATCAATCTGCCTATCAGCCAGGTTTATTCCGGCTTTCCATTTAAGAAATACATTTTTTCTATAACGTGGACCAGTTATAAAGTAAAATCTCTTCAACTATCAAACTTGCATTCTTTCTTTCCAGTATCATTAGTGGGGAGTTTGAAATTTTTTTGAATTATATGAATTTTTAGCTTTTATCCTTGGGATAATATTCACATACAACAGTCAGACTTAGAGCTGTCATCCTGAAGCCCACTGCTGAAAGGAAAGTGTGAACAAAGGCACAATGTGCTTCTCTGATGAGGAATTTGGCTTATTCAGTCTCAGCACCTTTAAAAATATCACTCAGCACCTGATAGTCATTTCAGAATGTTAACAGATCTTTGGCACTTTGCAATAAGCAACTATATCAGTGCCATTAGCCTTATACATGTGTCTTATAATTCAGCCATTCTATGACGATCATGTTATCTGTCTGTCAGATTTCATAACTCTAGGGAGAAGGGTAAAATATTCAGTGGTTCTAAAGGAATTTTATGCCAGCTGCTCATGTCAATTGTCCACCTGTTCATTTTATAACAAGCTTAAATTCATAAGGAGGGGTATAACTACTTTGACGACAAAGATGGGGGCCATTACAAGGGTTGGGACCATCTCTCATTTCTTCAGGGGCACAGTGTCATTTCATTCACTCATCACAGCATTTTGACCTGCTTTGGGATGTCAGCCAGAAAATGCTACAGGGAGGGAAGATGAAGCAAATTGCACAGAATTCTGATTCTTAGAGGCATATCTTCATCTGAAATCGCCTCTTGGTGCATGAATCAAAGTCAAGTCTAAGATTCAAGGGTGATCTAAGACTCAAATACATTAGTCTTGGCTTCTCCAATGTAAACCACAATTCTCTACTATTTTCTTCCACTTTTCGTAAGTAAGAAGAACTTTTGCCTAAAAACACATCACAGAATAAAGTACCATGAGATAAATATTTGAGAAGGAGCACAACACACCCCAGTAATAGAATGGCTAAAATTGAAACCACCAAGTGCTGATGTGGAACAATAGGACCTCTCATTCATTGCTGTTGGAAATGCAAAATGGTAGAGCCATATTTGAAGACAGTTTGGCAGTTTCTTCTAAAAGTAAACATACTCATATGTATGATCCAACAATTGCACTCTTTGGTGTTTTCCCAAATGAATTGATAACTATGTCTATACAAAATCTTGCAATGACTATTTATAGCAGCTTTGTTTATAAAACTAAAGAAACATGCTAAAACATGGAAGCAACCAGAATGTCCTTCAACAGGTGAATGGATAAATAAACAGAGATACACCCATTCAATGGAGTATTATTCAACAATAAAAAGAAATGAATTATCAAGCCTTGAACAAGCCTGAAAGAACCTGAAATGCATATTGCTAAATGAAAGAAGCCCATGTAAAAAGGCTATATAATGTATAAGTGCAATATAGGACATGATAGAAAATGCAAAACTATGGAGACAGTGGTCACCAGAGCTTCAGGGGAAAGGAGCCAGGAGAGGATAAATAGTTTTAGCAGTGAAACTATTCTTCATAATTCTGTAATGATGGAAACATGTCATTATACAGTTATGGCACAACACATTGTACAACACAGAGTGAACTCTACTGTACACTGTGGCTTTAGTTAGTATTAATGGATCAAAAATAATTCATTAATTATAATAAATGTACCACACTCACAGTATTCAACCTTGCTGACACCAGGGACTGATTTCGTCGAAGACAAATTATCCATGAACCTGGGGCAGGGTGGGGAGGGAGATGGTTTTAGGATAAAACTGTTCCACCTCAGATCATCAGGCATTAGCTAGATTCTCATAAGAAGGAAGTTTACAGAAAGCTTTATGTTTATTTTCTATTTATATAAGAAAAAATTAAGACAATAGAGCTATGAAGCAAATTAATTAGGTTAAAACATATGGTATTATGATTTAAAATTAATTCAACTGATTCCAGAAGTTACAAATAAAAATAAATTTTAATACACATTACTTTTTATTTCACAGCAATTCCAGATTTATTCAGAAAAAAGTTAAAAAGAAGTTTTGTGAAAATTGACATAGTATTTGCCATGTATTTGAAAGTCTTATATTTAAAAATATATAGTTTTCTAAAGAGTACATATTTTAAAAGCATTTTATAATTTTAAATATTGTGAAAAGTATTCTCTTTTAAAACAACTTTTTTAAATTGAAGATATCTTTAGTTACTTAAGTTATTCTTATACTGCCTTCTGCCATTGCCTTAGTTAAAGGTTCTTGCCTAGAATACTCATTCATTCATTTGTTCTTCATACATTATTTACTTTATGCTAAGCATTGTCCCAGATTTAACAAATAAAATGTGATAGACTTAAATACAGCAGTACCTCTGACCTCAGGGAGCACACAGAATCTAATGAGACAGAGTGGTAGACTTTAAATAGCAAAGTGGGTTGAATTCTGTAACGGTCAAAATCTCAGCAACTGAACAGTATTGAAGTCAATTTCTAATTTATATCACAATTTAACATGGATTGCTGTATATGTGGTAGGCAGTGAAATTTGTTGAAGGGAAGGTTGCCTCCATGCAGTGACTCGGAAATTCAGGCTCTTTCTGCCTAGTGTCTCCAGCTTCAATGTGTGGTCTTTAAGAAAAAAAAAAAAGAAGAAGAAGAAAAAGGGGGAGAAGGGAGAAAAAAGATAAAATATAGAACACTGCAGTTACAAACCTATTAGCTGTGTACATCACATGGCCCCAACCTAACTAGAAAAGAGGGTGGAAAGAGAATCTCTCTAGAATCTCTATGTTGCCAGAAGGAAATTAAATGGGTTAGTAAAGAACACAGTGTTTTCCTGTCACAGAGACATATAAGAAAATATTTACAGGCCAGGCGTGATAACTCCTGCCTGTAATCTCAGCACTTTGGGAGGCCGAGGCAGGTGGATCACCTGAGGTAGGGAGTTTTGAGACCAGTCTGACCAGCCTCTCCAACACTGAGAAACCCCGTCTCTACTCAAAATACAAAATTAGCCAAGCCTGTTGGCACATGCCTGTAATCCCAGCTGTTGGGGAGGCTGAGGCAGCAGAATCACTTGGACCTGGGAGGCAGAGGTTGCACTGAGCTGAGATCGTGCCATTGCACTCCAGCCTGGGAAACAAGAGTGAAACTCCCTCTAAAAAAAGAAAGGAAGAAAGAAGAAGTGGGGAGGGAGGGGGCAGGGAGGAGGGAGGGAGGGAGGGAGGGAGGGAGGGAGGGAGGAAGGAAGGAAGGAAGGAAGGAGAAAGAGAAAGAGAAAGAGAGAAAAAAAGAAAACGAAAAAGAAAGAAAATATTTATAATATAGTAAATGATATAACAGAGTTATATGTAGGCAGTCACTTTATTCAAGGATTGAGTTTCAAAAAACTTTTATATTTAAAACACATAATTCACTAATTTTTCTATAAAGATAAATATAAGTTGGAGAATGTTATAGCTTTCCACCATTTTTAACACATTTTTGCTTAAAAGTTTATTTTTATTTTCTCAGTCTAGGTCTAATAGTTTAAAGTTTGCTCTTCTTTTTTTTTTTTTTTTTTTTTTGAGACAGAGTTTCGCTCTTGTTACCCAGGCTGGAGTGCAATGGCAATCTCGGCTCACCGCAACCTCGGCTCACCACAACCTCGGCTCACCACAACCTCCGCCTCCTGGGTTCAGGCAATTCTCCTGCCTCAGCCTCCTCAGTAGCTGGGATTACAGGCACGCGCCACCATGCCCAGCTAATTTTTTGTATTTTTAGTAGAGACGGGGTTTCACCATGTTGACCAGGGTTGTCTCGATCTCTTGACCTCGTGATCCACCCGCCTCGGCCTCCCGAAGTGCTGGGATTACAGGCTTGAGCCACAGCACCCGACCCGCTCTTCTTCTTTTTTTAAATCTCAAAGTGAGTTTAATAAAATACAATCAATAAATGCAAAAACTGAGATGATAGAGATGCTAGACTTTTCTGACAAATTATATATATATTTTAAGTTGTGGGGTACATGTGCAGAACGTGCAGGTTTGTTACATAGGTATACACGTGCCATGGTGGTTTGCTGCTTCCATCACCCGTCATATACATTAGGTATTTCTCCTAATGAGATCCTTTCTAGTCCCTCATGTCCCTGCTATCCTTCCCCTAGCCCTCCACTCCCCATTTCCTCATATCTAACCTCCATTTCAAAGTTTAAGGTACATATTTCAGTTATTGCAGTAATGCCACCACTACAAATGACCTCCAGGTAACACTACTAAAGGATATTTGAAAATCCTGAATTATAATTACACTGTGTGGTAAAATACAGCCCAGTATCTCAAAATCACCCAAAGACAGAAACCCATAAACAAATTCACACAGTACTGACTCAAGAAGACATGTCTGCCAGACAAATTAGTGATTATTGCCACACAGTTTACAATTTTCCTTTGCCACTTAGCTTTGAAAGTATGTAAATTTGATGAATATTTTTAAATTTTATCCAATTCTTAATATTACCAAGTGTGATATTCATGTTTTTAGTTATTCTTTGTAAAATTACATAATAAACTTTGCCTAAAATGTGACCAAATTTGTAAACTGCTTTTTCGGTAGTATGATAAGCTACAGAACAATATGTGATAGTTTCTCTGTCTTTAGCCATTTCTACCTCCTTTTCATTTTCTGTGGGTAATGCACAGAGACATAAATAAGAAGCACAGATCTCATCATGTTACTTCTGTAAGTAAATATGTTCAATACTTCTTCACCCCACCGACTCGAGAGGAAAAAGGCTAAACGCTACAATTCCATACAACAAACATTTAATGAAAATCTGCCAGATGCCAAGTGTTTGGAAGAAACAGAACTGAAAAACTCTTTACAATCTTTGCAAACCTTATTCTTCTTCCATCCATATTTTCTACCCCAGTTGATCTTTGGCTCTAACATACTTAGAAGCTACTCCCTCCCTGACTACAAGATGTTTTTTATATCTCCTTGCCTTTGAGCATGCTGTATCAGCCAGAGTTTAGCATAGTAAACAGGCACTGCAAGCAGAAAGGGATCTATCACAGGAAATGAAATGCTTATAAGATGATTAGAAGGGCGAGTGCAGAGGGAGTCATAGGAGTGCTACTGGACCAATGAGCTCAAAGACATACTTGATGCTGACAGCTAGACCCAGGTATACTGACTCTGGCTCCTGCAATTACTATGACTGCCTTTAGCTACAATAAACACTGGAATATTAAGTCTAGTTACTACTTTAAACCCTAACATCTCTTTAAACTCTAAAATCTCTGTGGCATCATTTGCTAGTTAAAAAGCACTGAATAAAAGACTCCTACCACACAGCCACATTCCAAAATTCACAGGAATGCATCTCATTAGCACAGCCTACTTTGCATCCAGACTTTGACTATCAGAAAGTGTAGGAAACATAGTTTTTGACCTCTCTGCCCCCCATAGTTGCCAAATGCACGTGGAAGTAAGAATGAGTGCTGAGCCAATCCAGAACACAGTCGTTTCTAATGCTTCAATTGCTTTCCTTTCCTAGTCTTTGCCTGCTACAATACCCACTCCAACATCTAGCTCTAGTACTTCCTTCTATGTGATGACTTTTCCTGGCTTTAAGTCAGGATCACAACATTGCTCAATTCCTCATAGTACTGTTCTCATAGAAGATATTGCATAAAAGGAATATCTTGGGTTCTGAGTGAATAGTGTCCCCTAAGATTGTTCACCATAATAGTCCTGCTGTAGGTCTGACTCGTCTCTGCTTCCACAAACATACTGTGCTGTGATGTTTTGTTCTTGTTAACCCCAAAGAAAGACTGGGAACTTTCAGAAAGCAAAGCCTATATCTTATTCTTATTTATATATTCCTCTTTTCTTTCTCCTATATCCTAGTATAAAAGGCACCTTAAGAAGTGTTTGTTAAATCAGTGAATGAATGAATGTATGTATAAATGAATGAATGAATCAACTAAGCTCTTTAAATACCTTTTAATCTAGATTTTAAATGTCATTTTTGTTTTGTATCATGAGAACAAAAAGATGACTTCTGGAAACTTTTGTGTATTTGCAGGAAAAGTTTTGTGAAACTTTAGGTATATAGAAGGTCCTTTTAAATCACTTATTTTAAATGTTCGAGATGATCTTCTGGAAAAAAAGCCAAAATACATAATTTGTATTTGAAAATTACCAGTCGTAAGTCATGTATATTATATTTAGTATTGTTAAAGAAAACTAAATATGGCCTGAGAAGGACTCCGTACTTCTACATTTGAGTCCTCGTGGAAAAAATGTAACCTAGCATAATAGGTAGCCAAGTTTGAAAACCCAACTTAAGAGTATGAGCCTGTAACAATAGCTGAGTCTTGGCCAATCCCATTCCCATGCTTCAACCACTCACAGAGCTAAGTGTTCAGACAGTGTTCAAATAAGGCAAACAGCAACCTGAAACCAATCCAGCTATTTCTATACCTCACTGCCAATCTCTCTTTTTTTTTTTTTTTTTTGGCCTATAAATTTGTTCTGACCACAAGGCATCCCTGGAGTCTCTCTGAATCTGCTGTGATTCTGGTGGTTGCCTGATTTATGAATCAGTCATTGCTCAATTAAATGCTTTTAAACTAATTAGGGTCCAGTTTTCTTTTAACAGTATATATGTATCATCTTTCATGGCCATTTTTTTTTTTTTTTTCTGTTTAGGGTTTAGAATCAAGCTGGGAACAAAGAGCAGTACCTTAGCACGACTGGGAAAAATATGATCTCTGTAGAGCTTTGTTGTTGCTGAAACTCACTGGGGCCATACACAGAGAAACAGGTTTCATTGTGGGAATACACACAGACAAGGGCATAAATTGAATCCAAAAGTCAGTCAGTTCAAGCAGCTCCAAAGATGGTCATCTCCTGTCTCTCCTCCTGTTTCTCTCAAGCCATGGCTTAATCACCTCTCTCTTGCTTTCTGTCCATTTGCACTTCTCTCCTCCTGCCAACTTTTAGACTTTATAAAATTATAGAGAAGCTCTATTTTCTGCCTATTTACTTACATTCTTCCTTCTCAAAACTTTGACTTGCCTAAGGTCTTCATGGTTCTGACTGGGTTTTCATGGCACCTCTCTCTTAATCCTTCCAGCAGCTGCTGTCTGATTCTGGTTCCCATTCAAAATCTCCAAAGAAAGACCATGATTGGCCCAGCTTATAGGAAGTTTTCATTTTAGGACTGTGTTCTCAGCCACTACAAGTTGGCTTTTCTTTGAGTTGCTGCTGGAAGCATTCTAGGATTCCATGAGTGCTGGCCTATCCCAAACCAGTGAAAAGATAGCTTCTTGTAACTTCTTACACAGTCATGAGCTCCCTCTCACATAACTGTTTACCACAGTTATTTGTTCCCAGTTATTTCAGGTGTATAAAAGTGCTTCCTTGCTATCTAGCAGACCGTATCTAGGTCCTTAAGCAATACGTAGTCCAGTTGAAAAGAGTGAAGGATTTGGGATTTTATCCTGCTTGCAAGCTATATTAGATTGTTATAGTTTCACGGATGTGCAGAAGACACAGTCCTTCTTGGCCAGAGAAAAGGAAAGTTTATTACTCACAGCAATAGCAATAGCCTGAGTATCCTCATTTTCCTGCACTAGTTCCATGAGCCCCAACTGCCATAGGTCAACATGGCAGAGCCAGTGGTGCCTGCACACACAGTGGGTGGTGCTATAAGAAAATATCATCTGGTTCAAGACATTCTAATTATCTGTAAGCCTGAAAGCACACCTGAACACAACCTTTGCTTGGGAGAGAGACTTATCTTTATTATGCTAGTGGACAACAAGCAAACCTGCTCTCTGTCCCAGAGGAAGATATTCTTTCTATTTTCCAAGGCCTTTTGCTGTATAAACATCTGTGAAAAGATAATCCAAAATAAAAGCTGTCAGAGTTCTGCTTGTGAGCTATTCATGAGAGACCAGGAGAGAATTTTCTTACATCAGAGGCTTACTCCTTCACAGCCAAAGAGCAGTGATCATTTATCTTCATAATTTATGCAAACAAATGACAAGCTTAATAATTTTTTTGGTAATAGCAGGACTTGCTCTCTTTTTATTTTTAAATTGTTAATAAATTACAATCATAGGCTGACTCTCTTGATATCAAATATTATTTTGTTCATCAAAAAACATAAATTTGCATCAAAATATTTGTTTGGACAATCTTACAACATTCTTTTGATGAGTGTCTGCTAAACAATGTATTATATAAATTTTTGTTTTTATTCTATGATTTTGCTAGACTTCTAGCTATTTATTAAAATAAATGATACTAATATTTAATATTGATTTTGATGGTTTATAAAAATAAATTTGCTTTCCTTTTTGGCTAGGCTTCTTAGCAATTTATTAAAATACATGAGACTAAGATTTAATACTGATATAAATGGTACATAAAAATAAATTTGCATTTCTAATTTGTTGCAATCAAATTTATTCATTTTTAAAACAAAAATATTTTATAAAATGTCAGTAAGAAACTACTTTTATTGGCATCTACTAACAGTTTGCTGTCTATGTAGCTATTTTTCTGTGGTTTGCAATATCTTTTTTTTTAAAAAAAAAAAGGAAAACAACATTTTTGTACATACGAGCTCCCTAAAATTAGACTTCTAACTAAAATTATCACATTTTCCATATAAAAATGCCTATTTGGAGCACTGATATAAAAGCTATATTCTCATTCATGGAATGGAATGAACTAATAAAAATTAATAAATAAAGATCTTTATACTGGGTATTTTTGTGTTAAAGGATAATATTCAACAGGCATCATGGCCACTGAAAAGTCACATATTTTTGGTTTGGGGGAACACAGAAAAGCAGCAAGTCTTGCATTAAGGAGTAGAAAAGATCTACAAATCAAATTACTAACTCTTAAAAGAGAAATAAGCTCTTCATATTTCTATGGAAATCACATAGGAAAAATTCTATATTAATATACTCTCAATTCTTGAACACATTATTTTATATTATAAAGTGCTTTCCTTATCACCTCAATATGAAAAATTATTTCTCAAAAAAGATCCAATCTATTAATATTCAGAATAAAAATATTATATTATTTAAGGAAATACAAATTTTAAAATAAATCTGCCTTTTTATATTATCGTTGGAAAATGATATTAGCCAATTTCCTGGTAAAGAAGGAAAGAAAAGTGAAATATATGGAGCCCTTACTGTAGATACACTAGGCCTTTTTATATACATTATCTTAACATAAATACAACCTGTAAAATAAATACTATTATCACTAGTTTTAAAAACAAGGAAATAGTACCCCACTGCAGTTCACATGGCTACTAAGTAACATAGCCAAAATTCACACTCAGGCCTTGTCTCCCTCCAAAGTTCGTGAATTCACACAGAGTGCTGAGATTTATATTTAGGGAAGAGAAAGACGAAACTAATTCACATAAAGAATGTCATAATCCTCCCCACTTCATTTAATTTCTGATGCACATCCCTGTAATCAAGCAGATGAGTAAAGTAGATCTTATCATGAGCACATGATAATTCAGAACTTCTCTACATTAAGAATGTATTACTGCTGGGTTTCTTTATCTTCTCGAAAGTAATGTATAGGTAATACAGGCTGCAGAGTCAGGCTAAATTTGAACACTTGCTGCGCTGTTTAATAGCTGTGTGAGGCTGGGCACATTAGAAAACTATCTCAATTTCTTATTTGTAAAATGGTGGTCACAAGAGTATTAATTCTGACGGTAGTTGCGGGAACGAAATGAGATAATACATGGGAAGCAATTTTAATGCACCTGCACAAAGTGAATCATACACGCTATCTTGTCACTATTCCACTCTTCCCATATACAGGCATACATGTGAAATCCAAATGTCACTGAGGCAACCTCGACTACACTTTGACATTAATAAAAAACAAATATAAGTATATCAAATTTCAAACTTTCTAATAATAATGTAAATCTTATTGAAGGGGTGGTCACAGGCCATATAACAAAGCTTCCTAGAAAACAATCTTTCTGCTTCTCTAATCCCAAGTTCTAAGTAGGCATTTATCACCCAATTACCTCTGAAAGTCCCCACTTCTTTTTCCTTTCTTTTGTTTTTTCTCCTCTGCCTCTGCCCCAGTCCCCACTTCTTAATATTGATACATTGCAGATAAAGTTTCGGCATGAGTTTCAGAGGGGACAACCATTCATGCCATAGCAAGAAGTCTCTAATCTAACATGTATACTGCATCCCAGAGGGTGACATGCCTTCCTTGAAGAAGCTGACACTTCAGGTACACATTCAAAAAGCCTTTCCAGTAGTTTATGAGGCCAGCTGCTTCTGATTGGTGTGCTATGTGACATGATCAGTGGATTCCATAAAATATGAATCTAGCATCAAACTTCCTTTCAATGGTCGGATGACATCTGTTGTGAGATTTACTACCTGTGGATCAAGTACTCTGCAAGTCTCCAAATAGTGGTGTTGGCTAAGACTCTGAGAGCAGGAAAGACAAACCCCTACCCAGAACAGGTAGGTATTTCTATAAGGATGAATTCTGGTCCTTTGAAGATGATGGGGCCTCCCACCTATGATGGAAAATCATCTACATGTTCTACTTGAGAAATGGTGTCATATTGGAGGTTCAGCATCAGTCTCCATTGCTGGCAAGTTAGATATTCAGAGGCAGCAGAAGGTTAGTTTTGGTGAGAATCTGCACAGTTGGGACATATATATTTTCCATTTCTGCCATGATGCTCACCTTATCTATGAGTCCATTGTGCCAGTTCTTGAATGGCTGTTGACAAAGTCTGGTCAAGTCACTTGGCCCACATAATTGTTTGATACCTTTTCCATGGTGGATGTTTTTGGGTGGGCACGAACACGTGCTTTTCAAAATATCTTTACACTTCGTGCCCATTCTTATATATCCACCTACATGCTTTTACCTCCCATTTCTTTATCTCTGATTTTTTTAGTCCTTTTCTTTCCAGCACTTTTCTGGCCAGTACCTTAATCACTGCCTGAAAGTTTGCATGCTTTGTGTCTCTGGCTTACTTCTCTTTCCACAAAAGTGGAGGCCCAGCTTCACCACTCACCGTGCCACAGTTGGGAATATTTTCCACATCCGTGTTTACATACACACTACTCCCCCAAATCTTTAACATGTCAGAATCACCACAATGGCCAGGTCATTTCCCACATCACCTCTGGTGAAATATTCAGATGTTGGGCTATCCATCTGTTCCAATGATTATCTGTAACCCTCATACCACTTGCGGCAGTATCCTTTATGCCAATTAGGCAATGAGTAATCGGTCCACAGACCCCCATCCTACTTCCTGCTCTCTCAGCCCACGTTCAATACTAACTGTCAGATTAGGTTCTCCAGAAAGCAGATGCCAAGTTGGAATTAGAAGTGCAAGACATTTATTAAAAGAAACATCTGTGTAAAATAAAGAAAAGAGGAAGCAGGAGTGGGCAGTAAGAGCCTGCAGACTACTATGTTGGTCTGGCATCTGTGAAAGGAGATTGGCCAAGAGGAAAGGGTAGGAAGAACTTCTGACTGCAGTGCTGCTATGAGAAAATCCTGGCCAGGCCAGTGGGGAAATTGGATTGTCTATTAGAAGAGTTTCACATCAGGCAGAAATATCCCAACTCCAGTGCCTCTGCCGCATTCAGTCACTGACTGAGGGTATCCCAGGGAAAATGTGGCTTTTCATTTTTCACCTATGCACTATTCCCCCAAATCTTTTAAATGTCAGGATCACCACAATGGCCAGGACATTGCCCATGTCACTTCTGGTGAAATATTCAGATGCTGGGACACCAGCCTGTGCCAGTGATTACCTGTAACCCTCACATGTGAACACTGTGATAGAGCCCAGGTATCGTAATACTTTTTCTCTAGAAGGCAGAATAATTAAAGCAGAGCTACTATTGCCTTTGTAAAGAAGCAGCAATCTCTCATGTGAATCAGAAGAGGGGGATGTTTAGTACCTTTTATGGTTGCAGAGTGAACGTTTCTTGTCTGAGCATTGTTTATGAGTTAGAAACACCATCCACTATCTGCCAGAGGAGGCATTTTTCACTTTCTCTTGATCTTAACAGAGCATTATATCACCTTTTGTTGTCTTTGTGATCTACTAACAGGCCTTTGATTACTTAACTTACAAGCAATACAGTCTGCCTGCTACTATTTACCGGAATTTGATACTATGTTCTACCACCCAATTTGGCTTCAACACACTTTTCTAATCCAATCACCCAATGGTGCCCTACTCTACACAATGTTCTATTCTAACTGAGTGCCTTACAATTGCCAGACCAGGCTTTTGTTAATGCTTTTTCCTTGGCCTAAAATAAGCTTGCCCCTGTCATGCTATTCATGATCTTATTAATTTCTTATTGATTTAACATAAAGCACTAACATGAAGCATTAACCCTATTTTTTTTTTTTTTTTGAGATGGAGTTTCGCCCTTGTTACCCAGGCTGGAGTGCAATGGTGCAATCTCAGGAACCTACGCCTCCTGGGTTCAGGCATTCTCCTGCCTCCGCCTCCTGAGCAGCTGGGATTACAGGCACGTGCCACCATGCCCAGCTAATTTTTTGTATTTTTAGTAGAGACGGGGTTTCACCATGTTGACCAGGATGGTCTCAATCTCTTGACCTCGTGATCCACCTGCCTCGGCCTCCCAAAGTGCTGGGATTACAGGCCTGAGCCACAACACTATTTTTTGACATTAGTAAAAACTAATATGCAATTCACATCATGCACCTACAATAAGGACGTTGACACTTCAATGAATGACCTTGACATTCTGGTAAAAATGAGTCAGGGCACAAGAAAATTTGAAATGTCCTAAAATCATAGAATCCCCATTTGAAATAAACAGGACGGAGGTTTCCTTTAATATTATCAGAATCCTAAAATTTACAACATATTGCCAATAACAAGTTGAAAAACTAAAACAATCATTTCTAACCCAACAAAAATAAGTAAACTTTGACCCACCATGCTATAGAAAAGAATAAGCATTTTCTCTTTTTTTTTTAAATGATTTTTCTCTTCTAGCAAGTGTTATTACAAAATTGAGTCACGGAAAGAGGTGTATTCAGCTATACCTCAAATTAATGTAGGAGAAATTTAATAGAGGGATGTATCAGATGGTCACTTTATGAAATAGCATATTATTTTTCTCAATTGTATGTTTGTGGAATTTGTCACTTTTAAAAAATTTATGTTTCATGTGATTTCTTTTCTTTTTGTATACAAAGCTGGAGATTTCATTTTTTGTAATTTTGTTTCCTTTTAAAGAGAATGCCTCCAAATTGTATAAATTCAGGTTTGCACAAAATCTGAACCCACTCCTGATTTCTGCACATATGTTAGAATCATCTAGATGATCTCTGTACAAGCAAAAAAAACCCTTTAGACATACTAATATGGAATGCTATTTGTGTTTTAAGGTGTCAGTATGAAAGTATAGTTCTGGTAGGAATGGAAATTTATATAAACTTTACAAAATAAAATTCAAAAATTGTAAATTATTCTGTGTGCTTTTTGAAGGATAACTTTCTGGGCCTTCAAAATATATACCAAACAGTATCTGTGGTCAGTGAGAGAACTTATACAACTATATCTTGACCAAAGTGAAGAAAGTTTTGTCCCGTTTGAAATACTGGCGTTGTAGTAGAATAGAAAGAAAATAGACTGAAAATCACTATATCTAGTTGCTAATTTTATTTCTCCTATAAATTGGTTTTTTTATCTTTCTTTGGTCAAAACCTTAATCAGTCTCTTTATCTGAAATATTAAAGGGTTGGCCAAAGTTTCTTGCCATCTAAGTCATAGGATGAATACCATCAATTCACCAGGATATATATAAAACTACCGTTACAAACTCCATCCTGCTTTGGACTGTGACACAAAATCAATTAAAGATTTCAAGGCTTAGTGAGTGCTTAGCATTGTGAGTCACTATCGATGTTTGTCAAGCTCGCACTTAGATGTGTCTCCATAAAGTTTCTATTATATTCAAGACAACTCTATTTTTGGAGAGAAAATGAGAAATAGCTGTAACTGTCCAGGCCAATCAGACCCTTTCTTTCCTGTGACATAGACTGAAATAACAGGAGCTTGAATAAGATATATATATATACATATATATCTAAGTAAAACAGATCCAGAGATAAACAATTTGGAGTTAGCAATGGAAACTTCACAAAGTCCTTATAGACGTAAGTTCCTTTCACTTTCTACTCTACCTTCTGCAGACCCATGATCCAAAATGGTTTCTGGAGCTTGTCATAGCTATTGTATTTTGTATTTTATTTTTTTGTATTTTTTAAATAGTTAAATAATAAATATTTATTAAATTTAATTAAATAATATTTAAAACGTTTACTTTTTCCATTTATTTTGTATTGTATTTTGCACTTTATTGTATTGTAAGGGAATATGTGTGTGTGTGTGTCTGTGCATATGAGAGTGTCTGTGTGTGTTGTGTGTACAATGTGTATGTGTGTGTATTTAATGTCTATTTTCTTTAAAGTATATATTCTTCAGTATATTTTCCCTAAGTATCACACAGCACTTTTACTATAGTTTATTGGGTAAAATTTAGTCACTTGGCCTTAACTAGCTACAAGAGAGGATGGGGCATGTCCTCCGTTTTTCCTGGACTACAATACGTTCATCACGCAGTAAGATTGTTAATACTAAGGAAGTAAGGATAGTGCTAGTAGTCTCTGCCACAGCACATTTACTTTATCTTCTAGGAAGTGCTTGCAATTAATTACACTTCATTTCCAAGAATTTGTTTGGGTTCCAGCATTCATCCTCTCATGTTTTTCCTGTTTTCTGCTCCATTGCCTTAACCTGATTTCTTTTATTTTTCAGAGGAGAATGTCTAGTGATTCTTTTGGACATCTGCCTTATTTCTGCTTTGGCTTCCTCCCAAGACTGTCACTTAAATCATAGTCCCAAAATGGGCTCAGCCACTTAAACCAACTGTCACCATTCATGTGACCCACATCCCCATTCTCAAATCCAGCTCAGTTATTTACAACGTGAGCCTAAACCTAACACTCTGGCTCCGTTTTTCTCCAGGAGAGATTATCCACTAACAGCCCAAGCTTTTACAATGAAGACGAGAACCCTACAGGAAAAGCTTGTCTAAATGTTACTAGACAATAGGTTTTCATTTTCTAGACCAGTTGTTCAGTGACTGTATTATTTCATTTTTACTTCCTTTATTACCAAAATGTATTGAATACTTATTGTGCACTGGGCTTTGAATAGCAGAGGGTTCGTTTTCTCTCATATTAATACATTTTTACAGAACATATTCTCAGGACTTAGCAGTAAAAGTGGGTTAATCATGGATAACTTTTTTGCTCAACAGAACACTTTGCCACAGAAAACAAGGGATCACTGTGTACTTTCACAATGCCCTCCCAGGCTAATATTTCAATATTTCAAGACAGTTATAGCACATTTCCTTATTTATCTCCCTAATTCTTTCAACTCCTAGGCTTCAGTTGTTGGCAGGTATACGTTGACGCTTTCCAGTGAATATTCTTATACACCTTCCAGCAGGAATGGCTTCAAAGAATTAGCCTATTTACTGTTACTGATTATGCAACACATCATTTTTGACAGCCATAACGCTACTTCCTGGAATGATGAGAACACATTGTACTTAACTGGCAATTGATAGAACAAGTATAAAAACAATTTCTCAAGGAAATAGTCTATGATAAATTAAAAATAATTTAAAATATTTTTATGTTAAATACTTTCAAAATATATTTCAATAAACTGGAGGATAGAGGGATAGGGAATATTTTTTAAAAGAGCAAAGTGACATAATGCATGCCTTTAGTTTCAGTGAGATCAAACTTCTGGCTATAAGGTCAAATTCTTGGCAAATCACCAAACTCATGAATTTTGATATGAGTCCTGGGGATCAGAAGGTAAATAGTGACATTATCTGATGAAAAGGGCTTAATTTTATGATCCTAAAAATCTGAAAAGTTAATTCTGAATGTTTTAGTGCTCCGTCATCCAAATTTTGAAAAATTAGATAAAACATGAAAAATGTGCTTTTTCTTTTGAGACTTTGAATGCCTCTCCTCTTTTTCTTTATCATCAAAGTCCTTTCAACAATTATTTTATGATTTTTTTCACCCGGTCTGTTATCATTTCTTCATTTCACTTACAATTTTTTGTATAATATTACTGTAAGTGTTAGGTAGGATAGGATATAATATGGGAATAAAGAAATCCCAAAACTCTATTGGATTCACACAAATACACACACACACACACACACGTGCGTGCAAATGAGTGTATTTTTGGCCTACAGAAAGTTCGGTTCAAGTCTACTGGCTCTCCAGGGCAGCTCCCTTCGAAATGAGTCAGAGATCTAAACTGGTTTTATCTTGTGGATCCAGAATCTCCATATATAGCCACCAGAGTCTAAGTGGTTGAAAAAGCATGAGGAGGATCATGCAACAGATTTTTATTGCCTCAGTCCAGAAGTAACACATGGAAGTTATTTCCATTTCCAAGCTATTGTCATAGCTAATCACATGGCTTTGCCTATTTGAAAGAGGACTGGTTGGTATAGTGTTTCACAAATCCACAAAGAAGACAATTGGCTATCAGGAAGCTTTAGTAATGTCTATCATAAACCTTCATGGAAACTATTCAGTTTATTTTTAAATACAACAGTACAGTATTTCCTAAAGCCTTATATTTCTTAATTTTATTATTTTTTTTATTGGATTTATTATTACTGTTTCAAAATTTGTATATACTAACAACTCCTTTTTAACCCTTGGCCAAGGTAGCAGACATCTTTTTAATAAAATGAAAGCACAACAAAAGTTTATCTTAGGCTCTGTGGTCTGCACCTCCAAGAATTCATCTAGACTTTTTTTTTTCTGACTCTTCATTCCAAGTCTACTGGCTGTGACTTTGTGATCTGTTTCCTGTGAAGACCTGAAGCTGTCTACCTTCATACTCAGAAAGGGCACAGAGAACAGAAATCACACTTTATTGTTCACATTAATGGAAGTTTGCTATTAACTGTACTCATTAGCATAATTTTACTTTCCCTGAAGACTTTTGCACAGGTAAATGATCTGCCTCTTAATTCGAAGAACTTTTTGAAAGACCCATCAGCTTCTCAGTGGAAAGCATCAATAATATTTCCTCTCCTCAAAATCCTCATGTTGTGGTTTCCAGCAGTCCTTGATTGTCGTTTGTGATCATTATGCAATCCTACTCAAGTCCTTGCATTAAAAGACCTAACTTAAACCAAATTTCTCATTTTGAAAATAATACAATTAGCAAACCATTGATCATTTAAGATACACCACAGAAGGTCAAACTTTCAACATCTAATCTTTTTTTTCATGAGTTAAGACTAACCTCTGTGTTTACTGGCATATTCTATTAAACCTGACAATATAATGAAACTTTTTAAAGCTATATGGCAATTTTACAACTATTAGGTGTGGAGTTGTATGTTTATCATTATCCTGCTGAATTTTAAATCATAATATCTAGATCAAGGAAGTGTAAGAAAAATATCTGTGCTTCAGTGGAGAACTTTGCATTATCTAGACTGGAGACAGTCTCCTGGTTATCTGACTCTTCCCACTATCAAGAGAAACAAAAACAAAAACAAAACAGTCGTTTTCTCTATAGTCATGCTTTCTTTTAAATATTTCTGCTCTATAAACCTATCTGTTCTTTAGATTTCTTTTGAAATGGTTAAAATGTCTGCCTGATTTCCTTATTGACTATATGAAATCTTTAACATGTATGTATTTTTATATCTACACAAGAATCATGGTTTTACTCATTTTAAAGCTAACTCTTAATAGAAGTGGTTTCCTGTTTCATTCATTCTGGCATTGTTGGAAATTCTGGCTACCATACTATAAGTAGGATGTTGGAAAAACTGGAAAATAACAAAATTGTCACCAAATAATAAGGAAACTTCAAAACCTGTCATACATTGAAAAATTTGGGGGAAATTTACTTTAAAGAAGAATAGTCTACATGGGAAATGACCACTATTCTAAAAAAACCTTTAGGGCTACCATAAGGATAAGTGAGTTTTCTGACTCAATCCTTTATCTGATTTTTAAGGAAATCTAATACTAGACTCTTTGACACTTCCATGGAATAGAAAATCATCAGTGACTCCACTCACTCCTAAACCCTAAGAAACATAAACTCCTGAGTACTTGGTCCCCATGTTCAGAAAGGTCTGTTTTTGTTTTGTTTTGTTTGCATTTTTTAACCGAGTCTCGCTCTGTCACACAGACTGGAGTGCAATGGCGCCATCTCGGCTCACTGCAACCTCCACCTCCTGGGTTCAAGTGATTTTCCTGCCTCAGCCTCCTGAGTAGTTGGGATTACAGGTGCAGACCACCACACCCAGCAAATTTTTGTATTTTTAGTAGAGACAGGGTTTCACCATGTTGGTCAGGCTGGTCTCACACTCCTGACCTCATGATCTGCCCTCCTTGGCCTCCCAAAGTGTTGGGATTACAGGCATGAGCCCCACGCCTGTTCAGTTTTATTAGAGATGAGGTTTACATGTTGGCCAGGCTGATCTCAAACTCCTGACCTCAAACGATCCACCTGCCTTGGCCTCCCAAAGTGCTGGGATGTTTCTACAGCCTTAAAAACTTAGGAAAAGTGAGCTTCACGACTGCAATTTTTGCTCTGATCTCCAAGTAACTCCAATCCTAGACACTGACTCTTCCAGAAAGCCAAATCAAGCTCTGGTCAAGTTTTATGAGTTTTTAGATGATAAATCTGAAAAATTCGGTGAAAGGTACATACAGATAAATTTTGACTCCATGTAAATTCAAACTTTCCAACATTTAGAACTATACAGAAATGGTTTGGTCAGCTTTGTGATGTAAAGATTTCTTTGTATCTAAGGGGTATTTCAACCAAGTTGGGAAAAAAATCTTATTAAAGTTCTTTTACTATTGATTAAATTATTGCCTGTACAATTGGATCAGATGCCCCGTAGAGAATTTTAACCCAGGGTTACTAATTTCATGATTAAAGCAGACCTTGGTTCTTGTATATGCGTTTAAGCTCCAGGAGCACCAACATCATCCTAAATATGCTCCCCTAAAGTTACTGTAACTCACCTATTGTGAAGTACATGTTAAGGTGAGACTTTTCCTGTAGTCTAGGAGTTTTGGCTCAGAATCCAGAGCTAACGACAAGGCATGTTAAGAACCTTTGAAGTAGTTGATTTAAGATAGTCATTTGTAGAAACGGGATGCTTTTCAGCTTTCTAGAAACATAAAAATGTATCTCCTCAGCTGGGCGCGACGACTCACACCTGTAATCCCAGTACTTTGGGAGTCCGAGGCGGGCAGATCACTTGAGTTCAGGAGTTTGAGACCAGCCTGACAAATATGGAGAAACCCTGTTTCTACTAAAAATACAAAAAAATTAGCCGGGTGTGGTAGTGCATGCTTGTAATCTCAGCTACTCAGGAAGGTGAGGCAGGAAAATCACTTGAACCCGGGAGGTGCAGATTGCAGTGAGCTGAAATCATGCCATTGCACTCCAGCCTGGGCAACAAGAGCAAAACTCCGTCTCAAAAAAATAAATAAATAATGTGTATTGCCTCATCTGACTGGGTTAAGCTGCAGAAATTCAGGTATTTCTGATCATACAACAAAGTACTTAGTAGTTTGTGATCCTCCGGATTCAAATGGAAGCAACTGCTTGAGACATTCATAATTGATTCTTTCCTAGAAGAATCTAGGATTGGAGTTGCTCAAAATTCAGAGCAAAGATTGCAGCTGCCAGGGGAGTGGCCAGGCCTTAAAGAATTCTGTGGGCAAAAGAAGCGTAATGTTTCCCAAAGCCAGAAGCAATAGCTTGGAAGGTAGCCAGGTGTGAGTCATCAGAAAAGAACGTTATACTAAGGCCTGCTCTGCTCCACTGTGAAAACCACTGGGGCAAGAGTTGAGTGACAATTGTAAGGAAAATGTTAGCCAAAGAAATGCATCCCTTGGTTTAGGAAACAGTACTGTGTTGGAGAAGGGGGAGGGGTCAATATGGGAATGTGAAATTCTCAAATCCAATATGAGAGAAACTTTATTTGGGCATTTGCCATGACGGAAGGCCCATATTCCATATTGCAAGAGCATCAGTCCCTTAAGAATTGGTCCTTTCCCTCTCATTCCTTCACTCTTTCCTCATCCGAGGGCAACCAGCTGCAGCATAATGAGAGAAGAAGGAGCTGCGGAGGGACAAATTGGGGAAACAGTAAGGCAACCTACTCACTCCCAGGCTCAACTGCAGAACTCGTGGCTGCATCTGAGCTGGGACGCACTGAGAGACTTGGAGCAACATTTTAATAACTAAAAATGAAATTGTGCCAATATCTGAAAGCCACTAGAAGGTTGTGGCCTCTGTCTAATATATTGGTCAGGCACAAGGGAAAAAAGCTCAAAACACAGTTTTATAGAGTGAAGTAGGAAAAAAAAGTTGTGGTCAGCTGGCTCTCCACCAAGTACAGCTAATTTGATAAACCTGCTTCAGTTGTCACAGCAAACTTTCGTGTCCAAACATAAGCTACCCTTTGCTGGTGACTCTTCACAGTGAGATGTGGATCTGGTGATAAAATACCCAGTATTAGAATTTGAATTTCATATCATTCAGTGAACAGAGTTCACAGATTTATACGCTGGAAAAATTTTTCTTTGCATGACTTGGTAAGATATTGATGTTTTCTTTGTTTCTTGCCTTTGGCTTTGAAATAGAAAATGCCATAGTACATTTTGGACATTCGTTATTTAAGAATATTAGTTTAATTCATAGGTTGTTGTGTGTCTGGAGGATATTTTTTTTCTACCCAACTTCACCAAGGACATCTCACTCCCTATCCACTCTCAGTGTGGGACAAACAAAGGGGTGGAAGGGAAAATTCATATCATAAAAGGAATATTTTTTAAAGAATTAACTGGAAGTTGATATAGTTTGAATATATGTCCCTACCAAACCTCATGTTGAATTGTAATCTTCATTGTTGGAGGTGGGGCCTCATGGTAGGTATTTGGGTCATGTGGGGTCATGGGGATCCCTTAGAGCTTTTTGCTATTCTCACTATACTGAGTGAGTTCTCATAAGATCTGGTTGTTTAAGTGTGCAGTGCCCCCCAGTCCATGCTCCCTCTTGCTCCTGCTTTCATCCTGAGATGTGCCTGCTCCCAGTTTGCCTTACACCATGAATAAAAGCTCAATGAGGCCTCCCCAAAAGCCAAGTAGATGCCAGCACCATGATTGTACAAATTGCAGAAACATGAGCCAATTTAACATCTTATATGTATAAATTACACAGCCTCAGATACTTATTTATAGCAATGCAAAAATGGCCTAATACAGAAAATTGGTACAGAAGAGTTGCTATAAAGATAACTGAAAATGTGGAAGCAGTTTTGGAACTGGATACAAGACAGAGGTTGGAAGAGTTTGGAGGGCGCAGAAAAAGAGAAAGATGAGGGAAAGTTTGGATCTTCTTAGAGGCTTGTTAAATGGTTGTGACTACAATGCTGATAGCGATGAGGACAGTGAAGGCCAAGCTGATAAGGTCTCAAAAGGAAATGAAGAACTTATTGGTAACTACAACAAAGGTCATGTATATTATGCCTTAGCAAAGAGCTTGACTGCATTCTGTTCATGTCTAGGTATCTGGAAGGTTGAACTTCAGAATGATGATTTAGTGTATCAAGCAGAAGAAATTTCTAAGCAGCAAAATGTTCAAGATATGGCCTGGCTGCTTCTAAAAACCTACATTCAGATGTGGGAGCAAATAAATGATTTAAAGTTGGAATTTATATTCAAAAGGGTAGCAGAGTATAAACATCTGGAAAATTTGCAGCCTGGCCATATCAGAAAAAGAAAGCTTTTCGGGGGAAAGAAATTCAAACAGGCTATGGAGTAACCACTTATTAGAAAGATTTGTATAACTAGTAAGGAACCAGATGCTGATAACCACGACAATGAGAAAAAGATATTAAAGGCATTTCACAGATCTCTGAGATAGCCCCTCATATTACAGGCCCTGAGCCCAAGGGGGACTGAATGGTTTTTTGGGCCAGGCCCAGTGCCCTGCTGCCCTGCACAGCCTCAGGACACTGCTCCTGGCATTCAGGCTGCTCCAGATCCAGCCTTAGCTCAAAGACACCCAGGTACATCTTGGCCACTGCTCTGGAGGCCACAGGCTATAAGTGCTGGTTGTTTCCATGTGATGTTAGGCCTGTGAGAGCACAGAGTACCAAAGTGAAGTCTTGACAGCCTCTGCCTAAATTTCAGAGGATGTATGAGAAAGGCTGGGTGCCAAGGAAGGAGCCTGATGCAGGGGGAAGGAGAACTTACAGAAAACATCTACTAGGGAAGTGTGGAAAGGAAATGTGGGATTGGAGCCCCCATGCTGAGTGCCCACAGGGGCACTGACTAGTGGAGCTATAGGAAAAATGTCACCAACAAGTGTTGTGGCTCTAACATTCGGGAGTCTGGAGGGTGGTGGCCTTTTTCCACAGCTCCACTAGGGAGCAGCCACAAGGACACAACGGCCCAAAGCCTTGGGGTGTACCCTTTGCTTCAGTGTGTCCTTGATGAGGGACATGGAGTCAAAGGTTATTTTGAAGCCTTAAGATTTAATGACTGCCCTATTGTGTTTTGAACTGGTGTGGGGCCTGTACCGCCCCCCCCCTTTCATTTGGCCATTTTTTCCCTTTTAGAATGGGAATGTTTACCAAATGCCAATACTCTCATTGTGTTTTGGGAGTTGATTTTATAGATGCATAGGTAGAAGGAACTCATTTGCAAATGAGACTTTGGACTTTGGACTTCAGACTTTTAATTGAGTTGATGTTGAACTGAATTAAGATTCTGGGGAACTGTTGAGAAGGCATGATTGTATTGTGCAACGTAAGGAGGATGCAAGATTTAGTGGGCCAAGGGTAGAAAGACGTAGTTTGAATATACATCCTTGTCAAATCTCATGTTGAATTGTAATCCCTAGTGTTGGAGGTGGGGCCTGTTGGGAGGTATTTGGGTCATGGGGTGTGCTGTTTTCACAATAGTGAGTGAGTTCCCCAAGATTTGGTTGTTTAAATGTATGGCACCTCCTGTGTCCCCCCAGCCAGCCCCCACCAACTCTCTTGCTCCTGCATTCAGCATGTAATAAACCAGTTATTACTTCACTTTCCACCATAAGTAAAAGCTCCACAAGGCCTCCCCAGAAGTGGAACAGATGACGTGTGTACAGCTTATACAGCTGCAGAACCATGAGCCAATTAAACCTCTTTTCTTTATAAATTACCCACTCTCAGGTATTTCTTTATAGCAGTGCAAGAACAGCCTAACACAGAGTTGGAGGGGAGACAGATACTTCTTTGACATACTGAACCCACGCCTTGAAGGTGTTCTAGCCCTCAAGGTTAAAATTTGCATTTATGATCTGATTTTCCTTTAAATAGTTTACCTAGAAACTAGATGTTTTAAAAATTCTTGGTCCTAACTTGCCCTCCTCCACCACTCTGGGAGAATGGGGCAGTGAGAGCAATGGAATGGCCAAAGGCCAGGAAAGCTGCTGTTAGGGATTCAGAGGACTGTGGGGATGGCTGGGAAAAGAGATTGAAAAAGAGAGGATTAGGGAAGCAGTTGCTACAGTTTTCACCCCTAAAAGGAAGCCCCCATGTCTGAAACTGAGGTGGCGACAATATTGAAAGAACTTAGAGCCACCCAAAAATCTTTAGTTCTCTTTGTACTCTGCGTGGGACGAAATATCCCTCTGCTTTTCTTGAACTGTTTCTAATTCTGTCTCCACCATGCAACTGGAGTATATATCCCAAAACATCATTGGAATCAAGTCATTCTTCCTTGCCCATAGGTCAAAGTCCCAACTCTAGACCGGGCTTGCAAGCCCAACTTACCTCTCTAGACTTAGTGTTGGCCTTTCCCATTCCTTAGACCTCAAGAGCCAGTTAAAACTACCTATCTTTGTTTTAATCCCCTCAGTAAGCCATGCTTTATTTCTGCCTTCAGGTCTGCACATATGATATTTTTTTCTTATTAGAATTTTCTCTGAATATCTTCTATAAATTCCACTAGCTCTGCTTAGAAATACCTCTGTCTAGAGAAGCCTTCCCTGCTGCCCAATCAGGGTAAGCTTCCTATCCAAAGTTATTCAGGTGCCTGTACCTTCTCTGTCATAGTACTTGGCACTTTGTGCAAGAGTAGCTTGCACACATACCTGCCGCTTCCACCTGAAGTCGGCTCTGTAAGTTTTTTTTTCACTAATTTTTCCTTAGTACCTGGCACATGCCTGGCACCCATTATATACTTAATAAACTGTAGTGAATGGTTGAATATTAGGTTTACTAGAGAACACTTAAGATTGTTGAAACGGAAATCAAAAATTGAGGTTCTTGCCTCTGGGAACAGAAACAAATCTCGTGTTGATTTTCTAACACCTCCTGTACAATTGTAGAGTTGATTTCAGTCTTCATTTGATCAGATTAATACAAAGACCTTTACCTATGTTCCTGTGGTTTTTATATTTTTTACAGAACTTTCACATTTTACTATAAAAATTTAGTTATGAATCTGATCCCTCATTAGACTGTCAACGTTTACAAAACTAAACATATAACATATTCCTTTATTTTGGTATTGGGTACCCACATAGTAGGTATTCAATAAGTGCTTGCTCGTGTTTAAAGAGTACACTTACCTAAAAAAGCCTTTCAGAAAAATAATTCCTCTAGAGACTAACCTACCTCAATACCTTTTATTTAAATAAAAGTCTTCACGCCCGGGCCGGGAGTGGTGGCTCACGCCTGTAATTCCAGCACTTTGGGAGGCCGAGGTGGGTGGATCATGAAGTCAAGAGATCGAGACCATACTGGTCAACATGATGAAACCCTGTCTCTACTAAAAATACAAAAAATAGCTGGGCACGGTGGCACGTGCCTGTAATCCCAGCTACTCAGGAGGCTGAGGCAGGAGAATTGCCTGAACCCAGGAGGCGGAGGTTACAGTGAGCCGAGATCGCACCATTGCACTTCAACCTGGGTAATAAAAGCGAAACTCCATCTCAAAAAATAAATAAATTAAATAAATAAATAAATAAATAAAAGTCTTAAGTTATAAATGACAGTTCAGCAAATATATAAAGTGAGAACTGAATTTTGGTTCGTTAATCTGATTATGTGATATTCACAATAAAATGTTGTCTATTTGTACCTTTATATTGATGAGAAGGAAAAGATATAGACAATGTGTTATTAACACTTTTAAAATATTAATTCACTGTATGGGGGTGATCTCTTAAAGTATGTCTCATAAGAAATAATAATTCCTTAATTAACACCTGAAAGGAAACCATTTTCAGGTGTTTGTGGGTATATTACCATAGGTTTTAAAATATGTTTACTGTCAAAAAGTTAAATAATATTGTTATTTTTCTTACAGTGCCATGCAGCTGGTAAGAGAGAGCATAATGGCTCATTCATTAATATACATTTTTATTCAAAATTTATTAGATTCTGATGCACTCACTTGACTAGATGCCATGACCTTTCAAGAAGACATATTGCTAATCCTCTCTCATTTGTCTGAGTAGAGCGTAAGTTGTTGAAAAATACTTGTTATTTGATCAAAAACATTCTTAGCAGTTTTTACATTGGCTACATGGGACAAAGGGAGTAATAAAATATGAGTAACTCCAATTCACATAATTATTACATGTTGTACTTTCAAGAATTGTTTTTCTAATAGTTTCAAGATATAACAATAATTTACTGTCTTTTTTTTTTATTTTTTAAAGACATCTTGCTCTGTCACCCAGGCTAGAGTGCAGTGGCATAATTCAGCTCAGTGCAACCTCTGCCTCTCAGGTTCAAGCAATTCTCTTGCCTTAGCCTTTCGACCAGCTGGGATTATAGGCATGCAAGCCACCACACCCGGCTGATTTTTATATTTCAGTAGAGACAGGGTTACTATGTTGTCCAGGCTGGTCTTGAACTCCTGACTTCCCAAAGTGATCCTCCTGCCTTGACCCTGCAAAGTGCTGAGATTACAGGTGTGAGTCGTTGTGCCCAGCCATTAATTTATGTTTTAATCTATGCTTTCACCATAACTATGTCCACAAATGAATATAGCTAATTTTGTTTTTACAACCATCTATTCAAAAGTACTTTGTTCTATTCCAAAGGGTCTTTTGGATATCAGTCCATATACCAATAGGGCTGACATTACTCAAAATACATTTGGGGGCTTCTATATTTTAACATATTTTTCTTGTGTATTATGATCACATGTGTATGCATTTATCCATTAAGCAAATATTTAATGAATACCTGTCATATGCCTGACTTTGGGATACAGCTTGGGAATGGAATGGGTGATAAAGACTGTAATATTTATTCCACAGTGTGGTCAATGAAATGATGGAGATATTCACAAATTCTCCTGGGATCACAGAGGAAGAGTCATCTAATTAAGCATGGGGATTTCCAGCAAGTTTCCAGAGAGAGATGATGGCTAAACTATGACACTAGCAAGAGAGGAGAAATATGTACATGGACATTAGCCAGGGTGAAGAAGAGGGAGGAGAAAATTGTAAATAAAAATATGAAGGCAAGAAGTACATAATATATGGCAGGAAACACATGCAGCTTGATATCACTGAAACCTAAAGATAAAGCTGCAATGTGGAGAGATGAAGGAAAAGAAGCTGCCAAATAGATTATTAAATCATGCCACATTATTTTGTAGTGATGGAGAGCAGTTGAATAATTTTAAGAAGGGGAATTACATGATCAAATTTGGATAGAAGTGTGAATTTGAGAAAGATAAGACTAGAAACAGCAAGACCAATTAAGAGGCAGCTAAAATAACTCAGGCAAAGATAATGAAAGCCTTAAAGAGCACAATATTAGGAGGACCAGAAGGGAGAGAGTGAATTGAAGAAACCTTTAAAAAGATAAAATTGACAGCATTTGGGCTATGAAAGAGAGAGAAGGAATTGAGGATGAGTTCCTAGATGCTAGCTTGGGTGGCCAACCAGCTATAATAATTTATTTTACAAGAGACAGAAAGCCAAATTCAAACTGGCTTTGAAGAAATTTGACTAAAATTCCAGAGTCAGTCCTTACTTTGGACACAAAGGCTCACGTGCTCTTAGTGTCTCTGCCTCCACCCCCTTCTTGCTTCTTTTGCTTTCCCCTGAAGTTCTCTGCTGCTGCCCTGCCAAGCTCACTGCTTCTCCAGGAGCCCTGCGCCTAACCATGATCCACAAAGAAAGATTTACATGTGGTGAGGCATGAGACCACCAGGAATCTTCTCCAGCACTAGAGCCAATATGTATGGGCTGTTCAAGTTGTTGAATATTCAGAGTCCCATCTGAAATGGGACTCATGGCATGCCTTCACTTTATATTAGATGTAGATAAAGATACATGAGATAATAGGGCTGATAAATAATACTTTCTGAGCAGAAATTGGCAATTATTCTATTCTGCATACCCTAGTAAGACACATGTGTGCCAGTACATAAAACCTAAAAAATGTTCAGAAACTTGGCATATGCATGAAGTTTTAGAGGGTCAATTATCTGAGGCTTACTATGATGGGTTTTCCATTTTGAAAAACATATTGTCATTATTGGTATTCTCCTAGAGGCAAACCTTGAGACAAGGCATACAGTGCAACAAGTTCCATGGGAACATGACCCCCAAAAAGCATCACTAGGGAAATAGGAAACTGAATAAAGATATTTTATAAGCAAATTACCATGGTGTGTGAGTGAAGATTTGTTCGGTGAGAACTCTAGAAGCCAATGATGCTCGATGCTCTTGAGGGGCAAGGAAGCTTCAATGTTTATGTGCCCACTCCACGAGTAATTGGTTAAGAACTACTCTTGAGGGGAGTCAATTCCCTAACATTTCTGGGCTGTGGCACAGTTCTGACTACCAACCAAGTCCAAAAGTTGCATGTGCTGAAGGTTAGAAGTTAGTCCTGGAAAGGTGGGGGATGAGAATGGGAGCACCATTCAGATCCACTTGTGCCTCAAACAAGTTTATTCTGTCCTGTTTCCACTTCCTCAGCATGATGTCTGATAACAATTTATAATAAAAAGGATTACAGTAGCAGGATTTGTGGAACTGGATGCAGTCTCTGCTGCATCTGTGGGACTCTGATTCAACTAACTTTTATCAACTACTTTCTTTACTTCTTCCTCTTCTAGATACCTCTTCCACAGACATTACTTCTAGTGTTCTAGTTTGCTTTCTCAGTGGCATAACACAGACCTCATTCTTGAGGAGTTAGAGCCTCTGGCAACTGTGGCTCTGTCAAACAGTAGTTGCTGTAATTGCCCACTTACTACTATCATGAACCAAGAAAGCGCTAAAATGCACTGGAGTACATCTTTGGAGCTCCATAATCCTTCCTCCTCTAATGTGGCATCAATCCTATGTCTTCATGCTAATTAGTGTCAATTTCTCCAGTTAGTATAGGAAACTCTTTTCTTTTGTTTGGGTTATGTGTGCATGAAGAGTCCAAAGTGACCAGGAGGTGGTAATACTTTAGTAAAACTTAATATGAAGTTTTACTAAATCTTAATATTGCCTTTTAATTTCTGCCTCTTATTTACTTGACCTCTTAATATTGTCTCTTAATTCCTACCCCAACACCCAGGAATCAGGGCCTCTAATACAGGAGAGCCCTTCTACCCTTGATTCTAAAACCATAATTTTTAGCTACGACGTATTCCCATATAATGATGACAGGTTTAAAGTATATATTGCATTTTGAAGGTTAGACCCTCAACTACACAGGATGTCATCATCAAGCTGACACCTTTGCTACATCTTTAAAAGCTATTATGACAGTCTAACAGACCAACAGCTTCCAAATCATTGCAAATATGGCAACATCAGTGGATCCTACTATCATGTGTTCACTGTCTCACTTGTTTTACCTTGAAAGGGGTCTCTTGGACTGGGATGATGTTTTGTAGGATGATCCTAATCTAGACACTGTGAGCCTTTATAAGGACAACTAGATAAAATAACCAATAAGGCCTTTGACTGATCAAAACTATGACCCATCTTAGATAACAACTGTAAGTTGTGTATTTTTCTCGTTTGAACATTCACTCAGATAGACCACCTTATGAGAATGGTGTTAAATTAATACCAAATCCAGAAGAAGCATTCCTAATAAAGAAAACTACAGACTATATACACAGAAATCTATTAAAAATTTAATATTTTCCAACTGAATAAGACAATATATAAAAAGAATAACATGCTCTGACAAAATAAGATGTACTGCTATTTAAGGTTGGGTCAAAATTTGTAAATATATTATCTTAAAGGATAGAAGAGAAAAACTACAGTCAGACATCCATATCTGAGGATTCAACATCTGTAGATTAAACCAACCATAGATTGAAAATATTTCAAAAAATTATTTTGTCATTACTTAGCATATACTGATTTTTTTTCTTATCATTTTTCCCTGAACAATACAATGTGATTGATAGGCCAGAGAAGAAGGATCACTCGAGACTGGGAGTTCAAGACCAGCTTGGGCAACATAGCAAGATGCCATCTCTACAAAAACTAAAAAATAAGTTGGGCTGGGTGGCACACACCTGTAGTCTCAGCTTATTGGTAGGCTGAGGTGGAAGGATTGCTTGAGCCCAGGAGTTTAATGCTGCAGTGAACTATGATTGTATCACTGCATTCTAGCATAAATGATACAGCAACATTCTGTCTAAAAAAATAAAACCAAACAAAAGAAAACAACAGTAGAATAACTATTTATATAGTATTAGGTATTATAAGGGATCTGGAGATTATAAAAGTTATATGCAGGAATGTGCATAGGTTATATGCACAAATACTAAACCATCTTATATCAGATACTTGAGCATTTGTGGATTTTTGTATCCTTGGGAGATCCTGGAATCAATCCCTCAGGTTACTAAAGGACGACTGCATATGATTATCTAAATAGATATATTTAATAAAATTCAATAAATTCTTAGCAAATTAAGGAGAAGGGAAGTTTCTCAACCTGATAAAAGGCATCTAGAAAAAACCCACAGACAACATCATATGTTATGGTCAAAATTTGAATAAACACTCTCTGAGCTCAGGATCAACGCAAGAACATACGTTCACCTCACTTCTATTCCATGTTCTACTGATATTCTAGCCACTATAATGTCATAAACAAATTAAAGGCATAGAGATTTAGAAGAAATAAAAATTTTTTACACATGAATATTAATTTTTAGGGCTTTTATAACAAAATACCAATAACTGTGTGGCTTAAAACAATAGAAAGTGGCCAGCCACAGTGGCTCATGCCTGTAATCCCAGCACTTTGAGAGGCTGAGGTGGTTGGATCACCTGAGGTCAGGAGTTTGAGACCAATCTGACCAACATGGAGAAACCCTGTCTCTACTAAAAATACAAAAAAAAAAAAAAAATTAAGCCAGGTGTGGTGGCTCATGCCTGTAATTCCAACTACTCAGGAGGCTGAGGCAGGAGAACTGCTTGAATCAGGGGGGCAAAGGTTGTGGTGAGCTGAGATCAAGCCATTGCACTCCAACGTAGGCAGCAAGAGTGAAACTTAATCTTGGAAAAAAAACAAAAAAAAAACTGAAAGTATTTTTCAGGCTAGAAGTCCAACAGCAAGGTATTGGCAGAAAAGTGATCTCCCAAAATTTCCAGGGGAAGATCTTGTCTTGTTTCTTCCCAGCTTCTGGTGGTGGCTGTCAATCTTTGACATTCCTTGGCTTCCAGCTGTATAATTTCACTATCTGCCTCCAGCTTTACACAATTTTCTCTCTGTTTGTGTCTTCATATGGCCACTTTCTCACAAAGGGGTCAGGTATATTGAGTTAAGACCCACCCTAAAGACCTATCTTAACTTGATTAAATCTGTGAAAATCCTATTTCCAAATGTATCAGTTCCTTCTCACACTGCTATTAAGAAATATCTGAGACTGGGTAATTGATAAAAGAATGAGGTTTAATTGACTCACAGTTTCATATGGCTTGGAAGGCCTCATGAAACTTACAATTATGATGCAAGGGGAAGCAAACATGTCCTTCTTCACAAGGCAGCAGGAGAGAGAAGTGCAGAGTGAAGCGGAGAAAAGTTCCTTATAAAATCATCAGATATCGTGAGAACTCACTATCATGAGAACAGCATGAGGGAACTTTCCTCATAATTGAATCATCCCCCATAAGGTCCCTCCTCCAACTCATGGGGATTAAAATTTGTATTACAATTCAAGATGAGATTTGAGTGGGATGCAGAGCCAGACCATGTCACTAAATAAGATCACATTCACAGGTATGAATGTGTATCAGAACTTGAAGTATCTTTTTGTGTGGCACATTCAATCCATAACAAGATGACATGATTGTATACATAGAAAATCATAAGGAATCTACAAAAAACTTATTGGCATTAGCAAATAAGTTTAGCTGGGCACAAGAAGTCAGCACATAAAAATTGATATTATTTCAATTTACTAGCTAAACACAATTGAAAAAAAGAAGTTAAAACATACAATTCAATTTATAACAGCAATCAAAACCAAGAAATATTTTAGGGCAATTTCACAAATATGTATAAAATCTGCAGACTGAAAAGTATCAAACATTGCTGAGAGTAACTAAAGACCAAAATAAATGAAGGACATAATGCTTTCATTGGATTGGATGATTTTACATTATTAGGATGCAAATTCTCCCCAAATTTATTTGTATATTTAAAGTAACCCTAATCAAAACTTTAGCATACTTTTTGGACATAATTTGGCAAGTTGATTCAAATTAGCTAGGATAATCAAAGCTTTACAAAAGAAAAAGAACAAACTTTGAGGGCTGTTTGATTTCAATGCTCACTTTAAAGCTACAATCATTAAAAATAGAGTGGTATTGGCGAAAGAACAGACATGCAAATGGTCTCCCACTAATGAGAGTTCGACTTAAAATGTTTCAACTTTATGATGGAGCAAAACTGTCCTGATTTTGGTATAATATATAGTATTAAAATATTACATGAGATATTCAATACTTTATTATAAAGTAAGCTTTTTGTTAGATTATTTTGCCTAACTGTAGGCTAATGTAAGTTTTCTGAGCATGTTTAATGTAGACTAGGCTAAGCTATAATGTTTTGTAGGTTAGGTGCATTAAATGCATTTTCAACTAAATATATTTTCTAATTATCATACATTTTTGGGGATATAACCCCATCATCAGTCCAGGGAGAACTTACAGAGGAAAATAGATTTAGATTCAGGAAACAAATAATTCAGAAATAGATCCACATATATGTGTTCATTTGATTGTCAATGAAGATGCCAGGGCAAATCAATGCGGAAAATAAAATCTTTTCACACATGGTTTCAGAACAAATAGATATTCATATAGAATTTTTTTTAACTTTCACCATATTTAAAAGTTAACTTGAAATGGATCATTGACTTAAATATAAAAGCTATTCTATAAAACATTCAGAAGAAAATTTTAATGTAAAAACAAAAACTCCAAAATAAATACATAATAATTAGGACTTCATCAATATGAAAAACATTTTCATTTTGAAAGATATCATTAAGCAACTAAACAGGCCAACCACAGAATGGGAGAAAATATTCTCAATTAAAATTTCTGTCAAAAGGCTTATATCTAGAATACTTAGAAAGCTCTCACAAATTAATAAAACAATGAAGTTGTTTTAAGAGTCTGGGTAGTAAAAAAAAACTTGTCACATTAATTTTCTGTGGCTGGCAGGACAAAATAACATAGAATTTGTGGCTTAAACATCAGAGATTCATTTTCTCGGAGTCTGAAAGGTGAAGACTGAGGTCAAAGTGTCAGCAGACTTGGTTTCTTCTGTGGTCTCCATCCTTGGCTTGCAGACGATTTCCTTATCACTGTCTTGTCATGTCCATTCCTCTCTCTGTGCAAGTTTCTAGCCTTACCTTCCAGTGTGTCTGTATTCACTGTCTTATAAAGGACACCAGAAAAACTGAATTAGGGCATACCTTAAAGACCTTATGTTAACTTAATTACTCTTTGAAGACTTTATCTCCAAATACAGTTATATTCTGAGGTACTGGATTGGGGTTAGGACTTCAATTTATGAATTTTGGGAGGGACATAATTCAGCCCATAATACTTGTACAGACACTTCATGAAAGAGTTATAAATAGTTCATAAAGAGCATGAAAAAAATAGGGCAGAGGGAAACTCATCAGAGAGTTATGGTGCATCATGTCACTCCAGTCCCATGTCCCTTAGGAGGATCAGAGACTAGGGTCAGAAGAAGCCTTAACAATGTTCTCCCTGAGTTGCAGGGAGGTGAATTCCCAGAGAATGGAGCTGCTTGAGGTAAGACATGGCAGGATATGCTGTAGATCCCATCCCTGGAGAGAAATTCAGGGGAAGTCTCCTAAGTGTGAGCTTGAAACAGATTCAGTGAAATGAGCTCAACAGCTGAGGTTAGATATCCCACATGGGGTCCTCATAAACCAATTCAGTCTGCTGTCCTCCATACTCTTTTGAAAGAGATATGAAATAGAAAAATGAAAAGATGATCAACACCAGTCATTAAAGAGATGCAAATTAAAACCATAGTAAAACATTACTATGCATTCATATGAATGACTAAAATTAAAAATATTGACAATACCAATTGTAGAGAAACTACAGTTCTCATATACTGCTAATATAATTATAAAATGGTGAATCACTTTGAAAAACTGGCAATTTCTCCAAAAGTTAAATAGCTATTTACCCATTGGAAATGAACATATATGTCCTTATAAAGATTTTTACTTAGCAACTTTATTTATAATAGCAAAAAAACTGAAACCTACTAAAATGTCCATTAATAGGTAAATGAATAAACATGACATAATTACATAATATAAAGATAAGATGAAATACCTGTTAGTAATGAAAAGCAATAAATTGCTACACATAGCAACATCGATGAATCTCAGAATCATCGTGCAGAATGAAGAAAGTCATAAGCAAAAGAATACATATGATGTGATTCTGCTTATACAAAATTCTAGAAAATGCAAGCTATCCTGACAAAAAGCAGGTCAGTGGTTGCCTGGGCATTGAGTAAAAGGAGGTATGGACTAGAAAAGGGCACAAAAAAATGTTAGGGTGATAGAAATATTCTGTGTCATCATTGTTTACATCTGACAAAGCTCATAAAATTATACACTTAAAATGTATGCATTTAACTATACGTAAATTATAATTCAGGATGTGCTTGGTAGCTCACGTCTGTAATCCCAGGACTTTGGGAGGCTGAGGTGGGCAGATCACCTGAGGTCAGGAGTTCAAGACCAGCCTGACCAACATGGAGAAATCCTGTCTCTACTAAAAAATACAAAATTAGCCTGCTTACTACTAAAATATCTTTCATTAAGGTCACCAATAATTTCCATGTTTCCAAATCCACTGTATTATTTTTCTATTTTCACTATTCTCTATTAGACACATTCCACATCACTGGCTACTAAAAATACACTTTTTTTCTCCTCATTTTTCACTGTCTTGTTTTTATTATGACAACACACTTCTGTTTTCATTTTACCTTGCAGAGTTGGCCTTTCCTAGTCCCTTTTACTCAATCATTCTTCTTGACCCAAGGTGTGTATATTAGATATTCTTGAAGCTATTCCTTTTCTTTTCTCCATCTACTCTTTCTCCATTGTCTTCCAGAACCTAGCACAATGCCTGATATTCATGGTTAATATTTGTTGATGAAAAGGAGTAAATAAAATAGTAAAAATGCAAGCTCAGAATGCATCAGTATCAATACACTATTGTGAGTCATGGTATGAAAAGAAATATTCAAGAATTTAATTTAAGTATTAAAGTATTAAAGATTTAATACTTTAAATCAAGCATTTCTGGTGTCCTTTTATTACTTTTAGAGTTATCTATACTCTCTGTTTGGGCTACAAAGTACATTTATTTCTCCATCTCTTCATTCTAAAAATAATTTCGGCTAGCATACTCAAATCAAATATATCTTTTATTTATTCTAATTCCTGTTTATGATTTCTTTTATGTTACAGATTGTAACAAACATCAAATAAGTGGCAAAGCTAATGATTTGAGACAGATTTGGCTATCTCTAGAGCCTACATACAAAATAATGATTTGAATATTGGTAGAGAAAATGGAATTTATGGTTTACATTCCTTAAAAACTCAACTCAGTTTGTTTGTCTGTATTGTTGAAATTAGCTATGTTTTCTTTGAGAAGTAAATCAGAAAACCTATGACTTCAAAAAATGTTTTTAACATGATGTCTAATTCTCAACAATTCTAAAGAAGCTGGACAATAATATTTTAAATTTATGCATACACGATGGTTGTGCTTCTTTAAAATATGCCTAATAGTCGCCATAGTAACAAATGCAGAGTCTCCTCTATGTGCCTCCTGGTGTTATCAATGTGAATAACAGCACAGTGTTAGAATCACAGAAAGTCAAACAACAAATTCATAGCAGCACATCATAAGATTAGTTTTAATAACTGCAGTGTGTTTAAGTGAAATTTAAATCCACAAAATATTAATATACATTATTATATCATACAATGACACAGAAAATATTTTCTTTTGTACTTACAAAATATTAATGTTAATGTAAATACAATTTGCATATGTATAGAAGAATAGACAGATCCATCAATCAATATCCTTTTAAAATACTCTATGGAGTTCAAACAATGTAGTCTTATTCCTGCAGGACCACCAGCACAGATCAAAATGGAAACTGGCCACTGACATAACTCATATTTTTGTGAAAGCATATTGACTAAAGACAACATAAAAACCCTAAACTGTTAAACACTAGAAAGTCTTTCTTCCTTAAGAGCTTCCTTTCATTCTTCTTTCTTAGAATCTGTATTCTTTTCCCCGTGCCTATGCAAGTTTTTATTTGTTTTCTTGTTTTAAATATCTTTTATTACTTTTAGAGTTATCTACACTCTCTGTTTGGGCAGAAATGTCTTTAAGTTTCAAGTAATATGATCTTTAGCAATTATCTTTCTTCAAATTAAAAAATATAAGAGAATACTTAGGTAGAAAACAAATAATTCCATATTGAACTAGAAGATGTTGGAAATGGATGACATCTTGAAATCAACCAGGATGAATTTCATTTTTGCAGTGATAGAAACCAAGGACCAGAAAAGTTATTGTTCTTCTTCTTCTTCTTTTTTGTATTCTTTATCTTCTTTCTTCTTCTTTTTATTAAAGTCATATATCTATTTGGGGTAAAACTCTGAATTTCTTCTGGTGAGCATTTTCCAGGGTACCATGGCATTCATTGTTTTAAACCAACAATTGGTATGATTTAAACATTTTTTTTAACTTTCAAAATTAAATTGTTAATGAAAACTCACTCCTACTTTAAAAAATATGTGCTAGCTTTTCCCTTATGAATCTTTCTGCCTGATCAATTCATGAGGGACATGTAAATGGAGTAATGGTTAAAAACAGCATACTGTGTCAGCTGCAAATATGTCATTTCTGCATATAAAATGTATCAGATGAGACTTACTATGGGATAAGAAAAATATCATCATAAGCAATATTTTATATCATGCTAAATTGAACAAATGTTTATGAGCTTGAAAAGCCATTAAGTAGTTACATTTTATCTGAGCTCATTAATGTAGTTTTTACTACTCTGCAATGAATTTATTTATTTATTCTGTAGAATAAAATATCAATGTATTAAAGTAACGAATTATTGCCGGATAGGAAAAAAAGATGGCATGCTGGGCTCATCCCATAGCAGTTTCTTTATTTTTTTTGGCATCAACTCAGAGCTGAAGTCTAATTTCATAGTAAAAGTAATTTCCCAAAGCACATGAAATATAAACTAAATTGTCATTTAACTAATCTACTTAAGATATGAATATTCATAAAACGGCAACACTTCATATCCCATGTGAGCTTGGTGGCTCTTAAAATTTCTTCTGTCCAGGCAGAATAAATTATTTAGTCAGCAATTATTTAGAGACCATATTCACACACAAATACACATTTTAAACTGTAGCATACAAACTTCAACAATAACAAAAATATATTTGACATCATATTTTCAAAACATGAAGAAGATACTTTCATAGAAATTATTTTCCAAAATGATGACATCTTGGCTATGACAGATTGGTTACTAAAGAAACAGAGACTTGCGAACCATCTGCTATGTAAGATTTCTCTATCAAAAAGAATTAAGTCTATTTAAATCAGTCAGACAATATGAGTATGGGCTGTTTGCCAATTCTGAGAAATAATCTTGCAATATTGGAATAAATGTTAACACTATATTTATGAAAATGGCAAACACAGCATTGCTTCCATTTTGGAAAGTACCTACTTGTTCCGCTTTTCAATTCACCCAAAAAATAGTTATGTGCATAATTTTCACCTAGGTGTGAGCTTAGAGGTTCAGTATGTTTTCCATAATTTAGAGCTTCCTTTTACAAGATTCCCCAACTTTGACTGACAGCCAAGCAAGAAAATGAACTCCACATGGCTCTAGTCGCCCTAATCATGTCAGATGTAGCTGCTCTTCGTTCTATTTCTCTTCCATGAAGATCTAGCATGGGTATATCTGCATTTTGGTGACTTAATATTTTTGTTAATTTCACTCGACAAATAATTAAAGTGCATGTTAAACATGGAGCGCCACGTATACAGTGTCTGACACTGGAGTGAGGAGAAGGAGGAGGAGGAGAGATGGTTAGCATGAAAACAAAAAGAGGAAAGCAAAATTTCTGCTGACAAAGATTTTATAATCAATTGCATGGAGGTGTATCAGCAGAACTACAAAATATAACCATAATATTGGGCAGTGAGGTTAAGGATAGGCATACAAAGTTTTTAGAAGGATAAGAAACACACATCCTGGTATTCTAGTTAGTGATGGCCAAAAAAAAAGGATGGATTATAGAAAAAGTCTTCTTCATTAAGTAAGAATAATTATTTAGTATTATATTGATTTTAAGACACCAATTGCTTATAAAATTTCCCTTGTAGTGAAAATGACTTTTTAAGAAGAAAAAAATAAATGGTTAAGTTTCTTCTTACGTTGAATGTGAGCTATCTGAATTTCAGAAATGTTAAAGCAGAAAAAATGTTAATGTCCTAATTAAAAAAAATACCATTACACAATCCATTACATGCTCTGCATGTTTAAAACACAGGCTATTGTGCCAAAAGCTTGACATACTTTTTCTCTTTCAATTCTTAAACTATCTGAAGTAGATTCTGTTATTATCAGTTTACAGTGATGGTGGATCTCATGCTGGGAATATGATTGCTGGTATATGTTTCCTCAGTTTAGGTAAGTGGCTAAGATGTTAGCTTTTATTTCCGACTCCAGTGTGTGGATCCTGACTGGGAGTCTACACTGCCTCCAAATACTAGTCAAACACCCTCTGTTACATGAGGCACAGTGATGTAATGATCAAGTGCGTTAACACGCAAGCTAAAAATCCAGCTCTGCCACTTGCCGCTTGCATGGTCTTGGATGAAAGGCTTTGCCCTAAGGATCTTACCTTCCTCTATAAAACTGTCATGATTTTATAATATCTATCTCATATGTTTGTTGTGAGAATAAAGCAGTGAAGATACATGAAGTCCTTAGGACGGTACCTGGCACATGGGAAGACTTAGCAATTAAGTACAATATGTTAAGTGCTGGGTAAAAGAATATAAATAAAATGCAAAATAGGGCTGGGCACAATGGCTCATATCTGTAATTCCACACTTAGGGAGGCCAAGGCAGGCAGATCACTTGAGGCCAGGAGTTTGAGACCAGCCTGGCCAACGTGGTGAAATGAAACCTCATCTCTACTAAAAATACAAAAACTAGCCAGGGTGGTGGCATAGGCCTGTAATCCCAGCTACTCTGGTGGCTGAGGCACAAGAATCATTTGAATCCAGAGGCAGAGGTTGCAGTCAGCAAGCCCAGGTCACACCACTGCACTCCAGCCCAGGTGACAGAGCCAGACTTTAAAATAATAAAAAGCAGCAAAATGGAATAGACTCATATAATATATTGGTTTATGCATCATTGTGAAAGGAGCATAGGAAAAGATGCAAAAACTAAGTATGATCGTGTAAGTTGTAGCGTGTCAGGAAACTACAAAACCCTGAGAGAGTGTGAGATTTGGGCACATAGGAAGAGCAGATCATTGCTAGAAATACAGATTTTATTCCCCAGGCAAAGGAAGACTGAATACTCTGGAGGACAGGATCCTGATTAGGTTTTTGTTTTAACTAGATCAAGCTGATAATCTGATGACAGTTTGGAGAAACACAAAAGTAGCCTAGGTAGAAAATAGTTCGGAGGCCTTTGTGTAAGGAATAGATCATGGGAGAAGGTAGGGTTTATACTTAATGTGGGAAAAAGCAAATGAAGATTGATTGGTTGTATAAAAATAAGCGAGGGAAATGGTGAGGGCAGCAGTTACGCATTTTTACTTCCATTGTAACTTCTTGGGCTCCACAGATTGCATTCATGTTTCTGACAAATAGCTATTTTGATAAAGTCCATGATATTCTCAAGGTTAGTAGCAACAGAACTGCCTCCCCCTTACACTCTCATCTACACCAAGAACATAGCCAGTCATTGCACTAACTTTGCTTTTTTCTGCTATTGTCCTTCAGAAATGTATTTGAATAAGCCTTTTGTGTTTCCTTCATTATAAGTTGTCAGAAACAGCAACACTTTTATGGTGATTTTATGGCAAGGTTTTATTGCTAAGAAAGGGCACCATATAATCATTTTTCCTTCACATGGTTTCAGAAGATTAATTTTTCATTTCCAGACCCACTTAAAAAAGTGCTCAATCAAGATACACTACTGGGATGTTTTCATTGACCGAACACCTGTTTCCTGTATGTTTGGGGTATTGTTCTTTTGCTATCAGACAAAATCAGTATAATTTATTTTCTGTGGTTAGCAATAGAATTTTAAGTTACATATTTATGACTAGAATTGTGTGGAGTCATAAAATAAACACCAAATGCTTAATATAAATGTATGCTTAATAAGTTTGAAATGTGTTTTTTAAGACATGTTGTATTTATCACTTGCTAGATGACATGAGGTAAGGCAAACATATTGCTTAAAAGTACCAGTTCTGAAACCAGTGATCTGAATTCCAAGGCTGGCTTCAATACAGGACAAACTGTTGGACCTCGGGTAAGCTACAAAACCCCTCTGTGACTCAGTTTTCCATCTTAAAAATGGGAAATTCTATTAATATCTACTAATTTATCAATTGTTTAATATGCAGTACAGGATTCTCTTTCTAGAGTACTTCATTGTGAATATTTCGGTAAAAAAAGATAAAAATGTGATAGTTCCATAAGATATTAAATGAAAGCAGGCAGGCTACCATATCCTCAGATTAGGCAGTAGTTAACTTGTATACCCAACTAAATAGATTCTGAAAAATGAGAAATTTCTTTCCATTAGCAGGGTTAGGCATGCTGGGTGTGGGTGTATACAGTGATAATAATCTTCTGATAGAAATCCAGTTAGGCAGAAAGAAAGAATATTATGAAGTGCATTGACTTCCTAAAGTACTGTTTTTACTGATGGATGCATAGTAGGTAATATTTTGCCTCAATAAAAATGAATAATCGGAGCTATGGCAATTAGCTTTGCCCACATTTTTCTATTTAGTTTTATGTGTGTTTTAAAAGCCATTTAGGAAGGAAAGAAATGTAAAGAATTTTTTCCACTTGCTGTCCAGTGGGACAAAAATGGCACCATAGGGTCTTTTCATAGGGTACAACCCCTTCAGATACAAATGAAATGTATCTATGGAATTAGAATTTCAATTCAAGACTTTTGCTTGCCTGAGGGCTTAACAAGTCACTTGTCCATTCATGCAGCACTCCTTGTGCTTTGAATAACTCCAACTAATCTAAAATACCTTTGTAAAATTGTCAATGGAGATGCAAATTTGCCTCACCATGCCACTTAAAAAACTTGTGGCCCAAGTATTTTAAATTGGAAACACGTGGATGGCTGTCTATAGGAATTATACAAATAAGAGATGTCTAGATTCTGACATCTAAAGCTAATCATAAATTGATTCTTCAAAGGAAGTAACTGGGAAAACAGTGTATTTCTTCCTAGCCATGATGCTTCAATTCGGTAGCAATCATGAGTAGGAAAAGAGGAATGATAATTCATTCCCTTTGTCCTCGAAGGCAAGGAGATAGATTCTTTGAAATAGCTGCCCATAGACGGTCTAGGCTTAGGCACTGGCTGGATGACTAACTTTGGCCAGGATAAACAGGACACTCCTGCTAGCCCACGCCTTGGGTGGGCTTCAACCCCAAGGTTAGCTGCCCGAGGCCTTAGTCACTAATACATTACACAGCTATCTCACCTAAATAAAATGTTTTCAAATGTTTGCTCTCCATTTGATTGCTAAATCTTTCTCCATCCCTTTGTTTTGAGTCTTTGTGTATCCCTGCATGTGAAATGGGTCTGGATGTTGGTTTTATAGGTTTGGGATGGGCAGTGGAAAGTTACAGAGTAACATCAGTTACAGTGGTGGGGGTACGGGCAAACAGTATACATTACCATAAGTTCAGTTACAACGGGTGGGATAAGAGTAGTAAAGATGGCAGGGTGGGGTGAGGGGAAGCCTATGTCAAGGGGTGGGGGTGGGGGTGATCAGGTGAAGCAAGCAGGACTGCAGGTCTTTAGACTTTCTGTGTCTGGGCTTCCACATGGAGGCCTGATATAATTGAAAAGGAGTATAAGGAGAAGACCTGGAGTTAAATATTAACTCTACCCGTCATTAATATTGTCACTCTGGGAAAATTAATGCCATCTTTACGATTGAGATTCTCTGCACTAAAATGCGGAACCTATGACCTTCCTTAAAAGGAGAAGTTGAAAGATTAAATGAGAAAATACTAATATATCTTATGAGTCTATAGTTCCTGGCACATAGTAGTTGCTTTTAAAATTAAATTTAAGCATAAAGAATTCTCCCCTTATTTTATTTTCCTGGGTTTGTCTTGGTTTAATTATAAATTTTTTTGAGCAGCCTGCAAGAGGAAAACATGACTTTTTCCTCTTCAAATTTCTTGGAGGACAATTGAAAGAAGATTCAGATGATGAGAAAGAAAATAAAGTGGTACAGGAGGATGAGGGAAACATAAAGGAAAAACTGCTGATAAAACCAAATTTGGGGAAAAGAAATTAATACCTTAAGAGTGTTGCAAGTCTGCTTTAGAAGAAAATAAGCACTGTTCTCACTACAAAGACGATAAGGAAAGCAAATAGTGATCATCACAATAGAAAGGGGTTCTCTTGATCTATCTTGAACTTCAAAAGCAATGGAGGATACTTTTAATGTTAGATTAGTTAAGCCATCTTTTCCTTTCTTCTAGCCAACAATACTTTTTGATGTTCACTACTAAGTAGTGGACTGAGACTATCCACTTCTTTTACAAAGACTAGTAGCCAAGGAAAGGACTGTATTTGAAACAATGATCACAAAGTGAAAGGCTCCTTCTCCCATGACCTTTGAAATAAGAAGGTCACTCTCTGAGAAAGGAGGGTCTGTAGCTGTGTCTTGACCTCTTTACTGTGATTTGTCACAAAGGGGACAACAGCCTTCATGCCCTAGACATGATTTCAAGAGAGAAAAAAATAACATCTCATTGACTCTAAGATATGGCCAAACATAGTGTCGCTGTCCACATTTTTAAGGGATACCCCTTGCTTTCCAGACTGTTTCACATTCCACCGATGTGACTCAATAGAACAGTATGACTTGGCCATCTGTTCTTGGCTAATAACAATATTATTTCCTTAGTGTTTATATACAGTTATATATAATAGCTATTTCTTTTTACCTTGACACTCCACTTAGGACTGCACTTTGCCTCTTTTGAGGGTGTTAGCATGATACCAACCAAATATTAAAACGTAAAATATGAACACCTGCACCAATTGAAGACCTGGGGATTGATTTAGTTTCCTTGAATTCAATGAAATCCCTGATACTTGCCCTAGCCAGTGATTTCCAAACTCTTTTCCCTTCTTCTCTTCAATCACCATTGGAACTTGTTTTTCAAACCATGGCAATAACAGATACAAGAGGACTGCTCTAGTTGAGCAAGTTTAGAAAGAAGCACCTGTTCATCAACTCTCTTGCCAGCCACCAAGACATCTCTGATATGAGCTAGGAAACTTGTGCTAGTAATTTATTATCACAGAAGCACACTGCAGAAAGAAAAGTCTTGCCATCATTATCTATAACAGCTCAGAGAATTTCTAAAGCAGTAGGGGGATCAAGACAGAATCCAGTGGCAATTTCTAATGTAAGGAAAAGGAAACTGAGAGGCAGAGAGGATTTCTAGATCAAGGTTGTACTGTTAATTAGTGGTAAAGCCAGGCTAAGTCCCTGATCTCCTATCTCCCAGTAAAATGATCTTTCGCTGTGGTGGTTCAAAGGTTACCAGGGCTTCCCTTTCTTTAGGGCTGTTTCTGGCTAGTTACTCCCTCTGAGTTCTGAGTCAGACAAAAAACTTCTAAGATTTTGGAAAAATCTAGGCATACTAAGCCATGATTTCAGTTAGGAAATAGCAGCTTTACTTCAATGAGAAAGGCCACAGAGAGCCAACTGAAGTCCACTTCTCTAGGCCACACATCCGTAACTCTCCATCCTCCAAAACCACACCTCAGAAAAGTCAGAATGACAAAGTGTATCTTCTTCTAGAGCAGAGCCTCAGCAAAACCCTCTACCCTCTGCCACAGCAAGTAAACCTTTCTCAGGTTAGTAGTTGATACACGGGGAAGTAAAAGGTACCTGATGCTAGAAGAATAAAACATAAGAAAAAGTGTCTAATTTCTTGGTGGGAAAAACAGGGCATTGATATATATTCTCATAACCTGGAGATAGCAAGGTTGTATTTCTCAAGATGAGGTAGCTGGAAAAGTGGAGAGAGAAGAGGATGACTCTAAGAGGGACTGCTGACTTCATTTATTTATTTATTTATTATGTTGTTCCTAACATGGTTCTTATTCCTGCTGTGGTCTGTGGGCATTTACTTTGCTTACTAATGATATCCCCAGCCCTGCCTTTTATAAATGAATGTGTACTTGTTACTTGTTAGTCATTCTCAAAACAATGAGTATTTAGGTAGTACAGAGCTTTCTGAACTTCAGGAATTGATGCTCAATCATCTGCCACTAAAATGCTGAAAAGTTCTAAGAAAAGTCGTAAAATAATTTTGCACATATCCACTTGTGTGTTAGGCTCAAAACGCAAGAAGAAAGGGCAAGAAAACTTAGATTTTTTTTTTTCGTGGCAAAAATATGTCCCCATGGTTCCCAACCCTTTGGGTGTTAAGTGACTAAGGGAGTAGTTTCCTTTAAAATCTTATTTCATGTAAAAAAATTTAGTAGTGGCACCCCCTCCCCCAAATTATCATTGTTAACCACCAAATATATTCTTTAATAAGAATTCATAGGTACTCTTCATGCATGCAGCAGGAATGGGCACTCCTTCTTAAGGTTTAAGAAAACATGAAAACCACAAAGAATGTTTGAAATTATTTTCTCTTGGTTGGTGGAACAGATGCCTTTCATCAAGGAAAATGCCTTTGGCCAAAACAAAGCCATATTCATCCAAAATATATTGTTTAGTAATTGCACAGACTCTGGATTATATAAAATTTACTTTCAATAGAAGGATTTCATTTTTCAAGAAAAGGTTAGCTAGCAGGAAGACAGGCAGAGAATAAAGTGTTAAAAGAATCAACTATGTCAAGAAATGACAATACAAATGCATTGAAAGGAAATTGGCCAATGTGGATGTGATTTTGTCTAGGGGTCATTCAGGAACACCTGGTTGACTTTATTTATAAGGTGATTGTCAAATCAATCTGTAGAATATGAATGAGGTGAAAGGCAGAGATAGAGTATTATTCTAGATCATCTGTAACTTTTCAAATACAACCATCGCACTGAAATTCCAGGGAGAATATAAGTGACCCCAATAAAGAAACCTGTCAGTCAGTCAAGAGTGTTTATTTATTATCCCTATGCCAGCCACTATTCTAGCCAATATGAAATGATACAAAATAAAGAGTAGTCATCACCTTTCCAGTCTCCTGAGAGCAAATGCATTACATTTGCAGACACACACACACACACACACACACACACACACACACCATCTATGTGGGTGGTCCGGAAACTCAACTATATGGGCATGTAACAACTTCATTAAGAAAAACGCTGATTTGAAAACTAGACTTATAAAATTAGAAAAACTGGAGAATAATGAATTCTATTATAAATAGATTACAATGGATTTATAAGGCATGTCTTTTATTTAAGTCATATTATGTTATTAAAGTTGGGAATAATCCCTTCACCCTCACAAATTTACAAAATATTTTTGGAATATATTATGCAACTATGGAGTCACAGTGATGTTGAGGATCTGCTAACACTAATAAAAAATAAAATACCATATTTGAATAAAAACACCTTGTGTGCATTAAACTGTAAATTCCTTAAAGTCAGAGATCAGACCTTATTTGCCTTTAATGTGTATTTAGTACTCTGTAGATAGAAGTGGTAAAGGGATAAGAATGAATGAATGAGACAGGTGAGTGAAGTTTTCAAAAGAGAAAAAACAAGAGGACTGGGATATTCTAAGCAGAAAGGTCTGGTTGGTTGTCCCCAGTCGGTTTCTGAGTATAGAAAGAGGGCTTGGCATTTTCATCACCCCTGAGGAAGGATCAGCTTCTGGTTTGGTCCATTAAGAATATGACCTTGCCCAAATGCCACTCCTTAGTTTTAGGTACATTGCTATTTTGGTTTTCTGTTCCAGCCCAGGTGTCCTTGATGGTCGAATTGTTTGCATCGACTTTTTACTCCACAAGAAGTTGGGTGATACTGCTGATTTGCCTGCCATGGCACTTGCTTGATGTATGTTGTTTTCATTTTGATAATTACTCAAATTAGCTTCGTTTTTAAAATTCAATTTTCTGACTCTCTGCTTGTGCCTTCAACACATTCACTATGATTTTCTGCTTCTCCACAAAGAAAGCACGTTGGATCCTGTCACAGACACATTTAGCACACGTGGTACCACCGTAAGCCCTGCTTGGCCTGTTTGTTTCATTTCGGACTACCTCACAAGACAGGTCTCAAAGCACCAGCCTCTCTCTCAAACTCAGCCTGAACACAGACCACATACAGATTTCGGCTCTTTCTCAACGTTGTTGGTGTAAATGTAAACGATTCTATCACTAGGGGTTCAGGGCAGCCTACTTGTGTTAGAGACTGTATTGCAGGAAAGTCCAAGGTTGTAGGATCATTCTGAGTCCCCTAGACACCTCGCAGAAGAGCTTGCTGTTGGCTTAATGCTGCCCAACTACTATGTCTGCTTCACGAGGGCAGGGACTTTTGTCTGTTTTCACTGCTGTGGCTCCAACCTCTAAATAGTGCCCGATCTAGTAGGCATTCAATAAATATAGTACTTGTTAAATGAGTGTTATTATTTTGGATGTCTTTACTTTTGCTTTATCCATCCTGCTTTAGGGAGCTGGAAATTGAGGAAAACCTTTGAATTCATTTCCCTTCTCTTTTTCTGTTCTGAAACTCTGGTCAAGGGTTCTAGCAAAGACCTTAGGGAGTGGGGGATCCCCCTTGGAAATTAATGACAAGTCAGGCGACAAGGGACAGGAGGAGAGTTGCAGGAAGTTCTTTCCCACTTCTTGCTTCTGCAGCACCGTTCACCACCTATCCTGCTCTGTGTTTGGGGTTAGGGGTGTTCGGTGGAAAGGAAAGCAGGGGCCGCCTTGGCCGCGTTCCTCGCTTGGGCCATCGGGGTCTTCCCAAAGCAAGCCCCGCAGCACCCCCTGTCTGCGCAGCACCTGTTGACAGCCAGTGAGCGGCCAAGCCCGTTCCCGCAGACGCGGACCGGGGCTGCCCCTCCCAGAGGCGCCGACCCCCGCCCCCCCCATCGGCCGCCCGTGGGAGAGCCGCCAAGCCTCCCCCACTCGCCGGCGGAGCGCTCCGCCCGGGCTCGGCCCACGGCCCCCACCTCCCGTCTGCCGCCCGGCGGGGTGAAGGTAGAGAAGGGGAGGTCACAAGCCGGATCCTCCGGGCGGCCCCGGCCTTCCCTCTTCACCCCGTGCAGAGACTCCGCGCCGCGCCCCGAGGTTAGCGCGGAGCCCGAGGCGTGGGGGAGGGACGGGGAACGATCAGAGCCCCGCGGTGAACCCGAGTGGCTGAATTGCCCCAGGCTTTGAGGAGCGGGGGACGCCCCCGAACAAGGTGAACTTTGGTCACGGAAAACTCAAGCCCGGTACCGGAATCCGTGCTGCGGCGCTCGAGACCCGGCGCCGACTGAGAGACGGGCTGGGGAGCGGGAGCCCGGCGGCCTCCCTCCGCCTGCGCCCTGGCCGGCCTCCGCCCGGAGCCCCCCCCGACCCTGCTCCGGCGCCCCGGCCCTTGGGACCCGCCGCTGCGCCCCCGCCTTGTTTCTTCCCCCTCCCCCTCCAGGGGTAGGGGGTGGGGCGGAGGAGAGGGGCGCCCGGAGGGCCGCATCTATTGGCAGCTTTGTTATTGATCAGAAACTGCTCGCCGCCGACTAGGCTTCCAGTCTGGCTGCGCGCGACCCTTGAGTTTTCGCCTTGGTCCCGTCCCCGGAACTGACAGGTGCTCCCAGCAACTTACTGGTGACTCCTCGCTGCTCCTCCGCGTCCCCACCCCCTCATTCCTCCCTCGCCTTCACCCCCACCCCCACCACTTCACCACAGCTCAGGATTTGTTTAAACCTTGGGAAACTGGTTCAGGTCCAGGTTTTGCTTTGATCCTTTTCAAAAACTGGAGACACAGAAGAGGGCTCTAGGAAAAAGTTTTGGATGGGATTATGTGGAAACTACCCTGCGATTCTCTGCTGCCAGAGCAGGCTCGGCGCTTCCACCCCAGTGCAGTCTTCCCCTGGCGGTGGTGAAAGAGACTCCGGAGTCGCTGCTTCCCAAGTGCCCGCCGTGAGTGAGCTCTCGCCCCAGTCAGCCAAATGCTCCTCCTCGGGCTTCTGCTGACATCTGCCCTGGTCGGCCAGAGACTGGGGACTCAGGCAGAATCCAGCCTGAGCAGTAAATTCCAGTTCTCCAGCAACAAGGAACAGAACGGTGAGTTTTTCCCCCATTCTCCCCTGCTCGTTTCTCGCTGTGTGTGTGAACGTTGGCATTGTGCGTTGGTGTGATGTACACTAGACTGCGAAGGTATCTTTGGTCTCTCCAGGCAAATGCGCGCTGCATTCGTCGGCATGGACTGTTGAAGGTTAAGTGTAGTTTGCAACTTCGGGAGCTGCCCCAAAGCTCCAAGAGGGCCACGTGAGTGCCACTGCAGCCTCAGTTGGAGTGAGGACATTCTGGGAGCGATTGTGAACGTCAGTTCAAATGCACGTTGCAGGTTCCCTCATTGGCAGAGTTAGAAGTTCAAGAGCTGCCTCTAAAAACGAATCCAAAATGAATGAGTCTTGGCATGTTTGACTTTACTCAGATTTGGGGAGGGCGAGGGCGGGTCGGTCAGGAAATGTATCAGCCGCATTAATTGAAGCACTCTAGGTCGAAGTCATCAATTAATCAATAGGAAGATAGGAAATATAGAGGTCAAGAGGCTGTGTGGTCGTTTTTAGAGGAATTAAAAATGTATTTCTCTTGCATTCTCTCTCTCTCTCTCTCTCTCTCTCTCTATATATATATATATATATATATATATATATACACACACACACACACACATATATATACACATATATACACACATATATATACATACACACACACACACACACACACACACACACATATATATATATATGTATATTTTTAAAACTTGCCTTTGTACTCAAGTCCTTACTGTTCTGGTGGTGTGTTTTTGTATGTGTTGGTGAATGACTGCTATTTTGTTTGTGCTGGAAACGACTTAATCCTGCATAGGAAATGAGAATTACTTTCAGCTTTCAAGTGTACCTGAAATGTTTGGAAAACTCTCAGATGCAAGTTCCCTTGGGCTGGGATTGCACAGAGCTGGAGAAAGGCTCCTTTCATAAAGCCAGGGCAGCTTCAGGGTGTGTAATTTGCTTAGCCTCTGAACCCATATGATTTACATCATTCAATTTCTAAACTCTTTTTATCTTCATCTACTATTATGAAGTCATTTTTGAGAATACTTTGTAAATAGAAATTTTATACTGCACACGAAACCACAATGTTAACGTAGGCTGTCTAAAATTGGAATATTTAATGCCCTGTTTACAAGTGGAGGCTCTTACTGTTGTTTGAAAAGGAATATACATATTTTTACTGCTTTGTGTATCATCTATTCAGAATGCAAGGATTCTGTCACTTCATTAACCATGCCAAATGAACACAAGTGGCATACCTACAAAATCCAAATGGTGTGTCCTATAGTTTTAAGTCACAGAGATTTTTTTTTCCCTTTTCATGTTGGGGCATTTCAAGGCTTCAACTTTGAGTTTAAACTTTAAGTGTTCATGTTTAAGAAAGCACAGAAAATTCTAGGGTATGAAAATAGATAAAAAATATTCTGGGGACTTTTGTAGACATTATTTGTATTTGTTGTTGTGCAGCAAGACACAGTATCACATTTATCTGCCAATATTAGTGTGGTGCTTCTTAGAACTTGCTAACGTGATGGCTCATGGCACCTGCAGGCTCCTGAAGCTGCTGATCAAAGGGCAGCCTAGGGATCTATCTCTAATCACAGGAGCTGCAGAGGACTGAGGGAAAGCGATCAAAGGAGCCACAGCACCAGCTGTACCCGTGCAGGAAACAAATCAGACTAATCTTTGTTCTTTCTCATGTAAAATAAATGTCCCATTCAAAATATTGCTTCTTACTAGACAAGCTTCTCCATAATGACAGCAATGCACAGTATTCCTGGCTTCCTGGCTTCTGCTTCTTGTTGTTCTTATCTCGTATCATTTCTCCTATTGCCTTGTCTTATCAAGCCTATCTTGGCATCTCCCCGAATCGCTTTGCTAACCTGTGCTTCTCTTGGTCCTTTCCTTGTAGTTCTCTCTCGGTTCCACATGCTATCGTCACTTTGTAAGGGGCCCAGAGCCGTCATGCAGCATGTGGTCACAGGCCACTTTACCCAAGTAGGTTTGCTCTTTCAGGAGAGATGAGTTCATTAAGCCAGGCCACACACATTCTGTTGCCATCTGAGACTGGGCCATATCCATTCCTAAGATGCATGATGCTAAAAATAGCCACTTGTTTCCTATTCTGTGGGCAGAGGATTGGCCTATGTTTGGGGGATGGTCTGTGTTAAGGATGGCAGCAGGAAGTAACTACACGTAGAGCAACTACTCACTTTGTAGTTTTTAGCCCTAGGAGAAGTGGCACTGGCCAGCACTAGGGGGCAATATAGAGCTATTTTCCTGCACATGCTCAGGTTGATTTTTAAACATCAGACTTTCAAGATTTGAGGATAACAGGTGGGTGCTAAAGAAGATTCCCCTGGAATGTAACCAGATTTGCTAGAGCTATTACTGTTACCATTGCTACTACTACTACTTCTTTTTTTTGACTTTCGAATTTTCCATTATGTGGGTAATTTTTTGCTCTTATACTGAATTATGATTGCTTATTTTCCTATTGCTGTCTCAATTTTCACAGTTGTACAATCCCGTAAATACAAACCTTCCTTTAGGATACCACGTAGAAAATCCCATGGCCCAGATCCCATTGGCCCAGTTCGTGCATTGCATCATTTTGTGAAAAGTTTTCTAAGTGCAATGAAATGTCCAAAGTGATGTGTTATGACTGTAGGAGTTCATTCCTGTCTCCAAGAACCCCTCCTCATGATACTCTATTTTCTCGAGTATGCTAAAGTCCCCAATGGTATTTACTCAATCAGGTCCCTCACACTGTCGTTCAGTTTTAATATCAACTTGGAGTCCCAAGAGGAGGTAGAATTGGAAATCGATTGCTATAGCCAATGCTGCATACACGGATTTAGGCTGGATCATGTGGACGTGGTTCAAAATTAGTTTTGAAGGGTTAGTGTCATTTACACTATTGTTAGGCATCTGGTTTTTGACCTGCCGTTGGATTGCAGTTCTTGCCACTTTTACTGTACAGTTTCATCCTCTGATATTATAAGTTGACTTCATATACTGTACTTAATTTTTAACCTTACTTCTGACCCTGTCTCACGTATGAAAGCAAGAGTCTTCAGATTTAGCTTGACAAAAGAGATAAAATGTAACATTGACTTGCTTGGAGGGTGTCTGGCCTTTATACTTACTATGTGACCGTGGTGAAGAATACTCATATTTTGTGCACACTGGTTTTAGCTGAGAATGCCTATTGTGGAATGATTAAGTTCTGGGATGGTGCATCTGAATTGTAGCAGAAGGAATCATATATGTTTAGAAACAAAACAAAACTTATTTTGTCTGTTGCCTGCAGCGCAAAAAGATGTCAGTGACAAAGCTGTTGGTGAAGGAATGGCTCTTGTACCTGTGTTGTTGGTGAGGGATTTTAATTTACACCTAAATCAGGCACATGCTTCTTATTTTTTCTCATTTTCTTTAACCATTCTAAATTTAGATTTGGAATAGGCCGCGATTCACTAGGGATGGTCTTATGAACATCAGTTATTGTATGTGTTCTTTTTCTCAGGGGTTTTTTTGGCATGCGGGGCAATTTACTTCGGGCTACTGGTAATGCCCTTTTGCCTGTATTTTGCGTTCACGGATTTTCCGTCTCTTTTTATCAGTGCCAGCTTTCTCTTCCTACTGCCAATGCGCCTGTATCTAACAAAATGTAAATTAAAAATGGGAAATTAAAAAATGTGTCCAGTCCCCTCACAACCGTTTTTAGGTGGCAGCTTCAAATCTCTATTTTATCAAAAATAGATAACCACAATATTTAGAACAGTGAGCAAATAGGCTCTAACTGCAGACTAAAGGGACTTTCCTGTAAGTTTCCCTGTAAGTTTGATTGCATGAACTTTGTGACATTTATTTTTGTTGTTTAATGGCTTTTTTACCAAAAACAGAAACAAACTTCCTCCTGGTTCTCTGCTGTTCGAAATAGTTGAGGAAGTTGAATGAGTAGAGTGCCATTGTGTAATGATGAATTTCGTCTTTTCACAGTAGGCGATTAAAAAGCCCTATTATATGGTCATTGTTCTTCCATATCAACTGTAATCACAGATATTGGATGAATGATATACTTTGCTTTTACCACTAAAACGTGTTTAAAAGTGCTGAGGTTGGTAGGAAGCCTCAAGGATTAATGTATCATTTGTTAAATAATTGTAAATAGAGGATGGGATTCAACACTAAACTCATCCCAGTGCTACCATCTCTTCTACGAGATCTAGCTCTGTCTCAGGCACTGAAATCTTAGCTTTGTCTACTCTTATTTCACCCTTGCTGAAAGTTATTTCATAAATATCTTCTGTGTATTAGCTCCTACTTCATGCTTGTTTTCAAGCTTTAAACTGGTAAGATTCTAAGTTTTATGTATAAACTTTTGCACCTTCTGGAGAAAAAAATTCTAATGCTAAGGTGATATGTTAAATAAGTAGTAATGAATCAAGACCTTCATAATGGTCATAGTAAAAAAAAGTTTTCAAGACTGATGAAATTTTTCCTGTAGGTTTCTCTACTTGTATCAACCAAAACGGTAGAAGTCATAAAGTCCCTTCGTTTACTTACTCTGATTTTTCTATGTGACTCTGTGTAATCTCTATATAACTAGTTTATTAAGCAATCTCTGTTGCTTCTTGGCCTTTTGGTTATGATTAGGTGTAAACAATCTATATGTTGTATTATTTTTCACCACTACTGCCTCCAGCTATGATTTTATTTTCCAAATCTCCCTTTATTTTGTATCACCTAAGGAGAAATCTAATGTTTGATAATTATTTACTATGCACCAGTGTTAGTTACCACACTGATTACCAAAATGTTGAAATGTTGAAATATTTCCAATGAGTTGGGAAGGGCCTAGTGCAACTCCTCTAAGACAAATGGACCAACAATGTGAAACAGAAACTCAAATGCCTGGTACTGCTCAAGGCCTCTAAGATACTTCTGTAACCCTGTTGGCCTGTGTTGGGATCGATCAATGTTCTTGCCATACTGATTGTTAAGCCTTTTGACACTTTAAGCTGTGGACAATTTAATTCATATTGGGGTTAAACTTCTATCTTTTTTCCTCTCTGCTTGGCAGCTCAGGCCTGACCCGTGACTTGAAGAACCTGGAGTAAAGAAGGGGTATGGCTTCTTTCAAGCCCCCTTCCTGTAGCTCTTTTGGTTTTAGCTCCTCAAGGGTTATGGCCTGGGGAGAGATGGAAAGGCAGCATGGCACCCTCGGCATGCATTCACAGCCCCAGTTGTTTCCCCTGCCTCTCTGGCTAACAGTAACCAGCTGCTCTCGCATGGGCAGCATCTTTGCATCATCCAGATTAAGTGATTCACTTCTTCAGAGAGATTTTTTTTCTGACCACTTAATCTAATTAACCTCCCCTTACTAGCTACTCAAAATTAATTAATTATGTAGTACTTAATACTTCTTAATATTCTTATTTATTAACTAATTAATTTATTACCTACCAGTATCCCTCACCCCACCATAAAACGTAAGTCCTTGAGAGCGTGGACCTTGTTTGATGCTTCCTGTAGGACCTCCAGCATCTGAGACAGGTATGGCAAAAAGCATGCCTGGTGAATATCTGTTGAAAGGTTCTGGATGTAGTTAGTATCTTATTAAAGACAAACTATGCTGTTAACTCTAACAACAGGCCGTCTTTTAAGATATCTTTTTGGACTTGGAACTTGCACGCTATTTGACTTCTTAAATAGGAAGAGAAGCTTGTTCATGTATTGGTCGTGTTGGCTTGTGCCAATCAAAGTACCACGTTTTACTCTTGGTAAAGATACATGTTACCAAGTGAGCAGGTACCAGGCAAATGGATAGGTTTCCGAGAACTGGTTACTCTTTCAAAAGTATAATTGCTGTGCATAGCCTTGTATTTTCTGAAGATGGGGACTGTGGTGTGATGCGGACCAAGAGCTCTTGAAAATGTGGCATAGATGACAAGCCCCCAGAATCTGTGTGCTTTCTATATGTTGCCTGTGGCTCAAGGATAACTTGCACAGGCTAGAACTCAGCAACGTGTGTTAGGAGGAATGTTAGAGCTGGAAAGATCCCAGAAGCTTATCCTCACTGATGTTCAGATTGAGGCCTAGAGAGCCGACTTCACCTTGTCAAGGTCATTGAGAGCCTCTATTAAACTGCTAACGTGGTGATGCATTTTTCTTTATGTGAGAACCAATTAGGCAAATGGAATCCTGGTTTCAAAATTCAGAAACATTTTATAAAAAGCATATCTTTATTATGTTAGTGGATTGCATGCTTTTCAGATTCGAAGATGATGTAGGAATTTGTTTCTTCTGAAATATTTATAGGAAAAATAAGGAAAATAATCTCATAATAATCACATTAATCAAATGGAACAGCTAATATATACATATATATGTGTGTGTGTGCATATATATATATATATATGTAGTGACATTTCTATTTGTGTAGGCATCTGGCAAATTGGCAGGTAACTGGAAATACTACCTTTATAATGGTTACCATTATGTTAGAACTGTACTTTAAGCAGGTATGTAGATGAATGATGTTTATTTTAATATTTTGCTTTATTCAATGATGGTGATGAAGATTATGGCTGACATTGGCGTGCTCAGTTCCACAAGGAAAACCTTTGGTAATAATTTTAGCATTTAGCAGGATGTCTCAATGGTAAAAGTACCATAAAAATGAATAAATAAGCATGTTTGGTGAACACTAGAAAGTATAACCTACTATTTTTTGAAGTAGATTTAATGAATGACCCTAAGTTTTATTTACACTGTATTCTATGGATATTCTTTTCAAAAGTTCAAGTTTTTTTTTTAAGTTCAAGACTGTCAGAAAATAAATTCATGGCTTGCCTAAAATATTGTTATTAATTTACATTTTTAAACTTTGTGTTTGTAAAGTTCCCAAATCTGAAAACAAAGGGAAATAAAATTATAAAGAGGAACTATAATAACCACATTTATAATTAAAGCCAAGTTGCTGTAAGTGATATTTTTGGTAGCATTAGCCAATTTTTCTTTTACCTTATGGGAATGCATTTTAAATATAGTTTAATGTTATTTGTCATCAGATTTCTCCTTAGAATGCATGTCCATCTTCAAGCCACTCATTGTTGTCCCCTGGTGACTGAGTAGCCTCCTCCCTGGGCAGTTAGTTGCCGTGTTTCCACACCAGACCTCTTTGCGAGGCTGGCTTCACTAAATTTGCTCTCTTGCTGTTCTGCTTAATTCCTCTTTCATTTTCAAACTCTGATTATTTTATTGTACTTAGCTTTTAGCCTTTTATATATATTTTTTGTTTAGTTTTGTTTTTGAAACACGGTTTCACTCTGTCACCCAAGCTGGAGTGCAGTGGTGTGATCACAGCTCTCTGTAGCCTCGACCTCCTCAGGCTCAGGTGATGCTCCCTTTTTAGCCTCCCGGGTAGCTGGGGCTACAGGCATGTGCCACCACTCCCTGCTAATATTTGTATTTATTTGTAGAAATGGGGTCTCATCATGTTGCCCAGGATGGTCTGGAACTCCTAGGCTCAAGTGATCCTCCTACTTCAGGATTACAGAGGTGGGAACGTGCTGGGATTACAGAGGTGAGCCATGTGCCCAGCCGGCTTTTTTCCTTTAGAATAGTAGTTGGGTTATGTCTTAGTCCACTGAGGTATGTATGGGGTTGTTGCTGGGGTTTGTGGGGCTGAGGCAAAGTAAGGGTCTGATTCCTTAAGGGCAATCAATATTCTCAAACAGAACAAGTCATTAATGGTAAGTCCAAGGATGTAGATTAACATTTCTACTATGTATACCATGTGCTGATAAACCAGTAAGAACTGCCAGGAAGGACCTGGCAGCAGCAAGGTTTAGATGCATTTTGGGGGGTAGTTGGATGGTTCTAAAGGACTCTGAGTAAGCTTCCAGTTTCGCATTGCTTAATAATGACACTCAGGAGTGACTGTTAGGTGCCACATTGTCCTCAGTGTTTCCAGAGAGCAAACTCTCCGTGAGATGTTAAGAAAAACACCAGGGCTTCCCCAGCTAAGTAGCTTAGCTAAGGTCCCACAGCTGGTAGATATTTGGACCTTGGTCTGACTCCAAGCCAGGACTCAGAGCCACGTGCCTCTTCCTTCGTAAGTTAAACGGTCTAATGTTTTATTAGAACATTGTTTTCATTCAGCAAATATTTATGAGCATCTGCTCTTTGCTAAGCTTTGCCCTAGGTGCTGCATACTCAGAGAAGAAGATGATGCAGCCCCTGCCCTTGAGAAACTTGGTCAGAGGATGGCAGATCCTGCCTTTGACTTCATGGTCTATTTTGTGCTCAAAGTGCTATGGGAACACAGAGTGCTTTATTTCTCTTCAAATATCCTCTATTGATTTACTAAGTGGTTGGTTTTGTCTGGAAGGGCAGTTGAAGGAGAGAAGCTCCCACAGAGAAGGTGATGTGTTCTGAAGCGGGTCTGAGAGGGGAAAAAGAGAGAAGGATCCTAGGCTGAGGGAACAGCCTAAGGAAAAGAAAAGAGGCATGAAGAGGCATATCATGGATGGGAGACAAGAAGCATCGAGAATGTTCAGAGTGAGAGAAGCTAGAAAAAGTGTGGGAAGATGTCCTGGACTTATGCATTCAAAGACCCTGATGCTGCATGTACTTCCTGCAGGGTTGGCAGTTAACAAACGGAACAAAAGGAAAAGCCTTCATATTTAAAATTCCATCAAAACCCTTTCCATTCAGTTACTTTATCAGCAGTCAGGCAATGGCAGAGTTCTGTTTTGGTGTGTGCAGATAACTGCTTGTTGCTGGAATGTTTTTCAGTCATCAGGCATGCTTGGCAGCTGTGAACAGGTTAGAAGGGCAGGCTGCGCAGCCTCAGTTCCCCTCTCATGAGCTGAGCCTGTGTCCACACTACTCTATGTTGCCTTCTGTATGTAAACAAAGAGCTATTTTCACACTTCATTCACAAAATGGATTACATGCAGAATGAGACTGGGTAAAGGATCAATAACTGGGACAAAAGGGAGGCAGCTTCGAGGACACTGAATTAAAGTCACGAAGCTGTTACATCACAGGCAGAGAAAACAGGTTTAACACTTTCAGGAGGAAAAGATCTCAAGTGTGTGGAAAATTCGTTCCTAGGAGGTTACTTTTCATTGAGTATATGCATCACTTTCCCACTGACGTTCATTGTGGTTCCATGTATATAAATGCTGGAAAGATTTTGTGGTATTTCAGGATTTGAAATGATTGAATTCTCTTGGTGAATGTACTCTCTTGATGCCATGCCATTTTTTGAAGCTATGCTGTTTGCATTCTAGGAAATCCTTGTTCATGAGTGGATACTATTTTAAGCATTTCAGTGTTTGCATGATAGAGATATATTTCTGTTCTTAAATATGCCCAGTTGGCCATTGCACCTGCCCTTTGAGTCACTACAGAGATCAGAAACCATTAACAACAGAAGTTAGACTTACGTGATACTAATCTCCTGTTGTTTCTGGCAGTTATTCTGCAGCGTACTTAAAGGACATCTGTCTTTTAAGTAGTCATAATTATTTATCTTTTTTCTTCTTCTGAGGAATAAATCACAGCTTGTTTCCCATAATGCCAGATATATATTCCTAGTCTAGGGTGATTAGAAATGCAAATTGAGAGTCAGTAAAGCTTTATAATTTATTTTGCTATGGTAGCAGATGATATTTAAAATCAGTGTGCTAAGAAGAAACATTTGCTTAAAATGTGAGTAAGATGTGAACAAATTAGAAGAAAGGAGTATTCATTTCTCTTACTGGAATTTTCTTTTTCTTTTTTTTTTTTTTTTTTTTTTGAGACGGAGTTTCTCTCTTGTTACCCAGGCTGGAGTGCAATGGCATGATCTCGGCTCACCACAACCTCCGCCTCCTGGGTTCAGGCAATTCTTCTGCCTCAGCCTCCCGAGTAGCCGGGATTACAGGCACGTGCCACCGTGCCCAGCTAATTTTTTGTATTTTTAGTAGAGATGGGGTTTCACCATGTTGACCAGGATGGTCTCGATCTCTTGACCTCGTGATCCACCTGCCTCAGCCTCCCAAAGTGCTGGGATTACAGGTTTGAGCCACCACGCCCGGCCCCTTGAGCCACCGCGCCGGGCCCTGGAATTTTCTTACTGGGTCTGGGAAAAGGGGAAAACCTGCAGTGTTCATTTCTGATTTACTGTACTTTAAACCTGAGATCTAATGACAGGCAGGTTTGAAGTACGGCGAAGAACATAGGAAAAACTCAGTAACAATTAGTGTTTTCAGATTGCTTTATGGAAGCATACCAATGACTTTCTTACTAGAGTGTGATTTGCCTTTGGATTATCCATTAAAGGGATGGACAGAATTTAGGTGAATTTCTTATAGTAGTTGGTGGTTTTGTGAATACTATAAAAACAAGGGAAAAAGTTGGATAAAGCTGGTATGAAAAGCATAGATCTGTACCTTCGTAGCCTGAGGTGGGTGTCCTGGAGGCAGACCTCTGCTGGGAATAGTTTGATGTTGTAGATAATTAATTAAAGCCATTATGGGACGCTTTGTTTTCAATGGGCAGTGACATTTCTACAACTGTGCATACTGTTGTTGACTTTACTTTTATTTCTAAATGAAAGTACACTATATCTGAAGCTCTACATGAAAAAGAACACACACACACACACACACACATATCTGTATCTATAAAATTGCATATAAAGCTATAAAAACACTAGTGTGTTGTGGGGTCTGGTCTGTTGTATTGTAGAGGCAATAAATTTTCATGTAGAGCTCCAGAAATAATGTACTTTTGTTTAGGAATAAAAGTAAAGCCAGTTTTCTTTATCCAGCCTATCATTGATGGGCATTTGGGTTGGTTCCAAGTCTCTGCCAAGTCTCTGCTATTGTAAACAGTGCAGCAATAAACATACATGTGTATGTGTCTTTATAATAGAACGATTTATACTCCTTTGGGTATATACCCAGTAATGGGATTGCTAGGTCAAATGGAATTTCTATTTCTAGGTCCTTGAGGAATCGCCACACTGTCTTCCACAATGGTTGAACTAATTTACACTCCCACCAACAGTGTAAAAGTGTTCTTATTTCTCCACATCCTCTCCAGCATCTTTTATCTCCAGATTTTTTAATGATCACCGTTCTAAATGGCACATATACACCATGGAATACTATGCAGCCATAAAAAAGGATGAGTTCATGTACTTTGCAGGAACATGGATGAACCTGGAAACCATCATTTTCAGCAAACTGACAAAAGAACAGAAAACCAAACACCACATGTTCTCACTCATAAGGGGTTGTTGAACAATGAGGACACATGGACTCAGGGAGGGAAACATCACATACCAGGGCCTATTGTGGTGGTGAGGGGCCTAGGGGAGGGATAGCAGGGGTTGCGGGTATTGGGGAGGGATAACATTAGGAGAAATACCTAATGTAGATGACGGGGGGATGTATGCAGCAAACCACCATGGTGTGTGTGTACCTATGTAACAATCCTGCATGATCTGTACATCTAACCTGGAACTTAAATTATAATAAAAAAAACTGAAGTCAGTAACAAAATGCATAGTGGTAGAGATATTCCAAATTTATATATACAACAGTTAGATACATAAAATGAGTCCAACTGTATCTTTGCATTGTGTTAGTCACTGTAGTTCAAACTGTCTGTTTCTAGAAAAAGCAGCAATCAACAAATAGCAGGCAATTTCCCAGGTCAGAATCTGTCTAGGCTATTGACAGATACTGAGCAGAGATACCTAACTGATAAATACTAACCCTTTAAAATGTGTGTTTTATTTGTGTTTTCTTGAGAATATTAGCAGTCTTGAGGTTTTAAGCCATGGTAACAAAGAAAAAGTTAGGACTCAAATCATCTCTATTCTTATTTTTAAAAAGTTTTTGCTTCACTGTGGAAAATGCATCTTTAATCTGTACTGATAACTTTTAATAGGCATCAGTTGGGCACCCCATTAAACTAACAGTTTTAAAACGGTTTCCTTTCAGAACTAACATTTACATCCTAGGAAATCAATTAGGGTGTCTGGATTTTACATTTCCCTGGCAATCTTTGTTTGCAGTCATTTCTGAGTGGCCAACCTACCATAGCAAATCTCAGAGGTGCAAATCTCCTGGAAGAAGTGTAAATGCCACAAGTTTACTTGGAAAAATGGAAAAATAGGACTTATTTCATATAGCTACTGAACACTTAAAACTGCATAAAGCACAGGAAGTACTTTTGGTGTGTAGGAATGTGTGGTGTTAGAGAACTACAAACATTGTTCTGAAAATTTCCCCGGTAGTGGTGAATTATATGAGACCACGTCCATCTAAGGACGGCTTGTTTAACTAACCTGTGGTTCTGGGGCTCATTCAAACACTCTTAAACAAAATAAAGGGAATGGATGTAATAACTTCTTTATGGAAAGGCCATAAAAGCTACAGGGCCATGTAAACAAATTGGGTCATTTACTAGATGTTTAAGTGATAGATTTGCAGTCCAAATATAGGGGTGTGTATTATGTTTTATAGGGTGGTAGCCATGTTCTACTTTGAGTACGAGGTTGCAAGCTTGTTTTTGTTTACTTGTTTTTTTCAAGTGCATGGAAATCCATTATTGCTCTTTTTGTATTTGCAATTGGAAAGCATACCTAAAATTTTGAGCAATCACATTTATAAATCTGTTCAACTTTGAGAAATGGTTAGAAACTCATGTGTGAAGATTGAATTGATCTGATTTCTGGTAGCATTAGGTTCTTTTAAAGGAAAATAAGACGATTGAAATAGAAATTTTCCTTCTGGGCTCAGACATGTCTAAACTAATTGTAAAATAATTGTTCTGACTTACAAGAGTCAATTCGTAACTACAACTATGTAAAGTAAAAAATCTAACAACAGTCAGGATTTATAGTTACTGTAACTCTGCCAGTCTTATAATAAACCTGCTATTATAACCACCCTAGTGCGAAATTCATTTGTCTTACTTAAGAAGTGGGCAATAAGTTCTATCCGAGTTATCTTGTTTTTAGCAGAGCAACGTTATTGTGTTAGGATATTCATTTACCTTTTCTGAAATTGGGTGTGATGATTGTGCCAAAATCGTTCAATGAAGGGGAGTTGAGTGGGTGGATATATAAAAATGTGTTGTGTTACCCATTAATGGTAATGACAACTGGCAATGGGAGCTAGAAATCAACTTGGAAATTGAAGTAAGCACAGGAAACTAAATAATTTTTATGTTGATACCATAACATTTATTCATTCTGTATCTTCTGTCAATCATGGTTGGCTCATTTGGCCTTAAAGGAAGTGATTGTGAAAGAAATCCTTAGTAAAAATCAATGAGCCTTTCTTAGTTTTGAAAACTGATGGCATTATAACATACTGGCAACTTTTAAGTGTTACTGCTGGAAGTTTGGCAGCGGAAATAATTGCTTCAGCTTCACGGGCTTAAAAAACAACGGACAATGGTGGATATTATAGTTTCTGTGTAATGTGTGGCTGGTTATTTCCTTTTTTTTAAATGAGTAACTTGATGGCCTTAAGTCTATGAAGAAACCTAAGACCTGCATTTAAACTGGATTTTCTGTGATCTTGAAAACAATTCACATCTTTGTGCCTTAGGTATCTGCCTGAAGCTGAGGCATTGTGGAAGATGCAAAGTGAAATTAGACTTAGTGACTGCCTTCAAGTAGTTTACAGTTAAAGGGAGAGATAAGACATGCAGTTAGGTATATTAGGTAATAAAAAGTGATAGTATCATTTTTGGTGGGAATTCAGAGAAAGGCAAGATTATTTAGCTGAGCCATTAGAAAAGGCTGAAAAAAGTTGTTAGGAGATATATATACATTTTGAACAAAGGGGCCAGGAAAGTGAGCGTCATTTGGACATGGGGAATCAATGGCGGGGTAGGATTTTAGGAGTTGGGAACCTGGTGGATAGATATGCACAGTAAGGAAGTTGGGAAATTCATGCAGTCTAAAGTGTAGTTTGTTTTGAGGGAGACCTCCGAAGTACGTTCAGTGGGAAGGTCACTGGAAATAGGATGCACAAAGGGAGGAAAATTGATATATGACTTGGGCTTGAGTAAATAGAAGAGTAATTCTTTATGCCTCATGTGAACTCCATTATTGACCCTCCTGTCGAAGCTATGTGGGCAGCCAAATTATGAATTAAATCTGATTCCTAATGGTATATAAAAGGTAGGAACAGAATGAAGGTTGCTGAACAGTGAAGAATAAGGTCAAAAGGAAAAGGAAGTCTCACAGGAAGAAATCCACTGAAGAGGAAGTCATGAAGGGATCAGTGCAGTCACAATGCAGGTAGTGAAGGATGAGAAGAATGGAGAGAGAAAATTCACAGAAATGGACCCATATGATAAAATACAGCAGAGACTGAAGGAAATGAAGACCAATGAGCAGCCTAGGATTTTTCCATGTTGACAGAAAGAAAAAAATCTTCAGTGTAATAAACGATGTAGAAGGATGGATGTGGAGTAAAGGAAGTGAGACATCAAGTTTTTTTAATTAATTTTTTTTTTATTTTTTGAGATGGAGTTTTGCTCTGTCTCCCAGGCTGGAGTGCAATGATATGATCTCTGCTCACCGCAACCTCCGCCTCCCAGGTCCAAGCGATTCTCCTGCCTAAGCCTCCCAAGTACCTGGGATTACAGGCATGTGCCACCATGCCCGGCTACTTTTATATTTTTAGTAGACATGGGGTTTCTCCACATTGGTCAGGCTGGTCTTAAACTTCTGACCTCAGGTGATCTGCCTCCCAAAGTGCTAGAATCACAGGTGGTGAGCCATTGCACCCCTCCGTACATTACGTTTTTAAGAGAGAAGGAGATAGTGGTTCCAGGAAGGAAACATGTTTTGTTTCTTTGCTTATTTTGGAGGTTTGGGAGAGAGTCAGAGTAGAGGAAAAGATTAAATGTGTAGCAAGAAACAAGCCTTCTATTTTAGAAAGTTCTCGTGCAGTTGATATTGGAACACAGGTGAAATAACTGTAGAGCTATTAAACCACATACCAAATAATCACAATAAGAATGGAGCCTATTTGGTGGGAAGGTAGGTATTAAGTTTTGGAGGAAGTGATCCTTGAGATAATTTTTGAAGGGAGTGAGAGGAGATGCAAGGGCTAATTTACCAGTGGTTTATCCAATGGAGTTGGATAAACTGCTGTAGTGTCATTTTAGTCCAACATTTCAGTCCAGCAGAATGACTAAAGTAGAGGTATATAATACAGGAGAGAAATACAACAGAAGTAGGTGTTTTTGCCTGGCCAGTCCATCAAGAAGAAAAATGAGATGATATGTCTGAGATATGGAGATGAAGCAAAGAGTGGGGTTGGTAAGCTAAGAAGGTTCATGAATGCTGTGGGAGAAGTGGAATCAAATGTACCAAACACTGGTAATTGGGTGGGGAGTGACATGTGGAAAATGCATATTAAAAACATACATCCAAACCGGAACTAGCAAGAACTTTTCACCGATAAAAAGCTTTAGAGATGTAAAAAGAACAGTGGAAATTCAAATTTAATGGCCACTTTAACAACCATTACTTTATTTTTTTGGCTTTGATGCCCTTATAAGTGGGACCTCAGAAATCGTAAAAGACAGAGAGAAACCCACTACAAGTCTGCCTGGGTCCTTGATGTGGAATTTCTAGTGTCTGTTGCAACCACTAAACAAATGTGTTGTTTTTACAGTTATTAAAGCCACATAGAAAGTTGCTGGGGTGGGTCCAAGTTGTAGCACGTTTGCTCAAGAGAACATATACCTTAGCATGCGTGTTCCGCACCGTCGAAAGAGGGCTGTTTTCTGTGTGCATTTGCAGAGTAGGGCTTGTGTGTATTGTTATCATGGGAAAGCCCGTTTTATGTCTCCATAATCACTGGCAACATGGACCTGGAACTAGTCTGTTGGATAACTATGACCCTTGGGTCACGATCAAAACATGAATTTATTTTTGTTGTTTCTAAATTTTACTGAGAGGAGGAAATCTTCCTACCCTAGAATGAATATTCCTGTAAGACCATGGCCTTTCAGCTCACTCTTAAGTGACACAGAGTTCTAGAGTAACTTCTAATATAAGCACTCTTACACTTCAGAAACAAACATGCCTAGTAATTTGAAATAGTTAAAACCCCAAATGTGATAGCATTGCATCTCTTCACTGCCTACCTAGCCTGCTTCTATCTGGAGCCTGGGGTGGGAGAGGGAATGGAATGGACAGGGCAGGATCTTTGATGTGTCCAAGGGGATTCGACATTCATAGAACAGCTTCTTGCCGTTTTTCTTAAAAATATGCATATGGAAGATGTCTATCTTATTGCTGCTTTGATGTCCTGGTACCTATCTTATGGAAACCTCAGTTCCATTGGAACATCCAATAATATGTATATTTAGGGGACTTAATATTTCTCCTAATCTGGGTTGCTCTTAGCACTCCAAGTCTGAGAAAGCAACTTAAACTAATAGATTTTGTCCTGCTAACTATTATTTCTTCACAACATTTCAAAATATATAATACAGTTTGTTAAATAAGCATGGAATTATTATCAAACTCATAAGTAAATATTAACATTGCTATTTTTTTGTAAAATAGTTATCTCTACATTTGTAAATTTCTGCATTCTCACTGACTTCCCAAACCAGGTGCTGGTTACCTATGACCCAAACTGTGGCAAAGTGTTCTTATTCTTCCTTCTATGACTCAGGCTTTTCCCATGACTTGTCACCCACAATCGATCATTTACAGAGATTAATGTCAGATAATCTTATGATAGAGTCTGGTTGTGTCTGCTCTAGTCAAGCTTGGATTGGTGCTTCCCGAACTGTAATATACGTACAAATCACCTTATTAAAATTCAGATTCTAATTTAGTAGGTCTTGAGTGGGACCTAAAAATTTGCATTTTAGCCATCTCACAGGTGTTGCTATTGTCATTGGTCTGAGGACCAAACTTTGAGTAAGGAGAGTCTACATTGCTGTTCTCTATGTCTACTGTGCTGTCACCCTAGTCTTCTGACACAAATATTATGCAGAACTGACGTCTGCTCACCCCAGAGATCTGTATTTTCCTGACTTTGTCTATTACTCTGCCAACTCTTTCAACCAGTAAATTAATGAAATCCAATACACAAAAATGCTTGTTGTTCTGACTACTATATCTCATTCTGAAAACAGGTAAACAAAAATGTCTTTGTGTGCTTGATGTTGTTTGTGATACACTAGGCATATGCTTAGAATGCCCAAGGACCCAGGGATGTTCTGCTTGTGGGTCAGGAAGGGTTTCTCATTGGGCTGTTATTAAGTTGGGTCTTTAAGGATAAATAATTCACCAGAAAAAGAAGAGAGTGTTCTAAGCAGAAGGTGTAGACTTGTGAGAGAGCACAAAGCCTGTTCAAAGATGAACTGTTTTTGGTGAGAAACAGGATTGAAAAATTATTCATTAATTGTGAAGGGCTCTGTCTGACATACTAAGAGCACGTTTGGATGCAAACTTGTCGGATGCTACAGCACCACTGAAGGACCTTAGCTGATGGGTAATGTATATAGCCTTCTGCGTCAATTCCTAATAAGAAGGGTGTGTCTTCATTTATGCTCATATTCTTACACCTATAACAGATAACAATTCTTAAATTAATCAGCTTTGATTTTTGTTTTTTAAATGTATTTACATTTTTCATCTTATTGTTTTATCAGCAAATAGTGTTTTTCCCAGGTTTATTGAGTATAGCTGACAATTAAAAACTGAATATGTTTACCATATAAAATGGAATGTTTTGATATATGCATATATTGCAAAAGGATTACTGCAAACCAACTGATCAATTTATCCATCACTTCACACAGGTATCTTTTTTTTTTCATGATGAAAATATTTAAGACCTGCTCTCTTAACAAATTTTAAATATATAGTTGTTTTCTTTCCAAAATAAAAGTAACTCAGGATAATTGTAAAGGGCAGAGAAGCTAGATACTGGGACAGTAGTTTGAAGGCGTTTGCAGCAGTTCAGATGCCAGATAGTGAGAAAATAGCCAAATAAGTTAGTGTCTGGGATGTGGAATGCAAAGGAACAACATCTCTCCTTCATGCTGCATGCTCAAAGCCAACATGGATTAAAGGCCCGGTCTGACTGGTCCCCTCTCTGCCCCATAAAGCCTCTCTTTCTTTCAGACTGGTATGCCTGCCTTCTCTAAACTCGCAGAATAGTGCAGAATTTCTACCTTGGATTCTAATTATATATGTGTTTTAATCTCCCATAATTTTCAAGTGTCAAAGAATAAAATGTTGAATAATCTTTAACCTAGTTTCCCACTGGATGGCGGATCCTTTAAGTGAAGTGAAAACAGCCCACTTAGACCCAACACAGCTTGTTCTGCTGGAGTGTTGGCATCTGGTGTCATAAATCATCACTGATGGGCTCTAAAGGAGTCATATGCCTTATTTCACAGCTGAGGGATGCATCTCATGTCTGGCTTCATTTTGAGGAACTAAAAGGGGATAACTGGAGAGTCTCAATCTTTTTGCTTAGATTGAATAAAATAAATGCACAAAGAACCTGATTGGCAAAATTATAATGATGACTGCTTAGAATGTTATTTCCTCAATAAGAAAAAGAAGTGTATCATTTCAAGGAAATTTATTTTTAAACAGGGAACTTTAGGATAAAGTTTTATTGCAATCAATTTATTATAGAGAAGTCATGACCACTGAAAGTTCATTTTCAGTAATTTTGACGTATTTTTTGTTTTAGATTATTCCCCTTTTGCTCTTTCTAGTTAACATAAGATATAACTCATGTGCTTTCTTATTTTTAGTTTGTTTTTCTTTTTTACTTTGAGGTTTTGAGATTGACAACTGTGATTTATCCCAGGGAAGGCAAAAATCTTGAAAAAGTTATTCTTTTAGAAAGTCACAAACATAATTTTTTTTCTTGTAAATAAAGTTGATTTTTTTCAGCTCTGATCCTATGAGATTATGGGCAGGACTAAGTGGTCCTTAGTTCTGGCAAGTGGACAAAACAGAAGCAGACCCTGGAGAGAGAGTTCAGAATCCATGGCAGTCAGCACATGTTTGGGATGCCAATATTTACGGTGTCACGACAAAATTAAAGCCACACAACCCTCTGCTATTTACATTAAGTATGGTGCCCAGACAGCACAAGTTTATGCCCATGTTTCCCAGTAAGTTTAAGGCAATACAAATATTCAGTACCCCTAGAGACCAGACTACTTATTTTCCTGTTCATTTTGTTTCTCTCTATGAGGCAGAGTGAATTGTCTTAATTTATATCCATATTTTAAGTCAGCCAGAATAAGAAGGGATGGAATTTAGCGAGGATAGAGCCTGGTTTTGTGCTTTTATATGTAATGTATTGAGGCCATTGTGTCCTGGTATTCTCAGTTCCTGAGCTGGGGTGAGTTAGATGTACTGATTATTGATACTGAACATAGACTGCTTCTTAGATGGGTAAATCTCAACCTTCATATCTTATGTCTTATGCTCTTAGAGAACCTAGGTTTCACCACTTTGGTCAAAAATAGGCACACACACTTTTGGTAAGAAGACATATTTTATGTCTTTTTATAGCAACTTTTAAAGTTTGCCATCTGGTAAAATTTTAAGAACAATGAAGTTTCATAACCACTGTTGAGAGTACATCTCTTTTTTCTCTGCTTTTTCAAGACAATGATATCTAGTAATTTAAATTATGGTAACATTGTCATGCACGTATACAGAAATATAAGTGAGAAAGATAATAGAAAAACCACACAGCACATCACATTTGCTGAATGTGAACGCCTTCTTAATGAACCTTTTTAGAATCCCAGACTCCTGATTCCTTCTGATGGTACCACCATTTGACTTTAGTCTAGAAAACAATTTGGACAATAACCAGTTTGCTAGGTGTCTTTAGTAGGTTGGCTGTTTGATTTGGCTCTTTGAGAGACGGTCCTATATCTCTGTCAAGGGAAAAGTTTTTCAAAACAATTGGTGACTTGAAAGTGAGGAATTTTTTTGTGCAAAGAGGGAGGCTTTCTCCTATACAGGATAAAAGACGTTTTGGAAGAGTAACTCCCATGTAAGCAAATGAAGCCTGACTGTGTAAATCTTTTTACTTAGGTATAGAATCGAAGACATTTAAGAAGTTGTTTTATTTTTTGAGTTCAGCAATTTAAACGTTGCGCTTAGGCTTTTTGTTGGTACTCCAAACATCTTATTAAGATTTCCCTTGACGTTTTCATAAAAAGATAAAATTCATTGTTTCATTTGTAAATAACTGTCTTAAGCCTAGATAAAAGAGAAAACAAACTTTCCTGCACTGTATTCTTTCAGATGAATTATTCTATGTTTTATGCCCCGAATTTGATAATGATCACAGATTTTTCACTGATCTTTTTATGTCTAATTTTGTGGCTTGAAAAATAAAAATGCTATACAGATTACTTCAGGTGTTAAATCCTGTGCAGATTACTAAACAATACCAAGGAAATGTACTTGGTGTTACTAGAAGATTGAGGAAGATTACTGGCTTTTTCAGTCCATTCGTAGATCAATTTGTTAAATGTTTAGTGCTGGGAATCTCATTTATCAGGAAATATCTTAGGCAGTGGGGAGAATTGGCCTCTGCTATTTACATTCTAGCCTAATTGCCAAAATTGATTTTCACATTTTGTACGTGACTTAGCATGTGACTTAGCACTTTGTGCTGCAGTAGATACCAGGTTAAAGCATAGTTTATATCTTAAAACACTAATAGATTTTGTTTCAATGCTGCCAATAATTTCAGTGAGTAACAAAAAAAAAATACTTTCATTAAAATGTTCTTAATGATTTCTGTTTGATTTTTTACATAGTGATAAATGTTGGCATTTACCTCAGTGGTTTAATGACAACACATAAGTATTACATTTTGAAGAAACTTGGTAGTATCACTGTATGTCAGTGTGTAATAGCTAACCTATAATGTAGCTAACTCCATCGTTGCTTTGTGACTTGAAATTCTTTGTTTCTGACTGTCTCATGACTTCTTTATTTTTTTTATTTATTTTTTTTTTTTGAGACGGAGTTTCGCTCTTGTTACCCAGGCTGGAGTGCAATGGCGCAATCTCGGCTCACCGCAACCTCTGCCTCCTGGGTTCAGGCAATTCTCCTGCCCAGCCTCCCGAGTAGCTGAGATTACAGGCACGCACCACCGTGCCCAGCTAATTTTTTGTATTTTTAGTAGAGACGGGGTTTCACCATGTTGACCAGGATGGTCTCGATCTCTCGACCTCGTGATCCACCCGTCTCGGCCTCCCAAAGTGCGGGGATTACAGGCTCGAGCCACCGCGCCCGGCCCTCGTGACTTCTTTAAATGCAAAGAGGATATTGGCAGAATCAGGTATGTAGCAAAAGCTCTAGAAATAAAGTTTTGATTATTTGAAACAGTAGTATTTTAAAATCCAGCAGATGCATCCCTTTGCCTAAATATGTTACATCTTATGCTATAAAAAGGACACATTTTGTTTCATTTCATTGTACATATTAAAACAGGTTATACCCCAAATAAGATAATGTGACTAAGATAATATGACTAGTTGTCAATGTCCTAATTTTCGGGAGGGAAGTCTGAAGCAGAAGAATATCTTTGGAAGAAGAATTTTTTTTTTCCTATTTAGGAATTTACTGGAAGTTTCTTTACTCCTAAAATTTATGCTTGAAATGGCTTGGAGTTTTTAAGTGTGTAGCATATTGGGGGCTGAGTGTATCTGTGGGTTTAGCAAAGACTTAATTTGATCCCTTCTGCAATAAAGACTTCCAAAGAAAGCCAGGATTTCTTTTTTTTTTTCTATCAGATAGAGTGGATGTTCAGGCTCAGATTTTAGCTAAATTAAGAAAGACCTTTCTCTATCCAGAACAGTATCACAAAATTAAGACTAGCTCTGGAAGAGAGGCAGGGTGTGCCTTCTTTTCATTGTCACACATCATTTGAATTATGTTTATAGATTTGTATCATGACCTCGAACATGAAGACACTCAGAAGTCCTGATTAATTTCTGTCCCGTGCATCAGTCTCAAAGGGGAGACATGCCTTTGTCAGCAAACCATTCTGTAAGAAACAAAAATATTAAAACTCCACAATCACAAGTTGGATGGTCAATAGTGGTTTCAAAATTGTTCTAAAAAATTGATCTGGCATATTTATAAGCAACAATATATAAATACAGGAACATGTATATTATGAATTTACTTTAAACTTTTTGCCTACATTGGTTATAAAGAGAATGAAACCTCACAATGAAATCTGATTGCATAAATCTAAATACTATGTTGCTGCATAGTTTTTTGGAAGACAGCATTGTTTTATGAAGTCACTGGAATGTAAGATATATGAAGCCAGAAATTTTAGTTGTTGTTATTGGAGGTTTATTTATTTTTCCCTTCTCACTGCTTTATCTTCAGGATCTAGAACCTTGCTTGGTAGGCAGTAGGTACTCAAATTTTATTTGTTTAGTGAATGAAGAGAAGAGTGTAAGAAGCATCTACTTCTGGAGATAAAATACAGTGAGATGAAAGAAAAGTGTATATTTTCCTTTCTCCCTGTTTAGGTTATAAACTGTCATATCAGTAGTGCCTAGATCAGGGCTTGGTAGTTACTCTGAAATTGAAAGAATCAATAAGTGAATTTTTACATTTATAAAAATGTGCACTGCTGATTTTGTTATATCAGTTGTCATTTAATGTTGCTCTTTTTGCCAACTTCTAGCCAATTTATTTCACAATTTATAGCAATTCAGCAATTATAAATATTTTGAAGTTCTGTGTATTTGTGAGTGTAAATAGCTATTTTTCAATATAACACCGCTTTCAAGTTGCTTACTGAACTATAATGGAGAAGAAAAAAATGAACTTTCCCTCTACCTGTTAGGTTTAGAAGTTGGGGCCTGCAAATTAAACTGACAAAAGAAAGAGTAACAAGAGAAAAGGCATATTAATTTTATTAATTTTTAAAATTTTATTTGCGTAAGGGCTTCAAAGTAAGGATGTGAAAATCTTAAAAAGCAGTTAGGCTTGGGATGTTCCATACCACTTTAGCAAATGATGATGAATTGTGAAGGAGTGACTACACAAAGGAAAGGGGATTTGAGCTTCTACCCAGTGAAGTTTGGGCAAGTGACTAAAAACATGGAGAAACTGATATTATTACTGAATCATAATAGATACTATTATTTTAGTAGGCCATTTTAGTTAAGTCTCTTATACAGTCTCATTCCAGGGCCAGCTCTTTGTCTATGAAGCGTCACTTTCCTTATCCTGGAATGGAGGGAAAGGGGCATTGATGTCCCCTTCAAAAAGGAAAATTTATGTACTACTTTTAGACAGATAACTGAGAACAGAGAACTTTTCCTGAATCTGTTTATTCTCATTTGTCTTCAGCTCAAAATAATTCTTATGCCAAAAAGGCATCTTTTAGGGTCTCATATTCTAACCCTCTTCATAATCATTGATTAAAACATTTGACTGTTTCTGATAGCATATATAGTATAAGAAAGACATCATAGGTAGTGCTGGTAGTTGTTGGACATACTGGTGCTTCTGTCCCTTTGAGTGAAGGTACTTTTATTTTCTGTTAAGCTTACTGATTTTCCTGAAGTTACAAATATATGTGATCAAATTCTTAACAAATATATGTGATCCAAGTTACAAATATATGTGATCCAATTCTTAACAGCTTCTGCCAGGACTGACCCTCTATCATCTCAGGTGTGTCCTCAAGGGGACATCAGGGAAGGCGAAAGCATTCTGTTTTCTAATTTGTGCTGCACTTGATTTCCATAGAAAGTCAAAGGTCATTCTAGTAATATACACTTAGGAAATGTGAAGTGTTATGACTCATTTTATTTTGGCTTTGCACAGTGTAGAAACTGTCTTGGCTAGGAAGAAATTCCTTTTCAAACTAGCAGCCCTCCCCAAACAATTCTCTTCCCTTCTGAATAGGTAGTTCTCTCTTTGCACAGGCATTCTTCTGGGCTTAGCGGCTCTGTAACCTCCTAACCCTTCATTAATAATTTCCTGAGGCCAGTTTGTTATAAAGAAATATTGCAACACAGACAGTGTGTGAGCGAGAGAAAGACACACACACACACACACACACACACACACACACAGACAACTTTTTAATGAACAACTAGAATGGTATTAATGCTCTGGAAGAAATGAAAAAAGTGCACATTAGACTTTTTCCTCATTAGTTTGCATGTTAATCCAGTAGATCACCCTCTAGAAGGTAATGAATGGTTTTCAACTTTTCTCCATTATTCAGAATAAATGGCTCATTTCTATATTGTAAACATATTTAAATGTTTTGAGTATTTAAAAGAATAATCATGAATCTTTCAAAGACTTCTTAATAGTGGGAGGTCATTGATGAGTAAATTTATCTCTTTTTGGTTCTTAACAAAAGAGGTAGTCTCTTTTTTCTTGAAGAAATCAAGAAACTGGATGTGTTCAGAGATGGACATTTGGGCTTTCCCTCTCCTGCACCATCATCCTTTCTCACCTTTCTCATATTTCAGCGGCACAGGACCTCGGTGAATTTCACACTGGGCCTGGTCCTGTGGCTAGCCAGTAAAGTAATAAACCTCCCATAAGAAATGCTGTGAATTATACAGAGCTGCCATTACTCGGGTGATACAGGGCAATGATCAAAATGCTGTCTCCACGGGACAATGCTCACAGTCTAATGTTAAGTAAAAAAGCAGGGTGAAAATAAGATTTTAAATATTTTTATGTATGTCCCCGTAAATATTAGTATGTATGTAGAAGAATAGAATTAAATATACACTAAGTATTTCAAGTATTTCATCTATAAAGGCTGTAGGGAAGCAGTGGGGATGTTGATGTTTTTCTTTCTCAAATACATAGTATTTTCCAAATTTCCTATTAGTAAACTTATATTACTACTATATTAGAAACAATGCTGGGCTAATTCCTTAAACCTGATTTACAGAGAGTTCAGGGAGAGCAAATACACATAGCATTTTCTCCTATTCTAACGGAAAGCACCTTAAATGCTAAGACCTGTTTTTAGAAGGCTAGGAGGTGGCATTTCCAAAGGTGGCCCTTCAGCCTTAAGACCTAAAATTGGGTCTTAATTTTATGCCATAGCTCGATGTGGATGCAGTCAAAGTGGCCGCTGCAGTCGGTGCAGGAAGGCCATCACAACAATTATCTCTGCTGTTTTTGGCACTTTATAAGAAATGTTGTTTTCACAAGACCTAAGAGTTTTGTCTGGGAAGAAAGGAGATAGCTGCCAACATTTGGCACCATATGGGGTTTCGTCTTTGCCTTTTTTTTTTTAGCTTAGTGTGTAGTCTGTGCATCTGTTCTTAAGCCTTAAAGATCAAGACAATACTGTGGGAGGTTTTTTCTTTTAGTACACTTGTTGGAAACATCTGGAACATGCCATTAGGTTGCACACCATGGACTTCATTTAGAGATGAGTGTGTGAGATAAAAACCATGGAGAAAAATCCCTGCCTTTGCAGCGGCATTCTGTGGCACACCATCCACAGTATGTATAGACTCTTGCTATTCACATATTTTAAGACTAGCAGAGTGAGAAACTGTAAATTAATTTCCCTGTCTAGGCACAGTCTATTTGGTAGCTATACCAGAACCTGTTCCTTATTGAACTCAGGCAGTTTCTGATTTCGTTGCTACTTTGCTTTGACCCTAGGGCTGCACATTCACACTCTCTACAGTATATGGACATCATAGTCATTGTAGAATATTTTGCCCTAGGGAATACTATTTATTCGGGTTTTGGAGGAAACACTGCAGCGTGTGCTTACGACACTATACTGAATCAAAGGTTCAGTTTAAAGGATTGAGGGGAAAAGGCTGACAGTGACCATCTTGTTTCTTAGACCTCTTTTTGCCGTTATATCTCAACTAAGGCAGTTATTTTGTGGTATCACCTCTCATTGGTCTACAAATAAATAAAGAAATAAGCAACAAATAAATAAACAAGGTAGCAAAACCACACAGTTTTATTGCCTGAATTTTATTTTTTCTTGTTGCTGTATCTTTCATTGCCATCCTTTATTTTGATGTTTAGTTAGTACAATTCCATGTTTCAAATGAAAACTATTATCTGCAGAGTCTAGAATCCCTGAGAGTGCATTAAGTAGGCCATATCAGGGCAGAACTCTAAATGAAGTGTTTTGAGTAGGAAAGTAAATTTGGAGTCTTTTGAGTAGCGAAATAAGTGCTAACGTAACCCTCTGTGTAACCTGCAGTGGATCCATCCATAGCAGAGGGTTATGAACCACAGCTGTTCATACAGACAGATCCTGAATAAGAGATGGCTGGTCACGGGGCTTGTGTGCTTTCCTGCATTTGGTGTCTTATACTGTTTACTTCCTAGGAGCTAGAATCCCAGGAGATGGGAGGACGATCTCTTCGGTCCATTCTGCTGACCTCCCTTCTTTATGCCATTTGAGGTTTGTAAGGTTGACTCATTAACATTCCTCTACTAGGATGGCTGAGCAGAGAGATACCCATTTCTGCTTCCAACCTTCTTAACACTGAAACTGAGAGTTTTCTGTTCCTCCATTCTTTTCACTGGAGTAGCATTAAAAATTATTTCAAGCATTCCTAAATAAATTGAATGATGTGTTCTTAACTGCTTTTGGTCTGTAAATTTTCAAGGGTAAGAAAGTCTTTAAACATATGAAAACATGAACTGGGAGTGATTTAGATACTGTCCTGCATAGCCCTCTCCTTCTGGTATAAATGAGGTCATTTTCTAGTCATGTATGTTGTTGGCAGCAAGACTAGAACACAAGTCTAGTCCTGGGCTCTGTCTTTTTTATCATGACATGTCTTTCACTTCCTGTGATCTTGATGATAAATAGGTGAGCTCTGGAAAGATAGTAGCTCTTCCTTCGGGGACCCTGGCAAATTTGAGCTCACTATTACCTCAGAAAAGGCGTTGTTGTTTAAAATCAAACGTAATTTCTAATGCCATGCTCACTCAATGAAATAATACCAAGGCTGTTTTTCATTACAAAGGTGAAAACCTCACTGTAGCACGCTGGTGTATAATTTTTATTGATAAATGAAATCATATTGGATGAAATATTATATAGTATTAAAGTTGGTTGGTTGCTTTTTCTAATTTATACTTTTTATATTTCAGGTTCCATACACTGTGAAACCAAAGCTATTATTTTTGCCTCAATTTGATAATGTAGTCCATATTCTACGTGGTGGATAAGGAAATATTTCATCATTTACCTTAAATTTCTTGATTTTTTTTAAAGCTGTTTCCTCTCTTTCTTATCTGTCAGATGTGAATAATACTAACAACTAGTACTTTCTGTAGGACTCACAGTTCTTTCTGCATATTACATAGGCTGTTTTTAATAGGCAAGACATAACCTACTTTTATTCAGTTTTTTCATAAATGTAGTAAATGTTATATAGTTTACAAGAAGATATATCAAGGCTAAAGCATCTTGTTGGCATGATAACTATTGCCAGATCAAATATGGGAAGAGGAAGGATGTGAATTCTGACTTCTTAGTTCCAGTAGTTGATTTGGATCAGATGTGATCACCTCGTGGCAGCAAAGGGCTGAAAGCCTTCTGATAACGAGCCTGGTGATTTAGGAGTCAGATTGGGCTCATGAGTGTAAATTAGAGAGAGTGGTACAATGTCAGATATTTTTCAGAGAGAATTGAAACTAAACTGCTGAGTCTGTGTGGTCATTAAAATTCCCAAGGTGCTTTTTGCAAGATTATGAGTTTTTAGCCAGCATCCTGGCCAAATGAATAATTGCTCTGCCAGACGCTCCAGCAATTTCATTTGTACAAGGTCATTGCATCCACTTCCTGAGCTAAACTGTCACATTAAGGGAGAGTAGCATCTTTGAGAGAGAATGATCTCTTAAATTAACGAAATCATTTGCCCCCCTGCTTTGGGAAAAGAGATAGTTACTTAGCATCTATAAACTGGAGCTATAGTTTTTCTGTGTTTTTTCTTTTTTCTTATAAATCTTTGGGCTTTGGTTTAGACTTCTTTCTGTCCAGAAGGAAACATATTGGTGTTGTGAATTTTCCCTACTGATTTTATATATATATATATAATATAATATATATATAATATAATATATATATGTACACACACATATATATAGTATATATATATTTATATACTGATTTTATATATATAGTATATATATTTCAAAATATTAAGATATATGTATCTCTTGAGTATCTATATATAAATATATAGATATAAGTATATTTATAAATATATATTAAGAGTATATGCTACATATATATTTCAAAATATTAAGAGATATCTATAAAATCTATTAACTACTAGTTGGCATTTATGACATATGCAGCAAGATACTAGTCACAGATGAAAACGCAATGAGCAGAATGTACAAAACTTGTGGTCTCCTAGAGTTTACATTTCTACTGAGGGGAGAAAAAAGGGCAAGTAACATAAATAAGTAAACTATTAGCATAATAGAAAGTGGTCAGTGCTGTGATTTTGGAGTTAGGCAGTGTGGGAATAGTGCATGCTGTTGCATTTTGAAATAAGTCACCGAGGGCCGACTGAGAAGGTGACTTTGAGCACGGAGCTTGCGGAGATGGTGAAGAAGGCCTTCACAGGCAGGGTCAAGGGGAGAGGCAAAGGCCTTGGGTCAGAATGTGCCTAGCAGGATTGAGCATCAGCAAGAAGGATTGTGTTCTGGAGAGGGGCAAGTAGATGAGTGATGAATTTTATATAGAGACGATTATTTCTGCGGAGTGAAAATAGCTTTATGGGAGCAAGGGAGCAGAGTAAAGTAGGTAAGTGGTCAGGTCTGGGATTTATTCTGAAATGAGAGCTGTTGGCATTTGCTGGCAGACTGGAAATTGGGAGTTGAGAATGGATTGTCAGGTGCAAGGCTGAAGGTGTGACCTGTGGGTCTTGGCAGGCATTTTTGTCTTTCACATGCAGTTTTTGTTTGAAAGTCTTCAAGCTACTTGTTAGTTGCCCTACTTCAGTAGCAGTGGACACATGAATTGATTGTGACAGTGAACGCATATAAGAGATACACATTGGTGATGGATTTTATTTTTCCTTTTTAATCATAAGAAATCAGAGGCAGAGGCGAGAGGATCACGAGGTCAAGAAATCAAGACCATCCTCGCCAATATGGTGAAACCTTGTCTCTTCTAAAAATACAAAAATTAGCTGGGCGTGGTGACAAGTGCCTGTAGTCACAGCTACCTGGGAGGCTGAGGCAGGAGAATCGCTTGAACTTGGGAGGTGGAGGTTGCAGTGAGCCGAGATCACGCCACTGTACTCCAGCCTGGTGCCTAGTGACGGAGTGAGACTCTGTCTCCAAAAAAAAAAAAAAAAAAAATCAATAGAAGAGAAAAAAGCAAACATTGCATTGATGTGGAAGGATATAACTTATGCCTAGTGGAAGGAAGACAGACCCTTTTTTTATAGAGGAAGCTGTACCAGAAAAAAGAATTCCATTTAATAATAAATCTAGCTAACACATATTGAGTGCTTACTATCTCCTAGACATACATGCAAGCCCTCAACATATATCAATACTTTTAATGCTCACAGAAAACAATTGAGTGAAATTAGTAGCATTATTCCTGATCTAAAGAGAATTTAAGCCACAAGGCTAAGGCCAGGTGGTTTTCAACAAAGGCAGTTGGCTCCATGGCAGATGCCCTTAATCATTACAGTGCCTCTAATAGCCACTTATTTTGTTAAAACTATAGCTCTAATGTGGCTAGGTGCTGAGCAGACCTGCTCAGTTTACAGTTTCATATCTTAAATGTAAACAAGGCAACGAGAGTTCTTAAATACCTTGGAATTTATTCTTACACTATGTATTTGTTTTAAGGGAAAGCCTGGAAGTTTGGGATGAGGAAAATCCATAGTGAAAAAGGCAGAGTGAGAAAATATGGCTTAAAGAAATTGGGTTTCAATCCTGGTTTATTCACTTTTTAGTTACATGATCTTGACTTCACCACTTAACCCTTCTGAGCACTTAATTCTCTAATTTTAAAATGTTTAAATTAAGAACTACTTCACAGAGACTTCTGGCAACATGCTTGGTCTGCTTCACAGACTTTAGTTTCTCTGTCCTTCTTGGCTAGCTAGACTGAGGTTTCTGAAAACAACTTGGATCAAGTGAAAAAAAAAGGTTTGATGCAAGGAGGCCAATAAAACACTCGAATATAGCTCTACAGGAGAACGTTTAAAGGGAGAGTTTGTGTGCATTTTCTTTATCAGTGTTTGTCAGAGTTGAAAGTGCGTTTGAATCCTGCCGTATCTTGTTAAAATGCAAATTATAACATCGGTAGGCTTGGGGATGAGGCCTGAGATTCTGCATTTCTAATAATTTGATGAGATGCTGTTGCTACTGGTTTGTGGGCCACACTTTTACCAGCAAGGACTTATCAAAATAGATTTCTAAAGAAGTACCACGGGAAGTTAGACTGAATGATATCAAGGTGGATACCAGTGAAATCGTTTAACAGAGCTTCTCGGAGATGACATGAGCTGCATCATAGGTATTAATTCCCTGCCCTAGGCTATATTTGCATCAGTTCTGATCTGTGCTGTTGATATATTGATATACAGGGGGTTGAGCTAGACTTAAATTTTCTGTTACTCATTGGTAGGGGTTAACCTTAAATAGAAGTAAAGCGTTTAAGCATTATTAGTTACATAGGTTCCTGGACTATAAGGCCACCAAGCACAGACGTTTTAGAGGGAATTCACTCACTGAAAAGATAATCAGATTAAATGACTACTAATGCTCATTTTAACCATGTGATAGGACTTTAAGTCACACACACTCTAGGCTAGAGTATGGTATCTGTGTAACACATGTTACTCAGCAGAAATCCTAGAATTCCCTAAGGGTTTTAAGAGGAAATTATTCATTGTATTCATAATCATTCATATCCATTTCATTGGTCTCTAATCACAATATTGTAATCATACATATATAGTTATAATTATATTAATACATATGTAATTATAATGTAACATTGTAATTATACATTATACATGTATATTATATACATATATTCTTTTAATATATTGTTAGTATTTTTTTGGTCTGTTTTAGGTCTCGTTGATTTGTGCATTTACTGTTTCTCAGAAGTTTTCAAAATTTAGCCTCTAAGTTACTAAGAAATGTAAATGGATAGGGCATGGTTACTGACACAAATACATTCTTCTTTTCCCCTCAGTTTTCACACAGCTGTAGTGTTACTAGAAAAAAGTATCTATTTATGGGAATGTTTTTCTCTTCTCCTGTGGAATCTTAAAGGCTTATGTTCAAGTATTTCTAGAGCTGCCACCTGTTAAATTATAGTTATTCTATGCTTTGTAGATATTTTTTATCATGAAAGAAGATAAGCTAGAAAAATAAAGTACATTCGATGTTGGAAAATGTTATAGGCTTTCGAATCCTGTTTGCATTGAGCTCTTGGGCCCTCCTCCCCTGGCCAGCCTTCAGGAGGGCCTGTGAGCACAAAGGAATGGCATGTATTTATACTTGTGTAAATAAGATCCTGTATGCTCTCCACTGAGAACATGCAGGCGGCCCTTTTATGGTCAACAAGGGGTTTTCCCTCTAGTCTTTAAGCAGACCACAGGGCTTACGTGCTCAAGAGTATGTTTTTGATATCATCCATCAGAATGGTTTAATAATCTGCTTCCCTTTTATAAAATCCTAGAAATGGCTTTGTTATACTTACTTTTAACCATTAATAGTTCATTCAGGAAATTATGAAGATTTCCAAATAAAAAGTTGAGATTCTTTTTTTGTTTCTAAGCCACCTCTATTCCTGTTAAAATTTTAATGTACTAACAGGCTCTTCTTGCAAAATAGACTATGTCATCTTATTATTTTGATCCCAGATCTCAGCACATTCAGAATAGTTAGTATATTCCTTCAAGGAATATATGGTATCTTATTTTATCATGTAAGTAACTTAAATTTTATCTTTAGTGACATCTCACAAATTCATATACCCAAAAGAAATTGTTAATCGGCCCTAAAGTTGAAAGAAGGATAATGAGTGGGTAGTGTTGGAAACAGCACTGAGCAAACACATTATTGGGTATTTTCTTTCGCCTTAGTATTTTAAAAAGTAGCAAATAATATAAACATTGATTACAATAACATTATTTTAAAATGATGAATTCTGGAAAATGGTAACGCTAATGACAAACCACTTTCTTTCTCTCGCACTATATTCCTGTGAAAGGCGTTTGGATGTTCAGCTCTAAAATAAATGTTCTTTCTTAAATTACAGAATAAAGTTTGTTAAGAGGCAATAACCTTTCATGGCTGTTGCCCCTCATCCTGTGCAGTTTCTCATTTGTAAGGGAGTATTTCGTTTTCAATCATTTTCAATGAACTGCTCAATTGCATGGGAAAAAAGTGTTAAATAGCATTACTTTTTTTTTTTTTTTGACATGGCAGTTTCACTATTGTTGCATAGACTAGAGTGCAATAGTGCGATCTCGGCTCACTGCAACCTCTGCCTCCCAGGTTCAAGCAATTCTCCTGCCTCAGCCTCCTGAGTAGCTGGGATTACAGGCATGCACCACCACACCCAGCTAATTTTTGTATTTTTAGTAGAGATGGGGTTTCACCATGTTGGTCAGGCTGGTCTTGAATTTCTGACCTCGTGATCCTCCTGCCTAGGCCTCCCAAAGCGCTGGGATTACAGGCATGAGCCACCACGCTTGGCCTAAATAGCATTACTTTTATACTGTATACATTATTGAAGAACCCCCTTCATTATCTTTCACTTTCCTTACAGATCTCTATCTATACCTTCAGAATTCAGCTCAATAATTACTGCATTAGTATGGTATTTTATTATTAACTCACAATTTAAGTTTACAAACACTTACCAAACACTATGTGCTAAGCCATTGGTCTTTGTGGTCTCAAGACTCCCTTACCCCTGTGAAGTCTGTTGAAGGTGTCAAAGAGCTTTGGTTTGCATGGATTGTACGTATTGATAGTTACCGCATTAGAAATTAGAGCCGAGAAAGTTCAAACATATTTGTTATTTATTTAGAAGTAACAAGGTTGGACACATTAACATATTTTATGAAAAAGTATTTTTCGTAAAAACAATGAGGACAGTGGTATTGTTTTATAGTTTTGAAAATCTGTTTATCTCTGGCTTACTCAAAGACAGCTGAATGTGAGAATACTCCTTAACGTCTCTATCTATATTCAGCGATATCACACGTTAGGTAGCCCCAGCAAAATTTGGCTGTACACTTATAAGAAAATGGGAGTGAAAAAGGCCAAAAAAAAAAACAAAACCCTTATTATTACTGTGCTTAAGATCTTACAGACCCACAGAAAGGTATTCTGGACAGAGACCCAGAGATTCCCAGACCACACTCTAAGAAGATTAGGGCACAAAGAGGCACAGATCTCTTCCTTTGAGGGCCTCTGTATATTCTAATAGTATGAGGCGATTTCCCTTTTTAACAGTTTAATAATTTTCCCATGGCAAAGTAGTCTCCAAAAAAGTCAAGGACTTGTTTTAGAATCTCACTCATTGTTTGACATTTCTGATCTCCATTATTAAACATTTATTGAGTAAATAGATAAAATCAACTGTTCAGAGTGTTGAATATATATTTTATAACCTATATTTAGGGCATTTATTTCACTATTTAATAATAAAGACAAGATTCCAAAATTTTAGAAAAGACTTGCTTAACTCTCTGGATTAAATACTGTAATTTTTGAACTTTTTCAGGGTACTTGGAAATGCATAAGTACCTTGGAAGGAAAGGCTCATCTGAAATTGGAAAACAGTTGTTTTGATGTAGTAACTAGAGAGTTTTCAATGTGGTTCCTTGACTTCAAATCAGTAGTTTCATTCTTTAAATATGTATTTTTAGTAATTCACATTGTTCAGCAATTAAAGGTTTTCATATGTGAGTAGTCTATTTGAATTATTGTTGATTGCTTCAGATATTCTGAGGAAATGAGAAAATCAGTTCTTTTTCTTTTGCATGTGATTCTGTGTAGGGAACAGTGCTTCTAGAAACTAGTGTTGCAGAGCAACTGCAATTGTTGACCAATTTCAATGACTTCCTTTCCAGTAAGCTTCTGTTAACGTTATGCACTGTAATCCCAGTTAGTTATATTTCCACTTTTATGTTGCATTCTGTCAACGTGAAGAGGGTAGTAGTCTTAACAGTTTTGTATTATCCGAGTAATATTTAAGGAGCAAGTCTTGGAGAGGAAAGATCAGAGTTAGGAATCAATTAATACTTCTTAGAAGGGGTGTTAATTTAATTTCTGCTGAGGATACATGGATGTCAACTTGATTTTGAAGACATTTTATGTAACAAGCCACAATTTAAATATAAAATGATTAAACATTTTATGCATATATTTCATTTGTCTGATAATACAAGTCGATGTGAATTCCACATTGTCATTTAAATGAAAAATATGTTTCCTTACATGTAAGATTTGTATAGACTCATCTCTTCTAGCCCTCTTTTATGAGCCTAATTTTGTTTTTTAGGTTTATGAGAGAAAATCCAGTAAGTGAGAATAAGGCCTTGCTGATTATAGGATTTTCTTTCATGTAATGTTGAAATTGCTTGTTATTTCTTGTTTCTATATCTGACTCACCGACTTATTTTTCTAATGAATCACATTGCTGATGATGTCAGTATTACAAGTTTATGCACATATTACTGTATAATATAATGTAAGATAGTATTTGGAACCAGAAAAAGACATAACTTTAAAGTGATGATCTAGTAACTATAGTAGGGCTTCAGGATAGAGCTTGGCATACCATTAAGCCTTAAAAATGATATGTAAATAAAATAGCCAAAGTTCTTTAGTTAAATAATAATACAGGCCCAGCCTTTATTCATCTAAAGGCTGAGAGAGAAGCCATTATGTTGTTTGGGTGAATTCATGGACAATGCAGAATCACAGATTCCAGTCCCAAGGAGGGCTGTGTTCTGTACTGGTTTGGATATCTTGTTAATAGGAACTCTTATATTTGATGCAAATGTGGTTTTTACTCCAAGTCAACTTGGCTTTAAAATTTAAAATTGCTCTATCTATTTTAGTGCCTAGATTATTTTTCTAAGTATTGAACAATACAAAATAAATTGTATTTACATTATTAATAGTTTACTTATTTATGATTTTGTGGTGCTATCATGTAATATGTACATTAAGAAAGTATTAAATATTCAGATCATGGATAACTTTTAAATTTTTTCCTTTAAATAAAAGCCCTAAAATTTCCTTGCAAATGACCACTTTTAATATTTTCTTACACAGTGTTGTATAACTTATTACATATATATAAATACTTATGTCTTTATTTTGTACAAACATGAAATTTTATATGTATGTTATTGATTGTGCTTTTTAAAATCTGAATTTTGTCAATTTTTAAAATATAAATATTTACTTGTCTTTGCCATGGTTCCTACACTCTTTTAGATTATTCAATATTATAAAGAAATCTATGGAATATTTCCTTCCCTCAAAAATGTATTTGTAAGAGAATATATAAAGTTTTAGGGGTCTCAGGATCATGAATCTCTGATTAAGAACCATGGATTAAGTCATTAGTTATTAACTGCTTCGTAGATTCCAACTTAAGTTGCACAACTGAAGTTTTATTTAATTAGCACCTTATGATTAGATTCTAGGATTATTTTTAATTTATGTCTTATAATCTGCTATACAGTGGACACCTTGGTATTTACAGACCTTTTTACCTAGCTTTCTATTTATTTAATTAGAATGACTTCCTAGAAGTTGAACAATTGGCTCAAAATTTTACCTTTTTTCCCAGTATGTTGTGTGTGTATGTGAGTTGTGTGTGTGTGTGTGTGTGCATATTAATATTAAACACATTTTTAAAATTGAGAAGACATTTTAGTCCCTGGTTTTGTATCTCTCTCATTTCCTCATAATTTTCTATAAAACTTTATCTTAACTTTTTTTCCCACCATGAATCAAGTTGCTACTGAAATAAATTTGCCTTTCAACCAATATTAGGATTGTTTGGTAATAGTAAATGCAGGAAATTATTTAGAGATTTCAGACACTTGAAAAAGTATTTTTCTACCATGTTCAGATAGGTGAATATGACTCCTTTTTATTTATTTATTGAGACAATGTTTTGCTTCGTTGCCCAGGTTAGAGTGCAGTAGCTCCATCACAGCTCGCTGCAGCACCGACCTCCTGGGGCTCGCATGATCCTCGCACCTCAAGCCTCCTGAGTAGCTGGGACTATATACTGCCTCTGTGCCCAGATTATTTTTTTTTTTGTATTCTTTGTAGAGATAAGCTTTCACTATTTTGTCCATTCTGGTCTTGAACTCCTGGGTTCAAGCCATTTGCCCTCCTCGGCCTTCCAAATTGCTGGGATTACAGGTGAACCACCATGCCTGGCCACCTTTCTTATTTTTAAGTACTTAAGTAATTTCTTTGAAACTTCACTTAGAGTTTCATTGTGGTGGTCTGCAGTGGAAAGATAACATTACTGTATCCAGCTCTAGTCAGAATTTTATGCATTTGAATTATTGAGAAACAAGGATCAATGCTTTAAACGATGTTTCCAAGATTTTAGTCTTGACCCATTCTCTTAGTATAATCTTTTCTTCAGAAATGTCTTCTGGGATATGGCTTCAATAACCAGCTATTTATTGGTGAATTCAAATCCCTTTTTTTGGCACACACCTCACTTTTGTAACTCACACTCATCTGTCCACATGTCTCAGGTGCTGTCTATGTGGATGTTCCCTTAGTGCTTTCATTTTGACATATTCAAAACTGATCTTATTTCTCAACTCCCAAATTTAGTTCTGGTCATGAATTCCATTGCATAGAGCATAATATTTTTCATTAAATTGTTCACATTAGAAACCTGAGTTCCTCTTCTCCATTCCTATTTTTAAGTGTTGTTAAAAATAGGAATGCAGATTCACATTTGGAGATTCCCAAGATGTGTTGTTTCTACTTCTAAGACATATCTTAAGCCTTCCCTTTAGTCTCCTCTGCTGCTTAAAGGCAGCGTGATAGTATTCCCAATTACTGCAGTAACCTATAATTTGTTATTCATCTACTCCATCCCATCCATCATCACTGCTGTTAGAAATGTCAGTCTTTTAAAATTTCTTCACAACTCTGCTTTGCATTTGGATGAAAGTCAGGTTCCTTAGCATGACTTTCATATATTTCCGCTTTTTCTAGTTGCCTTTCCTTGATTCTTCTCTAGAGTTTCTTCCATCCTCCACTCTTCATCTACCTCATGATCTAAAGACATGGAGAAGACCAGAAAGCTGAGCACTGGCATTGGTAGGTTACAAAGAAAGGGTGGAAACTGTTGTTACATATATTTTGAGATGGATTCTCACTCTGTTGCCCAGGCTGCAGTGCAGTGGTGCGATCTCAGCTCACTGCAACGTGTGCTTCCTGGGTTCAAGTGATTCTTCTGCCTCAGCCTCCCAAGTAGCTGGGATTGTAGGTGCCTGCCACCACACCTGGCTAATTTTTGTATTTTTAGTAGAGAGGGTTTCACCATATAGGCCAGGCTGGACTTGAACTCCTCACCTCGTTCTCTGCCCGCCTCAGCCTCCCAAAGTGCTTGAGCTACAGGCATGAGCCACTACCGCTGGCCTGTATTTTCCAAGACAAAGTAATTATTTATTAAACCAACTAATTTTATTAGTCCCTCCCTCTCCCTTGGATAGGAATGAGTTGGGAGTTGGAGGCATTGGGGAAGAGAGACCTGAAGTGTGGTAGAATTTCTCCTCTGAGGGTTTCCCATTTCTCACAATTCTAATCAGTTCTTGAGATGCAGTCAGGGTTTGAAGTTTGAATACTCGCTAGGGGAACAAGTTCCACCTCAGAGTACATGAAGAAAGATGCTTTTTGAAACTCATTCTATTACAATGTTGGGCAGATACTGATTTTACTAAAAGACAGATCCAATTGTGATAGGAAGTCATAGAGCCAGCAAGTAGCAGGGGATTTTTGTATTATCTGACACCAACCAAAGAGAGTGCTAATTTATGTTTTAATATTAGTCTCCAATGAATATAATAGGAAACAATACTGATTTGTAATTACACCTTCACATGTATTTTCATTTTAGCAATTGTCAGCTTTTTTCCTCCCCATGACTCCTAAGTAGTTTATAGTTTATGATTTTACAAAATTTGTACTTGCCATTTTAAGTTTTTTGAGGGCAAGGACCTTTTATAATTATGTATTCATGTTGTTTGACATAAGATCTAGTATATACAGTATAGTCTCATTTTCATGCTATTTATTGTCTGTAAAGCCATTGCAAACACTAAATTAATGAACACTGAACTGTTGCTGCTATGGCTCTTACAGGGTTAGGTTCCTGTGAGTTCCTGGTCACAACATATTCATCAGCTGATCAATACAAACCTTATTTTATGTGTGTTTCTGTATACTTAATATATAGTCATGTGCTGCATAACCATGTTTTGGTCAATGATGGACCACATATATGACAATGGTCTCATCATATTATAATGGAGCTGAAAGATTCCTGTCCCCTAGTGAGGTTGTAGCTGTTGTAATGCTGTAGTGCAGTGTATTACTTATATGTTTGTGGTGATGCTCGTGGAAACAAACCTCCTGCACCGCCAGCCACATTAAAGTATGGTACATAACATTATGAACAGTGCATCATACTTGATAAAGATAATGAATGAATGTGCTACTGGTTTTTGTATTTGCTATACTATTTATTGTTATTTTAGAGTATATTTCTACTGCTTATATTTAAAAACTTAACTGTAAGACAGCTTCAGGTATGTTTTTAGGAGGGATTCCAGAAGAAGGCATTATTGTGGTGGGAGATAACAGCTCCATGCCTATTACTGCCCCTGAAAACCTTCCAGAGGGACAAGATGTGGAGGTAGAAGACAGTGATATTGATGGTCCTGATTCCGTGTAGGCTTAGGCTAATGGGTGTGTTTGTGTCTTCGGTTTTTTCATTAACAAAATTTAAAGGTAAAACAAAACAAACAATTTTAAAAGTAGAAACAAGCTTACAGAACATAGATATAAAGAAAAATACTTTTGAATAGCTGTGCAACATGTATGTTAAGCTAAATGTTATTGTAAAAGAGCCAAAAAGTTAAAAAACTTAAAAAGTTTGTAAAGTAAAAAGTTATAGTAAGTTAAGGCTAATATGTTATGGAAGAAAGTAAAATATTTTACAAGTACGTTTAGTGTGTCCTAAGCATACAGCACTTATAAATTCCACCGAAGTGTATAGTAACGTATTCTGCCTTCACCTTCACTCACCACTCACTCACTGACTCACTCAGAGCAACTCCCGGTGCTGCAAACTCTGTTCATGGTAAGAACTCTATACAGGTGTACCTTTGTGCCCTTTTAAATCTTTTATATTCTATTTTTTCTGTACCTTCTCTATGTTTAGATATGTAGTACTTACCACTGTATTACAATTGTCTGCAGTATTCAATACAGTAATATGCTTGACAGGTTTGTAGCCTGGGAGCGATAGGCTGTACTACGTAGCCTACGTGTGCAACAGGCCATACCATCTAGGTTTGTTTAAACATACTCTATAATGTTTGCACAATGACAAAATTGCCTAAAGACACATTTCTCAGAATATATCCCAGTTAAGTGATGCATGATTGTATATTGGTGATTCATTAACATTAAACTTGACACTCTATAATTCATGCCTGAAGGAAGCTTATCTAACACATAATTTCTCTGTAAAGTCATATATTAGTCCATTTCACACTGCTATCAATATAAAGAACTACCTGAGACTGGGTAATTTATACGAAGGCAGAGTATATCTCTGCTCCACCTCAGCTGTGAACAGCATCACCTTGGGTGACTCAAAGTTTTGTGCTGCTCTGTGTCTGTGCATGTCTGCCAATGACCACAAAATATGTGGTGTATTGATTTTGGGTTGCAAATTAATTTTAGCCAGTAGGTGAATTCACCAATTTGGAATCCACAAGTAGTAAGGATCTACTGTAGTAGGTCTGGATATTTTATTAAATGCATAAGCAGGATTTCATTTGACTTTATGACAAGAATATAAAGCAAATAACTAGTGGTATCTACTGTGGAACTGCATTTTATTAGATTTCCTTCATTTAGGCCTTTAAAGAGCCCTATGAATTAGCTGACTTTCTTGTACAGGTGAGGCAACCGAGATTTAGAGAAGGTGTGGAATTTGCCCAAGGTCTGGCAGGTAGGGAGTGGCAGAGACTAGATTCTCAACAGACAAATCCGCCGCCACCATGTGACATTATTAACTTTTATCTCATACTTTTTTTTTAACTTCATTCTTTGAACACAAATAGAGTGTGTTGTTCCTGAGTTTATACTTCCTTTAACTACATAAAGTAAATATTAGGCTTGCTTTGATTGCTGAAAGGTAAACTCAAGTGTATTCATTTACAAAATTAAAAAAAATCTCTTAAAAGTGTAAATTATGGGAAATGTGACAATGAATTTAACAGTCAGACTCCGGATCAAAACAGAGCACATTAAATGGTCTTAATAATAGATTAAATTAGCATTATATTAGTAAGTAAATATCCAATTCTTACCTCTTTTGTTTATATATTTTCTAAAACTTTAAGCTATTTTTACCTCAACTCATATACTATAAATGTCATGGTTTTGCAGATGCTTTTTAAATGTTGCTGCAATATATTTCTTATAAGTAATGTATAGAACTATTTTCAAAAGAAAGATTTTAAAATAGAAAAAGATTAAAGTACATTCCACTATCTAAGTTTTCTGTTCAACACGTGTAGTTAAAAAAAAAAAACAACTCCTATAAATGTAGTGTTTAAAATCCTTGCAAAGATATGTTCCACTGTAAGTATAAACCATAATTCTGAATAAATATCTCCACTTCAGTTTAAGAGGATAGTTAACATAGCAAATGTCTGGGTGGTCCAAAGGTTTCATGGAACTTGAGCATTCTAGGGAGTAGGGGCTAGTAAACTTAGTTTCTAATATTAACGGCCTTGCGTTTGTCTATTGTCTTGGCCTTAGTTGTCCCAGCTCTAATAAACAGTTAAGGTGTGATGCTGTTGAAGATTACTGTGGGTCGTTTTTCATGGATAGTTATGAAAGAGAATCACTGTTGACTCACCTCCCCCACAGGCCAGCTCTGTGATTGTCAAGTCTTCCAAAGCACATGCAATAACCAAAAACGTGAATGCAATCCAGGGCAACTTAAGCTTTCATGGATCTTTGCCTATAATTTAAGTTTCCTTCCCAGTAGAAATATAATACTCTTTGTCCTGTAGCTTGGAGGCACTCTTAACAATCTTTTTATTGTCACTGTTCAGTTATCTTTTCAGAAGCTCTGCATTAGCCTTCTGAAGGGAAGCCAGAAAAGTTTTAATAACAGGAAATACTTGCCATTTTACCCATAATACAAAAGAATTCATGTTTATCGGTTTCCAGTTTTGAAGGTCAGGATTCTAAGTTTGTCACATCTTTTGCTTTCACAAGTTTTGTCAGTTTTGTCTGTTCAGAATGATTTTGCTACATTCCACACTTGGCTGGCTGTCCCCCATCCCCTCAGCCCCTACCTCCAGCAATAGGTAGCAGGAAAAAGAAGTTAAAATACAGTTATGAGATTAGTGGGCAGGGAAATTAAAACCAGTAAGATGATAAGGGAAAGCAAGTGAGGTTGGATTTCACATATATACCGAGATTTATACATTTTAAACCTAGGTTCTTTTTTTAAAAAAAATATTCATTTATTTGGAGACAGAGTTTCACTCTGCTGCCCAGACTGGTGTGCAGTGGTGCGACCTTGGCCTACAGCTTCCGCCTTCTATGTTCAAGCAATCTTACTGCCTCAACTTCCTGAGTAGCTGGGATTACAGACATGCACCACCACACCTGGCTAATTTTTGTATTTTCAGTAGAGATGGGGTTTCACAATGTTGGCCAGGCTGGTCTTGAACTCCTGACCTCAGGTGATCTGCCCACCTCCTCCTCCCAAACTACTGGTATTATAGACATAAGGCACCACACCCAGCCTAAACCTAGATTCTAAATTACTGTCTTAAGTATAAGGAGTCTCAGCTTTATAATAGGATTTCTTTTCATTTTACTATTACATAGTTGTGGAAATACCTTATTTAATAAAATGTCTTTTAAGATAGTACAAACAATTCATTTTCCACATTGGTCCCTGCAAAAAATGTGATGTTAGGATTTGCTATCCTACCAATTCTACAGATTGATTAAGCTCAAAAATCTTATTGCAGTCTTTTGATATCCTTTCACTTCCTCAGATTTGATGATTTTTGTCCGATTTTATACATGCTCTTCCCATTGCCTGAGATGGTTTTTTTTTTGTTTTTTTTTTTTACACAGGTCTGCCTGGAAAAATCATACAGCAGTAAGGACAAACAATATAGGACTTTGTGAATGAAATCTATGTTTGAACAAAATTATTTCTTAAATGCAGATTTCTTAAAATCTACATATAATGTATGCGAGTTACCCAGTATTCACCCAGTGGCATATGGGGGAGATGAAAATGAAAGTATGCTTTTAAGAAGTTAGAAACATGTGAGTCTAATGACAAATCAATCTAGTTAGTCAACCAGTTCATTTAGTTTAAATCCAGAATTGACTGGCAACCCATTTGGTGTTGTACCATCTGGCATATCACCATATGTGACCCAAAGATTTTTTTTTTTAACATTTCTACTTGTGTGGGCCTTTGAGCAGGGCTGCACACTTCTCGGGACGCTGCAAGTTCTGGCTGTCAACACAGACATCTTGAAAGGACCATTTGAAAGCAGGAGAGGTAACTTGTGAAATAGAGGATTTAAGAATATCAACTATTTCTAATATCCATAAGTCACTAAAGGATAAATAACCAGAGAATATTTTCCACTCTACTCTGCATATAGATCGAGCTCTAGCTCCCTCTTTTCTTATCAGCTGACCTGATTTAACCCTTATTGAACAGTAAATCATTCACTGAAGGAAGAAGAGGGGAAGAGGAAAGATTTTGTCTCTTCGGATAACTCTTCTGTGTTTTGGTGCATTCCGGAAGCCTGTAAGAAGAGAGATTTCATGTGCAGATGAGATAGAGCAAAACGAGTTTTGTTTTTTTAAACAGAGAGTAGTTCTGTTATTTTATTGGCCTTTTTTTGCTGTGAATGTTGATTTTATGAACTATGAAATTAGTCATTATAAGGTGTGCTACTTTTCTCCCCTTTATTTCCTTTCTCTTTTCTTCCAACTAATATCTCACATAGATAGTTGGGGATATAGAATGCATTTGTCTTCTGTAATTTCTAATGTTTGAACAGATGCTGATAAAATTTCTTTACCAGTATGTAGATACTTGAATATTGGATTAAGACATTGTAGTACTTTTATTACTTTTGAGTCATTTCCATAAAAGTTGACTGATTTGTATATTGTATCTTCTTGCTGATTGCCATTTTGCACAATTTTTCTTTTAAAACTATTTCCAAATTGAAGACTCACTCTATTTCAGAGTAAATAGCAGGGGTATTACTGCTTCTTTGACTGTTGCTCCCAGCTGACCCTCCTACACTGCCCCTTATAGATTCATGTATAGCAATTGTTTCTTTGCATTTCTGCTATTTGGAAGAGTTCGTGCATACTCTTTACCGTTTCTTTGCCCGTTGTATTTTGCTATTTTGCTTGACTCCCTTGTACATACAATTATGTATTGTTAACAGATAGTTATCTTAAGAAGCACCGTCATAGAGATAAACAGTCCTTCAGTAACTATAAACTTTATTCTTAGGATAACCAATATGAGAAAAATGGAATCTCTTGTAAGCAATGTTTTCTGAAAGTCTATTATGGTTAAATTCTGTTATTCTGGAGTTGTATACTAAACCATCTTTAACACCATAAAAGGATGTTTCTCATAGTCTCTTAAAAATGATGGAAAGAAACTGAACCAATGGATTTAAATTCAAGGCTATCTAGAGACAAATGTAGAGCATGGATTGGGGTGCAATATCTTTTCAGGATCTATGCATCTGCCAATCCCTCCATTTGTCATTCTGGCCGTAGCCATTTTTCCTAGCAGCAAGTCCCCTGGTACTTTACTGTAAAGCCAGCTATTCTGAGCCTGTGCTTCATCTTCACGTTACCCAGCCCAGGTCTTTTTCATTTCTTTTATCCTGATGCAGTAACTAGTAATTCCAAGGTTACAGATCCAAGCTCAATGCATGAATTTTCAATCTTTACGGTTAAAATCAGATAGAACTGCAGTCCCATCCACTTGCAAGACTGGGGTGGGAGAATCTCTTGAGCCCAGGAGTTCAAGATCAGCCTGGGCATCATAGCAAGACCCATCTCCTATAAAAAATCAGATGGATGGAAATGACTTACTGATACTGTTTAGCTCTGTGTCCCGACTCAAATCTCATCTTGAATTGTACTCCCATAACTCCCATGTGTTGTGAAAGGGACCTAGTGGGAGGTAATTTAAATCATGGGGGCAGTTTCCCTCATACTGTTTTTGTGGTAGTGAATAAATGTCATGTGATCTGATGGTTTTATCAGGGGTTTCCACTTTTGCATATTCCTCATTTTTCTCTTGCCGCCACCATAAACCTCTTTTTCTTCCCAGTTTCAGATACATCTTCATCAGCAGCATGAAAATGGGCTAATAGAGTAAATTGGTACCAGTAGAGTAGGGCGCTGCTGAAAAGGTACCCAAAAATGTGCAAGTAACTTTGGAACTGGGTAACAGGCAAGGTTGGAACAGTTTGGAGGGCTCAGAAGAAGACAGAAAAATGGGGGAAAGTTTGGAACTCCCTAGAGACTTATTGAATGGCTTTGGCCAAAATGCTGATAGTGAAATGGACAGTAAAGTTCAGGCTGAGGTTGTCTCAGATGGAGATGAGGAACTTGTTGGGAACTGGAGCAAAGGTGTTTTAGCAAAGAGACTGGCAGCATTTTTCCCCTGATTAGAGATCTGTGGAACGTTGAACTTGAGAGAGATGATTCAGGGTTTCTGTCAGAAGAAATTTCTAAGCAGCAAAGCATTCAAGAGGTGACTTGGGTGCTCTTGAATTGGCTGGGCATGGTGGCTTACACCTGTAATCCCAGCAGTTTGGGAGGCTGAGGCAGGCAGATAACCTGAGGTCAGGAGTTCAAGACCAGCCTGGCCAACATGGTGAAACCCCATCTCTACTAAAAATACAAAAATTAGCTGAGTGTGATGGAATATGCTTGTAATCTCAGCTACTTGGGAGCTTGAGGCAGGAGAATCACTTGAACCAGGAAGGCAAAGGTTGCAATGGGCTAAGATCATGACACTGCACTCCAGCCTGGGTGACAGAGTGAGACTTCATCTCAAGAAGAAAAAACCTTCCATTTTAAAAGGAAAACAGGGCATAAAAGTTCTGAAAATTTGCAGCCTGACAATGCAGTAGAAAAGAAAAAAAACAGTTTCGAGGAGGAATTCAAGCTGGCTGCAGAAATTTGCATAAGTACCAAGGAGCCAATGTTAACACCAGGACAATGGGAAAAATGTCTCCAGGGCATGTCATAGGTCTTCATGGTACCCCCCCCTCCCCACCACCATCACAGACCTGGAAGCCTAGGAGGAAGAAATGGTTTCATGGGCTCGGCCCATGCTGTTTGCGCAGCCTGGGGACTTGGTGTCCTGCTTCCCAGCTGCTCTAGCTGTTGCTAAAAGAGGCTACGGTATGGCTGGCTCGGCCCATGGTTTCAGAAGGTGCAAGCCCCACCTTGGCAGCTTCCACATGGTGTTGAGCTTGCAGGTGTGCAGAAGCCAAAAGTTGTGGTTTGGGGACCTCCACCTGGATTTCAGAAGATGTATGGAAACACCTGGATACCCAGGGAGAAGTTTGCTGCAGGGGCGGGGATCTCTTGGAGAACCTTTGCTGGGCAGTGCAGAAGGGAAATGTAGGGTCAGAGCCCCACAAAGAGTCGCTACTGGGACACCACCTAGTGGAGCTGTGAGAAGAAGGCCACTATCCTCCAGACCCCAGAATGCTAGATCCGCTGACAGCTTACACCGTGTGCCTGGTAAAGCTGAAGACACTTAATGCCAGCACATGAAAGCAGCCAGTAAGGAGGCTGTACTCTGCAAAGCCACAGGGGCAGAGCTGTGCAAGACCATGGAAACCTACCTCTTACATCAGCATGACCTGGATATGAGACATGGAATTAAAGGAAATCATTTTGGAGCTTTAAAATTTGACTGCCCTTGTGGATTTTGGGCTTGCATGGGGTTTGTAGACCCTTTGTTTTGGCCAATTTCCCCCATTTGGAATTTTGTTCCAAATGTTGCTGGACTGCAATATTTGGCATGAAAACAGGAGTGCCTGTCCTCACTTAGGTCTGAGGGAAGAGGTCCCAGGGTAAAGGCTTGAAGGCAAGCCCTTCTCTACCCAGCACTTCCCTGCCCCACTCCCATATCACTTTTATGGCTTTGTCAAGTGAAAAGAATTTCTTTTCCCTGAGTTTTCATGATCCTATCATGGTCAATCTTTAACTTTTAAGGGTCATTAAGGTCCTAAGCACTTAGGAATGGGGATCCATATATGATAAATTATTAATTTCCCACAGTCTTCAGCATAATGCTATAAATTGATTTGATATTAAATAAGTATTCATTGAATGAATGAACAGAAGAATGAATTAGCTGTAGTGATTACTGTCACACAATAAAAAATTACTGACATTACTGTAGTCTTTGGATCATCCCTCTCTCTTTTTCTTTTTGAGACAGGTCTTACTTTCACCCAGGCTGGAGTGCAGTGGTGTGATCACGGTTTTCTGCAGCCTTGACCTTCCCAGGCTCAGATGATCCTCCCACTTCAACCTCCGGAATAGTTGGGACTACAGGAATGCACCACCACATCTGGCTAATTATTGTATTTTTTGTAGAGACAGGGTTTTACCCTATTGCCCAGGCTGGTCTCAAACTACTGGGCTCAGCCAATCTACCTGCTTCGACCTCCCAAAGCATTGGGGTTACAGGCATGAGCCCTCAGCCCTGCCCGTCTCTTTTTTTATATGTGATACTGCATCTAGGATACTTCATCCAATCTCTTGCCTTCAAATATTGTATGTATGTAGATGACTCCCTTGTATGTATATCTAGTTTCTCTTTAATTCCAATCCTGTATTGGAATTATCTATCTGCAGAGATCTCATAGGCATCTTATTTTCAATGTGAGCAAAACAAACTTTTCATTTTCTTTCCTCAAATGTGCTTTTCCCCTACTCTTCTGCTTTCTTAAAGGTACCCACCAGTACCATGTGCAAAGTTGCTAATGAACAAAGAGTCAATGGTTCTGGATCCCCCCTGATTGCATCCCAGTTCATCAACAAGCCAGTGAATTTCCTTCATGTTGACTATCACCACCACTGTTCTACCATGCTAACATCGTGAATTGCTTTCTTTCATTAATGATTGCCACTATTCACTTGGACCAGAGTAGTCTTTTAAAAAATGCACATAAGAGCCTGTCAAGCTAATTATATCCTGGTTTCTGGAGCCTTTTGTGATCTGGCTTTTACCTGCTTTCTGGCAAGATTACATACTAGTTTCCTCCTCTGCCTATACAGTTCTGGCCAACTGACTCTTCCTTGCCATAAGCACATGGAGCTCCTCTTCTGATGACTTTTTCAGTCTGGAATCTCTTATCTTTGATCCTTGTTGCCATTTAGATTCTGGCATAAAGTTCTCCTCCTTTCTGAAGCCTCCTGCAGATCCAGCCCTCACTGTGTAAGGGCAGCCGCCAGCACCTGTATTTCTTGGCCTGTATCCTGTCTCTTCCTGACTTGAGCCTCCTTTTGTTGTCCAGCAGAGCAGACTTACTGGGGAACTTTCTCCCCTCTTAGTTCTGAACTAGTGACAAATAGTATTTGCTGTATAACTATCCCAAAGCTTCCCCACCCCTTAGGTGCATAGCTCAGAAGTATGTCCCAGAATCTTCTCAGTGGGATTTACTGAAGTCGCTCACAGTGGTAGTTGTTCATGATAAGGGACCCTTCCTGGTTACTTCATTTCATTGGCCTAGTTTTTCTGACTGATGTTTCTTCCACCTCCCTAATAAACCTTTTGCATTTTAATCTTTTCGTAAGATCTAATTCTAAGGGAATCAAAATTCAGACACCTTCTGTGACCACCAAAGGAGCTACCTTGTCTTTTCCACATCACACCATTTTGATCTGCATGACTTTTACCACAAATATTTTCCTTGTTACTTTAGACACAATTTATTTGTTTAAATTTTTCCCCCCTACTGGATTTTAAGAACTAGGAAAGCAGGGTATTTTTCTTAATTTAGGGTACCCAATAACTAAAAGAGTGCCTTACATATTACAGGTGTTCAAGAAATGATTGATGAATAAGTGGGTAAATGATTTTACACAGAATAAAAGGGTCTGATTTCAAGAATACAGATTGTAGGTTGAAACTATTCAGCTACCCATGAATAAACATTCGACTGTGTGCCAATGAAATTTTAACTTTTATATGGACTACTTTACAAAGAGTGAAAATTGTTAGCTATTCATTTGGCCAACATGTATTGAGTGGCTCCTCTGTGGGTTTTAGGCTAGGCTGCTTGGCTGGGGTGGCATATTAAGCAGGGCTTTAAATGAATAAAGAATAATATTTGAACTGATGTAGCTAGTCAGAAGAGGGGCCATTTCTTTTCAAGAATAGACATCAGCAATTCCCAATGGCAGTCTTTTTCTCTAGGTTTTTCCCCCACCACAAACAGCTGTCTTCCCACTGGTGGCTCTGATTCCTGCTTTTTTGTCTTCTTTTTCAGCACTATGAGCTGCATAAGTGCAAGGACCGATTCTTTTTTTTTTTCTTTTTTTGCCATCTCCTTGTCCCCAGTTCCTTACATGTGTTAGTAAATGGAATAGACATTTACTGACTTATATGATGTTATGTCTCCTGGAGTGTGGCTTTATGTGTTGCATCATCCAGTTTCGGGAATTTTATAGGTTATTTTTATGAGCAACTAGTAGCAAATGTTGGTCACTCTACTGTTACTGAATGGAATCTAGAAAAAGAATCCTTGCTTTTATGTTTCCTTTTAAAAGGTGGCTTGAAGAAAATAGCTTTTGAGTTTTCTTTGAAACTGCTTCTTTATTTACAAATTAATTGCCTTGTACAGTCTTTCCTTTAGTTTTCGTAATTAGAATTGTTTTGAAGCAATTAGTAACCACATCCAGTCCTGGTTTTCTATATCTATTCATGAATATAATTGAATAGTGTGGTTAGTTTCTCTTTATTGTTTTTGAGCTAGTTCTCTCTCTGTTTTTTGTTTGTTTGTTTTGTTTTTTTCTTTTTGAGATGGAGTCTCACTCTGTCGGCCAGGCTGCAGTGCAATGGTGCATGATCTCGGCTCACTGCAACCTCTGCCTCCCGGGTTCAAGTGATTCATCTGCCTCAGCCTCCCAAGTAGCTGGGATTACAATCACCTGCTGCCATGTCCAGCTAATTTTTTTTTTTTTTTCATAGAGATGGGATTTTACCATGTTGGCCAGGCTGGCCTCGAACTCCTGACCTCAGGTGATCTGCCCCTCCTTGGCCTCCTAAAGTGCCAGGATTACAGGCATGAGCTACCATGCCCAGCTGAGCTAGTTTTCTTAAGTTACTTCTTTTAAGGCTCAGAGGCTGGATGTGAATGATGGAAAGGCAGCAGTTATGCTTGCACTGGAGGCAGGCAGGTCTAGGCAGGGTGGATAGGAAGCACCAAGGCTCTGAGTGAGGACCAGGCCAGCCTGGTGAAGGAGCAGCAAGAAGGACTGGGTGGCTGTTGGGGGATTGAGTGGGGCAGAGTGGGTCAACTGGAGAGGCTAGAAAGGGGCCTCATTCTGCAGGGCCGCTTTGCAGGTCATGATGAGCAGTTTGGAGTATATGCTGAAAAGACTCTGGAAGATTTTTGCAGGGAAATAAAGCAATCTGATTGATTTTTAAAAAGATAATCTGGCTTTTGTGTAGAGACTATATAACATAAGCGCAAACATAAAAATCTAGGGTAAGGGGGTCAATTAGGAAGTGATTAAGTAATTTAGGAAGAGAAGGTTATGACTTCTGTCAGGGCAGTAGTGGTCAGGGTGAATGGACTTGCTTGGCACTTTTCTTCCTGTTGGAGTAACTGTGATGTATCCTTCTTCACAGTCTCATCCATTCTTTGTTTTTTGTCTTTTTTAATCCAACTTTCCAGTATTTCTCTGCTTCCCCAGTGTCTTCCCTGGCTCATGTGGACATCCCCCACAACCCAACAGCATCCCATGACGATTTAAGCTCTGTTTACCATCATCTTCTATGAATATTGTCTCCACCTTTTTGTATTAATTGGCTAGCTTCTATTGCAGTTCATTCTCCCACCTCTCTAAAGGTAAACTCACAGTCAGAGTTACAAATGCCCGAGGATACTTTCTACCTTCCTGAAAACCGCGAGTCTTTGGAGGTCTGTGCCATTTTGTCATACTAGCCAGCACTCTGCGCTTCCTCTTGATGTCACTGTAGCACTTATCACACCATATGTTAATTGTATGCTGCTTTGTAATATAGTATATTAAAACTTGTAAGATGGAGCTGGGTACCTTTTGTCCAGGATTGTGTTCTCAGCGCCTGCTATGGTATTTAGCATATGTTAGCCATTGAATGAATAAATGAATGAATGTTTCCAGGTTTGGAAGGAGGAGGTTATAGAACAAAAGATTCTGTCCTTCCCAATTCAGTGCAGATGAACAATGTTTAGCTGAATGGATACTTTGTGCAGGAACTGAATTAGGAAGCAGATACACACACACAAACAAGCGCACACAGTCTCACGCTCTCTCTCTCTCTCTCTCTGCTATGAATCCCTGTGAAATAGGTACAACACTACAGGTCCCTGTCTTCTTTGCTGTTTACAATATATTTGTAAATATCCCTCATTGCACTGATTTTCATTTTCTGATTTTTCACTCGGCTAAAGCTTCCTGAAGGGTGAGTTGGGCTATATTCATCACAATTCTCTCCATACCAAATATTTGCACAATTAAGCAGTCTATTACTTTGATCACTGCACTAGGAGTATACAATACAAGTGTGTGTGTGTGTGTGTGTGTGTGTGTGTGGTCAGTGTAAATGATAAGTGTGGGAATAGCTGCTGAGGAGGGAAGAATATTGACAAGGCAGCTTATGTGTGGGGCAAATATCAACTAAGGAAATAAAAATATTAGATATTGTTATCTATGTTTGTTTGGACATCACTTTTCTTCTTTTATACAATGGAGGGGATTAAACTAGACGAACTGGGAAGGCTCTTCCAGTTCTAATAGACCATGATTTTTGCTAAGAGTGGTGATATTACTCAGCTAAGTGCTTCATTGTAAAGGCATCATACTGAAAACATAGTTCTGTCTCTTGGCTTGATCACCCAGGGGAAAACTCCCATCCAGCATTTGTCTTTCTTATCAACCCTCTCTCTTCTTGTTCTGCTTTTCTTTTTTCTTTTGTTTCCTTTCCTTTCTCCTTCTCTTCCTCCTTTTAGTAAACTCACAGTCCCAGATTCTCTGGACGTCTGGAGTCACATTCTCTTAATAACCAAATACATCCCATCTCATTTGTTGTGGGAAGTTCAGCACCATTCTCAGTATTTTTGAAGCTGGGGTGGGCACTTTTTCTCTGATTATCTGTTGTTCTGAATACATTGATCTGATTATACCTTGATCAGATTCTGATCACCTCTCCTTCTCTTCCTGCCATCCTTAATTCTGTAGCTTTGTTTCATGTATGCGGCAGTTCCTTTCTTTTCTACTGGCCAAAGCATTTATAGATTATAGACCTTAATTGCAGTCTTAGGGATAAATAAGGAGAAGACTTAGCACAGCGTGGGAAGAAAACAACTTAAAATTGTTTAGGAATCTTAAAATTTTTTGATTGCTCCCTTATAGAGACTGTCTTATTGGTTGTCCTATTCTTCTGGTCCAGCTTCTAGACATGTTCATAGCATTCGAGAGCTTCATTCCCAGTTGCTGTCCATTTTCCATTTTCCATCTCTGCTTCTACCTGTCTTCCCAGAGTTACAAATTCTTGTTACTTTATTATGCAGTGAAATTTAACTTTCAGTCTGTAACAAATAGGCTCCAACCTACCTTGGCATATACAAAACTATTCCTTGTATTTCCCAAACAAAAGAACCATCTACCAAACCATACACTTTTAGAACCAGAAAAGAGGAGGAAAAGGTTGGCAATTATAGTTTTTATTTAGGCTGGGCCAGAGCAGATTCGTAGGCATAACTACTCCCAACCCACAGGACAAACTGCAGAATGTGTGTGTGTGTGTGTGTGTGTGTGTGTGTGTGTGTGTGTGTGTTTCTTTTCCTGTTAAGCTTTTCTAAACCAGAATTTGTATATTCTCAAAATACACTTTCTTAGATCATTTTTTTCTTTTAATTGGAGACATCTGCTATTTCACTTATTTAAAAATTACCTTGAAATTAAAGACATTTTATTGAGGCAGTGCAGGAGTTTGGAGAGAGGATGAACTTTGGAGGCAGGCTCATCTTTGTTCACACCCCCGTTTACCACTTGTAGTATTTGATCTGTAGTCTCAATGGCTTTCATCTGTAGAAATTTTGGTGTTAACGGCCACCTCACAGAGTTGTTAAATGGACAAAATAAGACAATGTTCAGGCATGGGCCATTTTTCTATGTAATGCATTTCTTAGATGTAATAACAACTCAAAACAACAAGTTGATGATAGGCTTTGTGTTTGTACATTTTGTGTTGCTATAAAGGAATACTGGGGACTGAGTAATTGAGAAAGAAAAGGGGTTTATTTGGCTCATAGTTCTCCAGGATGCACATGCATGGTGCTGGTATCTGCTCAGCTTTGGTGAGGCCTTCAGGCAGTTTGAATTCATGAATTATGGTAAAAGGAGAAGGGGAAGTAGGCATGTCACATAGTGAGAGGGGCAGTGAGATGGAGGGTAGGAGGTGCCAGGCTCTTTTTGATCTAACTTGAACTCATAGAGTGAGAACTCACTCATTACTAGAGTGAGGGCACCAATCCATGCATGAGGGGCCCACCCTCATGACCCAAATCCCTCCCACTAGGCCACACTTCCAACATTGGGGATCACATTTCAACATGAGATTTGGGGGGACAGATACACAAACTGGATCAGACTTGTATATGAATAAGAACAGCTCTGTTCCTAGAGTGCCAAAATATTTTGAATTTACTATTATGTTTCATACAGGTAACTGTCCAAGTTATTATTGTCTTGTTGCTATCCAGATGACTCCAGGAAGGCATAGTAATGTGAGTTACTTCAGGGGCAGGCAGCTTTTCTGTGTCCACATCCCTAGAGACACTATAAGGACATCTAGGCGAGACTTCGCTCTGGTCCTCAGCTTATTATGTCCTATGTGCTAGACAAAACCCAGGTAGGCAATTGCTTGAAGGGTATAGAAAATCTGATAAGCAGGTCTGATAAAGAGGATGATGAAGATAAATAGGATAAAATGCATGTGAGTTAATTGAACCAGACCTTCACTTGGGCTCTCTGGTTTTGTTCCCTAGAATAACTCTGCCTCTTCAGTGGGGAGTATCAGAAGACTTTCAAATAAGATCTTTGGACTGCCCCATTTCTGTATCACCAAATTCTCTACTCAAATTTGAGGGTCATTTATGAAAGTTAGGGATCACCTGTATGTAAATAAAGCACATGCATTCTCCTATATTCAGTTTTCAGATTTTTTAAAATTATGCTAAGATTCTTGATAAAACATGAGTTTTAAATAATTACTTTTGTACCAACCTAAATAGATCCAGATACAAAACAAAATGCACTTAAGCATGCATCTAAAATTCAAAAAAGCATTTTTCCTTATTAATGTAATTTAATTTGATCTGAAAAAGAATTTAAAAGTCTTCTGAATGTTGAAACAGATAAGTGGCTTATCATATGAATCTACTTGAACAACTAATGAAAATAAAAGATTGTTATTTATAGTTTGTACAAAGTTGTCCTTTAGAATCCTGGAAGTTTGAAAGCTAAAAACTTTGCATATTAGCAAATTATTCTGTTGACTGTAACTTATGTACACTAGAGAGGTTAAAGTTGGATTAAATTAATTTGTTAAAAATTTTGCAAAATAAACATTTTACTAACCCAGAAGACAACGGATGGTGGGTACAATGGAAATGTATAATAGGCTAAATCTAACATACTGATTCCATAATCTGTCTAATAAAATGAGTACCTCAGTCACTGTTCAGTTCCAAGGATGAGTCCCATGTGGGGATTATTTTTCTGTAACTAGATTTTACTTACTGGTAAAACTGTGACTCTGTGACAGGGAAAGGTTTTAACACAGTGGGAAATCATATGTATAATAACCAAGACAAACTTGTATCCTTGAGAGGGTGGTAGCTGGAAAAAGTCCATCTGCCGTATCTCAAAAGTTCTTAAAGGCATAGAAAAATGTCCCATAAAACTATGAATGCATTTTCTAGGGCTGTGCTTGGGATGGTCTTGCCATATGTGATAAAATGTGAAAAGTGACATTTGGAAAGGTTTCTAGTACTATTTCTCCCCAAAGAATCATTTGATCAGTTCCCCAGTGGGTTAAGTGACAAATACTATTTAAAATTCAACCTTGAAGCTCATCTGTCAAGACTGGTCTCTTATTAGGCCCATGCCATATGTTGGTTTTAGGGTCATGAAAACTTCCTGGAGTTTTCCTTTTTTTCTTTTAATTTGGGAGGCTATCTGTTACACATTGAGGATGCAATTTTTCATTTAATCAAATTGGTCATTAGAGAGTTTAAGGGGATATTGAGCTAAGGGCAGTTGGTTCACAGAAGCTGTGGCTTTTGCAGTTATTTATGTCAGCCAAGTAATTTACCTTCTTTAGTATCAGTTTAGTATCCTGGGATTTTAATTATTGCAAAAGACTTAGATTTTGGGATAGTTTTTAGTCATTTTAGGACATAATAGCTGTTTTTTATCTTTTGGCCAGTAGCGGTTAGAAAACCTCTTTGTTTTCAGAGCGTACCAAAATAATGTGGCATCCCAAAGGCTCAGCAGCTATAAGTGTGGGTAAGTGAAGTCCTATTGACAGTATGGGTGTTCAGAGAGAATAGGACATTCTGCCTGTTGTGCAGAAGTGGCCATGGGTAGGGAACCACTGTCAGTTGTTCCAGACAGCGAGGAAACAGCATGAAGAGCTTGATGTGTCCCTGATTTATTTTGAAGGTATGATCCAACAGTAAACCAGACAGGCTCAGCATTTAGAATGGGGGTTTTCTGTATTACCTATCTGGGGGCTAGAAACGTATGTGACATCTTGTCAGAAGGAAGAAATAAGGTGTCTGGATTTAAAGAGTTGTGGAAAGCAATAGTTACCTTAGAAGGTCTTGCAAGAACTGAGTCTGCTAGCAGAGATGCTGAGTATGAAAATAGTTGAGTAAGACCTTAATAGGATGAAGGACAGAAACAACTAATGGATAGCCTGCAATTAACTCCTCAATTGCCTTTAAAAATTTGCAGTGGCTGCGATGGCTTGCATACAAGGTAAGAGACCCTTTTGTAACAGGGTCTAACTGTTTGGCTGTAAATATCTTAAAGGCCTCTGATGGTCTCTCTGCTTTTGGGTAAGAACCCCTAAGATCTTAGAATTTTGTTCATGAATGAAATAGGAGAAAGGAAGATTATAATTAGGATACCCTAATTATATCAGCAGTGGGTTCAAGAAGACTCTTCTTAATAGTCCCAGAAGAAAAGTAGGATTCTTTTGTCCATTGTAGAGGTTTGAGGTGTTCAGCATTTTAGAAGGGAATATAGAGGCTAAGCTATTACAGAGAAATTTGGAATTCATTGTCTACAGTATCCAGGAAACCACAGAATTTTCTTTTGGTCATGGGGGCAGGAAAAGCCTTTTCTTCTATCAAGCAAAAGACTGTCCTGAAATTAACTGTCTTAAATACTTAACTGGTGAGAGAATTATAGGTTTTCTTATAAAATGTGTGTGTGTGTGTGTGTGTGTGTGTGTGTGTGTGTGTGTGTTTAATTTTTCTTAAAACAGAGTCTCACTTTGTTGCCCAGGCTAAAGTGCAGTGGTGAGACCTCAGCTCACTGCAACCTCTGCCTCCCAGGTTCAAGGTATTCTCCTGCCTCAACTTCCCGAATAGCTGGGATTACAGGCACATGCCACAATGCCCAGATAATTTTTGTATTTTTAGTAGAAATGAGTTTTCACAATGTTGGCCAGGTTGGTCTCGAGCTACTGAGCTCAGGTGATTCCCCCCACCTTGGTCTCCCAAAGTGGTGGGATTACACTGCACCCTGCCCCCCATCATTGTTTTCAAGAACTAAAAATATAGGTACAGAGTTCAGTGGGTTCCTTGAGGAATCCCTCTTTAGTAATTTTTTCCAATGCTAATTGCATTTTCCTCATTTGAGAGAAAGACACATGAGCTTTATGGGCTTCCAGAAAATGTTGGCCAATTAAGTGGATGGGAGCCTAAGAAACTAATAGAAACTGATGAGCACCTTGGAGTTCCCTGAGTTAAAAAGCTATGAGGAGAGACTGTAAACTGTCATTGGCTGATTTGAAACCCAAACTTGGGATTTTGTTGTTACTTCAAGGACATGTAGAAAGCGTGGTTGGGTAAGAAGGCTTAGATTTATAAAGGTTTTGGGATTCATTTAATGCTACGTGTTGCATTTGGTAGTTAATAACTTTTGCAATTTGGATCTGCAAATCTAGGACTTTAGCAGCATTATTTTGGTCTATTTTTTTTTGTAGTTTTAGAGTTGTCCCACCAAATTCAGTAGGTTGGAGGTTTCTATAGTCACTTGATTTAATTGTGTATTTTTTTGTTAGAATGCTAATTTGTTCCTCTAAACTATTAACAAAGGTAGAAATATAAATAGGGGAAGTTTGACAGTCATTTTTATCCAAGCCTGGGTATCGTAAAGAAACTTTCCCCAATCTGACATAGTGTTTACAGACTGGTTCCTCAGGTTTCAGTGCATTGTTGAATCTTTTTTCAGTCTACAGTTTTGAAAATACTTCAGCAATCTCAACATGTAATTATCTGGCTAATTTTGAGCCTTTTACAAATCTCCAGGTTTTGTTTTCATTTCTTCCCATGGGGCATGTAAATCATGATGCCAGCTTGCTTTACTTAACCACGTTTGAACCTGGCTTTCGGCTACTAACACATGGATCAACTGGTAAAGATTAGAGTAACCTGACGGGTAGGTTTTAGTAAGTAGGTTGAATTCTTTGGTGTATCTGCCAGGATCAGTTAAGGGATCAGTGATCATTCTGACAATAGCCCTGAGTTTTGTTTTAGTCCAGGGATTGTAAGTAACAGAATATTCAGAAACTTTTTCATTCAGTTTATGTAAAGATGAGACGACTGGAGAAGATTCACTAAGGGGTTCACTAAAAAATGGACATTCAGATCCAGAAGGGTTTATAGGCAGTAAGCAAGAGGGTGCCATGTATAGCAGTGGGATGGAAGAGTTAGGGATAGGAGAAGGAGGCAACATGGACAAAGGCCAAGCAGATAGAAGCACACTTGGTTCTGCTTTTTTTTCTAGAAACTTCTGAGGTCTCCTGGCTTATAGAGAGTCTTTAAGCCAATTTGTCATTGTTACTCCCTAGATTCCTAGAGCATTCACTCAGGCTGTTTAATCTTTCTCTTTAGTCCTTCTGATTGCGTGCAGAGGATAATAAGTTTTGGAAGATCAAAAATCTTCAATTAATTGGCCATTGTAATTTCAGATCACTTTTAATGATGTTTTTTAATCAAAGAAATTTACAGGGTAACACACCATAATTTTTGTGCATAAAACCAGCAAGGGTTCTATAAGGGGATGACTCAGCACCTAATACCCTTAGAAGTAGAGTATGCACTGAGAAGGGAAAAATTCCTTTGTCAACAGACAGCAGCAAAGGACACCTGATAAAGGCCTGAACCTCAACCAGGGCAAGAGGTTTGGGGGAGAGCACTCACGAGCAGGACCCGGGGCCATTAGAGAGGTGATGGAACACTAGGGGTTCCTGCAGGTACCATTCCTAAATCTGCTGTGGCTCTGGAATGCAGAGAAGAGGCATTTCATATCCCACTTTGACACCACTTAATCTCAACTCAGAAGAAGCAAAGACCAGACTGAAAAGTAGTAAGACAAGGTCTTTATTGGGGTCTTAGGAATTCTAATTGAGGAGACAGATTTGGTAAGAAGCCAAATTCTGTTCTGAAGAGAAGGAGGGGAATAGAGGCTTTTTAAAGGAAGGTAATGGTGAATGCACAAGTTGTTTTGAAAGAATTATTTTTTGTAGAAGCCATTGGCTTAGTACATGATTCCATAATTCATTGATTCATTGAATAAAGACTATTTTATGTTTTGGACTTAACACTGATTTTCACTGTTCAAGTTGCACCACTTGCAAAATTCAGCTGTTTTTCAGGATACTGTGGTCATCGCAGTTTGGCCCGGTACAAAGGTTCAGTTCCTGTTTTTGTTTTTGTTTTTAAAATATTTCTGCAAGTTTGTAGGTCGTGTAGGCAGTCGTCATTAGAAGGGCTTCTCATCTCCATTTTAGAGCCCTGTACCACCATGACACCATTTTGTGTATCACATTTCACAAGATCTAGAGATTTTTGTTAGAAATAGTCTGCTGTTTAAGTGAAGGATGGAGATAAGGACTAGTATCGGAGAGTTTTTTTTTTTTTAATGTATTAGTGATAGTTGATGCCCAGGGTATGTATAAACTCTTTCAGGATGTCATTCACTCCTTGAAAAAGGAGGGGGCAAAAAGAGACCAACTTTTAGGAGCCAAATATTTTTAACCTGAATATTACATCTAGGTTTTCCTGTTAGTGGGTCATGAGAGACAGCCTCTGAACTGGAAGCTGGTGTCCAAAATATAAGAATGGATGTAGGTTATGTCTTAAAAGACTATAATCATAAAAATGAAAGGAAAGATACCTCTTTAAAGATTTTTTAACCCCGCCAACTATTTTAGCAGTATTCCTTTTATTTTATAGTCTACAATTTAAAAAATTCTGAGTAGTGCTTATTGCATCCTACCCTGAAGGACATCCAGAACCTGACTACTTGCAATGTAGAGAAAAATGTAAATATTTATATAACATTTAAAGTATACGTACATATTTCTTATGTTCCCATTTTCCCCCTTGATATTATGATGATTCATTTTATTTAAATTGTCTTATCTCAAGTAGACATAGGAAACTTACTTAATTCATGGTGGGCTTCTATAAAACTGCCATTTTCAGAACTTAGGGAGACTTGTGTGGCTTTTCCCTCTACATACATTTCTCCATGTTATTTTGTCGCCTACAAGAAAGAAGAAAGAAAGGAAAAAGAAAAGAAAAGACAGAGGAAGTGTGAGACAGGAAATTTTTCTAAGGACATCTGCCTCAAGTACCCTGACCACTTCCAAATAAACAAAGGTGGGTACTCATAAGCATTTGAGGATTTGAGCATGTAATGTACCAGGAACCGAGTTCTTAGATATAGTAGATGCAGTGTTGAAAAAGAAAATATTTCTGGCCATGAGTTTACCAGCTTATTTCTAGATGGTCATCTTAGCCAAATGCAATATATGAAGCATCCAGCTACTTTCAATTTTGAACATAATTTTAGGGTTCCCCTGTTTAATCTTGATTGATCCGGACCTCTAAGAAGTGAATAGCTGTTTTCATACTAGTGTATTTTTTTCCTGAACTCCAGAATAAAATCATTGTCTAAGCCCTAAACTAAATTTGCTCTCGGTTTCCTTTATTCTTTGTCTAAATCCTAAAAAACTCTCTTTAGTCTCTCAGACTCAAACTCTAGTTTTAATCTCTCAGATTCATACTCTAGTTTCTGTTTTGTAAATGATGAAACTTTGACCAAAGCCACTAATTTCTTTCAAAAAAAATTAGATATTTGTTGTTTAACAATAATAATAGGTTAGCTCTCCAGTCAGCATCCTATCATATGTAAGTCATAAATGTATCTCCACATAGGACATGTAACTTTTGCTTACAAATGCATGTGCCTTAATTATGTAGACTTATTTTTATATTCCATCTGCCTTATCACTCCACTATTTACATGTGTTTACAGATTAATTAGCTTTGTTGTAGTTAAGGGATTAATTCTGGAATCAAACAAATGGTCTTATATCTTATCTCTACCACTTGCTAGCTCTGCTACTTCACCAAGTTATTTAACTTCTCTATTCCTCAGAATTTTCATCTATAAAATGAGAATAATAATACAATACTTTGAGAGCTTTTTTCTCCACTTAAGATTTAATAAATGAATACAAATAATACATAGAGGGCAAAATCTAGTATATATAATAAGCTTTGAATGACCTTTATTATTACTGCTACTGTAGTGTCATCTACAGCACTCATCATAATACATCAAAATACAGTATTAATTTTCTGATGCTATTTCTTCTGGAAAGAGAAGAAAAATAGTTCAGTGTAGTCAAGGAATAGGGGGAATTTGTCTCTGTTTCACAAGAAAAGAATAAAAGCATATGATATCCTCTCTATGAGACTTTTATGTTTGTAATACATATGTATGGTTAAATGGATGTAAGAGATTTTCGAATAAAGCATAAATATTTAAGTGAAATGTAATAAATTAAGGTTCCTTAAAAATGCAGTTTTTCCCTGAATGTCACTCATTAACATGAAAGTTCAATTTTCCTCATGAAACCTCCTCGTAAAACTTTAGAAAATATTTAGGGCTAGGCAAACAGTACTTAGATATGATCCCCAAAGCACACCCCACAAAAGGAATGATTTGGCTTCATCAAAATAAAACTTTTGCTATGAAAAACACCTTGGTAAGAGGATGAAAGGACAAGCTATGGATTTAGAGAAAATATTTACAAACTACATATCTGACAAAGGATTTATGTACATGATACGTAAAGGACTCTCAGAACTCAACTGTAAAAACATGAACAATCTAATTAGAAAATGGACAAAAGACATGAACAAACGTTACACAGAAAAGGTGTAACAGACGTTACACACAAGTATCAAATAAGCATATGAAAACATGATAAGCATCACTTGCCATTAGGTAAATGCAAATTGAAAACCACAGTGAGATAGCACCACACACCTATTAGAATGGCTAGAACAAAGAAAAATTGTGGCGATGTCAAATACTGGTGAGGTTGTGGAGAAACTGGATCTCCCATACATTGCTGGTAGGATGTAAAATGCTACAACCATTTTGTGAAGTAATTTGGCAATTTTTTTTTAAAGTGAATATGCGTTTATCATGATTCAGAAATTACACTCGAGCATTTATTTCAGGTAAGTGAAAGCTCTGTTCTCACAAAATCTGTATTTGAATTTTCATAGCAGATTTATTTGTAAAAGCCGCACACATCTAGCTGAAAACAGCCTAAATGGCTTTCAAGTAGTGAACTGTTAAACTGGTACATCTGCACAGTGGAATATTGCTCAGCAATAAAAAAGCAGTTATTGATAAATGCAGCATGAGATTTTCTACAGTCATGTAATGATATTGCACTACAGTCATGTAACATGTCAACATTAGCAGAAGACATGAAGGGCTTAAGGGACACTGTGCACTATATTTGCAACTTTATAAGTCTACAATCCTTTCAAAATTTAAAAAAGTTAAAAACCATAAAATATAACTATTTTCTAGGGCTGTGGTAACAAACTGCCCCAAACAGGGAGGCCAAAAACAATGAAAACTCAGTTCACGGTTGAGAATACCAGAAATCTGAAATGAAGGTGTCTACAGGGTGGGCTGTCTGCACACTTGGAGGAAAAACTTGTTCATGAGTGTGTCTAAGCCTTTGGAAGCTGTGATAATCTTTGACATTCCTTGGCTCGTAGATTGGTCATTCCAGTTTCTACCTTTGTTTTCTCATGATTTCCCCCCTGTGGCTCTGCATGTCAAATTTCCCTCTCCTTTGTCTTATAAGGGCACCAGATATTGGATTTAGGGTACAATGTAAAGCCAAGATCCTCTTATCCCATGACTTAAGAATCTGAAAAAATGTTTTTTCCAAATAAGTTCATTTTCACAGGTTCAGGGGGTTAGGACTTGGACATATATCTTTGAGGTAATACTCTTCAGCCCACTGCAGTAGTAAAAGAAAATCAGTGATAATTCTATTTTTCAAAGACAACTACTATTAACTTTGGAATATATTTGTATGTGAATATTTAATGGAAACACGTGTGTATACATGAGATCATATATATCTAATGTTTATAGCTTTTCTGCTTACCTTTGTTTCGTAAACAATTTTCCAGGAAAATATAATAGTAGTTCATGGAGTGACATGTACTTATAATTATATAGATGTAAATTATACTCTCCCAAACATTTGTATTTATGGCTTACTTGTTTGATTACGTTTTCCTCTGAATTTTATTTTCTGGCCATAATATTTGCATTGCTAAGAGAGAATTCTGTTTGTCCTAACTTTGGAGAAGTTTAGTTAGATGAACTTGTGGAAGTGCTTTTTTTTTTTTTTTTTTTTGATGTGGAGTCTTGCTCTGTGGCCAGGCTGGAGTGCAGTGGCGCAATCTCGGCTCACTGCAACCTCCGCCTTCCGGGTTCAAGGGATCTTCCACCTCAGTCTCCCGAGTAGCTGGGATCACATGCATCTGCCACTACGCCCAGCTGATTTTTTTTTTCTTTTTTTTTTTTTTTGTATTTTTAGCAGAGACGAGGATTCACCATGTTGGCCAGGATGGTCTCGATCACTTGACCTCGTGATCCGCCCACCTCGGCCTCCCAAAGTGCTGGGATTACAGGCGTGAGCCACCACGCCCGGTAGGAAATGCTTTTTATAAAAAGCAAATTTCACTTGATTTTAGGAATATCTTGTCTTAACAACAATTCCTTAATAATTTAGGCATATCTTGTCTTTATTGAGATATAATTCATATACCATAAAATTACCTATTTAAAGTATCCAATTACCTTGCTTTTAGTATATTCACAGTCGTGCAACTTTAGAATATTTTTCTCTTCTCTAACTCATAGTATTTTCATTACCTCAAATAGTAACTAACGTGCTTTAGGTGTGATCTCCTTATTCTCTCAAATGCTGATATTTATTCCCCCATATTCCTTATTCTCTGAGCAAATACTGGTTTGCTTTTTAGAGACTGCCTATTCTGTACATTTTACATACATGAAATCATATATGTGTGGTCTTTTGTGACTACTCCTTTCCCTTAGCATAATTTCCAAGTTCCTCATTTGTTGCATATGGCTATGTTTCCTTCCTTTTTATGGCTGAATAATATTTTCTTGTATACATATACCACATTGTGTTCAACCATCTGTTAGTTGATGGACATTGGATTATTTCCAACTTTTTGGTTATTTTGAATATTACTCTTGTACTTGGCTTGCATGGGAATAGTTAAATGTAAGGTAGGTTTAGGTAGCCAGAAGTCAACACAGAACTCCTGGGTGGGAAACAGGCGGTTCAAAGGACTGGAGTTTGCAGAAGCAGAGGAAGGATATCATCACAGTTCTAACATTTTGCCACATCTGTTATTTTGTCCAGTGTTGTGATGACAGTTGCTTGGTGCCTATCAGTTTTGTTCTTTATATTACTTAGAATAAGAAAAAATGCCACACTTCTGCTTTACTAACTGGAAGCTATTATCATTTGTTTAAATATTCTAATTCTAATTTGGAATTTTTCTAGATTGGCATAATTATTTATTTATTTATTTATTTACGCAAATGAGGATAAATAAAGGAGGTAAGTCATCTAGTAAATTGCCTTTAATGGAGTATTATATATTGACACCAACTACTCTAGGTAATTTGAATAATGTGATAATGCACCATAAATCTCTTAATATTTTATTATTGCCTTAAAGCTAAATGAGATATAAGGGAAAGCCACTGCTTTTATACAACACTGAAAGAGACAGTAGGAAGGACTGGACGTGTTTGGTAACCTAGAGTTGGGGGCACCTGCTTCAGGACACAGAAGCCCCAGCCAGTATGGAGCTTCATTCCAAGAGGTTAGGGCCATGGAGCCCACGTTAAGGAGCCCTGATCACAACCGGGAATGCCTAGCACACGCCTGCTTATGTGTAACCACCACATCCATCTTGAGATGCCCACACCCAAAGAGACCTGGCAGAGCTCCCCCACTGACTGAGATTTCACACCCAAGTCTGAAGGTCCCAACTCCCTTGAAGATTCTTTTCAACCATGACAACTACTGATTGGGGGCCCTCAGTGTCTCTAGACAATGAGGTGAATTAAAAGATGCAAAGTGAGAAGAAAAAAGTCTTTCTATAATTCATCTTAAGAGATGAAACCCCTAAACCTTTATGTTTAATTTCTCCAGGTGTAGATTGCTAAAGTAAACTTTAAGTATCCTCGAATTTTCTTTTGTTTGCATTTTTGGCATGCATTTTGTATTATGTAATCTCACTCACTTATTAGCAAATGTGTGTTTTATGATTAGAATTAGAGACTAACTTAAAATCTAGCAAAATAATCAACATGTATAAAAATGCTTTTTTTTTTACATTACAAAGATATTAAAGACGGGTGTTACGTAACAAAGTATGCATTTTAAACATCTCTTTAAAAGTCTATTAGTAACCTCTTTTTGGTTCATTTTTATGTTTAAGTCATGGATGGTATATTTTCCTAATGTAAGATACTGGGCTCCAAGTATGTACATGTTCTGAGTAAAATAAATACAGTTCATAAACAGAAGATTGTTATTTGTTTATTAGACAGAAGTACTTTTTTCTGCAACAAAGACTTAATTTCTATTATAAAACATGTTTTGGCTGCATCCACATTAGTTTATCATTTTATCCATGCAAGGTGAAATGGAAGGGACAGAACTGATATCCCAGCATAAGCCAGGCTTCCTATTACCAGTTAGGTTTTCTTTGGAAGAGTATAAAATTAAAGCATATCAAATATTATCCTAGATATTAAGGGGAAATATGATTAACATTTAACTTTTATTAATTTTTGTTCTGAATCCCTCAGAACAATGACTAGAGTAGCCGGATATCTAAGTCTGCAAAGAGGAAATGCTCTTTTAAGAGCAATATGAACCAGAAGTCTATGTACATTGTAATTATATCCCAAAACTTCAAAGCTAAACCTTTGTCCATGCTCAAGATTTTTAAAAGTACATCATAAATCTTTTTAAAAACTGTTCCCCTAAGCTACCTTCCAAGAATTCTTAATTACAATGTAGTGAAAAACCTTGGAAGTCAACTCCTATTACTCATCTGTCTAGTCTTAAAATTAGTTTTCCATCCATGGTATCACGTTTTACAAGTGATTATAAAAAATATAGTAAATCAAAGAGAGAAAGTGATTATTCCTACTTTACATTACCTAAGAGAATAAGCCAAATCACTACTTACAATGAGCCATAAACATTCAAGAATTTAAAACAATTAAATAGAAATTGAATTCACTATATTTAACAATGGATACAATTGAAATGGAAAAAAAGGCAGAGAAAACTTAAGTTTGTCATATTCAAAATTTAGGACATTAGGAAGCCTGAGTAAGCAGTATTTTTAAATGATTTGCATTTAATTGTTTGAGTACACTGAACTTGTTAAATATACTTGTTTTTAAAATCGGAACCTATTTAATCTCGTTTTTAAAATCTTATTTTTTTGAAAATTTCTGATAACTTCAAAGTGCTAATATATAAAATGTGTCTTATGTGTATATAACATACATACATAAACATATGCATTCATATAGATTATAAATGTATGTCTCTGTATACCTACACAAGTATGTGACAAAGTGTCTTTTAATAATACTGGGTTTCATGTGTTAATTTTGGTCACTGACACTTTACATAACAGGCCTGTAAGCAGATCCAGGATGTATTTTTGAGGTGATATATCTGCAATATATTAAATGCAATACCGTACATGGCAATTATATTCCTTTATTGTTTCAGATACAGAATGTGGGCCTTGCCTGTCGATTTAGGCCCTTAGGTAATACAGCATAATCTTTCTAATGTAATGAAAATAAAGCTGAGCTCTTCAAACCCTAGATAGACTTACCTTGGTACCTGGACAAATAGTATTTCTTCGAGAATAAAACAGATTGGATGCAGATATTCTGAATGATTGACAGGAGAGAGAACTGGATACAAGATTTTTACTCCAGGTTAAGTTGCTTGATAGTTTGGAAAAAGTTGATCAGAAATGTATTTTAGACAGAACGTGAAGCTTTGAAATCATAGGCTTGGGTATGCATTCTAGCTCTAACACTTCAATCTATGTTATTTGGGTAAATTTTATTAATATCTTTGAGTCATGATTTTAGTTTACACATTTCACATTATGAGTAAGTATTTCATCTTTGGGAAAAATAATTATGTGAAATATCTTAGCAAATTGGCACATAGAATACAAAAGTGATATTGTGGTCACAATGAGGCTTTTATTGAGGATTCAGTAAAGTCATGAATATAAAACATGTAAAACAGTGTCTGTAACGTAACGGACATTCAAATATGCTGTCATTGTTCAGTAAGTGCTCTCGGATTGCCAAGCTTTTATTTGCTAAGAAATTATGATTAATTCATTCAGTAAAGCTTGAAGGTTACATTTGAAATTAGTATTTATTTCTTGGTCTAAGCCTATCCCAAGACGATGCTGGCTCCAGCGTCCTGATCATTTTTGTATTTTCCTTATGTGCAAAAGAGGCACAGAATCTGGTTTTACCAATTCCATAGTGTCCAGTATACTGCTAAGATATGGGAATTTAAGCAACTGTTCCATTTACTCTGAATACAATCTTTTTAAGAGACGATCTCTGGGTAATTTTCTTTTTATCAAGAAATATTTATTGGGCAAATATTATACACCAGCAATTCAGCAGTGAACAAAATATCAATTCTCTACTCTCATTGAGCCTTACATTGCAGTCGGGATAGGCAGTTAGTAAACATTTATATGTCAGTTGGTAATGAGTGCCAAAAACAAAAATCAAGCAAGAATAAAGGGTTAGTGAACCTAGATGGACTGGTTGGCAGGTACTACTATTTTGCCAGCCTGAGAAGGCTTTGCTGAGGAGATAACATTTGAGCTTCAGGTGAGAATAGCTAGTCGAAATAACTGAAACACATGCACAAATATATACCCTGATGTGAAATTCTCTTAAATCTGTTTATATCTATTAAGGTATAATAATAAAGATTATTCATTCTTTTTTTTTAGACAGAGTTTGCTCTTGTTGCCCAGGCAGGAGTGCAATGGTTTGATCTCAGCCTACCACAACCTTCGCCTCCTGGGTTCAAGCAAGTCTCCTGCCTCAGCCTTCTGAGTAGCTAGGATTACAGGCATGTGCCACCACACCCAGCTAACTTTGTATTTTTTTTAGTAGAGACAGGTTTTCTCCATGTTAGGCTAGTCTGGAACTCCTGACCTCAGGTGATCCGCCTCCACCTCGACCTCCCAAAGTGTTGGGATTACAGACCTGAGCCACTGTGCCTGGCCAATTACTCATTCTTATTTGGATCTTATAAATGAATAGTATTTCGAGCAATGGAGAAATGGTGGCTATTTTTATTACATAAAAGATAAATTTCTATGGACAAGAGAAATAAGTGCAGGACACTCCCCAGGTGTTATTTTATTTAATGTTCACCATGGTTTTAGAGTGGATTTAGGTATAATTAGCATTGTTTTAGAGGTGTTAGAAGCACCATAAAATTAAGTGATTTGCCTGAAGTCAGTATTAATGACTGACCATAAAAGGCTTTTAGTTATTATCTCTTTCCTTTTTTCAGCTTTTATCCATGATTTTGCATGGTAATTTAGGGAACCAAAGGGATGAAAATCCGAGTCAGTTGATATGGAACTCAGTTTTCTGTCCAATTAAAAATTCACTGATACTGTCTTATTTCTCCTATCCCATTTTGATCCCAATTTAATCCAATTTTTCTGTAAATCATATGCTGTAATATCATTGTGAGAATATGGCACTTAGGCCACTTTCATTTACAAAATCAATTATTTATATTTTAGGTAGTTTTAAATTTACAGGTCACCTGGTTTTGGATACTAACAAGGCATTATTGAGTCAGCATTCCAAAAGACAGGTATCACTTTGAGCATTAAATCACACTAGTGAGATGAAAACTGGCTTTTGATACAGCTCTGTCATGATGTTTGGGTCTAGAGTCTTGCTTCCTTTACTCCTCCTGCCAAACTATAGGCAATGGTTTGTCTTCCTATACTGTGCTGTATTTTAAAATTAAGCTTGAGATTATGTCGAGAGAGTCTACAGAATTACTTGTATTGGCTGGTATTTGGGGAGGCACACTGCTAACACATTTGGATTTCTTTCTGTTTCTGATTATTTCATTGGCTGGTATATTGTCTTGAATTGCTATGTTTATCTTATTTTTGTTTCATTAGTCAGAATTCATTAATTATTAGATCACTTTTATTCTTAGTATCTATTCTGAACTTGCTGTGTGTTATTTTTTAATTTTAAATTTTAAATCTTTTTTTTCTAATTTTTAGAGGGGAAAACATCTGCTGTGTTATTTGCTACTGTGTGATATTTGTAATAAGTCTAGAGGGAGAGAAGCACTTAATTTTACAGTCTTGGAACATTATAAATCCTTGTGTTCAGCTCTTTCTTCTATCACCTTTGACTAATTTGGTCTTCTAGTTGTTGTTTTCATTAAGTGCATGTTTTCCCATTAGGACTTAAATGTATACATACATATTTTATTCATTTGTTCATTTTGTTATAAAATGTTATTGTTTAATTTGTTCTATAATTATTTTATTTCATAATCATACTCTGTATTTGTATGTAGATTTAATATTTCATGTCACTACAGAATTGAGATTTGAGTAACTGCCCTTTACACACTGTAATACATATATGATCTGGTTTATACACACACACACACACACACACACACACACACACACAATTTTTTGTCCTTATTGGTTTTGATATTCTCTTTCTTCATTATTAGTGTCATGAGGGTAGGATTTATTTGACACTGCTTTTATGTTACTCTATAAACCGAAACGTAGTAGGGGCTCTATCAATTGATTTTGAAGAGATAGATATTTTATTTATCCAATAAGTAATTACCAAGTGCTTTTTTTTTTTTTTTTTTTTTTTTTTTTTTTTTTTTTTTGCTCTGCATAGCTGAAGATCAAGAATTTAACAGGGACCCAAAAAAGGAAGAAATATTGAGTGCTAATGTGCTAATGCTAGGAATGATATTTCAGGCAGAGCGATCAAATGAACCAAAGCGAAACATCTGTGCCACATGAATATTCAGGTTCTACATGTGGTTGGTTTGGCTGGGGTATAGAATGCAATGGGTAGTTAACCACCAGTTCATCAGTAGGAAATTGTATGAGTTAACTGTGGCAAATTTCAAAATACTATTCAGCAATGATAAAAATATTTTAGTTACTTTTTACATGAAGTAAACATAATATTAAAGTTTTTTAAAAGTAAATTGCATATGATTCTTAAACTTTCATAGAATTTATGTAAAGTGTGAATACATGGAAAGCAGTAAGATATATTGTTTTTGAATATACACGTTAGGGTTAATATAAAAACATGCAATAAATGAATAAATCCACATTCAAGATAAAAGTGACCTCTGAGGAGGGATACAGGATTGTGAAAGGAAACAAGCTTGTCAACTGTGACTTTAATGTTAGTTTCTTTGAAAAATTCTGAAGCAAATTTGACAGAATATAATATATCTGGGTAGTAGATACCAATGTTCATTAAAATCTTTTCTGATGCTCTTTTTGTTTGAAATATTTGATGACAAAAATCACAAACATGTTTTATAACAAGATACGTAGTAGACAGCAGTTAAAAATAAGTTGAAGAAATAGGAGTCAGATTATGAAGTATCTTCTGTGTAGCACGATAGGTTTTTGGATTTCTTGTGTGAGCATATACTATTATGGTCTTTGTTACTCATCTTTATGTTGAGGACTCCAAAATCATTCAGTTCAACCCAACCCGTCCTGCTCCCCTGAATGTCAGATTCTTCGGTCCTACTACCTTTATCCTGGCATGGCTGTCAATAAAGCATGTTCAAAGATAGACGTGGTATACCTTAACCACATACCTGGCCAGGTGCCATGGATCACACCTGTAATCCCAAAACTGTGGGGGGCCGAGGCGGGCAGATCACTTAAGGCAAGGAGTTCGAGACCAGCCTGGCCGACATGGCAAAACCTTGTCTCTACTGAAAACATAAAAAGCACCAACATCAAGGTGTTGGTGCACCTAGCTCCTCAGAAGGCTGAGGCACAAGAATCACTTGAGCCTGGGAGGTGGAGGTTGCAGTGAGCCGAGATCGTGCCACTGGTACTCCAAAATTAAAAAGTAAAAAAAGAAATAATAAAATAGATGCCTGACCATTGCCCTGCTCTCTCTCTCTCTCACTACCAATATATAAGAAATAGATAGGCATTGTACTCCAACTTCTTCCTATTTCATTTGCCATTGATTTATGTCATGTAGTCTCTGACAGTCCTTGCTGGCATTCCTTGAGTCAGTCATTCTTTCCTGGTCTCTCCCAGTGTTCCTGCTGGTATCCCAGATTTGGACTTATCCTCTTCATATGAATCCTTCACATGATTTCTAGGGAACTTCATTAAAAGCCAGTCTGACCTTTACACATGCTTGCTTCTTGCTGAGAAACTTCTCTGGACTCCCTAGTATCTCTAGGAGCATTTTGTAGAATTCATGGATATCTCAATGTCAAAGCCACCCATGGTCAATTTACAAGATGTTAATTCCCTGGTATGGATACTGATGTGATGAAATAGAATCTCTATGGGTGGGTCTTAGATTAGTATTTTGAAGAAACACCCCAAATGATTTATATGCATGATATAATTTGAGGACCATCAATCTAGTAGAGAAAATACAAGGTCTTTTGCTGGGTGTGGAAAACTCTTCACTTTTCAGTTTCATCTTTTGCATTCTCTTTATTTTACCCTCACTTCCTTGCCCTCTTCTCTTTTTTCTGTTCCTCCCTCCCTTTCTCCATCCCTCCCTCCTTTTTTTTTTCCTTGCATCCTTCCTTCCATTCCTTTTTGAAACTGGGTCTCTTCCTGTTGCTGAGGCTGGAGTGCAGTGGCAGGATCTCTGCTCACTGCACCCTTGACCTCCCAGGCTCAAGCCATCCTCCCACCTCAGCCTTCCTAGTATCTGGGACTACCAGATAAAAATAGCTGGCCACCATTCCCAGCTAATTTTTAAAATATTTTTTGTAGAGACGATGTTTTGCCATGTTACCCACACTGGTTTCAAACTCCTGGGCTCAAGCAATCCACCCACCTTAGCCTCCTATAGTGCTGGGATTACAGATGTGAGCCACCATGCCCGCTTTCTACCCTCTTCTTTAGTTCAATTCTTGCTCATTATTTAAGACTGAATTCAGTAGCATTTAATCTCACAGTCTTACCTGTTACTTCTCTAACTCCACCCTCTGTGTCTATTACTCTACATGTCCTAGTTTTGCTTCCCATACCTTCATTTAAATGTTCATGATTCCCAGGTTAGGAGAGTCTTGTTTATATAACATGTAGCAAGGTAACTGGCATGTGGTAGACCTTTTAAAAAGTTGAGTAAATGCATGGCATTGCTCTTTAGAGGACTGGAAACCAACTAAGGAATTAGAGCCTGCATTTTAGGTATGACATTCAGGAATTTTGTGGAAAAGAGAAAATCAAAACTGGAGATGGTGAATTCTAGTAAGAATTTATAAAATTAGATATTTACGAGATCAAGATTGGAGATTGGGACTAGTTGAAGGTAGAGATGATTGGTACCTCAGGGCAGTAGCCAGGTAGATGAGAAGGATGAGACTTTAAGTTTCACTTATCTTTGATTTGAGTTTTCTGTTTATTACTTTAATATAGATGAATAATATTTATTTAGAGATGCAGTTTATGATCTTAGTTTATAAATGAATTATGTTAAGTCAGATTACCAGAAGAGCAGAGAGAGTTTTGGAGGGAGAGGTGCTCAACTATGTCTCGTTCTGCAGAAAGGTGTAGTAAAATAAGGATTGAAAATTATCTTTTGGAATTTGCAATTAGGATGTCAGTAGTTACCATAAAAAAAAGTAATTTTATGGCACAGGCCTGTAATCCCAGCATTTTGGGAGGCCGAGGCAGGTGGATCACGAGGTCAGGAGATTGAGACCACCCTGGTCAGCATGGTGAAACCCCATCTCTACTAAAAGTACAAAAAATTAGCTGGGTATGGTGGTGCATGCCTGTAATCCCAGCTACTCGGGAAGCTGAGGCAGGAGAATTGCCTGAACCCAGGAGGCGGAGGCTGCGGTGAGCCGAGATCGCGCCATTGCACTCCAGCCTGGGTAACAAGAGCGAAACGATGCCTCAAAAAAAAAAGAAAGAAAAGAAAAGTAATTTTAATTAATCGATTAGTTAGTCTTTTTGAGATGGGGTCTCACTCTGTCACCCAGGCTGGAGTGCAGCGGCACAGTCTCAGCTCACTGCAACCTCTGCCTCCTGGGCTCAAGTGATTCTCCTGCTTCAACCTCCCTAGTAGCTGAGATTACAGACATGCATCACCATACGTGGCTAATTTTTATATTTTTAGTAGAGATGGGATTTCACCATGTTGGCCACGCTGATCTCAAACTCCTGGCCTCAAGTGATCCACCTGCCTTGGCCTCTCAAAGTGCTGGGATTACAGGCATGAGCCACCTTGCCCAGCCTAATTTTAATTTATTATATAAAAATTACGAATAGAAGTCATTGGAGTTAGTAAGTGAATGGTCCATGAAGATGTATTAACAATGAGAAGCAACTCTGTGTTTAAGAAACTTCAAACAAGAACAGCAGGGCATTAAGGCAATATAGTCATCATTTGGGATCTGTGACTCCCATTAATACCAAAATCTGAGAATGCTCACATCCCTGCTATAAAATGATGCAATGTTTTAACCTCCACATCTTATACTATACACTCTACGTGATTACTTGTAATACCTAATAAAACTCCTACACATCGTTTTGTGGATTTAGTATGGTATTCAGTACAAGACAATTCAAGTTTTGCATTTTGGAACTTTATGGAATTTTTAATTTTTCTGAATATTTTCAATTCGCAATTGATTGAATCCACAAATGTTGAACCCATGGATATGGAGGGCCAACTGTACTATATTTTCCTGGTTTTGTTTTGTTTTAATTACCTGCGTAACCTGAACATATGCAAATGCCAAAGATGGAAAACCTGGGAAAAGAAAAAATTCGTTAAGAATCTTGGTATATTTTTGGTATTAGAAGAATGGGGTTGGGCTCAGTGGCTCATGCCCATAATCTAGGCACTTTGGGAGGCCAAGGCAGATGGTTTGCTTGAGCTCAGATGATCAAGACCAGCCTGGGCAACATGGCAAAACCCCATCTCTACAAAAAAATAGAAAAATTAGGAAGGCTTGGTAGTGCACACCTGTAGCCCTAGCTACTCTGGGGGTGGAGGTAGGAGGATTCCTTGGGCCCAAGAGAGGTTGAGGCTGCAGTGACCTGTGTTTATGCCAGTGCACTGTAGCCTGGGTGACAGAGACGTCCTTGTCTAAAAAAAAAGAAAAGAAATAAAAAGAATGGCAGCTTAGATTATCCCAAGGATAATAGGAAGAAATGTAAGTTGAGGAAGAGGACAAATGCCTCTTCCTCTGGTATGAAAATGACAGAGCAAACACAAGTTGCAGTTGCAAATTGTGCCTTTTATTTTTTTGAGACAGAGTTTACCTCTTGTTCCCCAGGCTGGAGTGCAATGGTGTGATCTTGGCTCACCGCAACCTCCACCTCCCGGGTTCAAGCAATTCTCCAGCCTCAGCCTCATGAGTAGCTGGGATTACAGGCATCAGGCATGCACCATCACACCTGGCTAATTTTATGTTTTTAGTAGAGAACAGGGTTTCTCTATGTTGGTCATGCTGGTCTTGAACTCCTGACCTCAAGTGATCCACCTGCCTCAGCCTCCCAAAGTGCTACATTATGGGCGTGAGCCACTGCACTCAGCCAGAAATTGTACATTTGAAGAAGTGAAAGTGAGAAGGCTGAGAGGATAGATCTGGAAGGTTTATCCATACTAATTTAATTTATTTTATTCTCACTTATAGATGTTCATCAATACCTATCATTTCAGTAGTTATTAGTTATTACTTCCAATAGTGTATTTAACTTGTTTTTTTTCCCTTAGTCTGTGCTATAACAAACTGCCATAGAAAGAGTGGCTTATACACAACAGATTTCTATTTTTCTATTTCTCATGGTTCAGGAGGCTGGGAAATCCAAGATAGAGGTGCTGGCTGATTTGGTCTCTGGTGAGGGCCCACGACTCAGTTGATAGATGACCGTCTTCTCCCTGTGTCCTCACAAGGTGGAAGATGAGAGTGAGCTCTCTGGGGTTTCTTTTATTAAGACAATAATGGCCTTCATAAGGCCTCCACCTTCATGACCTAATCATTCCCAAAGACCTCACCTCCAAATGCCATCACACTAGGGATTAGGTTTTATCACACACTGGGGATTAGGTTTCAAGATATACATGTTCAGAGAACACAACATTCGGTTCATAGAATTCTGCCTCTACTGCCCCCATTCATCTTCTTCTTACATGCAAAACATTGGTTCTTAAGATTCCACAGAGCTTCATATCATCCATCTCATATGGAGAGACAGCTGTATAGTGTGAAGCTCATGATTTTGTTTTATCATAAAGCCACTGACATCATTAGTTACTTCTTAATGACAGTGAAGAGTTAAAGGGAATCTCTTCAGAGTGTAACGTTTTATGTGTTTTATTTATTAGACAGTATCTTTCGTTTGTTGATTGAGCTGCTCATAGGAATCTCTAAAGATGGAAATAATTTTAATTATCATTAACGTGTAGACACAAAAGTGATAATGTCTATTAATGTATATAGTGATTACAAGCTTTCTCAAAGTCTATGTGGGTTTAATTTTTAGTTGACTCATCTTCTCCTATTTCAATTATTTTTAATGTGCAAAAAAAGATGTATAATTTTGCACCAGCTTCTCTTCTGATAGGAAAGGTGGGCTCACTTAGTCAGTTTAATATGGGCAAAGAATCACATAATTTTAGGGACAGAAAGTGTATTTATGCGTAGCAAGAGGGAGGGCAGAATGAAAATTTTAAAATGGTTGAGTTCGAAAGAATGCTTGTGACACATAAATACTCTCTCTCATATTCTATTTCTCTGCCTGTGAGTGTGTATATTTATTTATTTATATGATTAATAAAAGTAAATTCTTTTGGTGAATTGCTAAAGACAACATAACTTTAAAATTATTTAAAAAGTGACACTTGGGAATTATTTTTTAGTCAATTGTTTTTCTGTATACCTCAATAAAATCTGAAGAATTAATCTTATTGCCTCTCCATCCCCAAATAAGTTTTTTCTCCTACTTTCTATTTTTACATAGAGATACAAACATTTTAAGATGTTTTTATTACTGCAAAGAGGTATCGACTGGTCTTTAATGTGGATATTAAATTACTCTTCTCATAAAGTGAGATCATTTCTGCCAAAAGTGATGTCATCATTTTAGCAGATGGTCAATAGACACATTATAAGTCTCCTTTTGCATCAATTTCAAATCTTGAGAGGATATTTGCTTCTAAAAAAAAAAAAAGATCTATTTCCAGATGTGGCACTTGGTGATATTTAGCTTCCATGGTTTTCACATGAAGTATCTTTTCCTGGGCACCTATATTTTCATGGGTTCCTGTGCCTGAATGGCTGGATAACTTCCTACCTTTTATCCCCTTTAGTTGCTACAGTTTCTGCACAATTTTCTTTGTATTTTCACCTCTTAATGTACTTTTAATGTGTTATGTAATGACTTTTCTAAATATATAACTCAAATTTTGATTGTCCATCTTAAATATTGCATCAACTCTTTAATGAAAATTTGCCCAGTTTAAATTGTGATAAAGTTGTTCTGGGTATATTAAAAGTAATAGCTGTAATACAGGGCTAGAGGAATCCTTGTCAGGTGGCATTTATCTTTTCAGTTTAGCCTTTAAAGCTGTGCCATGACCAGGAGTATGTAAAAACTCCTAGATTCCAAGTTTTTCAGCTGTAAAGTCACGATACCACATACCTCTCAGGGTTGTTTTGGAGAGTAAGTGAGAATGGACTTATGAAAGCACCGAGCACTCTTCCAGTCATAGACTCGATACTCATAAACATTGCTGGAAAGTTGTTAATCCTCAGAAACTTCTTCAGAACAATAGGCATTATAGAGTATTAATTGTTTGAATCATCCTACTAAGAATTAAATTATACTCATATATTTCTGAATTATGTATTTGGGAAAGAGGTACATTGTATTTGATGTGTTGATCACTTTAATATTTAATCAGAATTCTTTAATCCTATTATCATTTTTATTGTTATCCATTTTCTTTGGAGTCTGTACTTAAAATGATATAATTATTTCTAATCTTACTTAATTTTTGTGATGAATTTACTTAATTTAACTAAATTACCTTCTTTGATTCACTCAAATTAAAGTGGCTTAAGTATTCTTTAGCACCACTAATGTTTAATATGTTAACCATGTTGGCTTTTCCAGTAAATTGACACTCAACTACTCTCATTTTAACTTTCCTGTTTTGGTATTTCGTTCTTAACTGTTCTCTTACTCTCTCGCCTTCCTGTGTGACCCTTGTCTCATGATTTTGTTTAAAACCACTCTTATTTTACGTATATATTATATACAGGTGTACTCACATATACATAAAGTTTTCATTTCTTTGAGAAATAAAGGTAGAATTTATTACGTTCAGCAACTCTGATGACACTCACCTTTTTTTTCTGAGACAGAGTCTTGCTCTGTTGCCCAGGCTGGATGGAGTGCAATGATGCAATCTCAGCTCACTGCAACCTCTGCCTCCCAGATTCAAGCAATTCTCCTGACTCAGCCTCCCAAGTGGCTGGGATTACAGGCACCTGCCACCACACCCAGCTAATTTTTGCACTTTTACTAGAGACGGGGTTTCACCATGTTGGCCAGTCTGGTCTCGAACTCCTGACTTCATGATCTGCCTGCCTCAGCCTCCCAAAATCCTGAGATTACAGGAATGAGCCACCACACCTGGCCAACACGCACTTTTTTCTATTGTTTTGCTATCCCAAATTTTGTAGGTTAAATTTTTGTATAACCTATAGAACTTGTGAGTTAACCTTATGATTTTATTTAGAAATAAAAGATCTTGAGAACTAAGTGAACAATCTATGCTGGTTTGGTGTGACATTGCCCCTTATTAATAGTAGAGCTCCCATTTACTATCACAAGAATGTCTGGACAGTAACTTACATAGTCATCCTGCGGGGGCTCCCCTTTTAGATGCATATTGTAGTAGCTACTGTGAGAGGAACAGGAGAAGTGTGATATGTTATCCGAACTCAAATAGTTTCTACTTTCTCACAAACCTGAGAGTAATAAATATAAAATGGACTTCATAGTTGGATGCAATTATATACTCATTTGCATGCAGAATTAGTAAAATGCTATGGATTTCCAGTGGCTTTGAACATCTTGAGGGTTATAATAACTAGAGATACTCTGAAGAATGTGAGAATGGATCCAAATCTACATAAAAATGATAGACCCTAAATCTGAATCAAAGGGACTAAAATGAGTGACAAGACTCATGTTTGATTTTTGTTCATTTTTCTGTTACCTTTTTAGAGAAATTTGGTCTTCTGACTTGTTAACCACCGAGTTCTTTCAATTTCCTATGCAGTGGAATCCCAACTATTCTGCAGTCTCATGCTGTCAATTTTATCTTCTATTTAGCATATTTCCTCTTGTACTATCTGCCCTGAACTAGAGGATTAATTAGTTTTGAATACATAATTTTCAAGTTTGAAATACTGCTATATATTTTGCTCAGATTAATTCCTGAATTCTTTTAAAAAATGTATTATAAACACCTATTATATCCATTATAGTAGTGATGGGACCAGCCTTGCTGTAATGGATTATTCATAATGAGCAATACTATGATAATGCTGAAATGGCATCTGACATGTTTATGGAGAGAGACTTAAATACTTGGCATTAGCATGAATCTGGGGGAGAACTATATAATTAAGTTACCCAGTTCGGAAGTTAGAATGATAATCTAGATGATAAAATCCTGTATTATGTATTTAGACTATCATTAGGCTACTTGTTACTCAAAGGGTTTTGAAACAGTTCAATTAAAAAGTCAAGATTACTAAAATAAAATACAGTTGATCAAAATTCTAAAGGGGGTGGTTCATACACTGAAATTGCTGCCAATATATTTACAGTGATGAAGTAATAAATTTAGGCATGGGTATGTTTTTAGCCATGGAATAATGAATGTGAATAGCTGATCAATTAGTATAACCATTATTTTGAGGCACCTGATACATGTCAGTGACCTTGGAAGATGACAGGGATGAAAAGTGAATAATACACGGTTGTAAATTACAGGAAACACACAGTCTAAGGACAGTCTTCAAATTCTAGCTGTGTAAGAGAAGAAAACTACTAAAGAGAAAAAGAATTATGTAGCCTTGGCATGCTTTTCATGGATGACTTTAACATACAATATGTATGTGTGTATGTATATAAAATGTCTATAAAACTCATATTTTCTATCTAAGTTAAAGTTTTGAGTTTCTAAATTATTATTATTTTGATTGCCCATTCCGTTTCTTAGTGTGTGTCATTGCTGGTCCACCAAGCATAGTGACAGACAAGTTTGAGCAGTAATTGTCCTCACTGTTGCTTAAGCAACAATTTTTTTTAATAGTAATGAATGATTTCAAAAATACATCTAGGCTGGGTGTGCTGGTTGTTGCCTGTAATCCCAGTACTTTGGGAGGCCAAGGTAGGAGGATCACTCGAGGCTAGGAGTTCATGACCATCCTGGTCAATAGATTAAGACCTTCTCTCTGCAAAAAAACAAAAAAGTAAAAATAAAAAAAAACTTAAAAAATCATGCACCTGTAGTCCTGATTACTCGAGACGCTGAGGAGAGAAGATTGCTTGAGCACAGGAGTTTGAGGGTGCAGTGAGTTATGATTGCACCACTGTACTCAGCCTAGGTGACAAAACAAGACCCTATCTAAAAAAAAAGAAAAACAAAACAAAAAAACTCATCTAGTTAAAGCCCTTTTTACTTGTGTCTGTATGGTCAGTCTTACCATAGATCACCTGAATGAAGTTTAAAAATATGTATTGCTACTGCTTTATGTAATAAAGAGAATAGCTCTTCTTACATTAACAAAACTAGACTCCCTTTATATCTTAACCTTCCTTTTCTCACTGAAATTCTCTTGGTAAATCACAAAACATTTATAAAGAATTATGACAAATACTGTTGGTCCATTTCCAAATAGAGGGTATTGCAATGCAAAATATAAAGGCTAGATCATCGAGAAGGGATTTTATGAGGTCTATTTAAGACTGGTCTGGTGGCATGTAATAAATCTGTTTGGTAGGGGTGGGTAGTGAGGACCTTGTTAGGCATCTACCAGGTATCTACCTACTTTCACTCCAGTGCACTTAGTAGGAAGGTCAAGTCCTCTAAAATACCAGCAGATGTTAGAGCATAAAGTCTTCCCTTGGACATCTGACGTAAGAAGTAAACAGCTTTTGTGATAACTATTGAGTGTTTCAGCTGCAGCCAATGATACTGTGGTTTAGCATGCTTATGCAGTTCAATTTATGTCATCAGCTGTGGAGAAATTATAAATCCCACCAAATCCTTTGCCTGAGGGTTCTTTTATGTAACTCCTCTAGTAAGTTTACATTTGTTTATTTTAAATTTATTATATATTTATAGTTTTCCCTAAAGTTCCATACCATAATAATCCTTTGGGATTTTTATATCATTTTTTTGGACTTCGGTTTCACCATTCATCAAAGATGAGGACAGCATTCTGTTATGATTGTGTTTTATTTCTATTAGAGAGTTGTGGTAAGACAATGGTGGCACCATCAGGAGATTAAAAAAAAAATAAAAATTACAACAACAACAACAAAATCTTAACTAAGAATGTTTCTTGGGAAGAGACCAGTCATTCTGCTTTTGATGTGTTGAATTTTACTTGCTAGCAGGATTTCCAAGCTGAATAGAGAAGCATATATCAGTTTTGTTAATTATGTTTCTCTTAATGTATAACCTATGGAAGAAAACTGTGAATATTGCAACAGTATCTACCACTGTTCGTTCCCAGCATTTACCGGTGCTTCATTTATGCTTTTTACTTGTCTTATGAAGTAGGTGTTATTTTCCCCCATTTTATAAAGATTGGGTATTTTAATTGATTCAGGTTATATAGGTGGCAGAGCTAGCATTTGAACCTCATCAGGACTTTGCTTAGAGCTTGCACAAAGATTCTCCTTAACCCGCATCCTGTGGCTTAGGATGTGCTTGTTTGATACACAGCCAGCAAGTACTTCATAGCTACAATACTCTATTCATCGTTATCATGCTATTTTGAATAAGAATACTAGTTTGGGATTATGTTCAAGTTATTCCATTATAAAGCTCTTGAATAAACATTGACATCCATGGAACGTTTCCTTTTAGGGAGAATGATCACTTTTAATCAAAGCTTTCCCTTTGGTATTGTGAATGGTGAATTATTCCACTGTAAATCCAGGTACCTTTAGTCACTACCATATCCTAGGACACATATTAAAGTGAGGAGAAAGGTTTAATATCATTCAGCTGAATCTGTACTTAACGTTATTTATCTGAACACTGTAAGTTTGCTGAAAGGTTAATCTGAGGTTATTTCAATTTGTCATTTCTTACTGGCGGGGTGGAAAACACTATTTCTCAAAGCACTCCATAAGACTTTCAGGTAATGTCCTCAGTGATGGAAACCTCATTGAAAAGGAATTGAATGTAAACTTGAGTAGAGAACCATGCTAGTTTTAAAAATTTTACCCTGTTCTTATAATCTCCTGAAACACTTTACAAATTAAATTTAATTTATATTTTTATCAAAAAACTTCTGCGAGTAGAGTCACATGCTGCAAAACATTTTGGTCAACAACAAACTACATGTACATATGAAGATGGTCCCATAAAATAATAACACTGTATTTTTCCTGTATTTTTTCTATGTTTAGATATGTTAGGTACACAAATGCTTACCTCTGTATTACAGTTGCTTACAGTATTCAGTTTAGTAACATGCTGTACAGGTTTATAAGCCAATAGGCTGTACCATCATAATGCAGGTGTGTAGCAGTGTAACTGGGTGACAGGAGCTGGGCTATGGGGCGTCCCTAAGATGCTTACTGTTCCCTATTGGGTGTGTTTTTTCCAGGTCCTTGGGGTCTTATCCAAGAATGGGGAGTAGACTGAGGCAGCGTGGTGATATTGTTTAAGTAAATATCGGACCCAAAGAGCTTTGCAGAAAAGCGCTATATTAGGCAGAGACAGAGACAGAGAGAGAGACAGAGACAAAGACAGAGAGAGAGAGACATAGAGAGAGACAGAGAGACAGAGAGAGAGACAGAGAGACACAGAGACACAGAGAGAGAGACACACACACACTCACACACACAGAGAGAGAGAGAGAGAGAGCACTCCCCTACAAGAGAGCAGAGAGAGGAGAGCAAGTGCTCCCACACTGTCATGGGAGGGAATTCAGAGATGGAGTCCATAGAGGTAAGGGATTAGGGGGGATTTTAACCCCAGAGTTACTTTCACCCCATCCAAGTTCTTCTCCACTGAGAGAAGCTTTTCCAAACTTCCTCTGGAGTGATTGATCTTTGACTCTGATACTGGATTGGCTGTCTGGCTCCTCCTTCCGAAAGCTTTTGGTGGTCTTTTTAAACAAAGGAAGCTCACCTGGGCTGTTTGCCTTCTCCTGTGTGGGAAAGTTATACAAAGAACTCTAGGCTCCATGTCCAGGGGGTGTGGATAGAGGTATGGCACTGGGAAGTTCATGCTTTTGAAGCCATGCCCCTCATGGATTGGGAAGAGAAGTTAACACAGTCCCTCAGCAGGCTATCAAATGAAGATTTTATGATATCTGTGCTGTTCATACAACAAAACTGCCTAGTATGCATTTCTTATAACATACCCCATCCCTAAGGGACACAGGAATGTGTATACACACACATACGCATATTACCAAATGGATACATACAGAGTTATCTACAGAAAAAATTGAACATTGAAATAATACTCAGAGAATGTTACACTCATGAGGTCAAGAGATCGAGACCATCCTGGTCAACATGGTGAAACCCCGTCTCTACTAAAAATACAAAAAATTAGTTGGGCGTGGTGGCGCGTGCCTGTAATCCTGGCTACTCGGGAGGCTGAGGCAGGAGAATTGCCTGAACCCAGGAGGCGGAGGTTACGGATTGCACTCCAGCCTGGATAACAAGAGTGAAACTCTGTCTCAAAAAAAAAAAAAAAAAAAAAAAGAAGAAAGAAAGAAAGAAAAAGAGAATGTTACCCTTTTAAAAGATATTCTTTAAATTTATATTTGCTATTTTGTGGGCTTAGCAATATTTACATGTGACGTTGTACATTTTATTAAGAGATTTGTTTATATTAGCATTTTAGTGAGCACGTTAATTATCTATTTATTCTGTGTTATGAATTAGGTAAAAAGCGATCTTGCTCCTCCTTTACAGAGATCTCAGTTTAGTGACAGTTAAGTAAACCAACCAAAGAGGGTGCATGTACTCCGGTAGCCTGGGAAGGAAGAAGTCTTCACTCTCAGTAGTTCAGGAAAGACTGGTCAGTAAAGCTCAGACTTGTCTAGGTCTGGAAGGATGAGAGGAATGAGTTAGGTGGAATAGGGTATTCAAAACAGAGACAGCAGCGCGTGCCAAGTGCTGAAGCAGCACATCCTGGCATGAGGAAGTACACAGTGATTTGGCTCACCTCGAATGATGGGTGCAGGCGGTAAATCCTCATTCTCAGACTAACCAGACCTCAAAGCTCCAGAAGGAACATGCTGTTTTTTTTGCAGTGGTCAAATCCCTGCCATTCTGGTCACTACTTTCTGAATGAATGCTCAGGCATCTCTTCTTTTCTGATTACATCCCTGGGTGCTTTTCTGTGCCACTCCATGAATGACTGCTTCATGTTTACACCCCCTTCCCATATAATACAGTCACCTCACTTGACACATGTAGGTTCCAGACCAGTGCCCTCCCTTTCTGTAACCTCATGAACGTACAAGGTGTGGATATTTAATACATATTAACCCAGATGATAGATATATTAACTCAGAGGAACTGCTTACTTATAAATAATTAAAAGAGTTAAAAAAAATCATCAGTGAATCAATCAAGTAAGTTATGACCTAGCTTTCCAACCAACACTGGGACCACTCAACATTTTTAAAAATCACTATGTATGCAGCTTTAGATATGACTAAACTTTTATGTTTTAGACATAACATGCACTAGATTATATTCAAAGAGAAAGCCAGTTGGCTGCTGTTGAAAATTGGGCAACCAATAAGATTAGAAAAGAAAAAAATGCCCGTTAGCTTCAGATCTCTTTTTGGTTTTGGAGCTGGCTATATTAAGCTGTTCCATTACACTTTGTAGAATTGTGTGGAGTGGAATCGTGTTGGTATGAGCTTAATACCCATAAAGGAAGGTTCAAGTTTTGCATGTGAACCTACTTACAGTATTGTCATCATAGGCATGAGGAATGTTAAAAAGAAGAGCACTAGCCTTGAAGGTGAACCAAATTGGAATTCCAGTTTTAATTCTTAGCCAAGTATTTTAACTGTACTAATTCAAAGCTTTCTTGCGTGTGTCATGGCAATAATTCTTGCTCTTTCTTATTAACCTTGGGATATTATTAGTATGAGGATTATGTGACATCTTATTTTTGTATGAATCTTAGAAAGCATAAAATGTGATACAAATTAAGTTGGTATCAACGGGAAGGGAAAATGTGTAAGGAAAATAACAGACTTGTATGTGAGATTTTGTAATCACCACTGGGTATTTGAGTAAATGAAAACATGAGAAAAAATTAATAACTGTGAATAGTGTTGAGAAATAATGACTGAGAAGAGGGTAGGCCTCTGTCCGGGCAAGAAAACTAGATTTTTGAAGATAATAGTTTTGAATGAAAAATGAGAGGTTTGTAATCGTCTAGAATAATGGTGTCTGAATTCTTCACCACACAATAATGGACACTCAACGTGTTCTCTCAGAATTCTGAGGGTAGCTCACAAAGAAATTGTTATATACCAGGAATCATTACACAACATCAGAATACCTCAAAAGAGTGAGTAACTCAAAGCACTTAGAAGATCTTGAGGAAACTTGAAATAACAAGCGTGTTGTTCTTGGGTGAGCAATCTCTCTAATTATGTGAGAGTTGTGCATGCCCTTTCCTCCCCCACCATATTATGAAGGTGTAATGTAGAGAGTTACTGAAGGTTTGCACACCAATAGTTTAAAAAGCAAAAATTACCAGTAATAAATATGCAACGTTGTGTGGGTAGGGACAGGGACAATGCAGGAAAAATGAAACACTACGAAAAAAATGATGTGAAGTTTAGAAAAATACAGCTATTAAGCAAGGTTGCATGCTTTGAGAGGAAATCAAAGCAACGGGTAAAAGAAACCAGTAACACAGTTAGTTGACTTTGTAAGTAAGAGACCTCTCAAGAAAAATGTCTTCATAATAGAAAAGAAAAACATCCTGTGATGGGATGTTCTTTACAGACTATTCTGGTCTCTAGTTTAATTTTATGTCTGAACTAATAATCAGAAAAGGTCTTGTTTCCTTATGGTTTCACCAAACTAAATTAAATGGTAATTGCTTAGGTGGCATAAATACGTGCACAAACTTGAATTCTTGAACACTGTATAGTGGCCGCTTGGCTAATTGTAACTCTAAATGACTTATCACAATATGAAGTTTAGTCTTTATTTATATTCTTCTCTAAATAGCAGGGTGAGTAATGATGTTTCTGATAAGTACACAAAGAAGATGTGAACACATAACTGGAGCAATAGGGCAAGGCTGCATCTTTATTACTGAACTCTCCAGTTGTAAAAAGAAGTACTACTGTTGACAACTCACACACCTCTCCATGGGTACCTCCATAGTTTGTCATAAATTTAAATTTATTGTAATGTTTTAGACTTGTTTGAACTATAATACACGACGTCAGCCTCCCAAGTAGCTGGCACTGCAGGCACATACCACCACTCCTGGCTAGTATTTTTTGTATTTTTTCGTAGAGACAGATTTTCACCATGTTGCCCATGCTGGTCACAAACTCCTGAGCTCAAGTGAATGGCCCAGCTCAGCCTCCCAAAGTGAGGGGTTATATACGTGTGCCACTAAGCCCAGAAGACAATAAAATATTTTTTTAAAGTGAATTATTTCTAAGGGAGATTTCTATTAGAAAGCTTTTTGAACTCTTCATGGAATAAATTTCAAATTTTTATTATTTCCTACTAGTTTAATACTGAATAAAAAATGTGTATATTCTTCTTCTCCTGGTATCAGTCAACCTGTACTACTACATTTTCTTTATTAATGATTGATTTATTTTTTGGAATGATGTGATTACTTCTGTGACCTTGTTCACTTAAACAGTTACTAAGAAAGAGTTAAAATGAAATATGTGACCTCAATTGATGTTCGTATTTAATGATAACATACATAACCAGTTCTTATTGCTGAAAAAAAATATAAAATTACAGTGACATTAAAGTGAGCAGTTCTGTATGCTTTTGCCTTGTTACTAAACAGCAGAGATGGGAAGTCTCCTTCTTATCCAGTTAACAGAATTTAAATGAATCATTATATAAATAATTATTATAAATTATTTGTAAACCTGAATCAGGTTTTGACACCTATAGTAAACTGTGATGCTGTGTAACATCCTGCATGATGTCATTCATGTTCACATCTTAATTAAGTATCATCTTCATTGGAATATTTGAATGTAGAAATGTTTCTTTTCTATTTTTAGAAATAACTTTCTTAATAATGGCTCATATGGCTTTGTTTTAGAATGTGTACTATGTGTGAATACACGCAAATATAGTAACATCAGTTAGGATACTTCTAGCCACAGGTGATAAAAGACCCAAGTCATAGCTTAAATATTATTTATTGTCTCATATAATAAGATGTCTATAGTTAGCATAGTTTCAGGATCAATTCAGGGGCTCAATGGTGTCATCACCAGGTTCTTTAAATCTGTTATTTTTTCCTCAGCCCATGAACTTTAGACAGTAGGCCTGTCCCAGCATCACCTCCTCATATAATGGTGTCCAGACATAGAAAAGGGAAGCTTCTCCACAACCATCTTTTTTTAAAGTGCAACTTCTCTATTATGGGTCAGAGTCAGAGCTTATGATTCCGTTTAGAACAGTCACTAGCCTAGGGGAAATGAGACCACCATTAACTATACTCAACTATGATTCAGAGCTGGGGACATGTTCGACCTTCATGAAGGACATGATCAGTTTGAAGTGAGACAACAAAATCAAGATTCTGCTACAAGAGTAAGCTGAGTGGAGAATGATAGTTTGGCTGGTAACAAATGTATGTCTGCCAAATATCAATTCAGAATATTTTCTAGAATCTACTAAACAGAAACTGCGTTTTGTTTTAAGCACATAGTTAAAAAAAATCAGTCTCAACTGGAAGTAGAAGTCTTATGAGTAAAATCTTTTAGGATAAAGTAGCAGTTAATTTTTGGTGTTTTATGAATACTCCACTTATTGCAAGATAGTTGTAGTGCATTGGCATTTTACTAACAGAAAACCAAAGTCTCTAAAAAATTGCCTTTCCCGCAATGTTATTATACTAATAATTTAGATAATTATGTATAAGACTTTGCCAGAACTTTCTCATTTTATCTTCTAAAACCTCATTCTCTTATTAGCCCCCACTGTGTTCTATTTAGGCCATCCCTCAAGTGTTATTTCCTGCTAAGCCTTTTATATTTTGGCTTTTTAAATGCAATATTTTAATAATTTAACAAGCATTTGAGCTGATAATTTTCATTGTTGGAGTTGAGAACTGTAATGCAAGATTAAATATTAGTCTAAGAGTTAGGTTAAAAAGAATTGCCAAAATTATTCTGTTATATTGGAAGTTGTAAATAGGAAGTATAGAGGCGTGAATTTTATTTTTATTTTTATTTTCACTTTTTTTTTTAGACAAGGTCTTGCTCTGTCTCCAGTCTAGAGTGCAGTGGCAATTCTATCTTTCTGCCACCTCGAAATCCTGGGCATAGGCATTTCTCCCACCTCAGCCTCCTGAGTAGTACAGGCACATACCACCGTGCCCAGCTAATTTTTTTTTTTGTGATTTTTGTAGGGGTGGAGTGTTGCTGTGTTGCTCAGGCTGGCCTTGAACTCCTGGCCGCAAGCAGTCCTCCCACCTCCACCTCCCAAAGCAGTGGGATTACAAATGTGAACCACTTAACTTGATCATGGCCTAAATATTATTATACAAAATGAAATGTCAGCAATTTGACAATAATTAAAGTGTACTCTAAATTAATGCTGGCTTATGCTTTATGTGACATTCATATTTAAATTGTTAGAAATTAAAGGCATAAAGCCATGTATGCTGCTTTTAAAGTCTTCACAAATATTCTAAGCCTGCCTTTGAAGAATTATTAAAGCCTACAACATTTTAACACTTTAATTTTTCTTGATCTGTGTATTAACCATAATGTCAATTATTTGTTTTAGGCCATTGAGGTAATGCAGTGCAATTACATTGATGTAATTCACTGTATCTTAGTAAAATGAAAGAGCCAAGACAAAATAAGCACACATATATCTTCTATTATGGAGTATAACTGAGGCTAACCTGTGTAGTTTTTAGGTATTACTAAATATTTATGTAATGTGTGTATGTGTGTGTGCGTGCACGTGAGGGCAGATACATGCACTAGTATATTTTTCTCCCCATTTTCTAGTTCTGCCTAGGTTATGACATTCATTCTGAAGTGTTTAACAACAGAAACATTGTTATTATGATCTCTCCAAGTATGAGAAATAAGTAAAAGCAGCTAAAAAGGAAAAGTGGAGAATTTACCTATATAATAATTGAATTTATACCAAGAGTTTATTTTATGGAATTAGAAATGAGTTTGTGATAGACCAGATGCCATGTTATATATGTATCTTGTTAAAACCTGTTTGTAAACAGGTGTGAAAACTGGAACCATCATGCAGCAGAGTCATGTATTTATTAATCTTTTTGCGTGTTTAATGAAATGCTTTCTGTTGAACTATTTTCCTATTATGTGTATGGGGTATCAGTCTATTTGGATGTAAACAAATTGAATTTCACAATGTGTTTTACCCTAAATATTTAAATTCCTCTTTTTACTTTTGAAACAATTAGCAAATCAGTATACAACTACTTAGAGTAAAATATGTTCAAAGATAATGTGGACAAATAAAAATATTGAAATATTTCATGACTTTTACTTCTGCATCTTTTGTATAGGAAGTATGAAAAGGCAATGTCTAGTGGTTTACTTCTTTGAATCTAGGTATTTAACTGTTTAAGATGTTAAACTGGTAGAGAGATATATGGCTGGAAACTCCTATCTGTGAGTCAGAGTTTCCTTCAGGCTGGTAAAATATAACTGTCTTCCATGCTAGGTTCACTGTGATCTGGGTTTATTGCCATGCCACTGAATTTCTGATTGATGACCTTGGAAACCATGTAAAGCCCTTCACGCAAGCCTAGACTGGCTGGATATGGGGTCTGTTTCTTGTCTCTTTTACCTTAGAATCAGCCCCGAGGGTTGACCTTACACATTTTTATCATTCTAGCTGAGAAAGAAGGAAGTCAGGTAAGAAGATAGGAAGTGCCCTTCCCAAATAGACAAAGAACGCACCAGCTCTCCTTGCTGTGTTTCCCTGTCCCTAGCTTTCCTCCTCAGGTTGTTTAGCGTTCCTTCTTGGAGGCATTCTTTAAGTAGGACATGAGTTCCTTGAGGATCCGGAGAAGAATAGCTGTTTTTAGTTCTTGTACTAAAAATGAGAGTAATTAGTTCTAAGTGACTCATGTTGATAGAGATCCTTAATTTCCTTCTTAAGATCTGTGGGACGCTTATCTTGAGGATATACATGGATTTAGGATAGACAGTCTTAGCATAAGTGAATGCCATTTGAGAAGTAGCCCAGAATCCATAAATTACCTCCCTCAGATATAATAATACTGTTTATTAAATTTTCAATCAATTGAAATAACAATTTAGAAAATAATGGCTTAGATAAATTCTTATCTGGGTTTTCTTTAAGATACAATGAGAGAATGAGAAAGAAGTCTCAGATCATCAAAGATATCCTTAAGAAAGTTAAGGAAACACATTAAGACTACTGCAATTCAGTGATGTATAGTAGTAAATGTTCGCTGGTGGTATTCTACTTAATTTGTTTTCCTCTGCATATTGTAAGTGGACAGTGTAATTAATCAAAGCAATCCATCAATGCTAACATAATTTGTGTTTTTGAGGTATTTCCAAAACAATCTAACATAAACCTTGCCTCAGATTTATTATTCTTAGGGTAAACCAAGTATGAAAGATAATGCAGTGTAGCAGGCTACAGTGAGATGTAGACTAAGCGTCTAAAAATCACCTGAGTTCATTTTTAGTTTCAGTACCCAAAAGCCAATGACTTTCATACAATGACTTTAATACAGTCCTTTCATTGAGTATAATCAAATGTTTCATGTGTAAACATACTTGGACCTAGTGATTTCTAAAGAGTTCTTAACTACATATACAGTATTATGAAATAATAGAAAAATATAACACTATAGAAAAGCATTCAGTTTAGATTAATGTAAAAACAAAATGAGAAAAGTGCTTAGAAATGGTACTACAGCTAGACCAGGGTTGACTTCAAGTGAGAGGTACTGAATGACATTTTCTAAGTTATATTTTTGAAACTGAAAGGTGCAGGTATCTAATAATATAATAATAACTCAATTAAACTTGTGCATAAAATTGTTCTAGAGAACTCTATTTCAAAATTTAGTCTCTTACTTTTAATGAAAAGACTGACATAGAATACAATGTAAACATTTGTAAGAAAGGCCAAGAATTCTTCTCAACATGCAGTTTTCTATAATTACTTCATAAATGTTATGGATGATACATGTTAATCTTCTATACCCTGTAGGTGTTTATACTAAGGGCAGTAATTATAACTATTTCAAAATATGTTTTTGAAATCTTTCTTAGATTGTCTTATATTTAAAGCACTAAATGTAAATTTCAGGATAATTATATAATGAGCTATAATTTTATGTTATTTTTACTTTTTGGCAATCGGGAGAGAATTGTCTTAGGATTTGATAGTTTTGGCAAAATTTGTTTGTCAAGATATTTTGGTGAGAACGCTCTTTGATTAGAATTATTAATAACTACACCAATTTAGATAATGAATGCCAAAGTTAGATAATAAATGCCAAGCTTAGAGGACTCAATTTTCAACTTAAAGAATTGACTTTATTAACCGTGTATTGTTTTAGTTGTGGAATCATGAAATAGCAGGATACTTAGGACTTGGGAGACTTGCTGCTATAGATACAGTCATACTTTAGATATATTGCCTATGTGGATCCAGAGATTGCAAAAAACAAATCTTCAATAAAGGGAATGTATTAGTCCATTTTCATGCTGCTGATAAAGATGTACTTGAGAATGGGAAGAAAAAAGAGGTTTAATGAACTTACAGTTTCACATGGCTGGGGATGCCTCACAATCATGACAGAAGGCAAGGAAGAGCAAGGCACATCTTACATGGATGGCACCAGGCAAACAGACAGAGAGCTTTTGCAGGGAAACTCCTGCTGTTTTTTTATGGGGGACAGAGTTTTGCTTTGTCACCCAGACTGGAGTACAGTGGCGCGATCTTGGTTCATTGTAACCTCTGCCTCCTGGGTTTAAGCGATTCTCCTGTCTCAGCCTCCTGAGTAGCTGAGATTACAGGCACGTGCCACTATGGGGGGCTAATTTTTTGTATTTTTAGTAGAGACAGGATTTCACTATGTTGGCCAGGCTGGTGTTGAACTCCTGACCTCAGGTGATCCATCCGCCTCTGCCCTCAAAGTAACCCCCATTTTTATAACCATCGGGTCTTGTGAGACTTACTCATTTTCATGAGAATAGCACAGGAAAGACCCACCTCCATAATTCAGTTATCTCTCACTGGGTCACTTCCACAGCATGTGGGAATTACGGGAGCTACAAAATGAGATTTGTGTGGGGACACAGAGTCAAACCGTATCATGGAGTCACACAAATATTTTGATTTTCCACTGCAGATAAAAGTTAAGTTTCCACTATACTATAGGCTATTAAGTGTACACTAACATTATATCTAAACAACAGTGTGCATACCTAAAGTAAAACATACTTGATTGCAAAAAATCTTAACAATCATCTAAGCCTTTAGCAAGTAGTAATCTTTTTGCTGTTAGAGAGTTCTGCCTCAATGTTAATGACTGCTGACTGATCAAAGTGGTGATTGCAGAAGGCTGGGGTGGCTATGGCAGTTTCCTAAAATAAGACAACAATGAAGTTCCTGCATCAATGGACTCTTCCTTTCACTAAACATTTCTCTGTAGCACATAATGCTGTTTATTACATTTCACCTACAGTAGAAGGTCTTTCAAAATTGGAATCATCCCTCTCAATCCCTGCTGTTGCTTTATCAACTAACTTTATACAATATTCATGTCCTGTGTTGTCATTTCAACAGTAGAACAGAACATGCTTATCAGGAGCAGATTCCATCTTAGGAAACCACTTTCTTTGCTCATCCATAAAAACAACTCGTCATCCATTCAGGTTTTATTATGAGATTGCAGCAATTCACTCACATCTTCAGTCTCCACTTCTAACTTTCTTTCTCTTGCTATTTTCACGTCTCTTGCTGTTTCCACCACATCTTCTTCCACTGCACTGTTCAACCTCTCAGTCATACATGAGAGTGGAAACAGCCTCTTTCAAGATCCATCAGAGGAATCACTATCTGTGGGCAGCCATAGCCTAATGAAATGGATTCCTTAAATTGTAAGACTTGAAACTCAAAATTGTTCCTAGATTCACTGGCTTCAGAATGGTGGTTGTGTTAGCAGCCATGAAAACAGCATTAATATCCTTGAACATCTGCATCAGAACTTTTGGTTGACCAGGTACATTATCAATGAGCCGTAATATTTGAGAGGAATCTTTTCTTCTTTCTGAGTACTGAGTTTAAAATCTTCAGTAAACCGGCTGGGCGTGGTGGCTTACCCCCCGTAATCCCAGCACAGTGGGAGGCTGAGGCTGGTGGATCACAAGGTCAAGAGATCAAGACCATCCTGGCCAACATGGTGAAATCCTGTCTCTACTAAAAATACAAAAATTAGCTGGGCATGGTGGCCCACACCTGTACTTCCAGCTACTTGGGAGTCTGAGGCAGGAGAATTGCTTGAACCCAGGAGGCAGAGGTTGCAGTGAGCCGAGCTTGTGCCACTGCACTCCAGCCTGGCACCTGGTGACAGAACGAGACTCTGTCTCAAAAAAATATATACAAAAATTAGCTGGGTGTGGTGGCCCATGCCTGTAGTCCCAGCTACTTGGGAGTCTGAGGCAGGAGAATTGCTTGAACCCACGAGGCAGAGGTTGCAGTGAGCCGAGCTTATGCCACTGCACTCCAGCCTGGCACCTGGTGACAGAGCAAGACTCTGTCTCAAAAAAAAAAAATCTTCAGTAAACCATGCTGTAAATAGATACACTGTCACCCAAGCTTTGTTGTGCTATTTCTAGAACAGACAGAGATTTAACATGATTCTTAAAGGATCTAGGATATTCAGAATGGTAAATGAGCATTGATTTTAACTTAAAGTCACCAACGGACTTTAAGTCCCTAACAAGAGAGTCAACTTGCCCTATGAATCTTTGAAGCTCGGTATTGACTCTTCCTCTCGAGCTATGAAAGTTCTAGATGACATCTTCTTCCAATTGAAGACTTTTTCACCTACATCGACGATCTGTTGTTTAGTGTAGCCACCTTCATCTGTCATCTTAGCCTATCTTCTGGATAGTTTGCCACAGTTTCACCTTGTACTTTTTTGTTATGGAGACAGCTTCTTTTCTTGAACTTCATGAACCAGCCTCTGCTGGCTTCCATTTTTCTGCAGCTTATTTCACTTCTCTCACCTTTCATTGAGTTGAAAAAAAGGCTTTTCTCCGGATTAGATTTTGGCTTAAGAGAATGTTGTGGTTGGTCTGATTTTCTTTTCAAAGCACTAAAACTTTCTTTAGCTCAGCAATGAAAAGTTGCATCCTTGAAAGTCAGCCTGGTAATATATGATCACAAAAGTTTGATAATTTTACTTTGTAGGTTCCTGGAGGCTTTGAAAGAACTATGTTTATTTCAGGCAAGGAACAATAGTATGTTATTATTTGAAATGAAAACACTAAAAATCTGCAATTTCTATTTAGTAACCAGAAAATGTCCATAAATCATGTTTTAGGACACTGGAATTTGGAGTAAATGACCCATTGTTTGTATAAAGGTTTAAACAAAGACTGATCAGCAGCTTTATTCTTTATTATTAATGTCCTATGCTTGTTAGTAAAACCCAATGGCTTGAGGTTTTGTGTCCTTGGAGAATTTATTTTTGTTACCTTTGTCACTGTTAGGCTTTTTGCTAAAGAGAGGGATCCAAGCAAGTAACAACTTGAGAGAAGCTACAAGAATTGAAATCTATAAAGCTTTGTTTTCTCAACTTGGCACTACTGCTTCTGCCTTCGCAATCTGGGATTGAATGATTGATTTTATATCTTGGAAGCTCATTTGTATGCGAGTGTGAAATGAGTCTTTCAAAATGCACTTTGTGAAGATAACATTAAGTAGCTACTCTCATCAACCAACAGGGACAAACTTTCCTTTTTGTCATTTCTACAGGAGGATTGATTTAACTGTTAAATATTGTTAAGCAGCTTCTGCTAGCTTCCAACTTTTCTGCAGCTTACTCAACTTCTCTCACCCTTCATAGAATCGACCAAAGGGCTTTCCTCTGGATTAGATTTTGCCTTAAGAGAATGTTGTGGTTGGTTCCTTAGAGAATCAGAGGAGCAGTAAAGACTCCCCCAGGAGGAAGATAGAAAAGAAGCAGCACATTTTTGAGCATATGCTATGTGCAAAACACCTGATAAGGCAATTAATATTACCTACATTTACAGACAAATTATCTGAGTCACAGAGAAGTTGCATTAATCATGATCACATAGCAAATGCTTGAGAAGATTTAAAGTCAAATATTTTCATTATTTAGGACCTATAAAGTGTCAAACGTGGTAGCCTTTGGACATATAAAGTAGACACAGGGCTGCTTTGTAGGAGTTACTTCTGCGTAAAAGTCATTGTTCTCTAATTCTAAAACTCTAGCTCTGTTAGTGTATTATAGAATGGTATTAGAAATGGAGCTTGTAGATTATATAAAGACTCTATAACAGTTAGAGAACATGGAAGCAGGCATTTTTTTCAATGTTAGAGCAATAATGTGTATTACCTCTGAAATGCTCCAAAATCTGAAATTTTTTGAGTGTCAACATGTAGTTTAAAGGAAATTCTCATTGGAGTATTTTGCATTTTCTGAATAGGGATGTCAACTGGTAAGTATATATAATGCGAATATTATTAAATCTGAAAAGATTCAAATTCTAAAATATTTCTGGTCTCAAAACATTGTGGATAAGGGATACTCAGCTTGTATCACTCTGTCAGTTCTGTACTGGGAAGCCATATGCGTTTTTGAACAAAGGAATTACATCATTTAGACCGACTTTGTTAATTTTAATTTCATTAAAAAATGAAAAAATCCACAATTTTCTCGTGAATCTTATTCCTAGTAAAATTTAGTCTGTGATATTTTTCTCACATTCTGCTTCACCAAACCATTTCATCATTCCTACGCACAGAATGATTGGATCTTATGACTGGACTTCACTGCTCCTACCCTCCTCAGGAAATTTCAGTTGAACCTCCTCTCCTCTCACAGTTTTAAATCCTAGATCTAAATTACAGATAGCCATCTGTTTCCCCCACCACTTATGCACCCATTTACTAATTTCACAAAGATTTTTAAGTGCTTTCCAAGTGCCAGGCCCTGAGTGCACAAATACTCATTAAGTGCTTTTTATGTGCCATGCCTTTGGGCATGGTGGTGAATAAGGCAAACCTAGTCCTACAGCAAGGGAATTTACCTTCTAATTGAGGAGGTAAACAAGAAACAGCTAATTAGTCTAGTTAGTCAAATGGCCTTATTATGTGTGCTAACAGAGACAAGGATAGCCTGTTAGAAGAGCATCTTACAAAGGGTGATGATAGAGAGTTATCCTAGCAGGGTAGATTAGGGAGTTAACATTTGTGCTGAGACCTAAAGAGTGGAAAGTGTTAACCAAGCAAAATAATGTGGGATGCAGGTTGCTAGGGAGAAGTTGGCTGTCACCTGGGGGTCACCAAAGGGATGAACTCAGAACAGGAAGTATCGTTTATTTTATTCTCTGTCTGAATTTTCTAGTACCTGAGTGTCTTCACATTTCTATTTTATTAAATAAAAATATAAAGTAGTATATTATATTTTGCCTCACTTCCTGATTGCACATTCTTAGGGTATTGAAATTTATATTTTAATTACCAAAGTGCCTCAAATAATGCTTTGCATATAATATTTTCCAGACTGATACTTGATTTAATATACTGATATTTTTTTGCAAGATTTGGAATGGAGTCAATAAAGAAGAAAGAATCTTTATAACTTACCTAATCATTACCCTATTATAATTTCATAATGGACTTAGAATTATTTACTTATGTCATTTGAATGTGCTTCTTAAAATTTGTCATGATTATTTAGATTAAAGAAGAGCAATGTTGAAAATGAAACTACTTGTATACTTAGGTGATTACAGTTGACAGTAACTTATTGTATATTTAAAAAATCTAAAAGAGTATAATTGTATTGTTTGTGTAACACTGAGAAAGGATAAATGCTTGAGGTGATAGAAACCCCATTTTCTCAATGTGATTATTAAGCATTGTATGCCTATGTTAAAATAAAGAAAAAGCACTTTTTTTTTTTTTTGATACAGGGTCTTGCTCTGTCACCCAGGTTTGAGTGCAGTGGCACAATCTCGGTTTACTACAGCCTCTAACTCCTGGGTTCAGATTACAATCATGCACCACCACACCTGGCTGATTTTTGTATTTTTATTAGAGAGGGGGTTTCACCTCGTTGGCCAGACTGATCTCAAATTCCTGACCTCAAGTGATCTGCCTGCCTCAGCCTCCCAAAGTGCTGAGATTACAGGTGTGAGGCGCCGCGCCCAGCCTTAAATCACCTTTGAGGTAGATGTTTTTCCATCTGATAGTCAGGACAAAATTATGTTTTATTGTAGTATAGTAGTTTTTTTCATAGTCTACATATATTTATTTTACTATTAGCCTTGCTTGAAGGAAGAAACATCGGGTGAGACTGGGTTTTTACTGGCAGATGAGATGTGTGGACTTTCTTCTAATGAATGGCTCAGCTTCCAAATGAGTGATGGTCACATTCCCTTTCCATCCCTGTAACTAGAGGGAAGGTTGGTAAGCTTAGATTCAGCCCAGTTCTCAGTGGCTAGCATCATATGAAATGAAGTCAGGGTGTTGTTAATTTCTATTGCTTCTGATTATCTGTTACTGTGTTCCACATGGGGATGTAACAGACATCTACAAATTCCACCATATGCAGTTACCAGGGTCATCCCTGAATGCACCTTGTTCATAACAGTTAACTTGTGGGTGTACCTCCTGCACTGCAGGCTTAAAGCTGCCATCTCCTTTTCTTTCTTCTTTCACTCATCCATTGTTTTTGCTTTTTGTTCCTGTTAATAATATCTGAATGGCCATACCCATAAGTGGCCATGAAGCCAGGTGTGGTGACTCACACCTGTAATCCCAGCACTTTGTGAGGCCAAGGTGGGCGGATCACTTGAGGCTGGGAGTTCGAGGCCAGCCTGGTCTATGTGGAGAAACCCTGTCTCTGATAAAAATGCAAAAACTAGCTGGATGTGGTGGCAGGTGCCTGTAATCCTAGCGACTGGGGAGGCTGAGGCAGGAGAATCACTTGAACCCAGGAGGTAGAGGTTCCAGTGAGCTGAGATTGTGCCATTGCACTCTAGTCTGGGTGACAAGAGTGAAATTCCATATGAGAAAAAAAAACTTTGTTAATAGTACTCTGGCCATTGAAAAATGATGTTTAAAATAGAGAAATAGGTCAGATCTGGTGGCTCATGCTTCTGATCCTCGCACTTTGGGAGGCCACGGTGGGCAGATTTCTTGAGCTTGGGAGGTAGAGACCAGCCTGGACATCATGGTAAAAACTCATCTCTACAGAAAAGTACAAAAATTAGCTGGGCATCATGGCATGAGCCCATAGTCCTAGCTACTCAGAGGCTGACATGGGAAGATGGCTTGAGCTGTAGTCCTAGGTCAGAGGCTGAGGTGGGAGGATGGCTTGAGCTGTAGTCCTAGCTCAGAGGCTGAGGTGGGAAGATGGCTTGAGCTGTAGTCCTAGCTCAGAGGCTGACGTGGGAGGATGGCTTGAGCTGTAGTCCTAGCTACTCAGAGGCTGAGGTGGGAGGATAGCTTGAGCCTGTAGTCCTAGCTACTCAGAGGCTGAGGTGGGAGGATGGCCATAGGTAGAGGTTGCAGTGAGCTGAGATTGCGCCTCTGCACGCCAGCCTAGGCAACATAGCAAGACCCTGTCTTAAAAAAAAATAGAGAAATATTTATTTTAGTCTTTTATAAATCCAATGTTTTTGACTAAGAGGCATTTGAAGGGAATGTGTAAACATCTTCCTTCCTCTTCTCAGGTATGTTGGCTTTTTTGTTTCTTGAGCTAGATCATAGGTAGCCTACTGATCCATATTTCCATTTCAGCTGCCTTGACTTTGTCATTTCTAGAAATTCTTGGCAGAACATATAAGGATTGTTTTGCTAGTAATAGGTTTATATTTGAGTTATATTTGAGTTTTCACCATTTCCAGGAACTATCTTAGAAACCACTTTATACTTAAGCCTCTCAAAAGAAAGGCTTAAGTTGGAGTCCTCAAAACTAGCTATTTAATAAATGGTTAAAAAATTCAAATAAATGTTATAGAGCTGAAGATCTATAATATGTTTCCTTAATTCTTTGAAAAAGGTCATTTTATGATGTATATTAACTTTCTTTATTATGGTTAAGACAATTTTTGAACAATTTAATACACTGCTATACTTTATCATCTGTGACATTTGGTGAACATCCCATAAGTTAATGTCACACATCAGAGATAATGTTCAAAGCTGTTTATTTTCTAGAAAATACTTACTAGCCACAGGTCATCTACTGGTATGGTGAGTCTCCTGAGAACTACTAATGCCCATGATGATACATGCATGTGACACAATAAACACCAGATTATAGTTGCAATTCATGGATGAGCGGGCCTTCAGTGTTTTGACCAGGAATTGCTTGATACTTTCAGTTTATTGAGTAAGGGGAAGATCTTTTGGAGCACTTGGATGTAAGTAGTCTTTGAATTACTTTGCATAGAGGACTATCTTTGAGTCAAAGCTGATTATTTTTCATTTAAGAGACAGGACCTGCCAATTAAATTCTTTCAGCAAATATCATGAATTGCAAAGTAAGTCCAAGGACTGTTCTGGCCGGGTCTTTGCAATTAAAACAGTGGAACACATTAGCCTTGGTGCCATGTATATAGACCTTAGAACCATTATTTTACATTTAAGAGATTGAATTATATAGTGTCACAACTTTTACCAAACCATATCCTTTGTGCTATTATTCACTAAATATTTTTTCTTACATTGAGCAAGAAATTTTTTCTTAAATGAATAGATTTTTCAAAGTTATAGGAAATGTCTATGGAAACAAAATATGATTTACGTATAGTGAATATTTATTTTCAACTGTTAAGATGAAGAATATGCCCTTTTATGTAGTGCTTGAAATTACATTAAGACAATTAATGGTGCAACTACCCCTACATCTTTAGAAACAGTGGTTCATAATCATTCTGGAACCAAATACTTGGAAGGAGATTGTTTGTCACCATCACTTCAGGAAATCGAGAGTAAGGAGTGAGCACTGTTCTCACACTGTTCTTTCTTAAACCTGTCCCGAGTCAGCTCCTAAGGTTGATGAGTGAAAAGGAATTGAAAAACACTAGTGTTAAAAGTGGGGTTTGTAATAAATAATATATCTTTTGTGTGTTTTATGATCTCATTATACATTTAGCATTTTATGTGAGCATTCTTCTTCATGTTTTTTTATTTTGTGACGGGGTCTTTCTCTGTAGCCCCAGCAGTGATTCAGTCACAGCTTTCTGCAGCCTAAAATTTCTGGGCTCAAGCCATCCTCCTGCCTCAGCCTCCTTAGTAGCTGAAACTGCAGACATGCACCATCACACCCAGATTATTTATTTATTTGTTTATTTATTTTAGAGATTAACTTCTGGGCTCAAGTGATCCTCCCAGCTTGGCCTCCCAAGTGGTGGGATTATAGGCACGAGCCATTGCACCTGACTGGCATTCTTGAAGTGTGAAAACTTTTAACAAGAGACCATGGTTACAAATAAATTTTTAATTTTCTAGGAATCCTAGAACAGTTGTGTACATAAATGTTTATTTGGTGCAGGAGCGTTTCTTACCAAAGGTCAAGTCCTTTAAAATTACTCAGCAGAATTAGCATGGAATGTTGGAATATATAATAAGACACATTTTGTAGGCTTAAGTAATTTTCAATCTAGTTAAAGAGATGAAACTTAAAAATATCCTTCAATTAAAGAGCCGTGAAGGTCTCTAAGCTTAAGTTGTAAAGTGTGTGAATCTAAAGGATGTTCATCAGGCATTCCGATGGGATGGGAGCAATGTGCAGTAAAGGTCCCGGGGCTTTGGGCAAGAGTCAGACTGACGGGTCTTTTGAAGCCTTGGGTCAACAATGTATTCCAATTGGAGTGCATCAAAGCAATACCATCAATAATGTTTGCTAATGTATGTGCTAGAAAAAATAAATTATTAGTCAGTTTCTTTAGATTTGAAGATTTAGTCTTGTTTGAATTTCTTCTGTGCCATAGCATCATTGCTTGTATTTCTCAGAAATCTGTATCTTTGCCATATTGTTTGAAGTTCAACTTATGTGCACACACATACATACATTTAAGAATATTATATTAGCATATATTAAATGGCAAACACACTAAATGACAGCAGCTGTGACTGTCATGGTTTAATCAGAGTGTACAAAGCTGTTATTTTTAATTCATTATGGTGAATAAGAGATTTAGTGATCTTCTATTGTATATAGTCTTTTATTAAGAGGTTTGTTGTTGTTTATTCTTTAGTTTATTAGTTGTTTTTTTTCTTTAAAATTTGCCATTGATTTATTGGGAACCAAAAAAAAAAAGGCATAAATTTATTAGGAAAACTATTTGTGAATAGCCTTTAGATTTCTATAGTAAGTAGTAGTACAGAAGTATAAGAATGTCACCAGTATATCCTCAGGTTCACTTTTATCTTTCTTTGTGCAAAACATGACTAGGATTCTAATGTTGTTTACAAGAACATTTAAATATCACCCTCTTTCCCATAACTCTTATAAATCAGCCATAGACTCAATTTAATCAGGAATAATATTTTTAAGTAGTTTTTATTTAAGCTCAAGCATAAAGTACTTACATAGTAAATTCTAAGCAATATATTCTTCGTAATAAATTATACTTCCGAGTGTGTCTTGAGTAATTTGCATTTGAATTAAAATATTTTAGGCACATTTTCTATTTAGTTTATGTATATATACATATTGAGCCAAAATTGTTGAAGGCTTTAAAATAGCCAAGAATTATAACAGATAAGGATTTTTACACATGGCCTATTTATACCTGGTGTGTTTTAGGCCTGTTCATCTATAAATTATGTAGCTTTCTTTCAGTTGCTGCCATTCATTTATGTTTTAGTGCTAATATTTTCAAGGCATTTCTTGTGCACTTCCCATTATAAGCTGATTAACACCCTTGTGTTGGCATCTACTAAGAGAAGTTGCAGCTGCTCCTGTAAACTGAGCGGTTAATAGGAAGGAAAATGAAGGGTTATAGCCTTTTCCTTTTCACATTGTTTTCCTTGCACCAGACTCTACACAAAAAGCTCCTGCTTGTGAAGAATCATTTTGTTTGCCTATAGGATTTTCTCTCTGCAGTAACTTTTAGTATTTTGAACCACTCAGCATTCAATATTTTCTACTGTCTTTTAAGCTTTAACTTTTCCTTTGTACAACTTTAATGAAACTTTCCAACTGCTTTACAAAGGGTAGCTTTTTTTGGTCCTCTATCTATAGCAAGACTTAGTATACAAATAAATTACATGATAATTGATTTCAACTTTGGAAACCTGTGTGAACATGTATCGGTGAGAAAGTCACTTAGTTACTTTTAGGAAATGGCTGTGTGCTAAAAGGATTTTTAATCTTCAGTGGTGTTTATGTATCAACTACTTAGGGTTGTGCATTCTTTGGAAGCATTCATCCTGTATTTCCTATTACATAAATTTGGATTAATAAGCCTTGTGGAAGTATCTTTGTAATGTTAATTTATAGGTGAGGAGAATAAAATCCATTTAAATACAACAGGGATAATACTTTGTCCAGGAAGATTATGGAGAAGAGTTAATTTCATAGAAACAGAATAAAGGAAACTCTTTATGAAGTAGGAGACAATAATCCATCAGGTTCTCATCTTTTCTTTCAAGACTTAAGACAAAAAATGTCTCCTTAAATTCACTTCAGCCTTGTGGTTTTATAACACTGTTAAATATTGTCTGTTTTGAACACTTTAAGGTTTATTTCGAATGAAATTCCTTTGAATGCAATACATGGGTGAGAGGTGGGAGGAGAAGGAAAAAAATCATATTAAGCTAATAAGAGAAAAAACTTATTTGTGTTATATAGAAAGAATTGAAAGGAAGAAGACATGTTGGAGACACGAAGTGAAGAAGCAAATGAATCATTTCCATTAAGTGGATTCCTAATTTATCACTGGCTACTAACCATGATCTTAGTTTTCTTAGTTTTCATTGAAATACATAAAACAGAGAATGGGGAAAGTCTGAACAATACAGTAAGTGAATTCAGAATATTACCTTTTAATATGGGAAAATACATATCCCATAAACAAAAGCTGCATATTTTTAAGTTTAGGAGTTAAATATACAAGAACATAATTTTGACATTATGAAAGTTATATTTTCTTAAATTAGATATTAAAGACTCATAATTAGAGCATATTAAAATGTTTGTTTGTGACAAAAGCCATCACAATGCTTAAAGAATAAAGTCAAATTAGTCTTATTCTCAATCTTGTTCACCAAAAAGTTTAATTTAAAAAGACACAAATAGGTATATTTGGTAGAATATTTTTATTTCCTCAGCTGAGTCTTTAAGAAAGTATGAAATTATCAGTCTTCATTTTATTATAGGAAATTTATTTTATTTTTAGATATGTCCAAGTGGTGCACAAATGTAGTGTTAATTAAAGATTACAAAACTCTATTTCACTGAGGGGCTGGAACTCTGGTCTTCTTAGGGAAGAGGAAGACTAATGTATGAGAAAGCTAAATAATCTATGTTGAAGACAATTGTGAAAACAACAGTAACTATGTAAGAAGCATTATTCATATGCTAGGATCATTTTTATTTAAAACCTAATCATATTAAATTGAAGATCCTTTTATCAACAGAAGTTCAAGTAAAAAAAAATACCAGATTTTGAAGTAGTGATTTCATTGATTGAAATTAGAAACTAATGTAGAGGAGACACTAGAGTTCATCAACTGATCATGAGTTTGTAGTGGAATATACTGAATTTGAGACATTTTGGAATGGATTTTTTGTGGTTTGGAAAAGAGTTCTGAGCTATTGCTATAGATTTAAAGATCATATGTTTATGAAAGCATTTGAGAACACCGAGAGTTTATGGAGTACAGGTTAGAATCTTGAAGAAGAACCAGCTGCAGGTAGAAAATGATACAGTTCTATAGAATACGTAAGGTAGTAAAGGAAGTAAGAAGTGGTACCATATCACACAACAAAATACAACCATTAAAAGATCAGTTAAGAACTAGTACGTTGTTCACTGCTAGGAGACAGTTATAAAAGTTTTCTCATATAATAAAAAAACAGTTGAAAACAGTATGTATTGCTTACTTTTTAAGTTGTACTAAAAAATAGTATGCTTTGAATTTTGGGAGAATTGCTTTTATACATCCTCATTGGGTTTTCCTAGGATGATTTTGTTCACAGTAAAGCATCACCAGGCTGATCTTCTACCAGATGTACTGAGCCTTTCTTTGCTGTTTTAAAAGTTGGTGACAGATAATCCTTAAAGAGTGGTGTTTACCCAGGACTTGTTTTCAAGACAATTTATTTTCCCAGCACTAAAATTTTATCCGACTTTAAAGTAACCTGTGAAAGATTTAGTTTCCAACACAACAATTAATTTTGCATTACGTAAATATTTCATTTGAAGTTTCACAATACTTGCCTTTATTTTTGGTTACAGGTATGATTGTCACTAAAACTTTTAGATAAGTGACATAGGATTTAATACATTGTGTTTTTTGTCAAAAAGTTATTTAATTTCCTGACATCACATTACTTTTGTCAGTGAATCACGTGATTTGGTCTTGGCTGGGTGTGGTGGCCCACACCTGTATTCCCAGCACTTTGGGAGGCCAAGGTGGGTGGACCACTTGAGGCCAGGAGTTTGAGACCAGCCTGGCCAATATGGTAAAACCTCTACTAAAACTACAAAAATTAGCTGGGTGTGGTGGTGCACAGCTGTAATCCCAGCTACTAGGGAGGCTGAGGCACAAGAATCACTTGAACTGAGAAGCAGAGGTTGCAGTGAGCCAACATCGGTCCCCTGAACTGCAGCCCAGGTGACAGAACAACACTCTGTCTTAAAAAGAAGATGATTTAGTCTTTTTTGAATTTGAATCTAACTTCCACATTTTTCTTTTGTACTTACATAAATTCTTAGCACTCCCATCAGTTCCTTTGTTTTGGATTTTATATTTTCAGTTTTATGAGTTTTGTTTAATATGAAAATGTATGAAACCTAGTGATTATCACAAGTTGTGAATGGCAGGAGCAGTAAGTCGCTGAAAATATGAACCTCATGAGATTGTGTTGATTTTTCAATTTGCTAATCTTTTTCTAGATGACTTGCTGCTCTTCTTAAGGTAACAGCAGGGTATGGGAGAATTGAAAGATGAATGCACTTGAATTGACAGATGAGTACACTTGGCTTTGGTGATGATGTTAACATAGCTCTCTGTACACCTCTTTCACTACCGTGACCATCACCCATCACCGCCATCCCTTGAAGCAAAAATAGATCTTAAAGATTGTGAATGTAAAGAGATTGCATGCTTTTAAAAGTTACCTAGTTTAAGAGAAAGAAGTGTCACCTGGCATTATTGCCTAGAGCTCCGTCGTTCACGTAGATTGCACTAGTATGTGTAGAGCAAAGGGCCAGGGCTTCAATGCATCAGCCTGGCTGCAGGTTGTATGCCCTGTCAGTGAGTATTTGTTGGTTGTTGACTACATTATTTATACATAATTGTAAAATCTAGATCTACTTAGAATATGGTCCATACATGCTTTATTAAAAGTTTCAGCTTAATATGCATGTTAAAGTATTTTATTATTGATTAATGATTTAAAATGAAATATTTAAAAAATTATAATTTAAGTTTTTTGTTAGGACTTTTATTATACTGCACATTTTCTAATGTATTCCATTGTTATATTATACTTTTTTGGAAAGGAGTAAGTGAAAAATAATGCGACCCCAGTTATTAATTAATTGTCTTCTCCATCCCATTTACTCCACTCAGTAGCAGCTACAGAAGTGATGATGATTCCAGGACATTATATGAGCCTGACTCCAAGGAAGGTTAGAGATGCACTTACTGTATACCATTTTACCATACATTTACTGTACTGTGCTCACTAATGGATTAAACAAGAGAACCTATTTACTATACTGCTATCAAGGAAAAACTGTTTTACTTAATATTAAGCAAAATATTAGATTACCTATATAATACTTAAATATAGATAGGACTGGTTTCTTTAAACTTTCTATAATGTCCTTTATGAAATAGAAAGTCTGATGCTATTGGTCAAACGGTACAAAGTGTGAGGATGAAATGAGACCTAATGTACCACATGGGGACAATAGTTACAATAATGTGATGAAATTGACTAAGAGGATAGACCTTACACACACACACACACACACACACACACACAGTAACTGTGTAGAACTGAGAGATATGTTCATTAAAATAAAGTAAGTCTGGTGAAAGATTTTAATTATGTCGTTACAACAATTCCTTAGGAACAAAAAAATACAACATATGCAATCCTGTGTTTGCTACTACTTTTCTGTCTGATCAAATGGACTTTTTTTACTGTTTAAAAGAAAAAGAGTAGAGGAAAACTTTATGCTGTTTTGTTAAATGAAGTACTGTCAATTTATTCAAAAAAGAACTAGGATCAAATTAAATCTATTTTATGCTACCTGGCCTACATACACAGCTCAAGAGAACCACTGCTCATTTAAAGATATATGAACTCCTGCTACAACTCAGCCCAAGGGTACTGTTTACGGTTACCAGAGAAGGAAGCAGCTTTGTCATCGATCTATGCCTGCAGTTTGGACCTTCCTCTCTGGTGGGGTTCATGATTTTTATTATGTTTTTTTCTTTGTTGATGGTTTCTTAAGCTAGTAAGAAGTTTTCTAATGGGTAGAGTGGTAATAGTATCTTTTACAGTGTTGCTTTAAGACAGTTCACATGAGTGGGTAACAGTTTCTAGTTTATTCTAGGTGCCCTGAAATTGTTAACAGCTTTTGACATTTTCATTTAAAAACTATTAGAGTAAATTCATCCTTTTAAGGATGTGCAATTGAGTTATCTACTGTATTCTCTTTGATATACATTTTCTGATAAAAAGATTTTTAAGTTTCTCCAGAAAAGTTAACATTTAAAAAAATTAAGTAATTAATTCCTAGACTGCTCCAAATTATATATTGGAGATACATTTTTCCTGAGAGTATATCAACTACTTTGATAGAGTTGCATTGGTAGTATATGAAATGTTGTCACTATGTTTATGCTGGACCACTTTGTGTGTGTATCTGCATGTGTTTGTGTGTGTGTGTGTGTGTGTGTGTGTGTGTATGTTTGTGCGTGCACCCATGTATCTTCTAATCCTAAAATGAAAACCTTATCAGTTGTTTTGCTTCATAATGGAAAAGTTGTTTTTGGAGAAAGTATTCTTTTAACCTTGATTTCATAGATAAAGTGGTTCATAGGTGGCTTCTAAGGGCCTGGTGAATATTTTGAAATTATATTTTATTGTATGAAGTCTGAGAGTATCTATAATTTTACGTGATATAGATATATAATTTTCTGATTTGACCATCCATATCTTTCATCAGATTCTCAAAACTTTCTCAAGCCATTGGTTTAAAAGGATCAAACATAGCTTTGGTTTTTAAATAGTTGGTTTAGAAGTTTAACATACTTGAGGAATTTTGAAGGCCAGTTTCGTAATTAGAGCAATTATAAAGGAACAGTGAATTATAGACATTATTTAGCAAATCATGTTAAAGTTTGTTTTTGTCTCAGAAACTTTCTTCATCATTATATTCTTCTGTCTAGGTCATCCTTACTGGCACGCTCTTGGTCGTATTGGTGTTACCGTATTGTACTGCCATACCACAACACGTATCATCAGTTCTAAACATTACCTTTCAAAACCCACACCCAGCACAGAAAAATAAGGCCGCCTAAAACAAGTTTTCATCTTGGAATTGTGAAGTAGGTAATTGTGAAGAGAAAAATCTCAAATTTGTTATTGATTAGTAGATACTTTTTTCCCAAGTCTAGCCAAGAAAAATGGTATTTTATTTTTAAGACAGTATTTGACTTTTGGCTTCAGAAAGGAGAAAATAATTTCTTCATGTATATGATGCTTTTTTGAAGAACGTTTGAAGTTGATTTTTTTATTTCAGAAATCTCATACATACTGATGATTTAATTCCAAGTACGAATTTAATATAACTCTCTTCCATAAAAACAGATTTTATGACATAGTAATCAGTTGCTGGTATCTTTTTGTAGAATGGGGGGATCTCAGTTAATTCTTAACACAGTGACCTTCAGTAAGCAATGATATCCTTTTTATCTACCAAACTTTATCTGTAAATATGTTTGCAGGTGAAATATAAACTCTTTTCTTAGGCAGTTTAGCCAGTCAGCAAATACTACTGAGTGCCTATTATGTGTGAGGCACTGTGCTATGCTTTAGGAGCTATCATAGTGAAAAAAAAAAACTAAACCAAAACAATAACAAAAAGAAGAAATAATGAAGCAGAAACTCTGGCCAAAAAAAATGTGATTTTGTTGATTAAATTATGCATATATACTTAAAAAATTAAGTAATCAAATAATTGAATATATATAAGTAGAGTTCATTGTGAGGGATATGAAATGTTTAATACAGATTTATTTTTTTCATATTTTAGCCTTAATCAGTAAAAACATTTGGAATGATCTCTTGTCTTCTCTAAATTAATATGGAATTTTCCACTTTTTAATGAGTATCAAATTCTGGAATTATATTTATAATTTGAAGGAGAATTCAAGCAGTAGTCAACCACACTAATTCAAGGAGTGGAATGAAGCCAGAATCCAGCAAATCAGTAATAATTGATAAAGTTGTCTCCTACTTCATTGTTAATATTAGAAAGACCCCACAGTAGCCCATTAAAAAGCAGTAAAACAGTTAATAGGATTACATTAGTTATTATTTAAAGTTATTAGGATTGTTACTGTTGTTGTTTTACTTATCTTGAGATAAAGTAATGTAAATATAACAGCCATTGGCAAGTTTATGAAAACAAAAAGTTGCACTCGATGGGCTGAGTTGAATAAATAATAAATAAACAAATAAAGAGGCAATAGGAAAATATACACTTGTGAATTAATCACACAAACATCAGGTTGAAAAATTTCCTGGAATAGGGTAATATAGTAGAAAGAAAAGAGTATTTAGACTCAAAAGATTTGGATTGAAGGTTAATGTTGTCATCAGGAAAAATATAGTGTCCAATTTTCAGAGGATATTCACCATTTATGTCTGTTACCTTGACATAATTAATAACATCACTCTCCTATATTCTCAAAAGAATAAAAGAGCCACAACACTCCAGCCTGGGTGACAGAGTGAGACTTCGTCTCAAAAAAAAAAGAAAAAAAGAGAGAGATATATAAAGTGATTAAGGTGACTCCATAAAAGAGAATCATTTTATTTTTATCATGTCACTCTTAAATTTGCATAAATCTTTTTGATTAGTTGTGTAATGTCCATTCTTTCAAAGTGTGTTGTCTTGAAATCAACTCACAGACCATGATTACAAACAATATTTGCCTTTGCCTGTCATAAGAGATAGATTTCATTGAACTAAAATTCAATGGGTTTACTAAACTGAGTGAGAAAATGGAAGAATTATTTTATGGTTTCATCAATTTTCAATTCAATTTTGAGTGTTCTTCAGTTTATTCTCTTTTTTATCTTCAAGATGTTATTCATGCCCTTCTGTTGGCTTTGAAAATGAAAATAATTTTAATATTTCTGTAAGTAATTATCAGCAATCACACATTTTAATATTTTTCCCTATGAATTTCATCTTAAGTGTGCAATTCTCAAACACTTTCATATGGCTCTATTCATGAAATCTGTCTGATTTCAGATGATTTACTTTATTTCTATAAAATGTTTGCACCTTTGCTTTTAAAATTTCTTCCTGGAAAGCTGTTGGAGGACTTGTATTAATTTGAAACCAAAGAAAACAAAACCAATTTTTACACTAGCAAATGAGTTTCTAACTTCAAGGGCCCTTTATCAATAGCAAGAAGAAACTAATTCTGCCCAAATCTGAGAAGTCTTTAACTCACCATCAAGAGGACTGCAAGAAGCAAGTGTCACCTCACCATATGGAACTTTTAAATATATGGTTTCTGGGACAAGATGTTAAGGAGTAGTAACTGCTACTTTGTAAGGTTATTAAAAGCATTAAAAGCTAATGTATATGAAAAGTATCTGACTAGTAACCTGCAGTTTTGAGTAGATATTCAATAGCTATTAGTTTCGTTAATGAGCAAGATCTGGGAAGAACGAAGAGTCAAGGAGATAAATCCTACCAAATAATGCTCTTTCTTTTATTTTTTTCTATGCCAGCCAAGACCCGCTCCCTTAAAGATTAGTACATGAATAAAAGTTCATTTGAATGACTCAGATAGTCATTTTTACAAGCTTATGTGTCTTTCCAATCATTCAAAAAAATTTTTTAACTTCAAAAATTCGAAATTGAAGATTCTGAACCACCTAGATTAGGATTTGAGGTCACCAAAAGACTCAATTTTACTATCTCCATCTACTGGCAGGGAAGAACTATATCCATGCATCTGGACTGGCATAGAAAAGAGGAGAAAGAACATTTAAAAGGTAAGCGAAACGTATATTTTTATTTACTCTGAATTTTAAAACTTTTCTTACCATAAACTCTATTGTTCTTTCATGTAATTAAGGTTGATACAATGAACCATCTTAGAGCAAGAGAATTTGCTTACATGATATAATACTCATATCTGATTCTTCAACATGAGCAAGTGTGGACATGGATGCCTTCCTTTCATAATGGGACTACTTTCTGTCTTTGCACTTAGTAAGTTTCCATGTAGTCATTCCAGTGCCTTCGTGCTGTTTTCACTCATATTCCTAATAATCATTAAACTGCAAAAATATCTATATTCCCACTTCTGTATATTCTCTGACATGTTAAAGATAATTTTACCTGGCAAATTATTTCTATTACCATGGTTTAGAAAGAGTAGAAGTATGTCTTTCAAGGTGTAGTTTATTATTCTGGTGTTTCTTTTATTTTTTCATCTCTTTATAATTATTTTAATTGAGCAGGAATTACTAAATAAGTTTCTTATTAATTGACCGGTAAGAGTGATATCAGTTCTTTTTAAAACTGGTATTTTGCTTCTCCCTCAAAAACTTGAAATTGCATTGGTTTACTTTTAACAAGATTATTACATTGTGATCAAACATTGCAGTATAATAGCTGCTATAAGATAAATAGTTTGATGGTTTATGTGGTTGTTCAGCAGATCTGTAACTTTAAATCATGTATATTAAATAGTTTTGTATTTCAAGTCTTATGTTATGCATTATGCATATATTTCTTTAAAAAGCCATATTTACCCTCGAGAATAGAAGTAAAATACATTTGTCATAATTAGTATTATTACTGTTGCTGCAATTAAATAAGTATAATTTGTACATTTTTTTCCAGTTAGTTTTCTCCTCTGTGCCCACGTCACGTGTTTGTTCATATCTTTGCTTTCATTCTTGAGATAGTGGTACATTTCTTTCAGAGGAATGGATGGATTTATAAGGAACATAGTGGAGAGTTTTCAACTGGAAAACTAGATTTCATGGGCAAGAATTGTCAAGGAAATGGTGTTCCAACATGTCTGTTCACTTGCTCGAAGGTCATGAATGCAACTGGTCCCTTTGCTGGGTAGGGGATTACACTTATATAAACAGTGCAGATGCTATAAAGAAGGACACTCAGATCTTCTTGTGGCATCTGACAATGTCCAGTTTAACAGATATCTCTTCACAGTTGGCCCTGAGATCAGAGGACAAGGGAGTAGATATTTTTGAATAATGTTGAAGGAACTAGTGATAATGGGGTGTTAGAGAATAATCTCACCTTGCTAACAGAACTTCTGGTGAACCTCATAAAGTCAGTTCAGTCCCTATTTTGAATAAAAGCATATGTCTGCCCAAATCGATTCCATCCTCTATTTCAGATCCTCTTTTAGTCCGACTGTCCCTTGGTCTTCAGATCGATTTTAGCTGTTATCATAAAGCTAGCTGTTGCTGAAGAATTATGCTGATTGTAATAGTCAAGCCAGTTCTAGAATAAAGGATATTTAAAATCTTCATGTTTAAGCTTATTCACTCTTTTTTTTTATAGATCAGCTAGATAATAAAAATAATGTGCGCTGAGATAGAATAATAGCACAATTGGATATTGTCATTAGTATTAAAAATGTCTTTGCTTTGAGAAATTTAAGCAACCTAAATTCCCACAAACATCAAAACTGTATTATTAATTTATGGTTTTAATTTCTTTAAAAACCGAATGTTACGTTCTTTATATATTTACAACACTTTAATATTCACAAGAATTGTTACAGGTGAGAAATGTGGTGTGCAGGAGGTAATTTTCCTAGGAGGGCTGAATGGATAGGACATTCATGAGCATATTTTGTTTAAAGTTAGCCTGTGAGGGGAAATCACGTCCCAGGATAATTGTCCGTTATTTATACCTGATAGAGTTATGTGGAATTACTGCTGAAACCAAAGATCTTGCTACAAATATAACTTCTAAATTTCAAATATTGTGTATGGAATTGTAAACACTTATCGCCTATTGACATTATTTAATCACATAAGATAGAAGGACATGACTTGTGTGGAAGTGACCTAATTTAGTATTTTTCTTGCTTTCGATTAGGTTCATTACATATATAATATATGCATTCACTTTTGAACCTAAAATACAAAATGTAACAGGAAGCAGTACAGACTAATTTTTAGCATTTATGTATAAATATATATAGTAAGACTAAAGTAAATATATTTCTATTTTCTTATTTTTTTGAATTCACTTGTTTTGGTCAATTCAGAGCTTAAAAAGAGCATTTTAAGTATCTTTTAAATATTTATTAAATGCATAAACTGATGGGCTTATTTGCATTTTTTTCTATTAATTAGTAAATGTTGTTTGGTTATCATTTTGTTGCTACTTTCATTGGTAAATTTTAAACACCTTCCTATCAAAATGTTTGTACTTTATCTAGATGTTATATGCTCACAAAGTAATAAATAACTACTTTCCATATTTTAAATTCCTCGTAAATTCTGCTCTGAATGTTGTAAATTATATGCTCAATACGGATAGAAAATTGACAGATGCTGAGTCTCCAAAACAGATGAAATTATTTATCAAAAATATTTTCCTTAAACTTTTTTGTTTAAAGCATATATAATGTGAACTTGTGCTAAATCACATTAGCCAATTTTTGCCACAACAGTATTATTAGATGTAAATGTATTATTCTGCTTAAAATATTTTAGAATAACTAATATTTTATGTGAACATTCTATATTGAATGGTAGTTTTAATTCAAATTCTACTATAAAGATACATGCATACATATGTTTATTGTGGCTCTGTTCAGAATAACTAGGACTTGGAACCAACCCAAATGCCCATCAATAATAGACTGGATAATGATAAAGAAAATGTGGCACACATATACCGTGGAATACCATGCAGCCATTAAAAGGGTTTTATTCATGTCCTTTGCAGGGACACGGATGAAGCTGAAAACCATCATTTTCAGCGAACTAACACAAGAATAGAAAATCAATTACCACTTGTTCCCACTCATAAGTGGGAGTAGAACAGTGAGAACACATGGACACAGGGAGGAGAATATCACACACTGAGGCTTGCTGGAGGGTGAGGGGCTACAAGAAGGATAATATTAGGAGAAATACCTAATGTCAATGACGGGTTGATGAGTGCTGCATATCACCATGGCACGCATATACCTTTGTAACAAACCTGCACATTCTGCACATGTACTCCAGAACTCAAAGTATAATGAAAAAATAGAACATACATTTTAAAAATTAAGATAATGTTTAAATAAATACATTTTAACCCAAACCTAAAAAAAACAAATAAGAGAGTTGATTATATATTTTTAAAAATCAATAGTGAATCTTTAAGGTGAATGCTGCTTTTGTAATATGAGTTACTCCTAATTTTTTTCTTCCACATTCTGGTTTTGGCCTCTTTAATGTACAATTGAACAGAATAAAAAATATTATAGTATTGTCTAAACATGTTTCACGATAGTGAGGTGTGTAATTGTGTGTGAATTCATTACTAATTGGATGTAATAAATGCTTTGAGGATATTCTGTGTTTATATACTTGGCCATTTTTTTCTATTTCCTAACAGGTAAGAAGATTATTGCTTATTTTTCTTCCATAATTGAGCCTTCATTTTAATATGTCATATCCCATTGTATAGAACAAAAATAAGATTATTTTTTACCATTACCTTAAGGCAAAAATACCATGTTGTCAAATCATTAACATTTCTATATCACATGCCTCGATGCTAGAAAAATTTTATAGATCCTCTCTGCTGAGTCTTTTATGATGCAAATTGGGATAGAAATTGTGGCACTCATAATAATAATCACACCAGGATAACAGACTTAAATAAGGCTATTCCAGGTAACACCAAACATATATTCCCTATGTTATTATTTTGGCTGTAAGTATAAAAAGTTCTAACTTTCACTGGCTTAATAATAAAGGTTATTTATTTACTCACAGCACTGAGAAGCCTAGAGTTGGGGTGATTTTATTGTGTGACTTGAGCTGGGATCTAATTCCATTTTTCTATACTACTGTGTATCTGCCTACTTTTGTGAGTCAGCTTTTTTATTAGGCTAGTATCCATTTTGACGGCTAAGTGGCTATAGGAATTCAAAATCTCACTTCTGTACCCAAAACTGTCTTGTCCCCAAATTTTGGAAAAAAAGCCGATCGATCAGAGTGATCCACACAGTAAGGGAAATAGGCTTATATTGATTTTCCAGGAATACTTCTATGTAGGGTCAGTTCAACCTTTATTCAGTGGCTACTTGAGAGTGATGTTGAGGACTAATGAGAAGATGCTCGTATATTAACATTCCTTCATTGCATATGGAAGCTTTGCTGTGCACTTCCTGAACACAGGCCCCCATTTCTTACCAAAGCTCATAGACAATAGGCTAGTGTTTGAGTTCCTGTACTTCTTATTAGATTCATGAGAATTTCAAAGACAGCATCAAGTCAAAGAAATGGTAAAATTTCTACAAAGTTGCTCCTTTTCCTCCTTCTTAATTTAGCTGTAGAAGGAAATCAGAAATTTGAAATCACTGTCTAAAAATCACTATTTCTTGCTTAATCAGTATGACCTTCATAAAATCAGAAGTGTCATACAGATGACAATGATGTGTTATACCTTACATATGTTCTCTTTTTTGATGACATCGGGAAAGCTAGTATTTGTTGGTAAATTTTCTTTCTCATTCTGTTTAAGTTGAACAGAATATGATAGCCAATGTTTTTCCATTTACTTATAGACTGATTTGTAATTATTTTATACAACTATCATTTCATTTAAACTTTAAGTCAACCTGTGATTATCACCAGGTTATATAAAAAAATAAACTAAGATATCAAGTGGCTTGCCAAAAGTAACAGATTTTATTATCAGACAGATTATATTTTACAGTTTAGATCAAATAATCACTGTAACTGTGGCATTCTCAAGGTGTGGTAAATTATAAAATGTGTTTTATTTTCAAAATAAGGAGGTATATTAAGAAAAAGGCAAATCTCAATGATGTGTCCTCTGAGTCCTATCACTTTCTGCTGAAATACGTTTGTAGGTTATTATGGATGAACTTTGAGTATGACATCATATGTAAACTAAGGGACTCTGTTGGGGCATAGAGACTGTAAATCATACTATCTTTATCATGTGCAGTGTCTGGAAGTTCAGGAGTGAAGGATGAAATTTTGAAGTAATATGTTAAATTGTTTTCTGCCACGTTTGTATAATATCAACTTCCTTTATAATATCAATATGTATTAGGTGGTGCCATGTGCCCAGAACAGGTTATGGGCTCCAGTAAATATATCTGACCTTCTAGGAATCGTAGTGTAGTAGAAAAGTGAATCCATACATTATGATTAAAATATTCACTCCTAAAGTGAATGTACACCAGGAATCAACTGTTGCCTTCCAAAAGAGGTAACATCTGAAACTGGCTTGTTTACTAGTACAGCTGGTCTAGGAATGATACCAAGTTACAATCCTAGAGGTTATCGCATGAAGAGGACAGGGCTCGTTATGTTTCTGATCTACTAAGCACCTGTAGCAGTACTTTAAACATAATAGGTTCTTGATATATAATTTTTGGTTATTTCTTTCTTTTAGGAGTAAAATGATTATCTTCTGGGATAAGCTCAAGAGACTCAATTGGACATATTCTAAATAATTATAGCAGTTTTGTGGTTTACCAAAGATAGCAATCACTTTTTTTTTACTTTTTCTTAGTAAACATTCGTGTAATTGGCAAATAGTTTGAGGTAACCAACACTATCTTTGTTGGTTGTTTTATTTTGCTATTATTTTAAAGACATGGGAAATGATAAAGCAAAAACTAGAGTTTGTTTTCCCACTAGCCTATTATCATACTGTTTTATATTAATAGAATTTAAAATATTAAGCATGCAAATGGAGTAATTCTATATAGTTTGAAATTGATGGTGAGAAATTTTTTTGCTCTGTGGACCTCAAGTAGCTTCTCTCTAAAGAATCAAATCAGATTAGTATGAAATTACTCTGGATTTTCTAGACAAAAGCATACCAGCTCATGGAGTCAGTGAAACTATATATGGATATAATGTATGTATGTGTATGTGTGTATATATACATACACATACATATTATACATATATGTGTATATATACATATATGGATAAATATGTATATATATATACATATATGTGTTTGTGTGTGTGTGTGAGATAATTTTAACAATTGTTAAAACTGAAGTTTGTTAACTGAGAGTTAAGCAGATTGAAAGCAGATGCAGAAATAGCTGTTATCAACAAACTAGCAACATTAGGATACAGAAAAATTACCACAGGTGACAAAACAGTGAGTATAACAAAGCACAAATTAAATCGGTGAATATGTATATTATTAATGTATTGAATAAGGATGGGGGTAGATGCATCTCACTTTAAGAGAAATGCATTTTTACGTAGTTTGAAAATAACACATATTCAGAAGCAAATACATCCAAAGTGTCACAGTACAGTTGTGAGGCGTATCTGTTTACGGGTGACACGTTGCTACAGCCTTGTGTACGTGAAACAGAAGAGCAGAATCCAGAACTGCCCAACTAAACCAAGATTAGAGACCTACTTCTTTTTACCTAATTTTAATCCTGGCATTTCTTTTCTGCTAAAATCAACATAAAACATTAGCATGAAGGCATGGATGATTTTTTAGGAGTTATATAGTATCCAGAAACTTCCTTGTCAGTGCTGTTCTTATTAATAATGTAGCATTTTGAAGCATTATAATTTGAATTGCATTTTATGTTTCTCTTACTACCCCCTTCTTTCACCCATAATGTTTCTGTAAAGGGAGCAAGAGTATATAATACATGGTAAACATTATAGAATTGCTTTGATTTTAAGTGATAAACTGGCTACTTACAGATATATAGTGATTCTATATAACTGAATTGTATATATACACATATAGTCAACAGTTTTATAGTATTTACATCATTAATCTCTCTTCTTTTCCTTTTTTATATTTTTTCTTCATTTTAGTGTTCAGTACCTCTACCTTAAGAGACATTGGGTATGGTAATCTGAAATAGTCTATAATAATAATTTTTTAATGTAATATTTATACATATTTTCATTTTTCATGTCAAATTCATTGATGTACAAGATGTATTCTCGTTAAAATATACAATATGCAAGGATCATGTAATACACATTTTAGTGATTTGACTATAAATGTTTGTTTTATTTCTTTGGTAATTTGAGTATATTGTCTGTTGGATATAGGAAAAGCAAATATTCAATAAAATATTCTCAACTTTTGTCATCCCTAAAATACTAGTAAAGTTGTATGTTAAAAAAAATGATGTTAAAACAGCAGAATATAAGCAAGAGTCTGAATTTGGTAGACTTAACATTTGTCGCTTCTTTTTCTTTCTTCTTCTGATTATAGGCCTAGTTGCTTGAGATTTACATAAAACTTTGACAGTCATCTGCAAATCATAAGTGTTTGGTGGCAAACATCTTTGCATTTTAAGGTGAATTTTTTGGGAGCTGCAATTTAACTTAAAAGAAAATTTACAATTTTTTTTTTTTTTACCACAAATACGGCCCAGCTTTTCAGTCTTTTAATTATGTTTAATTATAGTCTAATTGAATAGTGAATCATAAAGGGAAGAAAGATGTAAACACAAACTTAAGTATATATATTTTAGCCATGAGCTTTATGACTGAAGATATAAAAATAGAATTCAGATCTTTTAATAGCCATGTAGTTTTCTAGATTATATGCCAAACACTGCTATGTTTGTAATGAGTGCCTTGGCTAAAAGGCATTTGTTTTGAAGCAGAATAGGGTAGATCTTAGATTTTAATAAATCTGATTGGAAAAAATAATCCATTGAAAATACTAGTTGCCAAAATGAGGACTATTGATATAAACTCACTATAAGTACTTCTGAAATATGTAGATTATTGGAAGAAACTTTGGACAATAGGGAAAAACTCATTGTTAAAAGAAATACTTGAAAACAGACAGTTTATGAATTTAAATTTCAAGAATTAATGATCATTACTTTCTTTTTAATTTTTTTTGTATTTTATTTTTGAGGCAAACTTTCGCTCTGGTGTTAGCAAGGCCAGAATGCAGTGGTGCCATCACAACTCACTGCAGCCTCAACCTCCTGGGCTTAAGTGATCCTCCCACTTCAGCCTTCCAAGTAGCCGGCACTGAAGGCACATGCCACCGTGTCCAACTAATTTTTGTATTTTTTCTAGAGACAAGGCCATGTTGCCTGGCTGGTCTCAAACTCCTGAGCTTAAGGGATCCACCTGCCTCGGTCTCGCAAAATGCTGGGATTACAGACATAAGCCACAGTGCCTGGGCTAAGCACTATTTTCTTAATAAAATTTGTCTATATGGAGAATTCATCTAACTTTATAGTTCCTTCTATATTCTTAGGAGATATATTACTGCTAAATAATATTCATAGAAAACGTGTTGATTATTTTATTTATATATAGATAAACTTGCAGCCAATAGCAATATTAAATATTTACATCTATTAAGAAGATGTATTCTGTATAGGGTGCTTACTACTGAGGAAAAATTTAAGCACTGAGAATAATGGCGGCATTCAGTTATTTAATTATATCTCATAAATAAAATGTTACAATTATTCAGGGTAGTTTAGGATTAAACAAGCTGTTCTTAACTTTTAATCATGTTCTAACTAATACATGACCCTTGACGTTGTATCTTTTGGGGTGTTTCCTAGAACAATATTCTTAAATTGTATTTTATTAATGTGAAATAATGTTAACATATTTAGATTAACATAAATACTAAATGAAAAGTAGCTGCCGTTACTGTAATGAGTGCAGACAATTGTGAGCAAAAGGAAATACCCATAATTCAAACAGCCTTGTGTGGCCATAGGAGGTATATTCGTTTTCTGATATATAAGAAATTTCTACAAATTTAGCAGCTTAAAGTACCCTTTATCAACTCTCAGTTCTGTCAGTTAGAATTCCAGGCACAATGTGACTGGATTCTTGTTAAGGGCCTTAAAAGGTTCAGATAAAGGTGCCCACTAGACTCCTTTCTGGAGGCTGAGGAGAACCATCCACTTCCAAGCTGATTATGGTCCTTGATCTTTTAGAACTGAGGTTTTCATTTCCTTGCTGGCTGTCATCCTTAGACTGTTCTTAGCTTCTAGAGGCTTCCCACATCCATTGGCACATGGCTTCCTGCATTTTCCAAGCCAGCAATAAGGAATCACCCTCCTGTTGAAATCTCTCTCATACTTTGAAGTTTCTCTGGGTTTAAGAAGGACCTAGTTTATCTTTTCAGCTCACTTGATAAAGTGAGATGCACCCAAATATGATTAACTCAAAGTCAACTAACCTAATCATGGGAGTAACATCCCATTAGATTTCACACACTCAAGGAGAGGATTATAAAAGGATGAGGGACACTTGGAGATCATTTTAGAATTCTGCCTATCATAAAGAAAATGAGATCATCGTAGGAAGAAGAGAAGACACAGGCTTTAAGATACCGAGTTGAGAAACAGAGAATTGGTTGGTAGAAAGGGTTTTAGGTTTTTGGAAGTGAAGGAAATGGAGAAGAGGAAATGGCAGAAAACTAGAATAGAAAGACAAAAGGAAAAAGAAGAAAAATGTATGTATGGGGGTGGTTCTAAAACCTTTTAGATTTGTGACAAAGGAGCCCTGGGTGGAGTGGAGGGACTCCTCTGGCACTGGCCAGATATGAGGCCCCACCAGCATGTTCCCAGCACCTTCGGGGCAGGGCAAGGCAGGACAGGGGCTGGCATGAGGGTTTAATCTAAAATGTCATGATTTCATAGGCCTTACTAACTCTGTTACACAACTTGATGGGACATATCCAAAGGCAGTGAAAACAATGAGATTTATCCTATTTTGGAGAGTAATCAAGTATATAAAAGGAAGGGGATGTTGAGGGGCAAATGAATGAATAATGTTGCTTATAAAGTAATGGTAATCTCTCCCTGATCTTACTGTAAATACAGTGTTCAGTTTTGTGCAGTATATCTCCAAATTATGAAAACCAATGAGGCATTGCTAAAGACTGTTGTTCTGATATTATGAGTGTATAAAAGTTGCACTATGAAATTGTCAGATATCCTACCATGCACATGATGTGTTCAAGGTCCAGTCTAACTCACTTTAAAAAAAAATAGTATTAGAAATTCAATAAGGGATATTTAATTTTTTTTCTCATTGGAATTTAGCATCCTTAAATTGATGTTTATGGCCTGGAGCCTATAACTAACTTAGTTCTTATATTTCTTTGGTGTGGTTCAATGACTGCTTATTTTATAACTGTCAATTGTGGGTTTCATCTCATAGCTAAATCTCAGCTGGTTGAGTATAAGAACACTTCTTTTCTCAGCAGTGCCAACTTGGCCTTTCCCTCAGTTCTCTCCCCAACATTCTAATAAAAAGGAAGAGAGATATTATTAACAGTATCTTTTAGCATTTCATAAATGTGAAAAGATTCCATGCCTAGTAAACCTGGAAGCCATTTTGTACTACACTCTCCCCGTGGAAATTTAAAATTCATATTTGTATATTCATGCACTGAGAAGTCTTACAACCTTTCTTTATATTTGTACATTTTAATATTTTCATTTAGTACTAATAGTTCCCTTATAACAAGAAATTGAGACCATTATTTTGACCTTGTTTTGCTTTTCAGAATCATTTAAGATTTGAGGTTATTAGTAATTCTAGTTCATGTGAAGCTCTGAACTCATATTGCATACCTTTTTTGCCCCCGGAAGTTATGAGTCCATATAATGAACTATTACTAAGAACCTTCTGCCTGCTCAGTTTCTAAAGCAATAGTAACAAAAAGAGGTTAGAAGCCATAAATGGTGTGTGGTATGCTATGCTGATTGACATGTCAAAGATCAGTGAGAAATGCTGAAAACTGCCTTTTCTACTAATCCACTTCTGCCTCTTTTCTCTTCACATTGCATTTTCCTCAGCTCTCTTAAAACTCCTCTTATTTTGCCGTATATAAAATTAATGCAAATCTTTGAATAATTAGTTGACTAGCTCTGCAGCAATTAAGTTAGGGAATTTAATTCATTATTTGTATTTTTAAAAATAGAATTGTATCTAGTTTATTTTTATTCTAAAATGTCTCATATTTGATACCTTCTCAGAAATTCGAATCTTAACTCAGCTTTATTGTGATTTTAAAACTCCAAAAGAGTTAGTAGCTGACATTTCAATAATTCTAAAAAAGTAATTTGCTATTTTTCATGTGTAAATATAAAACATTTTTATTCAATGATGATAAAAGATTCCTTTTCCTGGATCAATTCTGGAAAGAGTGGTATTTGGTGTATATCAAATAAAACATACTCAGCACTTGTCTGAGGTAAAATGTCAATAATAAACACTTATTTTGACAACTATAATTTTGAAATCTGTTCTCTAAATGTGTGTCTGTGTCTATATTTTTGCTTTAGGAGTACAAGATCCTCAGCATGAGAGAATTATTACTGTGTCTACTAATGGAAGTATTCACAGCCCAAGGTTTCCTCGTGCTTATCCAAGAAATATGGTTTTGGTATGGAGATTAGTAGCAGCAGAGGAAAATGTATGGATACAACTTACATTTGATGAAAGGTTTGGGCTTGAAGACCCAGAAGGTGACATATGCAAGTAAGTTATCATACTTGAAATTCCAACAATTTAACAACTATTAAAGTCTTTCAAATTGCTTATTTTCGGTGATCTGATTTTAAATGACATCTTCTGTTTTATTTTTTGGATGATCTAAGAAATTTCTAACCTTATTTAAGCTATGTTTTATTTAAAGTCTTTATTTAAAATCACATACATGTGCATACATAGTCATTACTTTCTACCTACTTCTGAAATGATTTAATATAATTTATGGTAAAAAGTATACATAATAAAGCCATTTAAAATAAGGAATAGAGAATACAAAGCTACATAAAGGAAGGTAGTCATGCTAGAAAACATAAGTTGCAGTTAGTGCTAAAAATGTTATATTTGACCTTCCTCATTGCCAAATCAATAAAATAAATGATAAACTACTAAAAGAAAAAGCTCTATCCACAGGTACATATTACCTGGATACATGTACATGCACAGTACTAAGAAGTTTGAATATTACATCAAGAGAAATATAGTTGAAAAAGCAGAATTAGAAATTTAGGCTAATGTTATGCCTTGCCGGGTAGGAATTCATCATAATTATCCGAGAAGCATTCACGATCCAAAGTTAGCTGGAGTATTCCATCCACGCAAAAGACCACCTACTGTATGTCATACAAATATGACTCTGTAAATCCCATATGAATACACTTGTCAAGGTTGGGTGGTCTTACTGAAGATTTTTCATTTCAATGACATTTGTATAAATGAAAATATTTTACTTGAACCTCTTCACTGGATTTTTTTTTCTCTTTGATATACAAGTTAAAAGAGAATTTTCATCTCATGGTATATTACAGATAAATATTTCAGTACAAATGAAATAAACTTTGTACTTGCCGTCATCACAGTTTGTGTCTTTAACATCACATAGTTACATATTCTTCACATTTGTTCTTTCTGTGATTGTGCATTTCTTTTTTTTCCTTACATCTGTAATTTTAGATTTTGATAACTAGATTATCTTTAGAAAATGACCAGAGGAGTGAAAGCAGATGCCGTATATCTCATTCAGATTTTGTACCTAAACAAATGCTAAATCCATTTTTTCTAACACCTATTTAGGCAGTTTTCATCATGCTGTGCTGAACCTCTTGTCCTTTTTTTTTTTTTTTAATAAACAAGGTATCATAATCTTGTCAAAAATTACAAGAGGTGTAAGATTTTGCCCTATTTGCAAAGTAGTAAGCTATTCTACCAGTTTCCTGAATGCTAATGGAAGACAGGAGGCTTCTGGGTCAGAGACAAAGGACTTCATTACAAAAGTAGCAGTCACTGGAGTTTTATTAGCACCTGCTTGGGCTTTCTCCTAAGTTCTGCTTCCCACAGATCAACACCAAGAGAGCCATGTGACACCTGCTACCCGTATTCCTCCCTGATTACACCTTCTTCTTGTCACCTTCTTTTTTTCACTGAAAATATAATCATTGTCCTAAATTTTGTTACTCATTCTCCTGATTTTCTCTATAATTTTACTAGAAGTACCTATTTCTCTCTGTGTGATCTGTCAAAAATAGTTAATTCCTTGCCCCTTATGAAATGTGTATCAGTGGATTAATACTACATGTTTTCTTTTATGATTTAACATTTCAAAACAAGCAAAACAAAAAAAATATGCTTTCAAATTAGCTCATGTTCAGGCAGATAGCTTATTAGATCATGTATTGCCTTTGATGTACAATAAATAACCTTTTTTTGTCTTCTACTTTGATGAACATCTGACATGTTTCCAGTTCTCCTTGTGCAAAAATGCAAGAAAACGTTGAGACTGTTTCTGAGAATGTTTTCAGTGTCTTAAGATATTATAGTTTCATCTTTACTAGGTAGAGTTAAATTGTCTTTTTAAAGTGACCAGTTTATACGTTTCCCAAAAAGACACAAAAAATTTTTGTTGCACACTGTTCTCACCAACTTCTGATCTGTCTTATTTAAAAAAAAAAAATTGGTAATACGAGTGAGATTGTACCTCATACTGGTTTTATTTTGTTTTTCTGATGATTAACAAGTTTGAGAAATTTTTGTATTCATATTACCTTTTTATCATGCCTGCTCATATCTTTTACCCGTTTTGTATTGATCTGTTTGACTCTTTCAATCTTGCCTTTAATTTTCCTTTATTTATCTGGAATTTATTTGTGTTTGTGGTATGAAGTTTTTCAGGAGGGTAGCCAATAGTGTGCCAACATCATTTACTGAACAGTCCTTTTTTTCCCCAACAAAGTGCAAAGTCAGCTAGCTCGCAGATGAGGTTTCTGTATGTAGTCTGCTCTGTTGCTTCTGTTACTTGGGTCGGTTTTGTTTTTCATAATTGAATGGCACTCTCTTAACTGCTGTAGCATTATGGAAGCTTTGTGATAAGCAAGTCTCACTGTATTTTATTCTCATTTTGGAACATTCTGTCTGTTTTGCTTTTTAATATAAAAATAGGTTGTAGAGTTCATTGAAAGCTACTGTTTTCAACCTTGAGAAATAGTTCCTTGAAAACTACCATTGTCATTTTTATTGTAAAACATTGAATGTACAGATCATGTTGAAGACAATTGACATTACAGTGATAGCGACTCTGTCCTTGAGAACTTCATTTACATTGCTCCATTTATTGGAGTCTTCCTTAATGTCTACATGGTTTTAAAATTTTGTTCATAATAATGTTGCACATTATTTAGAGTTAGTTCTAAATTTCTTATAGGCTAATGCTAAAATCTTTCTTTGGCACTATATTTTCTAACTGTATATTACTAGTGTTTAGAAAGGCAATCAATTTTTTAGTATTGATCTTATATCTAGAAAACTTAGCAAGCTTTTTCATGTTTTTGACAGTTGCTGTGGAAATTATATTTTATTTATGCAAAAGATGATATGGTTTGTGAAAAGAAAGATTTTTTTTCGAGTCTTTTACTGTTTCTTTTCTGTCTCATTATGTTGTTGATTGAATTAGTATGCATCTTTGTCTTCTTCCTGCTTTTTTTTAACTTAAACTGTAAGACTTTGAATAACTTTAGATTTGTAGGATGTTGTAAAGATAGTACAGAGAGTTTTTGCATACTTTCAACCCAGGTTCCTCTGATGTTAACATTCTACATAACTTTGGCATATTTGCATAGCTTAAGAAATCAACATTCATACAGTATTATTAACTAAACTCCAGGTCTTACTTGGATGTCAATAGTTTTTCCAGTTTATGACTTTTTCTCTTTCAGGATTTTCTTCAGAATAAACTCATTGCATTTAGTTGTAATGTCTTGTAAGTCTTCTAGAATCTGTGACTATTTCTCTTTCCTTGTGTCTCATGACTAGACAGTTTTAAACAATAAATAAAACTAGATGACTTTAAAGAATAATATTTTTAAAAGATAAAATGGTCAGGTATTTTGTAGAATGGCCCCCCAGTTTAGGTTGTTCACACATTTTGTCATGCTTACAATGAGATTATATGTCTTGGGGAAGAATTACAAATAGTGATAATGCCCTTACCAAATCAGGAAGTACATACAGTCAGTCTTACTCATAAGTGATGATGTTAGCTTTGATCACTTAGGTGGTCTCTGCTAGGCTTCTGCTCTGGTGAGGTAATGTATTTTCGTTTCATATTCTATTATTTGGAAGTATGTAGCTAACTCCAGCCCACACTCAAGAAGATACTGATTAAGCTCCACCCCTTAAAAGGTGTATGCATATATTATTTGGAATTCTTCAGCAAAGAAGATTTGTCTGTCCTTCCTTTTTTTTCATGTCTTCCTTTTGTCATTTCTATTAGTAAAAATTAATAAATATATATTTTATTCTATGTATTATAACCAAATTCTGTCATTATTAACTCTCTTGTTGAAATTGTTCTGTCTGTGGCCATTGGGCCTAAAAGGTTTTCTGTTAACATGTCCATATTGATTATGTTGGTTGATGAAGGTTTATGTTTTCTTTTGCTTTGTTTTCTTTCAATTTACTTTATCATTTGTAGTACTTTTTTTCATTTTTATTTTGCCAACAGGCATTTTCCTCTTAGGGAAAATTCGTTTATTATTCTTTTCTTTTGAATTTAAAAGTAGGTTCCCAACATTATGACCGTTTGTACCCACTGTGTATTGTTTAAGAACAAGAATATTTCCCAAGGAACATCAGTACCAGTGTCATGTGAAATAAATTTAACATTAATATGAAACCCTTACCCAGTGTTTCTCATCATCTGCAAATGATTTTTAATCATTTCTTTTCATTTTTGATCTAATAAAAAATTATAAATTTTATATTGCATTTGGTTATTGTAACTCTTTCATCTACTTTAGTCTGTAGGGGCTCCTTGCCTTTTCTTAGCTTTCATGACATTGATATTTTGAACAATTCCAGACCATTTGTTCTACAGACTCTCAATATTAATTCATCTGAAATTAGATTCTGCTTAAATCTATTGGCCAGAATGCTCTTTGTGATAAGTATTTTTCGATTGCTTACAATGTCACTTTCTTGCATTATCGGTGACATGAGTTTGACGACGATCCACCAGATTTCTCTGTTGTGAATGTGCTTTGTTCTTCTACACTGTAATCAATGTGATTTATGGGGGTATAATTTTAAAACATGCAAATCTTGTTCTGTGACAATCTGTCACCCAATTTTTTTAGCATCCATTTATGATTTCTACTTTTAAAGTCAGTTATTCACTTTATGGTTTCTAAGCATTTTTTTGAAGTTTTAAGTTTTATTTTATTAGGGTTTTTACAAAATGTCCTTAATATATTTTAATTTCTGCTGCATCTCTAACTGTGTCTTTTGCTTTATTGCTAATGTTGTTTTGTGTTCACTCCTCTTATTTTGCTTTGCTTTTCTCTTTTCTCACTTAGTTTTGCCAATGGTTCGGTTTATCATTACTCTTTCAAAGAAAACAAATTTTGGCTCTGTTAATGAGTGTTAAAGAATAAGGGTTTAAAAGGTAAAATTATGCCTTCTCTCTCTATATGAAGTAAACAACTAATTTTATTTAACTTATTAACAAAGGGGACAGTCAGATGCTAAAACTAACTTAATGACAATTAAAAAAACAGCCAGTTTTAGATTGGGAATATAGTAATAAATGTGCAAATGGAGGCAAAACTGGCCTCTTCCAAAGTCAGAGAGAGAAGTCAGTTAAACTTCCACAGGGCATAGTTTATTTTTAGGTCTGTAGACAATAATTATTTTTTATTTGATGTAAATCATTTATACCTTACTGAGTTGTAAAACAGTTTAACGGCAATGAAAGATGCTGAGCTCTGATAAAATTGGAATTAGACACACAGGATGGAGTTATTCATAGCAGAAATTATGGATACTTTCCCACAAAGCACAACTGTTTCTCTGCATGTCTAGCTTCTCTCTATATACATGTATTTTTAAATTTATTTGCTTATATTCCTTATGTCTTTTGTTCTCGTCATTCGTTATGAAGTATTTCTAACTTCTTAAGTTAAATATAATTTTAGTTCTTTTATTTTTAAATTGTTCATGTAAACATAACAATTTCCTTACAGACATTCTGTTTTCTATGTGCCCTGCCAATTTTCATAATGTGTTATTTTAATTTTTGTCCAATTTAAGATTTTTATAATATCTATTGTATTCTTCTCTTAAAGCAGAGATTATATAGAAGCAATTTTTAAATTTTTGTATATATGAGTTTTTAATATTTTAAAATATTTATTTTTTTCAAATATTCATCTTTCAAAGAGTGCATGCTCTTGCAGTAGTGTATGTATATGTCTGTTACATCAGTTTCAGTTGTGCACAGCATGTGGCTTTCTGATATTTTCTTTGTTATATATTAATTTCTGAGAGAGTTGCATTAAATTATTTTAATAGAGGATACATATATTTACAAATTTCACCTTGTAAATATATATAAATTTCAACAGACCACTGTCGAAAGCTTTATATCATTTAAAATTATGGCAGTTGATGCATACAAGTTCAAAAATGTAATATTCTTTATTGTTACTAATTTTTTGTTTTAGCCTCAAAGTATATTATGCCTAATGTTAATTTAGCAACACCAAGTAATTTTTTTTTTTTTTTGGTCTGGCATTCTTTCTATTATTTTGCTTTCAACTTTCTTCTGTCCTTGTTTGTATGTGTACAGTCATGTTAGTGTGTGTGTCTGTGTATGTTATAGTTGTCTTTCTCAAAAGGAACATGAGTAGCATTAAAAAAATTCCAAAGAAATCTTCATATTTCACTGTGGAATTTAATCTAGTACATCGATTGTTTGTATGGATATTTTGGATTCTATTCTATTAATTATTTTGTACTCATTTTCCTGTTGCTTCAGTTTCCTTTTTTTGCATTCATTTAGCTTGTCTTCTTCTCATTCCATTTTTTTTTCTACTGATTTAGACTGTACATCAGTTTATGTTTTTTAATGAGTACCTTAGAAGTGCATGCGTAACTTAAAAATATCTAAAACCAATCATTGTTTTCCCTATCCCAAATACATAACTGAGAACAACTTAACTAACTGCTATCTTCTAAGACAGCATGACACTATGCTGAGAAAACCAATCCAAATGCCCATCAGAGATAGACTGGATAAAGAAAATATGGCACATATACACCATGGAATCGTCATGGATGAGGTATCAGTGGGTTTCTGGTCCTCTGCTTTATACAGTCATAGCTTATTATTTATTGATTATGTCTCCTTGAAAGCTTCTGATGTCATGGACGTGGTTTACGTAGGTGGACACTTATTGTAGTGGCAAGTTCTTGCTCTGTTGGCCAGGTTGGACTGTAGTAGTGTGGTCTTGGCTCACTGCAGCTTCAAGTCCTGGTCTTGGGTGATCCTCCCACCTAAGCCTTTTGATGAACCTGACTGCAGGTACACATCACCATGCCTGGCTATTTTTATTTTCATTTTTGTAGAAACAAGGTCTTGCCATATGGTCCAGGCTGATCTTTAACTCTTAGCCTCAAGTGATCCTGCTACCTGAGCCTTTCAAAGTGCTCGGATTATACACGTGAGCCACTGCACCCAGATCAGGAGGACACGTTTTTTTAGTGGAAAGCTTCTTACTGATTTTTTTTCTGTTTATTCCTCTTTTGAAATAAATAATATACATATTATAGATACCATTTTACAAAGAGAAAGATGATGAGAGACAGCATTTGAAAAAGGATGGATTAATCAGTCTGTCCAATTTAAAATAGTGCTTCATCTTCACCAAAACACCTCTTCCTTTTAGAACAATTATTATAACTGGTTCAATCAGGAAAAAGTATAATGAGTTACAGGTAATGAGTTATAGAATTTCAGATGGTCAAAATTATTAGGTTTTTCTTTATAATGAAAAAAGTTTAGACATTTTTTGTTCTTCCTTCTGTTTATAACAAAATAAATGTGACCTTATTATTTACTCATTCATTTACTCTTATAGTCAACAAACATTTATCTTCTAATTATCTGCCACAGTAAGTATAACTTAACTAAATTTTCTTTACTTCTCCTTTATTCTTAGAAGGTAGTTAGACTGGACATAAAGTTTTAGGTTGTGTAAGTGTAGTAAGTATAACCTACCACAGTAAGTGTGGTAGGCAATTAGAAGACAGCAATAAGTAGAAGATGGCTCATGTCCTCAAGTAGCTCATAGTCTGAGTCAAGAGGCAGACAAATATATAAACAATTAAGATAAAATGCTATGAATCCTAGTATATAATAAATAGAGTATAGTTACTGCTGTAACTAATTATGTTTAGACTACTTTTTGTTCATTTTCTAATTTATACCATAACTGTGTATCTTTACTATCAACAGTCTCTAAGTAATTGTTATTAATTTATTAAGGAGAGATGGGGGTGGATAGATTAACCCTTCCATGCAAACCTCAAAAACTCAAACACTCATTTTCTGTGTTTCACTCTCTTATAGTTTTCAAGGGTATTATAGATCTCTTGTATTAGTGTTTCAATGCCAGTGCAAGCTGTGGATGATACAATTTAAGGAAATGTTATTTTATGAAAACAATAAAATATTCCTTAGTTGCATGACCACAGAAATGAAATAAAGGCAGTATTGTTTATTTGGTGATAATGGCTTTAGTGACCAGTAAGTACATCATAAGAATTTATTTTCTAAGCAGAATGCTTTCATTAGCCCCTTAAAAGGATTGAGGAAAATGAAAGGCACTACTAGTCCATATTTAGCATAAGCAATCTTAAATTTTAGCCCTGAGAGATACAAAGACATCATTCTCCCCATCCTGAATCCGCAGCACTGGCCTGAGAATAAGTAACTAGGTTTTGGACAGTAACTGACAATTTCAGTCTTGCTCATGATGGCAGGAAAAAGATAGGATAAACAAACAAACAAAAAATTTAAGAACCTCTTTAAGATATGTTGTGGGAACCCTACTATGAGGGCAGAAAAGAACATTTGTCCAGTGTTGTGGATGATGCTGTGGTTTCTTTCTGTGGTATACCTACCTCAGATGCTGGCAAGGGGAAGGGGAAGCATTACATGTCCCCGTCCAGGACTTGCTTTAGTGGCCCAGCTGTGCTGAAGCACATGTATGGTGGTTACTGTCTCATCCTCTTCAGACTGCTATAACAAACCATAAACTGGGTGGCTTATAAAGCACAGAATTTTATTTCTCACAATTCTGGATGCTGGGAAGGCCAAGATCAAGACACCAGAGGGAGGGCCGGCCTCCCGGTTCAAAGACGACTGTCTTCTCTTTGTGTCTTTCCATTGTTAATGTGGGAGGGATCTCTCGTAGGCCTCTTCTATAAGAGTGCTGATCCTGTTAATGGCCTAATCACCTCCCAAACACACTACTTCAAATACCATCACCTTAAGGGTTAGGATTTCACATATGAGTTTTGCAAAGACACAAACAAACATTCAAACCATACCAGTGACCTAAACAAATCACTATAGCTTTAAGGAAGAAGAGGAGGGTGTGTTGTAGTTGTGTAGGCAAACATAGTGCTATGGCTTTAAATAAGAAGTGATCTAAGTATTGAAGCATAGAAAGATTAGTCATAATGAGGAGATAGATGGGAATGTAACATATATTGGATCTTGAAGATTAGGTAGAATGTCATTAGCTGACTGGTACCTAATGGATACTCAGTAACAGTTACTGAAAATAAAATAGCAGGTGGATTATAGAGAAATGAGAACTCCAAATAGTGTTAGACTGGATATAGAGAAAATAATTTGAGAACACTGACATTCTCTGGAGCCTGAGATGCCTTGGAGGTGTGGTAAGTGGTGGGTGTGTAATGGTAGAGAGGACTAAACTGTGAAGAACTTTGAATACTAAGCTAAGAGATTTAAACTTCCTTTTTTATGCTATCAGAAGAAATGGTTTTATTGCAGAACAAGGTCATATAGTGGTCTGTATTTTAGAAAGAGAATGCTGATAGAACCATGCAGAGTCTATTGAAGGAATTTTGTTATTTAGTTGGAGGTATTTTGTTATTTCTCAAACACCAAACTTTAGAGATATATATTTCCACATACTTGGAGCTTGCCGGATTTTTTTTTTCTGCTCGATGCATTAATAGGAAGCATGTTGCTCTCTTACATGCACTCTGTGTAGGAGTGGGAATAAGGTTGCCTGTGTATTGGTGTGAAAGGAAACCTTTAAACCATCCCAATTCTTTTTATTTGAAAGATACATTATCTTTTGCCCCAGAGCACAAGCTGTGGGAGAAACAAATTGACCCATTTAAATATTGCTGCCACTATAAACATTTATATTGAAGGCAAACCAAAGAGTAAATTAAGAGAGCTAAATGTCCATTCTGTTATAGAAGAGACAGCCTTTCTCTTTTTTCTTTGGGTTGAACAGGGAAATTTTACATTGGGGCCTGAGAAGAGGAAAGATCAATATTGCATGATGTCTAGAAATAATCTGACCATTCTGCTAGAAATATGCCATAACAAAATAACTTTCCGAGCAGGTAAAGGCTTACATTGTGAGATATAGGGATTCATATAAAGAAATGTTAATTGAAGACTCTTTTATCAAGTGACTACGGATGCTTAGCTAGTGTGTTTGTCCATTCTCATGCTGCTTTAAAGAACTGTCTGAGGCCAGGTGTAGTGGCTCATGCCTGTAATCCCAGCACTTTGGAGACCAAGATGGGTGGATCACCAGGGATCAGCAGTTCGACACCAGCCTAGCCAATTTCATAAAACCCTGACTCTATCAAAAACAATGAGCTGAGCATGGTGGCATGCACTTGTAATCAGTTACTTGGGAGGCTGAAGTGGGAGAACTGCTTGAACCTGGGAGGCAGAGGTTGCAGTGAGCCAAGATTGTGCTACTGCACTCCATCCTGAGTGACAGAGTGAGACCCTGTCTGGAAAAAAAAAAACTGCCTGAGAGTGAGTAATTTATAAAGGAAAGAGGCTGAATTTACTTAGTTCTGCAGGGCTGGAGAGGCCTCAGGAAACTTACAATCATGACAGAAGGGGAAGCAAACGCATCCTTCTTCACATGGTGGCAGGAAAGGGAAGTGCTGAGCAAAAGAAGGAAAAGCTCCTTATAAAACTACCAGATCTTATGAGATCGCAGTCACCATCATGAGAATAGCATGAGGGTAACCATCCCAATGATCCAATTACCTGCCATCTGGTTCCTCCCATTACGTGAAGTTTTTAGGAACTACAATTCAAGATGAGATTTGGTTGGGGACACAGCCAAATTATATCATTCCATCCCTGATCCCCCTCCCAAATCTCATGTCTTTACATTTCAAAACACAATCATGACTTTCCAACAGTCCCCTCAAATTTTGACTCATTCTAGCTTTAACCCAAAAGTCCAACTCCAAAGTCTCACTGGAGACAAGGCAGTGCATATGAGCCTGTAAAATCAAAAGCAAGTTAGCTACTTCCTAGATACAATGAAGGTACAGGCATTGTGTAAATACACCCAATCCAAATGGGAGAAATTTGCTTAAACCTAGGGGCAGTAGGACCCATGTAAGTCCAAAACTAGTGGGGCAGTCAAATTCTTAAGCTCTGAAATGATCTCCTTTAACTGCATGTCTCACTTTCAGGTCATGATGATGCAAGAGGTGGGCTCCTATGGCCTTGGACAGCTCTGCCCTTGTGGCTTTTCAGGGTAGAGCCCAGCCCTCAGCTGCTTTCAAGGGCTAGCATTGAGTTTCTGCAGCTTTTTCAGATGCACAATGTGCAAGCTGTCAGTGGATCTACAATTCTGAGGTCTAGAGGACAGTGGCTCTCTTCTCACCACTCCATTAGGCAGTGCCCCAGTGGGGAGTGTGTAGGGGATTCAACTTCACATTTCCCTTCTTTATTGCCCTAGCAGAGGTTCTCTCTAAGGGCTCCAACCCTGCACCAGTCTTCTGCCTGGGCATATAAGCATTTCCATACATTTTCTGAAATCTAGGTGGAGATTCCCAAACCTCAATGCTTGTCTTCTGTGCACTCTCAGGACCGACGTCACATGGAAGCCACCAAGGCTTGGGGCTTGCATTCTCTGAAGCAACAGCCAGAGTTCTACCATGTTCCCTTTTAGCTATGGCTGGAGCTGCTGGGATGTAGGGAACCAAGACCCTAGGCTGCGCACAGCACAGGGACTCTGGGCCCAGACATAAAACCATTTTTACCTCCTAACTCTCCACGTCTGTGATGGGAGGGCTGCTGTGAAGGTCTCTTACATTCTCTGGAGACATTTTCCCCATTGCCTTGGTGATTAGCATTTGGCCCCTTCTTCATTAGAAAAATTGCTTGAATTTCTCTCCAGAAAGTAAGTTTTTCTTTTCTACTGTATTGTCAGCCTGCAAATTTTCCAAACTTTTATACTCTGGCACCTCTGTGCCACTTAGAAATGTCTTCCACCAGATACCCTCAATAATCTCTCTCAAGTTCAGAGTTCCACAGATCTCTAGGGCAGTAGCAAAAAGCCACCAGTCTCTTTCCTAAAGCATAGCAAGAGTGACTTTTAATTCATTTCCCAGCAAGTTTCTTATCTCTATCTGAGACCACCGCAGGCCAGACTTCATTGTCCATATCACTATCAGCATTTCGGTCAAAGCCATTCAACAAGTCTTTAGGAATTTCCATAGCTTCGCACATTTTCCTGTCTTCTGAGCACTTCACGTCTCTAGGAAGTTTTAAACTTTCCCAGATTTTCCTGTATTCCTCTGAGCCCTCCAAATGGTTCTACCCTCTGCGTGTTACCCAGTTCCAAACTTGGTTCCACGTTTTTGGGTATCTTTCCAGGAGCACCCCACTATTCCCAGTACTATTTTACTGGAGTAAGCCATTCTCATGCTGCTACGAAGAACTACCCAAGACTGGGTAATTTGTAAAGGAAAGAAGTTTAACTGACTTAGTTCTGCAGGACTGGGGAGGACCAGGAAATTTACAGTCCTGGTGGAAGGGGAAGAAAACACATCCTTCTTCACATGGAGGCAGGAAGAAGTGCCAAGCAAAAGAGGAAAAAATCCCCTTATAAAACCATCAAATCTCGTGAGAACTCACTATCATGAGAACAGCATGAGGGTAGCCACCCAAATGATTCAACTACCTCCACCTGTTTCTTTTCACAACACATGGGGATTATGGGAACTAAAAGATGAGATTTGGGTGGGAACATAGCCAAATCATATCAGCTACAGACTCTGAATACAAAAAGAAATGTTTAGATTATAATACTGAAAATTTTAGGCATAGATTTTAGTATCTGAAGGGATGCCATCAACTCTCTATTGGCATTTTTCTCTGCCTCTGTAGATTTCTCTGTTGATTTTTCTCTGCCTCTACAGATTTTCTTTCTACTAGTTGATTTTATTCTCTATCAGGCTGTCCTCATAAAATGGCAGAAAAAGTCCAGTGTCAAGATTTTAGCACTCAAATCATCTTTGAAAGATACTAAAACTTTTGTGCAAAAGCTCTGGGAAGAATTGTAATTGGCCTGGTTTGGACCAAGTATCCATATGTGAGCCAGTTGCTGTAGCATGAATTAGGCATATGTGTTACTCCGATTGGCAAGATTTGGTTTACATGCCCATTGTGAGACCCAAATGTTGTCCTATGATTGGTGGAGAAATGGCCCCTGAAAGCAAAACTTTCTTTTTTCTTTAGGAGGAGGAAACGGTGCTGGTTATACAAAAATAACTATTTCTACTATTGATGTTTAGAACAGATAGGCATTAACAGGCAGCTTTCGAATTTAGTTATTGTTTTTACTACGTGCACTCTGACCACAGAATAAAGTTCTTTTTAGAGTGAAGATTTTGCCAATGCCCTTTCCAGCAACTTCTTTTGAGTGCAGTTAGTCCGGTGGCATAATTTATAGCTTTGTTGTCCTTTGCCCTCTGTAGCAATTACTTTTGTAACTTAAAAAATCATTCCCAAGAGGTCTTAAAATAAAGGGTGTGGATCTGACCAAGTCTGAGATCAAGGGATTCTGCTCTTGGCTAATGAGATGTTTTGGTTTTATATTTTGAAATGTTCAAAATCAACATTCCAAGTAGAGAAAGAATGTGTCCTGCAACTCCCAAACTCCTGCCTGGCTCAACCACTGTCTCACCAATGCTTTACCTTTCTCCTGCATCTTATCCTCTCCTTTTTTATTGTCAACACCTCCGTCTCTTCTTTACCTTTCTTTCCCTAGCTTGTCTGTTTGTTATTGCACAAAGATCACTTTGCTGCATCGATTAGAAGAGTTTGTGCTCTATGAGGATTTGGGGGATTTTGGAAAGCCATTTTTTTGTGCCATGCCCTTACTTTCCATAGTTGCTTTGCTGCCACTGAAGTAATGTTGCAATTTTTTTAGTCTTCCAGTTGGCAAAATGACTTAACTATGGACAGTTTCTAGAAGCGAAGCAATATTCATGTCACTCTCAGGCTAGCTTACTGGTTATCTAATGTAGCATTTGCCAGGGGAAGAAATAAGCAATAGCCATAGAACACTAATTGTTGTTGTTGTTGTTGTTGTTATTGTTACTATTTTGAGATGGGGTCTCACTCTTTTGCCAGGCTGGAGTGCAGTGGTGTGATCTCGGCTCACTGCAACCTTCGACTCTCTGGTTCAAGCGATTCTCCTGCCTCGGCCTCTCAAGTAGCTGGGATTACAGGCACATATCACCACGCCCAGCTATTTTTGTATTTTTAGTAGAGATGGGGTTTCACCATGTTGGCCAGGAAGGTCTCTATCTCCTGACCTCATGGTCTGCCCACCTTGGCCTCCCAAAGTGCTGGGATTACAGGCGTGAGCCACTGTGCTGGGCCTAGAACACTAATTATTATTAATAAAGGACTTCTAAATGTATAAATTTAAAAATGAACTGTAATAATTTTGTGTTGGCTTTTCTTGTCTCAACCTCATCAATGTTTGTATAGTTATGTCTTCAATATTAAAATATTAATATCATATTGCTATATGAATTTTCAAATAACAATTTCTGAAATTCACCTGATCTTGTTAATTCTTGACCCTTGGGGCACTAGATTCTGTTCAGGTTCCAGCTTTTATTATGATACAACCTCACTCTTAAAGAAGCCAATCTTTAAATATACTACCTCTTCAGGCTTTTATAATACAGGCAGATTCTGACTTAAAATTAATTTCTAAGTCACTAATTGATGTTTTTCATTCTTATTTTATTTTCCCTCTAAGATTCTTTTGTCAGAATGACTAATAAAAATAATCTTTTACAAAAAAAATCATTGTTTTGCTATACAGTTAAGAATGGTTAAATTAACATTTAACAAAGTCCTTAAGCTTAAAGATACTTCATTGCATTTGATTCACATGTGAAGATACAAAGTGGGAGTCAGGACCGCCTTCCCAACTTCATGGAGGTCATACTTACAGCTTCATTTTGAGCGGAATAAATTATATGAATGTGAAGTCCTAGTCAGTGTTTACTGGAGGTAAGGCAGCATAACTCTGAGTCTCAGGAGGATGATTCTGTGAAGGCAGAGGCAAGAATTACCATTAACCAAAACTACGGAAAGAAAACAGAATAAGGGTTTCAGCTGGTATACAGACTATTTCACAGAAATCAAGGAGGAAGTTTTTAGATTAAAATATGTAAAGAAAAATGTTATGAAAAGATCCTCATTTAAAGGTAACATTTTATGAAGTTAAATCAAGGGGAAAACCTTACCTTAATTTTGTGCAATGCTGCAAAGCTGGGTTTATGTAGTTGTGACTTGCCTACTTCACTCAAACTGAATGTTGGTCATGGTGGATGCTCATATATGCTGTCCTCTCTGGCTTAAGAACAATTGGTGAGACCTTTTTGGTTTCACAAATATCCATGCAAGGGTGGGCAATGAAGGAGAAGGCCAGAGGTTCCTGCTCCTGTGGAGTAAACTTGTCCTCAGTGAACTTCAGTTCAGGGCACTAGATAGTGTCATACTTCTTTTTATGTATATATAGAAATACGTTCTTACCTAGAAAAATGTGTATCTTCATTAGTTTTTATCAATAATATGTTTAGATTATCAGTAGACAGAGGTTTATGTTCCTGTTCCCAGTAATTAAAATCTCACAGGAGACTCTGACGAGAGGAGATTGGTCTTTATGCATCAAGGTAAAATCCTGAACACGTTTTTCAGTATACACAGTAGTGATTGGGATTACTAGTATGGAAAATGAAGAGATTTGCTCCAAATCTAAGTGACCATACTCATCACTTAGATATTTTTGGAGGACAAATTTACAGCGTATTTACAGGAGAGAGATAAACTGACTGGCAGAAACACTGGCTTGTGATGTTTCCATTTTATTTCTATCATTAACTACTAGAAATATGGCCCTGGTTAAATTATTTGCCTATTTTATCATTGTGTGCTTAAAATATAACAGGATTTTAAAAATATAATGGGATCGGGCTTTTCTTGAAATATAGTGGAATTGGGTTATTGGGTTGAAATAAAGGGGTTGGGTTCCAGATGAAGATTTAAGTCGCTTCCAGTACTAAAAGATATATTTCCTGGGATTATTCACAAATACCCAGGGACACTAACATTTATGTTTTGCCTTCATCCAAGCAGATAATGTTTATAAAATTTCTTTTAAAATATTAAAGTTTAAATAACATGATTCAGATTTCTTAAAATGTTGACTTATGTATGAGCCCTTGGATTAAAATTCATTTTTAAGGTGGCTGAACTAATTGACATTCCCAACAGCATTGAATAGGAGCTCCCTTTTCTCCATGGCGTCTATTATTTTTGTACTTTTTAGTACTTTTTGTACTTTTTAGACGCCAGTCTGACTGGTGTGAGATGATTTGCATTATCTCATGATTTTCATTTGCACTTCTCTGATGATTAGCGATGACATTCATTTTAAATGATAAATGGTTAAACTGCTGATAAACTCCATTTGTATTCAGTTTAAGAAAATCAGTTTTCTGGAAGTGCCAATTCTATAGCAACCCTCTCTGACCCCATCTCACACCTCATCTAAGTGGATAATGTAACATTTTACCTAGTCCCATTTCTTCATATTTTTGAGCTTTGAGAAACTTCTTTTTAAAAATTAAATTTAATATGACAAAAATGTTACTGCCTAAAAATCTATGAAGCTGTTCAGTTGTGGGTTTTTTTTTTTTGACATTTTCAAACTCTTAACTGTGTGACTCAAGACCATGTATAATTGCTCATTGCAATGGAACCAAATATTCTTTTGATTCAACATCCTACTGACAGTTATGAAGTAGTAAAGGACTTTCTATTACCCATAATGCATTTTGAAACTTAAGTGCACGAAGACTGTTTTTCACCCAAAACAGTTATTCCTCTTAGCTGTTTCAAGGACTTTGAAAATGTTTGAATAAATATTCAGATCTCAAGTAGGCTTTTCTTTCTCTCTGCCAAGAGACATAGATTGTTTCCCCATATGGCAGCTGATTTAACCCCCTACTCCTTTCTCCCCAGAAATCTCACCAGAAACCCCACGTACTAACTTCAAAAACATCGTCTACTTCTTGACCTTTCTATCTGTAGCTCTCTATCTCTGTCTGTCAGTTTGAATAAGCAGGCTAGTTCACAATATCAAAATATTTGTGTAAAGGGAACCAGTCATAATTTATTGCTTCTAAAATTATTTCATGGGATTGTGGTAGGCACTGTTTTTGCTGAGGTATTGGGGTTAATCTCTGGAAATGAGGCCTGCGCTGTATGTTATCTTAGCATATTTTGAGGGAAAAAATCTCAAATTGCAGTTTACCTACTATTTATCTGTATTGAGAACATCCAAAAAAGTGACTGTAATAGTTTGATATCATGCTGCAAATTGTGCCACTCCTCTTTAAAGCTTAGCAAGATTAAGATATTTTTTGTTTGTCTCAAGATCTGTAATATGAGGACTTTCCCAAGAGATAAAAACGAAGGTCCAAAATTCTTTTCCAAGTTTTCTGTGTAATATACAAAGAAACCAAAGAAAGAAAAAGAGAAGGTATGAAATGAAGGAGGGAAGTAGTGAGGAAGGAAAGAAGAAAGAAGGGAGGGAAGAAGTTGCTTCTCCATGTCTCAGGCTATTTGTACTGCATTCATTTTCTGATGCTCTCAAGTTATCAAGAGCCTGGGTAGAGAAACCAAGCAAATAGTTGCTATGTAACAAACACCACCATTTGTTGACTCCTGCTATTTGCCAAATCTTGAACTAGGCTGCTTATCCACAACTCTGATCTTTTCAGCAGTCCTTCAAGGAGGAGCTATTATTATTCCCTATTTTATAAGGAAGCTTACAGACCGAAATAGGATATAAAAAATTACCTAAGTTTAAAGAGCAAGTAAATGGTAGAGATGGTATTCACACCTTTGCTCTAAGGTATACTATTATATATGAACAAAATTACCACTTTCTCTATTAGCTGTTATATTATTTGCTATATAAAACAAAAAAATACTGTCTTTCCTGTTCATCATAAACTAAATAAAAATAATACCTTGTTAAAAAGTATAAATTATTAAGTAATATAAGTTAGTCACATGAGCAATTTACCCTTATTTGATGATTTTGACAATAGAGTATATGGTTTATAGCATATAACTCCATCCCAAAACAGTTTGCAAACAGGAATTTACAGTCATCAAATTTTTTAAGATTGGTGCAAAGTTAAAAGTTTAATTATTCTTCCTGTTTATTGTGTGGCAGTTAGATTACATAAACATTCACTCTCCTATAGTCACGGATTTAATATTTGCTTAGTGAATATCCACTAAGTATAAAGCAGAAGCATTAATATAGTCTCTGCCTCAGCAAACATTAACTAGCCAGAGATACTTATGCTTGTGAAACAATAAAGAAACAAAATCCTGTAAAACGCTGTGTTGTGAAGAATAAAACGTATTTGCGAGAGGTAGAAGTGTGAACAGAAATGCACAGCCTTACGGAGGCCATCAGCAGGCTGGCTGCCGAGAAACTTCAAAAGTTGATCTTTGCCTTCACGAATTCACCACTTGAATGTGGCCTTTTGCTGGGATGATTCAAAATCTGATTTGAACAGTACATTAAACAGTGATCAGTTTCTCAATGACAGGTCCATATGAACCACTCTCTCAAAATACCAACCTGTAAACCAGAATTAATTGGATTACTTTTAAATGAAAAGTGTAAGTCATCTCTCGGGGACAGCCAGTCAGAGGATTGGTTGCAGGACTGCCCACATACATCCAAATCTACATATACTGTAGTTCAGCAGCAGGCCCTACAGAAGGGCATATAGGAAAGGTCGGCCCTCTGAATACGTGGGTTTTGCATTCCTGAAGGACTGTATTTTCTATGCAAGTTTGGTTGGAAAAATTTCCACATAATAGTGGACCCACTCTTTTTGAATCCCTGTTCAGGGGTCAACTGTATACTACTGAAAATCCTGATGAGTTAAGTAAAATAATAGCAGTTGATGGTTTTGTGTGTGGCATATGTGGCTTATATGTCACCTCTATTTTAAAAAAGTGACATGATAAATTAAGGCCTGTTTTTAAGGAAGATAAGCCTTGAAATGGTGTGGAGAAATGGTGTGTGGAGGGAGAAGTAAGAGAGAGTATTGACTGTAGACGCTTTATGGGAGACAACTGGAATAATTTTTAATATTAAGTCAGTGAGGACCAGTGATAATAGGATTTCCATATTAAGAGAGAAAATAGAAAAAAATTTAAAAAGACAAAACTATTGGAAGTAATAATTTATAGGATGAGATGTGTTTAATAAATAAGCAGTGGAATTAAAACACAGCAAGTTGCCTAACCTGTGTAAACTAGTGTGCCACATGTATACAGCAAAGTTATAACCTGTGTAAACTAGTGTGCCACATGTATACAGCAAAGTTGCCTAACCTGTGTAAACTAGTGTGCCACATGTATATAGCAAAGTTACCTAACCTGTGTAAACTAGTGTGCCACATGTATATAGCAAAGTTATAACCTGTGTAAACTAGTGTGCCACATGTATACAGCAAAGTTGCCTAACCTGTGTAAACTAGTGTGCCACATGTATACAGCAAAGTTGCCTAACCTGTGTAAACTAGTGTGCCACACGTATACAGCAAAGTTGCCTAACCTGTGTAAACTAGTGTGCCACATGTATATAGCAAATGAAAATGCTCACTATGGGAATGGTTAGCATATAAAAAGATGAAGGATGATTAATGTTATAATAAAGTTTGAAAATTTGTGTCTTATTTATTACTCGAAATAAAATCTAGTGTCCTTGTTTTTAAAAAGCCACTTGCATCTCTTTTCTTTTTTCGAGAGACAGGGTTGTCCAGGCATGGCGGCTCACACCTGAAATTCTAGCACTTTCGAAGGCTGAGGTGGGTGAATCACCTGAGGTCAGGAGTTCGAGACCAGCCTGACCAACATGGTGAAACCCCATCTCTACTAAAAATACAAAAATTAGTTGGGTATGTTGGCATACACCTGTGGTCCTAGCTATTCGGGAGGCTGATGCAAGACAATCATTCGAACTCAGGAAATGGAGGTTGCAGTGAGCTGAGATCATGCCAGTGTACTCCAGCCTGGGTGACAGAGCAAGAATCTGTCCCCACCCTAAAAAAAAAAAAAAAAAAAAAAAAAAAAGACTAGATCTCATTATGTTGTTTAGGCTGGCCTCAAACTCTTAGGCTCAAGGGATCCTCCTGCCTCAGCCTCCCAACTAGCTGGGAATACCAGCAGGTACCACCACACCCAGCTAAATTTTTAGAAAATTAGTTATGTTTGTATTTAATGTGAATAGTCACAATTAGAGACAAAAATGAAAAAATATTCAAGAGTATAAATATTGGTTATATAGAGATATTTCAACAGCACGTATATAATTATGACTAATTGGTTGCCTACTCTGTGTGCATATTTGCATATAAATATGTTTGTTACTGTACTATGTATGTGTGAATTGACTTCTCTCTCCATCTCTCTATCACTCAACAGTCATATGGTCCTCTCTATGTTCAGAGGAAATACCATGCTAAATATTGGGGATACAGAGATTATCAGATGGGCCCCTGGCCTCTAGAAAACATTGAATAGTAGAAGGATAGGCATACAAAAAATATAATTATCAGTAGTCATGGGTGTGGTGGGGACCATACTGCAAAGACGTTGCAATCTCTGTCTGTGGGACTCACAGAAGGCCTCTCTGAGGAGTAATATTTAGCTGAAATCTGAAAAGAAGTGAAAGCATGCCAAGTGAAGTGGAGATGATTATATTATTGGTAGTAAATAACTTAATTGATCATGTTTTTCCGATATTGAGCATGGAATCTTTTGTTTTAAAGAATTGCATGCTCAATATTTTCAAAGCTACCAATAAACAGTTTTGAAGTATATTCAATGAAATGTACCACCATATGTACTTGGAACCCATTAGTCATAACTTGGAGATATAAAGTTCGTTCTTGACCTATGACAGGACTATTATTGCTGGAGTTGCTGTACCAAAATATGTGATCATATTTGCCATCTGGTGAAATATACTGTCTCGCCCAGGTTGAGGTTCACAAATGACTAAAGCCCTAAGAAGCCCACAATGACTCAGTTGCCCAAAGACCTACATGTAGAATGGAAAGTTGTATTTCATCAGATCTCAGAACTGAAGTTTGTGGTGGGGGCAGGGAATGGATGCACATCGCTTTCTCTTTTATTTTCCTTTGTAATTTGCGGTACCTAAGTTCTCATATCAACCAAACGGAATGCTTTAATTCTTGTGACATAGTGTCATACAGTTGATAAGGTCTGAAGGCGTGAAGTGTTTTTGTTTTTGTTTTTTTAATGCAGTTCCTGTCCTTGAGGAGCTTATAAGTTTATTTTTAGAATTGTATTTGCTGTATATTTTAAGACACTGGAATGTGTACTTTTCATATTTTAATTATATTTAAATAAAAATATAAACAGCTTAGTAATTGAAATCAGAGTAAGTAAATTACTACAAATGGCCAATGATTGGACTTTATTTTTGCAAACGTGTAACAATTAACACAGGGTTTCAGAAACATTTTTGAAGAAATGGGCCCTCATTTCTATTTGGTTCTAGCATATTACTGAAGTAATACTAGTGGGAACGTTCTCATCCCAGTGGGAAGGTTCTCATGCAAGTGGTTTGAGACTCTTGTACTTAATGTTTATTTCTGTTGTCTATAAGACTAATAAAATTGAGAAGTGTTGCATGATTGATTCTTGGTGTTTGCAGAGAGGGATGTTGAGGCTCAGTGGAATAAATGGGTAGACAAAAATTCTGAAAATGTGAATATAACCCATGAGATAATAATAGCTTTTATTTAAAAGCTATCCTACCTCTTCTGTCAAGGAGAGAGAAATCAAAGAAAAAATATCTGGAACAAAAGAGGAAATGAAGTGATACATTTGAGACCCTTAAAAACTACTGAATTTTCTGGTGACACAGGAGCCTATCAAGATATTAAAGCACTTGTAAGGAGTAATTTTAACGGGATAAGGAAATAAATAGAGAGCAAGAGGAAAATTCTGAAGTGAGAAAACGAAAATAAAATAAACCTAGGGCCAAAAAATCCCTCCCTAGGGATGTTACCCAGAAAGGTAGAATTAGCCAAGTAGGCACGCAGCCTAGAATTTCTTACTTCCCTTTTTGTGCTACAAAATATGAAGTAATCGCCTTAGCAGGACTTATTACAATAATGAAATCACCAAACTATCTCAAACAATCTGAAATGCTTCCCTTTATATGAAGATACTTGTTTTGTTTTGCTTATTGAGAAATGGCAGTCTTTTTTTTTTAAATTCCTTGTTCAGCAATCCATTTCTGTGAAAAGTATAATCCTGCATATTCCATAAATTCCTTGGCATTGGAAATAAGAGTGATGATTCTAGTAGAACATAAGAGTTAGAAAGTTGTTTTCCTACTTTTAACATGTGATATGAATAAGATGACTTCTTTTTCTAATTTCTCAAATACCAAATTTCTCATAATAGAGGTTAAATTATTTTTCTTTTGTTCACTATCTATACTTCACTAAATTTCCATTAAATAGTTTATTTTAGTCTCCAAGAGTCCCATTCTCTAGTGAAGATTGTCTTATAATTGCTTAGTACTTTATTTTTTTAAAATGTGTACACCTACTTTAGCTAATTCTGCCTCTGGAGTCTGCATTTTTTTGCATATTTTTATGTTGTTTACAGTATTCCAAGAGATTAATCTTATAGATTGGTCATGAGTATTCTTTTTTTTTTTTTTTGTCAATCAGTTTGAGCTTATGAAGTTGCTGAGGTTAGCCTTGAACTGATGACCTCACCTTCGCGAGCGCCATGACCTCCGGCGGGAGCCACTTTGGACCCTGGTCATGAGTATTCTTAAAGTAGATACAGGCTTACTTAGGAGGTAATATGTAAATGAAAGTGATCTAAGTCGAATTTTACCTGTTCTATCTGTACATTAAATATACCAAAAATGCACACACATTAACTATATTGCCAGAATAGAATTATATATACACTCATGTATGTAATTTTTATATATATGTATACATATATATACATACACATATATTTTTATAATGATCACTGAAGAAAAGTTAGAAAAAGCAAAAAAGTATTCAAAATTCCTGTTAGCTGTTTGAGACTTTCTTGTAACTTAAATTAGAAAACATAGGTAAATTTCTTTCCTAGAAAATCTAGAAAACTAATGGAGTTTTCATTAGATATAAAAACTTCTTCCACTTCTTAAGTACAAACTTGATATCGGATCTCATCTGTCATTACTTCTTGAAGCTATTCTGATTGGCACTATATTTGATAAGTAAAGAACATTATTCACATCAGAAGAGTGAGATGGGGCATATGTCAGATGTATCCCAAAGTGTGCTTTTGTGTTCTAAACAGTGATCTTTTAAAATGTGATTTGCGCTGCACAATGTATAAGAAAAAGGATTTTGTCCTGTTAGAAGGAACTTGTGGTCTACAGTAGTCAGAGATCTCCAGAGCCAGAGTGCTCCTTCACCCATGAGCACTTTGGAAACGTTTTGTGAAAGTGACAGAGTGAGGAAGAGGTGTTATATTTTATAACATTTCCAGTGGAAGTAGCTTCATTTGCCTCATGGGACTAGAGCTTCTCCTGATCTTTGGGCCTGTGTGCTCAGAGGAGAGGCCTTGCAAAGTACAGGACTCAAATGTGTCACGCATTTGCTTTGCCGCTCAGCACTCCCATACATATAGGTATGTTCTCCTATTTTCTAATAGATCTTTAAGGACCTCATCGTATACTGGCGTCTGTAAAGTTGGTTCCCATGGATTGGATATTACCTGTAGAAAATTGGTGTTTTTGGTGATAACACTGCTGTACTGACCTTGGAAAATAATGCAGTCTTCTGGCAAATGTAGTAATTGGTGTGTGTGTGTGTACGTACATATGTGGGTATTACATAAGCATGTGTCTCAGCTACATATTTTTGATGTAACAGCACATATCAAAGTAAATGTGATTTTGTTCTTAAACCAGAAAAAAAAAAACTATGATTTTAGAAAATGTTTTCCTGGACCATTGAGTTTAGTTGTTTATTTTGCTGAAGAGGAAGGAACCTGAAGCCTAAGCCATTTTATATTGAACACCTCCTGCCTTAGAACCATCAGTCATCAGTCAGGATTGAAATGCTCTGCTCATTTGTTTACATTTCTTAAAGCGGTTCTTACTAAAGGCAAATTTTGAATAATGAATTATGTTGATGAACTGAATTTTTTTAAACTTCAGAGGATATTTTTTCAGATGCATTTATAGGAAACCACTTTATTGTGGAATAGATATTCACTAAGCATAAATGCTTAACATACTTTAAAAATGCTCATATTTGGGAACTGTACCTGAAATTCTCTAAAATCCTAAAAGGAACAATATTTTGATTTCACTTTGGTATATTCTAAAACAAACTTATTTTTTTTCCACAGGCATCACCAAGAGGTAAACTTGTATATCTAAATGGAAAATTAAAATGTCATATGCTACTGGTCAGCTATTTAAATTTTTTCTTTTAAAATCAGGCTTGAAGTCATGATATTGCTTTGATAAGCCCTCAATAAATCCTTTTCACATTTTATTATTATGCTACTTAGGTGTTTCTCTCAGCTTTATATAAACCTATATCAAAAGTCCATCATCCTTTGCAAATGCAGCAATAATACAGTGTAAATAAAAGTTGAAAGAACCTAACATATAGTAAGTCCTTTAAAGATGCCTTAATGAATGATAAAATGATAAAAATTTGACTCATATCCACCTTCAATAGAAAATAATTTCCCATACAATCATCAAAAATTGCGGAGGCATTGTGGCTCACACCTGTTACCCCAGCACTTTGGGAAGCTGAGGTGGGTGGATCACATGAGGTCAGGAGTTTGAGACCAATCTGGCCAACATGGTGAAACCCCATCTCTACTAAAAATACAAAAATTAGTCAGGCAAGGTGGCAGGTGCCTGTCATCCTAGCTACTCAGGAGACTGAGTAGGGAGAATCGCCTGAACCCAGGAGTAGGAGGTTGCAGTGAGCTGAGATTGTACCATTACACTCCAGCCTGGGCAACAAGAGTGAAACTCTGTCACAAAGCAAAAAAAAAAAAAACAACTCAAAGCTGGATACCATGGCTCATGACTGTAATCTTAGCCCTTTGGGAGGCCTAGATGGGAGGATTGGTTGAGCCCAGGTTTTGAACAGCAGCCTGGGCAACAAAGATCCCTTATCCAAAAAAATTTGAAAAATTAGTCAGGTCTTACAGTGTGTACCTATAGTTCCAGCTACTTTGGAGGCTGAGTCAGGAGGATCCCTTGGACCTAGGAGTAAAGGTTACAATGAACTATGATGGTGCCACTGCACTCCAGTCTAAGTGACAGAGTGAGACTGTGTCTTCAAAAAAAAAAAAAGGAAAAGAAAATTACATAATTATACTAACATGGTCACAACTTATTATAAAATCATTGAATAGCTATTCAGCTATTCAAAGAACATAATTTGATTGATAGGAAAACAGTGTACCAAAGAAGCAGCCTATAGAGTTTCTTCTGATACATAGTAATCTATGAGTTTCTTATGCCTGAAGCACTCTTGCCATTGGGTAGGTGAGAGAATATATTTATGGCCCTTCTGGTTGATTGATTGAGACAGGGTGTTGCTCTGTCAGAAAGGCTGTAGTGCAGTGGTGAGATCATGGCTCACTGCAACCTCAACCTCATGGGCTCAGGTGATCCTCCTACCTCAGCCTCCCCAATAGCTGGGACTACAGGCAGGCATCACTAGCCTGGCTAATTTTTTTGTATTTTTCGGTAGAGATGTGGTTTCACCATGTTTCCCAGGCTGGTCTTGAACTCCTGAGCTTAAGCAGTCTGCCCACCTTGGCTTTCTAAAGTGCTGGGATTATAGACATGAGCTACCACACCTGGCCTTAAATTGTTATGCCCTTAAAGTAACCCTTGATGTGGATATTCTCATCTCTATATTCCTAGATACCTTAAACTCAGCAGTTGGAATGCATTTGAGGAGGACCTACACTTTTCCTCTACTGTGTTCAAAGTAGAAGGGGAAATGGCAAAATGATATTCATGAGATAAAAATTTTACTTAAATCTAAATATGTTAATTTTATTTCTTAAATTTAGTTTCTCAGATTTCTTTCAATAATGCTATGATTCAGTTGTTGGTGCATTTAATAAGGTATTTTGTCAATCATGTCTACGAACTGTTACTTAATTGTGACTACTTTAATAGTGACTCTATATATGCTCTATTGACTGCCACATACTACAAGGGATCACACCCAGCAATCCTAAACATTAATGAGGTTTTTATAAAACTAATTACAAAAAAGTCTCTTATGGAGAGTACAGAAAGTGGTCCATGGAATAGAAAGGACCATGAATAGTGTTCTTTGTCATGGAAGCCATCTCTCAGTTGACAAGTAATATTAGCTGCCCAAATCTTGGCATTATTTCAGTAATAGTAGAATGATAGGAGGTGATGCATATCTACACCTAGGTGGTAGCTGACTGAAGACAGTTAGTTACATATACTGATCAATCATAGGAAAGAAATACTGAGTAGGTAGGGGAGCCCTTTTTATACATGAACACATTTAATTCTATGGGTTACAAAATGTAGAAACAAGAATTAAGTACTCAGTATTTTTGCTAGTTATTGATGAATCTGTCTTCTACTACAATGAAGGAAGCAAAACACACACACACACACACACACACACACACATATATATATGCAAGGAATTTATATATGATGAAGGAAGCGAAACATACATACATACATATATGTGTATATATATCTATGTGTACATATACCTATATGTATATGTTTACATTGTTCTGGATGGGTTAAATTCAAGACAGTTACTCCCATAGGTAAGAAGGGCAAAAGGGTTGGTTTTTGAGCCTCTTTAGTTGAAATTAGTGGTCTTTGCTAGCATTGTAGTGCAATAGGTTACTAAAACTTATTCTTACCATCTAACAAAAACTTTCTGCCCTTTGATCAACATCTTCTTTCCTCATCTGTTCCAGCTCCCTTTAGCCTCTGGTAACCACCTTTCTAATCTCTGTTTCTATGAGAGCAACTTTTTTTTTTTTTTTTTTTTTTTTTGAGACGGAGTTTCGCTCTTGTTACCCAGGCTGGAGTGCAATGGCGTGATCTCAGCTCACCACAATCTCCGCCTCCTGGGTTCAGGCAATTCTCCTGCCTCAGCCTCCCGAGTAGCTGGGATTACAGGCACGCGCCACCATACCCAGCTAATTTTTTGTATTTTTAGTAGAGACGGCGTTTCACCATGTTGACCAGGATGGTCTCGTTCTCTTGACCTCGTGATCCACCCTCCTCGGCCTCCCAAAGTGCTGGGATTACAGGCTTGAGCCACAGCGCCCGGCCGAGAGCAACTTTTTTAGATTCCACATATGAGTGAGATCATTTAGTATTTGTCTTTCTGTAACTGGCTTATTTCACCTTGCATAATGTCCTGTTCCGTTCATGTTGTCATGAATGAAAAATTCTCTTCTCTCTGAAGACTGTACAGAATTCCGGGGTTTATATGTACTCTACTTTCTTTATCCATTTATTTGTTGATGGACACTTAGGATCCTTTTATATCTTGGCTACTGTGAATACTGCTGACATAAACATGAAAGTGTAGATGTGTCTTCGGTATATTGATTGCACTGGATATCTACTGAGTAGTGGTACTGCTGGGTCATATGGTAGCTCTATTTTTAGTTTCTTGAGGAGTCTTCATGGTATTTTCCACAATGGCTGTACTAGTTTACATTCCCACCAACAGCGTTCACAACATCACATTGTACCCCATAAATTCACACTACTGCATTTTTCAATTAAATTTAATGTTTTAGAAAGTAGTGATCTGTGTAACTTATTGTTTGGAGAGCTTTGCGGTCTGCTCTGCCACAGAGGTTGAGTCTTCCATAAGTTGCATATATTGTTGCAATAATAGCAGTAATAAAAATAGAACAAAACCAAACTATCACTTGTTGAGCAGCTTATTGTTAGACATTATGCTAAACACTTTATATACATTCTCCCTCTCTTTCATCTTCACAACAACCTTGAGAGGTAATGAATATTATCCACATTTCACAGGTAAGGGTCTGGGTAGTGTAAATAATGAATATTACCCCCATTTCACAGGTAAGGGTCTGGGTTGTGTAAATTAGAATTTTCACAAGTGGATAATGAAATGTCACATTTTATTTTATTTTATTTTTAATTTTTAAACTTAGAGATGGGGTCTTGCTATGTTGTCCACGTGGGTCTTCAACTCTGGCCCAAAGCTGTCCTCCCACCTTCCTCTCCTGAAGTGCTACAACATAGGCATGAGCCTCCCTGTGCCTGGCCAATAGTGACATTTTAGGTTGGATGATTGTTATTTCCTGTTTAGCTAGAGACAGTATCCTGTAATGGTTAAGAACATGGGCTCTGAAGCTTAGAGGAAGGTTTCTGCTCAGGTTCTGTTACTCTTACCTATATAAATTTTCCCTTGTTACATAATCTTTGTGTATACATAAAGTGGGTATAACAGTAGCCAGATGGGTTGTGTTTGAAGATCGGATGAGTTGATATTTATGAAGTATCAGGTTCATAGTATGCATTATATGTTTATTTTTATGTTTATTGCATATGAATTTTTAGAAGCCTTGTTGTGATTTTGATGAAAATAAATTCATGCCCTTTGTAATATTGTATGTGCTTCCTCATATAATATTCACACTTTCTTGGTTAAATTTATGACTATGCACTTTTAAATTTTCACTGTGAAAGACATTTTTATACCTATGCAGGTTTTGCTTTTCTCTGTCATAGAGGAAAGTTATTTACATTTGTATATTGATCCTAAATTGAGTCACTTTACTGAATTCTCTTATTAGTTCCAGAAGATTATAAAAGCCAGAAGCTTTGGAATCATATTTGACCCTGTCATTCTCTCATACTCCACACTAAGTTCTATCAAATCTACCTTAAAAATATATACACATTGGCAGCCAGGCACAGTGGCTCAAGCCTATAATCCCAGCACTTTGGGAGGCCAAGGCAGGGAGATCAGTTGAGGACAGGAGTTCGAGACCAGCCTGGCCAACATAGAAAAACCTCATCTCTACTAAAAATACAAAAAATTAGCAGGGCCATGGTTGTGCACACCTGTATTCCCAGCTTCTCTGGAGGATGACGAACAATAATCACTTGAAGTCGGGAGGCAGAGGTTTCAATGAGCAAAGATCACACCACTGCACTCCAGCTTGGGCAACAGAGAAAGACCCTGTCTCAATAAAATAATAATAAAATAAAGTAAAATAAAATAAAAATATGCAGAGTGGTGGTTCACACCTGTAATCCCAGCATATTGGGCAGCTGAGGTGGGTGTATCACTTGAGCTCAGGAGTTTGAAACCAGCCTGGGCAATGTAGTGAGACTCCTATCTCTACAAAAAGTTTTTAAAAAAAGAGGCTGGGAACAGTGGCTCATCCCTGGTTATCCCAGCACTTTGGGAGGCCAACGTGGGCAGATCACAAGGTCAGGAGATCAAGACCATCCTGGGTAACACAGTGAAACCCCATCTTTACTAAAAATATAAAAAATTAGCCAGGCATGATGGCATGCGCCTGTAGTCCCAGCTACTCAGGAGGCTGAGGCAAGAGAATTGCTTGAACCCGGGAGCCAGAAGTTGCAGTGAGCTGAGATCATACCAGTGCACTCCAGAGCAAGACTCTGTCTCAAAAAATAAAGAGAAAAGGAAAAAAATTGTTCAGGTGTGATGCCTTGCACCTGCTCACACCTGTAGTCCCAGCTTCATGGGAGGCCGAGGTGGGAAGAATTGCTTAAACCCAGGAGGTGGAAGCTGCTGTGAGCTGTAATTGCTGCACTGCACTGAAGCCTGTATGACAGAGTGAAACTCTGTTTCAAAAAGCTTGTGTACTCACGCTCTCAGACATTTTTTCTCTCTCTCTCTCTCTCTCTCTCTCTCTCACACACACACACACACACACACACACACACACACACACTGTACAACATTCTTTAGGATGTCTCAACTTTCATCCTATGTATACTCCAAGCCATCTTGTCCCACTCCTGAGTTATTGCCACACTGTTCTAACCTCTGTGCTTACCCAACCAAAATCTGTTCTCACCGGAATCTATTAACTAAGGATTATTTGTCTCTTCTCTATCTATTACAACTTTTTATCTTATTCTGTTGCTAAATCAGCTAGAGGCTTTTCCCAAAATATTGGAAACTAATGGTGAGAACGGCCAACCCTATTTTTGTTCCAACTTTAATGAGAATGACCTTTAATTTTAACTAACAGAATGCCTATAGTTTCTGTTAAACAATGTTTTACCACAATTTGAAATTTTGTGCTATTCACAGTTTACTCGCTTTTTATCTAAATTGTTGATATTATTGTTTGAGGGTTTATGATTATGATGATATAGTTTTTCTCCTCTTAGTATTCTGAAGGATCATTCTTAGTTCATCTTCAGGAACTCATTCATTCAAGATTTATCATGAAATTGCAGCAATTCAATTACTTCTTCAGGTTCTACTTCTAGTCTTCTTGCTATTTCCACCACCAGTGCAGTTACTTCCTCCACCAAAGTCTTGAACCTCTCAGATTTATTCATGAAGATTGGAACCAGTTTCTTCCAAACTCCTGTTAATGTTGATATGTTGACCTCCTCCCATGAATCATGAATGTTCTTAATGACATCAAGTATGGTCAATCCTTTCCAGAAAATTTTCAATTTACTCTGCCCAGATTCACCAGAGGACTTAGTACCCATGGCAACTATTATCTTATGAACTATGTTTCTTACATAAAAAGACTTAAAAGCCAGAATTACTCCTTGGCCCATGGACCAGAATAGATGTGGAATAGATGTTAGCAGGCGTGAAAACACAAATCTCCTTGTACGTATATTTTCGTCAAAGCCCTGTGGTGACCAGGTGCATTGTAAATGAGCAGTAATATTTTGAAAGAATCTTTTTTTCTGAGCAGTATTGTTTAAATTATTTAGTAAACCATGCTGTGAGCAAATGTGCCACCATCCAGATTTTCCTGTTCCATTGATACAACATAGGCAGAGTAGACTTAGCATAATTCTTAAGGTCCCTAGAATTTTTGGAATGATAAATGAGCATTAACTTCAAAATAAAGTCACCAGATGCATTAGCCCCTAACTAGGGAGTCCGCCTGTCCTTTGAAGCTTTGAAGCCAGGCATTGACTGTTCTTATCTAGCTCTCTAAGTACTACATGCCATCTTCTTCCAATAGAAGGCTGTTTCATCTACATAGAATCTTTTTTTTAGCATATCCATTTTTGTCAATTATCTTAGCTAGATCTTCTGGATAACCTGCTGCAGCTTCTCCATCGGCACTCTCTGCTTCACCTTGCACTTTTATGTTATAAAAATGGCTTCTTTCATTCAACCTCATGAAGCAACCTCTGCTAGCTTCCAACTTTTCTCCTGTAGCTTCCTTACCCTTCTCGACCTTCATAAAATTGAAGAGCGTTAGAACATCGCTCTGGACTAGGCTTTGGCTTAGGAATGTTGTAGCTGGTCTGATTTTCTATCCAGCCCACTCAGACTTTCTCCAGCTCAGCAATGGAGCTGTTTTGGCTTCTTATCATTAGTGTCCTCACTGGAGTAGGGCTCATCATTCTCTTCAAGAACTTTTCCTTTGCAGCCACAACTCGTCTAACGCATGCAAGAGGCCTGGTTTTCAGCCTGTCTTGACTTTCAACATGCCTTCCTAACTAAGCATCATTATTTCTAGCTTTTTATTTAAAGTGAGAGACAGTGACTCTGTCTCTCACTTGAATTATTAGGGGCCATTTTTGGGTTATTATTTGGCCTTATTCCAATATTCTTGTATCTCAAGAAATAAGGAGGCTCAAAGAAAGGGAGAGGGAAGGGGAACAGCCAGTCTCTGGAGCAGTCAGAACACATATATTTATTAAGTTCACCATCTTATATAAATGCAGTCTGTGGCACCCCAAAACAATTAGTAATATCAAGGATCATTGATTACAGATCACCTAACACACATAATAATAATGAAAAATCTGAAATATTGTGAGAATTACCAAAATGTGACACAGAGACACAAAGCGAGCACATGCTGTCAGAAAAACATGGCTCCAATAGACTTGCTTTTGACACAGGGTTGCTATAAACTTTCAATTTGTAAAAAAATGCAGTTATCTGTGAAGTGCAAGAAAACAAGTTATGCCGGTTTATCTTTTAATCAAATCATATTTGATTAAAGTTTGCTTGAGAATTTTTGCATTTTCTTCTATTTAAGCATGAAATTAGTCTTAGTTTTTCAGATCTAGTCACACAATTTCAAAGAACCTTGATACAAGATTTAGCCTAGCTTTTTAAAATTGAATGGGGAAGATAGCTATGATCATCAATTTTTTAATTGTTTATATAAAATTGGAATGAGATATTCTTTTAGAGTTAAATAGAAGTCTCTTAGGAAACCCCATGTTATTGCGTCTTTTTTCTTAAGAGATGGCAAGAAAGATAGGATCTTTCCATGTTGCCCAAGCTAGTCTTGCACTTTTGACCTCCCAAGCAATCCTTGACAGTCCTTTTCATTTCTTCTAGAGTTATTAGTTTCTTAACTCTTTCTGCTTTTTCAGTGAATATTGATAATTTAAATTTTCTTAGTCATCCATTTTATCTAATTTTTAGGTTTGATTAGCATAAAGTTACATAAAGCATACTTATACTTTTAAAATATGTTCTTACCTGTGATTGGATCTTCTTCCTCATTGCTAACTTTGTAAATTCTTGATTCATTCTCCCTCTGACCCCTTGCTGAGAATCAGCTTTGTTTTAATTCTGAATTTTAACTTTAATTTTGATTATATCTCTTACAGCTTTTGCCTTTAGTAATTTTCACCTGATATTCCTTTCAATTTGCTTAATTTTTCTTGCTTTATAAGTTGACCTTGTGGTTTATATGTTTGTAGCTTTTTTTTTATTAATAACATAATTTTAAATGTTCAGTTTCTCCCCACATAACACTTGTAAGCATTTCTCCTAGGTAGAACTCTTCATGGTTTCATGAGAATTACCCCATTCATGTGTTGTGAGTCCTGTGAAGCATGCCTGTTGGTTTTACTTACACATTTCTATTTAGGTTTAAAAATTTTCATAAACAATTTAGAGTACTTGTTAACAAATATTGCCAAATTAATTAAAATAAATATCTATAAAATTTATATGCCCAAATTACCAAGTTGACTACTCATTTTTATCTGTAGGGTCCTATTATTTCTCCAGCCATTGAACAAGACCATTTGGCCAATCTGAATAGAAATAAAGAAATTCTCTCCAGTTTGGCCTTAAAATCAAGCAGATATAATTATATAGGCATATTTTAAATATATTAAGCAGTATGGCATAGCACTTAAAAGCATGGGCTCTGAGGGTTTGACTCCAGAAAGTGAAGCCTTAGCTTTATAGTTAGTTACTGGTGTGACCTTGGCCAAGTTACTCAGCTTTTCTATATTTTGTAATTAATAGACTGGATGGAGGAAAAGTGTTAAATTTTAAGATTGTTGTGAGGATTAAATGAGTTAATGTATAAAATGTACCTACAAAAAAACAGTGTCTGCCACATAGAAATCACTTAACAAATGTAATTATTATTTTTAATATTATTTTCATTGTGAGTTAAAGCATAGATAATTTACTGTCAAAGTGAGAGTCTAAAACATCTATTTTCGTGTCTGAGTTGCATTCTGCTAAATTAAAGTATAAGCCAATACTCACTGTAGAATAATTGTTATCTTCTTAATTTTATTACCTTTCTCAACAAGCTCAGACTCCAGTTGACATTTGGAGGGCTGGGCCTTTTTAAAATCCACATTCATTTGTTGGCAGGGGTTCACACTACCGACAGATTTGATAATTCACGGGGTAGGTTTAATTGACAGAGTTTCAGTTAGCATTAACTAGAAACAGCCTGTTTTGCAGGTTTGGTTTATTTTTGCTGAAAGAAGTTGAGTGTCTGACAATTATGTTTACCAATGAATTCATTTTTTTGGTATACTCCTTAAAATTCTTAGGAGTAAGAAAGACGTCCTCAAGTCCTCACAGTTTTTTAATTCCCACATGAGGATGAAAATTTTGTCTACAACACCAGACTTGTTTGTTAAACATAAAAGGACATAAATCCTCCACGGGTCCCCAGGGGTATGTTAGAGAAAGGGAGTGATCATTATAAACCACTTAGCCCTGTGTGCTCTGTATCATGTTGCCATGAGAAAGTGATGTTTGATTGGCTCATAAAATAGGTTTAGCAAATCCTTTAAATACTGACGTGGGCAATTGTGCATGTTGGAAATTAATACCTGAGAGTGTATTATAAGGATTACCATGTCTGCAGAACAGTCACCTGGGCATGTATAGATTTCTGAATTTAAGGATGACTGTGTTTTGTGATTTCACTTTTATGTGCCAATATTGCTTAGTTTTATCATCTTCCTTTCATTTGACTATGGCCTACAGATACGTTTTTCATCATTGTTTTCTCTCTTCATTCGCTTCTTGATGTTTGAGGTGTGTTAACATATACAAGCCAAGCAAACTTCGCTATGAATCCTATTTTCTGCAAATGGTGTTGTGTCAGAAAATAAGAAAAGTATCAAGTTATTAAAGTAGATGACTTGATTTAGTGGATTATTCTTTTACTGTTCTCAATTTTACATTCTCAAAAAAGTTGAAAGGAAATATGGAATCAAGTGACAATGGTGTGTGTGTGTGTGTGTAAATAAAGATTTCATTAATAATTTTAAATTCCATAGACATCTTTAGTTGTTGTGTATGACCATAAAAACTAATGGCAGAATAATTACTTGAATTTTAGAATTACATCTTTTTATATGACATGAATTCTGAGAAAATCTTGAAATGTCTGATTTACTATGAAACAATTAGAAACATATAAAGGACATAGTACTTTATTAGATGTTCATTTCATTTAACCTTCATGGAATACAAAACTATATAGATTTTTCAAAGCACTGTGATAAATGTATGCACTAGACTTGCATGGACATGTAAGAATTAGCTGCCAGCTGTCTAGCTGCAAATCCAGAAATTTTCATAAGGATTATTTTCTAAATGGTATCAAACTCAGTTGGAAATCTTCATGAAATAAATAATAATATGATAATCACCCTTCTCCTGTTTATAGGACAGTGGATTTTGTATCGACATAAATTAGATAAGGCAAAAGTTAAAATATATTTGTTTCTAAATAAAGTGTTAACATTTTAATCTACATATATCTGTGTCATTAAAATCTTTTGAAAAGTACTTTGGAAGAAGTTACTGATCATATAAACATATGATGTACTTGATTTTAAAACAGAAATAAAAAGAATTGTATATAGTAAAATAGCTATGTGAGCTGTTAATTTTAAACTTCTTGAAGAGGATATTCTTTTCTCCTTAGGATGCTTTTTATATTAGAAAGATTAAAATGGTTATTTTGAAAAATAGTCTCAAGAAAATTTTTGACACAATGTGTTCTGTCAAAGCACTTTATTGAAATTACTTCATTCTGGCCAAATCCGGTGGTATTTTTTTCCACTGGATTTTTAGTGTTTGTCTCTTTGATCTTTCTTTTGCACTTCGCCCTATTGACCACTCCTGCTTCAGGTGAAATTCTCTCTTGTCTCTTACCTTAACCTCTGCACCTTCCCTCACAGTGGCTTCCCTCTTGTTTCCTTGACTGCTCCTTCTCGGGATGCTTTTGTCAAACCAGCTTTTCTTTTGACCCACACTTGGAGATGTTCTTGTTTCCTCGAATTCTCAAGCATGTTGTGATTATGTGTCTGTGTTACTCCCCTCTATGAAACCTCCAGGGGCTCTGCATGTTAAATGCAAGGGTGGCAAACTCAGATGCCAAAAGGGCAAATATGAGCAAATGGAGATATCTGGATTTGCTTTAATCATAGAAAGTAGATAGGGATTTTTAAAATTAGGAAGAACACTCCTCATCTAAAGCTTTTATCATTTAGCCCCAGCCTCTGTTGCTGTGAAGGCCGAGTATTCATTCCTTCACTCACCAAACACTGACATAGGGTTTACTATGTGCCGGGATGTAGGTGCTCAGGATAAGACAGTGAAGTAAACAAAGATACCTCCTTTGCTGGAGCTGACATGAATTCTGGAGGTGAGCCTTCATGGAGTCACACAAAGCTAATGATATATATTATTACCAGACCTTCAATTTTTTTTTAAGCCAAACATCCAGGTTTTCTATGAGATTCCAGTTTTTTAAATGTTGACAAAATTTTTAAAGAGACATCGAGCCCACTAGAACTGTGCCTACATGTTTTCTGCATCGGCCTACAAAATAACAATCCAATGTCTTCTTTTAATTATTATACTTCAAGTTCTGGGGTACATGTGCAGAATGTGCAGGATTGCTACATAAGTATACACACGCCATGGTGGTTTGCTGCATCCATCTCCCCTTCATCTACATTAGGTATCATCTTACCATGCAATACCAAGACCTTCTCACCTGGATCAATTTGTCCACCTTGATCTCCATGTAATTTTTTGTTTCCCACCCTCGATTCACATTTGACCATGCTTAGCCCTTTCTTCTATTACATCTTACGTATTGTACTTCTTCCTAGAATGCATTTTCATGCCCCATCCCTTTTCATCCCTTGTCAATCAATACTCTGGCCTTCATCTCACTGTATAAAATTATGCTCTGTCTTCTACTATTCCACAGTATTTCTTACATACTCCAATTAGAGCACTTACCGATGTGTTTTATGGACCCAGAACCCAAAAAAGCTATCATTTTATGTTTGTATCCTGAGAATCTAGCACAGCAGTTTGCACCAAATTAGTGCTTCATATATTTCTGACAAATGAGTGGTGGTAACCTGCTTACCTCCCAAGCACAGAACAAACAGATCCTCAATGAACAGAAGCTTTGTTTCATATATAGACAACCCTGATACAAAAATTTGCATTTGATAAAAAATGGTAATTATCAATGTTTCTGCCAGATAGATCTGAAATATCTATGTAGGTCTGCTTTACCCAACATCCCCAAAACACACACACACACAAACACACGCACTGCCCAGCCCTTCCATATCCCACACACACATAGACCAAAACTCCTGGAATAGTTATATTGCCTGGCTTATGCGTGTGTAATTTATAACTCTCGACTTCTCATATGATATAGCGAAATCATATCTCTTCTTTGTCTTTGTGCTTTCTTATTTACTGCTTTTAAACATCCAAGGTTACTTTAAAAGGTAGGTGTGCAAAGGTGGGAGGGGTTCAGGACAGAGATGGGGGACAAACTTTCTTGAGTGGCAACTCTGTGCAAACAGTGTTTCTGGTGCCACAGGAGTGCTGCCTCATTTTTCCTTCCTTAAAATGTCTCCGAGGTAGGTAGCATTATTACCAGTTTGTCAGTGAGGAAAATGAAGCTGAAACAGTTTAAGTTACATGCCATAAAAGAGTTTTGGATACTCCAGATTTATATAATTGTTACATTATACACTGTCTTTTTTCAGCAAATTTTTTCTTTCATATATTTAATACTACATAAAATGTAGTATTTTTGATAGTCTGGTATCTACTGAATTAAAATTTTTTTTTAATCTATCAGTGGTTTATAACCATGTCAGACTCTCTTTTAACAAAAGTTTTGCAGTTCCCTGTTTAGTATTCTGAAATGCAATTCGTAGAAGCAATTATCTATTTATATGTGAAATTGTTTTAAAAATAAATATATGGCCTGCATGTTATGTAAATCTATAATAACAGAAAGTAATTTATATTAAAATAATGTGTTTCAATATATAAATGAACAGTAACAATTACCCTAGAAAAATAAAGGGAAGAGGTCTTTTAAGTAGACTCTGTGAATGTGACAGCTATAAATGTAGACTAATATGAATATGTTTGTTTTAGTTGGGATGAAAGTAGTTCCTGTTAGTCACGTGTTTTTCCAAGTGAGTAACTCTTGGTAAAGTTCTAAACAAAATACAGAAAATTCCCTTAATTTACTCTGTAGTTGACTTTCTTGAAAATTTACTATAAACTAAAACAGTCCAAAACACATATGCGTTTATACCTGAGATGATGTAAGGTTCCAGACTTAGATGATCCACAGTAGAAATTGCATCTGCAATTCTATCAGTGAAATATTTGAAAGGCATAGAAGACATGGGGCAAGTACTCATTTTCGGAACTTTCCAGTGTTGGCATTTGTGGACCTTGCCTGCTACGTTTCAGTCATCCCCTTCTCACTCCCAATCATTGAGACAACCTAAAACGTTTGTGCAGATTTCTGAAACACTCTGTTATGGGGCAGTACTGGCCTCAGTGAGCACCACTGATCCAGACCTTCCAAACCAGAAGTTGACGTGTGTTTAAAACACTCATTTATTCCTCTGTTTAAGATACTGCATGTAATGAAATATAAAATAAAAATGTGTAAGTACTGGTTTGTTTCTTCAAGGATTAACAGCCTAAGAAGATGGGTCACTTATACACATATATGGTTAGTTAAATATGTGTTTACCAAAGAGAGAAAGATGAGTGAGCTGAGCACACCCAAGAAAGTCACACGAGGGAAGAGCAGTACCAAGTGTGGTACAAAGTGGCTCTAGGAAAGCTTGCATTACAGATGAGGGAAGAGCCAGGGCCCCTGGCCAGGATGAAAGAGTTACTCTCAACAAGTAAAGGGCGGTCATCATAGGAATTGAGAGTGGAGTAACACTGTCATGTCCAAATGGAAATTATATTCAGTAATTCATGAATTGAATGCCAGATACAGTTGTTCCTTACAAAACATTTAAGTTTTAGGATGGTTATTTAGTGAAATTTGGAATTTGTAAACAGAAAAACTAAGGACTCCAAATAGACTCATATTTCTTCAACTGGATGGCCATTATCAGTTGTGTCTCTTCTTTAGAATACTTAATTATATGTTCCCAGTTAAATTTTGGGTTAACTCCTTGGTGTGGTCCATCGAGTCATAGCATCCACAGACATGAAACTGGTAATTGCCAGAATAACAGATTGTGAAATGATGTCTCTTTCTCTTTGTCTTTTTGCAGGTATGATTTTGTAGAAGTTGAGGAACCCAGTGATGGAACTATATTAGGGCGCTGGTGTGGTTCTGGTACTGTACCAGGAAAACAGATTTCTAAAGGAAATCAAATTAAGATAAGATTTGTATCTGATGAATATTTTCCTTCTGAACCAGGGTTCTGCATTCACTACAACATTGTCATGCAAGTAAGTGCCACTTTGAGATCCCCTTATTTAATTCCATCAGCTCTTTGTTTATTTTTATTTTTCTCTTCTGACACATGAGAACCGGAAAAAAAGTCAGAAAACAAACATGGCTTGGTTATCTTCTTTATGTAAGTATTAAATGTGTTTATCACCATCAAATGTTGTCACTGCAGATTATTAACAGTATGAAAAACCTTATACTGTAATGAAATAAGATTTTTTTTATATTTATAAGATTTTAGCATATCTCTTACTCTCCAGCTCAGTCACTGGAATTTTCATTGTTGATATGAAATTACAATGGCATATTCCTCTTAAGAAAAACAGGAAAATTTATGTTATTACTCTCTTATCATTTAGGGATCTCTATAAAAATTTGGACTGTATAATACCTTTCTGAATTAATTTCTAGTGCGAGTCACATTAAATAACACAATATACTTTTCTAGCCTTTTGGATTACTCTTTCTTATATGACAGTGTTTTACATTTTACCAAATATTACTCATACTTTAGAGATGTAATTTTTCAAGGTTACACTGTACTCTGGCATTATTTGCAAATTCATATATAGATTTTTGTAATTAATACATTGCAGATATAGAAAGTCAGCACTACTTGTTATTAATATCATTTTAACTAAACTCATGCTCATATTGCCGTAAAAGTCATTTTCTTATGTGATCTTTTACATTTTTCCCCCATTAATGTGGCATCATTTCTTTTTGTACCCACCAAAATATTTGGGATGTGTTTATAGATATAGACATGACATTTTTCTTTCTATGTTTTTTGGAGAAAACCAAACTTAAAATATTAATTCTTTTCAAATTGGTATATTAGTAGAACTAATGATCTCTATTGGTCTACTTATTTTAATATTTATCTGCTTTAATAATATTAATTGTCCTTTGTACCCCCAAAAAATGAATTTTTAAAATTCTCACTGAAATTAAGAACTCTATTTTGTTTAATTATAATTGGTTATTGTATCTTAGTAGTAATTTTTGTATTTTGTATTTCAGGTGTGTTGTAGTGCAGCAAAAATATTGAAAATATTTTGCTATTTTTATCACATTCTGCTTATTAGTAATTCAGAAGTTCTTATACAAATAGGATGATGTAATCTAGCATACCCATTAAATATAATCAATAATATTACAATTTAAAAAGCTATTAAAACTTAATATCTTAAATTATTTTGACAGAAGATTTAGTAAATTAGTAGGCATACTGAGAACATACCATGGTTTTGGGCTGCATGAATTACAATATATACTTATATTGGGTATAAAAACTCTGTACATGCTGTCTGGGCACGGGGCTCACGCCTGTAATCGCAGCACTTTGGGAAATCACGAGGTCAGGAGTTTAAGACCAGCCTGACTAACATGGTGAAACCCCATCTCTACTAAAAATACAAAGATTGGGCAAGAGTGATGGCATGCACTTGTAATCTCAGCTACTCAGGTGGCTGATGCAGGAGGTTTGCTTGAACCTGGGAGGCAGAGGTTGCAGTGAGCTGAGGTCACAACACTGCACTCCAACCTGGGCCACAGAGCAAGACTCCATCTCAAAAAAATAAAAAAAGAAACTCTGTACATACCAAGCCAGCAATTCACTAGGCAAATTAGAAAATATGAAATCAATATTTTGATTCATGAATTCTATATTACATTCATATTGTACTGTTAAGCAGAAATTTCCCTTTTCAATTGTTTAGGAGTCTATGAAATATTATATAGGCAACTGATTAAGTGAAGAAAATTTAAGTATTAGTTAAACGTATAGCTAAAAAGAAACAATAAAATGTGAACTGAAGTTTGAAAATGATAATTTATTCATTTAGTAATGAAATCATTTATCACGTATGATTGAAATTAAAGGAGAAATCTCTGAAGTATGTTACAAATGTTATAAATCATGAATTTTGATCAGTTTTCTTATGTAGATTATCTAAGATATCCCGAACTCTATTCCATTCTGAAATCCTTTTTGCCAGTATAAATTCTGTACAATTTTCTTTGTTACTTTCCAAACTTTTTAAAGTTTAATATAATACTTTAATATGTTTAAATTTAAATTTAATGAAATGTAACAATTCTACCTATAAATGAAAAATGTTAATGGCAGACAAAGATGTACATTTTTTATTAATATAGATAATTGTTTGATACTGATTATTTTCTTAATTAAAGCCACTAAGAATCTGTTTAATATACTTTCACAGTATCTTCTTTCACAGAACTTAGTGAGTTTAATATGTTTTGGTCTAGGGTGGCCTTGAGGGCCATGATACACTTTCATGAAATATTTCATTTGAAATATTTCTCAAATTTGTGAATATGGAATATATTAAATTTGAGTAAAAAACATACTAGCAGGTCTTTGTTAGGACAAAGGTTTTATTCATCCCAATTATGCAGTAAAAATAAACTTTAAATTAAGGATATTATTTGTATTTTAAATAAACTTCTCCCCATATCTTATTAATTTAAATGTACATAAATAGTAAGCTACTGCCCTCCTATAGTATCAAAGATGAAAGCTAAAATGTATGTATATCACCACTGAAGTTTTTTTTTATTTTGTTTTATTTTATGACCACATGGATTATCTGGTTGTATAACCCAAGGAGTAATATGGATTAAATCAAACATGTAAAGATAAAAGTATACTATCCATATGTACTACATATGTACATAGTAGACATAGTGTATGTATGGTATTTATAGCAACTTGCTCAGTTCTGAGCACATAATAGTCTCTCAGTCAATACTTGAATGCTGAGTTAATCATGCAATCCAGTCATCCAGCTTCATAGAGGATTCACTCTATGTGTGTGAATGTTGTTAGATTCCTGAGCCTTGTGATGAAGTGAGAACCCGAGGATTGATTGAAACTGCCATCCATCCTCTTGGCTAAGAAAGGCCCTGTCACCAGGGTTGACCTGTTATAGATTTACTGTGATTGAGACCAGACACCACATCTGAGAGAATTTAGTCCAAATGTGTGTCATTGGTTTCATTGTTGAAATTAAATTCAGCACATATTTAAATGATTGTTGAAACAGATTGATAAATTGTCAATATGGACTTCCATGGGCTGTTGTCAACTCTCTTGGCCTCTATCAAGCCAGACTTTGTGCGGTCACTACATTGACCTATACTGGGCTGTAGATAATGGTATGTTGGGGAAAAAGGCTTATGAGTTCTTGTAATTAAACTGTGTTTAGGAAAACAATAGGCTTTTGGACTGGAAGAAAGAGGAGAGCATGAAGGTAGGGTCCTGGTTGCTTGATAACTATTTCTTGGTGGTTTTAATTTTTAACATTGCTTTCTGGAGAAATTATTGATATGTGAATTTTACAATCTCACAAACTTAGGTTTTTCTGTTTTTAAATTTTCTTTGACAATTAACCTGCCATTTCTTCACCTGTCCCTTGTCTTGGTTCCATATATCCATTCATCTCTCCATTTACAGCCACATTCATTCTACTCTTAATAACTAACTGCCTGTGGAAGGGTGAGATCTGATTAATTAAAATTTGATAAGTGGTTATGCTGTTAAGCCATCCAGAATGTTTTGAATTATCATTGTGCACTCCTAAATGACATCCTGCCCTCCATACACCCTGTTAACCCCCCTACACTTTACTAGTGGGGTGCAATCCATCAATCTTATCTGTGTATCAGATGAATGAAAGCCTAAAGCAAGAAAGCGTGCCTATAGGACAGCGGACTTAAAAGTTCTTGAGGCATTTGTTTGGAAAGGGTCCCTCCAAGACCCCGATAATCTCTGATGCTTTTATTTTTCTCTTTTTGCTCTGGATAAACTTCATATTAGAACACTCAGTTCCCCAGAGGCAGTGGTCGCATTGATTAGAAACCTACCTCTGCAAAATTGCACTTTAGGTTCCACTGGTCACAATGATTTCTTTGTAATGATGAAAATAATATTAACTACTAGTTTATGGTAGACAATTAACTTTCTGCACTGAGGGTTGTCAGGAGTGCCTAGGACAATGCCATACACATTGTACCTGCTCATTCAGATTTCATAGAAATTCAGCCATGTCATCTTAGAGTTGTCTAAAACCCACAGGGAGCTAGCTATATTACCTTCTATTTATTATATGTCACCTTTGTTCCTATCACACAATAGAGATAATTCATAAACCAAAAAACAGTAGACTCGCAGTAATGACACCAGACATTCTGCTCTCCTAACATATTAGGCTATATTACCAAAAACACGTTCTTGCATTAATTAAATAATTGCCCTGGTTTTCTTTTAAGGGGAGGCAGTGGGGAATGGGAATTAGTGGGACATCACTGAAGTTGAAGAATTAAGTGCATACTAATGATTTTATAAACATTAGTATATACAGTTAACCTTAGTATATACAGTTATTTTATAAACAGTATATACAGTTAACCTGCTTTTTATAATCATCTCAACAAATATTTTGCATGCATTAATATACAGAAAAAAGTTTAAGTGAGTTTAATACCATTTTTTTCTAGGGCAAATTATGGATAAAGTTTATTTTAAACTTATCGCCATTTCACAGGTAAAGAGATAACTCTGTAGCCTTCTTTGGGAATATAAATGGATATCTGGTTCTGGTCATCATTTAAGACTCCTTGATTGTGATTGCCATGTCTCAGAGGGAGAGTTTTAATACATTAGTTAAAATTCTCAGAAACAGTTTTTGCCACACAGGTTGCCATTAAAAATTATGTTTACCCTTGTAAGATGATTTACCCACTCTCTTTTTCCTCAATTTATAAATAATAGAGCATATAGTTAAATAAGAGATGCCATGTTATTTGAATAAAGTGACACTGATCTAATATTTCAAGATTTTACGTATTTATTATAAATATCTGTACTTTATAATGTTAGTATTTCCATATCATTTTGTTGATTCACAGGTACCATACAATAAGATATAAATAAAAATTCTCTCCGTTTTTTCATTTTAAGTTGGTATTATAAACTAAACATAGTTTAGAAATAACATTAGCATATGGTGTTTACCTGAGGCTATAGCCAGTTGTAACTTTTTAAAACAGTAGTAGTAGAAATGCTACATAAATTTTAAATTATAGCGTTTTGATGATATTTCAGAAAATTATTTATGGAAATATTATTCTCCAGTCATGCTCCATTAACAAATAATGAAAAAGAAATCCATGCAAATTGATGCCAAATGATACATACAGTGTTCAGTTTTTATGGTTGTGCCTAAGGAGTTAATGTCTTTGATTCCCCCCTGCCTTTCTGCTAAAAGAGAGGAAAAAAAGACCTGATAGATTAGCAGTGAGAGATTGTTTGGGAAGAAATGAAGCAAAACTGAAATGAAACAGTGCAAGCTTGTTTCTGTTTGGAGACCACACACAGAGAGAGCCCAGAACCTATTTCAGATCTTTTAGAAAGAAAGGAAAATTTCTTGTTTAATTTTGGAGTAATTTATAATAGATTATGTATGTTTTACTCTGTGTACTGTACCATAAGCACCATTATTTAAAATGTTAGGAAACCTACAAAGGTTGAAATAATAACTTTTCCTCCAGAATCAAAGGACCTTATTAAAAGCTTTATTTCTCAGTTCTAAAAGTAAAAAGTGCCGCATATTTTTTGGCCAGCAAACTGCTTCAAATAAATCATACCTATTTTTAAGTAAAATATGCAATTCTAAATCTGAATTTTTAAAGTTATTTTAGACTTATATATAGAACTATTATTCTTGAGTACAATACTAATTGTAGTTTTTTTAAATGTCTATGAGATTTGAGGATTTTCTTATTCTCCCTCCAATTTGGTTAACATTATGGAAAACGATTAAACTGCCACTTATTTTTCTTAAATGGTTTTATTAAATATTGTATTTTTCAGTCTCTTAGTCTAAGGTTTCTGATCAAAAGTAATGACATGGTTTACAATAATGTATTTACATTTTCCATTTAATGAGTATATATATCAGTTTAGATTAAGAGAAATAGATGTTATAGCCACCATGCAAATTGACTCCATGTATTTTTACTCTCTTTTCTTTGCCTGATAAGATGGGCAGGGGATGGAGGAATTGAAGAGTACTGTTAACAATGCTTCAGTGAATCTCATCTTCCTTTAAGTTACCTCCTAGTGTGTTCTGTCCTTTTTATGATTTTACATTTTTAAAAAAGTATAATCAATGGTATTTGTTTGGATACTGAATCTTCCTTATTCTTGTCATTAAAATTATATACAAAGATTAAATAATATAGAATAGTATATAAGTATTATGGCCACATTATAGCCCTGTTTGTTTTTCTTAATAGTAATTTTGTAAATGACTTATCCAGAGTTCAGTCAGCGTACTGGTCAGCATGCCCTGTAGGTGGGTATAGGGTTTCTGTGGGGAGGAGTCAGAAGGACACTTGATGCCTGAGGTGCTATTAAGGAATGCATGACTGATTGCCAAAGTGGTTATTAATTATGCAGGATATGGTGAACAAAGCGGCACAGTGAATACTGAAGTGAAGGGGGAGAAAGGAGGGAGGATTCTTTTTTTCATCCCTTCTGACATATGCCAGTAGGTTATTTCACTGTTAATATCACATAAAGAAAAGTCTTAACTGAAAGCCAGATTTGCTTTTATGTAACTCTCAAACAAGGCTTCAAATTTATTAGTTCACTTTCTTTCCTAGAAAAAAAGCAACATGCCTGGAATAAAATACTTAGCACAATATAATAACACCAATCCTACAGAAAAAAGCATTCGTGGTAGGATGTACTCAGGATTTTTAAAAATGTTAAATTTTCATAACTTATTGCATGGCCATTTTCCTATTGTTAAACTGATTTTAATAAGTAGACATTTATTTGAAAACTTATTTAAAAATAGATATGTATTTACCTCAAGAAAGAATAAAGAGAAAATTTTTATTTTTAGAATTTTTTTTTACTATTTAGAGACCGGAAGAAGTATTTCAAGTACCGTTTATACTGTAGTCTGAAATACTTGCTGAATGATTAGATTTTTATTAAAATATACAATATACTTGTATATTTATGCAAGGAGTCTTGAAATGACAGTATTTTATTGCATCTAAGAAATTATATAATTGCTATGGAGACTAAACTCCTACTTGGCTAAGAGTTGCTTAATATATTTTTCAATCCCACTTCTACCCCGTGGGCACAATGCTCTCTTTCATATGAGGATCATGGTGTCTCTGTTTCATTTCTACTGATTTCTTTTGTTCCAATTAATTTCTTGCTGTCTAAGACAGAATTTCACAGATGTAATGATTTGTAGTTAGAGAGAAAAAGGCAACCAGCACTATGTAGGAATGGTAAATGGCAGACAGATTATTGTAAGTCGTTTTATAAGAGGGCTGTAAATAAGATCATAGACTAATTAAAAGTGTGAGGTTTGATTGATTCATATTTTATAGCTAAAGCCACAAAGATTTAAAAGCTTGGAATTAAAATGGCAACCTCACTCTCTTTTCATCTAAATATGATAGAAAGTGTTGTTTTCTAGAAATAAGTTTGGCGCAAGTTAAAATTATAAATTGAATAGTTTTCTTCAATATTCCCACCCATTCAACACCCTAAATCCCTTAATTCATCAGATATTTGTTGAGAAAATTCAAAGATGTATATAATATCACCCTTGGTCTCTAATATCTGGTTCTGGAGAAAAGAAAATACATACATACGAAAATATGGTATATGAGTAAGTGTCACATTGAGTGGTTTGGAAAAATTTTGAGAAGGAAGATGGGAATGTTGAGAGCAGAGGAGTGTAGTAATCCTTAGATTATTGAAAAAAATAAGTAACCAAATAAAAACTCTGGGAGTTATTCAGTATAATTTTTTTCTCCAATATGTTAACATCTCTCAAGAGCTTTAAAAATGCTTATCAGATGTATAGTCAGAGGTCCTCATTTTCTTGGTCTGGCATGGTGCCCAATAATCTGCATTCTCATCAGATATGCTTGAAGGTTCAGTTGCTCCAAAGTATAATTTGATCAGAATGCAATTACTTTTGCTTTAAGATTTTACTGAAATTGTTTTATATTCAAACAAATGAATTTTATATGAGTAGACTGGAAACTTTGCACATATATTTAATACATGTATTCATTCTCCTTATCTTTCAGGGTTGCAAAAAAGGTGGGACTTTCAGGGTTGTGAAAAGAGTGGGACAAGCTTTTAGCACTTGTATTTATTGTACCAACTCTTCCAAGCAATATATTAAAGACTATCGATTTTTTCAACTGTCAGTATCTGTTACCATGGAACTATGATAGATTGTCCTCTGCCTTTTTTTCTGTTCAACACTATCTTGTTTGGTAATTCACAGATGACACAATTACAACATTGAAACACAATTCTAGAATAGATATTCATTCATTCTGTATTGCTAGACACTGTTAGTAAAACAAGACATTTCTAACTATCAAGGAATATTCTTTCATTTTCTATATGCATTTTTAAAATTTAATTTTAATATTGTCAGAGTTAATTTTGCACCTAGTTGCAAATGGCAGATATTTCTCTTACATTTGTTATGAAAATAGCAGTTCATGTATCACTTTCCTTTCCCTAACTGATTTTTCTGCCTTTTGTAGGCAGGCACTCGCGATTTTTAAAACCGATTCTTTAGAATTTACCTCTACAACTTTATTTAACATGCTTTTTTTTTTTTTTTTTTTTTTAAACGGAGTTTTGCTCTTGTTACCCAGGCTGGAGTGCAATGGTGCAATGGTGGGATCTCGGCTTACGGCAACCTCAGCCTCCTGGGTTCAAGCAATTCTCCTGCCTCAACCTCCCAAGTAGCTGGGACTACAGGCGCACACCACCATGCCCAGCTAATTTTTGTATTTTTAGTAGAGAGGGGGTTTCACCATGTTGACCAGGATGGTCTCGGTCTCTTGACCTTATGATCCACCCACCTCGGCCTCTCAAAGTGCTGGGATTATAGGCTTGAGCCACCGCGCCCGGCCCCACTTAACATGCTTTTATATCTACTTCTTCACTCTTATACAAATTACCTATTGATTTCTCACTGGAAGATGAAGCCATCTATTGCTTTCTCACTGGAAGATGAAGCCATCAATTGCTTTCTTTCACCTTCCTGCCTTTACCACACACACAGATACTTCCCAGCACCATCCTCTATGATACCTTGATTATATCAAATCCAAATTCATTGTATACATTATGGTGGCTCTCTAGTCATTTTTCACAGCTGAGCCATGAATTATATACCATGACTACATTTCGTTTCTGTCCTTTTGTGTTTCCCTTAGAATTGTATTATTGTTTTGGTTTGCTTAACTTTTATATTCACCACTGATTTGTCCTGTAACTGTTCCTCAGATTATGTAAATCTCACCTTAGTACAATCAGACACATTCAGTTTTCTAATAATTTGGTCTTCTTGAAGAAATCTTTACTGGAACAATCTGGCCTGCTCTAACATGGGCTGCTTCCCCTTTAGAATGGCTGCACAACTGTCATCCTTGCAATCTCCTTCTGCCATCGTCCTGAGGATTCCTTTTACTGTTTTATTGCATTAAATCTTCTGTCTGCTGGATCTTTTGTCTCCTCTCTCTCAATTTACTTCCTTGTTTGCCAAGAGAGTAAAACTTTCATGAATATACTAAGAAACTAGGCGAGTGGATCACAAGGTCAAGAGATCGAGACCATCCTGGTCAACAAGGTGAAACCCCGTCTACTAAAAATACAAAAATTAGCTGAGCACGGTGGTACGTGCCTGTAATCTCAGCTACTCAGGAGGCGGAGGCAGGAGAATTGCCTGAACCCGGGAGGCGGAGGTTGAGGTGAGCCGAGATCGTGCCATTGCACTCCAGCCTGGGTAACAAGAGTGAAACTCCGTTTCAAAAAAAAAAAGAAAGAAAGAAAGAAAATGGAGCAACAGAGATAAAATTGTTGCACCCTTGCATCTCTTAAAATGCTCTATGTATTAACCCTCAAACTTAAATGAACGCTGATTAAGTCTGGAATTTACGGTGGTCACTTAAAAGTTGATTGGACATTCAGTGCATGTTGGATGAGCTTGTCGACTGTTGTCTTTACTGTATTACATGCTGGCTCAGTCAATTCCTTGAAAACCCTCTGATTCCTCTCATCTCTTTTCTAAGAGATGGTTACCAATTCTCTGAACTAGGAGCTGAGTGGATTAACACTGAGATATTCAGCTTTGTATATATCTAAGATATATATACAAATTTTTGTTTATGTAAAATGTATACATGTCTGTGTGTGTATGTGTCACATACCCTCAACTGTGCTTGGGCTTTCCTTAGAACAAATCTGAACTGTCAGTCCTGCCAAGAGGAAAACAAGTTTGGGGTATCTGAGTTTCATTAACAGATTTTCAGTGATTCTTTTATTGTTCCTTTATATATAATTTGATTGCTTCTTGGCTATGCCCCTTGCCACATTTCAAAAAGCTCACCAATCCAATGAGGACACATCCGCCTCCTTTTTAGTTTTCAGAGTGTTATTGCTGTCACTCTTTCCTGATTTTCTTTGGCCTTAAGGGTGTAAACCAAAAAGTATGTGAGACAGATCTCAATCAGTTTAAAAGTTTATGTTGCCAAAGTTAAGGATATGCCCAGAAGAAAACAACACAGAATCACAAAAAGCAGTCTGTGGCCCATGCCTTCCTCCAAAGATGAATCTGAGGGCTTCAGTATTTAAAGGGGAAAACTGGGCTAGAGGAAAAAGATGGAGGATGTAATAACCACATGTTGCAAGAGAAAATGAACAGGTAGGAAATCAGACAATTACGTATTCGTCTCAGGCTCACTAATTTGGCTTTTTATGTAACATAAGGTGAACATACAGTAGCTAGCTACTTGTGGAGATATTTAACCTTTTATCTGTCGTTATCTACTTAGGAACCAAAGGAAAAGCAGCTTCTTACATGACCGAAGTTTCAGCTTAATTTTTGCTTTTGACATAGTGGATTGAAGTTCTCAGTTTTGATTTTCCTTTCACAAAGGATTATGCATTTTAGAAATACCTTTATAATTAATAATTTCAGGAGAGAACAGAGCCACAATTACTATCTTTGCATTCTTTCTTTATTAGTGGAAGTCATATATTGATGTGCATATTAAAGATTGGCTTTATATTTGATTAATAAAATATTCAAAACACTAAGTATATTAGGGACTTAGTATGTGCCAAGTGCCATGCCCTATAAATGGCATCCAAGGAAGAACTCTCCATTTTTCTCCCATGCCAGATGAAATAAACCCTAGTAGGAGATGCTTCACATGATGATGATAATATTGTGTTAATTTTTTAATGCAAGAAAGGTGAACATAGGGGTTGATACTGTAACCTTCCACGGGGCTCTTTTTGTCCAGTGCCCATATAGAGCTGACTTATCAAGACAGGGGAATTGCAACAGAGATAGAATTTAATGCACATAGAGCCAGCTAAACAGGAGGCTGGAGCTTTATTATTACTCAGCTCAGCCTCTCCAGAATTCAGACGCTAGGGTTTTTTAAGCCAAGGGCATGGGTGCTGCTGACTGGCCCTGGATGCAGTCACAGGGTTATGGAAAACAGTTCTTTTACCCTGAGTCTGCTTCTGGGTGGGTGCCATAGAACGGATTAAGAGTCTGGGTGCGCGGTGGCTCACGCCTATAATTCCAGCACTTTGGGAGGCCGAGGCAGGTGGATCACGAGGTCAAGAGATCGAGACCATCCTGGTCAACATGGTGAAACCCCATCTCTACTAAAAATACAAAAATTAGCTTGGCATGGTGGTGCACGCCTGTAGTCCGAGCTACTTGAAAGGCTGAGGCAGGAGAATGCCTGAACCCAGGAGGTGGAGGTTGCCGTGAGCCGAGATCGTGCCCAGCCGAGATCGCGCCATTGCTCTCCAGCCTGGGTAACAAGAGCGAAACTCAGTCTCAAAAAAAAAAAAAAAAAAAAGAGTCTGGATGGAGGTATTGGTCATCAGAAATGCCAGTGTCTGGAAAGACATCTAAAAGACCAATCTCAGGTTCTACAATAGTGAGGCCATCTGCAGGAGTAACCCGGGAAGTTGCAAATCTTTTGACCTTGGAAATAATGGCTAATGGCTCCTAATCCTTTACTTCTACACCTTCACAGAGTTCAGGCTTCTTTCATCCTTATAGCCTGGTAGTCTTTCATTATTTTACAATAACAGTTGAGTTTGGGGAAAGGTCTATTATAATTTAAACTATAAACTAAATTTCTTTCAAAGTTAGCTTGGTCTAGGAATGACTAAGGGCAGTTTGGAGGTTAAAGGCAAGATGAGGATTGGTTACATCAGGTCCCTTTCACTGTGGTAATTTTCTCCCAGTGACAGTTTTTGCAAAGGCAGTTTCAATATTGATTGGCTATTTAGTATATGTTTAACTCTGTTGTAAAATTAATGTAATGTCTAGTTGTATCCACTAGAATGCCAACTATGTGTCATTCATAATATGTGGTAGGTGTCACCAAACAACTTACCATAGGATCCATACATTTGAGAAAATGCCACTCTTATAAATATTCTCATAGTCAACAATTGTTTGTCTGTTTTAGTAATGTTATTAATATGTTTAAATGCTTTGAACATTAAAACTGGAGCTTTTACCTGCTCTCTATTTCAGATGACATAATTGTATTTTTATTTATTTAATATTACTTTGAAATCACATGAATCTGATTTTATATATAACTTACCATTTTTATGTCCTCTGATAATCTTAGAACAAAGCTAAAAGATAAGTAGTACAATTAGTATTTTATACTTCTAAAGATGTTCGTTTCTAAAGGCACATGTATTTTAAGCTTTTGGAAAGAAAGTGTTTAATGGTAATAAATTGAAAATAATTGAGTCAGGAAGAAGAGAATGAACATACATTAAAATAAGTGTGCCTTACAATGACTTTTAAAAATATATTATTTAATCCCCATAATGCAATATTACTACCATTTTGTAGATTAAAACTCACATATATAGAGTGAAGATAGTTCTCTTTAAAGCCAGACTGCCTCTTGACTGGTTTGGAAAATATGAGAAAGATCATTGAGAAAGAAACAGAAAATTTTAAGATCTCTTCTTACCATCTTTGTTTTCCAAGTAAAACACCTGTTTACTATTTCTGTTATGATGTCGTAGTTACTTAGCTTTGAAAAAATGGTGAACTAATTAAAATTTACCATTTTTTTTTTTTTAGTAATGACAATGGTGATAAATATTGAGGGTTAAACTGTACTGTCTCCACACAGTAACCTTTAAAATTCAAATCCAAATAAGAAATGCGCTTGTTTTTAAAGTCACCTGGAGTCTAAGAAAAAGTAAAAATGTGAGTGCAGTCAATATTTTACTTATCGGTCATATTTCATCAGTATTAGCAAAATTACCCAGTTCCATGATATATCTTGGCAATTTTGTCAGTTCCAAATTTTTCAGAACTGTCTTCTTATGGAAACTTATAAGGCTAAAATTTATTCTAAGAAATAGGATAATAAAATTGGAAAGCAAGTATTTCTAGTAAATACGATGTCTTCTATTAAACACCTACAGAATGTGTCACTCTCGAATGCAAAAGATTCAGAGCATTTTTACTTTGAAATAACGCAATCTGCGCACAGTATTTGAAATATAATAGGCACTACTACCGTAAGTTTGGAGGAGAAAAAACAAATCTAAGACTAATACATTGTTTTTCAGCTTTTTGCAATGTGGCCACCCATAGGCCACCAAAGCCCTCAGGAAACTGAGGGGGGAAATTCCAAGATGTCTTTGCATCTTGGCCTCAGGGCAAAGGTCCTGTCTTAGCATGGATGTTACCACTCTAGTTAAATCAGGTTTTATGTAAGTGTGAATAAAAGCCATTATGGAAATACCTGGCTAGCACCGTTCCTTGTGCTTCTTCACCACAAGCAATTATTCAGGCAAGAGATCAAGACTGTCATCTCTTGCTTTAAAAGAGTGCATGAATTATCATAGGTACTTCCAAGGCAGGTTGCTTAAAAAGCTAAGGTTTATACTAAAAACTTTGTTTTATGGAAGAATAATAGGAAAGACATGGAAGTAGCAATTATCTAAGACTCTAAGATAAAATCTGAGGGAGGAATTGGAAATAAATGTAGAAAGCTCCAAATCCACCCATGCAGCTTCTAATACCCGCTAGGAAATTGGGTTTTTAAATTTGTATAGCATTGCTACAGGGGAAATACCTTTTTTTCCAGTGGAATAACATTCTGATAGAGTTGAATTTTAAAAGGGCACTTTTCTGCTGGGTACAAGTTAATGAAATAGCATTAAGTATAATTAGTTGTTTTAGAGAAAGCAATATGCAAGCACTGAAGTGTTAGAGAGACAGAGGAATACTGCATGCCGAAACTTGATTTTGAATACCTGTGTGAGGAGGTATTAAAATGTATGACACATCCTTTGCATGAGATTCTTTAGACGCCATCCAAGCATTCTGACACAAATATTTTGCTTTCTTTTTGGAATACGATGAGTGATGTTTTATGATATCCTAATCTCATAACTGATAAAATAACAAGAACTCCCTCTCCTACCCAGCCATACAGTGTTTTGTTTTGTGTTGAGGTCAGGGGAATTCTAATAGGATTCCCAGTTCACTCGCCAGTCACTGTTTCCTCTGCCTTGCCACAGTCTTTATTTGGCATTAAGAGTATGGCATAATTTCATGTCAGTGAGCGATTTATGGATTTTAACTCTCTAAAAGGTCATGTAGGTTTTGGTGTGATCTTAGAGCTTGCTGGTAGGGCCCTTTGCATCTGATTTTTACTTCTCTTTAATGAAGTTTAGCCTAAAGCTGCCTCCTTAAGTTTTTGTTTTGTTTTGTTTTGTTTTGTTTTGTTTTGTTGTTGTTTGAGAGGGAGTCTAGCTCTGTCGCGCAGGCTGGAGTGCGGTGGAGCAATGTCTTCTCACTGCAATCTCTGCCTCCTGGATTCAAGTAATTCTCCTGCCTCAGCCTCCCCAGTAGTTGGGATTACAGGCACCTAACACCAACTACCCTGCCTAATTTTTTTTGTACTTTTAGTAGAGACAGGGTTTCACCATGTTGGCCAGGCTGGTCTCCAACTCTTGACCTCAAGTGATCCCCCCACCTCAGCCTCCCTAAGTGATGAGATTACAGGCATGAGCCATCAAGCCTAGCCTCCTTAAGTATTTTAATGTCACCTAAAGGTGTCTTCTTACATAAAGAACTGTAACCTAACTGGATGTGTAAACAGACTATAACCTAATCTTGTAACAGTAGCCAAGTCTCAGCCAATCACAGCAGCCATATTTCAATCACTGTCAGGTGACCAGCTCCAAGCTTGTCCAACCCACACTCACAAGCCACATGTGGCCCAGGACGGCTTTCAATGCGGTCCAACACAAATTCAGAAACTTCCTTAAAACATTATGAGATTTCTTTGTGATTTTACTTTATTTTTTTTAGCTTATCAGCTATTGTTGGTGTCAGTGTATTTATTGTGTGGCCCAAGACAGGTCTTCCTCCAGTGTGGGCCAGGGAAGCCAAAAGATTGGACATCCCTGGAGCTTTAAACCGTGTTTAAATGCAGAGCTGTGACCAATCCAGCTGTTTCTGTATCTCATTTCTGTTTTTTGTATATCACTTTCCTTTATCTGTCTTTAAATTCTGTCAGACCACCTGACAGCTGGAGTTGCTCTCATCCTATTCTGGTTGAGGTGGCAGATGGGTAGGGGGTGAGCATGCTCCCCAATTCATAAGTAGTTTTTGCTCAATTAAACTCTGTTAAATTTAATTATCTGAAGTTTTTTTTTAATACTTCTTTATTTATCTTGCAAGGTTGTAGCAAATTGTGACTTTATATATTCTTTTATTTGACTTGGAATTATATGTAATTTTCTATAAGTTTATATTAAGTTGATTTACAAAAACACAGCCTATCTATAGTAATGATGATAATATGCACTATTCTTGAACACTTACTATTGTATTGGGTTCTTGCTGTAAGTCATCTCATTTAGTCTTTTCAGTAACTGTATGCTAAATCATCACTATTTTGCCTAAGAGGAAGTACCCCCAGAGAGAGAATACAGCTTGGCTGAGATTCAGATCAAATAAATGGGAAAAATTACAGTAAATCCATAATTTCAACCACATTGCACTATCTCCCAACCAACATTGCTTGATAAAAACTTACCTGAATTTCATTTTGAGGCAGTTGTAAATTGACACCCTTTGTAAAAAATAATTCAGAGTAAAAATAATAATAATACTGTCCACCTAATTTTCCCCAATGAAAACATCTTGCATGAATATATAATAGTACATCACAACATGGAAACATTGATACTTGACACAATTCACCAAATTCAATAGGAAATTATGAATAAATAAAAATATAAAACTATAGGGGGCACTAAATACAAGTATTACATGAAAAGATTTCATTTATAAGTTAAAAAGACGTTTGATTAGTACATAGTTTTAAAAATGGCTCAATCAAGAATAGCAAAGGAGAGTATAATTTTGTATCACGAAAAGGCTTTAGAATAGTAACTTCCATCAGGAGGAAACTTTTTTTCCGAAGTAGGTGATCTCAGAATCTTCTTCATCTAAAACTCTGCAGTATGCTGCAGAGCCATCATTGCAGCTTAGAGCACAACATCTATCATAGATTAAAGATTACAAAGTCAAAAATGATACCACAAATCACTCCTATTGATGTGCGATTCAGCGTGAATGTGTGAAACATAAATAGTCACTATAAATAAATCCGTGAATGAGGTTTTGCTGCCTCCACGACAGAGATTAATGAAGTTTTAGGATGCTAAGAGCTCAAGATATAATCTGTAGCTTTAAACTGATGTCAAGATTCAGAACTGATTGCCTTCAAAGCCCTTCATTTTTCTAGAAAAGATTGATGACTGTAGTGCAGCTACATCTCTTCTCAGGCAAAATTTATATCATTTGGTTCCAACAGGTATCTTACGTGGTAGTTTCACATATTTTTTTCTTTTTTTCTCTATTCTTTAATTTTCTTGTTTTTTTCTCTTTATTTTACTACATATTATATTTAACTATGTAAAATATAAAAGTTAAACTGCTTTCAAAGCAAACAATTAATTTATGATATTTTCAAAGTATTTCTTAATTTTAGAATCAGTGGAAGCCTGCTCATGAACATATCTGAGGTTTGAAACTGGCCCATTACTTACCTTAAGTAGTTCAGATGGAGGACCATAAAAATTATACACTTATTGGTAAACATTTAATTTTAATTTCACGACTCATCATTTAGGGCCTATACTTTTTTCAAAATAGGGATTTGTCAACTGGAGTTTTGTTGTGTGTCTTCCAAAAATTATAGACATAATATCTCAATTATGACTTTCAGTTTGGTTTTGAGTTAAATTGAGAACTTAAAGATACCTTTTACAGCAATCTAAGTGCAGAAATCCTCCATGATTTTATGAGATTTTCCTTCCTGAATTTCACAGTTATCTCTCTCATACCTGACTTAACAGCAGTTTTTTATAGAACTCATTTTATATGGAGTTCTTCCAAGGCATTCGTCTAATTTTCAGAGAAGCAATAACTCATATTTAATTGGGTTACATAATATTTGAATAACTTAGTAATTAAAACAACAGGTGCTACTGATATAAATACTTTTGGGAACAAATACAAGTGGCTCTTGGTAAGTGAAACATTTAACTGGTGGAAACAGATCGGATGCCAGTGAGCAGTAGTGTTCTGTGAGTTGTGGGTGTCATCAGTCAGTCAGCAATGGTCACCAGGTCAGCAATGGCAGTGGCTGCTGCCCTTTGTCCTCTGTTCAGTTTCCATCTTGGCACTCCATGATACGTCATTGAAAATCGTAAATTAAATGCATGTTGTCAATAGAGAGGTAACTGGTAACATGTCTTGGTATGTATATCCAGGTACCTAATAATACACTTGACAAAATGTTAACTTTAATATATCTTTGTTATTTTCCATGATTTTTTTCTATGATTCAGCTTCATTATTTTTCAAGCTATTCTTCTAAGCAATTGCAGGCTACTTTGAGTTTGAAGGAGTGAGTTTTCTACTGGAATGATACTCTGTAGTAGAACTCCAGATGAAGATACATAAATGGATGTTTATCTTATGAATGAAAAGCAAAAGATCTTATAAAATATTTTATTCACCAAAGTAAAGGAAGAGCAGAGTTTTCTCTTCTTTCTCTCTTCCTTCCTCCCTCCCTTCCTTCTTTTCTTCCTTCTTTTTCTTATTCTTCTTTCTCTTCTTAAATTCTTCCCTATATTAAACTACTTCTTGGTTTGTGTTATTTTGAAAGTTAATATTTAAAAATTTTGTCTAGACTTCCCTAATCTAATGCTTCTTTAGGAAAAAGGCAAACTTTTTTAAAATTCTTCCCTAAGTTAAATCAACTCCTTAGTTAAAATCTGACATTCTATTTGCTAATATATTCCATGCTCTTCCAATATAGAGCATGTGCTGATTTAAGGAGAAAGGTGGTTCAGTGTTTAAGCTGTAAGAAGCTAAGCTGCCTCAGCTTTCCCAGTGTGTCAGCAACCCCTGGGCTATGAAAGGATCAAGCTGAAGAAACACAGTTTAAAGTAAGCTCAGGTTTATTTTCTTTACATGCTGCCATAATCCACACATAATGCATAGTCCTGGGTCCTTGGATAGGACAGTGTTTTATGATACAAATTACATCATCCATGTCATCAATAGTACTTACTCCTCTAAGATCCTGGATGCTACTAAGGTGTTCGTAGCTCTTTAGTTACTGACCAAGATCCTTTACTGAATCTTACCGCAAGGGTGCTGTATTCTTGTAACCTTGCGTGCTTCAGATTTGGCTTGAACTCCATTCCTACCACAAATCTACCTATATAAACCCAGGTAAGGTTTTTTTTACCCCAAAAATGTACATCACGAAATTTTCTGCCATATGTTACTATGAGGATTAGTATGAAATGCTTAGCTCAATGCTTAGCATGTAGTAGTCAACAAGCATGTGTTGCCTTTATTTTAAGGTCAGGTTTATTGACATGCTCTGATTCCAGGCTTTTTTACAGATGTTAACTGCCTGCCCCCTTGATTGGTATTTTTTAAATGTTGTTGCCCAAGACCCCACTATAAGGACAAATTCTAAAGTGTGATCATGTTTACACACACATATAGAATTTTAAAGTGTTTTCTATATATATGTGTGTATGTATATGCAAATAATTCATATGTATTATAAAATAATATTTAACCTTGCTGCATGAAATTATTGTTTTCTTTTTCATTTTTTTCTCAAGAATGCTGGTCACCATGCACTAAATTAATTTTACAACTCCACTAAACATGTCACAACGTGAGTTTGAAAAGTCTTAGATTGTAAAAGATGTATCATTTGTACATGAAAGAGTATGCTCTTCAGTCATTTTACATGCCTTTCTGGAAAAATGTCTTATAATACTACTAAAATATGTAAAAAAATAATTCTTTTATTATTATTTTTTTTTAGTTGTACTTTAGGTTCTGGGGCACATGTGTAGATCACACAGGATTGTTGCATAGGTACATACATGGCAAGGTAGTTTGCTGCCTTCAACCTCCCATCACCTATATCTGGTATTTCTCCCCTTGTCACCCCTCTCCACCCTCCCCAGCCCCCACTGTCCCTCCCCTAGCCGCCCCCACCTCATAGCTAACTGCAGTATGTGATGCTCTCCTCCCTGTGTCCATGTGCTCTAATTGTTCAACACCTGCCTGTGAGTGATAACATTCAGTGTTTGGTTTTCTGTTCTTGTGCCAGTTTGCTGAGAATGATGGTTTCCAGATTCATCCATGTCCCTACAAAGGATACAAACCCATCGTTTTTTATGGCTGCGTAGTATTCCATGGTGTATATGTGCTATATTTTCCTTCATCCAGTCTATCGTTGATGGTCATTTGGGTTGATTCTAGGTCTTTGCTATTGTAAACAGTGCCACAGTGAACATATGTGTGCATGTGTCTTTATAATAGAGCAATTTATAATTCTTTGGTTATATACCCAATAATGGGATTGCTGGGTCAAATGGAAGAATAATTCTTATAATCCTCAAAATTGATATTAAAATAGTGTCCGTTATAACCTGTTAATCTAAAATGGATTTTAGAAAATCTAGATTTTAAGTCTTCCATAAACATCTGACTCCTTGTAAGGATGTGTGCTTGATGATAGCTTTGCAGAATTTTACTATTTAATGAAGACAGGAACTATTTATTGAATGTCTGCTTGTATTCGATGATATTGACAGGAACAGTTTGTTGAATTTACACCCTGTTGTTGAGTTTGCTTCCCCTATTATTTGAAGAACTCATCAATCTTCTAGTACAGGAATTTCAGGTTCAATTAGTGGTTTGTAGTCAACACTCCAGAATCCCTCTGTCCCCCATAACTGTTTGGTGCCAATGGCAATACGCGAGGTGAAGGTGAAGGTTTCCTGCATATCCTCTGGATATCTTTAAGTTTCAGGGAGACAAAAGAAGCAAGAGTGATGATTTATGGATGACTGTCTCACGGGAGTGCTTATAAAATACAGGAGTGTAAAATTTGTTCTCGGTGTTATAATTTGAAATGCAGATTAAAGATTTTGGAAACCACAGTTACTCATTGTTTAGATAGGTCTGTAGACTTCCTGAACTATACACACTACGTGGAATTGGCCTTTAGTTGTATTTGCTTTGTGTATTCATGGCATTTCTGCCTGAATATAATGTATTTTTGGTGGAAATAACTTGTCATTCAGTTGAAACATTTTGCTTGTGAGATGCTGGAGTTTCAAAATATTTCTCTGCTCATGTATGTGCACCTGCTTCCCTGCTTTTCTGTTTTCTGATCTTGACATGTTTGTTTTTGTTTTTAAAAATGTGCTGTGTGATTTTTTCATGGAATGTGACTTTTACATTCTAACTCAATTCCAAATTGGCTCAAGTGTCTCACCAGTACAGTTTGTTTAATTCATGTTATGAATAAATTATATTGACAGTGTCTTTTCCTTCATATATTTTGATTGTATCTCCAGTAGTGAAACCTGTATTATGTGCTCTTTTATCCAAATTCTATATTATAAAGATATTAGTAGTTATTCACTTTCCTGACCACCCACCCACCCAGCTTCAGTGTGCTACTTTTAAATTTAGAACATTAAAAATTTCAGTTTGCTGGTCATATTTATTTTGAGCATAGACAAAGATGCTAGACCTTTTCCTTGGACCTTGGGATTGAGATAACTTTTTACAGATGTTCACCACAGTGAAACTGCTTTTTATATATCCCTTTTGATCTCTTTGAATAATAAACGGGAGGATTTCAGTAGATACATCAAGGTTTCCAGGCTTTCCCAAAATATATTTGAAAGTTTATGGTCAAATGGAGATTAGGCTTTCAGGCCCATCCTAGGTAAGGGTTAACATCACTGCTACCACACTCATATGTATTACTCAGCGAGGACATGTTTTTAAATATGTTTTAAGACTTCTCTCTGTATTTCATCTTTGTAAGGTTACCACAACTAATGTATTTTATGACTCTTTGGGCAATTTCAGTGTGGTACATGGGATGCTAAATAATTAAAGCTAAATAATTACCATGTAGAAAACAAAATAAATACATAGAATTTTGTTTTAAGATTTAAATGTGTAATCTTTGCAGTACTTTGTATTTAGCAGATTTCCCCCCAGTTAATGTGTGAACCAGTTCTTTGGAATTCAAGCTTTTTTAAAAATAATTTTTTATTAGGACATTTTAGTCTTTACATTGTTTCCTCTGGCTTTTTTGTTATTATTATTATTATTATTTCCTAAAGCTGTTATTACTATATGCTTGATTAAAAGAAAATTTATTTTGAGACCTCTGAGCTTGAATGTTTTAAAGCATGTCAGACTCAACATAGTCATTCCTGAATTTCCATGTTACTAATACGCACATGATAAGTTGGACATCAACAATAAGAATTGTACTTGTTTACAGGAATGATTGCAATTTGTCCATATGTCTTGAGACCAGAGCCTGTCTTACCTTTGTATTTTCACTTTATAGCAGTGTACCTAGGACATAGTAAGCACTCCAAAATTTTAAGTGAATAAATGAATGATAGATATATCTTTCATTGGTGTTCTGGTGGCAGAGACAAATGTTCCTGTGACAGCAAGCAGTGCAAGGTCATTAGTAGTACTGGCTGGGAAAATGCCAGCCTTGGCATTGTATTATGGTAAACCAAATTCCTGAAGCCCAAAGCCGGAGAGCTGCAACCCTGAGCTCCATATGAATGTTGATCCTAGAAAAAATATCCCTGGTGGTTTGCCTGAGGAATCATTGGCATCTTCAAGCCGTGAAATTGGGATCTAAAATGTAAAAGTCAGGCAGGAAGAAAGATTCAGATTATATGGAGTAATAAAAAGCATCCAAGTTGCCACCCTCTGCCAGGGGAACTTAATTGATTGGGTTGCCTGGTTCTCAGTATGGCATCATCATAGTTAGACCTGATTTGTATCATGCCTTTCCAATTACAGAATATTTCAAGTGCATTAACATGTTTAAGGAATATTTATGATAAAAAAATTTCGATAAATAATTGGTATAAATTTTGGGATTCACATCTTGAGGTTAATATTTTCACTGAGAAAAATTGGGATGGGTGGAATTTGCAATAGACATACCTTGGTTGCTGATGGCCAATTTAGGGAGAGGATTGTCTTTGTATTGTTAGTATTTAGATGTTTTTATTCTATCCAAATTCATAAAGTTTCAGAGTTTGAAAAAACCTTTGAATTGTTTTTACATACCTTCTATCTGATTCTCAACCCCCTTTCCTCCCAAACAAAATGGCTTTGTGACTATGGCATAAAATTTATGAATTCATTATCTCTTAGCTCTTAAGTCCACTCCATTTTTAACTAATATTGTTTTCAGAAAGTTATTTCCTGTATTAGACAGGCAAATTGGATAAGAAGCAAAAACCCATCGGCATGCTGCATCCAGACCCATCTCACATGCAAGGATAACACAAAGACTCAAAACAAAGGGATGGAGGAAGATTTACCAAACAAATGGAGAGAAAAATAAATAAATAAATAAATAAAAAGCAGGAGTTGCAATTCTCACCTCTGATAAAATAGACTTTAAAGCAACAAAGATCGAAAGAGGCAAAGAAGCACATTACATAATGGTAAAAGGATCAATGCAACAAGAGCTAAGGATCCTAAATATATATGCACCTAATACAGGAGCACCCAGATACATAAGACAAGTTCTTAATGACTTATAAAGAGACTTAGACTCCCACACAATAATAGTGGGAGACTCCACTGTCAATATTAGATGGATGAACAAGACAGAAAATTAACAAGGATATTCAGGACTTGAACTCAGACCCGGAACAAGTAAACTTAATAAACATTTATAGAACTCTCCACCCCAAATACACAAAACATACATTCTTATCAGTACCACATCACGTCTCCTCTAAAAGTGACTACATAATTGGAAGTAAGTCACTCCTCAGTAATTGCATAGCATTTCACAGGTTTAAATGAAATATTGGTTGGCTACTTGTTTGTTATTTTCCTCCCTTATTCCTTCCTGTCTCCATTGCTAAGCACAATTATTAGCATAAAAGAGGTTTTCAATACCCATTTTTAGACTGCATTCTAGCCTGGGCAATAAACACTCCCGTTCGCTCTCCCTCTTTCTCTTCATCTTTCTTTCTTTCATTCTTTTTTTAATTGTTTCTTTCTTTCTTTCTTTCTTTTTTTTTTCTCAAAAAAAGAAAGTTGTTTCCTGTATTAAAAACCTTTCTTCTTTCAACTTCCTGTTATAGATCCTTATCTTTCCTTTGATGCTACCTGCAATAATTTTATGCCCTTCACCATTACCAATACTGCATGTTTGATTATTACATTGTAAGATATAATTATGCACATTATTTTATTTGAGCTGCAAAGCAATCCATTCAATTAGATAGCTTATATGTTTTTCTCTGTCCTACAGAAAACTACACTAAAACATGGAGAAAATAAGTAATTGGTCAGTGATCACACTCATAAATGATAAACGGTGAATCCAGGGTCCATGCCCAGGTCTTCTGATTTAAAATTCTATTTCTTGCCATGATACTATGTTGCCTCAAAGTATTCTTTCTAATTTTTAGTGATGTCTCATAAATTATTTACTTCTTCAGACTATATATCCTCAGCTTCTTTCATTTCTTGATTTTGCCAGCCCCTTCTTAAGTGACCTGATTTTCAGTAAGAGCAGTGAGATGAGTGCTAGCTGGTGTGTGTGTGTGCATGTGTGTGTGCAGGTGCAGATCTTGCAAAAAGTTCATAGACTTCTGGCTGGTATTTATAAAATATTTTGTAGTTATACCCAGACTTTGAATGCCTCCATACACACAGTTATTTTTTTTTATCTGAGTCTGTCATCTTAAGTAAAGTTTTATGTAAGCATTTTGAAAAACAAGTGTGTATATCATGTGCCATTTCAGAGGCACAGAGTTTTCAAGTGAGGAATTATAGGCCTTTCTCTTATTTTCTATATTACCTTTTTATGAAATCAGAAAATTTAATTTTTTTCTAGACAGCTGTTTAAGAATCTTAAGTTTTTCTGTCTGCACTCTGTATTTGATAAGAGGGAAGAACCTCACATCTTACCAACTTCATTCATTCTGGCTAGTACAGAAAATAAATGATGTTTTCAGGTTGTAGCAGTGAATTCAATAAAACAAAAGGATTTCCAATATTCACTTAAAAAACTGCTTTGCCCAGTAGATACAGGATTATACCAGGCTCTAAATAACAAAGGAAGAGTTTACCCCAGTTTCAACAATTATATAATTCTATCCTCAAAACCCAAAGCAAACTAACCACTTCCTAAATTATGAATAGCAGTAGCACAAGCTGAAACCACAGTTGATCACTGCATATAAAACTACAGTTTTCCTAGTACTTGTATATAATTATTTCCATAACATTCCCCATAAAAATAATTAGAAGCCAGAAAGTATTTCTGCATCAGTGAATAAGGAAGACATCTAGGAAGATAAATTCTTTTAAAGTAACCATTTCTGAAAAATGGTTTTAAAAACGGTATTATATTTGTTACATCAGCACTCATACTAAGGAACTTAAATAGTCCTCTTTAACACTGATTTCTCGGACATCTGCTTACACTGAATGTTTCAAGTCCCCTGAAGCTTATTCTTTGAACCAATCTTACTCTTTCTTTGAGGCTGATTGGTTAGAATATGATTAACATTAGGATTTGAATTTCACCAGTTTTCCACATTGAATAAGAAGCGGCATTGAATTCATTGTGAAAATGACCAGTTGCTCCATTCAAGTAAGGTTTGTTCGCCCTGCTGAGTTTCTGATACTGAAATTTAACTTTTTACTTATTATAAACTTTTATCAACTTGTCTTCAAAAATCTCTAAAATACAGACTCACAAATTTAATCTCTCCTAGCAAAGTTCTTAAAGGGCCTCAGTAACTTGGTAGCTTTTCAAGGTTCTGGAGATTCTCTGTGGACACCCAGGCATCTTTCCTTCAGCTCTCCTGTGTATTTGTCTTTCCTTGCTTTGAATGTGTTCTCTGTGTGGTTTTTTTCCCCTCCTATCACTGCAGCATTTGCCTCGTTTGACTCCTTATCGGTGAGACTCCGTGTCCAAGATTATTAGCAAACACACTCTATTTAAGAATGCTCTGGAAATACTCAACCACAGAATTATGCTTCCACACCACGAATGTGGTCTGTGAATGAAATCCTGTTGTTATTCTCTAGACTTGATTTAGAGTCAACTGCTTTGTAGTGCTGCTGGGTAAACATTTGGCATCTTCTGTGTGTATCTTCTCTGCTCCTCTCCGGGACTGTTCACCTTACATTTTCCCTCTCTTCAAGCCTCTGGCATTATTTCCCCCATCCTCACTCTTAAATAATAATATTTTTTCTCTGTTACAAAAGGATTACAAGCCATCAGAAAAGGACTTCTGCACACTTTCCTCGTGCTGTTTACCTGCATGTCTCACTGTCCCTGAGCAACTGACTTTCCTGCCTGTGACCTGGCCGAACACGTCTGCCTTCCTTACTCCATCTTGTTCATCTCTGAACCACTCAGGTGTGCCTCCTGCACTCTTCTCTCTCCCCTCCTCCTCCTCCTCCTCCTCCTTTTTTCCCTTGGCCATTCTATTGGTTCATTCAGCACGCCAATAAGGCTATAACTTCTCCCATCTTTAAATAAATATGTGCTTCTCCTGATCCCACCTTGTCATCCAGCTACCACCCACTGCTCCCTTCTCAGCAACTGCTCAGGGCAGTTATTTTGCATTCACTGCCCTCTTTTTAATCTCTCCTAAAATGCTCATCATGTTTTTTGCTTCATCCTTTGTCAGAATCACACTTGGTACTCCACAGCAACATATTGCTAAATTCAGTGGAAAATCCTCAGTCCTCCTCTTATAAGACCTATCGTCATTGATTGAGACAACTGATTCTTCACTTCTTTTCACTGAACACTTTGACACTTGGTATCTGGATCAGCACCCTCTCCCTGTTTTCCTCCTATCTGTCTGTCCTCTTCCCTGGTTCCTCCTTCTCTCTCTGAACTGGGATTCTGGCAGTGTTTCTAGGTTCAGTCCCTTTTTTAGTAGACATCACTTTACAACCACAGCACCTCTTCCTAATAACTCATTTGACAGTCTCCTCCAATCTCATGGCTTTTAGTAATACCCATAAGCCTTTGGATCTCAAATTTAGGCATCTAGCCCGTCTAACCTAGAATATTCTCTTGAATATCCACACACCTCTCAATCTTTCCGTTTGGATTATCGAAACTACTTCTGAGTGGCCTCCCTGTTGCCACCATTGCCTTCCTGCATTCTGTTTTCTGCACAGCAGTGAGTATGATCCTTTTAAACATAAGGCAAATGATGTCATTCCTTTCCTTGAAACTCTCCAATAGCTCCCAACTATGGTTGCAAAGGGAAAAATTAAAAATACAGGATGCCTAGTTTTATATGTACATTTCAACTAAACAATGAATGATTTTGTAATTTGGGAGCCATACTTATACTAAAAGATTATTCATTGTTTATCTGAAATTTAAATGTAACTGGGCATCCTTTGTTTTATCTGACAGCTCTTCTCCCCAGTCACCCAAAGTTCTTAATCCTCACCACGACCAACAGTGTCCCCTTGTAGTCCTATGGCCAACCTTTGGTCTAGCCACCATGTCCCCTCCTTGCCATTCCTTGAGTTGAATTTACCTAACATACTTCAAAACAGATTATTTGCCCTGCTATTCCATATACATGGGATGATCTTCCTCACACGGCCCCACCACTTAAAGCCTTTAAAAAATAAAAAAAAATAAAGCCTCAACTCCTTAGGGTTTTGATTGCACATCAGCTTCTCACAGAGGCCATGACAAGAAGCTGTCATTCTTGTCTCCTTCCTGCTTTCCTTTTCTCTGTAATACATTTTACCATCTAACATTCTATATGCATTATTTATTTTGTGTATGGTCTATTTCTTTCCAATAGAATATGTATTTTATAAATGCAGCGATGTTAATTTCTTTCGTTCACTGCTTGATCCTTAGCACCTAGAAGAGTGTCTGGCTCATATTAGATCAGTATGTATTTATTGCAAATGAATATATATTATGTAAATGGTGACAAGATAATCAAGAGCCTATTAGTGTGATTACGAATGGCCATATTATCTACAGGATAATGTTGATTAGTTTCACAATATCCTATCTGAATTCAGCTGAAGCCATGCAAATTTTGAGAGATCAAGGTAGATGTTAGGGAAATAAAGATGATTCCAGAGCATTGTATACTTAGGGCAAAGCGATACAAAATAGAGGGGCAGGGTAAACAATATGTCAAAGAAAAGAATATAGGACGATATTTATTAATTGACCTTGAACTTTGTGGGAAGATATTGATCAACTGACCTAGAACTTTACTAAATCTCACTGTTACTTTGCATCTCTTGAGTATTCTAGCCCTGCCCAATCTAAACATTAAATTCTACATGCAAAAAATGCACATTATGTTAATAGTCACATAAATTGATCCTACTTGATAGAATTTTACCTTTTGCAACTGCATGAATGTTACACTTTCAGGAGTTGGTCATCTCTTACTTGTACTGACAATGCTGTTCAGTCACCCCTTTACTTGATGCTGGCTGCTCCCTATCCAGACTGCTGTCCATCAAGTGGATTCTTTTAATATCAGATTGAGGACTGATGGATCTACTTTGAGAAGTTTATTAAACTTTGAGCAAGACACAGTTGCTCACGTCTGTAATCCCCGCATTTCAGGAGGCTGAGGAAAGCAGATCACCTGAAATCAGGAGTTCACGATGAGCCTTGCCAACATGGTGTACATCTTTACAAAAAATACAAAAATTAGCTGTGTGTGGTGGCACACACCTGTAATCCCAGCTACTTTGGAGGCTGAGAGAGGAGAATCCCTTGAACCTGGGAGGTGGATGTTGCATTGAGCCAAGATCCTGCCACATCGCAGCACTCCACGTTCCAGCCTGAACAACAGAGTGAGACTCCGTCTCAAAAAAATTTCAAAACAATAACATCTCAGCCTGGTTGTCCTTAGTCTCTGCCTATGCAGGATATGAATCATCCTGTTTGCTTTGTAGTTTAGATCACAATGACAGTCATATCCCTGAGCTGTTAGGAATCGTTTCTACAGTGTTCTCATGTACACTAAAAATTATTCAGAGTAAAATAGGCCACTGTACATACATAAAGTATAATCATTTATTTAACAATCTTCCAATGGTAAAAATTTAAGTTTTTTATTTTGTTTTTAATTTTCTCTATTAACAATGCTACAATGACTATCCTTGGATTATACTTCTGATTATTTCCTTAAGATAAAAATTCTGAATATAGGTTGTGAAAAGAGGACATTTTTAATGCTTGTGGAAAATACTGTTGAATTGTCTTTCAGAGATACTCTGACATTTTACTCTTCTTTACAGCTTATGAAAGAATAGTTTGCCCTGTCTTTATCTACAGTTGACATTAATGCTCCTCTGTCTTCAATTTTTTTTCTTATTGCAGATACACACATATTACTGTACTGATTAGATTAAGTTTTATTCTAATCTTTCTTCTCATAAATCCATCATTCTCCCTTATTTTTTTCTTCTTGCCAAACTTAATGAAAACGTTTTACTTGCTTTCTCCATTTCACTGCTTCTTAAAGGGCCTCTTTCTTCCTTTCTTCAGTGAAACTTCTCTATTCCTAAAGTCACAAAAAACACCTGTCGAATAACTACAGTGGCCTGTTGTTACTCCTCTTTCTTCTTGATCTTTCCATCACTTTGGTGTTATTGTCCCTCTCTACTCCTCAAAACCCTCTTCTCCTTGGAAGGCAAAATCACTAACACTTCCAGGATCTCTGTCCAACCCTTAGATTGATTTACTTTCAGACACCAGTGCTGGTTGATCCTGTGCCTTGGCCTATGCTCTAAGTATGGGGAAATCCCATTTTCCTGTCTTCCATCCTCTTCTCTTTTCATTGGTGTTCTTACCCCATGGCTCCAATATTTGACATTTGTATATGTTAATGACTGTCATTCTCTATCCCAAGCAAGTCCTCTGTATTTAATGCCACAGAAATGTTTGCCATTGTCCATTGGATATATGCATGCCAATACACCTCTACTTATTATAAATTGACCCGACCTGAACTGTTTCCTTCCTTCTTACCAATTTTGCCTATGTTAGTTACGGCACTGTTAACGCATTCTCTCAAGCTAGAATCATTTAAAATTAAGGATATCTCTTCTCTCCCATCTCATCAGCTACCAATTCAGATTGGTTCTACCATGGTCATATACTTTGCCACCCTTCTTTTCATTTGTTTTCCAAAAATGGTGGTAATCAATCAGTTCATAAAGCATACTTTTTTTTTAGCATTTCACTAATAATATTCTCTCTGACCCTGAAACTATTGGAGATCAAAATATCCGAAAGACATAAAGATTTGACCCCTACCACGAAAGAATTAGAGGCAAGTAGGAGAAATGTACAATTATTTCATTTCAAAGTAGTGCTAGAGAGATGAACAGAATGATACAGGATCACAAAGGTAGACCGACTTAGAGGTAGTCGTATATATATAGAGAGAGGGTTCACTAGTGAAAGCCTGCTGAAGAAGCCGAGTCTTTTATTGGTGAGTAGTGATTAGCCATATGATGGGCAATAAAGGCAGTTATTAACAAAGGGCAACATCAGGAGCAAAGGTTCAAATACCAAAGCCTTGTTCATGAGTCTCACCAGAGTCTTCATACCCCTTTCTCCCCACCCAAGGTATCTCCTCACCTAAAATAGAAGTAGAAAGGGAGAAAAATTAAAATTGTATGTATCCCGCCTTCCTTAAAATCTCTTTTGGCTCTTGCACTGCTTTCTGATTAAGTCCAATTCCATAGCATGGCATGTACAAAGTCTTCCCAATCAGACCCCGATTGATTCCTGCAGCCTCACCTGCCACCATCTGCTCTTCCCCTAATAGCAATGCTTTGTCACAGTCTTCAACATTTTTTTCACTAACATCATTTTTTCCCAACTCAGTTTCCTTGTAAATGTCTAAAGTGCTTCTCCCTTCTAATTTATATAATAATTACTTTTGAATTCTCTAAGCTCTAGATTAACTTTCATCTCTTCTTTGTATCCCCTACTTAATTCTCCAAGGACATTTAATCACTCTCACAGCACTCGGGTTTTCCCTTCTGTTGCAGTCATGACCTAAAGAACACAGGTTTGTGCTTCGGCCAGGCACGGTGGCTCACGCCTGTAATCCCAGCACTTTGGGAGGCTGAGGCAGGTTGATCGCGAGGTCAAGGGATCGAGACCATCCTGGTCAACACACTGAAACCCTGTCTCTATTAAAAATACAAAAAATTAACTGGGCATGTTGGTGCGTGCCTGTAGTCCCACCAGCTACTCAGGAGGCTGAGGCAGGAGAATTGCCTGAACCCAGGAGGCAGAGGTTGCGGTGAGCCGAGATCACGCCATTGCACTCCAGCCTGGGTAACAAGAGCGAAACTCCATCTCAAAAAAAAAAAAAAAAGAACACAGGTTTGTGCTTCAAGAGATACATACTTCACAATATACATATTTTGTATATACGTGATATACATATATATCAGCTGGATAATGAATGATATGAATAATGATAATAATCATATATTATTCATCTTCTTTGTTTGGTGTAAGCACATGAGAGGAGTATAAGAGAGTCTACTGAATGATTTCACTTTGTATTCAACACTGTTTTCAGAGCCATATCTTGCTTATATCAACAGAAGAAGCCTTCTCAAGTGTGTTTGAGGTGACCGTACCAACTTCTCACAAAAATATTCTGTGTTCTCTGTTGCCTCGAGTGATCCTTTTGACCTGCGCAGAATTCTGGCTGTGAGACACAGTCTCAATTTATTGTGACCAACAGGGAAAAACATGACCAAAGAACATCCAACTGTTGGTGCTTTTATGTTTTGGAAGTGTTCAGATCTGTGGATGAGTACTCAAGATTGTATGGCAGAATAGGGGTGTCACAGGGTGATTTAAAATGTGAAAAGAAATGACCAAGCACTTTGTAAATACTTATCACTCATATTATTCTCCATTGCAGAAACAGGAATGGCATGTTGACTACTTTATACATTTGTTTTAATATAATACTGTACATTGTAATTAAGATAACAGTGACACAGTGGGCCTCACCATTGAAATCCTAAATTTTGCATGGGATTTTTTTGTTAGTTTCAATTTAATATAAAGGTTTTGTAAGCAAAGAATATGCATTCAGAAAACCGACAGGAATAGTGAGCTAAGGATATTACTGTACTTATTTTTTAAGTTTTTAGCACAGAGGTATTCATGGCCATAAAGATTTATTTGTTGATGTGTAATGCCCATTTCTCCCTCCAGAACAGCTACTGAATATAAATCTGTCTTAGAAGAGACAAAAATTTGTTCCAGGATTTTCCTTGTAGAGCTAGGCAAGCTCTCATTTGCCACATCAGTCTAGAAAGAATGTTGGACGGAGATGTCATTGAATGCTGACTAAAGAGGTCGTTCCACTCCATACAGCACAGACCAGCATGAATCATGAGCTGTGTCTTTTAAAATAATTATCTTTGCTCAAGTTGGTAAACTTAGATAACTAAATATATAGGAAATATGTGTATGATAATCTCTAAATATGTGTAGTTCTGAATTGTTTATTAATTTTTTTTGAGGCGGAGTTTCACTCGTGTTACCCAGGCTGGAGTGCAATGATGCGATCTCAGCTTATTGCAACCTCCACCTCCTGGGTTCAGGCAATTCTCCTGCCTCAGCCCCCTGAGTAGCTGGGACTACAGGCACGCACCACCATACCAGCTAATTTGTTTTCTATTTTTGGTAGAGGTGGGGTTTCACCATGTTGACCAGGATGGTCTCGATCTCTTGACCTCGTGATCCACCTGCCTCGGCCTCCCAAAGTGTTGGGATTACAGGCTTGAGCCTACATTTTTTAAATATGCTATTTTGCTTAATCCTTATACGAGTTTTTCTAGGTCAGTGGAATCATCCCTCCTGTGAATATCTGTTCCTACATACACACACATAAATGAGGTGTTCACCATGTAATTTTGACGAATGCCCCATCTTCTATGGCTGTTAGGTTGGCTTTAAAGAAGACAGTATTGTTTGCATTGTCAGCAGTAGTGGGGTTAGTGAGTGCCTTCTGACCAGATTAAATATACCTGGGAGGGATGAATGGCAGGTTTCAAGAGGCATACTGCATTAATTGTACAAAGCCCTTCGTTTGAGTTCCACTGTGAATAATCTATGGAATGTTTAAAATAAAGGCCATTTTCTAGTTTAAAATGTAAAAGCAGATATGTTTTTCTAGAAAAGTAACTGGTATTTTTACTAATACCCTATAGAACATTAGTTGTAAAATGTGTAAATTTCTGTTATTTAATTCAGACAACAATGGCAAAGGCAAAAACAGAGAGACCAGTTAGAAGACTGTTTCACATGTTGGCCTGAATTGTTAAGTGGCATCAGTGCAAGTGGGGAAAATAGTCAGAGTCTAGACACAGTCTGAAGATCGAGCAAAGATAACTTGATGTGGGGTATGGAGTGTAGCACAGAAAAAGAGAGGAGCAAAGTATGACTGCGAATTACGGAGCTGGCATTTACTGAGATGGTAATAATGTGTCAGTTAGAAATAGGAATTTCTGGTAGTCAATGTATAAATGATATGCAATGCTTTGAAACTACAGAAGATCACCAAGGGGAAGAATCTAGACAGAAATTAGAGAAGGTCCAAGCAGAGACCCTTGGGACACTACAGCATGTAAAAGGAAGATGATGAGGAGGAACCAGCACTCAGAGTCAAGGAGAAGCATCTTGTCAGGTAGAAAGAAAGTCTGCAGAACACAGTGTGTGAAAAGCCTCTTGCTGCTGATTGGTCAATTAGTAAAACTGAAAAAACAGACCATTGAATTCAGCCATGTGGGGGTCATTGCTGGCCTTTGCATACATTCTAACGACTTCCACTGAATTATCTCATTTTTCCCCTCAAAGCAATTCACTGGGGGATTTTTCTGTTGCCCTGTCAGTTTCAGCTACTTACACTCTTTTATACTGTCAAGCCATTTTAAAGTAAATAACTCAGTACCTTTGTTTCTTATTCAAAATAAGGTCTACCACTCAAGGCTCATATTAAACTAGAATGAAGTTGAGTGTATTATCCAACTGTTTAACTTATTGAACATATAATTGGCAGTGTCTACCAATAGAGCCACTGATCCTGAGCTAGATTTCCACAAAACATTCCACGACTTCCCTTAATGGTGATTGAGTGATACATTGAATAAATATTGTACTGTAGGATGCATTTCTGTAAGAAAGTGTCTTCAGACATTCTGGGTTTGAGGTACATATTGTTTCATTTTGCAGTGAAGGTGTGTTTTTCTTCCAACAGTTCTTAGTTTATGTTTTCTTTCATTGGAAGTTCATCACTGTTAGGCATTTCTTGAGTATCATAACAAAGCAAATCTACAAGCATTCAATGTAAGATTAGGAAAAAAAGTCATGTGATACTTTGTTGTCAAACACTTGCCACTGATAGATGTTGTTTTAGCTTTTAAGGCCTGCCACACTGTTTATTCAGAGAAATAATTTTTCAAATTTTAGTAAAAAAAAAAGAAAGAAAAACCTTAATTTTGGCTTCCCACAGATTCCATTGTGGAAAACATTCCTAGGACTGTGTGATTTAGTCATCCCATGAAATTCTAGTTTTCAGCATTGATTATTATAACCCTAGGAAGTGGAAAACTGTGTGTTGACTCTGACTCACCAGCCAACAATGAGCCTGCTCTGTAGTAGAGTTGACTTCTATGGAGACCTTCAAATCTAAGGTGCTAGCACTAGGATGAAATTTTTTCTTTAGCTTATAGACCACTAATGCTTTAAGTGAGAAGTAGCAGTGCTTGAGAATAACAGCATTTTAGTTTATAAATCTGGTTAGATGGTGGTGGTTCTCAAGTTTCATGATGACAGGAAAATAGAGTCCATAGCAGTTGTTTCATCCATCAAGTTGGTAAGAAGCTCTACTTGGTACATAAAAATTACTTTTATTTAATACAACACTTTTGGCAAAATTACCCATCTCTTTTTTCGTATATCCATTCTGCTCAGGAAGACTTCTCTCCAGGGTTTTTCTGAAACCATGAAACTCACAGCCCTTGAAGGCCAGTTGCAAGTTTGAGCCTTAAAAAGTATCACTTTTAAACACTGGCTCAGACTCTTGTTATACCAGACTGTTGCTGTGATGGGTTATACAGATATGTCAAGGTTTATTCAATTGTCATGCTCTTTTAATAAGAACCCCTAAATTTTAAGCCTTGATATGAATACAATCGGCCACCTTCCCTAGGATTTCCCACTTAAATATATAATCTGCATTACTTACATGATATTAAAACATCTGTTCTTGAGTAGGAATGCAAGCATTTGCTTTTCTTTGCCGGCTTAAAAATAATTTAAAAACATACCCAGATAATTTTTGGATGAATTCAGATAAAAACATAGGGAAAGGCAAAGAAGCATGTTTAAATGAATTGTTTCAGGACATTCTTGTGTCTTTACAGAACCTTCTGTGAGTTGTTCCTGGCAGGCATTTGTGTCTGCATGCCTTGCTGGCTGCTTAGGCTCTTTAAAAGTAAGACCTCTGTACAATACATCAGTTTGACATTATATAAATGAGATTGGAGACACCTTTAAGAAGTGATGTGTACACAAGGCTGAGCATTTATTGTCTTCGCCTCAAACACCTGATCATTTTATAATATTGTGTTGTTTTTAACTCCAACAATAAAACCTAATCTGCATTCCTAACCCTCTGTTAGGTATGAATGAATTGAAAGCTTTCTTATCAGCTTGAAGTGTACTATACGCAGTTGACTAAGAAAGTGGCAACATAAATCTCTGTAGGCCCTAACAGTTTTACAACAGTTGCTATGCTACTCAAGGTAAACATTTATATGTGTGCATTTTTCCAAGGAAGATTCATTGTAAATGTGTTTTTAAAATTGTACTGGCCACTAAAATCCTAATAAAATGACAGGCCGTGGTTTTTTAGAGGTAAGTAACGACTTATTGTGAAATTATAAGTAGTTCAGATCGTACTATTCCAAACAGGAAGTCAGCTTTTCTTCTTTCTAAAAAAGGGGAAAGATGTTCACAAGTGCACGATGCTTTTAAGGTAGCCACCATAAAATATGGAACACTGAAACACTGATTTTTGAGAATAACGCTGGAGAAGCCAATAAGAAGATTTAACTTTTGCAGCCAAACATGCTCTCTTGAGCTCGTTCCTATGGCCATTATTATGTCTAAACTCCTGGGCTGCCAGTTACTTTTCATTAATAAAAATAGAAATATATTTGTTTTTCAGTAATTCTTACATATTAAGTTCACTTTTTATCGTCCACATTCACCAGGATTGGTGTGATACTTTTTTGGTTACTTGTGTGGTTCATAATAGCAGATACTCATTTTAGCTTTGTTTTGGCAAGAAAAAAGTCTCTTCTATGAGGCAGCATACTTGGCTTCTGTAGAATAAGCTTCACAAGGGCAAGAATTTTCTCCTGTGTTGTTTAGAGTGCTCACCTCACAGAGTTTTACGTGTTTTATTTGTTTATTTTATTTTTATTTTTGTTTTGAGGCAGAGTCTTGCTTTATCGCCTAGGCTGGAGTGCAGTGGCCTGATCTCTGCTCATTGCAACCTCTGCCTCCTGGGTTCAAGCAATTCTCATGCCTCAGCCTCTCAAGTAGCTGGGATTACAAGTACGGCCAACATGCCCAGCTAATTTTTTTTTTTTTTGTATTTTTAGTAGAGATGGGGTTTCACTATGTTGGCCAGGCTGATCATGAACGTTTGAATCTCAAGAATCTACCTGCCTTGGCCTTGTGGAAGTGCTGGGATTACAAGTGTGAGCCATCACACCTGTGTGAACCTTTACCGGTTTTTAAATAAATGCTTGTTGATTGATTTAATGGACATGGCTTTGTTTGCTCTTATAATAGATAAGGGGAGAAGGAAGTTGATGGCATATATTAGCATTATAGGGCCCCCTTAACAGAATACCACAGACTTAAACAATGGTGCCTTAAACAATGGAAACTTGTTTTCTCAAAATTTTGGTTGGTAGAAATTGAGATTAAGGTGTCAGCAAGTTTGGTTTCTTCTGAGACCTCTCTCCTTGACTTGTCGATGTTCATTTCCTTCTTGTGTCTTCAGTCGGTCTTCCCTCTCTACAATGTCAGTGTTAAAATTTTCTCTTATTGTAAGAACACCAGTCATATTGAGTTATGTTCGACCCTAATTACCTTGTTTTATTGATCTCTTTAAAGACTCTGTCTCCAAATGCATTCTCAGGTACTGGGAGTAGGACGTCAGTGGAATAGATATTTTGGGTGGACTCTGATTCAGCTCATAACACAGCATGTGTCTATATTCCTTTGAACATTTTCGATATCAATTTTCTAAGCATGGATCTGTTTCTTTCAGATTTTTAGGACCATACTGCTGCTATTTTCAAGCCAGACATGCTTTCTAGGATATCTGATTTCCTAAAGAGCTAGGTAAACTTCATGTACTCTCAAAACAATATATATATGTAAATGTAGAAATATACCACAGTTGTACCACAGGACAGTGTTTCCCAAAACTCACTGATAAGCTAAAACAACCTGGAGCTTTCAAAGAAAAAAAAAGACACAGAGCTCAGTCCTGTCATCGACTTACTGAGTGGTTTATTATATTTTTGAAGCTCTCAGGATAATTTTGGCGAAGCTGTATTGGACCCTCTTGTATCTGATAATTACATGGAGTTTTTAAATGTAAAAGCTGGCAAGAAACTTGAAGGTGGTTGAATTGAGCTACATACATTGTAGTGGAGGAAACTGAGGCACAGATAGATTATGCAGTTTCCTCAGAGTCTCTTCCCTACATGTGAGTATCTCTGGGATTTAGGGTCCAGAGGTACTCACATGTAGGGTATCTCTGCTTAACTCCTGCTCATAGTTCTCTCATTATCATGCTGTCATTCGGAGTAACTTTCATCAGAGAAGTTTAAAGACCTCATTTTGTATAGGATCCTTAGCTCATGGAGCTGACATTGCAGAAATGTACTCTTTGCCAGGACGCCATCACATTGACTTCAGATGCTTTTTCTGCTCTTTGACAATCTGTCCTTACAAAGTAATAGACCTAAAGGGGTCTAGGCTAGGGCCGCACCATCCACCAGGGCTGTCGTTACTGACCTGCAGGTGATAGCACAGAAGCTGTTCTCTGGTTTTGGTTTCGTCGTCTGCATTGCTGAATACCAAGATGCTCTGTTCCCATTTGTGTCCATTGCCATCCACTAAATTGTCTTACCATAGCCTATAGCTTAAAAGTACACCGGCACATTTTTATGAAGAATAAAAGAAATACAAATCAGAGAATGTAAAAATACAATTCAAGTCAAGGCATATTTTGCATATTCTGACCAGTTTAGCAGCCCAATCATAAGTGTTTTTAAATATCAAAGGTAAGATGTTAGCATTGTCTAGATACTAATTATGGGAGAAAATGCTATTGTCTATAATGAACAGTGGTATTTTGTTAGGGAGAAAAAGAAAATTTAAAAATTCAAAGACTTTTTTTTCCTGTAACTTCTTTTTTTCATTGGCTCCCCCTTTCTCTCTGAGGGTGCCTTTAAACAACTTAGAAAAGCAGAACTTTGAAATTGAACAACTTGGCTGTTCCTTGAAAAGTGGGTGGGGTGACAGTCATGAGAAGGCCCTTAAATAGAAGCACCACTTCTTCTGTTCTGTCCAGGGATTGATTCTTTGAATCTCAGGAACTTATGTTCATTCTTCTTTCCTGTTTTTTGGGTGGGGACCACTGGGTGTGGGGTGTGGTGGGGAGACAGTTGTCTTTCTAAATTTATCATTTTTTTTTTTTCGAAAGAATGCCTCACTCTTTCACCCATGCTGGAGTGCAGTGGCACGATCTCGGCTCACTGCAACCTCCGCCTCCTGGGTTCAAGCAATTCTCGTGTCTCAGCCTCCTGAGTAGCTGGGATTACAGGCACCTGCCACCGCGCCTGACTAATTTTTGTATTTTTACTAGAGATGTGTTTTCACCATCTGTTGGCCAGGCTGGTCTCAAACTTCTGACCTCAGGTGATCCACCCACCTTGGCCTCCCAAAGTGCTGGGATTATACAGGTGTGAGCAACGTCACCTGGCCTCAAATTTTTCTCTTTTTCTTTTTTTTTTTTTGAGACGGAGTTTCACTCTTGTTACCCAGGCTGGAGTGCAATGGTGCAATCTTGGCTCACCGCAACCTCCGCCTCCTGGGTTCAAGCAATTCTCCTGCCTCAGCCTCCTGAGTAGCTGGGATTACAGGCACACACCACCATACCCAGCTAACTTTTTGTAGTTGTAGTAGAGACAAGGTTTCACCTTGTTGACCAGGATGGTCTCCATCTCTTGACCTCGTGATCCACCTGCCTCGGCCTCCCAGAGTGCTGGGATTACAGCTCAAATTTAGTTTAAATATTTAGAAGCTTAGAGATTTCTAACACCAACTGATGTATACATACAGTAACAGAAGATGCTTTTCTCTCTACCATTAGCATTTGAGGGGATTGCTATGAAGATTGGAGATACTTCACTGGACTGAAGATGTGCATCTTTTGTTTGCCCAATATTACAAACTTATTTTGTTTTGCCTTCTTTTGTATTAATATTTTGAATTTTATCTCAGCAATATTGATTTCAGTTAGAACTTTGTATTGCTTCAAAAGGAATGCTCTATTCAGAGAGTCTCCAACAGACTAGAAGCAAAATAAGTCAACTCATTTTTGGATTATAGTCTAATTGAAAATAGCCTACATAACAATTATATTTCATGCTTAAAATATACATCTGTGCCCTGAAAATTTAACAAATAATGTATAATTTTTGTATTCACTTGCTAGCAACGACTTATTTTCTCTCTACAGATTTTGAAACTTTCCATTTGTAATAATACTATTCTTTAATGATTACTGACCCCTTAATTTTTACTTTATAAAATATTAATATACATATATAGGCTTATATTTTTAAAATATATAAAACTTTGCCTTAACTATTTTACACTATAAATTTAATCAATAGTAACTAAATTGGCTAAATTAAAATTAAAATCACTTTTTAGATCAATGTTTATATCTATAATAGAGTTTTCAGTCATAGTTCTATCAAAGCAATATTGTGTCATTGGACAGTTATAGAAAACACTGGGTCACAAAAAATAGTTTAAAATTAATTTAAAACTAATTAAAAAGTAGTTTCTATTCTCAGAGTTTAGCAGTCTAATGTGTAGAGCAAAAACATCATAAAATAATTCGTGTTTAATAGTAACCATTGTACTATATACATGTAGTTACGCATATTCATGTATCTTAGCATATCCTGTAACATTCTGTCATAAACCTCAAATATATAAAATACAATGTATTTAAAAAAACAAAAAGATGAAAGGAGTAACAGCTGAGTGGAGACTTGGAAAGTACACATGAGTAATCCAGGCAAGGAAAGAGGCCAGACATTGTCATTCGACTGTACTCTTCTCATAATGCACACACAGACCCTGGAACAGTGTAGTTACTCAATAAACTTTTGTTTAAAAAAAAAAAAAAGGGTGAAATCACTGTTGGCCCAAGGCTACCACATTCGTTTCTGCCAATTATACTCTGTAAGAATATCCCACTTTGGGCAGCGGGGCACCCACAAATCCATGAGCCCTAGGAAGAGTTGTGCCTTTCCAAAGAAAGGTGCTCCTTTTCCTAGTTTACTGGGCAGCTTCTGCTCTTCAAGCCAAGTGCTCACAGAGCAGTCCGCAGAGGGAGTCTCTTTCCAATTGACCCAAAGGAGATATATGGGACACTGATGATTCCATTGTGTGAGGTTTCATGGATGAATTGGGTTCTTGAAAAGGTCATTGTAATGGTGAGGATTTATGATGTGGATCAACATGGGGGGACTTTTGCATGTGGGATGGGGGCAGATTTAGCATAAGTTAAGGTACAGAGTCTGAGATGAATATTATATGTGCAGTAGTCAGTGAAGAGACTAGATTGATTGGAACAAAATGTGCATGCCTGATAAGTAGCAGATTAAATGGGAAGGTGAGCAGAGGTCACTTTGTGAGGGCTCTGAATGCTGTGTAAGGAATTTGGATTTTATCCTCCAGATGAGAAATCATAGGCATTTGTCCCAGTTCATCACAGGATCAGTGATATCTTATTTAGCAGATTAACCCAGGATTATGCAGCATAGAACAAAAGGAGAGAGAAATGATTAAAGGGAAGGAGACAAGGTTTGAGGCGGCTGTATATAGTACATGTTTTTAGTATCTAGCCCAGGATTGAAGTAATGAGAATGAAAAGGAAGAGCTGTTGTGTTAGTGCTTCCCTATATATGAGCATTTCGATTGCTTCCAGTCTTTCTAATTATTGAACATATGTCCATCTGCATAAGTGAATGAGTAGTCAGTGCTTATCAGTTACATCAGCTGAAGTGTAGTGCCTACTGTACACTAACTTCAGTAGGCAGAGCAGAGGAATTCCAATTTAATCCTATCCTCAGTAATCCTTTTTTAAATTCTTGCCAGTCTCATATCTGTGAAATAGTATCCCTTTTTCGTATGTGAAATATCTCTCTTTGCATTTCTCTGATAACGAATGAGGCTTAGCATATTTTCATGTTTATTGACCATTCAGACTTCTTGTCTAAAATATACTCATTTTTTGTATTGCATTTGTCTTTAGTTCTGTATATTCTGGATACTAATCTTGTGGCAGTCACATAGTTTGTCAGGGCATTCTCCCAGTGTTTCTCTGATCTCTTAATTTTGTATATTAGGCATTTTATATTAAAAATATATTGTAGGCAATTTCTTAAGCTGCTTATTTATGATTTAAGCATTTTCTATCTTGAGTAACAAGTTCTTTAATGTCAAACAATTTCTGCCTGTATTTTGTTCTAGATTAAAATTTGAATTAATTATTTCTTACTCAATTTTTAATTTATGTGACACTAATTTGCATAACTACCAGGTAATTTTTCAGATTAAGGAAAATGAAAAGCGGAAAAGGAAAATTTTGTAAACTTTATTATAGTTTTCTTTGTAAGTCTATAATTGAACCATGATGATATTTTTAATTTTTGTATATGACCAAAAGATATCCACATCCATCACGGTTTGTGATAATGAAAATTAATGCCTTTTTCATTGATTTTTACAGGAAATCTTTCAGAGTTCACCTTCGTGAAGTCTTCGCAGAGTAGTTACTTCTACTTGGGTTGAATATAATTTCCTTTCGCACATATTTCTGGCCTTAGTCTTCATAACTTCTTGCATATGTCCAGAGGGAATACATTGTCATTTTTAAAACAGTTAACATAGGATTCGTTTTACTTTCAGCAATTCACAGAGGCTGTGAGTCCTTCAGTGTTACCCCCATCAATTTTGCCACTGGACCTGCTTAATAACGCTATAACTGCCTTTACTACCTTGGAAGACCTTATTCGATATCTTGAACCAGATAGATGGCAATTGGACATAGAAGAGCTATATAGGCCAACTTGGCAAATTCTTGGCAAGGCTTTTGTTTTTGGAAGAAAATCCAGAGGTAAGCTCCCTCTTCAGATTAGAGACTCACTTAATTTTCCTAGCATCTAATGTTTCAAATTCCTTTGCCAGAGCTTCTAAAGGGTAGAGTTTAAAATTCATCAGTAATATATTCAATAAATATTCTTAACATTTAAGCATATTTATATATTGAATAATAATATATACAAAAGGAAAAACTTAGTTATAACCCAGTGAGTCTGGAAAATTGAAAGGGATACTTCTGAAAATTCCAGTTATATTTCATCTTCAAAAATATCATTTTGATGAAGGCCTTCATTGCATTTTACAAAAATCATTGCTTACTCAAACCTAATACTTGGAATATGCTGATTTCGAGATTCAAGAGAAATTATCATAGCTGTATAACCAGGTTAGGGGTAGAAAAAGGGGATGTTCTACAAAAGTGTTTGTCTACAGTGTCTCCCATGGGTCAGTATTATATCACTTTGCATTTTCTAACCTAGACACTTATAAAAAATATGAAAAATGACATTGACCCAACATATAGTAGAATTAGTAGTTTTCAAGGTAGCATCCATAGCAAGAAAGCAAGAACCTAAATGTACCCACACCATAATAATTTTTTTTAATTTGCTGTTGAAATAATAACTTTCTCCCATATGGGCATATCTTTCTCTAAGAGTGAAGTGAAAGTGCTATTAATTAAACCCCATTCTACATGGCCAAGAAATTGGAAAAAAATGTTAACTGAGTTTTCTCTAAGTTTACCTAATTTTTTTAGTAACATTAGAATTGAAAAGTATACATATCAGACACAAAGGAAAGTGTATAGAAACAACTGTTTATTTACAATGCACTCAAAAAATCCGTTTTAGTCTGTCAGAAGCATGGAAATCTACCACTTTAGAGAAAGTAATGACAGCCTAGAGAATTTATGTGAAAGGAACAATGTTCAGTTAATTTGAGCCATTCACAAGGGCAGATTGCAGCAGACTTGCTCTTCTAAATCTTGTCCGAAGGAAACCCAATTCCTGCCCTTTCCTGCTCTTAAGAGTGGCAGTGCTTTTGGATCATGAGCTTTAATCTCAGCAGGTCATGTTCAGACTTGCCCAGCCCTGGTATTTCATTATGCCAACAGACGTGGTTTCCTTTTGGCAATATTTGAAATCGGCGTTCAAGCACATGGGCAGCCGAATCCTATCCAGATGCCGAAAGCTGTTACATATTTATAAGATTTGATCTTGATGAATAACTTGATGAATACCTTACAAACAACATTTCCCTTCCCTCCCACTTAGGAACAGGAAGATGAAGATCTGCAAAACTAGCTGAAACCTCCATGAATAGAGCCCTTGTTAGCAAATTTGAAGTTGATTATCATGTTGATCTGTAAGAAGCAGGGGCAGTGAATCAGATTCTAAACTGAGATCTAGTTTTTTGACAGCCGATTTCTGGATTTGAGCCTAAAAACCTCCCTTCTAGCCAAGCCTTTGTGTCTGAAAGATTTGGCCAGAGGCTAGCTTGCATTCAAAAGCATCGGAAGCTGAACCAGGTCTTTCAAATATTCATTTAACACTTTCAAAATTGAAGCCCTTTGCAGTTTGCCAAAACTATTAACTTTTTAAGCATACAGTAAGTGTGAGAAAAGCAGTGTATATTTTTGGAACTTTACATAAACTAAAATGCAGGCGTGGGATAACATCTATGTAGACAAAACCAACTCCCCTCCTGAGAGTATCTCTACAAAGGAATAAGGAGTAAAACTTTTAAAAGCATCTAATTAGACATTGAAATAGATTTTTCACAGAATAAATATATCACAGTGTTACCACATTCATCTTAGAAAGACCACCCTCAGATTACATTACAGTAATAGACTATCTTTGGACTGAATATCTTAAAAGAATGAAGAACTAACAAAGAAAAATATAACCTTTTTTGTAGTAAAACTTAAAATATTGATGATATTTGCTTTTAGAAATAATGATTTTGCTTGGTGATGTGCTCAAAATCTGCTTTCTTTAGAAAAACAAACTAATACATCTTTTGTCTTAGGAGATAATTATGAAAAGGAAAGAAAATCTGAACACCAACTTTCACTTTATAAATATTTTGTGAAGGGAAACTTCTTTAATATTGTAATTTAAGCTATTTACAAAGTATGCTTTGAAGCATTATCTTTCTTTTTTCCTTTTTCTTTTTCTCTTGTTTTCTTTGCCTTCCCCCGCCCCCCCCAAAAGTACTATACAGTGTTTCAAGAATATATGACACAGGACTTATTTTAACGAAGCTTCTATGTATTTGAAGCCTTATAGCAGTAGGCAGCATAAATTTCAAATATGAAATGCCAAATCTAAAATCCTTAATTATATTTTTAGAAAACTGTGGACTGCATTAATGCTTTACTTTTTTCCTTTCATTTTCTTCCTCTGGTTCAGAGTTTTCATTCATCCCTTGCTACAGCTACAAAAAAAAAAAAAAAAAAATACTGTATTTTCTAAGTCAAGCTTAACTAGTACTTAAAAAGGGCTTTTGACTTTTGTGTCACACATGATAAATGAGTGGAAGCTAAGTTAAAAGTGTGTTTAAATTTTCACATTGTAACAGGTATCACAACTTAGTTCACTTGGGAAATCTGTTGAAACTTTTATTGTGGTTAAGTAAACATTTTAAAGAGAACATATACAATCTCTTTCTATTATCATGAATTATCATATTTAAAACTGTTTGACATAGGTGAATATGCTTTGCGAGCTGCGAGCTTCTTCATTCATGCTAAAGAAGTACAGTTCTTAAATAAGCATTGAACATTTTGGCAGCCAGATTTTGTGCATATTTTTAAGTCTTCTTCCTCCTTGCCCAGGCATTAACTACTAGAGAAAAGATTCAAATAAGCTCATATATACTTTTAGCAACAAAAGAGGAATGTGTACATATACTATTAGATCAGCAAAATGAAACCAGGTAAAATATGTGATACCATTTAGCATAAGGAGCTCATTACTTTTAAGGGATAAGTTGGTCTATTCAGGGCATTTGAATGAAGGATTTGATATTAAATATTTAAAAGCTTTGCTTTCACAGGATCATTTTCAGATAAAAGAAATCTTTTTTTTTTTCTTTTGCCAAATGAAACAATGATTTTCCCTTGAGTTAGAAAAATAATTTTTTAGCTCAATAAGGTGTTGAAATGGACTCATTGAATTAAAATTTCTATTGTTCTGAATTAAAATTTCTATTGTTCTTTCCTACACTTGACTCAAGTTTTAGTCTGTCATACAATTTACATACATTTCGAGTTTCCAATTTGCCTATGCATAATTTTATAATACATTTCTTAAAATACTTAAATTATCAAGGACAATGAAGACAATTGATCACATATATAACAAATCCAACAAAATAAGCATTTGATTTTTAATTACCTTGTCATTTAAAAATTAATAAAAATTAGCTCTTAATTTAAAAAATTGGATTACATCGTGAGCATTTCTACTTGAAGCCATCTTTAACCAGAAAATATTTTCTTTTTTCTATTCATGTCTGTTTTCCATATTAGTGAAAAAATATTTAACTAGGTTTATTATATTTTAGACATTTCAAATTTTAAAAAATATTTAGGAGAAAAGAAAACCCTAAAGGAATATGTTTTCTGATAGTATTCAATGTCATTAGCATTGCTTTATTTGAATATTTCTAGGGAAGAAATAGGAAGAGATATAAGGCAGAAAATAAATTATATTAGAAGTATTTGTTCTAATAGTGATTACCTACTGTTCATGTGATATGTATAAATTCATATTGAACATGACACGTTATTTTGACATAACATATAATTATCCTGAGGCAGAATCATTTTGTAGTTAAAAACAATGGTTCTTTGAGAATTTATTGCAACACTCTGATGAAAGAATATTTTGTTCGGTCCTCAAAAGTAGGTATTCTTTCATAGAATAAAGCACAAACCACATAGTTAACCAACTTGTTAAAGGAATAGAGACGGGTTATAAATTAGATATATTAAACATTTATTCCACCCATTAGCAGGGGACAGATAGTGATCTGAAGGAGTTTAGTTAGGCTAAATTTCCAAGATGGGATATTATTCAATACATTTGAAGCAGTCCCTTCCTACAACTTCTGCTCGTATAAAGTGTGCCATTTTTTTTCACTCTTAGTCTACACAGCTATCCTAAAGTGTGCATTTTCTTCACGCATTTTTTATATTTTATGATTCTTATTGCTGTAGAGATTACAGAAAGTACTAATGACAGGTTTCAATATATTCTTCACTAATTATAAGAGTTTTAAATTTTTTTAGGGATTTTGTTTTTCATCAAAGTATTCATCATTTTGCATTTTATTCTCCTCTTTGTGTCTTTTTTTTTTAACTAAGGTTAAAACGTGTGGCCCTTTTTGTCTCTATAAAATTTCCTATTTATAACTTTCAACTGTTTTGTTGGCTGTTCTTAATATTACACAATGGCATCCCTTTACTGGTCTCTAGGTCATAATGAAGCTTTGTTTAATATGAAACAGAAAGTCCGATTTGTAGTTGTGTATCTCTAAAATCAACTTAAAATAAGAGGGGGTATTGTTACGGATATTGTTCATGAAATAACATAAGATTTCTTTATGAAGAGAGCTTAATGAAATACATTCAGGCCCAAGCATCAGCATCTATTTTTCTTTGCTTTCTTTTATGCCATATAGTGGTGGATCTGAATCTTCTAACAGAGGAGGTAAGATTATACAGCTGCACACCTCGTAACTTCTCAGTGTCCATAAGGGAAGAACTAAAGAGAACCGATACCATTTACTGGCCAGGTTGTCTCCTGGTTAAACGCTGTGGTGGAAACTGTGCCTGTTGTCTCCACAATTGCAATGAATGTCAATGTGTCCCAAGCAAAGTTACTAAAAAATATCATGAGGTAGGTATATAATTTTCCTTTTGGTTTCCTTTGGGTATTTTATGTCGTAGAACAAAACAGTGAATCTGAAATGCATATATGTTTGGAAAAAAGATGTAGTACTCATGGGGAAAAAAAAGGTTTACAAATAGTTTATGTTTTTATTTTTTTAAATTAGCACCTTTAATTAAAATTCTAGATATTGGGAATTTAGAAAGCTTATTCTCTGGATATACCACATGAATGGACAGGGAAGTTTTTGCCTCTCATACCAAAAAAAAAAAAAAAAAAAGTTTTTTCTGAGGAAAAAATAGTAAAGATTTTCAATTTTTAAACTTTTCAAAATATGAAGGAAAAATATTTCAAAGACAAGCTCAGAGATACATTATCTACTTTGGAGAAGGAAGATCTTTGCTATTTATTTTTCTGCTTGTGGCAACAGAGACTCCTAAGATTACATATTCATAATTATACTAAATATCATATTATTTATGTTTCTTCAAATAACATGTTAAATGTTGTATGGTTTTTTTTAACCTTTCATCTCTTTATTCTCTGGAATGAAAAAAAGTATTATATGATGTGTTTCTAATTATTGTTTTTTAGAACCCTGGGATCCTTAGAACTTGTACATTTAACTTTTTGTTAGTGATGGAGTCTCCCAATTTTATCCCACCATCTCCCCAGCATCATCATATAGAATACTTCTATTAGGAAGCCACCCTTCTTGATGAGTCAACTTTAATTTCTACAAAATATTTACATTAGACCAAGTCAAAATCTGCCCTTCTGATGTCATGTCAATATGACTGCCTTTCCTTTCATTTTTTCCATTAAATAAAATAAGAATACAGAATAAATATCTACTTAATAAATAAAATGATTTTTCATACACATAAGGACCTCAGTGAAAGCCTTAATTGAAGTGAAAGCCTAGCTCTAGAATGGTAACTGGGTCCCTTGTCTTTGGGAATCCAGTGCTTTTTTTTCCACTTGATCAAATGCCAACACAATATTGGTGAAGGACAGGAAAATCATGTCTTAGGAAGTACGGCTTTTGAAACCATGCATGTTTAGGTTACCTAACAGATGAGGGTTTCAGTGAAGGTTCTACCTATGAAAAATCATTTTATTTATTAAGTAGATATTCATGTCATTTCTTGGAAAAATATAAAGGTCATGAAGTAATTTTTAAATGAAATCAGAAGGGCAGATTTTTATTGTTATTATTTAAAGGCTTTGTAAAATTTAAAGTTGACTCCTCAAGAAGGATGGTTTCCTGATACACGTTTGGTACCTGATGCTTCTGGAGAAGATGGGATATAACTGAGGAAAACTAAAAGATACTGTAGCGTGATAATGTATTAATAAGATTCTTACTTTTGTATCAATCACTGGATCTCTTTGTGGGAAGACATTTTAGCCAAATAAACATATTTTCATAATGATTTTTCTAAGTCTCAAATAAGAATTTTCAGAAAAGCAAGTCAAGAACTTTATATACATATAAGCTTAGATGTCATATCTTCCTTGAAATGCTGGTGGCCTACCAGTTCTAGCATCTTTGGTGCATCTATAGGGCTTTAAAGATACTCTATTAGAAAACTGTTACCATTTCAAAATTATCGTCTATTTTTCTTTGTTTCTATTGAATTGAGAAGTAAGGAAAACAAAAGTCACATTACAATGTAATGCTTGAGAACACAAACTCCAAAGCTAGACATCCCAGATTAGAACATAACATTTGTTTGTTGTGTGACTTTGAGCAAACTGCTGAGCCCTTGTGCCTAAATTCCTCATCTGTAAGGTGAGTCTCCAACCATCATACTTTACTGTGAGGATTTAGTGGGTTGATATTTACAAAACACTTAGAATTAGGCCTAGCAATTTTCATGCCCTTAATATATATTTACGACTGTCTCACTCATCTTTACTTTTTCACCATGCCTAGTCTTATTCTTTGATTATAGTAAATGATCAGGAAAGATTTTATAAATTTTGCCTTGAAGGAGGAAAGGTGTTCTGGCCAAAAGGTCTACAGGACACTCTGACAATAGTATTTGTTCCATTTTCTCTGTTCTTTGCGTAATCATTTTCATCTTCTCTATATTTTTACATATTTAATTTTTTATGAAATAATAGTCTTACAGGCTATTATTAACAAGCAGACCTAAAGAGGTATACCATTCAATTGTCTTATTCTAATACCGAGTCTCTGTTCCCAGTGCTCTGTGGTTCTCAGAAGTTTAAGGTCATTTTGTTTGAAAGTGTTGAGCAGTGGTCCATAAGCACTTGTCCTTTGCTGGTTCTCTGTGTCTGATCTAGTATCTTCCATAATCTCTGACTCAGCTTCTCCCTGGACATTACTTTTCATGGAATTATTTTAATTTCAACCTCTAAATTTTCTGAGATGAACTTCTGTCCTGTTTCTTTTCTGGTGGCATAATTTATGTCCTTTTCCTTTTTAATATTTTCTGGAACCTGCTAATCATTTTCCAAGTCTACTTTTCTCTTCCAAGTCAAAACTTTCAAAACGAATTAAAAAGAAGAACATTAATTGTGTCCTTCACCATTAGAATTTCTTATCTAAGACTAAACTTACTAGAACATTAGGAGATTCTTCTACTCTATGTAAATCTCCATGAGCATCAGCAGACAAAGACAGGGGACTTTGATTCAGCAAATGCATCTTGGCATATGTATGCTAGAGGAAGCAAGGATTGCAGCTTGGCCTTTCTGAGTGCTAGGACTGTGTATGGTAGCCTCTCTAACCTTTACCTTACATAGTAATTTTTTTCCTTGCTGAATGGAAAATGCATACAGGTAGATATAGGAATTAAAGACACTGGCTTTGCCAATATTTTAATTTATCTTACCCACCCAGCCTCATTCCAGAAACAGTTTGGAGCAAGACTGTGATAAGGAATAGTGCCAGTATCTGAAATGTAGCTAGCTTGATCCCACCCTAAATTGTTGAAAAATAGTACATCGGTACGAACATAAAATAGTACTCAGTAATCACTGAGTTAAATATCACATTAAAAAAATAAAGTTTAAGTAAGTTTTATTCTAGAATTGTGAAATAAATGAGAAAACCACTTCTACTTTAAAAGTTTACAATTTCTAATAGTTATTACAAGACTTTGAAGTTTATCTCTTCAGGAAGAAAGTTACTAAATAAATAGAATGTTTGAGCAGTAATATTCTGAGTCTATAAAATTATTATCCATCACTCTAATTTAATAATTCATCTTTGGCCTAAGTACAAATAAAGTCGGTGTCACTTATTCTCTCTAAGCCTCTGTTCACTCATGTGTAAAATAGGGGTAATGTAAATTACTTCATAGGATTCTTTTGAGTTAAAGTATGTAAAAACATTATTATTGTGCCTGGCACCCAGTAAGCATTCAAAAAATGTTAGCTAATTAACCTCTGATATTACCACATACTCCAGCGAGGTACGCATTCTCTGTTTTTCTTTTAAGTCTCTAAATAGAACAGTCATAAGACTTGACTTGTGCCTTTTTGGATTAATGCACATTTTCAGGAACAATAGCTTTTAGAAGTTGCTTTATGACATTATCTATCTCATATCCAAAAAGGAGAGATGCTAGAAAATTTCATATTATTTTGTTCTCTAGCCTTTGTTCATAATCCAAACAAAATACAATTTCTTAAACTTTGTTGTTTCTCTCATAAGAAATAAAATGTAATACATTAAATAGGTAGCAAAATCAAATACTTCAAATAATATTTTATAGAATGCACAACTATATCTTTTTGTCATAGTTTTAAGGGGAAATATGTGTACTGTAAGTGTCAATCTTGCTGTATTTTTACTAAAACCCTTGACAGTCCAAACTGCAAATGAGTTTATTTAATAGAGGCATTATTGTTATTATTGCCAAACCTCTTCTCACTGCACAGTAGGATCCAGCTGCAGGAAGTTAGCTGAGACTGGAGCTGATGTCTATGAAGTACATCTAATCCATCTCATCAAGTTTATAGAGGACTTGAAGTGTAGCCAAGAAAATTAATGAGTGGCATAATTGAGCAAACTCAGCTGTGGAGTGATCATGTTTCTTTCCACAGAATTTCTGTACTTGAGTGTATTGCATCAAGTATAAATATTTGTTAAGTGTGTGAATCAATGAATAAGTGAAAGAAAGCAACAAACAGAAAAACGAATTGTGTATTGGTAGTTCCAAAATACTGAAGGTGAAATTCTCTCTAATATAGTCAGATAAAGAAAATAACTATTGCATGGTGAGTCTTTCCATTTAAGTACTGTTCCTTATTCGGAGACAGAATGCTTCCAAATTGTTGGCATTAGAATGTCTGTCCTTACCTGAAATGCTGATGATAAGTTATGAATTATTTTTTTTTTGGTAGGGAAGTGTTTCCATAATGCCTCCTCTTGGAAAAATTAAAATTTGAGTCATTGTTGGGCCCCAAGATTCTTTTATAAAACATTACTTGTTTATAAAAGCAAGTCATAGACATTGATTTTTAAAGGTGGCTTACTATTGTTCCCTTTCAGGTCCTGCAGTTGAGACCAAAGACGGGTGTCAAGGGATTGCATAAATCTCTCACCGATGTGGCCATGGAGCACCATGAGCAGTGTGACTGTGTATGCAGAGGGAGCACAGGAGGATAACCACATGACCACCAGCAGCTCTTGCCCAGAGCTGTGCAGAGCAGTGGCTGATTCTGTTAGAGAACTTACATGTTATCTCCATCCTTAATCTCATTTGTTTGCTTCAAGGACCTTTCATCTTCAGGATTTACAGTGCATTCTGAAAGAGGAGTCATCAAACAGAATTAGGAGTTGTGCAACAGCTCTTTTGAGAGGAGGCCCAAAGGACAGGAGAAAAGTTCTTCAATCGTGGAAAGAAAATTAAATGTTGTATTAAATAGATCACCAGCTAGTTACAGAGTTACCGTGTACCTATTCCACTAGCTGCGTTCTGTATTTCAGATGTTTTGATATGGCTTAGGGTAATGTCAGTAGAGGAAAAAACTGTGCAAGTGAGCACCTGATTCTGTTGTCTTGCTTAACTCTAAAGCTCCATGTTCTGGACCTAAAATTATATAAAATCTGGATTTTTTTCTCATATTCACATAAGTAAATGAGAACATTCTATGTACTTACTACAAACCTAGTTTTTAAAAAGGAACTATGTTGCTATTAATTAAACTTGTGTCATGCTGATAGGAAAGACTGGATTTTTCATATTTCTTATTAAAATTTCTGCCATTTAGAAGAAGAGAACTAAATTCATGGTTTGGAAGAGACAAACCTGAAAACAAGAGTGGCCTTATCTTCACTTTATCTCCAAGTCAGTTTATTTGTGTTATTGTGTACATTTTTATATTCTCCTTTTGACATTATAACTGTTGGCTTTTCTAATCTTGTTAAATAATATCTATTTTTACCAAAGGTATTTAATATTCTTTTTTATGACAACTTAGATCAACTATTTTTAGCTTGATAAATTTTTTCTAAACAGAATTGTTATAGCCAGAGGAACAAAGATGATATAAAATATTGTTGCTCTGACAAAAATACATGTATTTCATTCTCGTATGGTGCTAGAGTTATTCTGCATTTTCAAAAACTGAATTGGAAATCAATAGAATTGGTAAGTTGCAAAGACTTTTTGAAAATACTTAAATTATGATATCTTCCATTCCTGTTATTGGAGATGAAAATAAAAAGCAACTTATGAAAGTAGACATTCAGATCCAACCATTACTAACCTATTCCTTTTTTGGGGAAATCTGAGCCTAGCTCAGAAGAACATTAAGCACCTTGAAAAAGACTTGGCCGCTTCCCAGCAAGGCGTGCTGTGCTATGCTGTAGGAACACATCCTATTTATTGTGATGTAACAGTTTTATGACCTTGCACTCTGTTCCATACACTTATATAAATACATGGATATTTTTATGTACAGAAGTACACCTTTAACCATTTCACTTATTGTACTCTTTGGCAATTGAAAATCAGTAAACTATTTTGCTTGTAAAATGCTTAATATCGTAACTAGGTTATGTGGTGACTATTTGAATTAAAAATGTATTGAATCATCAAATAAAAGAATGTGGCTATTTGGGGGAGAAAATTAAGTGTGTGTATGTGTGTGTGTGCACTCAAGATTTACCTCTTGGACTCTGAGAAAATGAAAGCAATAAAGTATTGTGTTATTATTTTCATTATGCAAAAGCATATGTCAATTCAAAGGACAAAAAATGGAGTATTTCTGTGAGCCTTTCTCTGCTTCTTGTTTCCAATGCCTTTGAGCAGTGGTTTTATTTTTCTCATTGTGTCTTAATACAGATTTCTGGTAATTTAAATTTCACCTGACTTGAAAGTTGTTGTATGGTTTATGAAATACTTAGTGATAGGTTATATGGTAGTATAAAACTGGAAAAAAGAAGCTTGGCAGCTTCCACTCTTGTTTTCATTGTCACTGGCCACTACTAAATAGGGTGAGCGTAAATTGATTTGGTGTATAGATTATTTTACATAGCACACATCAAGGTGTGGTTCCTCAATTCCAGACATAGATTCTTATTCAGAGCTGGTATCTTCAGCATCATTTCCTCAGCCTTTCAATTTGCCAGAGATGTCTAGTGTCCAAGGCCATCTGTCTTCATCCGACTCCTCAGGCAACCACCCTTCTCCTGTGCTTTCACACCTTGCAGGTCTACCCTGCCCCCAACTACATGAAAAACAAAGGAACAAAACGAGCCTATGTGTTCTGCCTTACTTGCTTACCTTTTCCTAGTTTTGTGCTATCCATATAGAGGCCAACTAGATATAGCTCCATGGAATATGCAAAGTAGTTGGCAATTTACAACTTTCATTAGCATAGTAAAGACCACTAAGTCTTAGTAAATGGCCTGTTTAACTATGTTTAATCCAGTGTTTCCAATCTCTTTTCCCTTTTTTAATATTTATTTTTTGTTTACTTATACAATGTTGACAGCCAGAAGATACTGTAAAGGTAGCAGTCCTCACACTGTTGCTGGTTGGTGAGTGGTTACCATGTGAGGACTAACCACTTTATAATCACTTACTCATAGATCCTGTGTATTTTACTAAAAGGAAAAAAATACATAAATAGCACGTGTGACCCAATTTCTGAGAAGTCCAGTAAGTATTGACTGTATTGACCACACTCTGCTTTGTATATGATATCTGTGTGTTTCATGCCTTTGTCCTCGAGTCATGGGCTGCCAAATGACGTTTCTTAAACAATTCTTAAATATCATAAGGCAGGTGTTCATGTCCACACTTTTCATTTCTGCAACTCATTTCTACATCCCCTCCCTCATCTAATAATTCTCATGTGCACGTGGAAAAGGTGCAAAGACCAAAGTAACGAGAAGCTACACTGGAGAAATATCTGGCATGATTTGGTTAGCCTCGGTGCCTCCCTGTCTCCAGGTGCATTGACTTAGGTTTGTGATTCGGTTTAACAAAAGGCAGAAAATGCAAGTTTTACACTCAGTGTAATATCATTATCTCTAAAAGGATAACGTGATAGTCTCCCTTCTGATATTTTAAACTGTTTCAATTATGCATTATAAAGACGGTTAAAATTATAACATTCTTTGCATTCATAACAAGGAGTAGGAAAAGTCATGGTCAGTTCAGGCTGCTGTAACAAAATACTATAGACTGGGAAGCGTTTAAACAACAGAAATTTATTTCTCATCATTGGAGGGTGGAAATCCAAGATCGGGACACCAGTATGGTCTGATTCTGGTAGGGCCATCTTCTGAATTGCAGACTCTCCTCTCTGTGATGTCTTCCCTTTGTAGAAAAAATGGTGAGAGAACTCTCTGTGCACCCTTTTGTATGGGCACAAGCTATTCCTTCACAATCCTCCACCCTCATGACCTTACTACATCCCAAAGGGTCCACCTTCTAATACCATCCCATTAGGGGTTAGGGCTTCAAATACAACTTTGAAGGGATACAAACAATCCATTGCAATGAATAATTGCTTTGCATCCTGTTTTCCATACATGCCCCACATGTAATCTATTACGAAGTCTCAGTGACTTTGACTTTTTGATATTTCTTGTATTTTTGTTTCCCTTTCCATTTCTGTACAGTGAAGCTCTTTTCCACCTTCCTTTCCACTGGCAGCACTGCCATTGTGCTTCCAGGAATATTCAATCACAAATATTGTCATATTACAATGACTTGCTCCCATTTTTTTCCCCATTTTATTTCTCATTAGACCCCCAGGTATCTCAGATAACTGTTAAAGTTAAGGAGATTAACTAATACATCATTCATTGTGTCTTAGATATTTGTTCTATAGTATGATTAATTTTTCTCAGAATTTAAAACTGTATTTAAAATATGAACATATAAAAATATCCATGATTGATGATTTATAACTTCCTTATGAATAATCCTGACTGATTAAAAAATTGCTGACTGATTTTGCATCATCAAACCTAACATACAGCTCTAGTAAACACTTAGTTTCCTGAAAATACCAATGTCTCCATATATCTCCATGCTAACACGTAACTATGTTCTCTTTTTGAGGCACTGTTCTTGCACTTACCTAGCTCAATACTTTCCTCACACTTTACTAAAATACTAATTATATCTCTTTATTCTCTGCCTCAGCATTTGCACACTACCTGTACCATATTCTGCTTCTTTCAAAACTGCTAACCTATTACAGTAAATCTTATCCAATATAAATTTATTTGCAATTTAAAGAAGAATTTTACCATTTTTGTAGAGTATATATTTTCAGATTAATAACTATATTAATAGTTATTAATATATTTTTTAATTACACATGCAATCCCAAATGGCTTTTTTACAGAAATTGACAAGCTGATCCTAATATTCATATGGAAGTACAAGACTCCCAAAACAAAATCTTGAAGAAGTGCAAAATAATACTACTCAATTTCAAAAGTTACTACAACATTACAGAAATAGTGTGGTAAAGTTAATAAAGTTAGACACAGAGATCAGTGGAATGCAATTGAGAGTCCAGAAATAAATCCTTAAATACATACTCAATTTATTTTTGACAAGAATTACAAGACAATTCAATGGTTAGATAATAGCCTTTTTGAGAAATGGTGTGAAGACAACAGAATACGCACATGCAAAGGAATAACTTTGGAACCTTTCCTCATACCAGAAAGTGAATCAAAGACCTAAGTATAAGAGAGAAAACCATAAAACTTAGAGACACAGATAGAAGAAAAATTGTGTGTCTTTGGATTAGGCAACAGTTCTCAGAACACAAAAAGCACAAGCTAAAAATAAATAAATAAATACAAAATGATAAATGAGCAAGATATCATCAGAATCAAAAGTATTTGTGCTTCAAAGAACACCGTAACAAAAATGAAAGGATAACCCACATTGTGAGAGAAAATATTTGCAAATTATAGATTAGGGTCCTGTATCAGAATATATAAAGAACTCTTACAACTCAATAATTAAAAAGCCAATTCAATAGAAAAATGAGCAAGGGCTGAATAGACATTTGTCAAAAAACATACAACGGCCAAAACACATATAAAAACATAACAGCTTTAGTCATTAAAGAAATGCAAATGAAAATCACAATTAAATACACACCCACTGACATGGCTAGACAGACAATAACAAGTGTTGGTGTGGATGCGGAGAAACTGGGACTCGTATATTGTTTGTGAGAGTATAAATGTTGCAACGACTCTGGGAAATATGCAGTTGTTCAAAATCTTAAACATAGACTAAATATGACTCTGCAATTTCGTTTCTAGGCATACACCCAAGATAACTGAAAATTCTGCACAGAAATATTCATCACATTTTTCACAATAGCCAAAAACTGGAAATCACCCAAACATGAGTCAACTGATAAATGGATGAACAAGTATGGTATATTTAAATAATGGAATATTATTAGGCAATTAAAAGGAATGAAGAACTTATACATGCTACAGCATTATGCTAGGTGAAAGAAGCCATTCATATTGTATAATTCCATTTATATGAAATATTCAACATAAACAAATCAATAGACACAAAAACTAGATTAGTGCTGCCAAAGGTTGGGGGAATGAGAAAAATGGGGGAGGACTGCTAATGAAAGGGCTCAGGTTCTCTTGGAGTAAAAAAAATATTCTGAAATTATTGCACTCCAGTCTGGGTAACAACAGCGAAACTACATCTCAAAGAAAAAAAAAAATTCTGAAATTAGATAGTGAAATATTCTGAAATTACCATAGTTGTAAAACTGTGAGTATACTAAAAACCGATGATTTATACACTTTAAAAGGGTGAATTTTTTAATACATGAATTGTATCTCTCTAAAGCTGTTTTCTTTTAAAAAATTATACTTGTATATACTGTAGTATTTAAGAAATAAAGCTTTTTCTTCCCCTTCCCCCAAATAAGGAATAAAGTAACAGAAAATGACCTAAATTCTGTCACCTCAGTGCACAACATTCCAACCTACTCTCTATTTTTTTTTTTGAGATGGAGCTTTGCTCTTGTTACTCAGGCTGGACTGCAATGGCGCAATGTCAGATCACCGCAGCCTCCACCTCCTGGGTTCAAGCAATTCTCCTGCCTCAGCCTCCAGAGTAGCTGGGACTACAGGTGTGCGCCACCATGCCCAGCTAATTTTTGTATTTTTAGTAGAGATGGGGTTTCACCATGTTGACCAGGATGGTCTCGATCTCTTGACCTCATGATCCACCCGCCTCGGCCTCCCAAAGTGCTGGGATTATAGGCGTGAGCCACTGCGCCCGGCCTCCAATCTGCTCTCTATGAGTGGAAGTATATAGGTAAGTAAATGGATGATGTGATAGAATCATTGGTATCAGTTCTATCCCATATAGTAATATTTGACAACTATACTTTTTCCATGGCCTAATGGTGATGGGAGTATATTTTCCCACTTGTTGAATTTGGTTTTTGTCATATGCCTTGCTTAAACAAAAGGGGAAAATGTGTGTGCAATGTGTGTTAAGGCTTCAAGTGTGCTTGCACAGATGGGTTTGAGTTCTTTGACTCCTGCTGTTACCAGGAGAAAACATAGGGCAGATTTGAAGTCAATACATGCTATGGTGTCAAATTCAAGTGAGTCCAGGCAATCTACAGATCCTTGAGTGAGAAATTAATGCTTCTTGTTGGAAGCTAATTATATTAATTCTCATACTGCTATGAAGAAATACCTGCGACTAAGTAATTTATAAAGAAAAGAGGATAAATTGACTCACAGTTCTGCATGACTGTGGAGGCCTCAGGAAACTTACAATCATGGCAGAAAGGGAAGCAAATACTTCCTCCTTCTCAAGAAGGCAGGAGACAAAAGTGCAGAACAAAGCAGAGGGAAGAAACCCTTATAAAACCATCAGATCCACCTGGCATGGTGGCTCACACCTGCAATTCCAGCACTCTGGGAGGCCAAGGCAGGTGGATCATGAGGTCAGGAGTTCAAGACCAGCCTGACCAACCTGGTGAAACCCCATCTCTACAAAAAGTACAAAAATTAGCTGGGCATGGTGGCACGTGCCTATAATCCCAGCTGCTCAGGAGGTTGAGGCAGGAGAATTGCTTGAACCCAGGAAGCGGAGGCTGCAGTGAACTGAGGTAACACCACACTGCACTCCAGCCTGGGTGACAGAGAGGGACTCCATCTCAAAAGAAACAAAACAACAACAAAAACAAAACCCATCAGATCTCATGAAAACTCACTTACTATCATGCGAACAGCATGGGGAACTGCCTCCATGATCTAATCATCTAATCACCTCCTGGGAGGTCCCTCACTCAACACATGCGTATTACAATTTGCATTACAATTCAAGATGAGATTTTGGGTGGTGACACAGCAAAACCATATTACTAATAAATGTTGAGAGTGTTGTTATGTAGCATTATTTGGCAATGATTGACAAATAGATATTTACTTAACAGGGACTCATATCATACATGCTATTTTTTAGTGACACTTGAAACATAAACAAAAAATTGAAGCAGGAAAAAACATGTACTTTGGAAAATGCTTTTTCTACACAAGATATAACATTGTAAAAATCACTAAAGCTGCAAAACTTACTGAAAAGATTGAAAGCATGGAATTATTTTCTAAGCATGTGCTTTATTTTAGTCAATTTGTGCTCATTTGCTATTAAGAAAGAAGAGGAAATAAAGTTTCTGAATAACTTAATTGCACATTTTAAAATACCTAAGAGTAATTGGGTTGTTTGTAACATAAAGGATAAATGCTTTAGGGAATGAACAGCCCATACTCGATTATGTGATTATTACTCCTGGTATGCCTATATAAAAACACCTCATGAACTGCATGAATATATACACCTACTATGTTCACAAAAGTTAATATCAAATTTTTTAAAAGCTGCAAAAAATAAGCCCTCTGACATCTTAGATTACCTCTTCAACAACTGTCTTCATTTTTGTTTATTAGATTGTTTATTTTATGACTTAATAAACATTGAATAACAATTTAATTTTAAAAAGTAAAAACATTTAATAAACATTTAATTTATGTTTATGTCTTAATAAACACTTTGTATAATGCAAAGCACTTGGGGAAATTTTCCTGGTTTTTACGTTTCGTTTGTATTTTTATTTTTTTGAGACAGAGTTTCGCTCTTGTTACCCAGGCTGGAGTGCAATGGTGCAATCCCAGCTCACTGCAACCTCCGCCTCAGCGGAGGAATTGGGTTCAAGCAATTCTCCTGCCTCAGCCTCCCGAGTAGCTGGGACTACAGGCGTGTACCACCACGCCCAGCTAATTTTTGTATTTTTAGTAGAGACAGGGTTTTACCATGTTGACCAAGATGGTCTTCATCTCTTGACCTCGTGATCCGCCCGCCTCGGCCTCCCAAAGTGCTGGGATTATAGGCGTGAGCCACCGTGCCTGGCCAGGTTATTTTTCTTTTTAAACTTGTGTATTACCTCTGTCTGTCTGTGTTTCTTTATCTCTATTTCTGTCTCTCTCTTCCTTCTCCCTTCCTCTTCCCCTTCCTTTCTTCTTTCTTTTTTTTAACACAAGACATTCGCATAATTCTCATGCCTTTTTATTTTTCTGATTATTTACATGGTTCATAGTTTATGTCCTGGTTACTATTTACTCTGATATGGGAAGAGTGAATCCTTGATTTCATTTTCGCTTTTATAAAACGGATTTGCCAAACTGAACTATAACTGAATGATTAGATACAGTCTACTTAATCTTCTGTTTCATTTGGGAAAATGAGTTTAAGAACAATTGGAGGAAAGTGCAACTTTTTAATGAAGAAATTCTGCTCAGCTGAGTCATGCTATCTTTTGCTGGGCTTAACTCTGATTAAGGCATGTATCCATTCCTCATGCAGTGCACTAAGGGGACAGTTGAAATAGGCTTTAGATCTTATTCATCACTCAGTGTGAAGAAATCGAGGCAATACTTTCATCTGAGGGCATCAGTTCCAACTTTTCAATTTCCGTGTTTCACCTGATTCTCCCCCAAAACCAAGTTTTCTTCCCCTCTACTCGCAATAGAGAAAAGAGAATGCTACCTCCTCAGACTACTTCTCTTCAAGGTTGGATGTATTCATGAGGATTCTTAGAATTTTATCTCAGGACTATTTCTGAAAAAAGAGGTTAGAATGAGACTTATCCTAAGCGTTACCATCAGCTACTCTTTCATTCCTAAATGATCATCTTCTGAAATGTACAGCATGAAGTGTGTCTCTTTCATTTAATTCTATTAGTAAATTAACACTTCGATGGAATTCTGTTTCTGTGATTCAGCTCTCTTTCACTAGTGATATCCTGATATTAGAAAACATTTTAAGATCATATACTGTTATAATTTACCAATAATTTTATTTTTGTTTGAATGCCTATTTTTGTTACTGAAATAAGTTATTTTTCTTTTATACTTATAAATTAAATAGTATATGGTCCTATGCAAACATATGCAGTCTGTATACCAATCGTGTTGCAGATTCAATTAAAAATGTTATTAACACTAATTCATACTAGGAAGGTTGTGGATATTTTGCCCGTCATAGAGAACATTGGGATATCATCCTGATCTCATTTGTGGCATAAGTTCTTCACAGAAGTCGGGTAGAAAATACAATAATTTCCAAAGCTAAATTTAAGATAATTATCTACAAGTGGTTTTCTTCTGTTTAGGAAAAATCAAATTACTATAAATTTTGTAACGATCTTCAATCCAATTTATAAGTAAATATTTTACTAAGTTCAACTTTTAACTCTGTTTAAAGATCTCAGTATTACCCTCTTAAATAACATCTTTAGTATAAGTCAAGTTCATGACAGCCCACTAAATACTATTCAAGTTCCTATTAATCATGGGATTGCAGGGGGAAAAAGATCCGTTTTTATATAGTTATTGAAAGAAGTAGCTGCCTGGATTTACTGAGAGACAACCAGTTCCAATGACATCCCCAGACAAAAACATATATATGAAACATAGTTTATATGAAATAACCTGGTTTCTAACATAACAAAAATGTCTATATATTTAATAATAAGCAATAGAAAATTTTTGAAGAGCAATCCTCTTGAAAATCTGAAAAATAAGACGTGTTAGTCTCATGTTTCATTTGAATAAGAAGTAAAATTAATGTATCCTAACTTTTAACTTTTTAAATATTAGTACCTATGTTAGTGGTTGTCGTCCAAATTTCCAGATTGATGATCTTAATCTCAACTGTGTTCACAGATCAACAACTACAACATGTCATACATATTGAGGAAAAAAAAATCTATTACAAGGAAAATAGAAATTGCATGAATTATTCGTTGACTAGAGCTTGATTTGCTTTTTTTTTTTGGTCCTAAAGCAGTGATCTGAAAACTTGATTTTGCCCGCAATTGAAGTACAATGGTGGTGGGGCAGGGAAGAGGAAGAGGACTGAGTGTGCTTCTTCCAGCTTAGTTCATCAATGAACTAGAGCTCAAGGGGCTATTCTACTTTTCTACTGTGATAAGCAAGAAACTGACCTTTAGCACAAACTACAAAATTAAAAGGCTTAAACTGACTAATTTTGTTTTGAGTATCTTTACGCGTGTCCTGGAAGACACAATAATTAAAGAAATTTTGATTGTCACTACATATTTTGATGGCTTATTGTGAATGATCTGTTAAATCAAAACCTTACTGTATTGCATAAACTTTATCTGTTTTGACAATATATTTTGTCATCATTGTGGAATAAAAGCATACAAGTTGTTGTTAGCAAGATATAAGTCTTATTGCAATCCTAAATGGCATGGCAACAAATCATACTGATTAGTTTTTTAAACTGTCTTTTATCTAAAGATAATTAAATACTTTTTAATGATTTCGTTTGTGGAAAGTTTTTCATCTTAATTTTTGCAGCTGGTGATTGAATCAGGAAGTGGGAATGTGACACGACTGAATAACATCACACACAATTCTGTAAAAACATTTGAAGAAAAGTATGAGGTTCATATTTGGTTTCTATTTATGGGAGAAGGCAAGCTATTTTGCACAGACATATATCTGCTTTTAAATTTAGCTACAACATTCCCTGAATTAAGAAAGCCTACGTCCTCCTTCTCTAAAAGCAAGCTTCGTTTTTAGTTTGGAGCTGTATTTTTTTTTTTTTTTTGAAACAGGGTCTCGCTCTGTAGTCAGGCTGGAGTGCAGTGGCGCTATCTCGGCTCACTGCAACCTCTGCCTCCCACGTTGAAGCAATTCTCCTGCCTCAGCCTCCTGAGTAGCAGGGATTACAGGCACCCGCCACCACGCCCAGCTAATTTGTGTATTTTTTAGAAGAGACAGAGTTTCACTATGTTGACCAGGATGGTCTCAGTCTCTTGACCTCGTGATCCGCCTGCCTCGGCCTCCCACAGTGCTGGGATTACAGGCATGAGCCACCGCACCTAGCCAGTTTGGAGCTGTATTAAAGGTGTTTCCCAATATCTATTTAGAAAAACCTCTGTCCTTGGGGCCCAGCCAAACCCTGGGATCAAAACAGGTCATGAAACCCCTGCCCTTTATCCACAGACTATAGCTATTTCCATCAGGCATGATGGAGATACATAAAGTCACAAATGAGCCACCTCACCACTGCAGTGGTTCAAAGACTTCTGGTTCAAAGACACTTAAATATTTTGACAAAGAATGGCTTCAACCTTTTAGCTCAGCTCTTCCCTTCCTCAAATTTTATGGGCATCCCTAGGACATCAGTCATCCCATAGAAGTAAATTCATCACACCATGCTCAAAAAGCAGCCAGAGATTTCACACCTAGTAACTGCTCAATTAATCTTGAATTAATACATGTAGAAATAACTATTCAAATTACTTTTCTCAGGTCTTTAACTTTTTCATCAGTCAATGAGATAATTTAAGTGACTTAATCATGTGTACCCATGGTCAAATGCTTCCGTAGGGTCTTGATGTTATTATAGATGCAAACTCCTGATATTTCTCAGAAACCCACCTTCCCATGCCCCCCACCAAAAATAAACTAAGTTTCCTTTTTTGTTTGCTTCATGAGTTGACCATCAAATTGGTCTGTAGAAATAATTTCTCCAATTTATGAATGTAAGAGATACAGTTAAAGACTAAGGGTATACTGTGAAACAAGAAAAGAGAGTTTCAAAGGAGTCTGTTGGGTGGGAGACTAGGGGATGGAGAGCAGGGTGGGAGCACTGGGGAGGGATAACATTAGGAGAAATACCTAATGTAGATGATGGGGTAGGAATGGATGCAGCAACCCACCATGGCATGTGATTACCTACGTAAGAATCCTGCACGCTCTGCACATGTACCCCAGAATTTACAATAAAAAAAGAGTAGTATCACACATACTCACTAACAGCCTTATAAAACAAAGTTACACATTTCTTTTGTACAAGTCAGTTGCATCAGCATCAGGTTCAAGAATTTGGACTAGATAGATTGCCTTTAGGTCATCAAGTATTCAATGCAGTAACTAGTTTCACAACATATTCTGAGTGCTACGTACATTCTGACTCCAACTCTCCTCTTCATCTGTTAGATCTGTAAGTAGTTTGAACTAGATAATCTCAGAAATTTCTCCTAGCACTTAAAGCTTTGTTTGGAAATCTTTCCAGAGAGGAAAGACATTATTCATTGGGATGGCATTCTGTTGGACAATCCACAAATAACAAATCAGCCTCCCTAGAACTTTCATTTATCAGTCTAGGTCCTAATCTTTTTAACAATTAAGACTCTCTACTTAAAGTAAAATTGAAAAAAAACTTCCAAATTCTTCCTGTGTTTTGTTTTCTGTAAGTAAAGCTTACTAGTGCTTGTAACCAGATACTACGGCTTGATTATTGTGCTCTATGTGTTCACCACTTGCCTTAAAATTGCTTTGAAAACTACAAAGAACACTGAGAATAGAAGCTCCTTTGACGTGGACGTAGTGGTCCCCTTAATGTAAGGGGACCCTTAATGTAAGGGGACCCCTTATTGTAAGTAGAGGCTGCTGCCTCTACTTACATTAGCTGATCTAGCACATTGCTGCTAAAAGTGGAGTTCACCCACTAGCAGCATCAGCAGTACCGGGAGTTTGTTACAATGTTACAGAATTTGGGGCCCTACAACAGACCTACTGAATTGGAATCTGTATTTTAACAAGTCCCTCAATTCTTTCTATCCACTTTAAAGTTTGAGAAGCACTGAATTAGTAGAGTTATACAAGTGTTAACTTGACCTTGTAGTCAATGCCTTGACCTTGTAGTCAATGACAACCACCAGTTATTTTGCAAGTCAGAATTCTTGAACTTGATGCCGATGCAACTGACTTTCACAAATGAGATGCATTACTTTACATTGTAAGGTTGTCAGTGAATATGTGTGATACTACTCTTTTTTTGAAACTTTCTTATTTCACAGGATACCCTTATTCTTGCTTCTGTTTCATGACCTTAGCTCTCAGTGCCTGACCAGGCTATCGGTGTATATGTGTGATACTACTCTTTTTTGAAACTTGCTTTTCTTGTTTCACAGGATACCCTTATTCTTGCTCCTCTTTCATGACCTTAGCATTGCATTCCAGTCTCCTCTGCTGATTGTTGTCTGTGCAGTCTTGTTTCTTTTCCTGACTCTACCTTTGCACTTTCATGACTTCAACTACCAGCCATATGCTGGTCCATTCAAACTCTATTCCCCCAGCCTTGCTCTTGTTTCTGAGCTCCAGCTCACTTCAACAGAATCACCCACCTGAATGTTCTCTATGTACCACTTAAATGGAATTCATATTTATTGATTTCTTTTCTCACATCTGCTTCTACTCTTTGGTTTCTCAGTTAGTGAGTTACTGGCATCCACCTTACCTCCTATAGCTAATAACTTGGGAAGCATCCTGGGCGCCCCCCTCTCCATGCCCACTGTGCATCCTGGCAGCTACCTTGCCCTGTCAATCCCACTGTTGTGTTGGCCCTTTCTGTGTTCTCTGCTTCAGCTTAGGCCACTATTGTCTTTCAAGCTGTATTTTAAATTTCTTTCTTTCTTTTTTTCTTTTTTTGAGACAGAGTCATTCTGTCACCCCGGCTGGAGTGCTGCAGTGGCTTAATCTCTGCTCACTACAACCTCCACCACTCAGGTTCAAGTGATTCTCATGCTTCAGCCTCCAGAGTAGCTGGGATTGCAGGCACACACCACCATACCCAGCTAATTTTTGTATTTTTAGTAGAGATAGGGTTTTTCCATGTTGACCAGTCTGGTCTCCACCTCCTCACCTCAAGTGATCCGTCTGACTGGGCCTCCCAACATGCTGGGATTACAAGTGTGAGCCACAGTGCCCAGCCTCTTATAAATTTCTTAACTGATATTTCTTCTTACCAGTGATGACTCTTTCTGCACTACCTCTGCCCCTTCTCCAGCACCTCAGTCCCACAAACTCATAAAACACTATTGTTGCAATTATGCATTTAAAACACAGATCCCTCCTTTCCTCAAAAACCTCCTATGTCACATCACACAGTAAAGCTCACAGAGCTTTATGCTACTGTGAGTCCTGACATTTCACTTACCCTACTTGTCAGTCACTTCTTCCATCATGCCTTGTCTCAGCTCAGTATCTTCACAGGTGCTATTTATTCTGCATTAAATGTCTTTCCCTTTTTCTTTTACTGCAAAACCTATGCTTTTTCTAGATCTAGTTCAAATGTTGTGTGTATGCATCATAGATTTCATTAAAGGACAGTTACCTTGTGATGTTTTGCAGGGGCTTTGGAGTCAGCTGTCAGTCCTGGGACTAACTACATGACTTTTAGCCATTTTTAATCTCTTTCGATTTCTCACATTGTTCATATGTAAAGCAGATATCGGAGGATCTATACTGAGAATTAGATTATGAAAATAAGGTATTAAGCAAAGTGGCTGTTACACACCAGATGTTAGTAATCATTGGTGCCTTATAGGCACCTGCCACCATGATATTTGATTTTTTCCTTCAGTAGATTTTCAACAATGACCTCAAAGAGGCACAGGTCCCTTTGGGAGGCCAGGGCAGATAGATCACGAGGTCAAGAGATCGAGACCATCCTAGCCAACATGGTGAAACCCGTCACTACTAAAAATACAAAAATTAGCTGGGTGTGGTGGCGTGCACCTGTAGTCCCAGCTACTCAGGACGCTGAGGCAGGAGAATTGCTTGAACCCGGTAGGCAGAGGTTGCAGTGAGCCGAGATCGTGCCACTGCACTCTAGCCTGGCTCCTGGCAACAAAATCAGACTCTGTCTCAAAAAAAAAAAAGGAGGCACAGGTCTTACTCAACTTACAATATCTTCAGCTTATCATAGAACGGACACTCCAAAAATGTTTGCTGAATCAAGATCTTCTTCAACTATGTTTTGCCTCAGTGCCCATTTAGTAATTATAATACAAAAAAAAATGTTCTCAAACCCTTAGTTCTGAACTGTGCCAAACTTGTCCCAAGTACGAACATGTCCCATGGCACGGTTGTCTATGGCATAATCCAGGAACATGCTCCTTTGGATATTTTTTTAGCCCAAATACACACCTCCTTCTCTGCTTTCTTCAACAGAAAATATTCTTACATTTCCACACTCCTCTTATTAATTCCGTTGTACTCACTTTTGTTGTAGCCATAAAATATGTTTTATAATCCTTTACTATTTCAACTCACATTTTGTTTATTGGGCAAACAAAATTATTCTGTGCATTCCTCTACAAATATTTTAGTCAAAAAAACACTCTTACCTCTGTTTCTTAGACACTTGCTCCATTATGATTCTTTCTAGGAGATATTTGTACTTTTCAAAGTATTCTTTTTAATATCCTGCCGTCTTTAGTTGCAAACTAATTCAATCTGCCAACTCACCTGCAGAGTATTTTGACAGAGATTGCATAAGAAAGTATAGAGGCTAAGGATAAACATAACTTTTGTTTGAAAAAAATACACGCAGAATATTTCCATTAAGATAAATTACCCCATCCTGCATCTCAATGGGTTGGCTTAGTATTTTCTTCAGATTTAAAAATTTGTTGTTCATTGATAATGTGCTGTAGGAAAGTTACTGTGTTTCAGAAATCCTTCTTTCTAAGTATAATTTTATTACACCTTTGGATAAAAACAAATTATTTAGCTATGAATCTCTACAACTGCAATGTAAATCAACGGGAAAGCAAGATTCCATTATAGAATTGCCTCAGGAAACCAGCATCACTCTCAAGTAGAATATTTCCTATTCTCAAATTTTACTACGAAAATCCATTCATGGGTTTTAGTACTTAGAGCAAGTCCTCTTATACTGAGGCCAATGGTTGCTGCTTGAAATTATCTGTGAACTTCATAATGCGGTATGTAAATATTTTGGAAAAACACAGGTATAACAGTTTTCTAACACTGCTGAAAGACTTCTTGACTGAAAAAAGAGTATGAATGAGTGATGGATCAAATCAGAGTTAGAAGACAATGTGGTAATGATTTTTTAAAATTCTGAATTTCTGAAAAAGTATAATAGAAATAAGCCTGATATTGTAATGAAAGTACACAGAAGACTGGATCTATTGGAAGAGGCTACACAGCAGGGAGCAGTATGTTTCACTTACAGATTATCTCTTTTATCAACACTGTAGTTGTTAACTCCTATGTTAGTCCCAGTGAAAGCAGACCCTGCAAAGAAGTGCCTGTGGGAACCGAGCTGGCAGTCTCACTACATCTAAAGCTTAAAGTTCAAGGACCCTTTATGCACCAACCTACAGCAAGGTGAATTTTACTTCCTTGCAGAACTACAGGAAGATGCTCATGGATTAAGTTGCCAGATGTGTGTCAGTGATAATTACTAAGAAAGAAAACAGAACGTGCTTTGGTGAAATTATGGGAGAGATGACAGAGAGTGCAACAAAAGCGCAAGCACATTAACCTCCAGTCAATTTTAAACTCACCTCCAACATTGCCACCACCTAATTTTCACATGTTCAGATTTTGAAGCCCTCCCCTCCCCAACCTCCCTGTCCTCTAAGAAAGCAAATTTCACCACGTGCAAAGAGGAAAACCATATGGCTCAGGCAACATAGTCCCGATTTAGATGGGATAAAATAGGAAAAGAATTCTTGCTGGAACATGCCTCCAACAGGTTTCTAACTTCTCAGGAAGTTGTGTCCCTGATGTGAAATTCTTGCATTTAGAATTTGGCTTCACATTTGTTTCAAAAGATACACACATCCTTCAAACCATTAATTTACATGTTGGATTTCATTTCTCAACACATGAAGCAAATATGACAACAGCAGAAAGAGCCTTCCTTTATAAAGCCTATCACTGAATGAAATTTGTTTTGTTTTGTTTTGAGATAGGGGCTTGCTCTGCCACCCAGACTGGAGTGCAGTGGTGCCATCACGGCTCACTGCAACCCCTGCCTCTGGTTTCAAGGGATTCTTGTGCCTCAGCCACCACAGTAGCTGGAATTACAGGCACCTACGACCATGTTTTGCTAATTTTTGTACTTTTAGTAGAGATGGGATTTTGCCATATTGGCTAGGCTGATCTCAAACTCCTGACTTTCTGTGATCTGCCCACCTTGGCCTCACAAAATGCTGGGATTACAGGCATAAGTCACTGTGCCCAGAGCAAATTTTAGCAGAGTATTTTGATGAGATTTCTCTTAATAAAATATTTCCTAATATGAACTCTTGGCATAATTCTTTCTCATTACCTTTTATAAACTTGGTATCATCATAATGTCAGTACTTCCTGGTTTTTGCTGTTAATATAATTTAATAAACATTTTCCTTGTCATTCATGTTGCATAATTTAGTTGAATGGTTTCATACTGTTTCATTCCATGAATACATAATCATTTATTTAGATCTTCTCTTAATATTTTATTAATGACTTTTTATTGTTAGGTGAACATCTTTGAGTCTACTACTAAGTGGATTCCTATGATAAGTCTTATGGGAGTTGGCTAACATTTGACATTTATTATGAACAAATTATAGCCAAATGAATAATGGTATAAATAAACTTTTGGGGGAAATGTCTCTTCTCTTACATGAGTGTTTTATCAAGTTCTTCATGGATGAAACCATTTTCCACAGCTTGAATTATGTACAACATTAAGACATTATCAAGGAGGAAATAAAACAAAGTTGTCTGATTTTTGGGGGTAAGGTATTTCACTGCACAAAAATTTCATCTACATTGGAAGTTACTTTAAAAATTCCAAATATGTGCATACTCTACATATTTCTTTTCTTCCATGTAGAATGTTTGTCTAGATAAATAATTTTTCTTTTGTCTTTTTGAAAATGCTTTAGTCAAGTATTGAGCCCATTAAGTTTAAAGGTTATTATGCTGTTTGTTCAGCTTAATACTTTTTATTGTTATTTTTATGAAATCAGGTAAAATAAATTTCATTTATTTATGGAGAATGTCTGACAACATGGCTCACCTTTGTCAAGCCTTTATAGTTTGATACTTGCCATTAATACAGTAGTAAAATTACCTATATTTTCCTTACAGTCAGCTGAAGATATAGTTTTTATTTAAAAATGATTTCTATATTTGTGTTGCTTTTATAGCAATGTGTAGACATAATCTATCCAATATAACTAAATACCCACAGTGTAAGTGTTAAAGCACTATCAAGCTTAACAGAGAAGAGTTGTAAAACCTCAAAGAGAATGAAGAAAATGATGATTTCAACCCCAATAATAAGAAGATGCTAGCTGCGAAAAATTTCCTTCAAAAATATTGGCCATTTTGCATTAATATTAAATTGTGTTTTTAATGTCAAAGAAATCTCAGTATTTTCATGAGAAATAGCAAGAAATAAACATTGCTTTATGATTTCATGGATTTACTAATATTCTGATCATAGAATCTGACCCCCTCACACACACACACACACACACACAGTCACACATGCACAAACATACATACATACTCTCTCACATACATAGTATGTGCACTCATGCACCTACCTGTGCACCATATCAAACTGTGTACAATGCAAAGTTTAGAAAAGGGTTCAATATGAAATATAGTTTTTCTAAAAGTGCTCAAAACAGTTGATTCTTGCACAGCCCAGTTTTGAACCGCCTGGGTATACTTATACATGGATCTTTTTCAATGCATATATTGGAAAAACTCTGGAGATTTGTGACAATTTGGAAAACCTCACAGACAAAATTCATAGCCTAGAAATATTTTTAAAATTAAGAAAATTTAGATATGTCATGAATGTATAAAACATATGTAGATACTAGTCTATTTTATTATTTACTACCATAAAATATAGACATATGTATCATAAAAAGTTAAAATTCATCAAAACTTATGCACACACACATATTAAACACAATGCCATTCATAGTTGAGAGAAATGTAAAGTATGAAGTGGCATCATTAAGTCATAACTGCGTAAAATTAACTTTTGTACATACTGTATTACTGTAATAATCTCAGAGCCACCTCCTGTTGCTATTGCTGTGAGCTCAAGTGTTCTGAGTAGCCACTTAAGAAGCTGCATGACACTAATCATCTCTATGTGAGCAGTTCCTCTCTCCAACAAATTGCTTATCACAGTAAAAAGTGATCTCTTGCAGTTCTTGTGTATCTTTCATCATGTTTAGTGGAATACTTTAAATCTTGAACAACGTCGTGGAACCCATACCAAGTACCAGTACTAATAGTAGGAATGCTCCCAAGAAGCAGAGGAAGTCATGACATTACAAGAAAAAGTTGAATTGCTTGATATGAACTAGAGATTGAGGCCTACAGCTACTGTTGTTCACCATTTCAAGATAAATACATCTAGCATGAGGACCATTGTGAGAAAAAAAAAGAAAATTTGTGAAGATGTCACTGTAGCTATGCCAGCAGGCATGAAAATCTTATACTTTTTTGTAATACCTTTTTATCTCATATTGAAAATGTAGCTTTTATGTCTATCAAAGACATAATTTATAGACATAAATTAATAATGAAAATGTTATAGCTAATGTTTATTGTAGACATACAGGATTCTAGGCACTGAGCTAAATGAATTTCTCATAAATTTCTTGTACAATCCTTGCAAACCTGATCAGGCAAGTATTTTTATCATCCCTTTTCATTTTAGTTGAAGAATCTGAGATTTACAGTGTAGGTTTTTTTTTTAATAAAAGCTTTTATAGACATAAAAGCTACATTTTCAATATGATTCCAGAAAAAGTGCCAGTCATTATATGCCAACTTAAAATAAAAGGTAGGGAAAGATCTAAAGCTGGAGAATTTAATGCCAACCAAGGATGGTTTGATAATTTTTGACAGAGGTTTGGTTTTTAAAATATAAAGATAACATGATAAGCAGCTTTTGTCAACCAAGAGGCAAAAGGTGATTTCCCACTAAGAAATCCACTGAGGAGAAAGGATATCTGCCTAAATAGGCTTTTAATATTTTATCACGCATGATTTATTTTAAAATCAGTAAAAATTCTGTGTTGAGGAGAATCAGCGTTCCTAAGCCCTGTCCTGTTCAAGGGTCAACTGTGTACTTTGGAACTGTGCCTGATTCTTAATGGATACTCAGTGAGGAGTTGCTATTGACTGGTTGAATAAGTAACTGAGTAAATAAATGAAAATAATAACATAAAATAAGAATATTATGAGGGCTAAAAATTTAAATACCCAAAGTAAATAAATTAATGCTCTAAAACGTTCACATTTAATGTTTCCTTGACATACCACCCCTAGAATCTGTTTTATCTTATGCGATTCAATTTTGCCTTAAATCAAACACACAGATCAAGTATTTAAGACAGTCTTTGAATCCAAGTTTTATCTATTTGACATTTTTCATGTTTTGGTCTCCTATTCTAGCCAATATTCTTTCCTGTAAGATGTTTATACCATACCTTACATCCTGCAGGCACATTGTAACACTTTAAAAGCTATTTTAAACATTTTGGAACCATTTAGCTTTTCTTGTTTTCTCTCAGTGCTACAGGATGGAAAGGGACCCTTTCTAATTAGAAGCAAGTAATATTCTTTCCATATATAACAGTTAATCATTGTACATTACCATAGGGAGCTAAATCATTAATATTATATTTCTGAGATAATTTCCTTTTCCTTTTTTACCTAAATGAGAGGTGGAATTGCTTTATTTCCCTTGAGAAATGTTTGAAAACCAGAAAGAGCCTCTGCTAAATAGCTTTCAACTGAAATCTGCATTTCATACCTTAATCTACCTTCTTAATGTACTTTCATGATTGAATTGAGCTCACTGTCATGCTCACTTCTGTCTGATAGTGAATGATTTCCATAAAATTGATACTTAGCATCTGTCTATACTTTACCACTATCTCATTAGAGTAGGACTGAAAATATGTTTCTTATAGTAATTTCAGAACCCTGAGAAGATAGTTCCTGTAATAATATTTGGAGGCACTGTGAAAGGTAATGAAGCATAAAGTTCATGGTTAGGGCTCTAGGGTCAGAGAGAATGTGGTTTCAATTCCAGCTATATCAGTCATTAGCCATGTTACCTTGGGAAAGTCACTGAACTACACTGTAAGTCTCAGATTTCTCAACTAAAACAAAAAACGATGATAAAAATACTTGCCTGATCAGGTTTGCAAGGATTATACAAGAAAGTTTTGAGAAATTCATTCAGCTCAGCGCCTGGAACTTTGTATGCATACAGTAAACATTAGCTATAAAATTTTCATTATTAATTGAATTTAAATTGCTCTCTATCCTAATACCTGATTTTGTATTTCTTGAGTGCACTGTCCTTAAAATAAAAGGTTCTTATGACTGATTGCTTAATTTCTTGCTCTATTCCCTATGAACTGCAGAGTATTCTCATTGAGTTCTTGTATCCTGGTGCACATAATACCCATGCCTTTTATCTGTGCTTTATTAGACATGATTCCTTCTGCCACAGATGGTGAGCAACCAGTGCAGGCTATCTACCCATACATACAGCAATTTATGGATAAGAGAATATAAGATCACAGTAATCAAGTCTTCATTTTAGAATACTTTAGAGGCCTTTATCTAACCCTGGTGTACAATCAATTGCATTTCAAGTAATCATAGGGCTCTTTGGTCCTGTCACAGGGATAATTGAAGGGAGAAATGAAGCCTGGCAGCCTGTGAGGTATGGACATTAGCATATTTCTTGGGAAGGAAGAAAAACAGAGAGGGTAGGTGAGTCCTTGAGAACTCTTGGGAATTGTTTCAAGACTGCTGAATGGATAAAGGGAAACTGCTTTTGAGCTTGGAGAGAATGGAGAAATGTGAGAGGCTAGAAAACATAGGAATTTGTAGTATTTTTTTTTTTTTTTTTGAGACGGAGTTTCGCTCTTGTTACCCAGGCTGGAGTGCAATGGCGTGATCTCGGCTCACCGCAACCTCCGCCTCCTGGGTTCAGGCAATTCTCCTGCCTCAGCCTCCGGAGTAGCTGGGATTACAGGCACGCGCCACCATGCCCAGATAATTTTTTGTATTTTTAGTAGAGATGGGGTTCCACCATGTTGACCAAGATGGTCTCGATCTCTTGACCTCATGATCCACCTGCCTCGGCCTCCCAAAGTGCTGGGATTACAGGCTTGAGCCACCGCGCCCGGCGGATTTTGTAGTATTACCAGGCGATGGTTGACTTTTCACTTTACATTCTCAGAAACCCTTTGAAAATTTACTACTTTTAACATTGTACCTTAGTTCTAAACATAGACGGTCTCTGGAACAGGTCATTTCTTTAAGTAGGATACATGAAAGAAAATGTCAAAAATTTTGTTGTTTTTCCAAAAATAAGCAGGGATTCAAATTGAAAAGAAGCAGTTTACATTGTTCTAAATGAGGATCGTGTGAATTTTGTTGTTGTGGTTGTTATTCTGCTTTTCGGGGGTTTGTTTTTTCTCTCCCTAGAGACTGGGTGTTGCTTGATCACAGCTCATTGCAGCCCTGAATTCCTGGCCTCTAGTAATCCTCTCATCTCAGTCTCCTAAGTAGCTGGGACTACAGTTCCCAGGCCTTAAAACATAACAGAAAGTTGGCAAATACTGAAAAATAACAGAAATCATGCTTTGAGGTTTACTCATTAAATTATGGAAAAGTACTTTCCTAATTTATGTTATTGATACAGTCAACAATTTAGCTATAGCCATTGTTAGATCTTTTGAATGTGTCTCATTACTGTAAATTATTGAGTAGCTATGTTCAAGATAATAAATTCCCTAAATACTCTCTGCTAAAATTATGAATTTAGGATTAAGTTTATTATTATAAACCTGTAACAAAACCTATACCTAGAGTTTGAGGCTCAAATAGCAACACCTCACCAGCTTACAATGGCACAAATCTATAATTTCTTTTCTGAAATAAAGGGAGCCATTTTGTTTGGGAATTTAGAATATTTTAAATTATAAGAAGCCAAAATAGAGGGATATATTCTGGATATTGCTTGAATCTGGAACAGCACTCCAGATTCAAGTCATTCAATATTTCTGAAGCAAAATGCACAAATAAGCACTTAAATAAATAAAGCAATCAATAAATACTATAAATATCTTCATGTTAGTTCAAGTTTTATTTTTTTAAAGCTAAGTTTAGGTCATGTTTTATGGCCAAGTGAATTTAGAAAGGCTTTTGAGTTTCAGACTTGTTTGGATTTAGGAATTGAAGGTGAGTGACTTATAAATAGCATCTTTGCATAGACCTTCCTTGGTTTTCAATCATCTTTATCTTCAGAATCAGTGTTTCTCAATATATCAGGTCCAATGTATCTTTTGTAGTGGAAATAATTTATTACAATCTCTTTTTGCTGTTGCCATAAAGCACAGAGACAATGTAACCTAAAAACCTAAGTATGACCTAAATTATTCATTTAAAAAAAATCAATGTAATAATCTATGTAAAGCATAAATAAAAGGAAATAAATGAATAAAAAATTAATATATGGAACAACATGTAAGTGTTGAGATTCCAGCCAATATAAAAAATATTAAAGTATTCCCGTAACTGCGGCTGTGGTTATAATCACTGTGCCAACTGTGAATGGAGACTGGTAAGGTGTGCTTTGTCATCTGTACCCACACCTGGAGTGGCATGATTTTCAAAATGCTCAACAACCCTTGGTAAAGTTCAGTTTATAAAGGAATATATTTTGTGTGTTTCATGGCAGCTGTTTTTCTGGAAAATTCAGTATGTCGTAAAATATGGCTTTAGAAAAAAACAACAAACTTTGTATTTGTATGTACAATGTATAATGTTCTAAGGTCAGATCATTTCAAGGTGGCCTTCTCTCTGCAGGAATGAGTGGCAGGACACTGGAAATCCAGGTACTTCTGCGTCATGTGGGACTGTCCTGCCGGGCACACAGCTGAACATCTCTCCTCCACGGCCCTTCCCGCTAAATGTCAGCAGTGCTCCCTTCATCATGTTGACAACAAAAACTGCCACTATACATTGGTTGAATACCCTGAGCCTCCCAGGAGAACCAGTGACCCATCTAATCCTCCCAACTACCTAATAAGCTCATCTTCTTACTATCGGTTTATAGAGGAGGTCACTGAGGAACAGAAAAAAAGAAAGGAATTATCATTATTGAGCGGCAAATCTGAGTTTTACCTAGCACAGACATTTTAACCCCAGTCCAATTTTCTTTTCACGATATAGGCTAATACTTACAAATCTATAATACTTATTTGTTCTTTCTCATTTTGAAATGCCTATGAGGCAATTCTGTCACCTTTTACTTTCTACCCCCTTCCTGGAACTGCTTAATTCGTAATGCTACCTACTCCAGATTTTTTGAAGAGTAGAGAAATTGGTACTTGATTGTCAACTACTAGAACAAGTTATTTGCATTTGAGGATTGAGCCTATTTTTGAAGCTGCCTTGTATTCTATTTGAAGATAAATGACCTAGTGAGTGATTTGCCACCTAAAAGAAAGTTAGGCCTCCAAGACACTGGGTGATTGTATTCATTATCTATTCCTGTATACTAAATTGCTCCCCAAATTTGCACCTTAAAACAATGAATGTTAGTTATTTCAGAAAGCACCTGAGGGTTTGCTTAAGTGTGTAGCTCTTGCTCTGGCTCAGAGTCTCTCTTAAGGTCTCATTCAGGCTATAGGCTTTGGCTGCTTCCTCTGAAGGTTTGACTGGGGCTGGGTGATTCGCTTCTAAGCTCATTCACGTACTGTTGACAGGAGCTCTCAGTTCTCTGCTGACTGTTGATCACAGTTTCTTAACGTGTGTGTCTCCTGACGATGACATAATTGCTAGCATCTCCAGAGAAAACAGCCCTAGAAAGGGAGAAAAGAGAGAGGGGAGAAAAGAGAAAACCCATTCTTGCCTTTTATGACTTAGCCATCAAGTTACAAACCATAACTTCTGCCTTACTGAATTTGTAGAATAGAGTCACTTATTCCAGCCTGTACTCAAAGAGAGGAATTTGGTTCCATGTCTTGACAGAAGAAGTAACACAAATTGTAGACATATTTTATTTTAACCACTAAAATGATCAATTTAGTTCTGAGAATCTTTTCAGATACTTAGCTTCAGTAGAAAAAACTAGTTCCAGTCTTATACTCTACCCAGACCCCTTCAGATGCTTTCACATTTTTTTTTTTTTTGCACCTGCCATCCAGCTTCTGCTTTGCTACTAAAGGCTGGTGCTTGCCAAATTTAGAGGTTTGCTCTAGGTCACTGAAGCGAATCACATATCTACAAAGCCAGAATACTGGGTGAAGCTCTCCATGCCCCAAACACACACACACACACACACACACACACACACACACAAACATATCAACAATCTGTAGCCAAAGACTGACTGCTATAAAAGTTTTTTTTTTTTTCTTAAAACCCACCTTTTTTCCCTAGGGCAGAATAGACACTAAGGTATATTTTTCTTTTCAGAACTCCCTTTGAAATCAGGCTAAATCTGGGCCTCATCCGAAATTGCACTTTTGCCTGGCGTTTCCCCCTTTTCCTTCTTGCATCCTCCTGAAGTGTTTCCTCTTGAGATGTTGTTCTTCATCAATTATTTGCACCTGAATCTTTAATTTGGGCTCTAAATATGTCATATTTTCTTTGCCCAGAGCTTTGTAAAAATTTAAAATCCTATATTTATGTTACTCTTGATATTTTATTTAAAGCTATTTTGATTGTATAACATAAAACAGAGTCAAGCTAGCTCAAGTGAAAAGGAGGAGTTACAGAAATATAACATATAATCATATAGCTATTTGTTTAGAGCATATTTGACATGACCTGGAAGCACAGGGACTTAAAGCAGGAAACAGAGTTTCCACCTCACATGACCACTTTCATCACTGTCTTGATAAGAGGGTCTATTCCATTACTCTGATTCCTCAAATGAATCCATCCGCTGATTTATCTTAACCGTGGTCCTATGTAGGTGTCAATATGCCTTTTTCTATTTTTACAAACTCTCCATTCCATTACCATCCATCAATTCCTCATTTTTTGCTCTGTTTCTTCTTTTAATTCTCACGACAAACAAATCCTGATGAGTGAAGATTCTACATAAAAGCCAGGCGCCGAAGAGAGTGGAGTCATTAGATGTTACCAATCAGTTTTCAGGAAGCAAATGATGAGACAGAACGTGATATAAAAGTGGTCTGTTGGCATGTGCTTTCAGGATCAACACCTCTAGAGACAAAAAAGCAGGATTTGACAGCGGGAGAGTCATGTTCTGTTACAGTGAAAGCCTCAGCCAAACCCAGAGAGCGCTAAGGCTGGAATGTCCTTCTCTGTTCTGAGTTGAAAGCAGGAAGCTGAGCCTTTACCATCCTATACCACATAGTCATTCCATGACAAAGGGTGCAATGCTGGAAAGGGTGGTTCTCTTCAACTAAGGACAATCACAGGGAAAGGACTCACGTGTAAGATCTCAGCCATCAAGACTCCCAGCAGCTTCAGTGTGTCTGTCATAAGGGGATGAATCTGTGTACCACAGCATCCACCAACACAAAACAGTTTTGGATTAGAAACCTTTCCATAGTCCAGTCTGAGTGAGGTGGATTCATGGCCTGTAGCCCAGTCAGCAATCTGCTTGTGCATTGCAGTCTTGGAGGGGAACTTGTCCACAGGATTGATCCCCTGCAGACTCTGACTGAGGAGAGAAGGAAACTTTGGGCAGTAAAATTAGTGATAGGTCTGATGGATATTCAGAAAGTGGTTTAGGAAATGCAAATTATTTTGTAATATACTTTAGAAGTCATTATATGTACACAACAGAGTTAGCCTTATCTGAAGTTCTGCAAATTTAGAGGCAGTAGACATGATGTGCAAAATCAGCTTTCTACACTAATCACACCATAATAGTACACTTGAGTTTAATCCACATAAGTCCATGCATGCGTTACTGTTCGGAGATGAAAAGGATCTTTAATTTAAAATAGTCCCTTAGGCTCTTGCCCTTTTAAAAGACACTGAATGCATATGTTTGCTCCTTTGAACATGTAAAGCTCAATGTTCTTTTAAGGTACATTATGATTCCCTTTACCAGCATTTTAAGATGGTACTTCAAGAAGTTAAGTGCAGCATTCCTTCCAGTATAAAAGCCAGGAACAAGCCTATCATAGAAACATGTTGCTCTGTGCTACTGTCATTAATATATCATGGCTATAAAAACAACACTCAATCATAGTGCCAGATGATTTAAAGGATTGTAAGCACAAAAAGATCCTCTTGAATGATTTCTGAAAAGGAACAATTTCAATGCACTTACCTTCATTCTCTTTCCTCAGGAGAAAAAGAAGAATAACAAGTACATGAAACACTTCCACATACACATCCAAGGTGGCCCATGTCTACTTTGAATGGCCAGGCCTATGTATACTCTGGGATCTTGCAGACGCACTGTGTCAGTTGGGGTGGGGAGGGGGTATGGGTTTACTTGCAAACCACAGAATCCTTTCTGGTTAGCTGAAGTGGAAAAAAGTGAATGAGAGGAAATTAGGTTGTTCACTGACTCTCTGAAAGAGCCAAAGATTTATATTCTATATTTCTCTTCTTGCTCTCCTCATTGTTATTCTTTCCTCTGAAGTTAGCCTGTAGTGAGTACTAATTTTTAAAAGCATATTTGACTATAATATTTAATGATCAAATTTGTAGCATTAGAAAGATAGTTGTATACAAATTTCAAGGAAAAAGTATTCAAAGTATACCCCTTTGCTCACATGATTCATCATTCATTCATTTACCATATTTTTTAAGATGAATAGTATACTAGTAACTGCTACATTAAACATATTATGTAACTTGCAAATTGTTATATGTTTTAGGGAATCTTCAATAAATGCTCCCAGCATATTGCATTTCTTGGCCCATACTGTTTTCTACTAATACTGTTTTAATGTTTCTTTTTTTAAATAAATTAGACACAAACAAATAAAAAAGTGAAAAAATAAAAATGAAATATTATCTAATTAAATCATGAATAATTTCAATTTATTTCTTCCTTTTCTCCTTCTTCCCCCTCCTTTCCTCTCTTCATTCTTCCCACCCTTCTTTCCTTTCTCCTTTTCTTACTAAGTCAGCCAGTCAGACTTTCAATAATGATTTATTGATCACCAACTGTACATCAGACTGTGCGGACTGCTCTAAGAATCACATAAGCAAATAACTTGTCTTCACCCCAGGTATAAAGAGGTTCATATTTTATTGGAAAACATATGGCTTTGTAATATAATATTTCACCACATTTATTTGTTGTAGTGGGCATCTGTTATTTATTCCCCAGGTTCTATCTCCCCCTCTTTCTGTGAGTGCCCTGAAGTTATTTTTGAGGACATGAAGTGATACGAATCACAGATCCAACGGCAGACACTGCTGGTTCTATTTCCCTGGCAACAGTAATTGGGATATGCTGGGAGAAGGTCTTGACGTGTGTGTGATGCAGTATATGTAGTTTGCTGAGAGAGGATGGCAAGGAACACTGTGCCATCATCCCCAGGCAGAAAACTCCTAGGATAGTAGGCAATATGTACTCGTCATGCACTATTTAAATCAGTTCCCAAAACACAGGACCTTGTCCCCATTGCTGGCTCACAAAGAGTGCTTTCAAGCTTATTTCTATTTTAGTAGTGCACAGGCACTGTCTACCTGTTTAGTTTATCTTTCATTCTATGAAGAAACACCGAGCACCTGCTCATTAAAAATAATTACCTGTTCACAAAGAATAAGTATGTCTGTCAGAGTCTGCTCTGGGCTTTCAGCCGGGAAATGCTGTCAGCCGGCTGGTCATCCCACTCTGATCCCACTTTTACACTCTGTCTTTGTGTCTGTTTCTTAATTCCTTCAGCGTTGCCTTTGTTGGGGTCTCTACAACCGACCTGGTCTCAGCAGGCATATAACCAAATTGAGAATGAGAGAAAAACAGAGAGAAAGAAGGCCTAGGAATGGCCACTTGTGATATTGCTTAAAAAAAATAGAATCAGTTCGAAGCTTTGCCTGGAGCCACTACTGACTTTTGTCCTCTCTTTTCCTCTGTCACAGTGACAAACAACATTAAAGATCATTGTTTTTCCTTCAGCAGGTTACATCAGAGAAACAAAAGTAGCAAAGGAAAGGGAGAGAGGACCCATGTACCCTTCATCTATGGTTATGTCTTATAAAATTTTAGTGTGATATCAAACCAGAAAACCAGCATTGGCACAATGTGTATTATGTAGATCTATGTCATTTCACTACACGTGAAAATGTATGCAACTGATCTTAAAATCAAGGTAAAGAACTGTTTTATCCTCCCAAGTTTACCCTCATGCAATTCTCTTATTGTAATATTTATTATCACCCCTCTACTATCCCCAATCCTGAGCAGTAATTCATGTTTCACACCTCTATAATTCTGACATTTGGAGATTTGTAGTCTTTCTGAGCATATTTTTTGCATAGCTTTTTTTTTGTGGTTGCTCTAAGTTTTTTTGCTGTAGATATAGAACTTAACATAGTCTATTGATGCTAACATGTTGCTAGTTCAAGTAAAGGGTAGACATTTTACTTGTCTTTATTCCTTTACCATCATCCATTTATAATGTAATTGTCTTAAGTATTGCTCCTACGTACACTGAGGACCACACGAAACTGTTTTATAATTTTTGCTTCAACCATCAAGCATAATTTAGATAAGAGAATCAAAATCATAATTTTTTTTCATGTTTTGCTCCTTCTGTTGTTCTATCTTTCTTTCAGGTGTTCCAATATTTCTTTTGTTATTTTATGTCTGTTTAGATAATTTCCATCAGGCTCTCTTTTAAGACAGGCTTGCTGGTGATGTTTTTGTTTTTAGTTTTTAATTTTTTGTCATGTAAGAATGTCTTGCTTTCTCCTTCACTTCTGAAGGACATTTTCACTGGATATAGAACACTGTATGGACGGTTTTGTTTTGTTTTTTTCTTGTCAGCACTTGGAAAATGTTGTACCAGGTTATTCTAGTTTCCAAAATTTTGCATGATATATCTGCTGTCATTTGAATAGATTTTTGTCCTGTAAGTAAAATGCCATTTCTGATGAATTTTAAGATTCTTTGTCTTTAGATATCATAAGTTTTGACTTTTTTTTTCGTTTTGTATTTATCTTGTTTGGTATTGGCTCAACTTTTTGAATCTGTAGGTTTATGTCTTTCACCAGATTTGAGAATTTTCCAGCCATTATTTATTTGAATATATATTTAGCCCCACCCTCTTTCTCCTCTGCCTCTAGACTCAGATGACATAAATGTTAGACTTTTTGTTATAATTTCTATGTCCTTGTTCACTTTTTAAAATGTGTGTGTTTCAGTCTATTTCATTTCTGTCACTTGGACTGAGTGATTTCTATTGGTAATTGAGGATTTTTATTTTAGTTTTGATTTTTTTTTAATCTTAAGATTGTAATTTGTTTCTTACATTTTTATATCTTTGCTAAAACCCTATCTTCTTACTTGGATGGTCTTTAAAATAATGATTGAGATCTTTGCAACATAGTCCCAACATCAGTGTCTTTTTTGTGTTGACATCAGTTGACTATCCTTTCTTATTCAAGTTGAGATCATTCTGGTTCCTAATTTACTGAGTGATGTTTTAATTGAGATCTCATGCTTCAGCCTCAGCCTCTTGAGTAGCAGGGGTTACAGATGTGCACCACCATGCCTGCCTAATATTTCATATTTATGGTAGAGATGTGGATTTGCCATGCTTCCCAGGCTGGTCTCGAACTCCTGAGCTCAGGGAATCCACTTGCCTTGGCTTTCCATAGTGCTAGAATTACAGGCATGAGACACTGTGCTGGGACTGGATCTTATTTTAAATCATGTGTTTTAGCAGGCCTTTCTTGACACCTCTTTAACAAAGGAAGTGACTATTGCTTCTTTACTTCCAGATAGGAGTGGAAATCTGGGTTCTTCATGTGGCTTCCATTGTTACATACAGAAACAGAGGCTCTCCTGCTACTGGTTGATGGGTGTAGGTATTCAGGTTTCCCAATAGACCTCCACTGATACCACCTGGGCTGAAAGAGACAAGGTGCCTTCTTATTGCTTCCTAATATGGGCTCTGTGACACTATGAGGGGTAGTCCAAGTACTACTGAATTGTGGTGGAAGTTCTGACTCCCCACTAGACTTCCAATAAACCTCCCTAGTGAGGATGAGGAGGTATGCCTCATTGTGTCTGAGGTGTTTGGACATCCAGGCTCCCACTCAGCGTTCTCTGACACCACCCAAGGAGGAAAGGTATCTTGTTATTGCCTTATGAGGGAAGCTTAAGCTCTCTACTTGCTACTTGCTGAAAGGGATGGGGTGGACCACAGGTTTTTATGTGGTATTTGGCTGCAGAAGAATGCTTAAGTTCTAAAATATATCCGTCTTCTATGATGCTCCTTTCCTATTTGTTTGTCTAGAGACAGCAGGCTTGGCTTGAGGCTTTTTTGGTCTGATCCTATTGGCATTTCTAGGTCATCTGCTTCTCCAGTACCTCTAGTACTTATAAGGCAAAAAGAAAAATCCAGTTCACTAGCCACTGTGTCATTTTTCAGATCTCATCACCCCTATTCAACTTGCCTTCTTCTCTTCACCTTTCCGAGGTATTTTACATTTGTTTCATTTGTAACGTTCAGAGTTATTATTTGTCCTAAGTGAGTAGAATAGGGAAAATATATGTACTTTTCAGAAGGAGAAATCCAGAATACTTTAAAAAAAATAAATATAATGGCACTTTATCTGAATTAGTTCATCATGAAATAGTTACTGACTATATTTATCATTTGTAGAATTAATATAGATAATTTAATCAAAGGAAACAATTGTTCCACTGCTGTGTAATAGTTAGTTTTAATGTATTTGACTGGAAAAATATTTGGTGGTTTCCTTTGTTGCATCTCTATTGTGGTAATGCTTGACTCTATTTTAAGTTCCTAAGCACTCTCTTAATAGTGATGTATAAGCAGTCTACCTTTATTTCATCCCAGAGAGCTGACAGTCAAGAAAATAGCTCCCAATTCTTCATCTAATGCCTCATCCAGATTTCTGCCCTATGATGTAGTTTAATTCATTTTGAGAAGTTATGTTCTTAGATCTATTGCAATTCTTTGAACACACAACCTTTTTTTAAAATTATTATTCTTCAACTGCTGTGTATTGTGCTTATTCATTATTCTAATTCTGTCTAAATTAGCCTCCAATAAGGAACATATAAAATGAAGTATTTCAAAAATTAAGCTCTAATCATGCCAAGAGTAAGTTGGCCTTGATATAATTTACATGGTGTTAGGACATAGACAACGAGGGTCATGAAATGGAGAATGATTTAAGAAACAAATGGAAAGACTTGCAAAAGTAGTAACCTGTCTTTGGAGAAACTGCCTTCCTGTTTCATTTTTCAGACCATTGTTACTTGTACTTACGTTGGCTTTCATGAAACAAATTTATGATTTTTCTTTCGTTTTTTTTTTTGAAACCAGAGTAGAGTACTCCTCGAGGTCATCTGAGACTTAATTATCTAGCAATCTATATCTTTTTCCTTTTATTAATGTTGCAATAAACTATTTACCACAGACTATGCTCTCAGAAGATCTCCTGTTAAGGTGCCCGCATAGGAAAAGAAAGAAATGCATCATATTTGATGGGGGTGAAGAAGGTGAGAACAAATCCAAAAATGTGCTTTCTAAAAACTGTTTTAATAAGAAACTAATGTTATTTCTTACAAGGTTGCATTAAAATATGATTGTCAATTCTTTAGAAAATTAAAAAATTCTAATCATTTATTTAATAAGAATGCAATGGTAACTTTTGATAAACAAAGCATTGTATTTGCACTGTGTAGGGTAGAAACAGAGATAAACAAATGACATACACATCCTGCACTTCTTTAAGGAAAATGCTAAATCTGGTTCAAATTGAAGTGAGCGTGAAGTGAGTGTGCAGAAGGCATGGAAAGTGGTGAAGAATTTGAAGAAGCGATAAAGCACAAAACAGAACTCTGGAGTCAAAAAACTATGCCTGAAGGAGTAAAGGATCATACTTGAAAGTGGAAATTAAGAAAGAGGAAGCCTCAAGAAGAGATGTTTTGTAGAGAAGTGGAAGGATGAGAAAAGTGACTTGGAGTCGAGGCTCATAATTTGACAGCTTTGGAAATTGGGTGTAAGAATATCTACATTACGCTGAGACCATAAGAACCCTTGACAAGTTCAGATAAAAAGCAAATACATGATGAAAGTGTCATTTTTTATTATATTCTGCAGAGGTGTTATTCTATATACGGGGAAAGTGTAAGACCAGAGGCAGAGCAACCATGAAATATTAATATGGCAAAATCAGTTTGGAGTCCATGAAGTCTAATGATAACAGAGGAAATAAAAGGGGAAAATGATCGTGAAAGACATGCCAAAGACCTTTGTTCCTGATAACAGGCATGCAGGAAAGATGGGCGAAGCAGAGGCATGGCTAGGGTGCAGGAATAACTAGCAAGGCTCTTGGTTTCATTTGTTGTCATTCTCGAAAGCCAATTTGTAACTTGTTTAATTTGCTTGATGAGAAAACGGAGATCACATTTCAGAATATTTATTCAATAAATTGACGGCGGGAAGAACTAGAGAAATAATAAGATGGTTGTAGAAGACAATAGAAATCAGTGAATACATTTACCTGTCAAGTGGAGGGGGTCAAATGAAGTAGAGAGAAGGGAGTTATTCAATAAAATTAATTGAAGATGCCGAAGAGACAGTATAAAGTGGAGAAAATCAAGAAATGTGGAATCACTCTCCTGCTGCAGCTAGAATGGATAGGATGGAGAGAAGAGATGACCATTGAAAGCTAACATGTGAATTTCTTTCTTGCTGAGATAACAAAACATAAAGAGAAACTGAAAGTGGAATTATATCTTGAGAGACAGTTTCTGCAACAGTGTTAACAGATTTGAGAATTGAGTTCAGTTTCTTCCTTACTAGTTCTGTGACTTTAGGCAAAGCACTTACCTTTTTAAATTTTAGAAGTTTTCTTATTTGTAGAAAACAAATAATGCCTATCTGGTTTGGTTATTGAAAGGAATAAATAAAAGAAATCACACAAAACAGTAACACAATTGCTGGCACACTAAATTTCAATAAATATTATGAGTGTCGGTGTTTTGAAAATTTCATTTTGGAATGATTCACTCATGCAATTCTCTGCTTGAAATAGCATATAGATAATTGCTTTCCTTTGCTCTCAGAGCTCTTCTAAGAATGTTAATTTGCCCAGACAACATTTGTGTTTTAATAAGGTCCTTCAAGTCTAGAAGACAGGATGGGGGAGGAAAGAAGAAAGCTTCTCTGTTCCTCAAACAACATTACAGAAATGAACACTTTTTATGCCTGTCTTTGTGTAAACGGATCCGTCTCCGTACCACATTTGTAATAGGATTTATGAAATTTTTTCTTATTACTTTCACTCAGTTAAAGAGGCATTTAATAATATGTTTATCTTTAAATCATTTCAAAATCTCTTGATGTCACACAGTGCTTGTCAATTGCATTTCATTACAGCATGAGAATAAACTCCTGCAATGTTGGGGCACAAAAGAAAGTCCCTGTCAGTCCTTTGCCATCACTGGTGTACTTTTCTGGAGGAGCATGCTCTCAGAAACTTAAACCTAGGGAACATACCTATATTGTGTTGATAGAATTATCTTGAAGATTCTACCTTTTAAAAAGGGAATATTAAATTAGAGGATGGTGGCCAAAACTGCTTGGTGTCTTTCAGGTTCTGAATTAGTATCACAAGGGTTATTTATAAGAAAGAAATATTTGCCAAAACTGGGACTATGTTTTGAGCCCAAGTTCCCTTTTTTTTTTTTTTTTTTTAACAAGCAGTTTTATTGCAGAAATGGGAGTTGAACCGGAACATTCACAGTCAGAACGAAAGGGCAGGCAGGCAGATCTGGAAAACTCACCATTCTATGTGAAAAGGAAAGTTTCCATAGATTTCAGAGAAGCCAAAGAAAAGGGTTTATTTTATATTTGAGAACAAAGCTTAATTTAGATTTTTTATATATATATATTTTTTATTGCATTCTAGGTTTTGGGGTACATGTGCAGAACATGCAAGGTAGTTGCATAGGTACATGCGTGGCAGTGTTTTTGGCTGCCTTCCTCCCCTTCACCCACATTTCTCCCCATGCTATCCCTCCCCAGCTCCCCTCCCTGCTGTCCCTCCCCTATTTCCCTCAATAGACCCCAGTGTGTAGTGCTCCCTTCCCTGTGTCCATGTGTTCCCATTGTTCATCACCCGCCTATGAGTGAGAATATGCAGTATTTCATTTTCTGTTCTTGTGTCAGTTTGCTGAGAATGATGTTCTCCAGATTCATCCATGTCCCTACGAAGGACATGAACTCACCATTTTTTATTGCTGCATAATATTCCATAGTGTATATGTGCCACATTTTCCCAGTCCAGTCTATCATCGATAGGCATTTGGGTTGGTTCCAGGTCTTTGCTATTGTAAACAGTGCTGCAATGAACATTCATGTGCATGTGTCCTTATACTAGAACGATTTATAGTCCTTTGGATATATACTCAGTAATGGGATTGCTGGGTCAAATGGAATTTCTATTTCTAGGTCCTTGAGGAATCGCCACACTGTATTCCACAATGGTGGAACTAATTTACACTCCCACAAACAGGGTAAAAGTGTTCCTGTTTCTGCACATCCTCTCCAGCTTCTGTTGTCTCCAGATTTTTTAATGATCGCCATTCTAACTGGCATGAGATGGTATCTCAATGTGGTTTTGATTTGCATCTCTCTAATGACCAGTGATGGTGAGCATTTTTTCATGTTTGTTGGCCTCATGTATGTCTTCTTTTGTAAAGTGTCTGTTCATACCCTTTTCCCACTTTTGAATGGGCTTGTTTTTTTCTTGTAAATCTGTTTTAGTTCTTTGTAAATTCTGGATATCAGCCCTTTGTCAGATGGGTAAACTGCAAAATTTTTTTCCCATTCTGTTGGCTGCCGATTCACTCTAGTGACTGTTTCTTTTGCCGTGCAGAAGCTGTGGAGTTCGATTAGGTTCCATTTGTCAATTTCGGCTTTTGCTGCCAATGCTTTTGGTGTTTTGGTCATGAAGTCCTTGCCTACTCCTATGTCCTGAATGGTTTTGCCTAGATTTTCTTCTAGGCTTTTTATGGTGCCAGGTCTTATGTTTAAGTATTTAATCCATCTGGAGTGAATTTTAGTGTAAGGTGTCAGGAAGGGGTCCAGTTTCTGCTTTCTGCACGTGGCTAGCCAGTTTTCCCAACACCATTTATTAAACAGGTAATCCTTTCCTCATTGCTTGTTTTTGTCAGGTTTATCAAACATTGTATGGCTGTAGATATGTTGTGTTGCCTCCAATGCCTCTGTTCTGTTCCATTGGTCTATTATCTCTGTTTTGGTAGCAGTACCATGCTGTTTTGATTACTGTAGCCTTGTAGTAGTGTTTGAAGTCCAGTAGTGTGATGCCTCCTGCTGTGTTCTTTTTGCTTAGAATCGACTTGGCTATGCGGGCTCTCTTTTGGTTCCATATAAAGTTAAAGGTGGTTTTTTCCAGTTCTGTGAGGAAAGTCAATGGTAGCTTGATGGGGATAGCATTGAGTCTGTAAATTACTTTGGGCAGTATGACCATTTTTACGATATTGATTCTTCCTAACCATGATCATGGAATGTTTCTCCATCTGTTTGTGTCCTCTCTGATTTCATTGAGCAGTGCTTTGTAGTTTTCCTTGAAGAGGTCTCTTATGTTCCTTGTAAGTTGTATTCCTAGGTATTTTATTCACTTTGTAGCAATTGTGAATAGCAGATCATTCTTGATTTGGCTTTCTTTCAGTCTGTTGTTGGTGTATAGGAATGCTTGTGATTTTTGCACATTGATTTTATATCCTGAGACTTTGCTGAAGTTGCTTATCAGTTTCAGGAGTTTTTGGGCTGAGATGATGGGGTCTTCTAGATATACTATCATGTTGTCTGCAAATAGACACAATGTGGCTTCCTCCTTTCCTATTTGAATACCGTTTATTTCTTTTTCTTGCCTGATTGCTCTGGCTAGAACTTCCAGTACTATATTAAATTGGAGTGGTGAGAGAGGGCATCCTTGTCTACTGCCAGATTTCAAAGGGAATGCTTCCAGTTTTTGCCCATTCAGTATGATATTGGCTGTTGGTTTGTCATAAATAGCTTTTATTATTTTGAGATATGTTCCATCAATACCGAGTTTATTGAGGGTTTTTAGCATAAAGGGCTGTTGAATTTTGTTAAAGGCCTTCTCTGCATCAATTGAGATAATCATGTGGTTTTTGTTTTTGGTTCTGTTTATGTGGTGAATTACGTTTATAGAGTTGTGTATGTTTTACCAGCCTTGCATCCCTGGGGTGAAGCCTACTTGGTCATGGTAGATAAGCTTTTTGATGTGCTGTTGCAATCGGTTTGCCAGTATTTTATTGAAGATTTTTGCATCTATGTTTATCATGGATATTGGCCTGAAGTTTTCTTTTCTTGTTGAGTCTCTGCCGGGTTTTGGTATCAGGATGATGTTGGTCTCATAAAATGATTTGGGAAGGATTCCCTCTTTTTGGATTATTTGGAATAGTTTCAGAAGGAATGGTACCAGCTCTTCTTTGTGTGTCTGATAGAATTCGGCTGTGAACCCCTCTGGACCTGGGCTTTTTTTGTGTGGTAGGCTCTTAATTGCTGCCTTGACTTCAGACCTTGTTATTGGTCTATTCATAGTTTTGGCTTCCTCCTGGTTTAGGCTTGGGAGGACACAAGTGTCCAGAAATTTATCCATTTCTTCCAGGTTTATAGTTTATGTGCATAGAGTTGTTTGTAATATTCTGTGATAATGGTTTGAATTTCTGTGGAATCTGTGGTGACTTTCCCCTTATCATTTTTTATTGCATCTATTTGGTTGTTCTCTCTTTTCTTTTTAATCAATCTGGCTAGTGGTCTGTCTATTTTGTTGATCTTTTCAAAAAACCAGCTCTTGGATTTATTGATTTTTTGAAGGGTTTTTTGTGTCTCTGTCTCCTTCAGTTCTGCTCTGATCTTAGTTATTTCTTGTCTCTTGCTAGGTTTTGAGTTTCTTTGATCTTTCTCCTCTAGCTCTTTCAATTTTGATGATAGGGTGTCAATTTTGGATCTCTTCACTCTTCTCATGTGGGCACTTATTGCTATATATTTTCCTCTAAAGACTGCTTTTAATGTGTCCCAGATATTCTAATATTCTGTGTCTTCATTCTCGTTGGTTTCGAAGAACTTCTTTATTTCTGCCTTCATTTCATTGTTTATCCAATCAACATTCAAGAGCCAGGTGTTCAGTTTCCATGAAGCTGTGTGGTTCTGAGTTAGTTTCTGAATTCTGAGTTCTAACTTCATTACACTATGGTCTGAGAGACTGTTTGTTATGATTTCAGTTGGTTTGCATTTGCTGAGGAGTGTTTTACTTCCAATTATGTGGTCAATTTTAGAGTAGGTGTGATGTGGTGCTGAGAAGAATGTATATTCTGTGGATTTGGGGTGGAGAGTTCTGTAAATGTCTATCAGGTTTGCTTGCTCCAGGTCTGAGTTCAAGCCCTGGATATCTTTGTTAATTTTCTGTCTGGTTGATCTGTCTAATATTGACAGTGGAGTGTTATAGTCTCCCACTATTATTGTGTGGGAGTCTAAGTCTCTTTGTAAGTCATTAAGAATTTGCCTTATATATCTGGGTGCTCCTGTATTTGGTCCATATATATTTAGGATTATTAGCTCTTCTTGTTGTATTGATCTGTTTACCATTATGTAATGTCCTTCTTTGTCTCTTTTGATCTTTGTTGCTTTAAAGTCTATTTTATCAGAGATAAGAATTGCAACTCCTGCTTTTTTTTTTGCTCTCCATTTGCTTGGTAAATCTTCCTCCATCCCTTTACTTTGAGCCTTTGTGTATCCTTGTATGTGAGATGGGTTTCCTGGATACAGCACACTAATGGGTTTTGGCTTTTTATACAATTTTCCAGTCTGTGTCTTTTGATTGGGGCATTTAGCCCATTTACATTTAGGGTTAATATTGTTATGTGTGAATTTGATGCTGCCATTTTGATGCTAGCTGGCTGTTTTGCCCATTAGTTGATGCAGGTTCTTCATTTTTTTGATGCTCTTTAGCATTTGGTATGTTTTTGGAGTGGCTGGTACTGGTTGTTCCTTTCTATGTCTAGTGCCTCTTTCAGGAGCTCTTGTAAAGCAGGCCTGGTGGTGACAAAATCTCTGAGTACTTGATTGTTTGCAAAGGATTTTATTTTTCCTTCACTTATGAAGCTCAGTTTGGCTGCATATGAAATTCTAGGTTGAAAGTTCTTTTCTTTAAGGATGTTAAATATTGGCCCCCACTCTCTTCTCGCTTGTAGGGTTTCTGCCAAGGGATCTGCTGTGAGTCTGATGGGCTTCCTTTTGTGGGTGACCCGACCTTTCTCTCTGGCTGCCCTTAGCATTTTCTCCTTCATTTCAACCCTGGTGAATCTGACGATTATGTGTCTTGGAGTTGCTCTTCTTGCGGAATATCTTTGTGGTGTTCTCTGTATTTTCTGCAATTGAGTGTTGGCCTGTCTTGCTAGGTGGGGGAAATTTTCCTGGATAATGTCCTGAAGAGTATTTTCCAGCTTGGATTCATTCTCTTCATCACATTCAGGTACACCTATCAAATGTAGATTAGGTCTCTTCACATAGTCCCACATTTCTTGGAGACTTTGTTCATTCCTTTTTGTGCTTTTTTCTCTAATCTTGGCTTCTTGTTTTATTTCATTAAGTTGATCTTCGACTTCTGATATCCTTTTTTCTGCTTGGTCCATTCGGCTGTTGAAATTTGTGCATGCTTTGTGAATTTCTCGTGTTGTGTTTTTTAGCTCCTTCAATTCACTCATATTCCTCTCTAAGTTGTCCATTCTCGTTTTCATTTCCTCAAATCTTTATTCAAGGTTCTTAGTTTCTTTGCATTAATTTAGAACATATTCTTTTAGCTCACGGAAGTTTCTCATTACCCCGCTTCTGAAGTCTGATTCCGTCATTTCTTCACACTCATTTTCCATCCAGCTTTGTTCCCTTGCTGGTGAGGAGTTTTGTTCCTTTGTAGGAGGTGAGGTGTTCTGGTTTCGGGTGTTTTCCTCCTTTTTGTCCTGATTTCTTCCCATCTTTGTGGATTTATCCACCTGTCTTCTGAGTGGTTGCTGATTTTCCTATTGGGTCCCTGAGTGGACATCCAGATTGTTGATGACGAAGTATTTCTGTTTCTTAGTTTTCCTTCTAACAGTCTGGCCCCACTGCTGTAGGACTCCTGAGGTCCACTCCAGGTCTTGCTTGCCTGGGGAACTCCTGTAGCAGCTGTGGAACCGTGAGGGTTGCTGCCAGATTCTTCTTCTGCTATCTTTGTCCCTGAATGATGCCCGCCAAATGTCAGTCTGATTAGTCCTTTGTAAGATGACTCTTTGGATATATGGGGGTCAGGGAGCTGCTTGAGGAGACAGGATGTACTTTATGGGAGCTCTAGTGCTGAACTGTGAGCTCCATTTTTCATTGAGGGCTGCTAGGCAGGTATGTTTAAGTCTGCTGCAGCAGAACTCATAAAGCCCCTATTTTTTTCCTCAGGTGCTCTGTACCGGGGAGTTAGGGCTTTATTTATGAGTATCTGTTGCACTTTCCTGCCCAGTGAGGAGGCAGTCTAGTCACTGCCTGCCTGTAGTGGCTATGATGAGCTGCCATGGGCTCTGCCATGTTGCCATGGGCTCTGCCCTGTTGCTATGGGCTCCACCCTGCTGCCGTGTGTAATTCCTTATAGTCCTGTTTATATGGGTGTGGTTAGAACTGCAGCGGTGATGGTTGTCGGCCTCTGTAGTGGCAGACTCTCTCTGTTATGGCGCATTGCCTCAGCAATGGCAGGCTGCATCAGCAATGGCAGAGTACCTCCATAGGGGTCGTGTGCCTCGGTAATGGCAGATGCCCCTCCCCCACCAAGCTGCACTCTCCTGGGTTCAGCTGTGCTTGCCGTGAATACCAAGCATTTCCAATTGCTGTTTTGTTTTGTTTTTTTTTGTGGGGGTGGGACCCGCCGAGCATGATCACCTGGCTTCCTGCCTCAGAGCCCTTTTTTTTTTTAAGTTGAACGGTTGACTTTCTCACAGATGTTCCAGTCACCTGCTGCAAGGGCGCCGGGATCTGTGTGTTTTCCCGTGCAGCGACCCACTGCACCGCCTCAAACCACGTTGCTGCCCGGGAATCTCCTGGCCTGGCTTTCTGTTTAAGACCCATTTAATCAGATGAATGTGCTAATCTGCATTCCGAAATCTCCAAATGCCAGTTTAACAGGGCAACCAGACCAGTGTATTTTGTATGGAGTGTCACTGTGCTGCGGCCTCGGCCCAAACAGCAGCACCAGCCCAAACAGCTGTGCTGGCCCAAACTGCCACGCTGGCTGCCAGTGGGGCTCTTACACCTGGGAATCTCCTGGTCTGTGGGCAATAAAGATCCTTATGGAAATGCAGCATCCACTCACCCTCTGCAGATTCAGATTCAGCAGCTATATATGCAGGTTTATCTGCAAGTATACCCAGTTATCTGGGAGCTGCAATCCTGAGTTGGTCCTACAGCGCCATCTTCCATAAAAGCGGGCCCAAGTTCTTTTTACGGTATGAATTCACTGATGTAAATGTGTGTTTTAATTTATATTCTTGTATTTATTTATGAAAATATGGCAAATACTGGAGAAATTCATTTTATACCTTGGGACTTCAAAATGTTCTTCTAATCTGTAAAATAATGATTGCAGACCCAATTTTAAAAGTAAAATAAAATTAAGTGAAAATTGTGTTCTCCTTGGACCTAAATAACTTGTAAGAGTTTAGTTTTGTATCCATTTACATCACTGCTTACAGCAATGATTTTGAGGATAATTTATAAGGATCTCTGTAGAAATAGTAAAGAATCTACTGAATATCAAATCAAAATAAATAAATCAACTTGCATATATTTATAATTTCTTTCTTTTGTGGTAAATGAATTCAGAAACTAGGAAATTCTATAAATTATTATGTGGCATAATATTTTATAAATTCTATAAATTTTGTAAATTCTGTAAATTATTACATGGCATAATATGCAGAATTTTCTAGTTTCTGCATGATAGGGCAGTGTTTGTTAATTAAGGCAAGCAAAAGCTGAAAGGAGTTGGCACAGTTACCCCCAAGCACAATGTAATGATGGAGTGCTTGACAAATGAGCTCACACCCTGTTCATATGCATAGACTCCCTAGTCGTCACTGCCTCAGTGATTCTGCAAATGCAGAAGTTTGAAACTCAAACACAGAACATATCTTATTCCTCAGTAATAACAGATCAGTTACCATCAAAGACAAGATTGGAATCTTACCTGGCAGTATGTCATGTCCTGTTTCTCCTCTGGTGCACAGAAATCCAAATATATTTTTTAAAATAATTTCAAATCATTTCAGATTCAGCAGCTATATATGCAGGTTTATCTGCAAGTATACCCAGTTATCTGGGTGTATTGTGTGATGCTGAGATTTGGGGTACAATTGATCCCATCACACAGGTCCAATTGTATTTTTAAATTGATTTATTAATTTGGCATTTTTTTCTTTAAAAATCAAAAATTTAAAGAATACCTTAATACTAAATTTTTTTCCCCAAAAATCAGTTTATACTTTTTCATGAGGAAATACTGACTAAAAATTAAATTTTTTTTGCATTTTAAATTTTTGTCATTGTAAACTAAATATCTGTAAGCAGCAGTTTCTTAAACTTGCCAAACCTATGGTTCTATTAATTAGATGGTTTATAATAAATGACCCTGATTTTCTCATTAAACTACTTCCTTCATTGTAATGATTTGAAAATGACATTACAAACTTTTTCCAGCCTTGATAATGTTGATAGCAAATGGTTTAGATGTAATAAGAATTGTAGATCGGGTTCCCTGGAGTGCAGACTCAGAGATAGAGACTGGCAAGGCAGACAGTTTATGCCGGTGTACAAGCGATCCCATCACCCAGATCCAGTTGTATTTTTACAACACTGCTCTGATCAACACTGCTCAGGGGAGGAAAGGAAACACAGCTGGGTAGAGAGATGGCAAAACTCTGACGCAGTTTCAACAAAGCCCTCAGCCAATTCTGTGGGGAGTGCTGAAGGTGAGATGGCCCTTCAGATTAGTTCTAAATTGGGATGATTTATATGTCAGCCTGATATTCTCCTGCACTGAATGTAGGCTTCTCCCAGAAGTAGGCATGTCTTACTTCACCAGAGGCCACTTTTGGGTGGGAGAAGGCTGACAGCTAAGAACCTGACTACACTCACAGAAGCTGGAGGAATGGGTCCTTCACACCTAGGTTGGGGCACAGATATCTGGGGAGGAGATCATGGTGTCCAGTACAAAGAGTTAACACCATGAAAAATACATGGCTCCTAAAGAATCCCAGACTCAGCAATCATCTTAGAAAAATGAGCTTAGTAAAATTTGTGTGAGAAAAGTGCAAAGTGCTGAAAAAATAAAAATCACTTATAATTGCTGAGGTTATAATGAATTCTGCCACTCAAAGAGTTTTATAGTCTTATTTGCATTCTCTACCTATTTCCTGCTAACTATTAAAACTTTTTTTGAAAGCAAAGTTACATAAGGATAAACAACATGGACTGAGGAATTGATTGAGTGTGTTCAAAGTTAGTTTTACAGCTTGCTAGCTGTCCAATCTTGAACAATAACAAGTTAGAGCCTCTGTTATTTCTACAAGTGAGAACAAGGATGAGTTGAAAATTAAGAGACAGCGGTTTTAATAGATTCTACTTTAATGCCTTTTATTTAGTGGTAGCTAGTGTTTCTTTCTTTTTTTTCCCAAGTATTCCAAATCAAATAGCGTTATGGAATCCTTAGGGTGATGCTTTTTTGGCTGAAAAGTTCTTTGGCCCGTGGTGCCTTTGCCTGAGTTTTGCTTGTACCCACTGGGCCGACTTGGCCTGGCAGGCTGTGCTTGGCTCTTGCTACCAGCCTGGATCCTGTGCCTACCAAGGACAAGTGGAGTGACGAGGGGTAGGTGAGTGAATGAGCATCAGGTCTGCACACTGCACACAGCCAGGAATGCCAGCTGTGGGAGGGTGGGCAGCTCCAGGTGCTGTCAAGGGCTCCAGCTCCCTGTGAGGCTGCAGCTGGACCAGGTATATTGCCAGTAGCTTCCATGGTTGGCACCAGGGAACTCAGTGGCACCTGAAGGCTTGAAGACCCAGCAACCATAGAGCCCCAAAGAGGGTATCACAACCCAGGCTTCTGAAGCTCCTAGGTGTGAGCCCCTCAAACGCCTGCAGCTTTTCTCTTCTCTTTTCTTTCTTGTTGCCTGCTATGTGGAAAGCAAGGGGAATGTTTCAGCCCTGTCTGTGTTACTGCTCTTTTAGCCCTAACAACTGGTGGATCCTGAGTTCTAATCTTGCATCCAAGAATGAGGTACTTAGACAAGTGGAGAGTGAGCAAGGCTAACAGGAACTTTATTGAGCAACAGAACAGCTGAGAGAAGATCCACACTGGGTAATTCCTCTTTGCAGGCAGGGTGTCCCAAGAGTGTTCAGCTCTCAGCAGAAAGGAGACCCTGAAGTGGGCATCTCCTCTCCAGAGTTGGTCATCCCATTGGGTGTTCAGCTCTCAGCAGAGAGGAGACCCTGGAATGGGTAGCTCCTCTCTCCAGGTAGGTCATTCTGTCATCTCTTCCAGTTTGGCTGAGTCCAAAATTTTTATGAGCCTCAGAGGGGAGGAAGTACATTCTAATTGGCTCATGGGGAGCCAAGGGCAGGCCTAGAAAAAGCACCCTACGTACCCATTCTGGTCCATCAGTCTGGTCCCCAGGCTTCAGGCCTTCCCTGACTTGAAGGTGGAGGCTTACTAGGACCTGCCTCTTTCTACCCAGAAGCCTGTTTGCATCCTGCCATCATCCATAACACCCAGGCTGTTTGTGCCAAGGGGTGCCTGCAGGCCAGCACTGAGTTGCTCTCAGCCCCACCTCCGGCTCCTTCCCATGCTCAATAATGCCCAAAGTCCAGAGGGGCCAAAGCAACAGGGGTCCCAGAGGGGGCCAAGGCAACAGGAGGTGTCAGTGCTGTCCTGAGGGTGTACACACCTGGCTAGTTGCAACAGTGCTCAGGCTTGGCCTCAACGTTTCTCTGAGACTCCAGTGTGCTCCAGGAGTGGGGAGAAGCCAGGCAACAGCAGCAGGCACTGCTGAGCCTGCATGGGCAGTTGGGAGGGGCCTTCCTGGTCCTGTTCCCAGAGATTGCAGAGATGCCTGGGTGCCCAGCCAGGGCTGGGTGGCTGCAGCTATGTCCAGGAGGGCAGGGCTCTTGCCAGTTCCCAGCCCCCAAGAGTACAGGGAGGTCATGGTCTGCACCAGCAGCTTAGGCAGTTGCAGCTGTACCTGGGAGGGTGGGGCTCCTGGTCGTTTGCAGCTTTTCCCCACTCCTTGGAGAGCACAACCTCCACTGTGCCTCCCCCACTGCAGTGGGTGTCATGGCAGTGGCCATTCCAGGCAGGTTGCTATTGCCATCAGTAGAATTCACTATTAATATCAATATTAGGAACTTTGCATTATTGTGTTACATTAGACATCACTCTTTTCTTTCTGGTAATAAAATTCTTCTTTGATGAAGGTGGTGAATCTAAAAAGGCATTGGAGCCTGCAGATAGGGAGTTCAATTAATGCTGACAAATGGACTGTGGACTTTTACAACAACAAGTCAGCAAATTTCTAAATGGTCAGACAACAACAATTGTAGCAAAAGAATATGACTGGCAATTTTATTGATTATGATTGAATGGTCCTTACCTTTTTTCCTACCATGATTAACAACATAAAAATTTAAAAATATTTCACGACATTAAAATGACCTCATTTAGAATTATTTATCAAACTAAAAGATCCCTCAGAAGACAGATTGTTGACATCCTATTTGCAGTTGCTCTCACTCTCCACAAGAAGTGGTGATATAGTTTGATAATAGAGCCACAAGAGAGATTGATGGCAGGAGTGGTTTGCTTTACCTTTAAATATTAGAGCCTTCCTTTTCTCTTTTAAAGCTCTACATTTAATTCATTCTTGCTGTTCTGTGCCTGAGAAATAATATATCTCTATTCCTTATTTTTCAAAATGCACCTTTCTTCTGCCCTTTATTTCTCCAATTCTTTTCCCTCAATGTGATTTTGAGTCTAACTAACTAAGCCATTAAGTGAAAACGTGAAGAATCTTTATCCAACTTAATGGGTTAATTTTTGGTGGGAGAAGGTATGTGCATACTTTTTCAGTAGCCCTTCCCAAGAAAATTTATGGGTGAAAAAATTAGACTGGAAGACAGAGATTGGATGGTGAAAAGCCTTGTTCATACAAGGCAGGAAATTTAGAATTTTTTTTATGGCAAATGGAGAACAGTTAATGAATTTTGAGCAGGGGAATAATTAAATTTACATTAAGAATAATTAAAGATACAATCATAATCATCTATTTTGCTCTAAGTTTTGATATCTAAAGGATTCAATTTTTGTGACTCTATTATTTTTAATGGATTTCTTACTCTATAAATGACTCTGATATAGTCAGACTGATATTTCCTTCATTTTAGAACACACCCTTGGAAGTTTGTTGTAAATATTTCATTTAGTTTAATACATATTGAAGAGGGATTGAATGACTTTAGGAGTCTTCCTAAAATACCAACAATTTACTCTCAGCTGAAGATTATGACTACTTCACTGAAAAACGTTTAAATTTCCTCTCATGGAATTCAACTCCTATTTTTAACTAGAACTACATTTTCAATATATTGCCAGCCATTTCCATATGCATGTGCCTCTCATACTGCTCTCTGAATATGATGAAAATCAGCTCATTTCTCCATCTTTGAGTTGCACCATTTATTAGCTCCTGCTGCATTCCACTTCCAGTCAAGCATAGAGCCCTTGACAGTCTACTTCCAAATGAATCTCAAATATTTGCCCTTTTTTCCCTATTGATCGTTATAATACTGGTTCGGGTTCTCATCATTTCGATTCTGTACTGTTGAAATGGCCCCTTGAAGCTGACACTAATTTCTCATCTATCCAATGCACTCGTCACACTGCTGTCATCATTATCTTTCTAAAGTACGGCTTTGGTCATGTCACTCCCCTAAAGCGCCTTCTGTTGTCCCACAGGATCAAGTCCAAACTTGTTAGTGTGCAAAGTCAGTCAAAATCAATCCACATTCTTTCTGCAGTAAGGTCTCAGAAAGGAAAATCTCTGATCCATGTAGAGGAGTAAATTTGTTGATAAAAGTACAATTAAAACAAAAATCTGAATGGAAGAGGAAAGGTTGAAACTGCCCTGTGGTAATCTGTTTATTTGATTCTTGGGCAAAAAGAAGGGATTGGTTATTTGAGTGTTGGTGCAGACTGTTGCCAGACACAAGCGTCCTTTAGTACACCAAGTTTAGAATCCAGGGAGCAGTTGCTCTGTCTGAAAAATTCGGTGAAGCAGACCATAAAAAAAAAAAAAAAAAACCTGCTGGAAATGGGTGATGTCAGAGCTCTGACAGGCTCATACGTTGGGAGGCAACTGTGATATTTAGGCAAATCAGAAAAGGGTAGAAAAGGTAGATGGAGATAACCCTCCACTGGGAATTCTAGGAAAAAAATAACTCCTTTAGAGACACAGCTAAGAATTCTCCATCTACCAAAAAAGTATTTTCACAAATTGAAAATAACTACATTAACTGGTTTGTTGCATTCCAGAATTTAGGCCTGGCACAAGTTCAGAGGAGCGCTCTCAACATCCTCCTGTGTGTGTCCTAACATGCTCTCCATCACTCCAAAGGCTGAATAACGCCGGCTGAATCACACTGGTGTGCTTGAAGTGTCCTATATGCACCTTAGCACTCTTACACAGTGAATTTCTTTACCATGAAATTCCAGTGCTTTCCAAATTCAAAAAGTCTGTGTTGAGAACCAATAAAGCCAATTTCTGTGTTCCTTTTCATAGAGGACAGTAGCCATTTGTAAGTCTGAGATACAAGAGGTCAGATAACCCTTACTACATTCAATCCTTAATGAACAGAAGTCTCAAACTAAATTTGATCTCTCATATACACTTAAAAAACACATTTATTAGTAACCAGTCATAAAACAGTATATATGACCTGTTCCCTAGGTTCAGTGCTTCAAACACCATGTTGAAAAACTGTTCAGTGAAGGCAGATGCAAAAATATCTCAGTAGCAGCCTTCTGTTCTGCTTAGAGTAGCATTAGGCATCCAGAAATCCAGAGAACTATTAAGAAACAGGCTCTGGTCACCCTAGTATTTCTGTTCTTGACTCACCTAGGGGTGAATGTGAAGTGCATTTAGCTGTCCATATATTCTCCCCCATGAGATCACACTTCTCATAGCCATATGCCAATAAACTTCCAATTTCTCCAATGGAAAACCCTTTTCTGATATTTACTATTTTGCTCAGCAAAGGTATAGTATTATTTAAGATCTGTATAACAAAACTGTAACAATAGTTGTCTCTGTGTGCCCTTTATGACACAATGCTAGCTGGCACAATGCTGGCTGACCACCATGGGAGTGTGCGCTTTGCTTAGAACAGCTGATTGCCCCTTATTTATATACTCCATGCAGATGTACTTTAAAGTGAATTACAGAAATCAGAACAATCTAGGACATATCATGGTATGGTAAAAGCAATCCTTAGGGTGACCCTCCATGCCTAGAAACCTAGGAAATAACTCAGTTGAAGAAAGCTCTATGAATTTCCTGACCACCAAAAGTCCTTGGAAATCAGGCAGATTGGGGTTCGATCTTCATCGCTTAGTTCTGGAGCAACCTTAAATCGCTACTTAATTTTACTGATCCTCTCTTTCTTCATCTATACACTTGGCCGAAGATTTAGGCCTGTAGGTATTCCACAAACACAACATCAGTGGTTTGCTGGAGCTGACTTGAATATACTTTTAAGTGTCCAGTGGCAAATTTTCAGAAACCTTACAGGATAGTTATTAACACAGATATTGGGAAAAAAATCAAATTATGTATACTTGTAATTAAATAAAATATGTAAAAAGAGGCAAGACACACTCAAAGTTGATCACTTCCCAAATACTTCGCATTCTACTATTTTTTCAAGTTCTTACGTTACTTATGTTCATAGAATAACACTGTTATTCTATGTTATAGATGTATAAAGCTGTACATCTCTTCCCAACTCTGTTTCCATTGACATCAGACAGCTTGGTAGCTTGGAATCAGGCACAGTGGCAGTTTTTATACCATGGAAATCACCAAGAACTCAAAAATCGGGGCTTGATTCACCATCTTGTGAATTGCTTCTAGACTAAAGAGAGTGATGAAGAAAGTGTCCATCATATGGATTAAACTTAAAACTCTATAATGTTTTTACTATGTCTGAGTGCTTCACATACATTATTATCTAATTTAAAATTATCTCTGTGACCTAGGTAATACATTATTAATTTTTTAAGAAGAGGAAACAGTACCAGTATATAAACATCTTGTCTAAGATCTCAAAAGTGGTAAGTGATAGAGCACGAATTTGAACCCCAGCAGTACAGCCTGAAAATTAACTTCTACAAAGAAGCTTTAATTTATAAGAATGAGGTTGTCTTTTGAGAGAAAATAAACTTTTTCTCTCCTAAAATATAAAGAGCCTGAAGAAATTAGAGCATATAATCTCTCCATAAACCATCATAGTTAGAATTCATGATAATATAAATTAGGTTCCCTCCTAATAGAAGATGACATTTTACTGACTGTAGGAAGAAAGGAGGACAAGAGAAAAGCTTACCACCTTAGGGTTAGTTATTGTTGTGGTCCTATGGTATTTCCCAAATAGATTTGAGGGTACTGGATCCCAATTGCTCTTGGGAACGAAGACAATCCATGTCTCATCCTTAGCCTACAGCTTCGAGAGAAACAAACCTCCCACAGATGTCTCCAGCAGTGTGTGTTTCACAGATGTGAGTAATAACATCAGCGTGGCCTGGGAGAGATCCATGAGACTCTGGGATCTCTGTGGCCACAAAAGAGCAGCTCAATAATTTCCCAGAACTTAGAGAGAGGTGAGGGGATTGAACGTGTCCTTTGGCCACGATGAAGGCATGCTACTGGCAGACCTGCTGCAGGTACTGAAACTGACGTTCAAATACCAGACAGAAGGAACGATAAATCCACAGAAACAAATTGTTATATAACACCTTCCATCTTCCATACTGATGTTCACAGTTTACTGATTTTTAACTTATAGAGTAATTTCTAATTTCACTGAGTTTACCTAGGGGAATGATCAAAATGTTATGCATCAGAGGGAATAGGAATTTAGAGGAGATATTAAATTGAATCATAGAGACAGCTACTAGGACTCTCGCAAAGTAGTTAGAAACTATGAAAATGCTCTCCTCAGACAAAGTATATATGTCTATTCAGGAACTAGCAACTAAATATAAAAGAATATCTCAGTGAAAACGTATTCATTTAGTATCTATGTGTATATATGCACACATGTCCACGCACCCACCCCATCTTTGACTGTTTAACTGATTTATTATTTACTTTTTTGTTTTTGGTAGAGCAGCATAATTTGCTGGGAAGTATCGTTAACTTTTTGAAGCTGCCACTGTAGCTGAGAGTGCAGGTCTGGGGCCAGACTCCCCGGGTTTAAATACTGACTCTGCTTCATACTGCTTGTATGACCTCAAATGAATTACTTCACCTCTCTGACATGTGGTTTCCTTATCTTCAAGTCCTTATATGGTTGTTGGGAAAAGCAAATGTGCTAAGATGTCTACATACAATCAAGAGTATGTTTGCCATGTTCTCAGAAGTGTTAGTGACAATTATTCTGTGTGGCTTTTATTTTACTGAATGCTATGCTCAACTTTGTTTCCTTGTCTTCATTTTGGTCACCAATGGTGTGCAGTTTTGACAATGGGCATGACCTCTGTATTCTCTGGGCTCCTCTGGAGTCTGTAGTATCACAATTGGAAATTTGGAGTTTTCCTAGAAGTAGTTCTTTAGAGCATAACAATCTAAAATATATCATGCTAGTCTCTTTATTCTCTTATCTACCTTGTTTATCAGGCTATTCATGGAGAGTGACCTTTGAAAACAGTAGAAGAGCAATGAGCTCATCAACAGTGATTCCCAGGAGACCACACATATGAAAACGGTTGTTAATAAAGAAAAGATAAGTGCTGGAAGAAGAAAGTTATGGAATGCCTTCAATCATGAAAACTCATGTCTGCTGTGTGTTCCTTTAAATTGATTTTGTGGATGGTGTGTTCTCTATCTTTCATCGTGTTCTCTGCTTTCTGCATCACAGTCTGGTTTCTAATCAATGATTTTGATGCTTATGCTTTGAAATCGTGAATGCATTTTCAGATCTTCCCATTTTGGAGGGTTTTTTGATTTTGTTTTAAGAAATGGCTTTTGCTTTTTGTATAAACCCTTTGTGAATTTGTTAACATTTAATGAATATTTACCTTTACATTTACATTTAAAAAAATGAATTATCAGCACCTGGATAATTGTTTCTGTTTATTAACATGTTACTTCCTAAACTCAAGAATGACATTCATGGCAAGGCCAGCAAAAAAAACCAACAACCATGTGCAATAAATCATTGCTTTTAATAGAACAACCAGCCATAGATCTTATGTGCTTCACTAACACTGCTGGTTAAAGAAGGGCAATGAGTAGCTGATTCCTCACTCTGGGATTCTGGAGTTGCTAAGTTATCAAAAGAGCATTGATTAAAATTTAAATCTAAATTGAGGTCAAACTACAAAATAAAAAAGCAATCTGGATTTAAGTCTCCTGAAGATAGCAAATAGGGATTTAGTTGCTGTTTCTTTATTCAATAAGGGTTCAGAATAGATATGAAAGTGTTATTACAAATTGCAGTTATGCAATTTACAAAATAATTACAAATCTGAAGTGCAAAGTACATGAAATTAGGTTAGTGGTCTTTTACACTCCCTTATTATTGGGAAACTCTAAACTCTTATTTTTTAGATAAAGTCAATTCCAGGACTATATAATCTGAAATATTCTTTTTTTTTTTTTTTTTTGAGACGGAGTTTCGCTCTTGTTACCCAGGCTGGAGTGCAATGGCGCAATCTCGGCTCACCACAACCTCCGCCTCCTGGATTCAGGCAATTCTCCTGCCTCAGCCTCCTGAGTAGCTGGAATTACAGGCAAGCGCCACCACGCCCAGCTAATTTTTTGTATTTTTAGTAGAGACGGGGTTTCATCATGTTGACAGGTTGGCCTCGATCTCTTGACCTGGTGATCCACCCGCCTCGGCCTCCAAAAGTCCTGGGATTACAGGCTTGAGCCACCGCGCCCGGCCAATCTGAAATATTCTACAGAAATAAATTTTGATGTAAAATGGCCTGAAGCATATTCAAAACAATTCAAAACATAGGGTAATATTGCATGTTAATTTTTTTTTACTGTTAATAGGAATTGCTTTGCTTTTTTTCTTTGAAAATTAAAGTTATTCACAGTTAAGGATTAGTATAGAAAACTGAAATGAAATTGAGATTATAGATTTAGTATTACATATCCTGTTATTTTTCGTAACATTTGATTTCCTGTTGTTTCAGTGACCTATACTTTTCAAAAAAATATTTCCCAGAAAATAAGACACTATTCTCTTTACTCTTTATTCAGGAGTAAGGACTTCCTACTGAGGCTAATATTGAAAGAAATTCTGAAAACATAAGAAAAGAGAGACATGGTTTCTTTAGAAGTAAGAAATCTTTAAAAACCTGGTAGAGTCTAACGAAGCCATTTACCTTCTCACTTGTGAAAATATCGGCTTTGTTTCATTTTGAGAAAGAAAATTTGAGATCACATATTCACTGGGAATAATGTACCCTTTTTTTGAGAGACTCATCTGATTTAAGGAAGACCTTGGGGCCCAAGTTTCTTCATATGTAAGATGAAGTTCATTAGATTATCCCTCTAGCTCTTGTATCTTAATTTTCCTAAGAATTCTAAGTGAAAAATAAGCCAATGTCTTCTAAAAGAAAATATTTATGGAAGATGCTTCTAATAATTTTTCTTCCCCTATTTCCACCAGAGTAATTGTAGAATGACTTTGAAGCAAGGCTGTAATTGCTGCTACCGAGCTGGTTGTTACCTGATTAATTTCAGGCTATTGCATTCCACACTGAAACTTCAGAATTCCACAGCCATCATCAAACAATTCCCTATAGTGCTAGCAGTGTACATTTGAAATTTGGGAAAACACTAGGGATTATAGCCCACCTGAAATAATCTAATAGTAGTTGCCAGGGTAAAAAGGTAACATAAACAACATCTTAAGTGTCTAATTTCCATGATGCCCTAAATGCACTGCCCTCTTAAATTGCCAAAGTTTACTTTATTCACAATCTCTGGTGCTTGATATCATTATTGTTCTTTACATATGTGTATTCATTTCAAGACTACCACAGCTCTTGCTATTATAAAACGTCATTTCTTACTCTAATGCTGATTTCATCTGTCAGGTTTCCCTAACTCTCCAGTGCGTCTAATAAGAAAGTTCAGTGGAGGAAATTATTCTCCATGAAGTTCTAATAGCTGTTTCAGCAATGAAAGATATTTATACATGCATTTCAAATCGTGAGGATGGGAAGGCAGTGTGGTTGTATGCTCTCAGTTATTGAGTAATGTGTATTTTTTTCCAGCTGGTTTTATTCTGCTTTAAATTAGACTTTTCAATGTGATTTGGCTTTCTCTGATAAAAGCTAGGAAAAACATCTCAAAAGACGTAGAAGCGATCTTCTTTGCTTCCTTTCTTCTTCCTGAGGCTTATTATACTTATCCTATCTTAATGCTTTTTAATTAGTGGAAGAAATGGGCAAGTTTATTGTCTTGGCTATTTAAATAAGTGTTTTTGGTCAAGACAATAATAAGGCGTTGCTAACATTTAATGGAAAAGTTCTAGGAATTCTGCCTGTTTTGTAATGCAGAGTGTGACCCTAAAATCTAATAAATGCTTTCAACATTGTTTTTATTTTCGTGCTTCTCTTTGGAAAGCTCCTTTGGACATTCACATTGATGAAAACTCAGATTGTGATTATCTGAGCCTAGAACCTTACTCCCCATATATACACATACATAAGTACTAGGCATTTTTGAAAGACAAAATATATACTGAATATTCCAGGACTGCATGTACCACAGAAACAGCAGACTAAATTAACTTTTCAACAATGTTATCAAGAGTTATTTACTATTTTGGAAAGTCTGATGGCAATGTCACTGGTGGGATTGAATCACCAATTTGACACATGTCCACATCGATCTACACTTATAACTGACACATTAACTCTTTTTTTTTTTTTTTTTTTTGAAAGAAAGAAAGAGAGAAAGGGAGAGAGAGAACAGGAGTCTTGCTCTATTGACCAGGTTGGAATGCAATCCAAAAATAGGTATCAAAAACCTCCTTTAGGCCGATAATTGTGCTTAACAGCACAGACAGGAAGGAATAAGGGAAGAAAATAACAAACAGCCAACCAATATTTCATTTAAGTCTGTGAAATGCTATGCAAATGCTGAAGAGTGATTTACTTCCAATTATGTGGTCACTTTCAAAATAGGTGTGATGTGATACTGAGAAAAATGTATGTTCTGTGGACCTGGGGTGAAGAATTCTATAAATATTCACTGAGTTTACTTGTTCCAGGTCTGAGTTCTAATCATAGATGTCCCTGTTAATTTTCTATCTCATTGATCTGTCAAATATTAACAATGTGGTGTCAAAGTCTCCCGCTATTACTGTGCATGAGTCCAAGTCTCTTTATAAGTCATTAAGAACTTGTCTTATGTATCTGGGTGTTCTCATCCCATATTGGGTGCATATATATTTATGATCATTGACTCCTGTTGTTGCATTGATCCTTCTACCATTATGTAATGTCCTTCTTCATTTCTTTTAGTCTTTGTAACTATTAAAGTCTATTTTGTCAGAGAAGAAAGTTACAACTCCTGTTTTTTGTTTTGTTTTGTTTTGTTTTGCTCTCCATTTAATTGGTAAGTCTTCCACCAACCCTTTGTTTTGAGTCTTTGTGTGTCCTTGCTTATGAGATGGATCTGGATACAGCGTACTGATTGGTTTTGACTTTGTATTCAATTTGCCTGTCTGTGTCTTTGATTGAGGCATTTAATCCATCTAAATTTAGGATTAATACTGATATTTGTGAGTTTAATATTGTCGTTTAATGCTCGTTGGCTATTTTGCCCATTAGTTGATACAGATTCTTCATTATGGAGATACTCTTTACCTTTTTGTAAGTTTTTGGGATGACTGATACTGGTTGTTCCTTTCTGTGTATAGTGCTTCTTTCAGAAGCTCTTGTAGAACAGGCCTGGTGGTGATGAAATCTCTGAGTGCCTGCTTGTTTGTGAAAAATTTTATTTTTCCTTCATTTATGAAGCTTAGTTCGGCTGGATATGAAATTCTGGATTGAAAATTCTTTTCTTTGAGTATATTGAATATTGACCCCCACTCTCTTCTAGTTTGTAGGATTTCTGCTGAGAGATCTGCTGTGAGTCTGATAGGCTTCCCTTTATGGGTAACCTGACCTTTCTCTCTAGCTGCCCTTAGAATTTTCTCCTTTATATTAACTCTTGTTTAAAAATGTCAAAAAGAGTCATAATATTTATTAAATGCTTTCTTGCTTTTCTTAAATACAAACTATTCTCTATAAGCAGGTAAATACCTTTGACTGTTTCACTGTTGTCTCTAGTGTTGTGTCAAGTATTTGCATAGAGAATTATAAATAATATTATTATGAAAAACTTTAAACAATTTCACTTATAATAATATTAGAAAGTTTTACTGATTTGAAAATAAATTATATAATTAAAATATTAATTTTATTTTAATATAGTAAAAGTTACAGTGACATAAAATATTTACTATAAATAAAGATATTAGTTCTTAAAAGTTAGAGAATAATATATTTAATTTTTGAACTTATATATGCATTTTTATCTGGAAATAATAAAATAAAATAATAATCTTTTAAATGAGAGTTTGCATTCTCCAACATTTTTACAAAAAAGAAAGATTTATGTAGAACAATTTGAGGAAATATATTGGGTGAAATATGGTGTTAGAAACTAAATACATGAATAGTTTAAAAAGCATAGGTACCCTCAGGAAATGTGTGCATTTCCTGAGATCCTCTGTTAGTAACCTGAAAGATGATCTACAGCAGGGCCTCTACCTTCCTAGTTTCCTCCTGTCAAGTGTTTCCATGAAGTTGCATTATAGAGAGGGTGGGTGTAGTGCTCCTTCTCAGGTTGTTAATTTTGTATAAAAACATTAAACTGTTTACATTTTAGTCTCATTATTAAATGTTGACCATATATCCCCAGAGTTAGAAGTCGAAACACATTGTATTCTCAGGTCTCTTACAGTTTCAAACTAAATACAGGACTTCTCTTTAAATTGTACATATTACAATTTTGAATTGAAAAAAGAAAAACAAAAGCTAACTTCATAAATCTTGTATTCTAGTCTCTAGCACGAGTCTTGACTTTCTTTTTGTTGCTGTTGTTGTTTTGTTTTTAGAGACAGGGTCTCATTTTGTGTCCCTGGCTAAAATGTAGTGGCACAATCACAGCTCACTACAGTCTTGATCTCCCGCACGCCACCCAACTCAGCTAATTTTTAAATTTGATGCAGAGATGTAGTCTCACTATGTTACTCAGGCTGAGTTCAAGTGATCCTCCTTCTTTGGCCTCCCAAAGTGCTAGAATTACAGGCATAAGCCACCTTGCCCCATCTTCTAGTCTTGACTTTCCAGTTTAATTATTAGCAGTGATCTTTGGCAATTCATCCCTCCACGTCCAACATGTTTAATATGTATGTACCTTCTTTATCATTTTTGCAGATAGGAGCAAATGACATAATGAATGCAAAAATGCTTTTTAAACATAACGTGCTATACAAACATGTCAAAGGCTTTCTTGATTTCAGAATAAAGTAGAATTAGTTGTACTTGTTTCGTTGGAAATAATCTACTTGTTGGACTTTTCTTAGTATTTCTATTTTATCTTTACTAAAAGCATCCTAGAGACTGCCAAGCAGAAAGAACAATTCACCTTCAACTGAGATTTAAAGGAAAATAAAACTAAACTTAACTAAATAAAACAATAAAGTAGCCAAGATCATCAGACATGAAGCTATGGAATTTAAAGGGAAAGAGAGATGTGACCCATTAACTTTGTAGGTAATTTTACTCTTACTTACATGTTAAGGCAACCCGAAAACAATCTGAAACCTGTTAGACAAAATTTACTCTCCCAGACTCTTTTCTACCGAGTTCCAGTCACCCAAGGAAAAATTAGAATGTTTTTAAAAGGCTGATGATGAGAACTCAAAGCAATTAAAATAATACACGTGGGTTCATAGATAAAAGTAATTAAAATTAGAAATTGAAACACAAAAAAAAACATTTCTTTAAAAAATTTGATTTTACACAGATTGTGTCATACCCTAGCAATCTATTTGTGTTCTATGGAAACCAAAACAGTGTCTCCTCTTTCTTTTTTATCAAAAAAAAAATTGAAAATACTTTAATGTTGTTCATTATAAGGTTTAAATAAAATTATACCACCAAAATTTTCTTTTATATATATATATTATTGTACTTTAGGTTCTGGGGTACATGTGCAGATCATGCAGGATTATTGCATAGGTACATACATGGCAATGTGGTTTGCTGCCTCCTTCCCTCTGTCACCTATATCTGGCATTTCTCCCCATGTTATGCCTCTCCAAACTCCCTACCCCCACTGTCCCTCCCCTAGTCTCCCCAACAGACCCCAGTGTGTGATGCTCCCCTCCCTGTGTCCATGTGTTCTCATGGTTCAACACCCACCTATGAGTAACAACATGTGGTGTTTGATTTTCTGTTCTTGTGTCAGTTTGCTGAGAATGATGGTTTTCACATTCATCCATGTACCTACAAAGGACAGGAACTCACTGTATTTTATGGCTGCATAGTATTCCATGGTGTATATGTGCCACATTTTTCTTGTCCAGTCTCTAATTGATGGGCATTTGTGTTGGTTCCACGTCTTTGCTCTTGTAAAAACTGCCACATTAAACATATGTGTGCAAGTGTCTTTATAATAGAACAATTTATAATCCTTTGGATACATACCCAGCAATGGGATTACTGGGTCAAACGGAATTTCTATTTCTAGGTCCTTGAGGAATCGCCATACTGTCTTCCACAATGGTTGAACTGATTTATACTCCCATCAAGAGTGTAAAAGTGTTCCTATTTCTCCACATCCTCTCCAGCATCTGTTGTCTCCAGAATTTTTAATGACCACCACTCTGATGTGAGATTGTCTCTCAATGTGGCTTTGAATTGCATTTCTCTAATGACCAGTGATGATAAGCATTTTTTCATATATTTGTTGGCCTCATACATGTCTTCTTTCATAAAGTGTCTGTCCATATCCTTCGCCTACTTTTGAATGGGCTTGTTTGTTTTTTTTTATGTAAATCTGTTTTAGTTCTTTGCAGATTCTGGATATTAGCCCTTTGTCAGATGGGTAGATTGCAAAAGTTTTTTTCCCATTCTGTTTGTTGCCAGTTCGCTCTAATAACTGTTTCTTTTGCTGTGCAGAAGCTCCGGAGTTTAATTAGATCCCATTTGTCTCTTTTTGCTTTTGTTGTCAACGCAATTGGTGTTTTAGTCATGAAGTCCTTGCCTATCTATGGCTATGCCTATGTCCTGAATGGTTTTGCCTAAGTTTTCTTCTAGGGTTTTTATGATGTTAGGTCTTACATGTGAGTCTTTAATTTTCAATAGTAACGTTAAATAAAGTACAACACAAAAGGTAAGATAGAAACTAAGCAACAAAACATTGAATAAAATACAGGCTCAAAACTACTTAGTGTTATTGTAGCAAACATAAATTCTAAATTTCATCAGTGAAAGTTGAAAGGCTATAAATTACATACTTAAAATAAAATTGTTTAAGATGAGAGAAACAATAGGCAGTGTTTGTATAATAAAACTTTGATCCGCTATAAGAAACAAATGGATGGAAATAATACAGCCAAATTAAAATTAAGATCAAAACTATAAAGCAAGATAAATATCAAAATATAATTGACAAACATCAATTGATACAGATGAAACTGAACATAAATTTGAAGTTAACTCAGCTAAGCCTCCTATTTCAAGGTCAGATCGCTAATAAAGATACAGCAGGATTCTGAGTATTGGGATGGGGTGTGTGAATAGACGCAGTTGAGATCCTTCAATTTCTAGATTCTTATGAACCATCTGGGCCTACCACCACAGCCATTGCCTATCATTAGGAGATGGTTTCCACCCATCTTGTTCAAAGACCAGGTAGGAGCCTCATGCAAGGCAAGTGCCTTGGAATATAATACTTGCTCCACTCAGGCTCTGCCTCCTTCCTACCACCTGACAACCAAGAAAAAAACAAAGAAATACATTTCAACATAACTGAACTGTGTAAGTGCAGGTCTGGCTAAGGGGTGTTATGGACCATGCACCAAAGAAACTGCAGGATCAGGTTAATAGGTACCTACCCAGAATTTGAGAGTATATATGGGATTGTATTCTGAGAGTGTTAAATGAAGGTGGATGAAACATAAAGTCAGAGAACATAGAGGATACACTATATATGATTTAACATGTGGCAAGTATTTGAGGAAAATGTGCTTACATGTTGATGGGATGACTCTTGGAAACCTGGAAATAAATGCTGGCCATAAGTGACATTAAAATGTCAGAATTGCCATGCACAGAGTGGAGTGGCCGTACCACGTAAAGTCAGAGCACCTGCTAACCAACTCTGTTCCGTGGGAGAGCCCAGAGGTACTCCATTTATCAAGAAGATAAAGAATATATTGTTGAGAGGGTGGCCTAGTAACTACTAAGTCAATGCTATATGTTCTAAGTTTTGTTATGGAAACATTCGCCCAAGGGACCAGATTTCTGTTCTGATTACTACTGCTCCGAAATATATTATCAATGGCTTAAATAATTATTTTATTCTGCTCATGGAGAGATGTGCAGTAGTTTATACTCCATGATGTCAAGGACCTCAGATGGGAAGAATCAAAGACTGGAAATACCTCAAAAGCTGGGTACTGGAGTTACATAAAAGCTTATTCACTTATATGCCTGGAGACAGAGCTAGGATGATAGGAAGATTAGGATTTCTGCACCTCTATGCATGGACTTTACATGTAGCTTAACGTCTTACAATATGGCAACTTCACACTAGTCAGTATTTTCACATGGTAGTTGAGGCCTGCTGGGTTAAGTGCTTCAGTGGTTAGGCCTGAAGCGTATCACCTTTTTGACTTAGGTTTAAAAGTCATGCTTCATCCCTTTTGGTGCATTCTTTTGGTTACTAGTTAGTCATAGTCTGCTCAGAATCATAGCCCTCATCTCTCAGTGGACAGAGCATGTGGAATGACAGATATCATTGTCTTCATTTTTGAACAAATAATCCTACCACCGATTGACATCAGCATCATTGAGAAGCTCTGTCCTTATCTAGGCTAAGACAGATAGTAAGATGTGCTGTCACAGAACGGGCCTTTATTCTGGCAATGTTGATAATAAGATTTTAAAATAACAAAGGCCAGGTGTTTACAAATATCATGATCAGTGATGAGATTGGAGTGGCAGCCAAGGGGGCCCAACCTTTGGAGAAGTATAGAGATAGTATTCCCGGACATATGAGTGAAGGGCAGTCAAGTGGACTACTTCATTCATGTCATGAAAAGAAATCAAGGAGGAAAAAGCAGAAGACTGAAGGTAATCGCCCCAGTAAAAAGTCATCATTCCTTCCCCAGTTTCTGTACCTGAGCCAACATTCAGAGCTGGAATCCATTAACTGAAGGAGAAGCCGAATTCCTATCAGGAGGAAACTTGCAACACTGCAGCAAGAGTATTCAGTAGTAATTCCCCAGTCTTCCCTAAAGTGATTTATAAACATTAACTTATGTAACTGTGCATTGCAAAAAGAGAAATAGCCAGAGCTTTAGAGGATTACTGGAAAAAAAGTCTGACTTAATATTTGCACTCAGGGACACAAAGTACCAACAGGGTCCTCCTGTTAGAATGGGGGCCCTCCTGTTACAATGGTGGCCAGGGAATAAAAGGAATCCTGGCCCAGGTCCTGCTCACAGTGGAGCCACTGTGTTCACAGACATACCATGTGGTCATTTTTACAATGTCTAATGGAATGCACATCTTTACTAGTTGACGGGATTCTCGATTGTTTTACCTGGGGTAAGAGCTGTTATAGAGGGGAAGGCCTCTGAAACTGCCTCCTTCTCTCTAAGACAGTAAACCAATACTGCATCTTGGAGTGAAAGGCTGAAGTAAATGCCACAGAATGCAGGGTGGAGTCTATCCTGTTTTCATTTGATTAACCAGTCTGGCCTTTCTAGAAACGTGATAGGTCATGATGGAGGACAATGGAATTCCATGAACTTAACCAGACAGTAGCCTCAAATGCAGCTGTGCTGAATGTGGTATCTTTGCTAATGCAGATTAACAAAGATTCTGGCATATGATATGCTGTCACTGATCTGATGAATGCCTTCTTTTCCATCCCTATCAGAAAAGAGGATCACAAGTTGTTTGCATTTATTTGGGGCAAACAATATTTTTCTGCATGGCCCCAGGTCTATGTTGTATTTCCTGGTATCTGCCATACTACATTCGAAAGGGACCTAGACAGGACACTTTGTGGTATATCACATTAGTCCTGTCTGTTGGGGACATCGTGTCAGTATAGTTAGATGGGTGCAAAATGTGTGCACTGTGTTAAAACACATGGATTCTGTAGGATGGGAGGTAAACTCTATTCAGAGACCTGTCATATCAGTGAAAAGCTTAGGGAGGGTGGTGGCCTGGGGAACACCAGTACATCTATTACCTCCCACAAGAAAGGTAATTGCTTTTCTTTTTTTTTTTTTTTTTTTTTTTTTAAAAAGAGCAATTCTTGGTAGACCTTTTCAGGTTCTAGAGAAAGCATATCCTATGCTTAGAAGTATTCGTCTAACCCACATGCCAGGTGATGTGAAAGGCTGCCGGCTTAGAGTAGGACCTATAGCAAAAAAGATCTCAGCAACAGGCCCAGGGAGCAGCAGCAAACTATATTTTATTCATAAAGCAGCAAGTGAAATGGTCCTTTGTAGAGATCTAACCATGGAACATCAAGTGACCAGTTTCCTGTAGCCAGAGATGACCACCTTGTGCAGAATTATGCTGACCCACCCAGTCATAAGGTCAATCAGGCCAAGCAGTAATCCAGTATAAGAAGGAAGTGATGCTGGCCATGGTGGCTCATGCCTGTAATCCCAGCACTTTGGGAGGCTTAGGCAGGTGGATCACCTGAGGTCTGGAGTTCAAGACCAGCCTGACCAACATGGAAAAACCCCATCTCTAACAATACAAAATTAGTGGGGCATGGTGGCACATACCTGTAATCTCAGCTACTCAGGAGGGTGAGGCAGGAGAATCGCTTGAATCCAGGAGGCAGAGGTTGTGCTGAGCTGAGATCGCGCATTTGCACTCCAGCCTGGGCAACAAGAGCAGAACTCTGTCTCATAATAAATAAAGGAAGGAAGGAAGGAAGGAAGGAAGGAAGGAAGGAAGGAAGGAAGGAAGGAAGGAAAAAAAGAAGGAAGGAAATGATTCCACAAGTCCTAGGCACAAGCAGGATCAGATGCCCCAAGCAATCTACTCAAGGGGTGGTACAAACTCTCCTTACCATCTCACCTACCACCTCTTGCCTCTGGCTTCAAGTAGCGGCTGAAGTACTTCTGACCATCTGGTAAAGAAGGAGAAAAGCTGGCTTACTTCATGAATCAGTTTTCTGAGTATATCAGTGAGAGCTGAAGTTGAGCTGCTGCCCATTACAATTCCATTCAGGACTGGTCCTGACTAAAAGTGGTGAGGGGGAATTTTCCCACTTCTCAGAGTTCTGAGTGGTATATTTAATCATCTACTTAGAATGACTAGAAAGATAGAACAGAAAAGATATATAGGGGCTCATGGATGTTGATACTGATCAAACAGGGGTTTGCAAAAGAAAAAATTGAAAGATATGGGCTGAGGAAGTCTGAGGAAAAGGCATGAGAATGAATCTACAGGGATAGAGATGCAGTAAGAAGTTCTTGTCCTAACAGTGTTCTTTAACTGGTGTCAGATGTAAACACGCACTAGAAAGCCCCTGTCACTGAAGAGCTATTAAACAAAGAAGTAAACAGTCATTTGAACCAGCTAGTTTCTTCCATTGGCTACCCCAGTGCTGATAGACTGAATATTTGGAGTCTTGTGGAAGTGGAAATTGAGTTTACTAATGGGCCTGATAGCGCGAACTGCCACTCACTAAGTATGACCTAGCTGTTGTCCCTGCTGAATGTCCAGTTTGCCAGCAATAGAGATCAGCACTGAGCCCCTATTTGGTATTATCTAAGACCAACCACCCACTTCATGCAAAATGACTTATTGGACGCTTTCACCCTGACAGGGGAGCAAGTCATTTTAATTGGGATTGATACTATGAGTCTGCGTTTTTGCACACATGGCCTTGGCCAGCACCATTATTAGAGAGCTTGTAGATTCTTTGATCCACCAACACGAGATCCCAAGTAAGATTGCCTTTTGCCAAATGTATTAGTTTGCTAGGTTTCTCATAACAAAATACCACAGACTAGGTGGTTTAAACAACATAAATCTGTTGTCTCATGATTCTGTGGCTTAGAGGTCCAAGAGCAAGGTGTTAGCAGGTTTAGTTTCTTCTGAGCCTCTCTCCTTTGCTTGCAGATGACCACCTTCTTCCTGTGTCCTCAAGTGGTCTTTTGTCTGTGTATGCACACCCCTTTGTCTCCTTGAGGGTCTCAATTTTCCCTTCTCATAAGGACAGTCATTTGAACCCAGCTAGCTTCTTCCATTTGCTACCCTAGTGCTGACAGACTGAATATTTGGAGTCTTATCAACTGCTGTCCAACAGTCAGATTGAATCAGAGCCCACCCTAATGGTCTTATTTAACTTAAACACCTCTTTGAAAGCCAATCTGCATCTACAGTCAGATTCTGAGCTACAAGGGATTAGGGCTTCAACATATGGATGTTGTTGGGAAGGAACAGGGGAATGAAATTCAGCCTGTAACAGCAAGGAATCACCTACAGAGTGAAGAAAGAATGGCAGTGGGCACATGAGCCTAGCACATACTGCACCATCTATAATCTACTGCCCAACAGAGAAATGGAAGGTAAAGACGAGCCTAAGTCACCAGTTCGAAGGTGACGACCTGAGAGGATTGACGTCATATAATTCTATGCCCTGAGAAGGTAAAATGCCTGGGTCCAGGAAGCAAAAGTGGAGGTACTAATAGTACCAATACTTTTAGAAACCTGTTCTGTGTTTTCTGTCTTCCACCCTGTGGCTCTATGGGTGTAGAGATCCTCATTCCCAAAAAAGAACACTTCTGACAGGGGGCATGGTAAATATTCCATTAAAATTTAAGCAAAATATGTTGGCCGAGCAAATCAGGTCCTTTATGCCAAGCTATCAGCAGGCAACGAAATGAATCATTGTATTGGTTGGTGTTGGCAATTGAACTTAATTTCATCATGAGAAAATCAGCTGCTGTAATATCACTGGGAACAGAAGAGTATGTATGGTGTCAGGGGATCCCCTGGGAAATCTTTTGGTGTTTCATGCCCACTTTGATAGCAAATGGGAATGAGGGAATGAGGATCTGGGCCATTCTTCCAGTCAAGACTCCCCAGATTGCCATCCAAGCATGAGTGAGATTCAGAATGTGTGGCAGAATATGAGTAAAAGTTATGACCTTGAGACCAACTTCAGTATCTGGCTATAGTTTGTTCTACTGATCCTTTTCTTACAAGTTCCCTGGAAAATCTTTCCAGATAGGCCAAACTTACCACAATTTACTCTAGGAAGCAACTGAGGGGTACCAGGGATGAATTGTGAAAAATGTGGTGTCCCACCCATTCTTTAGGGTGAATGCACGCATTGGTATGCATGTTGCTGGTTTCTCACAATTGAGTCCTTCCCCGAGAATTTCCCTAAGCTCTAAGAAACTGCCTCACCCTGAGTTTCATTCCCTCTCATGGGGCGTCATATGGCTAATAGCTAGCTGACAGGCTGATGTGGGCATACAAAGCCTGGCCCCCGTACCTCAATGGGGATGTCAGAAGGACGATTACAGATCTAGAGCTCCTGGTAGAATTGTCAGAGGTCTCAGTTAACGCTGCAGGATGACTCAATCTTTCCCTGTGACCAATCCTGACTTTTTTATGGGTATTTCTCTGAGACCATTCCCCAATAAACTTTCTGCATGCCCCTCTTCATCTCAGAGTCTGTTTCCATGGAGCTGAATCTATGACAGATGTACATTACATTTAGGTAGTCCAGGAACAGTCAGACAAAATAACTTGGGAAATGTTTTCAGTATTAAGTTGAGAACTACATACTTAGAATAGTGGAAAAATAATCCTTTCTTTAACCCTTTACCTATTCTTGAACAAGTCTGTGGATGATTTGAACAGGCTATAATTTTGTGTTGCATTATGTTAAAATGAATTAGTGTGGTTTTAAAAATAAATTATACACTAGTAATTTCAAAGACAACTTTCTCTGCTTTCTAAATTCTTCCTTCCCATAGATGTTGTTGATACTGTATTGTGTAGCATGTAAAATCATATCCCATTATTGCTGCTATTTAAATCATCCTCTCTTGTCTCATTAGCATGAGAGTAGAGATATTATTTTATGCTTCTCTTACGAATCCCATAGATTCATAAGAGACATACTTGGCACATCATTGATAGCTTTAATTGATGGATTAACCCAATTTACATAAAATTAAAGCATGAATTTTCTTCTTTCCTTTAGATATGTTTCTTATTCAATCCAAACTTAAAAATGTTTGAGACAAAAATTTACATTAATTTAACTTCTCCAAAATGCATAGCATAATTCATACACTGTTTTAACAAGCCCTTACACAAAAGCTTATCAAACACATATCTGTGGCTTAAATTTCGGACTCAGAATCTTAGTAAATTCTTTAGGATAATATCATTGTGTCGCAAAGTAATGTAGTGCTGCAATGATAATTATGTGCCCAAAACGTGCTTTTGCATGGCGATTCTGAAAGAGTGTTTGAGGCCCATATCCTTTCTGCTACTCACATAACGTCTACAGTTTCTGTTTTGTCTGCCTGAATCTATTTCTTGTCTTACTGCTTTTTAAAAAAATTTTATGTTGAAAGGGAAGTCCTAGTCTTAAATTCAGATTACACCCAACTTAAATTGTAATAAAAGGCAGCCTTCTATATTGGCCAATATTTTCTACATCTCAAAGCACCAAGATATTTGACATCCAATTTTCAAGACACTATAAATCAAAAGTATTACTGAATAAAAGTAGAAGTTATGCATATTTTCTAAGAAAAAAAGGAAAACCAAAATATACATTTCTTCCCCATACACTTTATACACACACATACCTACACCACACACACACACACCCCAGGTATACCATCTTAGTGTACACAATCGTTGTGGCTTCCAAACTTTGATATCTTTAGAATCACCTGAGGAGCTTAGAAAATAAATTCCTTGGGTCCTGGACATTTTGATTTGGTAAAATTGGTGTGAAGATAGGGCGTACGGATTTTTTTCTCAACCTTGATGATTTTCTTACAGGAAGTTTGTTCCCAAATGGAATAAAAAGAATTAAATAACAAACTAGCAGCTAATATTTCACACACAAATTATATGTGAGGAACATTTATTTATTTACATTTGAAATGAAGTCTCACTTTATTAACTAGGTTGGAGTGCAGTGTTGTGATTTCTGCTCACTGCAAGCCCCATTTCTCAGGTATAAGCTATTCTCCTTCCTCAACCTTCCAAGCAGCTGGGATTACAAGTGCCCACCACCACGCCTAGCTAATTTTGGTATTTTTAGTAGAGATGAGGTTTCACCATGATGGCCAGGCTGGTCTTGAACTCTAACCTTAGGTGATATGCCACCTTGGCTTCCCACAGTGCTGGGATTTCAAGTATAAGCCACTGCACTTGGCCAAATTATACATGAAGAATTTAATGTCTACTTCTGATAATGTAAATTTTATTATCTCTCTATATATTTAAAAAAAATTTTTAAATTTACTTTTATAATAAAGTTAAGGCTCTGAGATGTTCCATATTAGAATATTGTTTACTTTTGTCAGAATGCAATGTCCCTGTAAATAATTTTGTATAATATTTGGGATTTCCCAGGCTGTTTTTTACAGTAGTGAAAATAGGAGCAACATTCAAATTTGTGATCCAGAACATTCTCAAATGATGTTCTCTTATAACAGAGGTCCACTTTAAACCAGTTACTCAAGGAATACTTCCTCACATTCGTACTGGTATTCTGACATCAATTTCTTCCTTCTACGAAAGTTTCAAAATAAATTTAAAACTTTAGTCACCAATCTTTGGTATTGAGCTGGATAATCTCCACAAAATTGCTTCACTTCCGTACATAATAATTTCCTCATTCAAGGAATAAGAGATAATCCTGAAGGCTCCTTACCAAACTACACATTTAACTCAGGTAGTTTTTTCTGAAAAAGACACAGAACACTCATATCTCAACAACAACACAAAGCACAACAACAAAAATAAATAACCCAGCTTACAAGGGGTTGTGGGGCTGGGAGGAGGAAATCAACTGTGTTTTACCTTTGAATGCTCAAATTCTCAGTTTATTTATAATAGTATCTGCATCTCTCAGATCTAGACACTGTCATCTTCTTGGGAACAGAGAAAGTTGGGCTGATAAATGCTTTTTGCTTCTCTATTAGTCAAGGTTCTCCAGAAAAACAGAAAACACACACACACACACACACACACACCATGTCTTAACAAATTGAATGCAGAAACATAGGATAATCCAGATACCTTTTATTAATCTAGATACTAAAGAAATTTTTCAAAAATATAAAACAATGCCACTCAGCATATTTTTTGGTTTAAGAATATAATTATTTTTTATAAATGTTTGTGTTTAACAGGTAATAAACTTCTTACCAATATTTTTAAATTATCTAATAAATATCGTATTGTTTTCTTATATTTAATTTTATAATATATGTTCTTCAGAGGTTTTAGTAAATGTTAAGAGCATAAATGGGTTGAGACCACACAGATTATAATCCACTGAGCTAGGTCATTCTGTCTAAGGATAAAGTCTATAGTCTTGGTGGATTTTTATGCACTGTTCTCAAAGAGTGAGCATGTCTTAGAAACTCTTAAGCTCATCTGCATATTTTGTATCCCTTTAATTTCACTAGTGATAACACATTTTATCACTGTGGTCCTTTACTGTAGTGACAAATGAAAAGCCTTTCTGAAATTTATTGTGGTTAGAAAAGCCTGATGTATTGGTATAACCTATTGCTCTTTGGCTATAAACATGACAGGGATATCCAACATTTTGCTTCCCTAGGCCGCACTGGAAGAATTGTCTTGGGCCACACATAAACACACTAATACTAACCACAACTGATGAGTTACAAAAAATCACAAAAGAATCTCATAATGTTTTAAGAAGCTTTATGAATTTATGTTGGACTGCATTCAAAGCCATCCTGGGCCCCATGTGCCTCTTGAGCCATGGGTTGGACAAGCTTGCTGTATGGCAAGATACTGTACTAAATACTGTAGGCAATTGTAATACAATGGTAAGCATTTGTGTACCTAAGCCTATAAACATAAGAAAGGTACAATAAAAATATGGACAACTATCATATGAAACCACCATTGTGTATGCTGTCTGTTGTTGACTGACACATTGTTATGCAATATGCCACTGCATATGTATTTTATTGGTATATGTAAGACAGAATTTATTAGGGGGATGTGATTATGATGTTCCATGATATGCCATCTGCATACTAGAGAGTCAGATAAGCTCATAACATAGCTCAGTCCAATTAGAAATGCTTGAGAACCAAGGAAGATGATGGTATAACTCAGTCTGAGGCCAAAGTCCTGAGAAACTGGTGGAGTGCTGGTACAAGCCCTGGAGTTTTAGGGCTTGGGAACCTGGAGTAGAGACATCCAAAGGCAAGAGAAGAAGCACAGAAAAGAGAAAATTTCCTGTGCTTTTCTGTTCTCTTGAGGCCCTCAGCTGATTGCATAGTGCCTGTCCACGTTGGATGAGGACGGATCTTCCTTACTAATTCACTGGTTTGGATGTCAGTCTCTTCCAGAAGCACCTTCATAGACACACCTAGAAATAATGCTTTACCAACTATCTGGGTTTTCTTTAATTCAATTAAGTTGACAACTAAAATTCTTTTTTTCTCTAAATTGTATATAATGGATTGTTTGGAAAAAGCAATAAAACTCTAGCTAGAAGTTTTGTTTAAAATTACAATTTTAATTTTGTCATTTCTCTCTGATTTATTGTAAAAGACAGACCACTTGTTGGGCTAAAGAGATAATAGCTCTACCAGTAGTTGGTGGTTCTTTTATAATTAAATATGTTGGGTGTGGCTTGCCTAAGAATGAGGAGATGTAGGTCAGATGATCCAAGCAGCAGAAATACAGGATGCCTCAGTCTAAAGAGCGAGTTCACATGGGTGCAGAGGAAATACAATTGTACTGCATTTGAGGTTCATGTGGAATGAATGAATTTTAGCTGCTTTTGACCTGAAAACAAAACAAACAAAAATTGGATAACAATGTGAGATGATGGAGATGTTAATTTAGTTACCATAGCAGTGTTTTTATTTCTTTACCATGTATTTGTACTTCATGACATCATGTCATATATCTTAAATAACATTTATTAAGAAAAAAGAATAAACTGAAAATAAAATTTACTTTCATTTTTGCTCCTACCAAAACCTGGCATCTAAAATGAATTCCTTTCAGACATGTTCTTATTTTATAATAGAGGAGATTTACTTAGGGGATTCCACTTTGTTTTTCAATATTATATTTAAGCTTGATGTTGAGGACATTTTCTGTGGGTAGTCTACAATGTAATTATCTTGTTTTTTCTTTAGAAGATGAATGATAATTTTTTATAGTCTTTTGACAAAGAAAATTTGTTAATTTCAACAAATTGATAAGGACATTTTCTTATATAAATGTGCTACTATTTAGAAAATTTGTTGTGAGTAGAATTTTTTGAAATAGAAAAAAATTAATTTCAAGTGTTAAAGATAATTATATAAGTGAAAGTATACATATGAACCATATGTAGCATTGAGAGAGAAAATAAGCATTTTCCCCTCTCTTTGTGGTACAATGCTAATTCACTATAGCTGTAGAAATGAAGAAAGCCTGCCTTATAATTCATATTTTAAATTGTATATCTTATATAATTCTCCTGGAGTAAATGTATATCTAACTTGATTCCATTCTATTTTTCTCACAATACAACTAAGAGCTTTCCTGATAACTTGATATATATGGCTTCCAAATACTTGACCCTTTTTGTACAATTTGAAACAAATAACATACTAAAAATTTTACTGGTACAGCTAATCAGTGGTTTTTTTGAAGTTTTTATTTTAAATAGAAAACTTAAGAAAATTCTAGAAAGACTATACTATAATTATTACCACAAAGAATACTTGGCATTATAATGTCTGAACTGCTCAGTGAAAATCAGCCCTGAGTTTGTTTTCAAATATAAGGTACATAACTTACTGCACCAAAACTTTGGGGTCTTACTAGGCTGCATTGGTTTGTCCAATGACACAGGAAAATTAAAATTCACTCTGATTATATGAGGTAGTTGGAGCAGAACGCAAAATTTTCTTATAGGACTTGTTAAATTATCAAAATTCTAAACTCAGTTAGTAGAATACTGTTTATGCCACAAATTAAATGCTGAGGTTTCACATCTTGAAATTTTATGTTAAAATTTTTATTAAAATAAAATTTATGTATATATTTTCTCTATAAGGAATGTAAAATATCTACAATAGCTTTTCAGAAATTTTGTGACTGGTGTTCCTGTAATGAAGGACAGTATATTTCAAACATAATACTCTGGTTCAACTGAAAAAGAAGGAGAAAATGAACTAAGAATTTGCAAAATGGCAACGTTCAAATTGGCCCATAAAACTAATAGATATTGAACAATTATTGAAGTCAAGGCTCAGTACTGTTTGGTCGGATGAATTCAAAATGGGTATAAGGCATGTTTTCTAAGCAAAGAAAAAGCAAGACCTAAACCCCAACCAAACAAAGAAAATAACAACTACAGTCTAGGAAGAGGGTTTTCTACTGTTAGAAGCGTAATCTCATAAACGTCCCAAATCATGTGAAAGTCATACTGTAGGACTATGGAGGGATTTTTTTTTTTTTTTTGCCGTTGATTATATAGTGATTTTCTGGCTTTGGGCCTTAAATGATGTGAATAATTTAAATAAAATAATTAGAAAGGGAATTTCAGTCACAATAATAATGTGGGATGTGGAAACCGTTGCTGTTGGTGTTAAGGAATAGTGGGAAATAAGGCTAGAAGGAGAGAATGGGGTCAGAATGTTATCTCTTGAATGTGATGGTACGTTGTGTCTCTCAACTCTAAGGAACATGAGACTTTCTGTTATCTCTCACGTTGCTTTAGAGATCATGTCAAGAAAGGCTCAAAACACAGTTGGATAAATGAAAATTGAAAATGAGCTCTTCCCTCTAAATACTTCTGTCAAGGAGAAAGAAAACAAAGCAGAGGTAATTGTTATTGTCACAGGGAGGACAGGGCTCAGTGTTGCCTTGGAGAGAATTAGGATGCTAGTTGGCAATGGCTCATCCACCTCTTCTGTCGCTGATTGAGGAGCCGTTGTGTGCCCTCATGCTATTCACAATGTTCTCAAATGTCCTCTGTCGTAAACAAGTTCAACTTACTTTTTGTTAGGAAAATAACTAGTATTCTTATATTATCAGCTGCTTCATATAAACAGTTTTCACTTTTATCTACTGAAAGTTACATGTAAAATTGATGATTCCTGGCCAGGGATCCAGTTGAAAAGTGAGTTTGATGAAACTCACCTAGTACATAATTCAGGAGAAATGATTTACAGATGCAGATAATCAGGTCAGTTGGCTCTGTATACAGTTAAGAAACCAGCAGAGCAATGGCCCAAGGTTATAGAGGAAATTAGAAATCTTTTCCCTAATATGGTCCTTCTTGAACTTCAATGTGCATAATGGAGATTATGCACATTATGTACATATGGACATAGAAAGCACAGGTGGACTTTGTTAAAAATGCAGATCTTGATTCAGTAGGTCTTAGGTGGGGCCTAAGATTCTTGTCTAAGAAACCCCCAGATAATACTGCTGCTAATTCATTAACCATCATTTAAGTAACAAGGCTATCCAAAGCCTTATGAGGTCTGACTAGAAGGTAGAGGGAAAGAAGTATCATCTGCCTATAGCGTTATTGGACACACATCTAAGTCAGTCTTTATAACCTTTCCTGGCTTTCCCACAGCCTAGTCAGAAACTCAATTCTAGGATACTTGATTTGTGCTTTAAGGGCAATGGCATCCATTACATGAAATTTTTTGAGCAGTGGAATGACACAAGAACCTCTCTTTACAATATGACGTGTGGACTGGAGGAAGGGAGGAGTGCAGACAGGGATGCTGGTAAGATGCCTCTCTTAGAATCTAGGTTGAGGCCAGGAGGATTATAAAGGATGAAGTTGGTCAGGTTTGTCTTTGAGGATGGAAGACTGTGGGGGAGGAGCAATGAGTAGAGCGTAAAAAGAATGTAACAGAAGGTACAATACAAAACCAGAAAACACTCTTCTAGGGATAATGTGTTAAGTATTCCTTGGAGACATTCATTAATTTTCCATTTTGCTGTCTTGTCTCTTTATTGCTTCATTTTATCTGGTCAGAATAAACGTAGTGCACCTGGGGCCAAGTTCCCCTTTTTCTCCACACACACTTTCCTGCTTCATCAGTTGCAAACAATAAACAAGTATGAATTACAGTTACTGAGGTGGGGACAAAAGGCCAAAAATACGAAGAGATTTTATTAGCATCAGCTAATTTTCTTTAACAAAAAGAAAAAGAAAGTCATTTTTGTTTTTCATTTTAATGGAAACATATGGTCTTGGTTCTTAAGCAATTACCTTTAGTAGATTACCTTGAAACTTCAGATTGGAAGTATAATAAATGGGCAATGTAAGGCAGATAAACCCTCTGATTTCAGTTGGAAATTTAAGGGAAATTGAATACCCTTATAGTATCAGCATTGTATTTACAGCTGCCCCTGTGCACATGAATACATGCTCCCTATAGACCCAGATCAAAGGTGTGGTCATGGTGTGGCAGAGCATGGGACCACACTATAAATAATTTTACAGATTTAGCAGCATGTTTCAAATGAAAGTGCATGTGATGTAAGTTGCAGGTGTTCATAAACATGAGGCAGGTTTCAAGCTGTTGTCAGCTTGGAGTTAGGCTGCTATTCTTATGACTTTCTCTTGAAATGGTCCCCAAGTGGATCATTCATAAACATGGGTGAATCCCTTTTGGGAGTGTTAATTCAACTCTATGCATGTGTGTATGTGTATATATGGGGACATGTTTGGTACATTTAATTCACTGTGTCCATTCTGATATTAACACTCCATTTCTAGTGAACGTTTTATCTATACAGGCTTTTGAGCTTTCTAAAATGTATTTTTTTCTTGTACTTCTATTTAAATTTGGTTTAAAAGCTGCTTAATGAACATGTAACAAATACACCACACACACAAACACACACACACAGTGTCATAAAACCTAGAGATGGTACAATTTTGAAATGGTGCAAAGTCAGTTAAGACATTAATGCTCTACCCACCAGGGTGATTGACAATACCCCGTGTATTGATCTTTCTTACTTTCCAAACACTTACCAACTCTGAATTCCCAGTCTCTCTTATTGTTGGACTACTCTTAGTTATTTTCAACTAGATAAGTAATGCTTAAGTCTTAACAAATGACTGTTATCCATGTAACTTCTGGCTCTATCTCAATATTAAAAGTTTGAATCAAGAAAAGGGCACAGTGGCACTTGCCTGTAATCCCAGCTACTCAGGAAGTTGAGGCAGGAGAATAGCCTGAACCCAGGAGACGGAGGTTGCGGTGAGCCGAGACCGCGCCATTGCACTCCAGTCTGGGTAACAAGAGCGAAACTCCGTCTCAAAAAAAAAAAAAGAAAAGCAAAGAAAAGAAAAGGACTAGTAGCTTTTAAGACAATTTAAATTTTTCCTATTTTTGCCTGGTTCCAGGAAGTCTCTTCTGTTAGAGCATTTGAGAATATTGTGGAAGATAGCTGCTTAGCATTTATAGGACAAGCTGTGTAGAATTTTATTTGGAAAGAGTGAAATTGATGATAATTGATTTAAAGTTTAATAACGTATGTTAATCATATATTCTATATTTTATAAATGTATATAAAATATATCATAAGTTTAAAGTGGCATATAAATATATTTTAACTTTATAAACATTATTATTAGTATTTTAGTAACTGCCATAGTTGAATGTTGAGTAATTTGAATCTATGTGCCTATTTTAAAACAACACACCACAATCCTGCTTGCTGAGTTTCATTGACCATAGTTTTTTTCTCAGGTTAAAACCATTAGCTGTGGGAGTTTTCATTTTACAGGTATCACTAATGTAATTTTTACTGCCCTTACTTAAAAATTCAAAAGAAAATTATTGAAATTAATATCTTATGTGTTTCACCCAACAATATTACTGTTAGGCTTACCCAAGGCTTTTTAAAAACAAAATAAGGCAAAGAAGGACATACTACATGAGTTATCTCTTCAGCTCCAACTAGCAAGGTATACACGTGGGATTCTCTGACATCATACAAAAGAAGAGAGTGATGCTTGCCTCATTCCAGTGTTACAGTTTGTCTAGGTCTTGAACTGTGAAATACTCTTAAATTTGAGACTATCCTAGATTATTACCTGGTGCTTTTCACCATGTATAGGATGAGGTTGAGTTGTAAAAATTGTGAGAACAGCCACACCGCACATAGCAACGTTTCAGTCAACTCTTGGCCACATATACAAAGGTGGTCCCATAAGATTATAATACTGTATTTTTACTGTGCCTTTCCTATGTTTACATACATAAACGTTTACCATTGCATTACAATTGCCCACAGTATTCAGTACAGTAACATGCTGCCTAATGGTTTGTAGTTCAGAGTAGTAGGCTGTGCCCTACAGTGTAGGTGCATAGTAGGCTACACCATCTAGATTTGTCTAAGTATAAAGATGAAATTGGCTGAGGACACATTTCTCACAACATATCTTCTTCATTAAGCAACACATGACTGTAAATAGATCCTTTTGCCTGTATTTTTCCCAGGTGAGAAATTGTTTTCATTCTATTTACTTTAGCCTTGCAATAAATCCCCTTCTTCTGTGTGAATTTTCTCAAGGTCATTGATTTTTTAAAAAATTTTTTTTCAGCTTTATTGAAATATAATTTACAAACAAAAATTATACCTATTGAAGGCATACAACTTGATATTTTGATATATGTACACATTGTGAAATCATTAATCAAGTTAATTAACATATTCATTACCTCACATAGCTACCAAAACCATGACCTGTGGGGGTTTTCATTTTATAAGCATTACTAATATGATTTTTACTGCCCTTACTTAAAGATTTAGAAGAAAATTATTGAAATTAATATCATATGTGTTTCACTAAACACTATTACTGTTAGGCTTATCCAAGGCTTTTTAAAATCAAAATAAGACAAGGAAGGACACACACTTTTTCCTTGTTTTTGTGGTGAGAACACATAAGTCCTACTCTCAGCAAATTTCAAGTTCTGGTCATCTAATGGTGATTATAATTAACAACACTGTAGAGTATAATTAAAATTCGTTTTGTTTTTTAAAAATCACCATGAACATTGTTAGTTTTCTTTAAGCAAAATGGATACTTTTCCCCAGCCAATAATTTAATTTTCAAATGCCTGATGGCATCCAAAATATATAAAATAGTATAAGTTAGTGAAACATAATAAAATTTCTGACATTTGTATTTTAATTGAAGAATTCTAATTTATTTAATTGGCAAAATAAACAATAATTATATGTGTTTGCTTCTACAATAAGCTAGTGCACAAATGACTGAATTCATCTAATGTGATACAGTTAAAACCATTTCCTAATTTCAGGGCTGGTAGAATACATAGCTTTTTAATTAATTGATGTATTTGTATGTATATATAATAGCTGTACATACAGTTGTACATATAATAGTAAATATATATATATATATCAGGGGAAGTGGGATATTAGTTACAACAAACATTTATTTTTTTCCCATGTTGGGAAAACTACAAATCTTCCTTTCTGGCTGTTTTGATATACATAATAAATTATTGTTAACTATAATTTCTCTACTGTGCTATAGAATATTTAAACTTATTCCTTCTATCTAAATGTATTTTTGTACCCCTTAACCAACTTCTCTTCGTCCCTCCCTCCCTGTTTCCCTTCCCTACCTCTGGTAACCACCATTTTACCCTCTACCTCCACAAGAGCCACTTTTTAAATTCTTACCTACTAGTGAGAACATGCAATATTTGTTTTTCTGTTCCTGGCATAATTCATTTACTATGTGACCTCCAGTTTCATCTATATTGTTGTAAATGACAGCATTTTTTTATGGCTTAATAATATCCCATTGTGTATACATACCACATTTTCTTTATCCATTCATCCATTGATGAACACTTAGACTGATACCATATCTCAGCTATTGTAAATCATCCTGTAATGAACATGGGAGGGCAAATATCTCTTCTCTATACTGATTTCCTTTCTTTAGAACATATGCCCTAGAGTGAGACTGCTGGACCATATGGTAGTTCTACTTTTTTAGTTTTTTGAGGAATCTCCATATGGTTTTCTATAACGGGTATGCTAATTTACACTCCCACCAACAGGTTTTGTTTTAATTTTATTTTTATTAAAGTGTATGACTTTAATCTGTTTAAATCAAATTGTGTCCACTCTGTATTTTCTACTTCATTCTTAAATTAATTTAAAGACATCTAAAAGGAAAATTTTTCATTGTCTTCAAAATCTTTCAAAATTAAGATGGTGAAATGTTCATCCACTTTTTTTCCTTGTTTGTTTGTTTGGTTATTTATTTATAGAGATGAAGTTTTGCTCTGTAATCCAGGCTAGCGTGCAGTGTTGATATCATATCCCACTGCATTCTTAAACTTGACTTAAAGGATCCTCCTGCCTCAGCCTCCCAAGTAGCTGGGACTACAAGCGTATATACTCCTATGACTGCCAATTAAAAAACTGTTTTTTGTAGATATGGGATCTCACTATGTTGCCCAGTCTGGTCTTGAACTTCTGGCCTCAAGAATCTGTCCCACCTTGGCCTCCTAAAATCACTTTCTTTCCCCTAATTTCATTTTGTTTTTGAAAAGAAACCTACATGGTTAGAAATTTAAAATGATCTGGATTTTATACATTGCAGTGTTTTTTTGAAGTGGAAAACATGGTAAGTAAGCATTGGATCTCAACAAAAATTAAAAGACTAAGTGAATAAAGCCTTCTAGCCACCCATGATTCATTTGTTATTTATCCTAACAAAATATTTAAAAACTTAAAACTTTTGGATACTTTTAAAGAAAATCTGTATTTACTTTTACAAATATCTTAGAAGGAAGATGTATAAAAATTTCTACTTTTTAAAATTAAATAGAATTTTACAAGCATGAGAGTACAAAGCAAAGGCATTTTAATCTTCTCATTCTGACACAAATACGTCCCTGAACTTTTAAATTTTTAATTGAATAAAATATAATCCACTCTAGTAAATTTTGGCCTGAAATTGTTCTTAACAAACTCTGATAAAATAATGACTCTCTTTTACAAATATTTTACCTTCAGTGTTTCCTTACTACCCTTGACTAGATGTGGGCTTTCCATAGGGACATACGAGGACTTTCCTCCCCACAGACCCAAAGGGCCCCCGTTTCACTTTTCTGGAGAGCAGCCAGGTGTCACTTCATTTTCCTGTCTTCAAAACCTTGCCAATCCCCCCAGTCCTCAGAAAAGAGCAAAGTTTTTAATTCCCTCTTTTCAATATATTCTTTGGACCAAATTTGCCATTTGAAATCGTTTGTTGTTGTTGTTGTTGTTGTTAATCACATTTATGTGAAAAAAAGCTACAAGAATAGGTAATTTAAGAATGTATTTTGGAATAGTAAGGGTTTATCCTACAAAGCCAAGAGAAGAACTTGAGTGTCTAAAATATGCATTTTTCAGCCTGCTGCAATTTCTGGATTATGAACAGGTAACCCCAATGTGGGTAGACCGTTTTTCCTTAATAGTCAAATATTTTTAGCCCTGGAAAGATTTGGAATTAGGTATAGTGATACAGAAAGTAACACTCTGATATTTATATTTTTGTGTTTGGTTTGAAAATTTTGCATTTTAGATATCATAAATGCTTGAGACATACATTAGGATGGCGTTTATCCACTTAAAACATGCTGTTGAATAATTCACTTAGACTTTCAATTTAAGTTAAAAATAATCTTGTGGTTCATGCCTGTAATCCCAGCACTTAGGGATCCCAGGCGGGCAGATCACCTGAGGTCAGGAGTTTGAGACCAGCCTGGCCAACATGGTAGAACCCCACCTCCATTAAAAATACAAAAATTTGCCAGGTGTGGTGGTGTGCACCTGTAATCCCAGCTACTCTGGAGAATGAGGCAAGGGGATCACTTCGACCCAAGAAGGGGAGGTTGCAGTGAGCCAAGATTGCTCTATAACACTCCAATCTCGGTGACAGAGTGAGACTCCATATCAAATAATTATAATGATAGGCTGGGCATGGTGGCTCAAGCCTGTAATCCCAGAACTTTGGGAGGCTGAGGCGGGTGGATCACGAGGTCAAGAGACCGAGAACATCCTGGTAAACATGATGAAACCCCGTCTCCACTAAAAATACAAAAAATTAGCTGGGCATAGTGGCGCGTGCCTGTAATCCCAGCTACTCAGGAGGCTGAGGCAGGAGAATTGCCTGAACCCAGGAGGCGGAGGTTGCGGTGAGCCGACATCTCCCCATTGCACTCCATCCTGGGTAACAAGAGCGAAACTCCGCCTAAAAAAAAAAAAATAATGATAATAATTTTACAACCAATATCAATACATTTAAGAAGGCTTAAAAATAATTTATATTTATAAATTTAATTATTGGATTTATAAGCCATTCTTTAGTGTGTGGAAATGCTTTGTTAATTATGACAGACAACTGGCGATATTTGTAAGAAAATGGAATATGTTGATTTCGTAAATGCATGTTAAAATAACTTAGGGTATTTAATTGATCAAAGGTTAAAAATCCCTATAAAATGCCATAGTACTTACAAGTTGGATTTAAAACATTCAGAGGAACTTTATTCTTGAATTATTCATAATTTTAATGAGTTAATCATTAATTTAAAATACAAGATAATTTTTGTATATCTTTTATGTATTAAAAAATTAGCCTAACGAACACCAAAAAAGCGCACATTGATGGTGTAAAGGGTAGTGTGAGTACTTTAGCTAAGAACTAATGATAAATGTGATGACAGCAGTGACAAGGAAACGGTGCAGAATTATTAAAAGGAGAATTGTCAGTGGCCTGAAATGTGAATAATTTTATTCCCATTCAAATAACATTGAGTATTTATTCAATATTTAAAGGAATTGGAAAGAAACCAATTTTTATTCAAATAAACTGTGTGCATGAACAAACCCCCTTAGCACTCAGTTTCCAGTGGAGGAGGCAGAATCAGTGTTTTAGGTATATATTTATTTAATGTATTTTCTATTTCTCTGCGTGTGAACTTCAGTTTTGTTTATTGGTTGGTTGGTATTTCTGTGTATGTCCGTGCTATTTTTAGACAACTTTTTGGGAAGTATTTAAAAGTGTTTAAAGTTGAGATTGAACATTTAAATCACTGTTTTTTGTTTTGTTTTGTTTTGTTTTGTTTTTGCACACTACAGAATATGTTATTTGGCTTGCAGAGTTCCACCCTATTGCCCACTGCAGTTGTGTACGCACATTGAGAAAACGCTGTGAAGACCGGTCGGCATATTAACGTCCTCTCCAGGTTGCTGGCTGCTCTAGAGGAGCAGGACAAATTTACACTCCAATTCACATAAAGGATTACCTGTGGGAGCATTATATAACTCTCTGACCCTTTAGAAGGAGCCTGGACTAAATTCATCAAGTTGCTAGACACAGAAGCTACAAGAGAGGAGTCAAAGAGTTCTCGTAATTTTCTAACCAGGGTAATAGGGAGTGTGAAGTACCTGATAGACACAGGATTGCTGAGGAGTATGGACGATGATTAGTCCATTTGGAGTATACTGAATTGAAAAGTTGGTTAGAAACACAGGACTGAAGCACAGGACAAAAGCCAGGGTAAAAGAGGGAGAGGTAATAGTTATTTTTTTGGAGATAATATTGAGGCTGTAAGATAGTTAAGAAAGAGTTTACAGAGAAGACGAGACCTCTGATAATAATGGTGCCTAGTGGATTGCAGGCTGAAGAAAACCTCAGAGTGAAGATGAGGACAGGGCCACTGGCATTGAACTTTGATGAGATTCTGCTGATTGAAGTAGTGGCTCACACAGTGTGTGTGTGTGTGTGTGTGTGTGTGTGTGTGGTGCGTGCGCACATGTGTAAATGTGCACATTTAGTATGAGCGCATATTTAGTAATGCACTATTATACATACAAATCTAGATTTCCACGTGGTCCTGAAGAATTCTCTGCATGGCATCAATTCATTAGAGCTGAGTGAGATGGGACATGCATTTTCCTGCCTGACCTCAGTTCACAGCACTCCAATATGCCCGTTTTACAGTTACACTGCACTGCTTCCTGCCATTTCTTTTCATCTTTATGTTTTTGACTTTCCATCTGCCCATGGAATCAAACAGAAAGCATTCAGGATGAGTAGTCGTGCTAAATTTGAAGCTGAACTGTTTGAGGTAGATTTATATTTTTTGTTAAGCATTTACCTTGCTTTGTATGTGTTGTGGGTTAAATTGCATCTCCCCAAATTCACTCACTGAACTGTAACCCCCCAGTACCTCAAAATGAGACGTTATTTGAAAACGGTCATTACAGGTGTAGTCAATAAAAACAAGGCTGTAATACAGGAGGGTGGACCTCTAACCCAGTATGACTGCATGCTTGTTATAAGGGGAAATTTGGACACTGACATGTGTATAGAAAAGAACGCTATGTGAAGTTGAAGGCAGGAATTTCCAAGCCAAGGAAAATCAAAGATTGCCAGCAAACCACCCGAAGCCAGGGGATAGGCAAGGAACACATTCTCCCTCGAAGCCCTCAGGAGTAACCAATTCTGCTGACACATCGATCTCGGATTTTTAGCCACCAGAACTTTGAGACAATACATTTCTGCTTTTCGTGGTACCAAGTTTGTGACAGTTTATTAAGGTAGTCCTGGCAAACTAACACAGATGAAAAGCATATTCTTCCTGAAAGGCAACTTTTGACTCTAAAGAGCACAGGCAATGCTTCTTCCCCCCAGTAACAGTGAATTATAAAAACTGAAAAAGAAAGCATACCTAGAAATAACATTTGGCACATTTAGAAAAAATATCCGGGCTGGACGCGGTGGCTCACGCCTGTAATCCCAGAACTGTGGGAGGCCGAGGCGGGTGGATCACGAGGACAAGAGATCGAGACCATCTTGGTCAACATGGTGAAACCCTGTCTCTACTAAAAATACAAAAAATTAGCTGGGCATGGTGGCGCATGCCTGTAATCTCAGCTACTCAGGAGGCTGAGGCAGGAGAATTGCCTGAACCCAGGAGGCGGAAGTCATGGTGAGCCGAGATCGCGCCATTGCACTCCAGCCTGGGTAACAAGAGCGAAACTCCATATCAAAAAAAAAAAAAAAGAAAAGAAAAGAAAGAAAAGATATTCATTTAGTGGACTGTGTGAACAAGTCTCCGAGCTCAGAAACAGAGAAGCCTAGGTGTGAATCCTGTTCCTTGGGATTACTGTAGATTTGGAGGCGTGTTACTGATTTTTTTTAGCCTGAGATCTTTTCTAAGTTGGAGTCCCTGTTGTACAGATCTCCTAGCAGTGCTTAAGGAATGAGTGAGAAAAAAAACACGTAAAAGGAGGCCGGGTGCGGTGGCTCACGCCTGTAATCCCAGCACTTTGGGAGGCCGAGGCGGGTGGATCATGAGGTCAAAAGATCGAGACCATCCTGGTCAACATGGTGAAACCCCGTCTCTACTAAAAAGACAAAAAATTAGCTGGGCATGGTGGCGCGTGCCTGTAATCCCAGCTACTCAGGAGGCTGAGGCAGGAGAATTGCCTGAACCCAGGAGGCGGAGGTTGTGGTGAGCCGAGATTGCCATTCCAGCCTGGGTAACAAGAGCGAAACTCCGTCTCAAAAAAAAAAAAAAAAAAAAAAAAAAAAAAAAAAACACGTAAAAGGACTAGCACAGTGCAAACACAGAATAAAGACTCAATGAACTGTAACTAATATTCTTATCAGCTATTATCAAGCTCTCTTACTGTTTTAAGAATCACACATCAGAACATTAAAGTTATGCATTAAACATTAAACCCTTAGGACTGTAACAACTTTGACTTTGCATTTTTAGGATCACCATTAACTTCTCATGACATACTTCTAAGAAAGCTATGGCTTGCTGGTGTATGAGTGTGAGTATTAAGAAAAGCATAGACTAAGCCAACTTAACTGGAGTTGAATATTCTGAAAAATTTAATGTACCTTTAAATGGTGCTTGCTTTAAAAGTAGTGTGAGGTCAAGTCCACAGAGTCAATTGTACATAGTGGCTGCTAATAACACTTTACAGGTGTCTTATCACCTTCTACATCATAACTGGTTTATGAGTTTATTTTTTTTATAAGAAAGAAAGAAAGAAGGAAGGAAGGAAGGAAGGAAGGAAGGAAAGAGAGAGAAAGAAATGAAGAAGAGGAAAAAAGAGGAAGAGGAAGAGGGAGAGAGAATGGGAGTGTCACTTAATTGCCCAGGCTAGAATACAGTCTAAAAATGGGTATTGAAAACCTCCCTTATACCATCAATTGTGCTTAATAATGGCCAACCAATATTTCATTTAAACCTGTGAGTAGGTGTGATGTGGTACTGATAAGAGTGCATATCTTGTGTGTTTAAAGTGGAGAGTTCTATAAATGTTTATTAAGTTTACTTATTCCATGTCTTTGTTTAGAGTATTTATATATCTTTGCATGTAAGATGGGTCTGGATGCAACATACCGATGGGTTTTTGCTATATCTTTTGATTAGAGGATTTAGTCCATTTAAATTTAGGATTACTACCATTTGATGTTAGCTGGCTATTTTGCCCATTAGTTGATGTAGATTCTTCATTATGTTGATGCTCTTTACTTTTTGGTATATTTTTTAGAAAGGCTAATACTGGTTGTCACTTTCTGTGTGTAATGCGTCTTTCAGAAGCTCTTGTAAAGCAGGCCTGGTGGTAATGAAATCTCTGAGTACTTGCTTGTTCACAAAAGATTTTATTTTTCCTTCACTTGTGAAGCTTAGTTTGGCTGGATATGAAATCCTGGGCTGAAAGCTCTTTTCTTTAAGGATGTTGAATATTGGCCCCCACTCTATTCTAGTTTGTAGGGTTTCTGCTGAGAGATCTGCTGTAAGTCTGATAGGCTTCCCTTTGTGGGTAACCTGACCTTTCTCTCTGGCTACCCTTAGTATTTTCTCCTTCATTTCAACCCTGGTGAATCTAATAATTATGTGCCTTGGGGTTGCTCTTCTTGAGGAATATCTTTGTGGTGTTCTCTGTATTACCTGGAGTTGAATATTGTCCTGCCTTGCTAGGTTGGGAAGGTTTTCCTGAATAATATCCTGAAGAGTATTTTCCAGCTTGGATTCATTCTCTTTGTGGCATTCAGGTACACCTATGAAACACAGATTAGGTCTTTTCACATAGTCCCATATTTCTTGGAGACTTTGCTCATTCCTTTTATCCTTTTTTCTCTATTCTTATCTTCTTGTTTTATTTCATTAAGTTGGTCTTTGGCCTCTGATATTCTTTCTTCTGCTTGATCAATTTAGCTGTTCAGTTTATGAGTTTAGTTCTATCCCTGAAATGTGAACTCCTTGAAGGCAGAGACCTTGTTTGTCTTTTTTACTCTCTAGCCTCAACACACAGTGACATAACTAATGCTTTCTGAGTAAGTAGAGAGCAACCCTCGATAAACAGAGAAAAGAGGTAACACTACTTAAAAAATGGTATTATTTTGTACTTCCCCATTCTAATGAAATTACCACTATTCATAAAGTGCTGGCTAGGGTAAAGTTATAGAAAATATTTTCCTTAACTCTGATTTTGTTTCTCATTTTAATAAAATGCTCTATATATTTTTAGGATTAAAGAACATTTCTGAATGATATATGTTAATGGGTTACATTTATTGAACGTTTTCATAATAGCTAAAGTTACAATTTTTGAAATGCTTGGCTACACTTATGCTTAATTATATTAGGCCCTAAAGCGTGTGGTATACATTTATGCATGTATTAAAGTTAAAAATTAGCATTTAACATATAATTTTATTCTCTTTTATACACTTTATAAATCCCATTTTTATAATACACTTTAAAGATAAGTGGAGCTGCAGAGAGACATGTGCAAAATAGACAAACAAAAATGGGTTAATAAGCTGAAAACGAGATATCCTGACACAAAATGTTGTTTCTTGCTTAGTCAAACTACATGTATTGGTTTTTTTCACATGTTATTCTTCAAAGTACAAACCAGGAATTATAAAATTCCTGGCTTATAAAATTAAGAACCAAAAAAATATGTATTTTAGCCCAAAGTTCACAGGAAATGTGCATTTTATCACATGATAAATGTAAAAATGTATATGTATATACATATATATATATATATATATATATATATATATATATATACAATGGTATAATAATTCAGGTCTTTATTTTTCATTTGTAAAATTATTTTTAGAATTGTATAAATAAGGAACAACCACAATATTTTGTTTTAAACTATATCATCTTGCATCATTGGAAAATAAGTTTTATATTCATGATGATGAAAATTTATAGCTATTTGTGTTTTTGATATCTTACAGAGAATGAAATGACCTCAAGTTAGTCCTAAAGAACAGCTGGTATTATTAAAAAGATACCTAATCCATGTAGCATTTTATTTATAAGCAAAGAATTGAAAAGTGTAAAGAGTCATCTTTACTTTTATCACTGCAGAGTTTCTGGTTGACATGGGAACAGGTGGTGTGGGGGTTACTATTTAACATTTCAATATCAGTTTATTTTAAGACAATGTAAAAGGTGTGTGTGTGTGTGTGAGAGAGAGAGAGAGAGAGAGAGAGAGAGAAAGAGAATAAATAGATTTTCTTCTGATAAATAGAAATCCATTTCGATCAGAAAATTCTTTAAATTGAAATTTTCTCAAGCATCAATTGGGCAAGGCAATCTCCTTTGAGCCCCATATGTCTTGTGCATACTTGCTGGGCACGCCAAAAAAGACCTTGTCTTATCTTCTTAACCTGAAGCATTTCTTAGGATTGTATTTGTCCTTCAGGCTTGCTTTCTTACTAAAAAAGCAGTGGATTTCCCAAGCTCCCATTTGTCAGTTGTGGTGATACATCACCAGTTGTGATGATATGAATCTTGGTATTCTCCTGGACTGTTGTGCCACCCATGTGGAAGGTGGTAGGTAGGGGAATCAGCGCAGACTTGATGTTCATGCTGCCTGCTGTGCTGCTTGCTTGTCTCTGACCCAGAAGACTTGCTTCTTCTGCCAGTATCCATGAAACATTGACAGGTTTACTAGGAGAAAACCCCAGACCCAGCAGTATCTCAGAAATGAAATTGGAAACTGCATTTAGTAAAAAGGGAACTTAAGAGGGGCATAGAAGAGAATTTTCTGTTAAGAATATTATATATATATTATATATATAAAAATATAATATATATATAATATGTATAAAATATATATAAATAATAATATATATATATATATATATTTTTTTGAGACATGATCTTTCTCTGTTGCCCAGGCTGGAGTGCAGTAGTGCAATCATGGCTCTCTGCAGCCTTGATTTCCTGGGCTCAAGTGACCCTCCTTCCTCAGACTTTCAAATATCTAGGACTATAGGTGCATGCCACCATGCTCAGCTAATTTTTTGTATTTTCTGGAGAGATGGGGTTTCACCATGCTGATCTTGACCTCCTGAGCTCAAAAGATCCTCCAGCCATGGCCTCCCCAAGTGGAGGGATTACAGGCCTGCACCGTCATGCCCAGCCAAGAATATAATTCTTGACAATCTAAGGTGGAATCACAATATAGCTAATATTTTTTAATCTACAATTTTCTTTTTGTATAGATACCTTCAGTGGAACTAAAATTAGTTACAAACCACTTTCAACGTAATCAGATACAACAAAAACAAATCTTTTGTATTGAGGTATTGTTAAATGCTAGTTTTATTCAAAGAAAATATTTTATAACTACTTTGACAGCAGTTTAGAAGAAAAACACACCACACACCTGGAAAGCTTTTGAAATAAATTAAATGACAGCATATTTTGAGTTTTCCAATATCAAGATGACAATTTATAATTGGATTGTTCTGAGCAGTATTGATTTGAAGGTCCAACTGTCTCCTTACTGAATATTGTATGGAATAATAAAACACTTGTAATATAATTTTACCACTCCAGTTTTTCTGTTATGAACAGTTTCAGAGACAGCAAGCTGAGGTTGAAAGTACTGGATTGCAGGTACTCATCATGGAAACTAAAGTCTCTCCAAGAACTGCAGTAAATATGTTAATATTCCAAGATAGAAGATTCTGTTCCTCTACAGCCTCTTAAATTAGATGCAAAATGATACTCTCATGTTTGAATTTTTTAAAGAAATGCTGTCAGAGCTACTTCACATCTGTTAAACCATCTTTTAGTTTAAAACAAAGATGACTGTACCTTGATGACTGTCCCAAAGTCAATGCCACCAGGAACACATGCTATTTTGTGATCACGAAAAGAAAATGGGCATTATGAGAAAGGAAAGTGTGAACCATATATTTGAAAGTACTACTTTAATAACAAAAATGAGAAGAATCTTTTGGTCTGTTAATTGCACATTTTGCATCTCTTAGTATTTGTGCTGTTTGTGGCTCAGAACTCTTATTTCATCCTGAAGAAGGGCCTAATGGGGATCCTTGGACACAATAACAGTGAATTCCTGGCTTATTTTTTCTTACATAGTTTCTGTTTATCCCTCTCTCTCTCCTTACTCTGTGGTTTAATGCATTTTGCTTATTGTTAAATTTATTTATTTTCCTCTTTCTTCACATGGCTTTTAGGTGCAACTTTATTTTTTAACCCATTTGTTTGCAAAGAAAAAATTTAGGGATTGTCTTTTTTTTTTTTTTGAGATAGAGTCTCACTCTGTCACCCAGGCTGGAGTCCAGTGGTGCGATCTTGGCTCACTGCAACCTCTGCCTCCTGGGTTCAAGCGATTCTGCTGGTTCAGCCTCCCAAGTAGCTGGGATTACAGGTGCCTGCCACAGTGCCTGGCTAATACTTGTATTTTCAGTAGAGACAGGGTGTTACCATGTTGGTCAGGCTGGTCTTGAAATCCTGACCTCGTGATCCACCAGTCTTAGCCTCCCAAAGTGCTGGGATTGTCTTGTTTTATTTAGTAGGTTGGGATGGATGAAAGAGTAGCAAGAAGAGAAGCAAATGTTTCCTTGTTAAAACGTACTGATGCCCAGTGTCTTTGGGACATAGCAACTTGTCCATTTCTGATGAAAGGATCTTTGGATTTTGCACATGTTGTGAAAAGTTTCTTGACACTTTGCTCATTAAACAAACCCACATTGTCAAGACTGAACTGTACCACATTTATTCTTACTAGAGTGAGTATATTTTATCTCCATGTCTGTCTGCAGCTTTAATAAATGAAATATTTTTGAATTTTTGTTTCATTTTTTAAATTGTTTTTCAAAGTTAGTAGAAATAGTCCTTTTCATTAAAAACAAAACAATGGCTGGGCACAGTGGCTTATGCCTATAATCCCAGCACTTTGGGAGCCCCAGGCAGGCAGATCATGAGGTCAGGAGTTCGACATCAACCTGATCAACATGGTAAAACCCCGTCTCTACTAAAACTATTTAAGAAATTACCTGGGCATGGTGGTACATGCCTATAATCTCAGCTACTCAGGAGGCTGAGGCAGGAGAATCACTTGAACCCAGGAGACGGAGGTTGCAGTGAGCCAAGACACCACAGCACTACAGCCTGGAGACACAGCAAGACTCTGCCTCAAATAAATAAGTAAATAAATAAATAAATAAATAAATACCATATCACTCTAAGTATTGGAATATTTAAGATTCCCCTGACCCCCATTCTTTCTACGAAACTATTGAGGTATGAAAGAGAAGAAAATATGAAATAATAGCTACCTCTGTTTCAGTTTTCCAGGTGAAAGAGTTGCTTTCAGACACATATCATTTCCTACCACTGAAAAGGATTGCCACCTCATCAGCAATTATTTAAAAACAAAATTGTTTTTCCTCTACTCTTTAAATATGAATTTAATGAATCTAAATATCAAATAAAAGAACCTGAATCTTTCAATCACCGCTCTTTTCCACATTGGTCTGCTCAATGATCCTCGAATAAGGGAGGCCATCTTTCTGTGAACTCCACAGCCGCCTTTCCAGAGAGGCCTTCCTGGAGCACCTCCTCTGAAATTGTAACGATTCCCGTCAGCTTTCCTGCTTGATCCCTTCTGTTAGCGCTCATCACAATCTCACATAATATATGTTATGTGCACTCGTTTGTTGTCTGTCTCAGCCCTAAAAAAATAAGCCCTGTAAGGAGTTTATCAGTCTTATTCCATATTACCTCCCAAATGTCTTCAATGGTGCCTGGCACACTGTTAGTGAGTGCTCAAAACATAGTGTTTGAATGAACGAATTCGCATTACTCTGTAATTTTACCAGTCATTTGCAGCAACATGACAATCTTTGTAATTTTTTTCAAAAAGTAAAAATCCTTTTTTAATTTTTTTGGAGTCTCAGTCACCTGGGCTGGAGTGCAGTGGCACGATCTTGGCTCACTGCAACCTCTGCCTCCTGGGTTCATGCGATTATTGTGCCTCAACCTCCCTAATAGCTGGAATTACAGGTTGTGTCACCACATCCAGCTAACTTCTATGTATTTAGTAGAGATGGGATTTTGTCATATTGGCCAGGCTGGTCTCGAACTCCTGGTCTCAAGTGATCCACCTGCCTCCCTAAGTGCTGGGATTACAGGCATGAGCCACCATGCCAGGCAAAAAGTAAAATCTTTTATTTAATAGACAACAATATACATTTTTTTTTAAAGCTTGCTGCAGTGCCAGGTTTTTTGTTTGTTTTCTGTTTTTTTCTTCCATCTCAGGAAAACTTGTATGCCCTCATTTCCTTTAAAGAATTATATAGTCACATCATTACCCAGCTGCAGTGGTTGCTAGAAGAGTTAGAACCATATGAATGGTAAGGTCATTTGGAGACATTCCCTATGCCCTTCATTCCTCGTATAGAGGCTGCACCTTTCAAAGGGCCTCCTAAGTATCAATTGTTGTCCCAGGAAAATCAGTGAAACTGCTTGACATCTTCCAAAAACGTATATTTCCTTGCACAATGGAAACATTTTAAAAATAGAGTAATTGACTTCTGTCTTTTCACACCAAAGTGCTGCTAAAAATAAACACATATTTCTTATCTTTCATTACATAAGTCTTTCCACGTAAAAATTCCATTAACTTAAACCCAGATAATAATCTTTTACTTGTTAAGTTAAATTGTTAAAAAAAAAAAAAAAAGCAGTGAATCAATCATATGATTTACTCCATAAAGGGACACAAAGATTTGTCATTTGAAATCCATATGAGGAAAAAAAATTTTTTTTTTATGGAGTCTGGCTCTGTCACCCAGGCTGGAGTGCAGTGGTGTGATCTCAGCTCAATGCAGCCTCCACCTTCTGGGTTCCAGCAATTCTCCTGCCTCAGCCTTCCACGTAGCAGGGATTATAGGCATACACCACCATGCCTGGCTAATTTTTGTATTTTTTAGTAGAGATGAGGTTTTACCATACTGGCTAGGCTGGAACCTCAGGTGATGTGTCCACTTTGGCCTCCCAAAGTGCTAGGATTGCAGGTGTGAGTCACCGTGCCTGGCCACATGGAAGATAAGTTTTCTGCTGACTCTTGCTGTGCCATGTCTACCAAGGGTAACTGAATCACCACCATCGTTCTGGAGAGAACTACCCTGGGGTTGATAAAGAAGCACTTAAATAAGTTGTTTCAAAGCATTTCTAATTATTTCTTTCAAATATGTAAACATTATAATGCACATATTAAAGCTATTACCTCACACAGTTTTGGAGGTGCGACAAAAGATCAAAGCTGTAACTAGGAGCTAGCTAGTATTAGTTAGTGTTCAAGATGTCTGTTTCCGAAAACTTGGCATGGTAGCTTTCCTCATATTTCTGCTTACTGAAATTTCTGAGGCACATTTAGAAGCATTAAACCATTTTTAAAATCCTATTTTCATTATATTTAGCAAAGGAACTTCTTTTTAAAAATTCTAGTAAATATCTTGTTTTACAGTGTTATATTGATGTGCTTATTGGTGCTTGTAAGCATTAAATATAGTATACCAGTAATTGAAGGAAAATTAGTATCCATTCTGCATCCTTCAGAGCTTGCTGGATCTGACACTTTGACACCAGCATCACCAGCATTATACTTCCTACACATATCTAAATGTACACTGTTGTTAATGTCCACATTGCCAGCGGCAGTACAGGCACACAGCTTTCCTTCTAGAGAAAGTAGTGATCTTAGGTGAAACTGTATACTTCCTAGTGCTAAAATGTGAAAATGATGCAGCCCAGTATGTTTCCCATCCTTTGCCTTCTCGGTCAAAAACCTTACAGCCAAATGTATTGCTTCAGTATGGTAATCTACTTAACTCAGATGTGTAGAGTAGTTACTCCAATTTTCTTCAGGAAACTTTGTTATATTTATTTTTAAGTGACTTATACTGTAATTTAGTTTCTAGTCTTCTTCACTTTTTTTACTCAGAACCTCAAATAATCAAATATGAACAATGAAAATGAGTTTACAATGTCATGATGAATAAACATGTACTTACCTTTAATTCCAACAATAAATAAGGTTTGGATTGCATTGGTTAGAATAGTAGGCAGAACATTCTGAACGCATTCCTACTAGGAACATATTTTTATTAAAGTTTCTCTTGGTGACTAAATATTCAGAATGTGTTTTCACCCCGAGCTCTTCTTTAGAGAGTTTTTGACCTTCAGGGTTAGTTGTCCTAATGTTTTATAGCATGTGAATTACATTATTTGTTTCCACCGGATCCCTATCTTTTGTAAACTCACTTACTTAAAAATAACGACAGTGTACATGTGTATTAACTTACTAAATGATACAGCATCAACGTGCATCTTTGATAAGTTTAATAGTACTCCTGTTTTACTATGTCAATCTGCAACTCTGATTTGACACATTATGAAATCATTAGCATGAGGTTTTTATTTTCTTTCCCAGCCAAAATGGATTTCTTTGTAAATGGGATGATTTCCCATGAAGTCATGAATTTTGAAACTACTGAGCACCATCAGCAGTTCCCTGCTCCGAGGATTAATGGGAAAATATTTGGAGTTTTCTAGCTCTGACTGAAGACTGGGTGAAATCAATTATTTAAGCGCTATAAAGCAAGGGCTTGGGTCTCAGACAACGATTACAAAGCAGACTCACTTTAACACCCAGAACAACCATCTGGATCTTGTTGACTCCTTTACCATGGCAAAAGGGTGAATGAAATATAATTCCTCTCTGCTGATGACATGGAGATTCCTTCAAGCTAAGGGCAGCTGGAGCTCCCATTTACACACACACACACACACACACACACACACATTCTCTTTAGTGGTACAGATGTTAAATATAAAGAATTTCTACAGCTTTTATTAAAGCAATAAGAAAAGCAATCGATTTTTCTACTGTATCTGCAGAGGTCTTCTGGATCTCAAACATTCAATTTGTACAACGTAATAAATGTCAGTGCATTAAAAAGAAAAGTATCATGCTTCTTACTGTGCTCCAGAAATAGTCAAATGCTATGGAAATATTTATTGAAGACTTGATGACACTTTTACAGAAATTCTGATTTTTAAATGCTGAGAGGAGATGTGCTTTCTCATGTCTGCATGCTTAGCAGTTGTACTACCCAGGCTTTCACATTGTAGGTAAGTGAATTGTTTCAAATAAATGGATGTCAGGTTGCTAAAAACTTTTGAAACAAAGAAAATCCATGCATTCATTTTAGATGGTATTAGAGAAAATGGAAGGTGGGTAGGGAGGAAACCTTAGAGGAGAGGGAAGTTTTCATAAACAATCGTGTTTAGATCTCTCATGTGGAAGATTAGCAGAAGCTTAGTGGCTTTGAAATCTAATAATCACACAAAGCTCCCCTCAAAGCAGTTGCAGCTTTTGGTGCCAGTTTTTCCTGTATAGATCAACTTAAAGTGATATATCAAGATCAAGGTACATTTCAAAGAGAAATTCTTAAAAACAAATCATGGTCACTGCTGATTAATCATCCAAAATCATAAATCTTGTGTGGTGAGTTAACAGTGACCAGACGTAGTCACTGAACTAAAAATGTTTTTCCCACCCCTCGTACAGTACATAGTGATCACCATGAGGTTTTAAAATCGACCAGTCTTACTGCAGCGTATTTTGTTATCTACGGTGTAGAGTACTGAACTTCAAACTTTCATTCATTCACCCCAAAGGAATTTCATAAACCTATGGATTACTTCACACATTTAGATGACCATTTTAAAGGTAGAATATACATGTAAATATTGCAACTTTAAACAAATTTTAGCATATTGTAAATGATTGTAACCAAATTAAAACTGTTAACTTCATCTTTTGAAATGTGTCTTACAGAATTTAAATACTACAGCAACTTGATAAGCATCGTCATTAATTTTTTTAAATATAAAATGCATTTATTTTTGAATGTCTTCTATTGATAATCCTATCTATGCAGTAAGATAACATGTACACGCAGGTGTATCATTGAAATGTAGTATTTTTGGACTTCCTGTGATTACAAACTGATAACTGTTCTTTTCTGAACTGAGTTTTCATTATAATTAATTGGTATAAGTTGATAAAAACTACTTAGATACATTAAAATTCTTAAAACTAAAAAAATGTAAAAAAAAATTGTGGTAGTATATATCTTAAAGAAATGGATGAGGTTTAAAATAACTAATTTAAGTATCTAAGTTTGACTTCTTGCCAGATTTAGACAATGTTCAAATGATGTTCTAATTATGTTCTTTTTCTTTCCTAAGATGTGCATATTCGGAAATGTCACATAATTAAGAGGATAGGAATAGAAGTTTTCTTCTTAGCATTTGGCATAATTCTTTGAAGTTATTCCTAGTTATTATTCCAACTATGTAGATATTAAAAATAATTCTGATAATCCATCACCACCAGTTAGGTTTTTCAATTTTGTACAAAGCAAACAACTAGAAACTACCTGACTCACAGAAAGATTCTTTGCCACTCATTATTTATTTCCTTTCTCAGCACCAACATAAATATTTTTATACTACTTTTTGACTTCTCAGAAGTTTTTTACCCTGCATTAATGTACCAGTAACTTTGTGATGGGCACAGAACTATCTTGAAAGGAAAATGGAAATGAACATCTTGTCCCTCAATTGAAATTTTATTCTCAGCAGCATGAGCTTTAGATAGTACATGTGGGAGTTTAAGAACACGGACGTTGAAAATCTGAAAGTTTGTCTTTACTTAGCCTAGATGCATGAAAAGTCTTTACATAGTTATGTATACAGCCCTTTAAAGACAGCTGATTTAGAGCATTTTAACTTACCTTGAAGAATTTCTCTCATTTAGGTTTGGTAATTGTGTGGTTATAATCAGAGTCTAGGTGGTTTTTATTTCTTTCACCAGTACACATAACCTCTTCTCAAGGAGGTTAAGAGGATCTCGGAAAATATCAACTGCTCCTGTCAAGACATGATGGTACAATAGGACAGTTCTACATCTCGAATAGAGTCTCATAGTATCCGTCTACAATCTGTCTTTCATGATAGCATTAAGAATTTTTTAAAAACAAATTTAATATTTAGAGAAATAAATAATGTTTATTTGAAGATTTGTTTATTCCCAGTATAAATGCAGGAAATATTGGAAAAGATTTCTCTTTAAATTTGCCAATAGCTCAAACTAAGTTCTGTAGGTGAAAAATCCACGTAAATTAAACCCATTTGTCTTTACTGTGGTGTTTATTTTGACCATATCTCTGGTCAGTATTAATATTTCTAGATTAAATAACACTGAAAATCTTTAATCCCACACAGAATTCTATTTATGTCTTTAAATTTTGGTTGCTAAACATTTTTCATCTCTTTGAAGCTTTTGCGGCTTGTTAACAAAAACTTCCTAGCATGCTCACATATTTATAATGGGAAGCATGTTATTTTTGGACTATGATTGGTCATTTCCATTTAAAATGTACTTTCTAGTGATGTTTAATGTTTTGTTTTCCTTTTTGTGTGTGTTTTTTCTTTTGGCTGCCATCGCACATGGAAACATTTTCTTCTTAGAAACTGTGATGACAGCTGGTTCTTTTTTTTTTTTTAGTGTCATAGTCAAAATTTATGATTTCAGTACTAAAATTAATGAACAACTGACATACCCATGTATACTCTTCTCTTTATACATATAATATATAGAATCATCCTAATATCTATATCAGAAAAATATAGAGAAGCTGCATATTTTGCTCAAGATTGCACTTTTGGATGATGGTTGAGGTAGGATTCAAATCCAATTTTTTTTAAGGAAGTTAATTCCAACCAGGCGCAGTGGCTCACACCTGTAATCCCAGCATTCTGGGAGGCTGAGGTGGGTGGATCACTTGAGGTCAGGAGTTCAAGACCAGCCTGGCCAACGTGGTAAAACCCCATCTCTATTTAAAAATATAAAAATTGGCCAGGCATGATGTTGGGAGCCTGTAATCCCAGCTACTCAGGAAGCTGAGGCAGAAGAGTCTCTTGAACTGGGCAGGCGAAGGTTGTAGTGAGCCAATATTGCTCTACTGCACCCAGCCCAGGAGACAGAGGAAGATGCCGTCTCAAAAAAATAATAAAAATTAAAAAATAAAACCCCAGGGACCTTCTCTTAATCATAAAACTGGAGTTTGAATTATTACAGATTTGGAAGCATTCTTCCATGTTTCTTAATTTATCCATGCTACGTCACTAGCACTGTGACTTTATTTGCAGACTGATAGTCTCACCTAGTAGGAATACAATTTTCAGTACATGTAAAGCCATATCTTCACTGAGATGAAAGTTACATATTTATTCGTTGTATGTTACGGTAGGCTGGTACTGGAATGTTGTCTTGCGTTCCTTTTCCCGACTCTTTAACTTCATACCTGATTGGTAGTTGACTCTCTTTAATTATGAACTTCATTTTTTATTATTTCTCCCTCTTGACTCAAGTCCTGTCCCTGAGCTCCTATTGGAGCTATCTTTTTAGATTTTACAATTTTCAGATGTTGGTTATTTTTACATTTTTTGGCCAAATAGTAGCTGCTCCTAGGTACTCAGTGTTGTATTTCAGGCACCACTGTACTACTCAGACCTTCCCTTTTCCTCATTATGATTCCCTGTGTATTCCTGGGATTGCACGTTCCACATGCCCAGCTTCCCGTTAGCACTCATAGATTTCTCTTGCTTCTTAATGTCTGCTTTACCCAGTTATCATATATTGTTTCTGATTCTACTAGTCAGGTAATATCTCAGAATTTGTGAAAACAATAGGGTGTAAAATAAATGTACAAAAGCTTTACTATAGAAATGGCAGAATATAGAATTAGATATGCTGAAAAACGTGAAAAGAAATAGAAATTCAAAGGCAAGTGGCATTTGTTTTGGTATTACAATGTCTGTAATTTAACTTTAAAATATTTTAGCATAGATAGTGTAATGGTGGATTTTTATTATTTAGGTTAAGTTACAACTCAGTTGTGGAACTCTGAATTCTAAAACAAATGTAAACTCCAGGTGTTGTCAGCTTAGTGCTCTATTGATAAAGCCTATGTTCCAGCTACTACACATGCTCTTATCTCTAGCTTACTCTACAGTAAATGACCACAATAAGTGTTAAAATGTGCTCTCACTGCTGAAATTAAAGGTATTCAAAATATGCGGGTGAGCTTAAGAGTTTCCAATACACGCTTACAATTTTGAGAACAATGCATAAGAATCCACCAAGGCTTACAGACTTTCTCATTGACAGGATGACCCATCTCAGTGGATTATAATCTGTGTGGTCTCAACCCATTTATGCCTTTAAAATTTATTGAAATCTCCAAAGAACATATATTATGAAATTGAAAATATGAAAGCCATAAAATATTTATAGGTAATTTAAAAATATAAGAAGCTTATTACCTGTTAAACATAAACATTTATGAAAAATAATTTTATTATTTAAATCCAAAAATGTGGTAAAAGTGGCATTACTTTATACTTCTGGAAAATCCCTTTAGCATATAGATTAATAAAAGACATCTGAATTTTCCTGTGTTTCCACCTTTAGTCTATTGAGATATGTGGTTTTGGTTGAAGCATATGAAGAAAGTTTGACCTCCTACCTCATCTGACTTATATAGCTGGAAGAAAAAGTGCTTTACTATCTTTGCAGATAATTCGAATTTTTTTCCATTGATATATCACAATATAACAAGTGCTATTTTATTGAAGGTTAATTACAATGTATAATCTAAACCATGTCCATGAATATTGTATATTCTCTTCCATTAGAATCCACTGGTCTATCTTGCACTTTGAGTGGGTCTTGTATCCATGCATAATTTTGTGGCATCATACATTGGTCATTAGGAAATTCTGGTTCACTAACTATCCAGATATTATAAATGTTAACATATTTCATTATTGAATACAAAGAAAATCACAGTAATTAATATTTACACTGATCTCATCAGAAAAAAGTTAAATATTGGTATACTATCAGTATGGTGAAGAAGACAAAGTTTTCAAAATGTTAAATTTTTCTTGAAAGCTCAAATTTTATCACTGGCAGCAAATGTGGTCGGTTATTAAGTTATCTTTGATGCAACAGGCTTACTTCATTTTTGAAAATATGTCTGCCAAGTACCCAAGATTGAATAATCATATTTTGCCTTTTAGTTCTTTCAATTAAATATTTCGTGATAAAAATATTCAGTTCAGCTGTAGCTCAATTACATATGTGCTTTTCCTTGAGGCAACCATTGTACTTGAGTGTGAAGCATAAGGGCTTTATATAAATGTTCCATTTTTCACTTAGAATATTAAAAGACATGTACTCAAGGGCCTAGATTTAATCAAATGAATCCATTTCATTGTTTTCTCAAGAACACTCTTAAGTAATACCAACCCTTCCACCTCCTCCACCCGTGAATGCTGTGGCAGTCAAGAACGCAAGATTTCTAGCACAATTCAATGCTGTCTTGATTTGTGCTAAGCCTCCAACAGTTTTAATCCACACTGCTTTTATATCATCAGTGCAAATGTTGAAACACTGAAAGAAAGCAAATAGCATCTTAGTATTATTACAGAATAGTTTTGACCTTGCAGATTCCTCAAGAAAGCCTCAGGGATCACATTCTAAGAACTTCTATTCTAGCTATAATTTTAAAATCTCATTGTAGGCCGGGCGCGGTGGCTCAAGTCTGTAATCCCAGCACTTTGGGAGGCCAAGGCGGGTGGATCACTAGGTGAACAGATCGAGACCATCCTGGTCAACATGGTGAAAACCCCGTCTCTACTAAAACTACAAAAAAAAAAAAAAAAATTAGCTGGGCGTGGTGGCGCGCGCCTGTAATCCCAGCTACTCGGGAGGCTGAGGCAGGAGAATTGCCTGAATCCAGGAGGCGGAGGTTGCGGTGAGCCGCGATTGCGCCATTGCACTCCAGCCTGGGTAACGAGAGCGAAACTCCGTCTGAAAAAAAAAAAAAATCTCATTGTATCTAGCCAGCACCAGAGAAAATTCAGGTTTCCAGTTGCTGGTATTGAGGTAAACATAATCTTGCTTCTGGACTCTTGCTCTGGTTAAAGTCAAGGTTTCCTGCTTGGTGGTGCCTGAACCTCTAAGAAGACAGAGAGAGAGGCTTCATTGAACTTACAGAAATGTGAACAGCTAAAAATTGTTAGTGGCTATCGTTTTTACCAAAAACAGCCTGAAAGAATTTTGCTTGAGAAATCCAGAGAGAATCAGTTTATAACACTTGTGAAATCACTCATGAAAAAGAAAATGTTTGCCATATGCATTCTTTTACTCATAAGGTATAGATCTCAGTTTTTCATAACAGGACCTACCACCTAGGGTTATTAAGAGAAATAAAAGAATTCTGTCTTTTTATTCTTTTAAGCATGTAGAAACTGGTTATTTCAATGCTTGGAACAGGATGCGTCCTCCTTAGTGCTGGCCAATACTCATATCATTATTGCCATTATCACTAATACTACATGTATCTCTTGGAAAAAATTTGAATTGGTCAATAATATTTTTTGCCTCACATGACAGCTATACAGAGAAATAAAGAGGAATATTCTAGAAAGTCAAAAATAATTCGGTTAGGTTGGAACATAGGAATTCCCCAAAGGGGAATGAAGATGGAGATGTTGGCCAAAGATTCTTTAGCAGTTAGGAAAAGGCTTTAGAATTTAATTTTTCAGGTGTAGGTAATTGGGAGGCCATTAAAGGCTTTGATTGATATGATTGGGGTTCGGTTTATTAGATTAACCTGGTAGCTAGATACATCTTGCATTTCACAGAGGTAACTCAAGACAGATACAGCACAGACACATAGAATGTACCTTGCCTTTTTGATAGAATTGTCTATCAGATTTCAATGTTTAAAACATAGTGTGAGTCAAACTTTTGAAAGAGCAATGAATCCTCAAATTAGGGAATGTTGCCACTGAGAAATGAATAATGTGATTTGAAGTTCTTTGGGTTAGAGTTAGTTTTGAGCCAAAAAAAAAAATGGAAGGCATACATTGCTAAATTATTTATGAAGTTTAGTGCCTGCACAAGCTTTTTCAGTACTATTTTATTATCCTAGAAGAGCTATATTTGGTCACAAAATTTTTTAGGCCAGATATGAGTTGGGCAGGGATACCTTTTTTATCATGGTGTCTATATAGTCTTCTGATGTCTAAAAGAAAGGGTTGGACTACATAAAAACATAATGCTAAAATTTATTTTCTTTTTACTTTTACTTATAGAATTTAGTTACTAATTACTAACTCCATATTGCCTGTACCCAGAGAACACAGTGATAGTGAAATTTCAATGCCTTGCTATGAAGCTGTATTAAAATCATGTGGTTTTAGTCACTCTTCCTGGGTCAAAAAAGAAAGCAAAACAAAGTAATAATCCCTAAACTCACTGATTCACCATTGCAATCCCATAGAACTTCCCCTTGTTAGATAACGTCTCTCAGTGAGGAAGACCAAGGTGATGAGATGGCACATGAATTTATTTTCTAGCCATAGGAGAATAGATCACATACTTATGTCAGCTTAGTTGTCTTTCTCTAACATTGGTATTTAAACATAAATTTGTGTTCATCATGTGTGGCCGAAAACACTGCTATTTTCCAGTTCAAATATGGCTAACATGATCAGAGTAGGCGAAGAAAATGTCCTCTAAATGTGACTAAGTTTGGTTGTTTAATGTGGAACAACTATGGACTTTCCAGCAGGCTGCATGTATTGGCATCACCCAGCTGTTTGAAGAATTTTCTTGATAAAAGCAAAAACTGAGGGAGAACAAGGAAAAACAGGTGATGTGTCAATAGCAAAATTTCAGTGTGACACCTTCAGGTGGCTCTGTGGATCCAGGGTCAGGGAAATTCACTTCAAAAGAGTCTTCCTTGGGATGCTGAGTCTCCAAAAACTAAATGAGAGTGGAGAGAGTTAAAAGAGTCTTAGAAGCAGAAAAAGAGGGAATAAGGCATATCAAGGCATTCGTAAGCTTTAGAAAGGATTTAATTCTGTTCGAATATGTCTACGTATCTATCATCTATCCAATATGCATATTACTCTTCTTTGGAGTATGATATTAAAACTGCAGAATACTGTATGTTTCATTATGTCCATAATAAAACACCACACACACACACACACACACACACCTTAAAATACCTATGAAACCTTTCATAGTCATCTCACACCAAACCAGTAGGGTGTGCTCATAACTCAACATTTTACTTGCCACAGCCCCACTCTGACCCTGTGGTGTTTTTACTAAAGGTAAACAAAAATAGCATATGCTGTAAGAGACAAAACGCCCAATCTGCATGTTGCTCTTGCATTTGGTTTCATGGCTCATTAAAATGACATATTATGATAAACTTCACTTGCTTTGGTTTCTCTGATGAAATGTTGATCAATGTGTTCCTCAACAAAATAAAATGTAATGAAATGTTGGTCAAAGTCTTCTCCTGGTGAGTAATCCCCCAGTCACCAAAATTTCCATCTTGTCTCCAAGTCTTTCTCGTGACAGCTGGCATTATTCAGAATTGGTTATAGAAATCATTCTCATAAAGAAATACTTCCATAGAATAATGAGAAACTAAATTATGCTGCCAAATCATGTCTATATTTCGTCGTGTGGTACAATGAACAATGTAGAAGCCATCTAGTAAGATATTTCATGGCTTTTTACTTTTAAGAAGCAGACCTCGTTTCTTTTGTTGGAACGTGAAAAAATATAATATGGCAAAAACGGACTTGGAGTAGAACTAAGAGACAAAAATTAAGCGTGAATACAAGCAGTTCTTTCCAGGATAAAAATAGTCAGCAGAACATTGCACTGGCTTTCCCTTTTGATGTTGTAATTTGTGGCTACAGAACACACTTAGTGGCCTTCATTGGCTGTACATGTAAAAAGCTTGGCTGAAGGATGCAGACAAGATGGATAATATGAGCTCATCTGTCTCCAAACACTGGTTAATCACTGTGTAGACTATGATTGTTCAATTGTACCTGGAACAGCTAAAAAATGACTTAAATATTTCAAGGCATATTCAAATTTGGATTGGCCAATGGTATATTTACCCATATTTCTATGCAAGCTTAAACTTAATAATTCTACATTTAGGATGAGATATATCTAGATATTCTATGACATCCCATGGGTCTCTTTACGTAATTCTTCATTGGGAATATTTAATATGCTTTTTTTAACAATGTGGAAACAAAAGCACACACAAGAGTTTACACCAAATATGAGGCTTTATATTTTTGGAAACCTTTATTTAAAAATAAATTTGCTGCAGTGTGAAAAATGCAAGCCATGATATGCTATACATGTTCTTCCTTTCACCTCCTTCCTTGCCGTTGCCAGGTGAGAAACATGCTAGTGGTTCCAGCCAATGGACTGTTAGAAATGACTTGTGTCAGGTCTGGGCTGACATAGTCTGGAATCGGTGAGCCTCCTTTAACGCAGTCTTAAAGGTCACGTGTTCCGGATGTCTGGATATTACATGGATTAGGGCCATCCAACACATATCAGTCTCTACTAAGTGAGAAATAAACTCTGTGTCTGTTAAGCTTTGAGATTTTGAGGTTTGTCTGGTAGAAAGCATCAGGAATCCTGATTGAAACATAATGTTACCAGTTTTTAAATAAGTATGTAAAATAGATTTTTATATAGTTGCTACAAATAAAATTGTTTAATTCAATTACTATTTATTAACAAATAATGCATTAATGGAATTCATAATTTAAAAGTGCAATGGGATATAAAGTGAAAAAGCCCTTTTTGATTTCTGAACCCTGATCACCCATTTCCCATCTGTAGGGACAGATAATTCAACAGTTTCTTATATATATTTCCAGTTATATTTCACATACATTATATTCCTTTTTGCTCAAATGAAAGCATGCTATATATTATTCTTTATTTTTCTTTTGGTTTTTAAGAAGTCTTTACATATTAGGAGTATTGGCCTTTTGTCCGTAATGTATACTGCAAATTATTTTTCTCACATTTTCATTTGTCTTATGACAAATGCTTTTCTAATAAAAAGTTACTTATTTTAGTTGAATTTATGTATCAAACTTGGAAGATCTCTGAGATGATATTTTAAAACGCTTACCTACTTTCTTCTCTATCTTTTTTGTTTTATTTTCTCACATTTAAAATCTTGATATACCTGAGGAGAGTTTTGAAGTATGCGTCCAACTTTAAATCTCTTCCTCATAACTACATGGTTGTCTCAAGTCTATTAAATACTTTGCTCACTGATTTGAAATGCAATCTTTATCACATCTACTTTTTCATACATTCTTGAAGCTACTTCTAGATTCATGAGTCTATTCATGAGTATTGATGGGTCTCCCTATTTGTGTACCAGCATCATTTAGTCTTCAGTTCATGCTAATAACTTCTACGCTCATTGCTTCAGTGATATTTCTGTGGTCCAAAGAAGATGTTTAATACACTGTGGAAGTCCTGGCCACATTGGCAGGTGAGGAAAATGGGATGAGAAAATATCAAAAAAGTAGGAGGTAGTGTGGAAAAGGAAGGCGTCTCAGAATTACTGTATTTTTATTTCATTTTTATTTATTTTTTTGTGACAGGGTCTCACTCTGTCACCCAGGGTGAGGGCAGAGGGGCACTCTCGACTCACTGCAACCTCCGCCTCATGGGTTCAAGCAATTCTCTTACTTCAGCCTCCTGAGTAGCTGGTATTGCAGGCACATACCACCATGCCTGGCTATTTCTTGTATTTTTAGTAGAGACAGCGTTTCACCATGTTGGCCAGGCTGGTCTCAAACTCCTGGCCTCAAGTGATCCAGGCTCCTAAAGTGCTGAGATTGCCTCAGCTCCCTGAAGTGCTGGGATTGCAGGCGTGAGCCACCGTGCCGGACCAGAATTACTGTATTTTTAAATAGTAAGCCTGAATTAGTCTTTGCTTTTCCTTCTTTTTAATACTTTTGGCCATAGAAGTGAGGTTATATAGAGCACTGGGACGGTGAGCTCCTTGGTGTGTACCCACATCTTTCTATAACTTCCCATTCCTGGTAATCTGGATCGGCTGATATCCCCAACTCTCTTAAGTTAGGAGTGGAAAGTGTCTGATTACTTTTTTTTTCTTTTTGCTCAGAATGACTCATTCCCCCCCCAAAAAAAATAACAAAAAAAGATTTCAGGGAGAATATAGTAACTCATATTTTTAGTTGTTCAAAGTTCTTCTTGGAAACTGACTGAATAATGTAAAAATATAATCCCATAGTTTATTCAGTATTGTTTACATAACTCATGCAATATTTTGGATATCCAAAGTATGAGAAAGACTTTGAGAAAAGTAGATAATTTTAAATGAGAGCGTAAACAGGCTAAAAAATATTTTTAAAATAAGACCTAACCTCTAAAAAGGAAACTCAAAGAAATATCATAGTTTCTTTATGATTTTTCTATATGGTTTAGAAAATTTAAGGAAATTGCACTCAAGAGCTTGACTATAGAATTTTAGGGTTTTAAAAATGAAGTTATTCTGAATCAACTATAAATACAGCTAGTAATAGTACTTTTCTTGTAAACAGATGACTTATTAGTCTCTTACCCTGGATCTTGTCATTGTTTTTGGCTGTTTGCTTTAATCTGACTGAAATATGATAGAATAAATTATTAATGTGTAAATGTTGACAGAATTTCTTCTTTCCTCAACCTACCAAAGAGAACATTGTAACAATCATCCCTATTTGGCTCCTCTTAAAAAGTAAGCATATCAGTTGCCTGTTGTATAACAAGCCATCTCAAATCTTAGGAACGTATCATAGTAAGTATTCATTTAGCTCTCAAATCTGTGGTGAGATATTTAGGCTAGGCTTGGTGGGGGTATTCCTCTGATCTTGAGTAGGTTGATGTACAGGTCTGGGGTATACCGGCTGCCAGCTAGGACAGTAGCTATATCTGAATTGAGAATCTGCCATTTTCCAGCAGGCTAGCCTGAATGTATTTTTATAGTGCTGTCAAAGAGCAAGAATGAGAACAAACTCAGTTGGTCGAACTATTTTCCAATCCTCTACTTACATACCAGTTTCCAAAATTTCAGTGGCTAAACCAAATAACATAGCCGAGCTTAGGGTGAGGTTAGCGGAGGGCTATAAAGTTCCATGCCAAAGAGCATATTCACAGAAGAGTGAGGAACTGGGGTCATTCATACCTCAGTTGATCACAGTGAGAAATAACAATGTATTGTAGGAAGAGATGTTAATTAATAATTGATCATAATAGATGATGCAAAATGATATAAGGAGTGGGACAGAGAAGGAACGAAAGCATCATGGACTGGGAGAAGAGTAAGATTTTATTTTTTCTTTTTGGGTGGGGAGAGAGCGTGCATGAGCAGGAAACCTGACAGGAAAGTGGAATGGAAACAAAGGGTACTTTAATGGGTGTTTCTAAAGACTTTTTATTTGCAGTCGCTTTAATGTCATCCAAGAGGTCATAGAAAGAAATTCCTCTTTAATCACTTTTGGCTCTTGAGCTGTAATTTGTATGTGTCTCAGCTCTATGACTAAACTGCATTGATCTCTAGATTCAGAAGTGGTTACTGCAGACACCGCAGCTTGCATGCCCACGGTCATATTCCTCTTTGACATTTTTAACAGATACATTATTTTGGTCCCAACTGCAATGTCATCTGAGAAGTCGAATCCCTCTTTGAATGTGCCGGTTATTAAGTCCTGTAAGCTCCAGCCCCATCCTCTGTTCTTTTCTTTATGATTGCTGTGGCTGGGATTCTGCAAGCCATCCTTTTCCTTTGCCTGCTGACTCTCTGCTAGGTTCTGCCAATAGGAGGCACTAAAGGGAGTGAAGAAGGGACACCCACCTTCCTGATTTCTTGCTCTAATAATTTGCTCTTCATCTCAGCATTTGGTTTGAGTAAGAGCAGTTGGTACCAGTTTCCAATTTTTTCTCTATTTCAAGAAGTAGCTTCATCATGCAGCTCAGAGGTATCAGCGCCAGATGGCTGAAGTTCCCCTTACAGAAGTCTGAGTACCAGCTCTGTAGGATGTCTCTTTGAACCCGTAAGGCACTAGCACCAGCAATAAACTTCTGTTTTAGGCTTGAACTAGTACCTGACCAAAAGCAATTTAATAAACCTCCAGGGGCCTTAGTTAAAGAGGTTCTAAGGTTGCTATTATTTCTAGTATTGTCCCAATATATTTGTCTATGCAATGCACCCCCCTCCAGGCACAAAACTGATTGAAAAGTGAAAATTTTGAATTGTTTAATTTAGGAATTATTTCCTTTGTCTATATTATTCTAGACAGCTGATCTGATAGACTTCTTAGATTCACTAAATTATCAGGCTGCTAAGAAGAGGAACCCTTTAATAAAAAGTAAATATAAAAGGTGGAAGAGAACACATTTATTTGGAGTGAAGAGAACTTACCTATGTAAGAGTATATTGGAAATTAAAAATAACACATGTAATAGAAGATAAATTTTGATGAACACTAAATTCACTTATTCCTCACAACTGCAAATAAGCATTTTCTGTTTCTGATTCAAAAAGCTTCCAAGAGTTTAATTTTAACTGGTAACTTTCTAGATTTGTATTTCCCTAGTTAACACTTCATCCTTTCTGACTGTATTCCTTTTATATAACCCTCTAACAAAATGTACTTATAATTTCAAGAATTTATAGTAATGTATCTATCCTGATTAACATGGCTACTGCTGAATTTGGTCTTTTTAATAAACCATGAATTGTTTTCCTGATGCTTGTGGGTATACCCTTTCCCTAGCAATTAACATAAATTTCTGGTGAACAAAAGACCTTATGGAAATGGAAAAAACAAAATGCATATTTGTTGGACTTTCTAGAATGGCATGGGGATGGGGAGGGAAAGGAATGTGACTTTGCCTTTCTTTTGATTTATTAATGATTCTGGGTAGTCTATGTGCCTGGAGACTTTAATAGCAGACACATTTTAATAAGCAAAATAGCATGCCTTATTTTGGCAATGTTATCATGCATCTCATGGGCTTTCAGCTGTACTTTTCATTAGAGAGTTTCCATATAGATATTATTTAAAACTCAGGGATAGATTGTCATATCAGTTTTAAAATTCTAAATATTATTTGGAAAAAACAAAATAATTATAATATAAACAACAGTTTAGTACTAGAAAGCCTTGCATATTAGTGGCTTAGTGTTTTTTTCTTTATGTTTTGTGTAAGTAATTTTGAAATAATATATTGAATCTCAAAAGAGGTATATAATTAAAATCCTATAATTTGCTTGTAGGTGGCTAAGTATAGTGAGATCTACAAAATTTATATAAAATGTCCTAAAGGTAAAAAAATGATGTTGAATCATTAATAATCCTATATGAATTATAATCATTAACTTTAGGAATGATAATAAATTCATGGAAGCACTTACATTTAACAATCACAAAGAACTCCACAAAATAATGTATGCATTGTAATACTCTTGGTCTGTTTCCCTTTCTGAGAAAATCTACCACCTCTAGAGTCTTCTTACCAGTTAAGGCCTCCATCAATCACTCAGTTTCTTTGTCTTGATTTTGGGGTCATCATTATTCTTTCTCTTGCTATCGTGGCCCATACCCAATGTAGTTTAAACTTCAAACCAAACTACTTCCAAATATACCACAAAACTGATGTGATACATCTTCCCATCTATTACTTGATATGTCACTTTGGGTTTGTCTGATGTTTTCTCACAGAGAGATTCAGGTTATACATTTTGGGCAGAAATATCACAAAAGTGAGAAGTGATTCTGTGTTCTTCCAAATGAGCCATTAGGTAGTATGGTGATTTGTTTGCCTTGTTCATTTTATTACTGAAGATTTAACTAAAATTACTTGATTAGAGTGGTTTCTTTCAGTTTTCTCCTTTGTAAAGTTACTAATTCTCATTTGTAATTAATACATATATTAGGGTCAGGTACTTTGAGATTGTGTAAATATTGATTTTCTCATTAAATTTTTACTTGCTGCTTTTAGTGTCTAGTGATATACATTGGCTGAATGAAGTATTCCTGTGATTATTGGCAAATATGATTATCTGGTTTCATCGTTACTTTTTTTTCTTTTGAGATGGAGTCTCACTCAGCAGCCCAGGTTAGAGTGCAGTGGCACCATCTTGGCTCACCGTAACCACCATTTCCTGGGTTCAAGTGATTTTCCCATCTCAGCTTCCCAAGTAGCTGGGGTTATAGCAACTGGCTATCATGCCTGATTATTTTTTGTGTTTTAGTAAATATGAGTTTCACCATGTTGTCCAGGCTGGTCTTGAACTCCTGACCTCAGGTGATCCACCCGCCTTGGCCTCCCAAAGTGCTAGGGTTACACTGCATTTGGCCTCATCATTACTTCTATATTTATTAGTTGACATTCTGTTCTAAGAGAAAGTTTTTTTTATCTCACTCACTTAAAAATTAATTAATTGTTTCACTGATTGATTCGTTAATAAAGTGTGGGCAAAATAATTTCTATTTGAGTCAGTGGGTTGTATTCTGATATTATCATTTATTTTGATATTAAAATGTCATAAGGGTATTGGAGAAAAGGAATCTGACATCTCTCTTTTGGCATATTAATATAGGTTGTTTACACACTTGGAAATGTAATAGCAAACATACTTATAAGATAAATAATTGACATTTATTTTAAAAGGCTAGCGAATAAAGAATTTCATAAGATGATTGGAATATATAAGATTATTATAGAAATTTTGGAATTAAAAGTTACAGTAACTGGTATTAAAATTTAAATGAATTGTTTTAGAAGTATATTAGGCCAGTGGTGGTGGCTCACACATGTAATCCCAGCACTTTGGGAGGCCAAGGCAGGTGGACCACAAGGTCAAGAGATCAAGACCATCCTGGTCAACATGGTGAAACCCCATGTCTACTAAAAATACAAAAAATTAGCTGGGCATGGTGGTGAGTGCCTGTAATCCTAGCTACTCAGGAGGCTGAGGCAGGAGAATTGCCTGAACCCAGGAGGCGAAGGTTGCAGTGAGCTGAGATCGTGCCATTGCACTCCAGCCTGGGTAACAAGAGTGAAACTCCGCCTCAAAAAAAAAAAAAAAAAAGTATATTAGCCTAAAAAGTAAAAATGGCTAGTTAATTAGAAGACATGTCCGTAAGAATTATTTAGAATGAAGGGTAAAAAAAAAATAATAATTAAAAATTGTGTTTAAAAAGAAAACACAGAGCTGAAGGGAAAAGTAATGAGCTGGAAGATACCTTAAAAGAAAATACATAAACTCAAGGCCAAACAGGCAGAAAGACAATTCAGAAAATAGCATGAGAGAAATGTGGGTGGGATATGGTGGAAAGTTTGCAGATCTGTATATCTATATAGGCATATTACTGTCTCTATCTCTATGTGACTGGCATATGGGAGAGATGATAATGAGATAAGAGATAGAAGCAGCATTTAAAGAAACACTGGCCAGGAAATTTTCAACTTTAAAAGAAACCATCAACCTACAGATTCAAGATGTACTTCAAACCTAAGCATGGTAAGTACAAGGAACTTCAGATCAAAGCCTAGTTAAGCCAATGAAACCCAGAAACAAACAGGACCTGTTAAAATAATACAGAGGAAAAGACAATAGTGTCTTGAAAGGAGCAACAACCTTGGCAGCTTACCTTTCAACAAAATGATAAAATCTAGAAGATGATCAAATGCTATATTTAATTGGCTAACATGAGAAAAAATGCCACTGTAGGATTTTACTCTCAGCAAAATATTCTTCAGAATTAAAAGTGAATGCTAATTCATACTGCACACATAATGGAATATTATTCAGTCTTTAAAAAGAAGGTGATCTTGTCATTTGCCCAACATGTATGGAACTAGAGGACATTATGTAAAGTGAAATAAGTCAGGCACGGGAAAACAAATACTGCATGTTTTCACTCATAAGTGGTGGCTAAAAAGGATTTAACTCAGAGAGTAGAGTGGTAGTTATCAGAGGCTGGGAAGAGTAGTGATAAAGAGGGGATGGTTAATGGGTACAAATACACAGATAGAATGTGGTGTAGTATGCATGTTCTCACTCACAGGTGGGTTTTGAACAATGAGAACACATGGACACAGGGAGGGGAGCATCACACACTGGGGTCTGTTGCTGGGGATGGATGGGGAGGTTGGGGAGGGATAACATGAGGAGAAATGCCAGATGTAGGTGACGGGGGGATGGAGGCAGCAAACCACATTGCCATGTGTGTACCTATGTAGCAATCCTGCATGATCTGCACATTTTAAAGTACAATGAAAAAAAAAATTCAGACTAAAAACAACAACGACAAAAAAGAACATGGTGTAGTGTCTGGTACCACAATGGTATGACTGTAGTTAACGATAATGTATTACATATTCAAAATAACCAAAAGAGTGAAATTGGAATGTTCTTAACATAAAGAAACAATAAGTGCTTGAGGTGATGAATACCCCAATTACCCTGATTTGATCATTACACATTGTATGCTTGTATCAAAATATTGCATGTACTCTGTAAATATGTACAACTAATATGTATCCACAATAATTAAAAATTTTAAAAAGAAACTTAAGGAATCACATTGCTAAATTTCCAGATAATGCTAGGAGATCTTTCTCTGTTCTTACTGTTTGTGTTACCCATCCAACCGTCAAAATAGGTAAAATTATTATATTTTCAGTGATATGATACTTTTCTGCCAACAGATTTTCACTAACAAATACTAAAGAAAAATTTCAGGCAGAAATAAAGCAATTGTAGACAAAAATTTAGATGAATTGCAAGAATGAAGAAAGTATACATTTAAGGGAGTAAGTATAAACTGATATTCTGTATTAAAAATAAATACTAATGTTATATGACAGTAGTACAGGATTATAATACATGGCACAGTAGCACAGGTTAGAGAGAGGGTAGTTGCAGACAAGATATTATAGAGTCTGTAACGGACTACATAGCGTTCCCTTCTCTTCCCCTACAAATTCATATGTTGAAGTCCTAAACCTAAATGTGGCTGAATTTGCAGACAGCCTTTTAAGGGTGAGTCAAGTAAGTGAGTTCATAAAGGTCTAACAGGAATGATGTCCTTATAAGAAGAGGAAGATACAGCAGAGCTGTCTTTTTACAAGCACAGAAGAATCTGCAACCAACAGAGAGAGGCATCAACAGACTCTGACCCTGCTGGCCCTTGATCTTGCCTTCCAGTTCCCCAAAAAATGAGAAAATCCATTTCTGCTATTTAAGCCACTTCCTTGGTGGTATTCTTTCATGGCAGCCTGAACAGACTAAAACAGAGACCCTGCATTATCTGCAAATGGGAAAAAGTACTAATTAAAGTTGATATTAATTGATTAATGATATACAGTGTAGCAGACTAACAATGAAAATAAATAAATTAGAATATAATGATAATGGGCAAATATCAGGTAAAAATTAATATTAAAATGTGATTACTCTCAAAGACAAGCCAGTGTAAAAACAGATCAATGAATAGATGAAGCAACTTGAAAGATACTGAGATAATGTATTTAAACTCAAATATATCACAATTTACATTAAAAACAATTTGAATACGTCAACTAAAGATTATGATTACTAATGACATTTTCTATATTCTTAGGAAGGACATAGGAAAGTTAAAACTAATGTTAAAGGAGAAGATACATCATAGAAACACTAACAGCAGTTAGAAAAACATTTTTTTTTTTTTTTTGAGACGGAGTTTCGCTCTTGTTACCCAGGCTGGAGTGCAATGGCACAATCTCGGCTCACCGCAACCTCTGCCTCCTGGGTTCAGGCAATTCTCCTGCCTCAGCCTCCTGAGTAGCTGGGATTACAGGCACGCGCCACCATGCCCAGCTAATTTTTTGTATTATTTTTTTTTTTAGTAGAGGCGGGGTTTCACCATGTCGACCAGGATGGTCTCGATCTCTTGACCTCGTGATCCACCCGCCTCGGCCTCTCAAAGTGCTGGGATTACAGGCTTGAGCCACCGCGCCCGGCCAGAAAAACATTTTTTTATAATGGCCCAGATTGTAAATATTTTCAACTTTATGGTCTTTATTGCATGTTATTTTTGTGCATGCTGTTACATGCCTTTAAGAATGTAGAAAACATTTGCAGCTTACAGGATGTACAAAATCAGGCTGTCTACCAGCCCATCTGCTATGGACTCAATGTTTGTGTTCCCACAAAATTCATATGTTGAAATATAATTGTAACTGTGATGGTATTCAGAAATAGAGCCTTTGGAATGTAATTAGGTTATCAGGATGGGACCTTCGCAAATGTGATTGGTGCTCTTTTAAGAAGAAAGAAAGCTAGCTTACACTGTTTCTGCCATGTGAAAGTACAGCAGGAAGCTGACAGGCTGCACCCAGAAGAGGACCCTTACCAGAATCTGACCATATTTGTACCCTGTACTTAGACTTCCCAGACTCCAGAAGTGTGAGAAAAACGTTTTGTTGTTTATAAGCTACGCAGTCTATGGTACTTTGTTACAGCAGTGTGAACGAAGACACCACCCATTACTGATTCCTGATCTGTAGTCAAATTAGTGTAGTTAGGTTACTATGTAAACAATATAGGCCCTAAGTCATAAAGGATTACTAAATATAATGGGCAACATTTTATAACAATATAAGGTTAATTTAACCAGAAGACAGAGCAATCTTAAGACTGACTATATGTAACTTATTATTGTCTCAAAATATATAAAGGAAAATGGATTAAACTAAAGAAAAAATGGAAAATTCGACATCCTAGACAAATTGTCTTAGATATTAGAATACAAAACAAAATCAATAGAGATATAGAAGACATAAACAGAATGTCAAACACGCTTGACCTAAACACATTTATAGAGCACTGATTTCAACAATTTCATTTCAAAAAGGTTATGATTCAAATTGGAATCATACAATGTATAACCTTTTGGGATTAAATTTTTTCATTCAGACTACTTTCCTAGATATTCATCTGAATTTCTGCCTGTGTTAATAATTTGATACTTTTTAATATATAATTTTTCAGTTACTTATATGTTTATTTTTTATTGTGATAAGGAACACATAACATGAAATCTACCCTCCCAGCAAATTTTTAAGTATATAGCTCGTATTAACTCTAAGTATTTTGTTGTAAAGCAGCTCTCTAGAACTTTCTCATCTCGTGTGACTCAGACTCTATACCCATCGAACAACCACTCCTCATTTCACACTGAAAACCATTTTACTTCCCACTTCTATGAGCTGGACCACTATAGACACCTCATCTAAGCAAAATCATACAATATGTGACCTTTTGCGACTAATTTATTTCACTTAGTCCTCAAGGTTTATCCATGTTGTCACATTTGTATTATCTTCTTCTATGATTAATAATCCATTATATAGATATACCACATTTGCTTTATCCATTCATCAATCAGTGGATATTAAGGTTGTTTCTACTGCTTGGCTACTGTAAATAGTGCTGCGACGAACACAGGCATGAAACGCTGAAACCCTAGACAGAGGCTCCTCTATCTCTCTCCCGAGGGAGAGGCTGCCCAGCTACATGGACCTGTAGCTGCTGTGCATCCTGTTCTCTGGAACAGCAGCAAGCTAGGAGCCACCTAGCACTCTTGCCTTCTCAGTGCTCTCTAGAAACCCAGAGCAAGCTGATCCCCAGCAGTGCTCTGAGACAGAGAAGACCGAAACTAGTCTCTTGGGCAGCGCTTGGAAAAGTTCAAACTCTGCATATATGTTTCACTCTTCTCTTTTCCTCCCAGGGAGAAACCAAGAACTAAGAGTTTTCTCCTAATCATGCCACGCTGAGCTGCGGGGAGGGTGAGTGTGGAGACAGCATGGAGAGTGAGTGCCAGGAGTTTTCCTACTGCCTTTCATGTGGCTGCTTTCACGCTCTCCGGGGGTGCAGCTGCCTCTTCACTGTTTAACGGATGTCTCAAAAAGGGAATGGGTCTATGTATTATTGTTGATTCAGTCCCTCCTTGGTGGAAGGAGACTCCGAGACTTCTTTCTGTCATCTTTCTGATATCAACCCCAATTTTACCCTAAAATATTAGTCTGTCATGATTTTAGGGATACTGGCAAAAACTCTGAGAATCTGGAGCAGAGACGATGAACTTTACTACGCACATTAAAGCAAGTGGCACAAGCATCAGCTTTCCAAGCAGCAATTCCTAAAGGATGTCTTGAAGAGGGCCAGGTAGTGCTTGCGCGTTGGTCAAATTGTGCTACAAAAGAACATGGATGAACTTGGAAAACTGGAATTGCTCATACTAGATACTAAGAATGCCTACCTGCTTTTCTAGATGGAAACAGTCTTCCAAGACTAAGAAAACTTGCCTTCTGTTCTGGTGGAAGATGGCATCTTTAACTTCTAAAGCTGTTTGCTCCACAAACATCCTTGAGAATCTAGTCCAGAATAAAAGGAGACAATACTTCTGTTCTCAAGATATGAAGAAACAAGAGAGGCCCATAGAGAATCATCATCATCCAGTAATATTAGCCAAAATAGCAAATTGTAACACAATACCAAGGTGTGAAAATATTCAGAGGGTGTATCTGGCCACAGAAGAAAAAAGCTAGAAATCAGTAACAAAAGTACATGTAGATAATACTTAAAGTGTTTGGAAACTAAAATACGCTTTTCTAAGTTATATATATGTTAAAGAGAAAATTAAAATATTAATTAAGATAGCTTATTTTCATTTATTTAAAAATATTAATAGTTGTGGAATGTAACCGCAGAAGGAAATTATAGCATTACATGCGCATATTAAAAATAATAATTGCTAACAATTACCTAAGCTTTGTTGTCCAGGTCCAACAGAAACCATGGCAAATTAAAGCTAAAAACCCTAAGATAATAGAAATTACAAGAAACAAAAACCAATAAAAACCCGAAGCAAATACCAAGACCCAATAGACCAAAATATTATTATTTGAAAAGATTAATAAAATCAAAGAACTTCCTAGTGATATAATTTATGAAAAAAGAAAATAAACACAAGTTACTAACATAAAGAATGCAAAGGTGATATCACTATAGATCCACAGACTTTAAAATATAATAAACAAATGTCTTTAAGATTAAATGAAAAAAATTCTTTGAAAATACAACTTTCAAAAACAGAAAAAAAAAAACAGAAAATCTTAATGCTCCTTTATCTACTAAAGAATTTGAATTCACAATTAAGATCTCTCTACAATGCAATACCAGAGAGCAACAAAAGAGAATAAACTACTGCTACATACAATAGGGATGAATCTCATAGACATAATAATGAGAAAGAAAACAAATTTAAATAAGTAAGAGTACAAAATGCATAGCATCATTTATATAAAGTTTAAAAACAGGCAACCCTAATCGCCGGTAATAAAATTAAATATGGTGGTGACTTTTGCGTATGTGGTAATGATAATGTGGGGGCCGGAAGGCTGCTGGCAAGCAGATAATATTCTGTAGTTTGACCTTTATCTTGGGTATGTGTGTGACGATCAGGCAAAAATTAATCAAATTCTACCTTTTGGGTTTGCATTCTTTCCAGTAGGTATGCTATAGCTCAATAAGCACTAAAGTCAAAATACAAACTACCAAAAAGTGTAGAGAGGAAGTAGCCTGATTTCTTGAAGTTGATGTCTGAGATTGCCAAAACATTGTTCTATCTTCCTCTCTTTGTACTTTTTATATCAACACTACATTGATCTTTTGGGGAAGATTATAAAATAGATAATCATTACTAAACTCTATTTGTGAGATCAGATTATGTCAGTAAAGAATTATAACCCTAGTTTATCTTTAGTATTTAGGCCATCTAAATTCACTAGCTGACTTCAAGGAAGGAAAAAAATCAGGGTTTATGAGGAGCCTCAGCAGGGAGTGTTTATATTAGATACTTAGCTCTGTAGGATGCTGTGAGTTGGAAAACATCGGCAGATCCAATTAACAGATTCTGCACTGTGGCAAATGAACTATATTACTCTTTGGATGGCTTTATGTGTGAATGTGAGAACATACTCTTAAGAAATTCTGTAACTTTATCCCATACAATTTCATAAGAGTTTCTCTATAGGCTTGGGATTTGCAATAAAAATAGAAATATGTTCCCTTCTCATTTGTGGAATTTTCTAATAAAATTTATTGAGAATCATTATTTAAGGAAATAACACTGATTTGTTCTTATCTGATTTTGAAGAATGAGTAACAGCCTATCTGCCTGTATGGGACAAAGCCCATCTGCCTGTATGGAATGTGTTCTTTCACTGCTACTGTCCCTATCCTAATCATTTGGACCTCCATACAATTGAGGGGCTTGCACTTCTATGTGTGATAAATTAACAGAGACTGCTGCATGTGGCCAGCTGCTTTCTGTTGAACTGTTGGGCTACTTATCTGACTTTTCTAAGTAATCCATTGTGTTTGAAAGGACTCATTCATAATGGCAGACCATAGATTACTTCAGAAGTGTGCGTTTTCAAAAGGAAATGTAATCTAGTCATGAGTCCCAGAGTTAAAATGTAACCAATTTTCTCTTTAGAGATTTGTGGAATTTGGATCAGAAACATCACGTCTAGAAACGTATCTTGATATTTCTGACTTTATTCTTTATATGGTATGTTTAGAAACAATGACTCTTAAGTTGGTAATTGTTGGTCTCTAGAGAATTGGAGCAAATGCCAAAAAAAGATTGCACAAGCCAGAGGTATGGAAACTTCAAAAACTGTGTGGTGAGACTCATATCCATTCTCTGATCTCAAAACCTCCTACCACTACATTTGCTAGTTTCTTTCATTGGCTGACATATATTCAAGAATTTTTGCTAATGCGTATTTTGGGGATTGAAACATAGCATTCCCTGCTTTTTCGTTTTACATATCATTACCTTCTTCAAAGGTTGTTGGTAAGACAATCAAGATGTATGTGTGTGTGTGTGTGTGTGTGTGTGTGTGTGTGTGTATACACATATGCTTGTGTGCGTATGTATATTTATTCTATTAGTTTTGCCTTGTAAATGGGTTGATGATAAAATGAGGGTGCAAGTTAAAGAAAGATTAAAGAATAATTGGAAAAGTTGCTGGAGCATGTGATATACAAAATGGAACAACATCTTTTCCAGAGTGGTCATCCTTATTAAATATATCTTGTGAAAACTCAAAATGTCAGAACTTTTGCATATGAAAAAAAACCTCTAATTATTATTTCTGGATCAGTCACATTTAGGGTAAAGTATTTCAATGAAAATTCTGTGTGTGCTGGGATTATCATTTTTTAACTCTTATAATTTTGTAGAAAATTGCCTGTATTTATAGTACAAATACAAATAAAACAAAAATTATGAATGAGGCATTTAAATAAAAACAAAAGGCGAAAAAATTGCCAGAAGCTAGTTTCTGAAGTTGAATTTGGGTATCAGCTTTCTAAAACATTTGCTTTGATGAGAGAAGCTAATATTTCTAGTGAAAAGTTGTTTAAATTTTATTCCCCAGAACCACTAGTGCTTTCTGTAGGAGGCATGATATAGGGGTGAGTGATTAAGCAAAAGAAGAAGAAAAGTACAGTGGATATATGCATCTTTTTTGGGTTCTAAAAAGGTAATTGTACAGTTGTCAGGATTTTTCCACACTCAACTGAAGCAGGTATCCGTCTTCAAAATAATATTACTTTAGATTCTTTGTGATTTGATAATTTCAGAATCCAAAAAGTAGGTTGTATTACCTAAGGAATCCTCATCTCTCAAAAAATGTTATTTTAAGAATTGTCAGTAATTCTTCCTCAAGTTTATTTCTTTATTCCTGAGTAGGGCTGGGAAGCAACTAAAAGTTTAAAGAGCTATCAAAACTGCAGTATCCCAAACAGCTCCGATTCAACCTGCAGAAAGTAATTTCTTTGTGGGGGAATAATTGGAAAAATATTTCATATGCTACTGCATGGTTTTCATTGGTTTACCACGTAAATTTCCACAGAGGATTTGGAACACAGAATGGTATTTTTAATGTGAAAGCAGGAGGGCTTTGTTTGCCAGGTGAATATTTCAGAGCTCTCAAAGCTCTGATAGAAAACAGCTTTAGATTTGGACAGAAGCAGTATGTGTGAAAAGTTATGATGCAGTCAGAGACAGGCGTTCTGTGATAGTGTTGCACATAATGTTACAGATGATTATACAATCTGTTGTTAACCATTGATTCCTTGATTGGCAACTCAGTAATTTTTAAGGAGGTGGGCTGATGACATATGACGGGCCTTCTGATTTTGAACAATAAGTACTGCTGAATAACCTGGACAAAGGGATTTTTATTTTAATGAAAAAAAAAAAAAAAAGAAGAGTAGAACTACAGCAGGCCTTAAACTTTGAGGATCTCAACAAACCCAAATCCTACAATGTAGGCTCACCCCGGCCACTCTACTTACCAGTACAATGGGTCTCACCATCCACTCATAAGCATTCCTCCTCTCCTCTACTTTTTCTTTGTGCTATTCACCCGCTATGTTTAGTTAATTTCTTATAGTCACTGTGGTTTTGTTTTTTCAGTCTTTCTTCTCTAGAAAGAGTAGGGATCTCTGTTATGTTCACTAATGTACCTCATACTTAAGATGGTGTCCATGACACTGTTGATTCTCCCGAAATATTTGTTGAAGTTAAAGTGATTTTCGTATTTGTATTGGGAGAGATGAAAATAATAGATAACATTTGTTGAGCTATTTCTATGGGCCAGGTACAATGTGCCTTAACAAGATATAGGTTAAGCCTTTTGTTTCGTTTTCTCATTTAATTCTCACAACTACTCTTATGAATTGAATTGAAGACAGAGGGCTGAGGCTCGGTGAAGTTAAGTCAAGATCAAATGGCCAGTAGGAAGCAGAATCTGGAATTGAACCCGTTTGTCCAACTCCAGAGCTTTTGCGCCTCACCACTAAGTGTACTTCTTTAGATCATATTTCATTATTTCCTGTGATTGAATTTAAATATGTATGCGTCAATTCTACTTAGACTTCAAGGACTTCCAAATCATAACAAACAATGCTAGCAACAACTGACAAATTTGTCTATGGAAAACTGGCATTCTGTGGTAATTGAATTGTACCACTGGCTTTTGTTTTCTAGTTCTCAGAGTATGGAATTTTGGCAATTTTATTTCGTGAGCACACACAGAGCCAGAATGTTGTCACCAACTGTTTCATCTTGGCCAGGGGTGACTCTTCCAAAGACAGCTCCAGAAAAATGCGGGCCTGTAATTGCTACTAGATTCATGGTCCTCTTCTCGGGGCATAAGTAAGTTTGCTTGCATGGATGATGTAACATTCTGTAATTGGTTAATAGTGGTCTTTTTTTTTCATTTTCACAATTATGTCAACTAGGTAGCAAAGAAAGCCACAGGATTAAATAATTAGATTTGCTTAAGATCTAAAATAATCTCTGAGGGTAGTGTCAATGTTCACTCATTTTGTTATGAGCAATGCAGTATTAAGGGCAAGTAAAAAGAGAAAAGCATTACTAGTTTCAATATTGATTCACCACCAAAAGCTGTTAGCTCAAGATTTTGTTAATATTTATATTGAAAATTAAAGCACGAATGTGTTAATCACTTATTAATTTGGTCAGCATCAAGATCAAAAAACAAGTAATTGATATACCATAATCACTATGAAACAGAGAATTCAAGTTGGATTCTGAATCAACTGGTTTTAGTCTTGATCTTGAATAACTTGAAGACATTTACTTTCATTTCTGATGTTCACTCAGCTTTTTGTTTTACCAATCTAATTTATTTCATGGACAATGTGTCTATTACACTGGTATGTTTAAAAGACTGGCTTATGCATAATTGTACAACTATTACATATATGCTAATTGGCCATGATTGGGTGCCATAATCTGTGGAATGATGTATGTAAGAGAATGTTTTGACCTTTTTGATGATAAGAGACTGATACATTTATAATATCACAACGTGTTAAATTAAATAAGCAAGAGACCATTGGCTTAAGAGTGTCTGAGTGCTTTGAGTCTCTAACAAACTGAAATCTAACTTTGTATGTTAACAGACTAAAACCTGAGTAGGAGTCTATTTTTATAATAACTAGCTGGTTGCAGCCAATCATAAGTGGATGAGCTTCAGCCAATAACAGCAATGAATTGATAAGATCATGCCCAAATAAGGCGAATGCCTCATCATCTCATGCCCTTATAAGTCAAATGCTTGACTGTAGCCAATCAGATGATTCCTCTGTTTTGCTTCCCTGTTCTACTTGTCAAAGTTTGCTGCTCAAACTGCTGGTGGAGATCTCTGAACCACTTCTGGTTCTGAGTGCTGCCCAATTTGTCAATCATTCTTTGCTCAAATAAACTCTGTTAAATGTAATTTGCCTATAGTTCTTTTAACAAATATAACCATTTATCACAGAAATATTTTTGAATATATAATTAAGTTATTAACTACTAATAACATTAAATGAACACAAATTTTTAAAAGTTGATAATAACATGACTAGCAACTAAGTCAAAATTGGTTCTTGTCTAAGAAAGAAATGCATGACAGTTATTTTTAAGAAAGGCAGTAATTGGTGTTATATTGCATCTTAATTATTTCATTATGTAACATTTGAATATGTTTTAATAATAAGACTATATTTAAGTAGACTTTATTTACCGTAGTCTGTTATGTCATAATATAGTACCATCAAATAAATTATATTTTAACTTTCACTTGTGGCTTTTCCTTTCCATGTATGTGTGTGTGTGTGTGTGTGTGTGTGTGTGTGTATGTGTGTGTGACAGAGTCTCCCTCTCACTGAAATCTCTATCTCCTGGGTTCAAGCAATTCTCCTGTCCCATCTCAGCCTCCAGAGTAGCTGGGATTACAGGCATGCGCCATCACGCCCAGCTAATTTTCGTATTTTTAGTAAAGATGAGATTGTGCCATGTTGGCCAAGCTTGGTCTCAAACACCTGATCTCTAATCTATCCATTGCAGCCCCACAAAATGCTGGAATTAGAGGTGTGAACCACTGTGCCCAGTTGATGTATGTATTTTCTGAAACACACAAATCTCCAGTTGATTTTTAAAGGAATTTTAAAGGATTTTTAAATGTGGTTGAACTTTTCACTTATAATTATTGATATCTTAAATACCCAAACTTTTTTTTATAACAATGCCTATTTCATTTATGTTTAGATTTGCTTTTTTGAGTAGGAAAGATGTATAGTTTTAGATAAGTGATAGGAAATGGCCTGAAATCCTTAGAATGTCCAGGAAATTTGTCACTACTCGTGAATGTTAAATAATAATCAGAAGCCATGGTTTCAAATAGGCAAAGTTTGTGTAATTACTCTTTTTGACTCTCCTCTAGGATTTCTCATAGCCATTTAATTTTCTGATCAAACACAAATGATATTTTTCTACAACATTTTTAACGTGTTCTGAATATGCAATAAGATGCCTATAAAGTGCCTAACCTAAACTAAAGTAAATTCAGACTTTTAGTACATGGCTGGCAAGTTTAGGGTAGTAGAAATGGCAAGGTTTGGAAATTGGCAAGGTGAAGATGTATACTCTAACTCAGCTACTCATTAGCATGTGACTGAGAGAAAGTAACCATACCCTCTGTAAGCCTCATTTTCCAAATTTGTAAAAATGAGAATTACAGCACTTACTTTCTTATGTTATAAAGATGAAGGTGGTGACTGCATTTATTCATTCAATACTATAAGTAGTGGCCTACCTTGAGCCCAGTGATGTTCTAGGTTCCTGTGATGGATATAGAAGTTAACTTGCTGTCATAGAACTTCAAGTTTAGTTTATTAAAGTACCTATTACATAAAATCCTATTTGAATATTTTGTTCATTCACTGACTTGTCCTGGCATTCTTTGTTTTCCTCCTGATTCTTAGTCATATACTCCTTTTTCAAGTAATAAGAAATAATCTGTAGTCTTTTTTTCTCAAAGTGTCCAGGGGTTGAGGATTCCAACACCTAAGAATCCCTGAAACTCTATACTTTGGTCTTACGGATTCTTTTTCTACTGTTTTATCAAAAATTGCCAAAGTAAGCATCTGCATTTGTGTTTTTCCAAACCATCTATTGCTAATAATCTCATTTAAATTTTGTGTATATTTCCCATAGGTATACTTCCCATAATATTTCAGAGGTAACCATTAAATGCTAGACATGGTTAGTACTTTATGGCCTCAGAGAAATAGTTTTGTGCACATCTGTGTGCCCAGTGCTGCTATAGCAGCTCTCAGAATGCAACAAAAAAGTGCTGTAAGAAAAGTAAACTTCAATTGGTACAAAAGAGAGTCAAACCACTTATCTATTCCACTGGGTAAAAAAAAAAAAAATCACACAGAAAAAATGAGATCTGAACCTGGTATTCTGTGTATGTCATGGGAACATACAAATTACATACTATATAATATGATTAATTGTTAAGAAATTAGAGAAGTTAAGAGCGAAAAGTGTAGTTAAACACAGACTTTTGATATACTTAGATTAACCCTCCTCTCTCCTCTTCCCTTCCCAACTGCCCTGTCCCCTACAGGCTTCCTCGACAAGAAATTTTACTTTTTGTTCTTATTCAGTTCATGGCAATTATGGTAGCCTGAAATTAGTTGAAATAATAATTTTGAACTACCTCTGATGAACATATTTACTTATAAGGTCTATTACACTCAAATCATAACCATATGGTATTTCAAAATCTGACTGACTTGTAACATTGGCAGCAGGAATGGAGCAAAATATATCTGAAGCCTGGAGCCATCACAAAAGATTTAGAGTGTCACCCTCACTAGAAAAGTGAGATGCCAAATCATATGAAATTCCAAAGAGAAATTTCACAGAAAGGGTGAGATATGGAGGTTTTGGAAGAACGCAAATGCAGATGCTCACTTTGGCTATTTTCCATAAAACAATACAAAAAGAAGCCACAAAACCGAATTGTGAGTTCCAGGGAGACTTAGGTGTTGGAACACCCAATGCTTGGAGTTTGAGAAAACAAAAAGGGGTACAGGAGAGACAGCGGGGGTGTGGGGAGGGATAACATGGGGAAAAATGCCAGATATAGTATGCAACCAAAGTAAAATATAAAAAAAGATAACAAGGACATATCATTAAAAAAAAGAGACTACAGATGATTTCTTATTACTTGAAAAAGAAACGTATGTCTGAGAAACAGGAAGAAACAATGCCAGAACAAGTCAGTGAAAGAATCCAATATTGAACCACATTCTTCAGCTTTTATTTTTTCTTTAGCTATGATATTTGAACTAATAGGGATGATATTAAGTGAGGGTAAAAATGAGGAACAGGCAAATAGAATATATCTAAAATATAATGATTACTTAAGATATTGCTTACTATTTTTTTTTTTCCTATTCTTCTCACATGCATGCCTATACATCATTTAGCCTGTAGGAGAACCAAGCGATTCTGATGCTAAAAGAGACCCCAGCCATCACCACTTGCAAAGTGCTGGTAGAGAAGGGATGGTCAATGAAGTGAGTTAATTTGTTCAAGGCCACCCAGCAGAAAATGACAGGGCAGGAGTGTGAACTTCTTGACATGTACTCTTGTATTCTGTTGACAAAATTATTTTACTACATATTGTTTACCCTGAAATTCAACCCCTGGACAACTCAAACTTCTGATAATTTATCTTTTCTTGGAAAAGCACACATTTTATTAAGAATTTTAAAGAAATTAGCATAGAAATGCACCTCTCTTAAATTTTTAACGTCTATTGCTAATGATCTGATTTTAAATTTTGTATATGCTTCCCATAGATTTTTTTTAGTTGATTCACCCTTAGGCTTATAATATACTCCAACATCCTCAAATTCATTTTCTCTTTCTTCATCCTTACCATTTTGTTTTATCTACTTTAGCATATCTTGTAATGTTTATTTCATCTCTTTTTAGCCTTTTTTGTTGTTGTTTTTGTAAGATGAAGAAAGCATTTCAGGGGATTCCTCTGCTGCTGACTACAACTTTGGTCATCTACTACATGTTGAAATAAGAGTGTTTTTATTGTCATTTTCTAAATAATCCACACTAGGAGTTTTGGTTGCTTCTGATTCAATTAGCCACAGGACTGAATTGAAGAGAAACAAAGGCAGTTAATGGTTAGAAATATGGGCTACATAATTTATGCTTTACATACCTTTTTTGAGATGTTCTTTATGGACCAATATTCAGATACTTTTATTTATATAGATATTCTTAAAAATTGAAATTACTTACAAAATGTGTATCTTTGTAAGTGTATTCTTTTATTGTTAACATTACTTTGCATTTTTCAACATTATAGTATCTGCATTTAAAGCTCACTAAATCATATTTCAAAATAAATTAACCTGCTTTCATCAATTTACTACATTTTATATTGTAGCTCTACTTTGTATTATAATAATTGTGTCCTCTCCAGCTTTTTTTTCAGTAGTATTTATTTAATAAATAATTTACCAACTATTTTATTTATTTATTTATGAGCCAGAGTCTCACTCTGTTTCCCAGGCTGGAGTGTCGTGGTGTGATCTCAGCTCACCACAACCTCCACCTCCTAGGGTCAAGTGCTTCTCCTGTCTTAACCTCCTGAGTGGCTGGGACTGCAGGTGCACACCACCAAGCCTGGATCATTTTTGTATTTTTAGTAGAGGAGGGGTTTCATTATGTTGACCAGGCTTGTCTCAAACTCCTGACCTCATGATCTGCCTGCTTCAGCCTCCCAAAGTGTTGGGATTACAGGCATGAGCCACGGTGCCTGGACCACCATTTTATTTTTAATACTTTAGTGTCCTTTTGAATTATGCAACCAGAGGACAACTGCAAAGCAGGGCATTGCTATCTAGCAATGCTTTGCTTTACCTTATCCAGTAATTTAAAAGTTCAAAATTTTGCTAGCATATTGTCCCCCAAACTCTTATAACCTATTTATTTCTAATTTTCCAATCCAAACTTTTACTACCCATTTTTCCCCACATAGAAAGCATTTCTATCCCTCAAACCTCCTACTTACAATTTTTTTAGTTTTTTGTATTTCTAACACCTTTTAATTTCTTTTCTTTTCTCCTTTTTTTGTTTTTTTGAGGGCAAGGTTAAAACCCAATTCGCAATGGCTCAAATCTCAAACACATGTTTTGCTTGGCACCCTCCAGTGCTTTTGTTAATAGTTGAATTACCTCTATATATTTAAATACTGCGATGTTATAAATGTGTATGTAGATTTCTGGCTTTTCTTGAAATTCGTTCATCTGGTGCACATTGCCAGGTAATGAAGTATTGGAGTCCAGTAGCTTCCACACTTTTTGAATAATATATTCAGTCATGTGTTACTAAACTGTGGGTATACACTCGGTGGAAAATATGGTTAGGCAAGTCTACTGTTGGGCAAACATCACAGAGTGTACTTATGCAAACCAATATGGAATAGCCTACTATACACATAGGTTGCATGGTACAGCTTATTGCTCCTAGTCCACAAACATGTGCAGTGTATTACTCTACCGAATACCACAGGCAATAGGAACACAATAGTAGTATCTGTGTATTTAAACATAGCAAAAGTACAGTAAAAATACAGAAGTTTACAGGTCCATATCTTACAGGTCCACTGCCACATATGTGGTCCATCATTGACCTAAAGGTTGTTATGCTGTGTGTAACAGTATTTTCTCTCTAGTGCGGAGTCTTTCCCATCATTCCCTATTCCTTAGGGCTGGCCCTCTTTACACATCTGCATTATTTCCCAGGCCCTATGATCACTTGGAATTGTGATCATTAATCTAGAAATTTCCACCTATGTTATTATTATTTATATTAGATACGTTATTTTTAAATAAAATTTCAGCATTTGCTTCATATTTACACATGTCATTGGACTAATTGAACATTTACTGTAAGTTTTTTTATATTGTGAACTATAAAAAAATCGATCAATTTTTAGCTGTTAAAGTAGTTTCGTATTAGTTTTTGTAAGCTATGTATGTTAGTATAATCTCTTTTGAGCTCTTGCATATTTGTAAATATCTTCTTTTTCTTGTGAGCTGTACACATAACAACCACTTGGTAGAATATGCAAGTTTGGGGATTTTTGTTGTTTGTTTTACCGTTTGAAAGAAGTGTTACCTGATTTTTATTAAATTAAAAAACATTTCGGTTGTTTTAGTATATTTTCTTTATCATCCTAACTTCATTTTATTCTTTTGAATATACTAAGATATGTCTCTATAATTTTTATGCTCAAAGATTATTGAGCATTTCTGATCTATAGGTTGGTCATTTATTTAGCATAGAAACTTCTTCTTTCATAAATCTTTCATTATTTCTTCTGTTTAGACATTGTGGTTTCTTTCACAGTAACTTCTAATATTGTCTGGTTGTATTCTTACTGTATGTCTTTCAAAATGATTAATTCTCATGTAATGTTTTCCTTTCTTTATGCCAATTTTCCTTTGCATTGTTAGGAAATTTGTCTAGCTGGTTCTCCAAATTAGATTTTATTATTATTCTTTGTCAATTTTAATTTTTATCACCTCGAATATTTTATTATGGCTATTACGATCTTTCCTCATCTAACTCTTCTTACTTTAAAATTTATTTTATTCAGCCTAAAAAAGTGAGTATAATTGAAATACCAAAAATTGCACCTTGTTACGGTATACAATTTGGCAAGTGTGAATATACATGTAACACAAGTAACTATTGCCACAGTCCAAGTAGTAAACATATCTATCACCTTCAAAAGTTTCCTTGTGTCCTCTTTTTTGCAGTAAAAACACTTAACATGAGCTCTATGGTCTTAACAAATTTTTGTTAAGGACTTGAACTCAGATCCGGAACAAGTAAACTTAATAAACATTTATAGAGCTTTCCACTTTAAATACACAAAATATACGTTCTTGTCAGTACCACATCACACCTACTCATAGGTTTAAATGAAATATTTATCAGCTTAATATTATTAAGCACAATTATTGGCATAAAAGAGGTTTGCAATACTCATTTTTAGAATAAAGCAACATTCCCGTTCTCTCTCCCTCTTTTTCTTCCTCTTTCTTCCTCTTCTTCACTCATTTTTTCTCTTTCCTTCTCTCCTTTCTTTAAAATAAATAAATAAATAAATAAACACACGTAAGACATAATAATTCTTGTTGTGTATGCTCCTGACAACAGAGTAAAACGCAATAGAACTGCAAAGAGAAATAAATGAATCCACTATTAGCTGGAGACCTCAACACTCCTCTATCAGAAATGGACAGGTTCAGCAGACAGAAAATCACTATGCACATAGTTGAACTCAACAGCACCATCACTAAGCTGGATATAATTGACATTTCCAGATTACGTCATCCAGCAGCAGAATAGCACACATTCTTCTCAAGCTCACATGCAACATTCACTAAGGTAGACTGCATTCTAAACTCTAAAACACACCTTAACAAATTGTAAAATAATAGAACCCATACCATGCCTGCTCCCAGACTGCAATGGAATTATATTCCAAAGCAACAACTGGAAAAAAAAAACAAACAAACAAACAAACAAAAAAACACAAATTTTTACTATGTTATAACAGCAGATCTTTGAGACTCACTCATCTTGTAGAATGGTGACTTTATTCATCTTGGACAATTCCTCGTCCCCACCTCCCTCATCCCCTGACAATTACCATTCTGTTGTCTACTTCTATAGAGCACTGTTTCTGATGTCACGTACAAAAGGAATCAAGCAGTATGTGTTCTTCTGTGTCTGATATTTCACTTAGCATTGTGTCTTCCAAGTTGATTCATGTTTTCACAAATGGTAGAATTTTTTCTTTTTTTAAAGGCTGAATAATATTTCATTGTATGTATTTACCACATTTCAAAAATCTATTCATATGTCTTTGGACTTTTGGGTTGTTTGATGTCTTGGCTATTATAAATACCTGCTGCTATGAACGTGGGACTGCTGATATGTCGTCAGGTTCCTAAGTTCAATTATTTAGGCTATACACCCAGAACTGGAATTGTTGGATCATATAGTAATTCTTTGTTTAATTTTTAAAGGAACCACCATACTGTTTTGTATGGTGGCTGTGTCATTTTAGATTCTAGCAGTGTACAAGAATTTTCTTTTTTCCACATCATCATCAACACTTGTTATTTGTGTCTGTATTTGTGTGGGTATGTGTATTTGGATAGTGTTCATCCTAATAGGTATAAGGTAATATGTCATTGTGGTTCCAACTTGCATTTCCTGGTAATTAGGAATGTTGAGCATCTTTTATATTTTATTTTAAATTTGTTTTTAATTTTACTTTAAGTTCCAGAATACATGTGCAGAACGTGCAGGTTTGTTACATAGGTATACATGTGCTATGGTGGTTTGCTGCACCTATCAACCCATCCTTTAGGTTCCCTCCCCTTGACCCCTACTCTGCAACAGAAACTTGTGTGTTGTTGTTCCCCTCCCTGTGTCCATGTGTTCTCATTGTTCAGCTCCCACTTATGAGTGAGAACATGCTGTGTTTGGCTTTCTCTTCCTGGGTTACTTTGCTGAGGATAAGGGCTTTCAGCTTCATCCATGAGCCTGCAAAGAACATAATCTCATTTCTTTTTATGGCTGCATAGTATTTCATGGTGTATGTGTACCACATTTTCTTTATCCAGTCTATAATATTGATGGGCATTTGGGTTGGTTCCATGTCTTTGCTATTGTAAATAGTGTTGCAGTAAACATACGTGTGCATATGTCTTTATAGTAGAATGATTTATAGTCCTTTGGGTATATATCTAATAATGGGATTGCTGGATCAAATGGTATTTCTGGTTCTAGATCCTTGCAGAATTGCCACACTGTCTTTCACAATGATTGAACTAATTTACATTCCTACCAAGAGTGTAAAAGTGTTCCTATTTCTTCATGGCTTCACAAGCATCTATTGTTTCTTGACTTTTTAATAATTGCCATTCTGACTGCCATAATACGGTATCTCATTGTGGGTTTGATTTGAATTTCGCTACTGATTACTGATATTAAACTTTTTCTCATATATTTTTATGGCCACATAATGTCTTCTTTTGAGAACGTTTGTTCATATCTTTGCCCACTTTTTGATGATAGTTTTTTTTCTTGGAAATTTGTTGAAGTTCCTTGCAGAGTCTGGATATTAGCCCTTTGTTAGATGAATAGATTGCAGAAATTTTCTCATTCTGTAGGTTGCTTGTTCACTCAGATGATAGCTTCTTTTGCTATGCAGAAGCTCTTTAGCTTAATTAGATCTCATTTGTCAATTTTGGCTTTTGTTGCCATTGCTTTGGCATTTTCATCATGAAGTTTTTGCCCATGCCTATGTTCTGAATGGTATTGCCTAGGTTTCTTCTAGGGCTTTTATCGTTTTGGGTTTTAGATTTCAGTCTTTAATCTTGAGTTAACTTTTATATAAGGTGTAAGGAAGGGGTCCAGTTTCAGTTTTCTGCTTATGGCTAGCCAGTGTTCCCAGCACCATTTATTGAGTAGGAAATCCTTTCCCCATTGCTTGCTTTTGCCAGGTTTGTCGAAGAGCAGATGGTTGTAGATGTGTGGTATTATTACTGAGGTCTCTGTTATTTTTCCATCTGTCTATATGACTGTTTTGGTAACAGTATCATGCTGTTTTGGTTATTGTAGCCTTCTAGTATAGTTTGAAGTCAAGTAGTATGATACCTCCAGCTTTGTTCTTTTTGCTTAGGATTGTGTTGGCTGTATGGACTCTTCTTTGGATCTATATAAAATTTAGAGTAGTTTTTTTTTTCTAATTCTGTGGAGAATGACAATGGTAGTTTGATGAAAATTGCATTGAATCTATAGCTCTTTTAATTGTGATGTTAGGGTGTTGATTTAAGATCTTTTAAGCTTCTAATATGGGCATTTAGTGCTATAAATTTCCCTTTTAACACTGCTTTAGCCGTGTCCCAGAAATTCTGGTACATTATCCCTATGTTCTCATTGGTTTCAAAGAACTTCTTGATTTCTGCCTTAATTTTATTATTTGCCCAGGAGTCATTCAGGAGCACTTTGTTTAATTTCCATTTAATTGTTTTGTTTTGAGTGAGTTTCTTAATCTTGAGTTCTAATTTGATTGCACTGTTGTCTGAGAGACTGTTTGTTATGATTACAGTCCTCTTGCATTTGCTGAGAAGTGATTTACTTCCAATTATGTGGTCAATTTTAGAATAAAGGCTACATGGCACTGAGAATAATGTATATTCTGTTGATTTAGGGTGGAGAATTCTGTAGATGTGTATTAGGTCCACTTGATCCAGAGCTGATTCAAGTTCTGAATATCCTTGTTAATTTTTTGTCCCATTGATCTGTCTAATATTGACAGTGGGGTGTTAAAGTCTTCCAATATTATTGTGTGAGAGTCTCAGTCTTTTGTAGGTCTCTGAGAACTTACTTTATAAATATGCTTGCTCCTGTATTGGGTGCATATATATTTAGAATAGTTACCTTTTTGTTGAAGTGATCCCTTTACTGTTAGGTAATGCCCTTCTTTGTCTTTTTTGATTTTTGTTGGTTCAGATTCTCTTTGTCAGAGACTAGAGTTGCAATACCTGCTTTTTTTTTTTTTTCTTTTTTTTTTTTTTTTTGCTTTCCATTTGCTTGGTAAATTTTTCTCCATTTCTTTATTTTGAGTCTATGTGTGTCTTTGCACATGAGATGGGTCTCCTGAATCCAGGACACCAATGTATGTTGACTGTATCCAGTTTGCCGGTGTGTGTCTTTTAATAAGGGGAATTTAGCCCATTTACATTTAAAGTCTGTATTATGTATTAATTTGATCCTATCATCATGATGCTATCTGGTTATTTTGCACACTAGTTAATGCAGTTTCTTCATAGTGTCATTACTTCATAGTGTCATTATATTTTAGTATGTTTTTGCAGTGGCTGGTACTGGTTTTTCTTTTCCATATTTGGTAATTCCATCAGGAGCTCTTGTAAGGTAGGCCTGGTGGTGACAAACACCCTCAGACTTTACACGTCTGGGAAGGATTTTATTTCTCCTTCTCTTGTGAAGCTTAGTTTTGCTGGATATGAAAAATTCTTTTCTTTAAGAATGTTGAATTTTGGCATCCAATTTTTTTTTGGCTTGTAGGGTTTCTGCTGAGTTCTGCTGTTAGTCTGATGGATTTCCCTTTGTAGGTGACCTGGCCTTTCTTTCTGGCTGCCCTTAACATAGTTTAATTTATTTCAACCTTGGAGAATCTGATAATTATGTGTCTTGGGGTTGATATTCTCATGGAAAATTTGAGTGGTGTTTTCTGTATTTCCTGAATTTGAATGTTGGCCTATCTTGCTAGGTTGGGGAAGTTCTCCTGGATAATATTTTGAAGTGTGTTTTCCAGCTTGTTTCCATTCTCCCCTTCTCCTTCAAGTACTCCAATTAACTGTAGGTTCAATCTTTTTACACAGCCATATTTCTCGAAGGCTTTGTTTGTTCCTTTTCATTCTTAATCTTGTCTGCATGCCTTATTTCAGCTAGGTGGTCTTCAAACTCTGATAGACTTTCTTCCACTTAGTTGATTTGGCTATTGATACTTCTGTATGCTTCACAAAGTTCTTGTGCTGTGTTTTTCAGCTCCATCAGGTCATTTATGTTCCTCTCTAAACTGCTTACTCTAGTTTTCAGCTCCTCTAACATTTTATCAAGGTTCTAGATTCTTTGCATTGGGTCAAAACATGTTCCTTTAGCTCAGCCAGTTTGTTATCATTCATCTTCCAAAGCTTAATTCTGTCAATTCGTCCATCTCATCCTCATCCAGTTTTGCACTTTTGCTGGAGAGGCGTTGCGCTCATTAGGAGGAGAAGAGGCACTCTGGCCTTTGGGATTTTCAGCGTTTTTTTCGTTGATTCTTTCTCATCTTTATGAGTTGTCTAGTTTCAATCTTTGTGGCTGCTGACCCTCGGATGGGATTTTTATGGGGACTTTTTCTGTTGGTGGTGCTGTGAATATCTTTTCAGTTTTTTGGCCGTTTGTATGTTTTCATTGGGGAAGTATATATTTAAGTGTTTTTCCCATTTTTAATTGGGTGATTTAATTTTTGTTTGCTTTTGAGTTGTAGGAGTTCATCATATATTTTGGATATTAATCCCTTACTAGACATATGGTTTCCAAATGTTCTCTCCCATTCTGGAGGTTTCACTTTCACTCTGTTGATTATTTTCCTTGTGGTGCAGAAGCTTGCTATTTTGAGATAGTCTCATTTGTCTACTTTTGATTTTGTGGTCTGTGAATTTTTTGATGTCATATCCAAGAAGTAATTTCCAAGACCATGTCCTAAGGCTATTCTCCTAGATGTTCTTTTCTAAGAGTTTTACTATTTCAAATTTTATGTTTAAATCTTTAATACATATTAACTTGGTTTCTGTGTGTGGTGTGAGATAAGTGTTCAACTCTGTTCTTTGATATGTATATACAGTTTTCTGAATGCTCCTTATAAAAGAGACTATCCTTTCCCCATTGTGTATTCTTGCCACCCTTGTAAGCAATCAGTTGATCATACATGCATAGGTTTATTTCTAGACTATTTTATTTCATTAGTCCATATATCTATTTTACATCAGTATCATACTGTTTCGATTACTGTAGAGTTCTAATATGTTTTTAAATCAGAAAGTGTAATGCCTCTAGCTAACCTATCTCACTTTTAAAGATTTTGGATCTTTTCATTAATCTTTTAAAGGCTTTTGCACTTGTTTTACATTAAATTATTCTTGGTGTTCTTGAGGTTTTCTGAAAATGCCATGCTTTTTAACAGTTATTCTGGCAGCTTGGTGGCTTGCTCAGGTATTTAGTCTACAGAACGAGCTTTCCTTTTCCTTGTTCTGCAATGTTTTTAAAGACCCTTTTATTTTCTTTCTATTTTTTTTAATTCTTATTTGAAATAGTATCAATGTCTCTAGGTCTGGTGTTTCTCATAAACAGGATATGTTGACTGCCCCATCCTTAATTCACTGATATAATGTAGATTTTTTTTAGTACAACTATCAGTGTACTATCTGATATTATTATGCACAACTCCTAGCCCAATTCTGAATATTAAAATCTTACCTGTAAAATAAACATTAGACTGCAAAGCAATGGAATATATAAAAATTACTACCACTTTTTAAAAATGTATCAAGGCTTTTCATGCCATCTACAAATCTTAGCTTGGAGGGTTACATTTTCTAAAATGCCATAAAAGCACTCCAATCTTTGTTTTTCAAAACATTGTATTCTCTTCCTGCTTAGTTTCTTTCTTTAGGCTTTATTTTCTAAAAGGACAAAAAAAGTGTGCATGTGTGTGTGTGTGTGTGTGTGGTGTTGAGGTGTTAGGGTGGAGGGTGGGATTAGATTTAGGTTATGCAAGAGGAGCACTTTGGATCAATCAGATGTACCATCTATTAAATAGTGGAACGACTGCTTTGTATTCCTCTTGGTATATATCTTGCACAGCTGAACCAATGGACAAAGATTTTTAAAAAGTTAACAGGTCTTTAACTTTTTTAAAAAGTTAACAGGTCTTTAACTTTTTTAAAAAGTTAACAAATCATGGTGCTATGTGTGTACCTATGAAACAATCTTGCATGTTCTTCGCATGTACCCCAAAACCTAAAATGCAATTAAAAAAAAACAATATCTGACAACTAATACATAAGAACTTTGACTTCTGCAACATGAGTGTTGCATAAATGAAAACCTCTCACTGATTAAAAAAAAAGCGAACAGGTCTTTCCATTTTTCTTTCAGTGGGCAGGTTCTCAACAGTTAGAGCGTCAGTTGTGTTTTTTGATTTAATCCAATCTGCTTTGTGGTCTATGGAATCTCTTCTGAATTGACTGTCCTAGTTCTCATTTTGGGTTTCATCATTTTCCTGGCTTTCTTAGGCCGCCTGTAGGGAAGTTGTGTGAAACTGCCTTAGGGATAGCTACCATGGTAGTTTCTAACTTGATGTTTGGTTTTATTATTTTACTTTGGAAATGACACTTTTAACAAGCTTGACAACTTTTTTAATCATCCCAACTAGTATCGGGCAGGCCAAGTGGAAGGAGGTAGGGAGTATGGCCAGAGGCAGACAGTGATGGTAAGAAAAATTTTGAAGTTATAGTGAGATGAATTATTATGAGTAGCAGCAGAAAACACAAAAGTACATTGAAAATTATCTCCAGGAATCTAAATAGGTTTTAAAACCAATCTATCATGAAGAATATTTTAAAATATGTTAAAAATTATTTCAAATGTGATGATGTGACTAGCAGTTTTGTTATAGAAAGATAAAAGTTAGAAAATTCTTTTGTAAGAAAATTACTTTTTAAAAAAATCTGTGGATACATAGTAGGTGTATGTATTTATGAAGTACCTGAGATGTTTTGATATAGGCAATGTGAAGCAAGCACATCATGAAGAATGGAGCATCCATCCCCATAAACATTTATCCTTTGAGATACAAACAATCCAATTACATTCTTTAAGTTATTTCAAAATTTGATACTTGATGGGGCTTAATTTTATCATCTAAAATATTCACAAAAGGAGAATATCTGGTTTCTGGGTTTTTTACTGTATTAGGTATTATCATATATATGTGTGTATACATGCATTATCCATACACACACATATTTACACATATATATTCACACACACACACACATACATGTTTACCTTTGTCTATTTCTTGTTGCACTTTAATTTGGAAATAATTACCAGGGTAGAATATGGAGATGCTCATTGGGTTTGGGGTATGAAAAGGCAGAGGAGATATGCATCTCTACCATGACTGGTGTTAAGGTCCATGAGTATAGTTAAAAACATGACGCCCCATAATAAAATAAGCTGGGAAAACATATAATAGGCTTTGTATTTGCCATTTTCCCCTACCATCTGAAGAGTATGCTGAAATTTTTCTTTTTAGGATTTCCAGACAGCTGACATCTTTGCTCAGAAAAGATAAAAAGTTCCCTTAAAGCTATGTGAAGCTATCTCAGCAGTTGCTACTTTTATGCTTCGTTCTTTGAGGCTATGTCCCAGTGACTCTAAAAGTTATAACCTGTCTCATTTCAACTTGCTTAACAAAAGCTGCCAGGGCATCTTCCTTTCATCTACACCATGCACGCGGTCACCGTTTTAATGGAAAATCCAGGGCTGAACACTGCTATGGCATTCTTCTACTTCAGCACTTGGACAACGATGTAGAGAATGGAATACCAAGGCTACAACATAATCATAGAAAGCTTCATACAGCGTTTTGAACCGATGTCTATGAACCAACAGAGTGATATCAAGACCCAGATCAAAGTCTGTCTTAAGTCTCATATTCTCATATGATCTGAAGAGATTTTCCACTAAGTACACTGAAAATCCACAATAGGAAGAATATATTTTTGCATTTGCAAGTGTGCAAGTGTGCATGTGTGTGCATGTGTGTGAGACTTCCTACACATGCATGTGTGTGTATGTTTGAAGTGAGAGAGGAAAGGAAAGGGAGACCGGGAGAAGTTGAGAAAGATGTGTGTCTAGATGGATTGGGAAGTGTCAACACAACTTTGAAATAATAAATGGACACTTTAACAGTACATAGAATTTGCAAGGCACTGAGAAGTTTTGGCATTTCATAATAATGCAAGTTAAAAATATGATCATCTATTCTATTGAAATGTTTTAGCTTTGTTGTCTCATAGTAAATTCTTAATACTGCATTCCAATGCTATGTAATGGTGGAAGATCGTTCTTAGCATCATTTGATGATGTTCCAGCTTTATACTATTAATACTTTAGCCACTCACAGCATCCTTGAATCCAAGCTCAACATATGTGCTTAATGTACAAATTTATTGAGGAGTAGTTTTTATTTAAAAATTATAATTTAAGATTCTAAATAGTTTCATGCCAGATTTTACATTTACTTAGGAAAAAAAATGGGCAAGATTTTACCTGATATTATCTAAAAGCTCTGATTCTTTGTCAGGAATGCATTATCTTTAGAGAAGAGGTAGGTTCCAAATGAATAAATATAATCATAACTATGTCAGGTTCAAAGAGGCTGCCAGGGTACTTCTGTGTGAGGTAATTCCAAGATTCTGTCTCATTTATAACAGAATAAGTAAAGATAATCTTTCATCAGGGTATGAGATTGAGGTTGAAGAACTGTATTTTGGAAAAAATAATATGTACCCTACATATTTATTGTCCTTTTTACTTGATTTACTTCAACAATAATGAGATGATGCATTTACTGAGAATAATATTTTATAACAATGCTTTAGAAACCAACTTCTCAGTAAATTTGTCTGTAAAACCGCAAAGGAGATGAGAAGTGTGCGTGTATTTTGGTTCTCTGACAATTGATTCACTTAAGTGTCCTTTGGAAAGGGATAAATGCACATAGATTTTCAGAGAGCAGCAAGCCTTGGAAATTAGATCATGGAAACAAAATAAAAAGCCAAAGGTGATGAGCCATCCTTACAGGGATTCTGGAAGGGTCCTAGGGCAAAATAATTTTTTCAAAATCCCAGTGACATTACCAGCACTCTTGGAAAATAATTGTGGCGTCAAGATTTCTTAAGGAATGAAAACATCTCTAACGTGGTGAGCATGTCATTCGATCCACAGAGGGGGCAGAGGAAAACGGCCCTTCATTTCCTTTTGTAAGCTTCCCCTTTCCTAAATGGTTGTTTATCAATCACAACACCTATTTGCTTGCCACAGAAGTGGAAAATTGATCTCTGCTAACTAATCACTGATGCCATCTCACTGGCCTTGGTGATTGTCCAGCTCGGCCATATAATCCAGGCAGAGCCAATTAAGGCACGTTTGGGGAAAATTATATGTAACCAGGGGAGAAAGGATCTCTTCCTCTGAGAATGCAAATACTAAGTATCATGTAAAGCTACAGTATTTCAGAGCTGTTTTTGTTGTTCTTGGACAGAACCTGGAAAAAAATAAATGACTTGAATGAAAAACAGTAGAGTGAAGAGATTCCTAATTCCATTATTCAAAATTCTGGATCTGGTTGTGCATAAAGATTATATAATTAACTTTGATTTCCTAATTTAAGCAGCCAATAAATTCTCCTTTTTGCTTAAAAAAAAAACTGCTTTTTCCATTTAAAAAGAAACCCCTGTTTACCAATATAGATATGTTATTCTGAATTTCTAGCTACATGCTGGCTCAGATCCAAATAGAACAGATGATTGGAAAGTTGAAAAAAGTTAAAAGGAATTTATTTTAGAGTGTACATTATTGTCAGGGAGGATATTTCTAAAAGGTCATTGAATTTGGAAGCTTTACAGGGACCAGGTGGAGTATTGAGATGCTCGTTGGATTTGGGGTAGGAGAAGGCAGAAGAGACGTGCAGAAAGAATGAGTGGCATGAAAATCAATCTTTGCTATTGCTAGTATGTTGCTAGTAAGAACTCCAGGGAACTTCTGTGTGTTCAGCTTTCACTACATTTTAGATACTTATCAAATATTAAATATTGAGCCTTCAGAGTTTGTTCACTTGCAATTCTAAACTTTGGATTTTGGCAACAGAAAAAATCAGGAGCTAAAGGAATTTGGGCTATAACACTGGACTCCAGAATTTCTGTTGCTTTAACTTAACTTTCAAACTTAAACCATGTGGACAAAGAAATTGGGTAAACTCTATTGACTTTCCTGTTTAATAAAATGGAGGCGGTAGCGTTGCAATCAAGCCTTACTGATAGGTTTCGTACATTTGAAGATATATTTAAATGATAAAATCATTTAACAGAAGGTATTGTCTGTACTTTCTTCATACTTTACATATAACCAAATTTTAGCAATGAAGGAATTTAATGTTACATTCATATAGTAAACTTTATCATGCAATAAATATTGTAAAGGCAATTTTAAGTTGGTAGCATCAGTTAAGGCTAAACTACTGAGTTTCTTCTGCCCAAAATAATTTGGAGAAAATTATAATAGGCTTCTCTGTAATTATAATAAATTCAAATGAAAGGTTGTAGCTGTCCCAAATTGACCCTTGGTCTCTATGCTCTATGTGTGGTGTCTCTGACTGGCTAGAAGTTGAGCAGAATACGTAACTTAGAGTACTGACAAATGGTCCAACTGAAGTAAGGGCTGAGATTTCATAGGGACTATTAACATTTATGGGAAAACTAACTGTGAGGGAGTGGAAGATAACTAAACCAGGGCTAATAGCAACAGACTTGAATTTCAGAGGGCCACCCGGTATCTTGTTCTCAGTCCCTTTCTCTCATGTCTCATTTTCCTCATTCAAACAGGTCAGCAGTCATTAAAATTTTTCACAACGTCTGAAACAAATCATTGCATTCATTTCTTTGTGAGGTTTAAAGATCCACATATTTTGGTGTTAGCATTCAAAACATTTACTTTTCACCATTTTAATTTCTTTTTCTTGATTTTTTAAAAAGTTGAAATAGTCTGGGAATCATTAAGTGCCAAATGCTTTCATCAGGCCCATAAACAATGGAAGATTCCATTGTAAATGCAGTTACTTCTTGGGAAGGTTCAACAAAACACATTTTTCACTCATTTAAAGCTTGGGAAAATAAATCTTGAGGTCCTTTAAGAAAGGCACACTTTAGACCCTAAGAAGATGTCACAGTACTGGATTTCACAGAAAAAGATTACAAAAGCTATGTTACAGGTTCAATAAATTCTGAAAGTTCTTAGAAGAGTTGACATGCATCTCAGTACTTGAGCAATTCCTCTTTATCTCACTATTTATCATTTGACCTAGAAAATTAGTTAAAATATGAGAACAGAAAATAAGCTTTCTAGAAACTACCTAGTTTTAATCAAAGAGAAGAACATTGAGGTCAGATTATTATCTAAGATACAGGCCAAACAGTTAGATCGTTGTTTCTCAGTGTCTTACAACTGTAGACTTATTTTTCTTCCCCAAAAACGTATTTCTGTCATATATTTATATTTGTGACATTTTCTATAATGTGATAATTCCTTGGGTTTTACTATGCAAGCTAATTGGTCTTTAAAAAATTACCTGATATGTATGGTTTAATTTTTGGCACAATTAAGCAGTGAATGTAAAATTAGTGAGTAAACACCATTAAACCAGTTATTATAAGTATATATGCTAATATGACAGACAGCAGAGAACTGTACCCTGAAAATGGGTTCTCCTCAACATTCCCTTCGCCACTTGAAAAAGGAGGGTCTACTGAATCTCTACTACTAGAGTCCATTGATCTCCATTGATTCACAAGAATAATAATGTGAACTGATGAAAACATGATGGCATGCAGCACAGACGGAAGGCCAGTAGTTTTCATACTATTATAGTCTGAAATCCACCTATCTCAAAACAATGTGGATGTGCTTGTCAAAATGCTAGATCTCTTGTCATTATTTCAAGCCACTTGATTTGATGTCTCTAGTAGTGTGTGCCAGGAATCTGCACTTAACAAGTTGCCTCATGTCATCCTGATCATTTTTAAGGCTTAAAAATGACTGATGTGTTCAGATGGGTGATCAAGTTTGGTTGGAACTTGCCATTTCTTTAAGCTGAGGAATGAGTGGATCCAAGAGCAGCTGATCTCACAGAGCCATGGTTCAGCGACTTGTGCAGACAAGTAGTTGTTCGGGATTTCTGCTGTGGTAGCAAGGTGAGCTCATGAGATACCGGCTCAGAAAAGAACACTAGTGACTATGCTCACTGTCACTGCTCAGAAGTGTTCTTGAACTTGTTTCCTGCCACTCCCTCCCCCCACCCCAGAATAAGTTGATGGCAGTATAGCAAGGGCTTGTCTACACAGTCACAAGTCCAGACTGCAGAGAAGCTCAGAGTCTAGGAAAATGAATGTCTAGAATCATTTCTCAAATAGTCTTACCAGAAGACAGAAAGATGACACATCTGGATGAAGAATATATGATTGAGATTAATGGCCCTGGCTGCAGCCAAAAGGAGCTCAGAGGCTAGTTGAGGAGGAAAAGAAGTTTGTCTTTCAATACATGACAAGGAGATTAGACTCGAAGGAAGAAGTGTTCGCAGAAGTGACAGGGCATTGAACTAATGCTTAAATTTAATTCAGCCTGTAACTATTTAAAAAACAATTCTAGCCTCTCTCAGGCAAAGAACTGATGTTGAGGGCAATGAAAGTTAAAGTCAAATTAATCAAAATGCAAGTGAAGAGATTTCACCAAATACATATGGCAATGTGTGTTGGGTGGGGAACAGAAGGGCTGAGGTGTCAGGGAAATTTGGGCTTGTGGAGGGAGTGGAGGTTGGCAAAATTGGTCCCTAACTTGTAAGATAGGTCTCTTCCAATAATTTGTCAGAACTTGCAACTCCGTGTTAGAGAGTCGACTGCAGTTAAACTGGTCATTGCTTGTCTTTATTATTATTAATTTTTATGGTATGGATCCACTTCACTGGTTAATAATTCCATTCTTGGCTATAGAGAGATTTGGTTCTGCTTTTCTAATGTGTCAACCACAGATGAAGTGCTTGCCAAATATTTAATAATGGGTTATAAAGTCATTTATGTTGGAGATTATTACTGCAACAGTCTAGGAAATGGAAATTCAATGAAATATAAATGACTCTGTTGTCTCAATATAATGCCAGACTTGAATGAGAGAATGTATGGGCAAGAAAATGGCTATATTAAAAAGCATAATTAGATGGGAATAGTGTCCACACAGTAGCTGACACATACTTTGCAATATCAATAAGAGGGAATTTTTCCACTAAATGGGATTTGTAACTGAACCTGCCTCTCGTGTTTGTTGTATTAAGAAAATAAAATGAAGATTTTCTGCCTCCTTCCTTCCATCCTTTTTCTTCCTTCATTTCCATCTTTCATTCCTAGCCCCTTTCCTTCCTTTCTTCTTGAATCCTAGCTTTCTTGTAGGTGACTCTGGCTTATGATTCTAAACGTGGTGGGTGATTGAAAACATTACAGCAGGAGTCCAGGCACTGGGCATCTTCTGAATAGAATTCACAGACACGATGGGATTGCGTAATCTAATCTCTTCAGTTTTGAGTCCATTTACCCATAAGAAGAGCAAGATTTGGATGACTCTATTCCATGAAATAAAATAAGAACTTGCTGAGTAGTGGGATGAAAAATGGAAAAGGCAGAGGGCTTCTTTCAAGGAAGCTTCAGTTTGTTAGTAGAGGTGCACCTAAAAATAAATGTAGCTCACATGTCTCTTGAGGCCATCCTATCTTTTGGAAATGAAATTAAATGGATTCAGTGCCTTTTATATTATCCCATGTAAAATATCTTGCCTTGCATATTTTTGAAAATTCCTGGAAGTTATATGTCAACATGGTCAGTTTGGCTCAGGATTTGGATGTTTCTATTTCCACTGAACACTTGATTTAACTTAAATATACTTTTCTGTGTCTATTATCTTTTGTCTGCTCTAGGACTAGACATAGAACTCAATCCACTTATTTTGAGACAGGCAGAAGGGCATAGAGGTTGTTCGGTGATGATCTTTGTGCTTAGGATTGAATTCTCGCTCTGACAGGTCCTGCATAAACTGGACCTGCATAAGCAGTTTATCTTCAGTTTACTGATTTGTAAAATAAGATAAAATTGTTCTTATTCATATTGTGTTTTGTGAAAGCAAATGTGACCATTTAGACAAATGCTTAATATAACGTATGGTATAATGTAAATATGCAATATACTCTTTATCATTTTTAAAAGTGGTACTTGTGCATATAGCATGTGCCCTAAGGTCTACGAGTGCTGAGGAGAGTTTATTGCATTGCAGCAACATAAACCATCGACTATTAGATATCACTATTTGCTAAGAGCACATCTGTTGATTTTTTTAACTGTACTACAGAAGTAAATTGCAATACATAGCAGTACATGCAGTAGTAGAAGGCTCAAAAACCGGAGGGTTAGGGATTCGCTTTGTCTTGGGAAAGGAGGAAATGGAAGGCTTCAGAAGAAGGTGATAATTGGGAGATGAATAGGGGTTTATCAAGTCAATAAATTACAGAGGGCATTACAAGTGAAGTAAAGAAACACACAAACCCTCTAATTCTGCATTCACGGAATCATTTCACAGGATGTTTATTGAAAAGCACTGCTTTGGGAGCTGGGGTTACAGGAAAGATAAAACTGGCAAAAAGACTGTAAGGACGCAATGTGTTTATGAGAATAGATGTCAGGTCCTTTGGGTGTCTGTACCTGGAAACCTTAACTTGGTCTGATATTAGGTTCCCTGAGCATGTCACATTGAAGTTAACACAGCCTCAGTTAGTGCTATCAGTCCTACTGTTTCAAAGAATCCTGCATTATCTCATGACCATCATTACCTCCACGTTGCTCCAGGAGACCACTGTCTTTTACATAGGCTACTGCAAAGACTCCTAACTGCTCTCTCTGCTTCTCCCCTCCTCTCTTACACTCTATTCTCGTTGCAGGCATCCCAGTGATCCTGGTGAAACCTTGAGTCAGTCTATGCGCTTCTTAGCTCAAAACCCTCTGATGACCCCTGTTTTGCTCGGGCTAGAGTGGGAGCCCCCACAGATCATCTGATTCTGTTAATGGCTCAGTAGCCCCAGACCCTCCCTCCCTTGCTCATTGGCCCTAGCCATGCTGGCGTCCTGCTAATCCTCAGACATGTCAAACGTGCTCCTTCCTCAGAATCTCTGTGATTGCTGTTCTCTCAGCCTAGAATGCTCTCCCCTTAGAAGACTTACCCCATACTTTCCTTTAGATGCTTTCTCTAATGCCACTTTCAAAAACTATACAGCAACTGCACTGTAAAAACGCCATCTCCACCATCTCAGTATCCCATTTCCCCACACCCTGAATTACTGCTGCCCATGCTACTTATTCCATCTGATGTACTTCATATCATTTGTTTATTTATTCATTGCTTCTCTTCTTTTCCTAACGTGAGCCCAGTGAGCTCACTGAGTTAGCACCTGTGTCTGGAATAGTATTGGTACATAGCATGTTCTTTATAAGTGGTTGCTGAGGGAATGAACATACGAGATGTGTTTGATAGAGAGGCTTGTGACAAGTGAGGTGGAGGGCTGGTTGGGGCAGGTTTCCAGCAGAGGGAACAGCAAATTCATTGGCTTTGAGCTGGCAAATGCAGTAAGTTGGAAGGCATAAAAATTATGCAATATGGATGGAGTACAGAAAGCAGAGGAAACTAGAACTAGAGAATTATTTCCCTCTACAGTTTTACTGTGATAACTAAAAATAAGATTCATTTATTATATTGTAGACTTTGTGGCGGAAAGTGGAAAGTGCCTCAAGAAGGTAAAACAACTAGATTACAGTTACACAATGGAATATTTTGTCTGTAAAGAATGTTCTGAAGTTGTAGATTTGATAAGCTTTCTGGAATTATTTGATGTTCTTATTTGATTAAAAAAACTATTTTGGGGAAAAGTCTATTTGATTCCTAAAAAAGAAAATGTGGTTTTTCTTAATCTGCATTTTTTTCTGTCTAATTTTAGAGACTGTCCTTTCTTCTCATTTTGTATTCAATATCAGCAAGACATTTTTGAACTGCTTTAAATTTTTGTCCTCTCTTTCCTTGGCTGCGAGGTTCTTTCCGTGGCTGTTTTTTTTTTAAGCAATCCAAGCAGTTTTCTTCTGACTGATAGCCCTGGCGGCTGAGTAATGAGTGCCTCTTATCTGGTTTGGGGACCAGTAGAGGAAGTCCTGCCTGCTGATCACAGAACCTAAATGGACGCTGCCATCCACAATATGAAATAAAAAGTTCACTTTCCAAAAATACATGTGGTGAAAGAAAATGTTCTTTTTACTTCAACATGGGAATAAAACTTAAAATAAAATATTTTTTCCCAAATGAGAACTCTGCTGAAATGGTTGAAGTAGGGGGCAAAGAAATGCATAAATGTGCTGATGAAGCTTGGGAATGTTGCTAGAAGAATGTTGAAAACTTTGGAGTGCCGTCGCATTACTTCTTGTTAAAAATGTTTATTGATTTTCTTACTGGAGCTTAAATCATTTCTACATGAAGCAGAAAATTTACTTTGACTTAGAGATTCTTACAGTCTAGCCAAGAAGAGTTGGAAGACACAAAGAATTGGACACTAATTTGTGTGTGTCCAAGCCCTAATTTGTGTGTCCCTGAGGCCTGCTGGGGCCTTACTAGCATGGCTGCTGCTGCTAGTGGGGAGGGATCAGTAAAAGAGAATGAGGCTGGGTGAACAAGGGGAGGGTAAGTCACCTGTCATCTGGCTTTAGAGAGGGGATTGAATTTTTGCTTAATGTGACTTAACACAAGGATGTGGGAGAACCTGATCTTTCTTCTAACAGATTTGCCATGATAAGAGAACAAGAACTGCATATGGGATGCCGTATCAGAATATACCGGATTTGTGAGCTATTAGTTCAGGTTTGCAGCTGTAAAATTCATTTATTTGGTGAATAATGCCTGTTCACAGTACTGAGGGCATAGTTCTGGATAAGTCAGCCAGGGCTTGGGATGAGCTCTAAGAATAGCAGGGAATAGTATTGTAAAGCAGGAAAATCGACTTGGTGCTGAGCACTAGGGCGGAAGTGGTTTTTATAAACTGCAACATTATGGGACTACGAAAAAGCTACTATTTGAGAAAATGGGCCATCATTGCATGTGAATGTCATAATCAGATCTTTGTTTTGTTTTTCTTTCAAGAAATTCAAGTACAAGTAAATCAGCACAGAGAGGTACAGAATGAAAAGTAAATGTCTCATAAACTTGTTCCACTCTTTAGAAGTAATAATTTCATGTTTCTCCTTTTACATAACAAAGGCTTAAGAAATACCTCCTAAAGCTGCTTGATATAGAGAGACTTAAGTGTTGTATGTAAAGTTTAAAAATAGCCAAAAGAAAAGTCATAATATCATGATATTAGTGACAAAGTGTAGCTGGCTGTGGGAGAAACGTGTCAGTTACCTTTCATAGCAGCAAGTTGGTAGATAAAATTTGGAGTTCACAGATTAACATTTAGAGGTGACGTGGAACTATGTGGGAAGATCAAAGTCACAAACTAAAGCACTATAACTAACAATGCTTGCAGATAGCTAATGCTGTAGTTGAAAATCAGGGTGGAGAATGGATTGGGGTAAGGAACAGGAATCCCAAAACAGAGAGTTAATTTTGAGGCAGTGCCACTGAGACAAGTTGCAAATGGAGAGACCCCCGCCAATGGCAGTGTAATGTGGACCCAAAGGTGGAGAAAGGCAATGGTGAAATCATGGGAGTAAAATTTTATGGAAGCAGAAAAAACACAGCATTGAGATGGTCATTTATACAGATGATGATGTGGCTCAAGATGTTAGGGAAACAGCGTGGAGAAAAGACAAATGGTTGAACCCCATTCCAAATACGTGAAGGAACAGAAAGATCTGACCTATAATCCAAAGGATTCAAAAGGTTGAAGGATAGTAACAGCGTTCAAAGCTAGCATCACAGTGCTGAAAACAGTCACTGGAGGCTAAAGAAAGTGCTGACAGTTTTTCTTCTATTTCAGGTAGAACACCGTTACAGATGGTGACGTTGCGATTTGAAAGAAAGGAGAAAACTGGCATCTCTTGGGTCACCAAGAGTGAAAATATAGAAGATGTTTATAAACTGCGACACAGAGTTTCCTGAAATCATAGTTTGGGAGTGGAGAAAAAGGCTGGTTAAGTGTTCGGAAGTGGAGACTAAGGATGAGACAGACTGGGTAGGCCTCAAATAATCTGGAGTGAGAGCAGAACATAGAATATATGTATTAATATGTATAAAATAGAATATTAGTGGTTTTTTTTTTTTTTGACAGAGTCTCACTCTGTTGCCCAGGCTGGAGGGCAGTGGCAATCTTGGCTCACTGCAACCACTGCCTCCCAGGTTCAAACCATTCTCCCGCCTCAGCCTCCCAAGTAGCTGGGACTACAGGCGTGTACCACCATGCCCGTCTAATTTTTGTAATTTTAGTAGAGACAGCGTTTCACCATGTTGACCATGATGGTCTTGATCTCTTGACTTCGTGATCCACCTGCCTCGGCCTCCCAAAGTGCTGGGATTACAGGCGTGAGCCACCATACCTGGCCAGTGTATTTTTTTTAAAGCTTTACAAATAAATACAAAACATACTTCAGTTGTTCATGAAATATTTCTTGAGTTGTAATTTCCTAAGGTTTACCTTCAATATTAAGGAGGAGTAGACTACATGAAGGCATGTACTGTCGCCACCCTAAGGCATACATTTTGTGACCTTTTGTACAGGTAGATGGACGTGTATTACTAGGTATACTCAAACCACTTTTCTTTGACCTCTATAAATTAATGAATAAAAAATACTTAGAAGATTTTCATTGAGTTTAGCTACATTTTCTCTTCTCAACGGGATTCTAATCTTTCCACATTGAAAGTTTATAGCTTCAGCTCTGTTTGATTTATATGAGCAAAAAGAAAAATCTTAACAGTATTTGTTTTATAACTGGAGAAGCATATTTCTTCTATTTTCACATAACACAAGTTGCTAGACAGATCTTGCTTAAGCCTTCAAAAGAAATTCCATTTTAAAGGAGACCCTAATGTGGAAAATTTGAGGCCAAATGATTTAACTTTTTAAAGTCTTATAAGTAGGAGAGAGAGAGACAGAGAGTGAGAGAGACAGAGTGAAAGCAAAAGGTGGGAGTAAGAGAAGAGACAGAAAGAGAAAGAAAGAGACAGAGAGAGAGGTAAAGTAATTTATACATTAATTGGAATATTTTTCTGCATCATTAAATTATATATATATGCATATTTTACAATTTAATTTCTAGTTCTCCATAGTGATTGTTGTTAATTTGTATAATGCATGTTTTAAGTTTCAGCTGAATAATCATTTTTGTTTCTGGAAAGCATCTAGTTTAATATTTTCTCAGATTGTATAATTTAAATGCATCTTTTTATACTATGATGAAGAAAAGCAGAAGATGCAGCATGAATATGTGTTAGTTAATCCTTAAACATTTATAAAATGTAGGAGAAAGCAAAAAAGTCGAGATCTGATTCACCAGACACAATTTTTTCTGTGTGGGGAACACCCATGGACTTCAAAGGGTTTACTACACAAAAACCAGACTCACAAGTCGGGGGAGGGAGTGAAAATCTGCGAACAATTGGCAGTGGTAGAGTCTCTGCCAAGTTTTACAAACTTAGAAGTTGTCCCTTTTGATTTTTATCAGTGAAAAATGTCTGGAATGACCAGAGTCTCTTCTAAAGTTTTTCATGTCTTTGTATTTGCACAAACTAAAATAAGTTGAAAAAAATCTTTTAATTTTCAAGAAATCTTTGCCAATTATAATGAATAGACATGAAGTGTTAGTGCTTATATTTCCTTCAGGAACAACTAAAATGTTCATCTTTTTTTTTTTTGTTTTTTTTTTTCAGAGTAATCACAGTTAAATGTAAATGTGTCTTATTGTCTTCTATTTACAGTGTTGCTGCATGAGTGTTTGCAGGTGTGTGTTTGTGTGCAAGTTTTAGGATTACTTAAAGGTGGATCAATGGTGATGGCTTTTCCAGAGGCAGTTGATCTCTCATCCCTGCGAACCTAGAGCCTAGCATCATGTAGTGCCACTTTGTAGAAATGGGGAGGAGATGCATATCTTTTTTTATGATGGGAATTCAATTATTTGGAACACAACAATGCACTGTTCATCAGTTTAGTCCACACATTGTAAAACGACCAGCTTATCTCATTTATGAACTTTGAATTTAGGATTTCTTTTTCTAATTTGTGTACCATGCAAAATACTTTTGGTTTCTCGTAGACATGGCTTTGGTAGAATTCTGCTGCTCCTTCTATTATAGTTTGACAGCTGCAGAAAGCACATACATCTGCCATAGTGAGGTCAAGTGGTACACAGTCATCTATCGTAACAGCTGTTGTTGGGGGATAATTTCAAGTATCCAAGGGATGAATGGAATATAAAAGGTCATTGCATGAAGTGTATAAAGTTAGGTTTATTGATTTTAAAACTGACTTGTGTCAACATACTCTTTAGTTTTTTTCCTAGTACTTCCATGAGGCTCAGCATGAGGTTACAAAGTGCAAAAAAAATTCTTATCTAATTACCTAAATATTTAGGAATGCTGAAACCTTGCTGGGGTAACAAATCAGTGCCAGAAAAAAAGTCTTGTTAAAAAAACAGTTTCATGTATGGTTCCTACCTAAAATGTATTACAATCTAAACTTAAAATGTACATATAAAACAACAATATATAGTATATTATATGTAATACAATATATGAAATATATAAAACAGTATATTAAGTAGTAGGTTGAATTTTGATATTATATGCTAGGCTTAATGTTGCTTTAATATTATTTGTAAAGTGTTTCTAGATATATGTTTTTCTTTTTCTATCTCTAGGTTTGGGTCTCTGTCTCTAGTATAGACTAACGCTTTAACTTCTTTACATCTGTCCTGGACTATCAGGTCATTTATGTACTATGTGTGTTTTGTCACCATTTTATTTCTACAAAAACAATGCTTTTGATCAAAGTAAAGAGATGGTTTGAGGAGCTCATATTAAAATGGAAATGTATAAACACACACATACTCAGTCCAATAGAACTTGTAAGGGGGTTTGTTCAATATGATTAGAAATAAAGAACATATTTTAAGTGAAAGGAAACTATTGGTTATGTGAAAGATTACAAAGATAAAGAGATGTTTTGGGGGAAGTTAGCAACAACGGAAGGATCATTGGAGGTAATTATATGTTTTGGCATTGTGTAACCTTTTCACCATTTACCATTCTTTGCTTGTCTGACATCACCACAACCAACCACTAATGAGCGAAGAAAGCTTTCATGAACAGAAATCCTCAACACTTACATTTTTGTAACCTACATTTTAGTCACATGTAGGGAGAAAAGAACTTTTATGTCAGGATGATGCCATGTTTGATTCATTTTATGCTAATTCTAAAAGAATAGATCATTTGAATCTATATCGTATTTGTGGAGCTCTTGGGAATATGCACATTAATAAAGGCGATGCTATTGAAAATTATCTTTTATTTCTGCTGTTTATCCTCACTCTTCAGTGATCTTATCCAGTTCCATCCCTTGAAATGCCACCTATATGCTGATGACACAAATGTATGTCACCGGCTCAGACTTGCCCTTAAACTCTCAACTTCTTCATCCAACTGCTGTGAGACATTTCCTTGGTCATCTAAATGTGGAGAATCAAGTTGTTGATTTCTTTACCTATCTCCCTGTTTCCATGGTCTTTCCTATCTCAAAAATAAATAGATAAATGAATTAATAAATAAAATATTTTGTTAAGTTCTAGCATTTTTAATAGGCCTTACATTGCTATGTGTTATTGTAAATTTTCAATGAGGACTAAATTTATTCAAGAGAGTGTTATTAAAATAAGAAAAAATGAATAGCTTTTCCATCTTCTCTTTTACAATAGAGCAGATGTTGACTTTTTTCTTGTTACAACGGTTGTCTTAATTCAGTCAACACTGTTCTTGATCACAATAGCCTGATTTATTAAAGAAGGTGAGCAGTCCAACAGAAGACATCTTTTAGAAGATACAATTTTTTTTTTCAGACCAAAAAGTCAATTTCCCTTGCAGACACCTTCATATGCACACTGTGGGATTCTTGGATTTTGTTTTGCAGACTGATGAACCATTGTGGGGCAAGTTACTCAAGACTTCATCCCTATTACAAATGACAGTTAAGAGATTTAGTATGCATATGTAATGATTTGCCACATATGCATAGAATTAAATGTCCAGGTCTTCTCTAATGTTTCAGGCAGGGTCTGCTGCTCTGCTTGGTATATGACTGTAAAACATGGCAGAGTTAAGAGATTTTAAGAGCATGTAAAAACAACCTTAATGATTACCAGTATGGAAGACTTAGTCTCAAGAAGGGATTGATAGATGTGGGAATGAGCACTATTCTAGGAATCAGGGGATCTGACTTCCTGGGCTCAGCCCCAGGTCATCCAAATAACATGCCTGGGTGGCCTCCCCCTGAGCCCAAGATGGTCTCATTTTCTAAATAAGGAGAATAATCATTATCTTGCTGAAGTGCAGGTTGTTGTAAATAAAAAAAGACATAATAAAACAGTTGATAAAAGGCTAAGGAGAGTGTATATATTTTTCCATGATAAAATGAGTGTTCACTTCAGGACAATACAGGAGCAGATTCAAGGAGAAAAAAAACCAAAACACCTAATTAAATCATAAAGTTGACACACAACTGATAAAATTAAAAATGTGCAAAAGACAACATAAACATGAAATATTTCTGTTTCTGGAATCAAGACAAGCCTGGCCAAGTTAGCATGTTTAAAGCTAATCAAGAATGGTTAGTTTTAGAATGTCTAAGGAGAATTTCTGTTCTGTTCAAGAGAGGTGGTATCTTGGGGTGAATTTCCTAAAAGACCCTGGGATGAGGCTTCATGCACTTTACCTGTTAGGATAAACTCCCTGCAAAATGTAAAGTTTTGAGTAAAGAAGCAAGAAGTAAGGGAAGGAGGTCAAGCAAAGGTGTGTTATCAAATCGAGACCTGCAAAAGGTAAATTTGGCTCAGTCCCACATGGGAGATCTTGAGATCCTGTTGGTCACATCTAGAATTTAGAAGGAAAACAGTGTCAGAGAAAATAGTTGTAACTGACAATTAAGGATGATTGACCCTGAAAAGACATACTGACATATAAATCTGATAAATTGAATTCAGCCCATATTTGCAGTATGGTTCTAGAGATTTATGTATGTTTTTTAATATTCATTCATGTAGTCATTCATACATTCCATGGATTATATACAGATATCTACTATATGGCACTTTCTGAGTGAGGCAGTAAGGCATACCCTCAAAAGATTACTATATAGGGAAAACAGAATCAGAGAAGAGTTTATAGTAACAAGGACAAGTGTTATGATACCCTCAAGGCTTTACCCAGTTTTGTCACATATTAATAAAGAGGCAGGAAAGCCAAATGAACACTCATCACTGTGTGACCCCGGGCAAATTACCCAACATTTTCTCAGCATGCTATGGATCTGTGCTATGCAGATAACATCTGTGCTATGGAGATCACAACTCTACATAAACGATAGTTTATTTTTGTGACGACTAAATGAGATAATGCTGTTCGGAATTTTATCTTTATTTCCATTGAATATTTAATTCATACAAGTAACGTCAATGTTTCTGATTCTAATTTTACCAGAAAACCTGAATATGCGTTAGCTTTCATTCAGATCTGCATAGAGACAAAAAGTACTGACAAAGAATACGAATGGCTGAGTCTTCTGGCAGTTACATTTCACACTGTAAATTGAACTTGATCTTTATAGACATATAGAACAATAACCACAAAAAAGTTGTTGAACATCTTCGCTGGAATTTAAGGCAGGGTGGATTCTAGTGGCTGCAGGAACGTTTTGTTGTTATTCTCACAGAATCTTCTTCGCCAGAGACTTTTCTCACTCCTGAAGTGATGCACTGATAGAATGAAGATTTGGAAGTCAGAGAAAGGAGACTGCTAATTTGCTTAGAAATGCTCGAAGTCAGAATACTTGAGGCAGATGGACTGAAGGGTTGGTACTTTAATCACTTTTTATATTCCCATCTTAGAGTTACAGGGATTGCCCAACAAACAACATCTGTTAGCGGGCAGATAAAATGGCGACAATTTACGAGTTGTATATACTCACAGCCCAGGGAAGAGGACATAGTATGATGTGCAGTGTCACATGAGGGTTGCACCTGGGAATAGAGTGAACAACCAGAAGTTGTGGGAGACAGGCATTGCGGTATTGTAGTATGCAGAGGCTGGAGTACCCCCTGGTTCCAGGAGGATGTGATTAGCTTATTTGAGCAATTTCACTGGCAGGAAACGGAAACCTGATACTGAGGGATAAGTAGGGACTGTACCTAGTCCTTTTGATAGGGAGGGTTTTTTGGGTAGGGGACCTTATCCATAGAGTTGGGAGGAAAACCTGTAGTTAGGTCCTTGGAAGCCATTTTAATAGATGTCAAGATGGCACACATCTGAGTCTTAATTCAGGGCATTACACTACAGATGGCCAGAGGGGAGGAGTCCAAGAGAAGAGGAGCCTCTTTGACCAGTCATGATGAAGAGAAATTTTATGGAAATTGCATGTTTTTTGGAGATGGTTTTGCCCAAATTATTGTAGGTGTGCAAAGGAAAACCTCTTCCTCCTTCTCTTCTCTAGCAAATCCAATAGCATCAACTTCAATAATGCAGGATTTGGTGCAAGTAGAGCTTTAATGAGAAAGCAAAGAAGTGCTGAGTCTAGCTCTAGATTTGGCCTGGGGTTAGAGCAGAGACTGCCTTTGGGGCTAGTAGTCATGAGTTATATTGATCATTACTTCATGAGCTTGCTTTTCTGAGTCTATTATCTGCTTTCCAATTTAGTCAGTACCCTGAAGCTCAGATCCTGGCCTACAGTCATTTGACAAATAAAATGCCAGCTAGTGGGCCTTCTCAGCTGATACATTCTCCTGGGCCATGTACTTTCTATACCTGACATATGACCATTCTAAATTAAGTTTACTAATACTGAAGTATGCTGGCTCCTTTTCTTTTCTGATACATTTTTCAAATTCAGGGTTTTTTCTTTCTTTCTTTCTTTAATAACCTCTTTACAGATTACACAGCAGAAAACAAATCTTTTAAAAATAAATTATCTGACTCTTTTACTAAATATTTTCACAGAATTTACGGTGAGCTATGTTTTATCCTTGAACAGATTTTTATCTTTCAAATGTCTGTCTTTAACCTTGTGCTGGAAAATTCACTTAAAAGAACATGATTAACATTTACAAGAAATGCATTCATGATTACGCTGAAGTTAACAAAGAAAGAAAATGAGAGGCAGAATATTATTTGTATTCTTATTCTCATTAAAAATATTCAGAAATAGATGAGACAGAGGATATGTAGATTTAAGGTAAGATGAATGATGTAATACATATGATATGGTTTGGCTGTGCCCACAATCAAATCTCATCTTGATTGCAATTCCCACAATTCCCACATGTTGGGGAAGGGACCCAGTGGGAGATAATTGGATCATGGGGGTAGGTCTTTCCCATGGTATTATCATGATAGTGAACAAGTCTCATGAGATCCGATGGTTTTAAAAATGGGAGTTTCCCTGTACAAGCTCTCTCTTTGCCCCCTGCCATCCATATAAGATGTGACTTGCTGCTCTTTGCATTCTGCCATGATTGTGAAGCCTCCCCAACCAAGTGGAACTGTAAGTGTATTAAAGTTCTTTCCTTTGTAAATTGCCCAATATCAGGTATGTCTTTATCAGCAGCATGAAAACAGTATGATATGTAAACACAACGTATTTATTTAATCATTTAAAAAGTCCTCTTGGAAAGTCTGCAGGTATTTATAAGCAGTGGATAGTGCCTTCAAAAACATAATGAGTAGTAGATGAAAGAACAGGAAGAGACGGAAAAGGAAAGTAGAAGTAGAAATTCTACTTTTTTTGAAACAGGGTCTAGCTTTGTTGCCCAGGCTGAAATATGGTGACACAAAATCTCAGCTCACTGCAGCCTTGCCCTCCAGTGTTCAAGGCATCCCATCCACCCAGTTCAGCCTCCCAAGTAACTGGGACTATAGGCATGTACCACGATGCCAGGCTAATTTTGTTTACTTATTGGAGAGATAAGGTCTCACCATGTTGCCCAGTCTGCTCTCTAACTCAGGCTCATGCAATCTGCCCATGTTGGCCTCTCAAAGTGCTGGGATTACAGGTGTGAGCCATCACACCCAGTGTGAAGTAGAATTTCAACAGTACAGATATTAGAAGAAGTTCAGGGCAGAGACTCAGAAAACTGTGGGTTGCCCACTTGCCTCTTTTCATCCCCTTTACCTTGCTGCCAAATTGTCAAAGAATTTTTTTTTGCATTTATTTGACTAATCAATAGTTTTTTAACCTCTCCCCAATTCAGTGTGTTAAACTCTGTGGTATATAGTAAGCCCATAGTATAATTTTAAAACCTGTTTAACTTTGAGCTACTTTGACCTTTCCTCCATTTCTTGTCTGAGGATCGGGTAGGAATTTGTGGTTTTCAGATTGCAACCTCTCCTCCATCTTTCTGTGGCAAGGATATCTCATTTGCCTAGTACGAATGATTTCTCACCATGTTCTTTCCATGTGCTGCATCCTCACTGCACTTCGGGAACTCCTAGGATTAGTCAGGATAGCTAGTCCCACTGACCACAGTTACTAGTTCAGGAAGGAGCTCATGACCCAAGCTAACCTTTGCGGCCAACTAAATATAGTTCTAGGCTTTTGGTTTGAGCTTGATGGGAAGTGGTTCTTTCTGCTAGATTAAGTCTTCTGGTCTGGCTGTAAATCTACAGCTCATGGGGGCTGCTGCATGGACTCAAATAATTGAGCCAACTCAGAGAAAAGAGAGCAGAAAAATGAGTCTTGGGGTATTGCCTGAGACATTTAAGTAATATGAACCAATAAATAACTTTTTTTTTTTTGCTTATTTTACTTGAGAACCTAGTTTTAATTTTGAAATGGGGACTTCTAATCATGTGATGAGTCATTTACTTTCACCTAATCACCCTGATTATTTTTTTGTTCATTGCATTAAACTGGTTTGTAAATTATACCCTACACGTAAACTAACCCTTTCACCCTCCAATAGTACATTCTGGCATTAAGTAACTGAGAGGAAGGTGTTACAGTGGATGGCCTGAGATCCTCTCAGTTCCTTTATGGGAGAGTGGTGGCTGATAGAAACTTTACCGGGAGAAAGAAAAGAAGGTAGGTTACTCCTTAAAATCTCCCTGTCAACTTAACTGCTGAGTAATAAACTCACGTTATTTGCTAGTAAGAAATACCTTAACTCTTGACTGCTTTCGCTGGAATGCCCCAAGCTAGGGATTGCCTGGGAAAATAGAACCCGGGATTTATCAGCGTGGCTTCTGCAGGATAGCAGGGTAATGTCATGAAAGCTGTGCACTCGCTCAAGTTGTTTAATATTTCTAAAGTTCTGAATTTATTAATCTGAACCAGAATCTGGAAGCTGCCACTGATGATCCCGATAGCTCTTTGCTTTGTCTGAGCCCTTTGCTTGACACATCCTTGAAATGATGTAGCAAAGTTCGATAGGTAAAATCTCTTTCCTGAGAGTCTGATTTGACAATCAGGTCCTGTAAATTAGCTCAACGACCTAAGTGGATTAACAGAGGTTTTACTGCATTACTAAAGCTACCAGCTAAGCTTGGCCTATAAGGGCGTTCCCTGAGGGTCTCTCTGATTGTCTTGCATGAAGTTAAAATATATTTAATTCATGTTACACAAGAGCCTAGGTGATTAATATGCATGGCTTCTGCATCTACCTTTTAAATAATGTTAGAGAGAATTTGTTGAAATGGGATTTTTGTGGCCTCATTGTTAAATGAGTCTTAAAGATCACCAACAAAATCATCACGGCAAATATGACCACATTCCAGCAGGATACACCTCATCATCAGTACAAGACTTGAAAAAGAGGTGAAGAAAACAGATTTTGAAACATTGACTTTTCACTGATATCTAGAGTACAACAGTTGAGTTGAAAGTGCCAAGGATATTGAGAAAAGTGTTTCTATGAAGAATATGAATCTTTGATGTGCTATAAATTCTTATAGAAAAGGAAGAATGTCCTTTTCACCCGAAGCCTAGTGGGAATAGCTTCACAAAGTCCGGTCAGAATTTGGGAATCGATGGAACAGATACATTCCTCCTTATTAACTAAACTGGTCCCCAATGCATCCCCTTCTCACCCACTCCATCAATAACAGGAGACAAGAAGCCACGAAGAGCCTGGAGTTGGGTACTGGGGGAGAAGCCAGTGGAGTGAAAAAATGAAGCCCACCAAGCAGGCAGCTAATCTGAAGGAGATAAAATTCTGGAAAAGAAGAGGTTCAACCCGAAGATAAATTATGGGTTTTTTTTTTAAAAAAACAATTGCTTGGATCTTAATACATTGATTAGTGAAAAAAATTGATTTGTAACAGTAGCTATAAGTCATCAGAGGACATTTTAGTTTTATGAGGGGGAGTGAATAGTTAGGAAGATTGTCTGTGTTTTTATCCATGGTTGAGAGAAGAGCCAGCAATTACAGGGGATTTGAATGATCAGTGGAGGTGGGAGGATGGGGAGTTGGGGGGCAGAATAAGATGTTTTTCTGACTTGAATATGTTTTTTTTCTTAATATCATCAAACAATATACACTTGTTATATTTTGCTTTCCATAACTTTTGGTGATGCCACTGTGATAAAAAACAAATCTCAAATGTAAGCGTATAAATTGGGCTAGGACATATAGATGCATTTAAATAACTCCTTCTGTTGGAAGGGCCCGAGATCATGGGCCCTTCTTGGCGAGATCTATGTCCAATGACTGGTAGACATGGGCTATACACATGTTGGCCTCTTCCCTCAGCTAGGAGAATCTGGAGGTTCATCTCACCCTTAGAACGCTGCATAGGGTTGGCTGAGGCCAATGTTGAGCCTGTATCAAAGCCATCATCTTGCTTTGTCCACTTCTGCTTTTTTCCCTTCCCTTTCCTTCACCGATGCTGATTCTCAGGCTGCTTTCTCAAGAAATCTCAAATTCTCTCTAACATTATTCACAGACAAAAGGGGTTTAGCATACTAAACCCATATTTGCCGGGCGCGGTGGCTCAAGCATGTAATCCCAGCACTTTGGGAGGCCGAGGCGGGTGGATCACGAGGTCAAGAGATCGAGACTATCCTGGTCAACATGGTGAAACCCCGTCTTTACTAAAAATACAAAAAATTAGCTGGGCATGGTGGCGCGTGCCTGTAATCCCAGCTACTCAGGAGGCTGAGGCAGGAGAATTGCCTGAACCCAGGAGGCGGAGGTTGCGGTGAGCCGAGATAGCACCATTGCACTCCAGCCTGGGTAACGAGCGAAACTCTGTCTTCAAAAAATAAAATAAAAATAAAATAGAATAAACCCATATTTGACACTTAAGTGTATTGGAGCACAATTTGGCATGACTATTAAGATTTACATTTATTTTCTTAAATGTGTTCAAATGTAATTCCTTCGAGGTCCTAGAAGAAATACATTTCATTATATTGGTATAAATTATGTGGAAGTTTTTAGAGGAAATTTAGTACTGTGTAATGTGAAATAAAATCATTTTTACCTTCACTGCCTTAAAAGAGACATAAAAAATATAAATCTAATTTAGAAGTTTCAATAGTTTGTTAGTTCATCATTAGTTTATTAGTTCGACCTTTTTATGCTAATTTAAATTCCCTAAACGTATTTTTTCAATTTGGAGGAAACATTTTTGTGTGTGCGTGATAAGCCCTTAGATAATTTTCAAAAACGACATAAAACTGATATGTATCTTTACTTGCTTGCAAGATAATATAAGGCACATCTATTCATGTTCATTGATTCATTATTTTTTTCTGGTTAAATATACTTCTGTTAAGTCATTTGTTTTAAGTTTTTATTAAGGTGACAAGAGACAGCATTTTAGATAAATGTTCACCAATGCCAATATATTTTTTTAAGAGTCTGCAAATAGAAAGCAAGATAATTTTTTCTGTATTTTCCAGACTTGTGACAGAGAGCTAAGTGAAAAGAGGGTGTGGGTGGAGGGGGAGGGGGAAAACCTGAAGAAAGGGGACATTTAAAAATTCTTCCTTTTGTGTTCAGAGCTCATAATATAGAAAAGTTACAGTTAAAAAAAAAGTTGCGATGCTCATAAAAAGCAACATTTTATTTTCAAACAAATTACTTTAATTATACAATTACCTTGTAGCCAGTAAGAATCATATACATATAAGAGCAAAATATTGTTTAATTGAATAAAACAATCTCACACTTATGCCCAGAAAACAGCAGAGTAAATAAGTTTCCCCAAACAATGGCAGAGAGAATGATTTTCATGCTGAGTTTTATTGATCTCTGGAACAGTAGCTCCCTCTGGGCAGAGAAACATAACAGAATTAAGGAAAGATATTTCCATTCCAGAGACCAGACATTTGGAGGGCAGTGAGTATAAATCATGAACCTGGCTAAGTATTTTATTTCTTATTGGATTCTTGACTGTTTCTTACTTTCATCATTCTGTGAGTCATGACTAACAGTGCTTCTGCTCATCTACAGTAATTGATTCTGAGAGAAATTTCTCCAAGGACTCCTGCAGCTCTCCTTTGAACATATGAAGAGGGAACATTCTTTCAGTCCCAGAAGCTGCTGAAGCAGAGTTGGAGAACCCCAGACTGAAGGGCTTTGATTTCACCCTGTACATCCAAGGGCACAAGGATCATATGAACGTAAGTCTGAGTTGGGTGTCTCCAATCATTTCGGAATTGCAATGAAATGCAGATTTCTATTCCTGAGAAGCAGGAATGAGAAGCAGAGTGGAATTTTGCAAAGGAAACAGAACTTGAACTCAGCAGTTGGTTCCACTCCTTGCCTCGCTGTAATATTGGGCAAGTCATATAAATTCTCCAGGCACAGTTTCCCTTTTGGCAAACAATAGATAGAATATAAATATGTTGCCAGGTCAGTGGACATTTCAAGGACAGTTTGATTTTTATGTGAAGTCATCTAGTTTTAAATGCTCTATTAAATTTTATTTTTTTTTAATTGTATAAGCTTAAGTAAAGGTATTGGACAAGACTTCTTTAGCACAGACAAAACACTTTCATTTTTTTTCCTGCCTTCACAACTCAGCTTCTCAAAAAAAGAAATCTGCTTTCAAACCCCGCTTTTCTCTATTTTTTAATTATCACATCATACACTTCAGTGTCTTCTGCTCCATCACCCCATAAAAAGAATCTCTATAAAAATTCTCAGGACTTTGCATCACTAACGAAAAGGTATATTCTTTTTTGTTTTGTATTTTACCTGACCTGTAAGTAGCATTTGAGCATCTCAAGTAACCTTTCCTTCTTGAAATCGTTGTTTTACTTGGCTTCATTGACACATAATCTGCTTTCCTCTGATCTCTCTGGATGTTCCTCAATAGCCTTTTGGAAAGGTTTCTTCCTTCTCCCTCTGTGCTTTAAATATTGTAATTTTAAAACTTGCCCTAACCATTTTTCTTTTTCAATCTGTGCTATCCATATTAATGTCTTCAAGTACTCCTCACACAGCAAATGAATCCCAAATGTCTATCTCTAGCCCAAACCTTCCTATGGACTATTGGAATCAATTGCTTTCCAAAAATCTCGTTTTTAGGCCATTTAAACTCAACATGCCTAAAACTCAACTAGTGATATTTTTCATAAAGCTTAGTTCTCCTTAAGGATTTGATATCTTCACACTTGTTATTCATCTCTATCAGTTATGCAAATTAGAACCCTAGGACTCAACTGCCATCATGATTGCTCTTGCACCTGGAATTTCTAATCCCTATGCTTCTAAATTTCTTACAAATTCTACTTCTCTCCATCTGTACTGCTGTCACCTTCATCCAAACAACAGTCTTTGCTCTTGAAATCACTTCTTCCTGTCTTTCTTTCTTTCTTTTCTTTTTTTTTTTTTTTTGAGACGGAGTCTTGCTCTGTTACCATGTTGGAGTGCATTGGCACGATCTCAGCTCACTACAACCTCCACCTTCCGGGTTCAAGTGACTTTCCTGCCTCAGCCTTCTGAGTGGCTGGGACTCCATGTGCGCCACATCACTCAGCTGATCTTTATATTTTTGTAGAGATGGGGTTTGACCCTGTTGGTCAGGATGGTCTTGATCTCTTGACCTCCTGATCCACCTGTCTCAGCTTCCCAAAGTGCTGGGATTACAGGCATGAGCCACCATGTCCAGCCCGCTCTTTCATTTTTAGTGCATTCAGCAAAATAATGATTTGCTAAACAAAAAACTGATTATATCTCTCTCCTGCTCAAAATCGTTTATGATTTGCTAACTTTTTTGGTGCAAAATATTTTTTACTCTCATCAGGGCCTGCCTGATGTTTCTCTCACTAGCTTTGCCTTGAATTGTTTTTCACCTTGCATACTGCCCTGTGGCTTTTTTTTTTTTTTTTTTAATTGGATTTTAGGTTTTGGGGTACATGAGCAGAGCATGTAAGACAGGTGTGTAGGAACACACATGGCAGTGTGCTTTTCTTTCCTTCTCCCCTTCACCCACATTTGGCATTTCTCCCCAGGCTATCCCTCCCCACCTCCCCCTCCCACTGGCCCTCCCCTTTTCCCCCCAATAGACCCCAGTGTTTAGTACTCCCCTTTCTGTGTCCATGCGTTCTCATTTTTCATCACCCACCTATGAGTGAGAATATGCGGTGTTTCGTTCTCTGTTCTTGTGTCAGTTTGCTGAGGATGACGTTCTCCAGATTCATCCATGTCCCTTATGTATGCTCCTAGATTTACTAGGGTTCTTTTTGCCTCAAGTCTTTGACTCGGACTACACATTCTTTTCCTGACACCCTTCCACCGCTTCATTCACTTGTACTCATCATTACCTCCAATGCAAAGACTTTACTGACCCTCCAGACATGGTCATGTCTCCCCTGTTAGCACTCTTGCAGCTTTGTAGATCTCTCTTGGCACTTACCACCGCATATAATCCTATCTGTGTCCTAGTTTGGTTACTATGTGTTCTCGATTGGTCTGTAAGCTCCGTAAGAAATGATACTACAGTTTTTGTTTATCATTATATTCCAAATGTCTAGCATAGGTCCTGGTATTTGGAAAAGATTCAGTTAATACTAATTCAATGAATGATTTTGAATAAGTTTTTCTTTCAGATTTTAGTATTTTTATATATATTTAGAAATTATAAAAGTGTGTTTTGTGATTAGTAATAACAACCTGTTCCTTCTCCCATCCAGGTCTTAGATTGTGGCATCATGAATTCTATTCTGCTGTCCACAGGAGACACAGGCCTGGATAGATGTTTATTTTAGTATCACTGTTAAGGAAGTTAGAAAAACACTTATTTCTTTTTTCATTAAGGCATTGACTTTGGAACAAGCATTTAAATATGTAATTGTAGTGCCTGGCATCTTGCCCCTGCTTAGGAAAATGGTCGGGAATTAGGTTGGGGCAGCTACTTACTTTCATCATCTGTTTATCTAATAAGGGACTTTAATTCCAATTTCAGCTGTAATCTGAACTACCTTTCTTCCCTCTTTTCTATTCCCCCATTGTTACTTGTCCTCCAAATGCTTTTCACTCAATCCCCTTCAATTGCTCTATTGATGAACTTTCACTTACACAAAATTTTGCACAGAAACTTCTGGGCTCTTAAAAACCCCTTGTGATGGAGCACCTATATCAGATCACTTTCTGGTGAACCCAGCATAGATCTTTTCTAAGGATCAACGTAATGGTTCATTACTTAGTAGACCCTGTGACCACCACTTCCAAGTTATTTGCTTCCTTATCTTTATGCCATATTCTCATTGTAGTCCTATGTCTTTTTTCCTATCATTACCTTGGAGTATATAGCAGGACTCCCAAAAGCATCTTCAGACTCACAGACATGAGACTTAGCTGGAATTTCAGTGGGGCTAGAAACCCGGAGAGCATAGCCCTGGCTAGTGCCCTTCTGATCGCCCCCTAGAGTATCTTTGCAAAACTTCCTGTCACTCCTCGGAGACTTTTACTTATTCCGTTGCTGCCCTCAAGAAATCTTAGAGGCTCACTTTGTCCTCTTCTTCACAAAGAGAATGACATGTAAACTTGGTTAAGTTTCTTCCAGTTTAAAAACAATTAAGCAACACTTCCTGGAGTCTGTCCATTGCAAAACGTTGTTCTTTATACTAACTTTACCCCTTGGTAGGGAAGTGTGAAGTATTTGACTATACTCACTCATTTCACATTCTTTTCCCAATCAACCGAATCTGGCTGTCCCTGTGATTTCACTTTATGGTGGAGGTTGTTTATATCCTCTTAATTGCTGACTCCTAAAGATTGTTAGATGTGTGTGTGTGTGTGTGTGTGTGTGTGTGTTTTCCTTTGACTTCTGAACAATTGTTAACACCTCTTGCAACTTTCTTTTTGAATTTCTTCCTTCACTTGAAATCTTTGACACTTATTCTTTCCCAGCTTTTTTTAAATTCTCTTCCCCCATCAGTCTTCTTTAATAGTGTCTCTTCTCTCACATTTTAAAATAAGGGATTGCTAATGACTCCTTGTCAGTGTTTTCTTTCTTTTACACGACATCCTAGCAATTTTATCTACACTCCTGTGTTTGGTTACTGCCTACACACTTTGGCTGTCTCCTATGGTGGTAAATAGCTTAAGATCAGGGAGCAAAGAACTTAACCGGGATTGTGGTGTTGCTACTTCTTTGCTGAATCCACATGAACAAGTCACTTCACATCCTGTAACTTGATTATTTTATTTGCTCCTCCCCAATACCATTGAACAGCTTGAATTTGTTCCACAGAGTAAAAACCAGAAAACAACTTTTCTAATATATATATTTTTATAACTGGGACTGTAAGATAAATTCAAGACTCTGTCAATCTGACTACTTGACTAAGCACTGGATTTTGGAACTAAAGACACAGACAAGCAGGAACATCTGGTATGAGTGGGGTTAGGGACATCCAGTTTCAGATGCTTCAGTGGCAGAAGTTCTAGTACTAGCATCATGGTCTGGCTTTGGGGAGGAGAGTTTGCGTGCTTGAACATCAGTGTGCTGTGGTGACAATAGGGCCACATCAAGGGGAGCAGAGTCTCCGGTGAATTTGCGGGCTTTGTACCTTGTGGTTTGCTGTGTAGATTCAAATACCTCCTGTGATAGCAACAAGCTAACTAACAACCCTTAATAGATTTCTGCTAAAATAACTAACGTGGTTTTTCCACAAGAAGCTGCCATTTCTTCTCTAATGAGACTGTGTTTCTCTCTTCCCTGATGAACCTAGAATGACTTTGCCAGGTGCAAATACCTTGTAAGTGTAAAGAGGATTCCCTGATGACATCACACCATGGCATCTCCAGATCTTTAACTAGAATCAGTGCCCTCGGGTGGGTGTAGAAGCATTTACAAGTAAAACCTAGAAGGACAAGGCTCACATATATGAAGATTGCATGGCTTTGCCAATTTGTACAAACGAGAACTGAGAGCTGATGTGTGAGAACAGATTCTGTGGGCATTGGATTAAGAAGTGAGAGGTGTCATTGTCTATCAGTAATGTCTACATCTTGATGGTGACCTGTTTTTTGTTTCGTTTTGTATCATTCATGAGCTAAGGTTGGCTTTTATGTTTTTAAATGGTATCAATTTAAATTTATTTTTATAAGTATACACACTACATCTTAGATTTGGTCTCAGCTGAAAATATTTACTGTTTTGCTGTTTAAGAATAAGTTCCCTGGACCTGATCTAGGCTCTGGAGAAAGAAGTCCTAAATTCTTGGAGATAGAAACAATGGATTTGGTCTTTACTATCTAATTACTTTCTGCTAAACTTGTCTGGCAAAAGGGCCTTTTTCATCCACTATTAATGTGGCTGCTCTTCGAAATGCAGGGAGTGGGTAGTATGTTTGGAACACAGGCTCCATGAGACTGTCACGTCCAATGTTAAAAAATTTGTGGAACACTATAAGCAAGTCATTAAAAGGGTGTGCAAACATGTAAAAAAAAAAGATTGTCGCATAAAAAGTAGACCCACTGATCTCAGATCTCTGAGGGATACGTTTAGCTTACATCAATGGGTAAAGAACCCCAAACGTATGAGCAACTGGCTGAGGGGAAAATAAACAAAACAAAAACATGGTTTAGATGAAGGAGGAGAAATGTCATAAATTCTAAATGCACCCTTGTGACTACTCGCGGTATTTACACATTTTTTTTCTTTCATGGGTCATGTATCATTTGAATATTTTAGTATATCTCCCCTTTTTCCTTTTTTCTCTTTTATATGGAATATCTTCATGGTGGGAAACTTTGTCTCTTAACTCATAGTTTACAGAATATCCAGCAACAAGAGACACTCATGACAAAACTAGATTAGTAATGATATTGAATAGAATGACATTGGAGTCATGATTATTCAGAAGTCCCAGATTTGGAGCAATTTGCCATTTTGATGGAAAGCTGTAATGTCTCCCACTGAGGAGAGCATAAAGAAATTTTTATTAGTGGAGTGATAATTGAATTAGGAAGAATACATTTGTTCTTGCCATTTACACATTTATATAATAAAGCAGGGTGTAAATATAAAGAAGTACACTCTAATAGATATTTACAAATTATCATTTGCTACCTATAAACACTCTATTTCTAGAGCATTTCTTATTTTAGAAACTCATTATTTCATAGAATCAAAGCCACAAGTCCACTTCCTCAAAACCTTACTTCATTACTGGAGGGTAGGCATATTACCTCACTGCAAATTGTGCCGAGCAGCTGGAGACTTTAATTTGGAAGCCAATCGTGCAAATAAGGGGGTGGCATATGTGATTTATCATGAGGGAGACAGCAGTTACATTGTGTCTCCAAAAGTTGCAGGGGTTCTACCAAGAGGAGCCAGTGCTCAGTGTGTGAAGTGAGAGAGACAATTTTGTGTGGCTGGACCCTGTGGTGGAGGCAGTGGTGTAGCCAGAAAAAGGTTTCTGCTGGTGATTTGGACTTGGTTTCTGGCTGCATGCACTCCACATCTAATCACCTGGCCCTCCTGGAGGGTGCCTGAACTGTCTAATATCATTGTATTTAATAGGATCATTTCATGTTAAACTTGCTAAAGTCAGTTACATATATATTTTCATTCAAGAACCCTGACTAATACACTCTTCAGTAACATCACAACCATGTTAGCTTTTGTATTGTAACCAACCTAACCCAAAGCTTAGTGTCTTCAGAAAATAATAATTTCTTAGCTAGTTATTCTTGGAATCATATTTTGTTGTTGTTGTTGTTGTTGCCACAGTTTTTCTTAGGCTCGCTGGTGTGGCAGCAGTCACCTGGCTGATCCACCAGGAACTGGGTGGTCTCTGATGGTCTCACTCCCATGAGTAGTGGTTGGTGTTGGCTATCAGCTAATGTGAAGATGGTGACTTAAGCATATGCTCCTGGAAGGTTTTCCTAAGCTTATTCCTGTGTGAAAAGTGCAAACACTTTTGAAACTTTTTCCTGTCCCACATTTGCTAATGTCTCTGGGCAAAATAAACCATACAACCAAGCTCAGATTTAATGAGTAAAGAAATAGAATCTATCCCTTTGCAAAGTTACATCACAAATAGGTGTGCAGATCTGTGGCCTGATTTGCATTCTTTTTACCCAAACAGAATTTTGTATGTTTGTTTGATTTGGTTCTTGGATTCTTGAATGTACTGTCTCTAAAGCTTCTATACCTTTGGACATGCTGTTTTCTCTTCTAGGCTATTACAGGTTGAGTATTCCTAATCTGAATATCTAAAATCCAAAATGCCCTCAAAACTAAAAATTTTTGAGCACAAAGATGATGCTGTAAGCAGAAAATTCCACGCCTGATCTTGTTATTAGCTTTGGTCAAAATTCAGTCAAAACTTTATTTAATGCACAAAATTATTAAAAAATATTGTATAAAATTATTTTTCTTACCAAGCAGTCTAGATAAGGAATATTCAACCTGTATTTACCTTTGGTCTTCCTGGGTAAATCGCTGGGATTTACCCAGTTACTCCTTTCTTGGATTTACTTGAATTTATAGTTCAACACTCTATTTCTTCCAGTTATTGTGAATTGTGAATTGTTTCTTATCTCACTTTCGCAAAATATGGATGTACTTATGGTACTTGTTACATTGCACTTCATCATTAAAGGTTCATTGAACGATTTCCCAGAGGATGAGGATTTCCCAGGTTCTAGCCTAATGTTCAGCAAATGGAAACTGCTGGTTAAACTGCCACAGAATAAGGTTTACATTCACGTTACTGTGTTACTTTTTCTTCTGGGGCTCATTAGCAGTGACTTGTGTCCTGGCACTACCTTTCTGCAAGGCTGAGGGATTTCCAGGTTTCTAAAATATCTTTATAAGAAGAGTCTACAATGCCTATGTGAGGTCTAGACATTTATTGTGCTGATCCCAATGTTAATTCAGATCCTGAGCTGCGGCTGAACCCATGAGCTAGAGACCCTGACTCTAGAACATTGCTGTGGAATGTTCTGATGACCATCATCCCTGTCTCTCCTTTTAAATAAACCAGAATGGACTGTAATAGGCAGTCCTGATGACATAACTCTATTCTGGATTATTCTGATAATCATGGCTTACATTTAGTCTGTTGTTTGCCTTGATAGATTTCAATGATTTGTGCTTTCCTCTTAGTTTTAGAAAAGTGGGAAATAGTCATCCATTTCACCCAACTCCTTGCTTCTAATAGGCAGGACAGCATGCTCATCAGCCATGTATTTACTCATTAACCTTTCAGTGAACTTGATGAAGTTGGGGAAATACAATTATTTCCAAAGAATGGGACTAAAAATAAGATTGCATACATTCTGGCAGCTCTCTTACTCCAAACAAAGATGAAAAGCCTTTCAGAACTCAGAGGGCTGTTTAGGGACTTTCCCATTATCCTAGACTGGCCAAAATATTTTGTTATTTTCCCTTTCCCCTTCCCCCAACTTTCCTCCAAATCTGAGCCAAATCGGGTACTCCTGGAGAGGGAGGATCTCCTTTCCTCACCCTCTTTGTGGTAGGATCATGGAAAATGCTCTGTTGGTCAGATCTGGGCTCCTGGCAGCTGCTGTGTTGGCATCAATTAGGGAAGATTTTGAACTAAATGTCTGGCTGCTGAAAGTTTTTGGATTTGGGGTTTGATGTTATCGAAAAAATTCATCTGGTCAGATGCAGAAACATATTGTTTAATCTAGCAGGAATGCGAGCAGGTTGTCCTTCACAGTACATTTCAGAGCACTGTGTCTTTTTTTGTGGTGAAGTCTACAGCAGTTGCTCTGTGTAATTTGAGACGGGTATGTCTGGGGATGGAGTACTCCACCACATTTCAGTTTAGTCTATTTCAACCCTTAGGCATTCTGAAGAGATTTCTCAAATGAATGAAACAGCGGTTAAATTTCCTGGTCTCTTCTGCAAAGCTTAAATTGTTATATTGGTCTTAAGCTAATTCTCTCTCCGAGTTAAGATTTTAGATTTAGTACAGGCATCATTTTTACACACACACACACACACACACACACACAATGATCTTAATATAAGGATCTATTTCTATTGCTCATTCAAAGTACTCTGACAAAATATTATTTCTAATAATAAACTAGTTTGATCCAAATTGACCAATCTATTTATGTCTGTTTTGTTATTGGTGTTATTTTAATTGTTGATAGCATATACTACAGAAGTCATCAATGTAATGCACAGCTTTTACTTTTTAAAATATAAAGATTGAAGTGAGTTGAACACATATCTCTTCTAAAACCCAGAAACACAGCTTAATTTTAGAATCCTTGTTAAGGAGGAAAACATGGGTGACCTTGTCTACGTGCTGTCTTAATCAGTTCAGGCTGCTGTAAGAGAATATGCAACTGCCCGCGTGGCTTAAACAACACAAAGTTATTTCCTACAGTCCTGGAGGCTGGGAAGTTCAAGATCAAGGTGCTGGCAGATTTGGTGTCTGGTGAGGACCTGCTTCCTGCTTCATACACAGGAATCTTACTGTGTCCTCACATGACAGAAAAACAAGAGAGCTTTTTTGATTTCTTTTATAACCACACAAATCTTGCTCATGAAAACTCCTCTCTCAGGACTTAATCACCTCCCAAAGGCCCAATGTCCTCATACCATCACATTGCGGATTTGAATTTTAATTAATGAATTTTGGTGAACACAAACGTTCAGTCCATAGGATATGTCTTTGCACATGAGATGTGATTATAAGGCCACCAGAAAACAGATTATAATGTGAGAGAATGTCCACAGAAGAAGAACTTACTTATTTCTTAATTTTCTGATCATAGACAGTATATCTACTTTCTCTGTTACCTATATTAATGCCATAATATCACTGGGATAAATGGTTCTTTCTAACTTCTATAAACAAGTTATTTTGTTGGACAACATTAACCGACATGAGTTTGAGTATGGTTTCTTTTAGAGCAAGACTAGATAATATCTTAAAGCTTTTTGAGGGCATTTAATGATGGCTCAAAAATTGGATTTGCCTAATTAAAAAAATTATTCAGAAAAAACTTTTTCCTACATATATTTAATTCTATCGTTTTCTCTAATTATTTTTATAATTAACTGGAATTTGATAGTTTTATTTGGTTTGTTTCTTATACAACCTGAGTTAATCTGCCCTTTCTATGACTGTGTTGGTTCATATTACTGACCCAAGTTCACAATCAGTAATCTGATGATTTTTCTTGACATCAATAAGTAAATTTTATATGACCAAATATATTTTTAAATTTGTTACTGCTGGATCTTCATACCAATAGCCAAATGGAGCACTGTGGAATGACTTGATAATCAATTTCAACTGCATGCATTATAATTTGTACATTATATTATTATAGTTATAATAATATAATTTCTGGTTCCTATAGGCTAAAGAGTTAAAGTGTAGAAAAATTAGACCAATGCTATTCTTTGGCGTCTCTGGTAGCACTGCTGTAATTTCATGCAAGAAGCCTACAAACATAAGTGAGTGGTTGTTCAGAATATTTAGAACTATCAAATGTTAGGAAGGGTTCCAGAAACTGAAAGACTGAAATAGAAGGCTCTGTGAGTCTTATATGGAGCAATCTTAAAAAAGCAAGTTCGTGAGTGGAAAAGTGACTTCAGAAATGCTTGATTGAAATTCTTAATTGTAGCTCCACTATGCAACTTAACATGCCCAAATTTGAACCTGTTTTAAAGTGAACTCACATTTTAAAGTGAACTTTTCCTCTTACATTCTTAACTACTCTCAATGGACTGCAAATTTCTGAAGCTTAAAACTTGAGAGCTGACTTTGAATTATTTTAATCTTCTGTGCCTTGTAATCAATATAACATTAATTCTTGATAATTCATATTTTGATATATATTTTAGACCCTTACTTCTCTTCCCACTGTGGTGTAGCCCCCACCAAGTCATGCCTTGGCATCTTTCCATTAATTCATTTTGTTTTCTCCATTCTTAGCCTCTTTATGATCATTTTCCTTGAACCCTTTCTCAGGTTTAAGCTTCCTAAGACATTCTTTCATGAGGCTACTCTGCTAGAAAGTTGGGGTAACTTTTGATTCTTTCCTTCCCCTTTTCTTGACAAATCCAGTCAGTTTTTAAGTTCCTCCATCAGTTGTAATTTATCCATGAACACCTTTTACGAAGTCATTAGGTTTCAATTTCACACCACACAGCACACTCTCAGCTCAGGCTTTTCAGCTGCAATTAAAATCGTGTAATTTTTTAGCTAATGAACATTTAGTGTTTCCCAACATCTGATGTGTAAAGGACTTATGCAGAGGAGATGGGGGACTGAACTTATCTTTTACTGTGTACCTTTCACTGCTCCCATGTAGACTGAAAACTCTACTCAAATAAAACTCTTAATTTTTACTCCAGCTTTTTCATCTCAGCACTTTTTGCTTGGCTATTTTTTTCTCCTGGATTGAGCTTCCTTCTAATCCAGGATCTACTTTATTTTTTAATGTTTATACAATGTCACCCTTCATAAAGCGTCTTACTGTCATCTTTAAAACTTTTCCTGAAGTTCCATAAACTTTAATTTTACAATGATATGTTATCTTCTATTATAAATATTTGCAATTAAGTTTTATCTTCCTTATAAGCTCTTAGTTGTTAAGGTTTCTGTATATTTTAATCTACCCTCTTTCCATAACGCTTATCATAACACCTTAAACATTACAGATCTAGGATAGATTTGACTTTTTGAATGAATATTGCATAATGCTTCTTCACTGCCAAAAAAGTTATTTCATTACTTATAATCTCAAGTCACCTCTTCAACTTTACCTTTTACTCTTCTAGAGAGGCCTTAGTTACAATTAATAAGGTCTACTTGGGCTGGGCGTGATGGTTCACACCTGTAATCCCAGAACTTTGGGAGGCCGAGGTGAGCAGATCATCTGAGGTTAGGAGTTTGAGATCAGCCTGGCCAATATGGTGAAACTTCATTTCTATCAAAAATACAAAAATTAGCTGGGTGTGGTGGCAGGTGCCTGTAATCCCAGCTACTCAGGAGGCTGAGGCATGAGAATCACTTGAACTCAAGAGGTGGAGGTTGCAGTGAGCCAAGATCATGCCACAGCACTCCAGCCTGAGCAACAAGAGCAAAACTCTGTCTGAAAAAAAAAAAAAAGGTTTACTTGTTGTTCTGTGTATTCTCCACTTTTAGTCCTACCTGAAGGTTTGCGTGTAACATATGCAAAGTGCTAGCTTTACATCCTATCTTATTCTAGAAGCATTTAATAAATGGTGGTTAAGAGGAGGATTCCTGGCAGTAAGGAATCTAATAGGGTCAATGTCACGCCTGCTGCCTGGGAACTGGATAGCAAGCACGGAACTTCCCCAAATCCTATCATTTCCTTTGTTAAAAGGGGAAATTAACATAAAAAGCAAAACATGTGACACAGTGGTTGGCAAATAAAAATGATAGATACACGCTAACTATTCTCCTGAATCTTCTCTTCCTCTTCATCTCCTTTTTAACTCTTAATGAGAAAGAAAAATTGAAAAAATATTGATTAGTATTATGTTTCAAGCACTATTTTATCACTAAGCCTACAATATAAATAAGTCATAGTTCTTGCCCTCATTCCCACTTTTCTTTTTTAAAAGTTTTATTTTGTTTTTAAGTGACACACAATAATTGCAGATATTTATGGGGTACAGTGTGATGTTTCAATAAATGGCATTGTATAATGATCAAATCAGGATAATGATCATATCTGTCACCTCAAATATTTATTATTTCTTTGGGGTGAGAGCATTCAAAATCCTCTCCTTTAACGATTTTGAAATATACAAACATTATTGTTAACTATAGTCGCCCTATGTGCAATAGATCACCGGAACTTATTCCTTCTGTTTAATTGTGACTTTTTACCCATTAACCAACCTTTTCCATTACATGCACAACACAGCCTCTGGTAATGATTTTTCTACTCTATATATCCACTCCTATGATACACCCTTTGAAAAATTCCACGTATGAGTGAAATCATGTAGCACTTGTCCTTCTGTTCTTGGTTTATTTAGCTTAACAAAATGTCCTCTAGGTTCATCCATGCTGTCACATATAAGATTTCATTTTTTATGGCTGAATAATATTCCATGGTGTATATATATCATATTTTCTCTTTCCATTCATCCACTAATGGATCCTATTGATTACATATGTTGGCTGTTGTGAACAATGCCGCAATAAACTTGAGAAAGCTATGTCTTCAACATACTGATTTCATATACCCAGTAGAGGAATTGTTGGATTATATGGTAGTGGTATTTTTTTTTTTTTTTTTTTTTTTTGAGATGGGAGCTCACTCTGCCACCCAGGCTGGAGCTCAGCTCAGTGGCACAATCTTGTCTCACTGCAACTTCCACCTCCCAAATTCAAGCCATTTTCCTTCCTCAGCCTCCCAAGTAGCTAGGAGTACAGGTGTGTGTTGCAATGCCCAGCTAATTTTTTTGTATTTTTAGTAGAGATGGGGTTTCACTGTGTTAGCCCGGATGGTCTCCATCTCCTGACCTCACGATCCACCCATCTTGGCCTCCCAAAGTGCTGGGATTACAGACATGATCCAGTGCACCCAGCATGTAGTTGTATTTTTAAGAGCTCACAACCTCAGTGAAAAACAGACAACCAAACCATTTGGAAAGGATGGGCTTGATTGTAGAGACATTTATAATTGAGAATTTGTATGTGAAATATAGGAATTTTTTAAAGGAAAGTTTCTATTTTCCTTGTGTTATAGAAGACTGGAAAAGTTTGTGTATGCGTTGAAAGAAACAGAACTCATTTTGGATAAAAGCACTGAAGAAAGCAACGATGAGTTGAAATAGCCTTTTAGAAAGAGGACATGATGGGCCGGGCGCAGTGGCTCACGCCTGTAATCCCAGCACTTTGGGAGGCTGAGGCGGGTGGATCACAAGGTGAATAGATTTAGACCATCCTGGTCAACATGGTGAAACCCCGTCTCTCCTAAAAATACAAAAAATTAACTGGGCACGGTGGCACATGCCTGTAATCCCAGCTACTCAGGAGGCTGAGGCAGGAGAATTGCCTGAACCCAGGAGGCGGAGGTGCAGTGAGCCGAGATCGCACCATTGCACTCCAGCCTGGGTAACAAGAGCGAAACTCTGTCTCAAAAAAAAAAAAAAAAAAAGAAGACTTGATAAGACTAATAGCTAGGAAAGGATCACAGGCCCATGTGAAGGCCACAGAGAAGTTATAAATTACTTCTCCAGCCCATATATGGCATGATGTTAAAGGGAATAGAAAGGGAGCAGGCAAAGTGCCCTAAACTATGAGATCTTAGTAAGAAAGATCACCAAAAGAAGGCTCTAGACTTGATAAACAGTTCAGACCAAATGGAAACATTGGAGTGTCAGGCAAGGAAGAATAAATATATTTAGTTCAACAAACATGATGAGTCACAAGTACATTCTAGGTACTGCGTATGACCACAGTGTGACACATGCTATGAGCACGTGCGGCTGTGGTGATGCAGGATCAGAAGGGGAAAGTCTCAGCATAGCCTGAGGGTGCAGGTAAGGCATCTTGGAAGACATGAGTTTTGAGCTGGGTTTTAGACATGACTGCAGTGAGACAGAAGGATTCGTCTCACTTTGGTGCCAGAGCAACTCTGACAATGGTGACATCCCAGCGTGGCTTTCACAGAAGTTTTTTTTTTTTTTTTTTTTTTTTTTTTTTTTTTTTTTTTTTTGTACTGGAGTGGAGATTGCTGCAATTAGGAAGCACTACATGGCTCAGGGGTGATAAGCTGACCCTATGGTGCTGGGCTTTTTTGGTGGTGGTAAAATTTATTTTGTGAGTCAAATGACTAAGTTTCCTAGACGAGAAACTTTAGAATCTGAGAGGGAAGAATAGTGAAGAGTAAAAAGATGGCCAAATGGCATGATCCCCAGGCTGCTTGTGTTTCAAGGACCATGGTGAATACGCATTGAGTTTGGGTGCTCAGCTGGTGAATATGCATTGAGTTTGGGTGCTCAGCTCCATTATCCTTCTATTTAAAAATAGAATATATAATAGTTTCTCAGTTTTGCTGTGAGGAGTTGTCTCCTCCCCTACTCTCAGACTTTATGCTTCTAGTGGAGCTTGTTCCAGGTCATATTTTGAGGGTGGGCACATGACTCAGGTCCAGCTAATGTTGTTTGGCTCTGTCTTCACTGATGATTCTCCTTCTTGAAATTGTTACCTGCACCAGGCTTTGGGGCACTTCCTTGTTTTGAACATTTTACTGCTCTGGCAAGTCTTGTACATCTTCTTCCTAATGCCCCAAAGTTAAAATTGTGCTTGCAATGAAGCAAGCAATCAATAAGTGTCAATGGCAGAATGAAAGCTGCTGATGGGCAGAGAACATGGAATTAACTAGAAATTAGGTGGAGGAGTGTTCGAACGAAGGGGATATTTAAGTTCAAGGAGAGATGTACAGAATTGCAAGTAGCAAAGAAGCACCAGTAGGCTCTTTTGGGAAAGTTATCAGTTCTAGGATCAATTTCAGGTCTTGTCTAGTATGATATTCAATTATGAAGGCGAAAGATAATTTAAAAAAAATGTTTTTGAGAATTTCATCATCTATGCTTGGCACTGAAATTTGCTAATACAGAAGTGTATGACTTTTCAGAGATGTGTGGGGTTTAAAAGATAACGGTCAGAGTTAATTAAATATTCTTATCCTAGACAGTAAAAAATAAACCAGATGTTCTCTTGAGTCCATTAGAATCACAGGATCTTATTGTGAATAAATATATGAAGAAAGGATCTATAATTCATATTACTGTCTCTGTGTTATCCAGAGAGTATTTACCATCTTCCTTTTATTTTTCTGAGGTAATCCCATTAAAAAACTAGAAGACTTATACAGATGACCTGCCCTTTTAAAATGGTAGCAGGTTGTACTCTAAAATATGCCATTCCTCATAATTCCTTTTGAAAGTACAAATTAATTTACCTCCTTCCTCTGGCCATTAAAACGCTCCTGATTACATTGTCATGACCGATCCTTGCTCTTTATTTTCCAAAGGATACCTTTGATTCATTTTTCTTTCCCACTTGAACTTACTAGACATCTCGTTTATATAATCATCTCTCACTAACGAAAGGGAGGTTCTTAAGTTTATTTTAATCTGAGTTCAGTAGTTCTGAGCCATTCTAAGCAGGTCGTAGTATCTCCCTTTCCTCTCCAAGCCAAATTTAACTCCAAATGTTTTAAAGAAGAACCTACAGTTTACTAAATGTTTCATAGGGAGGAAAAGAGATATTTCACACTGCCTACTGGACCATTTTTCCCTCAAATCACCTATAAGCATTTCTTCTCTCACCCCAAGTTTCTTTTCCAAAGTGAGGCACCTCACCCCAGAGGCTTCTTCTTCCCACGAGTTTTTTCTACCATTTCAGCCACACTACATCATGGCAGTATTCAGATCTCCTCAACTTGACTCAGCATTCAATAAAAGTAAAGCTTTGCAAACAACGCCTGCTTATTTTTCATTAAGTTCGCTACTGAAGGCCTTCATTAATGCAAAAAAAGTAATTATCTCAGTAGATAATCTCTTATTTAGTATTGGTTATCTTTTTTTTTTTTTTTTTTTTTTGCGGTGGAGTGTTGAACTGTCACCCAAGCTGGAGTACAGTGGTGTGATCTCGGCTCACTGCAGCTTCTGCCTCCAGGGTTTAAGCAATTCTCTGCGTCAGCCTCCCAAGTAGCTGGGATTACAGGAGCGTGCCACCATGCCCTGCCTATTTTTTTTTTTTTATTTTTTTTTTGTATTTTTAGTAGAGACGGGGTTTCACCATCTTGGCCAGGTTGGTCTTGAACCCCTGACCTCATGAGCCACCAGCCTCGGCCTTTCAAAGTGCTGGGATTACAGGCGTGAGCTACTGCACCCAGCCCTAGAATTAGTTATCTTTACCAAACCACAAATCAAACCCAAATGTGGTGATTTAAGAAAACATTTATTAGCTCACAGTGTCTGTGGTTCAGGAATCTGGCTGTGGCTTAGACTGGTGCCTGTGGCTCACAGTCTCATGAGGCTGAAACAAAGGTGTTGATAGGGGCTGCAGCTATCTCAAGGCTCCACGGGAAAAGGATCCACCTCCAAACTTACTCATGGCTTTGCTGACAGGATTGAAATCTTTCTCAACTGTTGGACTGAAGGTTTCAGTTCCTCGCTGGCTGCTGGCCAGGAGCTTCCCTTAGTTCTTTGTTAATTGAGCCTCCACATTTGGCAGCTCGCAACATGGCTCTTCGTTTCAGAAAAGCAAGCAAAGGAAAAGAGATAGAGTATAAGTAAGACAGAAGTCACAGACTTTTATAACCTAATCCCAGAAGCGATAGTTTATCACTTTTGCTGTATTCCATTTCTTAGAATTAAGTCATTGGGTCCAGCCACGCACGAATGGAAGGAATTATAGGTAGGTTTATAGACAAAGAGGTGGCAGTCTTTGGGGTTATTTTGGAGCACTCCAAACTCAGATGCTGTGTTGAACTTTTTACTAGATACCTTGGTAACATGTGGCCTCATATAATTAATTTATAGCATTCATGCAGCTAATACATGTTTAATTGCCATCATTCTTTAGTCATCATGTCTCATGTTGTAATATCCAAGAACAAACTAATAATGGCTGTTAGCTCTCTTTGTACAGCTTTCATCAATGCTGTCGATTGTATTAAAGGAGGAAGATGATGCTTTTGACTCTTGTCACTATAAATACAGGCATTGAAAAACATAAGCATTGGAAAAGCAGATGTTTACATACTTAATCAAAATAAAGCTAACAGAGAATGAAAATCCCAGGGGATGACGGATGGGTTAACGTTCTTAGCTCCAAACCACAAAATCTATTTTGAATATTCTAAGTTAAAAAACATGTCTTATCAGAGGTTATTGTCAGCATGAACAGAGTCAGGTTTCAAAGATACACCAACAGGTTCAATACTCAGTCATTATACAGAGGCTTCTCTCATGAAAACACTGCTGGTACATCTGTGAGAATTTTATCTGGACACCAGAAGATCTGCCCCTGCAGAGCTTGAAGAACTGAGTATCTCAAAAACACTTGTGGAAGATCCTTATATACAATTTCACTCCTGAATCTATATATATTACAGGTTGGCACAAAAGCAATTGCAGTTTTTGCCATTACGTTTCATTGCAAAATACCACAATTACTTTTGCGCCAATTTAAGATTATCTGGGCAAGTGTGATTGGTGGAATCTAGGTCATATGCTGCCAAGGAGTCTGAGGATGAGTGTGTTCTGTGTTTTCCTTGGGAAGGTGGAATTCATAACATGCAAAACATCTGCTATATAAGAATATTATATTAAAAGATGTTGGACAGCCTCAGATGAAGAATGTAATTCCTATCAGGTGAAACAGGAAGTAGTAAAATTGCTTCACATCTGCCTCTCACCATGTTAACACGTGCACGTGTAAATGTCATGACTTTGGTGTTCTGCAATCTTAAGGAAATCTATCCTCTCCCATTGCTAGTGTTAACTTTCTTCATCTAAGGTAGCTTTATACCATAGAAACTCTTTCTTGGTTCCTTTATGCTCTAACGGGAGCTGTCCTCCATTTTGTATATGCTTGGTTTAAAATCTGGTGAGGTTTTGGAGGGGAAGCAGTTCTGCTGAAATGAGAGAAAAACAAAAAAGCGTACAGCATGAGTGAAAGGGTTTGGATGAGTGAAAGGGTTCTTGCTCTCTTAATATGCTAAGTAGTCAAAGTGCTTCCAGGAAGCACACAAATGAAGGAAAATATGTGTGACGTGCAGTGGAACGTTTCTACTCTGGCTATGAAAAAATATTAGTGAAATTCAGGCTCTATTGTATTCCTTTTAGGTTCCTACACTTAGAACCCAGTTCCTGTACTTGCATAAGCTGATGCACTTAGGAGCAGCAGCCTACAACGAAGCTGTCTTTCATAGCTTAGCTACTGTAGGGGAAAGGGACCAAGGGGACTCTTTGTAGGACTTTTTAAGCATCACATCACAGAGCAAATACATGCTTCCCTCCACTTTTTCCTTTCCCTTTCCTTTGCAGAGATAGGTGAGGGCCTGTTAAACATCAGTGAGTAGGTCTTGAGCTTTACAGAATTTCCATTGGGATGTTAAATTCTTCATCCAAGCACATTTTTTTCATTGAATTTTTTCCCCCTTTCACTTTCATGAATAGCTAGGGAAAAACCTGCTAATCATCTCTCGCAGCCCCTAAATTTTCCAAAGTAGTCTATCAAATATATCATTTTCTAAGCAGACAGTTTTCTAAGAAAGGAATGATTTAACCATAGAATAATTGTATTACATGAGAGATTTTACTATGTTCTTAATACAAGACAAATGACTCTGCCATGACTACCGAGTCCAAATATGGACAGGAATGCTGGGAAGAGGAACAGTAATTCACTGAGATATCACATTATCAGGTGTTCTCTTTCCAGTAGAATTTTCCAAGGTGGACTTAGCTGAATCCTCTATGACTCATAAAGGGGCAAGAGAAGCAATTACAGTTGAGGGCACAGAGACTGAAGAGGAAAAAGATAAACAGTAGAGAGAATTTAAGGAGCAGAAGAAATAATTTATCATTCCAGACAGACTCTCTGCCCTACAACATTAACTATTTTGTCTGCAGCAGGTTTAACTTCTTCCTCTGCACCCTTTCAACTCCATTTAGGATTTGTGTCTTGAGTTTCCCACATAGCTGAGACTGCAGAGAGCTCTGGATATCTCCCGGAAAGAAAATAGATGTGGCCTGCTATTCTGTGACTCAGTTTAATTTGCTGGAATTGTAGAAGGATCACCAAGGAAAGAAATGAAAATAAATGGTTCTGAAGTGCTGATATTTCAAATTCTGCAGCAGATGGGTGGGTAAGTTATCTTGATACAGTGGCTGTCTTTTGACAGGTACTCTCAATCACACCTCGTAGAATGGCTTGCTCTGTACGATGCATAGAGATAACAATATTTCAGTGGAATGGTTCAAAGAATAATGTGGTCAGAAATAGGTTAAGAAACCAGAAGAAAAGCTTGACTCTAAGGCACTTAGTCACTTGATGGAATGCTGTTGATGTTGGTATCAGTGGGAGAGTTGTTTACTGCTGACTAACTTGATCAGCTGATACTTTGACAACGAATATTGGTGACATCATCCCATATATTTGGTTATATATATTTTTTCCAACAGTAGTTTAATGCTGATATTTTTAATAGGAAAAAAAACATTTTGAATTGAAAAACTAAAATAGCCTGTTCTCATGAGCAATGTGAACTAATGAATTAAAATAGTCCATTCTTTCACAAATTCATTTAAAAACATTTTTTTGAGGCCCATGAGCAGCCAAGGGTGAGATATTAGGTTGGTGCAAAAGTAATTACTATGTTTGACATTAAAAGTAATGGTAAAAACCTCAATAACTTTTACACCAACCTAATAGTTTGGCTGTAGTAGGATTACTGTTTACATTTAGGTAACATAGTGATACAACTGGGTCATCCTACAGTGTTTCTGTTTTAAGTGTCATCCTACAGTGTTTCTGTTTTAAGTGTCATCCTACAGTGTTTCTGTTTTAAGCGTCATCCTACAGTGTTTCTGTTTTAAAGCATGTTTTCTTCATTTAGACCAGTTGGGGGATGCCAGACTCAGAAGAAATGAGTGAGCACAACTGGGAAATGTACTCATGTTTCTGGAAGGAGCTTCTTGTGCATCTCCTCAAGTTATGATGGGATAAAATAAGTAAAATAGTAAATTCTTAAATTGCGATATTTTAAAGGAAAATAATTTGTTGGTGAAATATATTTACCATAGTTAAATGCAGATAATGAAATGGTCAGATTAGGCTGTATTTGGTAGCTGAAGAATAGATTTAGCATCTAGTATCAACTAGCATTCAAACAACCCTGTGTTATGTGATCCAACTTGAACACATGGGAATGGGGTGAGGGAATCCTACCAACTGTTTTGGCAAATACACTTTTCCTGTACACTTCTGCCACGGAGTATATCAGTTCTACTTCTAGAATGTCGAATTCATTCCTTCCTTCCTTCCTTCCTTCCTTCCTTCCTTCCTTCCTTCCTTCCTCCCTCCCTCCCTCCCTCCCTCCCTCTCTTCCTTCCTTCCTTCCTTCCTCCCTTCCTTCCTCTTTCCTTTCTTCTTCTCTCTTTCTTTCTCTTCTTTCCTTCTCTTTCTCTCTCTCTGTTTCTTGTATGCTGCTTATGGCCAAACTTCAAAGGATGTAGTTTTTACATGTGTAACATTTGACAACATCTGTGTTTTCCACTTGGGACAACCTATGGAGTTGCTAATATCCCTGATTTCTGGCTGGCATATACAACTATAGAACAGAAACAACCTTTCCTGCTGTGTTTTGGTAATTTCTTTTCTGGTCGCAGGTTGAGACAGGAAGTGCTGGAGCCCATGGAAAATTGGGAAAATATCCAAACAAAACAAACAATGATGCTTTTGAATTTTAGAAACATTTGCAAATATTTAGAGTATGTCAAGTTTTGGTTATTGGGAAGACTATTTATAAGGACCCAACTTTCTTGAAAATAAGACAGAAATTGGAAGCCATAAATATCTTTAACTTATAATTAATCTTAGATCAATTAAAATACCAATTATTGGAGCCTAATGTTCATATGAGGAATTTTGTTTGAAATGTCAAGATAATAGTTTAATGTGCACAAAATAGTTTATAGAAATAACAGCTTAAAATGTAAGAACAAGTAATTATAATGGTACCTAAACATTTGGGTATTTATAACCTTTCTGGTTAAGTTCATATACCTCTTTTATTTTGTTTGGTTTTAATCTGTCATTACATTGTAGACATTCAGAAAAAAAGATTAATATATTTCCTCCAATTTCCCACTTCTGCCTAATATTTTCGATTGAATTGATCTCTTGCTTTATTGTCAAAAGATGATTCTTGGACACTATATTTATTATAAAAGCTGACAGTGAAACGGAAAACCTTAGACATAGTTGCACAAGCTACCAGAGACATTAGTGGATATGTTTCACATATCACATTTATTTTCAACTTGGGTCATTTCTCAAATATAATATGAGTAACACAATAGTTTCCTATTATCTTTAGGAATAAAAGTTTTCCCTTTGAAGCTTTACTATAGCTTGTCTGATCTGAAAAATTATCTGTTTATATCTAAGGCTAAGATATTGCCTAGTTCAAATTAGCTTTAAAACACTAGGCAAACCAATATGACAGACTGGCTTGAAGCAAAGGATAATTTTTCAACTGAAAAATGGCACTAAGCAGCTTCCTAAGTGGAATCAGAGAGGGACAGGGAGGTCAAGGCAAGCACAAGTGTTACTTGAAACGAGGAGTGACCCTTTGAGGGTGGCTTGGGCACTTGTTGAGACTCCAGACACACTGCAATCAGAAAACCAACATTAGCCCAGACAGGATGTATGAGTCAAGGATATCTAAAGAAGATGGAAAACGTGGCATCCAGGCATTTGCAACTTTCCAATTGCTGGGCTCCACTTGAGGTCCATGCTGCCGGTTGGAGCATACTGTAAAGGAAACATAAACAGTTTAAATTAAGTACCAGAGCTAAATCTCTCACGTGATGCTCTGCAAAGATGAGGGAAGAAATTATCAGACAATTAGAAGTCTTGAGTCTGCTGGATCAGGGGACGGGAGAGGAATTCTTGGCACAAAGGAACAGGAAGCACAGCAATTCTGCCATATATGGAGCAGGGTGAGACTTTCAAGCAGAATTACTATGACCTCAAAACTTGTGCTACTCAGACAGCTGTATTGAATTCCGTTCAATGCCAAAGTAGTACCTTAAGCCAGTTTATCTGGTTTGGCTTTGAAGTGGCAATAAAAACCAGGAAGCCTCCTGACCTGGGTCATTTCTAAAAAGAGTTGTTTTCTTTCGGCTTTTCCAGTTTTAAAAGCAGTTACACTTAAAGGTATGTGTGTGAAAAAATGTGGAAAAAGGCACATTTGCTAACATGGGAAATGTGAAAGAAGTCTAGGAATCTTCCAAATTTTTGTAGATTTGGACTTTAAGCAATCATAATATGAATAGTGAATACAATGAAGTAAGGCAACTTTCATTTACAATCAGATGCAATAGACTAACATGTTTAGAGAAACCTCACTGATTTTATTCTTTAGTGACTTGTTCCATCCAAATGGACATCTGGGATTGGAAACTCCATTCACACGGAAAGAGAGTGAACAGTGCATGCAAAGTCCCATTTTGCAAGCAGAAGTCTTTAAACCTGCTTTCAACATTTTGGCAAGTAACGTTGCTGTTCGGATGCATTCTACTCCAGCTAGTCCTTCTGGGAAACCTAAGGCCTCATACTTACCTATTGTTGAAGTGCAAAGAAAGGCATCATTTCTGAGATGATCCAAAATCGACTTTGGAAAGAGTTATTCAACAGTAGTAGGTTTTGGAAAATGCAATAGCCACCAGTTGTCCTTGTAAGGAACAATGTTCCACTTCATATATTTTATAGGGTTTTTTTTTTCAGCTCATTTTATTTCTTCTAAAAGCATATTGGCCAGTCCATTATGCATTATAAATAGTGGGCAAAATAGTAAGTGACATTAATATCAAGTTAGTTTCTAGTTTTTTTCCATTAGCTTTATAAAAAAAATCACAAAGATACTAAATTAATTAAATGATAATAAATTCTTGTATTTAACTGAGAATTTCAATGTTTAAGGAGTTCCAGAGCATTCCTCCGTATGGCCCACTTTACCTGGACAAGAATGTCCTATGCAGCTGCAAACCAGACTGTTCTGTCACTAATCCCATTTCTTTAAGACCCTTTATAAAAACAATGTGATAAAATACACTTTGCTGCTTAAAGTCGAATTCTTCTTCAAAATGGGAATGTTAGAATGCTTTAACTGAAGACAAGCTTGGATCAGGAGCATTTCCTGTGCCCTGCCAGTTGGTGGAGTATATTTTATTGGATAGTAGAACTCTGTAATGTGCTTCAACTCACTCAACAAAGTCTATCCTGTTCTCCAAGATGAGAGTCCATGGTTTCTGGTTATTTGCCTTCTTAACCATAAACAAGTGGTTATAATGTATTGCTTTGAAGTTTGCATTATGCTCATCAGCAATTGCTAATGTTCCCCTTTTTCCACTTTTCTCCTCATATTAATAAATGTAAACAACTTCCTACACATAGGTTTTCAGCATTTCTTCTGATATATTTATTTCCCATAAAACTTCCACCAAAAGGACATTAAAATAATCAGTACAGCTGACTAATTTTCATTAGGTTGCCTCTAATTTCTTTTAGGTTGTGACGATGAGAGTCATTTACTCTTTTTGTGGCTTTAAGCACAGTCTGCCTAATGACAGACAGATGCTGGGACTTGGATGCCAACATTCACTGCATATGCAGAGAATCTCTGCTGACCTAGAAATGAGGGAGTTGTTGCCTATATACTCTGTGATAGACTCCTGCAGAAGTCATCCAATAGAACAGTTAAAAAAAAGAAAAACCTTTACCCTGAAGATATTTACTATGATAAAATTCAAATGGCCAAAAATTTTATCTTCTGGACTATTAATTTTTGAACAGCACTTTGATTCTGCCCCTCATTATCATTGAGCGAGAGGAATTATTTTTCCATGTAAGTACTAGATCTATTTTTGAAACAAATTAGAATTCATTGCAGAAGGGAGTACTATGGGAGTTTGGAGTGCAGTATTTTGGCAAGAAGCACATGAGAAACTTTCTCCCTGGGTATTTCTGGTCTCACTGGAGAGGAACACCAGGAATGTCGTGCCTCAATCTGTTCTCACAAGGCTTGTGGCTTGAAATTCACACACTCACAAGGTTTAGATAAGAGACTACCCAGAGCAAAGTCTCCAAGAAATATGGGACTGTGTGAAAAGACCTAATCTACGTTTGATAGGTGTACCTGAATACGACGAAGAGAATGAATCCAAGCTGGAAAATACTCTTCAGGGTATTATTCAGGAAAAACTTTTCAAATCTAGCAAAGCAGGACAATATTCAACACCAGGTAATACAGAGAACACCACAAAGATATTCCTCAAGAAGAGCAACCCCAAGGCACATAATCGTTAGATTCACCAGGGTTGAAACGAAGGAGAAAACACTAAGGGCAGCCAGAGAGAAAGGTCAGGTTACCCACAAAGGGAAGCCTATTAGACTTACAGCAGATCTCTCAGCAGAAACCCTACAGGCCAGAAGAGAGAGGGGTCCAATATTCAACATCCTTAAAGAACAGAACTTTCAGCCCAGAATTTCATATCCTGCCAAACTAAGCTTCACAATTGAAGGAAAAATAAACTCTTTTATGAACAAGCAAGTACTCAGAGATTTTATTACCACCAGGCTGGCTTTACAAGAGCTTCTGAAAGAAGCATTATACATAGAAAGGAACAACCAGTATTAGCCTTTCTAAAACTATACCAAAAAGTAAAGAGCATCAACATAAAGAAGAATTTACATCAATGAATGGATAAAATAGCCAGTTAACATTAAATGGCAGTAACCCTGAATTTAAGTCGACTAAATCCCCCAATCAAAAGATACAGCCAAAACCTAATGGTATGCTACATCCAGACCCATTTCACATCCAAAGATACACAAAGACTTAAAACAAAGGGTTGGAGAAAAATCTACCAACCAAATGGAGAGCAAAAATAAATAAATAAATAAAAAACAGGAGTTGCAATTCTTGCATCTGATAAAATAGATTTCAAAGTAACAAAGATATAGTGGTAAAAGGATCAATGCAATAATAAGAGCTAATGATCCTAACACCCAGATACATAAGACTCATAAAGAGATTTAGACTCAACGAGACAGAAAATTAATAAGGATATCCAGGACTTGAATTCAGATCTGGAACAAGTAAACTCAATAAATATTTATAGAGCTCTCCATTTTAAATAAACAAAATATACATTCTCCACCTTAAATACAAAAGAAAAAAAAGAGTCTACCCAGAGCTTGGTCCTTGTGGATGCTTCTCTAAGGCCTAGAAACCATTTCCACCTTTTGATGGGTCTCCGTCCTCATCTGGGTTGATGTTTGTGCAATGCAATACTTCTTTTCTCTAAAAAAAGGAAACATGAGAATGATCAAGGAAAGGACAACAAAAACTACACCCTGCTTTGTATGAAAAAAGAAATCAGGTAAAAATGTCATTATACAACACATAAAACTTTCATTGACCTGATTCTACTCTTTCCTACTTTTGTTCCCACTCTACCAACAATTTTGTTTTGGAAGAAGGTTGATTTACCTAGACTCTAAATCTTATTTAAATCTTATTTTCTTGTGAGTGTTTCCTTAGGAGTCTTCTCACTCCTTTCTTTTCCTTCACTGATTTTATAAAAATGCTGCTTCAAAAATCAGCCCCATGCTCAGATTGTCTAGATGATACAATTAAGCTCTCAACTGGTGTGAGCAGAAGTTTCAGTTAAAAAAATCAATTCAGAATTTTACTCAAAGGTATATTGAGTTTAGGCCATAGGGCATACCTTTGTTTCAGAACTAATTGCTTCTCAGGGAATCAATCATGTTAGGTTGATCAAATGTGAATGTAGGGGAAGACGTATGTTTATCGACCAAGAGTTATGTGCCAGGCACAATACTAGCTGCCAAACTAATGGGAATGGCTCACATTTATGATTACAATATACAGGTCATGTTCTAAGCACATTGATCCTTACTACAAATCAGATAAAATGTTGCTGTTACCTTTTCCATTTTGTAGATGAAGAAACGGAGAGGGGTTAAAGCACTTTTACCAGGCCACACAGCTGTAAGTGTCAGGACTGGGATTTATACCCAGAATTTTGGCTCCAGAATTTATGCTCTTAATCACTGTGGGGTGTGTGTGTGTGTGTGTGTGTGTGTGTATCTGTATTTTGCAGTTTTATGACTCATTGTTTGAAAGAGGATATTTATTTTTGCCCCTCTTCAGTAATTTTCAGTTGCCAACTGTATTACAGTCAATATAGACTACTTTGGTATGCAAAAAATTGCACCAAATCTTACTGGTTTGAAAAAAATGAGTATTTATCATCTGATCATTTCTGTGAGTTAAGAATCAGAGCACACCTACCTAGATGGGTTTTCTGACTCAAAGTTTCTTATAGTGCTGCAATTTAAGTGTTGGCAGGAGCTTCAGTCTTATCTGAAGACATAACTGGGAGAGGATCCTTCCAAAAGTACTCATGGTTGTTGGCAGGCTTCAGTTCCTCACAGGCTGTTCTGCTGAGGGCCGCAGTCCCTTGCTGGCTGCTGGCCAGGGTCCTCCTTCTGGTACTTGCCATGTGGGCTCCCGATAGGCAGCTCACAACATGTCAGCTGGCATCAAGTATGATTTATTACAGCAGATATAAAATGTTTCTGTAGAATAAAACCGTTTTACTAAAATAGGTTCTTAATTCTGTGGTGTTTATTCCTTTGAACATAATTTGTATATTTTAAAGGCCCATGCAGTCATCTATTTGGTAAAGGTGCTAGAAGGTGGTGTTTAGTAGTAACATGCATGTTTAGAAAGTCTTTCCTTAGTCTTCGAGTAGCATATAGTCTATACTGCAGACCACACAAGAGGTGTGAAATCAACCTTTGTTAACTGACTTAATTTCTCAGTCCGAACAAAATAATTCCAGTGTATTTTAGATTATAAGTGAACTATAATCTGTAAGAATAAAGATTATTTCTTTATGTGTTTGCATTTGCATATAGGTTAAATACATAATGAAAAAGAAATATTTAAAATTCTGACACTTTAAGTATTTAAGAATTGCTAATGTGCTTTAACCTTATGAAACCTGTACTCTAGATAACCTTTTTAAAAAAATTGTTTGTTGTGTGTATAATAACAGTATGGTCATTTATAAAAATAACTTTCCAGAGAACACAGGTGACAAATGTTATTTGATGTATAAGGTAAGAGTACCATCAAGATGTTTACCTTCTTTCATTTATTAAGAATTTCTTTGGATTAAGATTTATGCTCAGTTCTGTGGAGGATTCAAAAATAAATCCAGTCTCTGCCTCGTGGAAAGACTTAGAGCATCGTAACCAGAGAAACACAATGTAATGTACCATAATTTCTCTGGGCTTCAGTTTTCTCATCTGTATAATGAAATAACATTAATACTTATGTAACAGTTTATAAAAGTCTTAAACTACATAATATATATGATGTTTCTTGAACATAGTAAAGGTTTGATAAATACAACTGCTAACCTTGCCTCTCCATGCCTAGGTCTACTTGTCACTATAGGAGTGAGTAGGGAAGAAAGGACAATGGCTTAGATATTGGAGCACAAGGAAGAGAGTGGCAAATGCTATATGAAAAATAGATAATTTGCTATAGGAGTTTAGAAAATGAAAACATGTTTTTTGGAATTATTTCAAGATGATGGACTAAGCATATTACACAGATTCTGGCTCCCCAATAGACTATGGAAAATATATTGTTTGTGGAAAGTAAATTAAAAATAAGTTTAAAATAATTTGAATTGTTGTAAAGGATTGAATAATGTTTTTGTCTATCATGCGGTAAGAAGACTTCATAGTGATGGTCACTCTAATTCTGTCTTGGGTGATTTAATAAAGTTTCCCTTCTAGCCCCAAAACAAGGTATAAAGCCTGTAAATACGTATTACAAAAATGAGAGAAAAAGAAAAACAAGATAGTAAATGTCAAACAAGTAAAACAAAGATATAATTTTTCATTTGATAATTTATCGACTCCATATAAAAATACTGACCTTTGAATAGACAACACATGGATTGGGAGAAAATATTTGCAAAACATACATCTGATGAGGGCTAATATACAAAATAATAAAGAATTCAAATAACTGAATAGCAATGAAACAAAACCCCATCAAAAAATGTGCAGAGAAACTAAATAGACACCTATCAAAAGAAGACATACAAGTGGTCATCAGATATAAGACAACATGCTCATCATCACTGAGCATCAGGAAAATGCAAATGAAAACCATAATGAAGGATTATCACACACATGTTAGAATGGGTATTACTAGAAAACAAGAAATATTAAGTGTTGGTGAGGATGCGGAGAAAAAGGAAATCTTTGCACATTGTTGGTAGGCATGTAAATTAATACAGCTATGAAGAAAAACATTATGGAGGTTCCTTAGAAAACTAAAAATAGAGCTATCATATGTTCCAGTAATCCCATATCTGGATATATTACCAAGGGAATTGAAATCAGTATGCTAAAGAGGAATTTGCACTCCCATGTTTATTGAAGTATTATTCACAATAGCCAAGACATGGAAGCAACCTATGTGTCCACCATGAGATGAATGAGTAAAGTTTGGTATACATGTGTAATGCAATATTACTCAGCCTTGTAAAAAGGGGAAATCCTGTCATTCACAATGGCATGGATAAACCTGGAGGACATTATGCCAAGTGAAAAAACTCAGGTACATAAAGACAAAGACCTCATTTATATGTAGAATTGAAAAAAAGTCGAACTCCTAGAAGTAGCGAGTAGAGGTCTTTCAAGAGACTGGGGGATGGAAAGTTGCTGAAAAAAGGAGGGACGCTGATCAAGAAGGTTCAGTTTCCACTAAGAGGAGGAAAAAGCTTTAGTGATCTATTGCACAGAATGTTGACTATAAAAATTATGATGTATTGTATATTTAAAAAAATTATCTTTGAAATACAACCTACAATCTTGTCATTATCAATTTTAAAATATGTGAAGTATGAGAAATAATTTTTTGAATTACAGCTTAAATCCATGACCTAAGAATGTAAGAAAAAATTTAAAGGACTATCCGCTGATTTTTTGTGTTTAGTTGCTATGCATTGCTGCAACATGAATAGAGATCTGAAAGAGTGCCTTTTTTTGTCCTTAAAATAGGTGTGAAGGGCTTTCATCTTTAAATCTCTCTTCTCTATAGCTAACCTGTCTTATGAAGAGAAAAGCTGATTGTTCAAATTGATTGTCAACAGTAAAGGCTGATTCAATATACAATATTGTGCTATGGTTCCTTCAATGCATTGATTGTGGTACAATAACCAACTTTTGTGTGTTGTTGAGACAGTGTCAACAATGAGGTGTAATTTGAAATTTAGAAGCAATGCCTGGAATAAACCTGAAACTTATGAAAGACAGCTGGATATTTAGGTGATGATGATGATAATGACAACAGTAATAACAACCGTTTTGAACAATTCCTATATAAAATTGGCATTTTACCAATGCTCTAGATGCAATTTAATCTCCACATTATCTCACAAAATAGTTTCTGCTATTGTCTCTCATTTTACAGAAGAGGATACCAGGTCAACAAAAATTTTAGGATTTTTCTTTAAGCCATAGATATGGTAAGTAGCATACCTAACAGTTTGTTTCCTAGCCTGATCTTGGACGTGTAATAAACTCTTGACCTCTACACTATACTGCCTTTCAGGTAAGGGTTTAGGTATCTAATTATGTGAGGAACAGATCTCACTAAAACTTCTTTGGGGCTTGAATCCATATTTCTTTCTCTTACTAACACTAAATAGTACCGTGATTTAGTATATTTTTACACATTAGACTAGGGAAATAGCAAGGTTCCGTTTTGATTTGTCAATATGGGTGATTATGCAAAAACTATAATTTACTTCTTTGTGACATTTACATCTTTCATCCAACTGGGGCAGGAGAGAATGCAAACTAATATCAGGATCTTCTCACCCTTGTAACAAGACATGGAATGCTCTGCTTTTGTGAGAAATGGATAATATTGAAATTTGTCTTTCCATTTGAGCCCAGCTCAGATATTGTTTATGAATTTGTAATATGCAGTCAAAAGGTTCCTTCCTGAACTTATTTGGAAAGCAGTGTTTATGGCGGGCTCTTTTTATATATGACCTCCTCTTCATACATGCATATCTGTGGAATATTTCCCTCTCTTACTCTGGGTTTAATCTTTTCTAAATACTTAGAAATATATTCTATACTATGTTCAGAATTCTTTATTTGAGATATGCTACATGTCAAAATTAAAGGTAACTATAAGTATTTATATTTATATTACCTATGAATGAAATAAAACTCCAAGATAAATTTTGTCACATTGCCTTTAAAAAATAAAACCCAACTATATGCTGCTTACACATATATACATATGTTCCAATTATATACCTGGAGTTGAAAGTAAAAAGATGGAACATATACCATAAGAACACTTAAAAATATAGATGCTTTAGCTACACTAATAACAGACTCATTAGAGTTGAATATAAGAAGTATCAATGGAAATAAAGGGGATCATTTCATAAAGTAAAAATGATCAATTCCAGAGGAAGTTATCACAATCTTAAACCTGTTTGTGTCAAGTAAAATGATATAAAAGGGCCGGTCGCGGTGGCTCAAGCCTGTAATCCCAGCACTTTGGGAGACCGAGGCGGGTGGATCACGAGGTTAAGAGATCGAGGCCAGCCAGGTCAACATAGTGAAACCCCGTCTCTACTAAAGATACAAAAAATTAGCTGGGCATGGTGGCACGTGCCTGTAATCCCAGCTACTCAGGAGGCTGAGGCAGGAGAATTGCCTGAACCCAGGAGGCGGAGGTTGCGGTGAGCCGAGATCGCGCTATTGCACTCCAGCCTGGGTAACAAGAGAGAAACTCCGTCTCAAAAAAAAAAAAAAAAGAAAAAAGAAAAAAAATGATATAAAAGGAGAAATAAAACTATTGTTATTGTAAATATGATTATATGCATAGAAAACCCAAAGCCATTTACATATAAATTATTAGAATAAATACATGCATTAAGCAAAGGTCATATGTACTGTAAACACACAAACATTAATTTTATGTGTGTGTTTGTGTATGCTACAAATATAAGTTATTGAATAATATCATTATAGGTGATGATGGTGATATAATACCATTATAAGACCATAAAAATGCCAAACATCTAAGGAAAGTGCATGACTTCTACATAGAAAAGTATGAACAATTACTGAAAAAAAAAAAATAAGGAAGACTCAAATAAATGGAGCTATATAATGTGTTCACGGTCTGGAAGACACAATACTTAAATCTGTCAGTTCTTCCCAAATTATTGATCTACAGCTTCGAAACAATTCCTGTGTTTGTGTGTGTGTGTGTGAGAGAGAGAGAGAGAAAGAGAGAGAGAGAAAATCGACAGTCTGATTCTAAAGCTTACGTGACAATGATAGAAATTCATTATTTATTTATTTATTTATTTATTTTTGAGACGGAGTTTCGCTCTTGTTACCCAGGCTGGAGTGCAATGGCATGATCTTGGCTCACCGCAACCTCCGCCTCCTGGGTTCAGGCAATTCTCCTGCCTCAGCCTCCTGAGTAGCTGGAGGCACGCACCACCATGCCCAGCGAATTTTTTTTTTTTTTTTTTTTTTTGTATTTTTAATAGAGACGGGGTTTCACCATTATGGTCTCCATCTCTTGACCTCGTGATCCACCCGTCTCAGCCTCCCAAAGTGCTGGGATTACAGGCTTGAGCCACCCCGCGCCCGGCCGGAATTCATTATTTTTCAGATTTTGAAGATCTTGAAGCTATAAGCTTTACTGAAACCTTTAGGGCTTGTAATATTACATTTTTTCATGTTTTTCTCCACCCCCCAGCTTTACTGAGGTAATAAATATACAAAATGGTATATATTTAAGGTGTATAAGATGACTTGATATGCATTGTGAAATGATTATTAAAATCCATCTAGATAACACATCCATCATCTTACAGAGTAATATATAAGGTGATCATTTTCTGGGTATGTATGTGTTGAGAACACTTAAGATCTACTTTCAGCAAATTTCAAGTATACTATCTGGTATCATTGACAATAGTTACCATGCTATATATTAGATCTCCAGAACTTATTAATCTTATAACTGAATGTTTGTCTCTTTGACCAACATCTCCTTTTTCCTCCCTTCAATTCTCTTCTCCCTGTTTCTATCCCCTGGAAACTACCATTCAATCTCTGCCTCTGAGTTCAACTTTTTCAGATTCTACATGTAAGTGCGATTATGTAGTATTTGTCTTTCTATGTCTAGCTTATTTCTCTTTGCATAATTTCCTCCAGATTCATCTATGACATCTGAAATTCTAGAATTTTCTTCTTTTTATGGCTGAACAATATTCCATTGTAATTGGTATCGTATCTATCTTATCTTTATAGATAGAGAGCTATATATATATATATATCACATTTTCTTTCTTTTTTTTTTTTCCAAGATGAAGTTTCGCTCTTGTTGCCCAAGCTAGATTGCAACTGTGTGATCTCAGCTCATTGCAATCTCCACCTCCCGGGTTCAAGTGATTCTCCTGCCTCAGCCTCTGGAGTAGCTGAGATTACAGGCACCCACCACCATGCCTGGCTAATTTTTGTATATTTAGAAGAGACATGGTTTCACCATGTTGACCAGGATGGTCTTGAACTCTTGACCTCAGGTGATCCCCCTGCCTTGGCCTCTCAAAATGCTGGGATTACAGGCTTGAGCCACTGCACCCGGACCCACAATTTGTCTTAGTCCATTTAGCGTTGCTGTAAAGGAATACATGAAGCTGAATAGTTTATAAAGAAAAGCAGTTTATTTGGTTCATGATTATTCTTGCTGGAAGGTCCAAGATAGGAAATGCGGTGAAGGCCTTAGGCTGCTTCCACTCGTGATGAAAGGTGAAGGGGAGCCAGTGTGTGCAGAGATCACCTGGCATGAGAGGAAGTAAAAGAGAGATGGGGAGATGGCAGGCTCTTTTTAATAACCAGATGTCATGTGAACTAGCAGAACGAGAACTCCCTCACCCCCAAAAGAAGGCATTAATATATTCGTGAGGTATCTGCCCCCATGATCCAAATACCTCTCATTAGGCCTCACCCACAACACAACTACTCTGGGGATCAAATTTCACCATGAAATTTCATGGAAAAAAACAAACTAACCATAAATAAACCATAGTACCATTCATTTATTATGGAAACTTTGGCTTCGTTCACATCCTGGCCATTGTGAATAATGCTACAATAAACATGGGAATGCAGCTCTCCCGTTGAGATACTGATTTCAATACTTCGGGTATATACCCAGAAGTGATATTCCTGGATAATATGGTAGTTCTAGTTTTAACATTTTGAGGCATCCAAATTCTGTATTCCATAATATTTGTACAAATTTACTCTCCCACTATCAGTGTCCTAAGGTTCTCTTTCCTCTATCCCATCACCTATAAAATTATCTTTTATTTCATAATAGCCATCCTAACAGGCATGAATTAGTATGTCATTGTGGTTTAAATTTGTATTTCTGTTATGATCAGTGATAATGAACATACAGCTGTTGTCCAGTTGATTGTCTTTTGAAAACGTCTCTTCAGATCCTTTGCTCATTTTTAAAATTGGGCAATTCAGGTTTTTTTTTTTTTTGACGCTGAGTTGTAGGAATCTTTATATGTATATTTCAGATATTATCCTGTTATCAGATACAAGGTTTGCAAATATCTTCCAGACCATAGATGGGATTTTGTTGATTGTTTCCTTTGGTGTGCAGAAGATTTTTAACTTGATTTAATCCTACTTGGCTATTTTTGCCTTTATTACCTAGACTTTTGTTTCATATTCAAAAGATCATTGCCAAGGGCAATGTCAAGGAGCTTTTTCCTATGTTTTCTTCTAAGAGTTTTAAGGTTGCAGGTCTTGCATTCTGTACTTTATGCATTAGATATTCTACTTATTAACTTTGAATTTCAAAGGTTTAAGATAAATCTTTCAACCTCATTTAGATAATGACATGTAAGATTTAGAAAGCTGTATTTAAATTGGTGACCCTGAGCATGTAAGACTTAACTTGGCAGTTATATCTTAGCAACCAAATTTTGAAATTACTCATTATTCTTGAAAATGTACTTGAAAAGGAACTGAAGATATCTTAGTCTTTATGAGTTAAGGTATAAAAATGAAGACAAATATTAATAAATTGTACTGTTAATTACTTTATTATAATTTTGTAAGTGCTATATAGGACCCATACATAATTTTAAGAGGAAGTATAACAAAAATATATAAAGCAGTACCATGGCTGACACGTAGTATGCTCTCAACAAAGGTTTACTAGTTTTTCACTACCTAGGACTCAAGTTAATTCTCCCAGACAATAGAGTTAAAATATTCAGTCATTTTCTCTTGTTGCTGGGAAGGTAGCATCACACACTGGGATCTGTCAGGGGGAAATAGAGGAGGGACAGCAGAGGGTGGGGAGTTGGGAACAGATAAAACGAGGAGAAATGCCAGATGGGGAAGAAGGCAGCACATCACACTGCCATGTGTGTACCTAAGCAACAATCTTGCATGTTCTTCACATGCACCCCAAAACCTAAAATGCCATTTAAAAAAAATAAATAAATAAAATGGCAAAATCTATTTGCTGTAATAACAGCCAATATTATGAAAAGACCTAGACCGTTGAGTTAGAAAGGCTTTCTTGAAGAACTGATTTTTAAGTGAAATTGAACAATTAGAAAAAGATTAACAATTAGCTGCTATTAGTTAGGGAAGGAGGTTTTATTTAAAGGGAAAAAGCAACAAATCTTTGATAGAAAGGGGGATATCTGTTCAAAGAATTGCCTCCAACAATGCCAGAAGTAAGTTTCTTCTCCTTTTGAATAAATAAATAATTCATTTTTTAAAACAAATATGTATATTTTTTACCAGAATCTGGTGAGAAGGTTTAGTTACATGCCTACTTAGAAAAACTACCTTGTATCTTGTAAAGCCGAAAACGTGCATTCTCAATGGTCCAGCAGTTCCACTTCTAGGTATATCCATGGATAAACACTTACAGGTGTGGACCTGGAAACATACTTTTGCTGATGCAATACTGTAATAATAGTAATAATAATAATAATTTCCAGTCTCTTTTGAGTAGATGTTCAAGTTGTGTTCAGTTTGGGGCCTTTATAAGATTGCAAATTATTATTATTATTACTATTATTATAGTATTGCATCAGCAAAAGTAAATCTCAAAGACAATGTAGGGCGAATAAAACAAGCTGAGGGGGGTATATTTGGTATATAAATTCCCCACATATACAAAGCTTAAAAAATATATGGTTTATAGGTACATATATTTAGTAAGAAAATAACAAAAAACAAAAACTCAACAACAAAAATTTCACAGTCATGGTTACCCTTGTGCAGGAGGAAAAGAGCTGTAATTACTGAAGGGCACAAAAACAATTCACCTGTTTTGGAAATGTTCAATTTCTGAAGCTGATGGATGGATGGTTCAAAAGTTTTTGTTTTATTATTTGTTATTCCTTATGTAAACTATAAAATAGTTTCTTAATTTATCTCCTGAATTTCTATGAATATTGACTCAAAATAGAGGCAATAGAATATTCTATTTTTTATCCGAGGGACATGCTTTAAGAAGATAAGTAACTGGTTCAGGAATTATCATTGAATGGCACAGTGTTATAACTCGAAGATCACACTGTATCTATTATTATACAGTGTCTATTTTTCCTCTGAAATTAGAATGAATGTAGACATATAAATATTTAGGATCTCTAAAATAAAGACAACTAAAAATCAAAGAATATTTCAAACATATTTATAAGGGGGTTTAGGACTAAAAGGGACTCAGAGGTCATTTGGTCAAGGGAAGCACAAGAGAAGTCATGCATCTTCCTCAAGGACAAATAGCCAGAAACACATGGATCACTGTGGCACAAAAGGGACTGAAGACAACACATCTAGACTCCTGGTATAGGACTCATTAATATACAACAATAGACTGAGTGTGCTTCAATAATATTCTCTTCATTTTCTTTTTCTTATTTCATGGTATTGTCTTCCCAAGGGGAGTGGAAACTTTGAAAAATATAAAGAGCATTTTTTTCCTTCAGATATCTCTAAAACAAAGTGAAATTTACAGATTAACTTGATCACACTAACAGGCTTTAAATAACCTGTTTATCTCAGGTGTTAATACAATGAGTCTTTCATAATTTTAAGAGGTATGTGGAAGTCGTGAAGAGTTATTGCCAGCCTGTTACGGAGGAATGTTTTTTCTTAGGCAGATAAGAATCAGGTGAGTATTTGCAGTGCCAGAAATGAGATAAAATTTCACTTCAGAACTTGAGCTGTGTTGATCTACCTATTCTCATTTTATGCAGCCATTTATAGCAGTCAGGGTCAGCAAACTGATCTGCTGCAATTACTTTTCTGCCATCTTAAAAATGTGATCGCTTCTAAGTGCTGCACATGACATTCAACAGCACCACCAGATGAACTGGTCACACTAACAGCAGCACAAACGTACCTGCTTGGCAAAATGCTGTATATTTTTCAAAGGAAATAAGGCAATTAAAAGGCTTCTTTTATAAAGTCAAATATTTTCAGTAAATGGTATTTGACCTAAGGTGAAAGCCCTATATTTGATTTGAGTACGGAAACTCTTCATTTTTTCCCTTTGCCTATATTTATTTTTCATAGAGTTTATGGCAGAAATGTTGTATTCCAAGCAGCAAAATAAGTTTCCTTTTGATCTCCTGATTTTCCTACTGTTAATTTTTGTAATAACTATTGCAAGTTATGAAAGTACCATGTTTGTTCCTTGGCCAGCACTGACATTTATTTTGTGAAATTAAAGAAAATGAATTTGGTTTATGTATATGCATAAACTTCAGTATCCATTTTGTTAAAAGAAGAAGACATTTTCAAAGAAGACATTTTCCTTAAGACAAAACTTACCAACAGCCTTCAAATTAGGTAAGTTCAGTTTTTCCATATTCAAAGTTCAAAACTGGATTTGCAGATAAAGGCTTTCACAGTAAGTCAGTATTCTGTCCGTGTAATAAGATAGAAGTTCTTGGATTGCATGCTATTCAACAATCTCACCAAACACATCTGAAACCTGAGACCTGGGGCAAGTATGAATTTCTGGAAGACTCTGGCAAAGATAAACCACACCTGTTTCAGCTTCTAGTAAAATAAATCAGTTGTAGAAAGAATTGACCATTAGCAGTAAGAATATCCTTTAGTGCACTTTCTACTCAAAGTGAAAATCAAAACATCAACTCCCTTCTGCATGTCTTCACCCATATGCAAGTTTTCTTTGTTTTTAAGAAAGCTGTCTTTTAGATATGACACATAGTTGTACTTACTCTACATCTCTTAATTGTCTTACCAATGTCAACTGAAGATATTTAATTTATATTGGTATTCAAGATGTTTAGATATGCTGAGACAAAATGTCTTGTAAATCTAAAATATTATATAGTTACTTGGGATTAAGGTTTGACTAACACAAATCTCTCATTCAGCTTTTCAGTGTTCATGATAAAAAGTTGGAGAATAAAATGACACTATGAGAAATACACAAGTAGTTTTTGTTTTAGTACCGCAGACTATTGTATTTCACAGTGATCTCCAGTGGGTTTACATACCTGGATTTCTTTTTGACATTCTTTATGAGAAATGATGGTAGAGGCCAGAAATAATTCATGAACAGAACAGTTAATTTCATTTAAACCTTTCTTAGGCTACAAAATTAAACAGCATCATTCTCAAAATAAAACATTTTTTTATTCCAAGCAGCAATTTTGTTAAAAAAAAAAAAAAAAACAAAAACAAAAACCAAAGACTAAATACTAAATCTTTAGCATAAACTAATTTGTCACAGCAACCTTTTAGGATCTGTGCCTCAAATACATCAAAGTTAATAAAGTCATATTCTAAAACAAAATTGCAAAAAAAGTCATGACATTATATTCATGATTGAACATGTACATGATTACTATATAAATCATTATTTTTTAATATATCTGCTACTATAGTTGGTACATTAAAATATCTGTATAAATAGAATTTTACTACATCACATACCTAGGTCCTAACTAACAAAAAATAAATGTCAAATGCTAACACCGTCAATAAGAAATACACAGAAGATGAATGTAGCATATTTAATCCCAATCACCCTGAATTAATCATTATACTTGCATACAGGTATCAAAATATTACATGTACCCCCAAATTTGTATAACTATTATTATATAAATAAATGAATTGAATTAAAAATGATTTTTTTTAAGTCGTCAGTACCTATAGACTGATTAATAGGTGTAAGTGAAAGCAAATGTCTGGACAAGGTAGCCTAATTTTTTAAAGCTTCCTCATTATACAATTGGTGTTTTCTCTTTACCAACACCCATTCTATTGAGTAGACTATTTCACTATGAAGGAAAGGTAATAGTCAACAATATTTATTTTCTTTTTGCCTTATTTCTTATTTCTTAATTATAATAAACCATACAAACTCTACCACAAGGATTAAAACATTTTAGTTGAGGTAGTTAAGCATCATAGTTGCTTATGGAAACAGAAACTTCTTTAGGTGCCTTGCTTAAGGGAATGTCCTTGCTTGTCTCCCTATAATTCCTTCTGCAAGCGCTCAGTCACAGAGACTTTATTGTTGGCACTATTTCCTTTATTGTTGGCACTATTTCCTTCTTTTAAAAGCATTTGGCTCATCCTCAAACATGCAGCTCTTTTTATAGCATGTTTGAAAGGTCGAATGAAAGTCAGAATGTCAATATATTTATTGGCAAAATGACAGCAACCTATTACCTTTGCTGAAGCGTTTTCATTTTCTACAGGGAATTCAGTGTGATTGTGTTTGTCTTGAAATTTGTTTTATAAGAGCCAATTAAAGAAAAAAATAATTGTGCACAACTTAAAATTCTCAACATTTCCCGAAAGCATTGGACCTTCATATACTTTCTGCCAGCCATAAGTGAACTATTGACTTACTCTTAGGAGTTACTCTACTGAGTACCCCAGATTATTGGCCCCATTTAAACCATAGGCACCTCTGTTACACTGCCTCATGACCTAAGTTTGCAGGGAGATAATTGAAGACATATGATATTTGCTTTCTGTATTTTCCTAAATGCCATTCTAAAACCATCTTCTTCTTTTAAAAATTAAAAAAAACTTAGGCAGTATGTGAGACAGTGGCGGCAACACAGCAATGAGCAAGACTCCTAGCTCGTGACCTCAGTTTATACTATTGGGGAGCATAAAACATTTAACTAGTAATTACAGTAAAATGTGATTTTTTTTTTTTTTAAGATTGAAAGCACAGAATATTCTAAAAAGACAGATGGGAGGAGGTGGTGGTGGCTAACTTGGTCTAAATGTGTTGGAAAGGTCCACTAAAGTAATTTTAAAATATAATCGTCTGAAGGGATCCGTTGAGGAGAAGGCAGCCAGGCAAAGAGGGAAAGGAGTTACTGAAAGACTGTTACAGGCAGAGAAGAGACAGTGTGGGGAAACCTGAAGTAGAGAGAGCCCGGGACGTCTCATGGAGCTGAAGTCAGCGTGTCTAGAGGGTACCCAAGATGAGGTGCTGGAGGAGGAAGACTTGTAAAATTCTGTTAAAGGTAGCAGATAGCCACTGAAGAGTTTAAGATGAAATGATTGTATGTGTTTTACAAGGACTCTCATTGCAGCGAAGACCAAACAGTGGAATGATCAAACCTATTGAAAATTCGTTTTTGTCAGGAAGAAATTTTGAGCACTTATCTCCAATTAGTTTTGATACATTTATTTATAAACTAAATTTATTTATTTATATTAAATAAAAACTATATTTATTTATTTAATATATTTATTTATTATAGATAGCTGCATGTTGTTGGCCAATAACTCAAGACACTATGTGCATTTAGGCTAAGGTTCATTGTTAATAATAATATAATTTCAAAATTTTTGATGATTTTTTTGTCAAATGTGATCAGACCATTGTCGTGTTTACCTGGTAACACAGCAAAGAACAAGCCAGATTTAGAATTTTCCATTCTAATGTTTTTTACTGTTCACTTATAGTACTGTAATGACATCAATTCAAAGTTTGATTTTATCGTTCTCCTACAAGGAAACAAGGCCCGATTTTAGGGATATTTATTTAGGTACAAAGTTTGATTTTCGGGATATTTTTAAGGCTAATTTTCAGTTTTTTGAAGACTAAAAATTACTGACATAAATTGTAAATCCATTTAACCAGCCGTAGGTCAATTGCGGTAAAATGCAGTAAGCTAAATGAAATGGACAAGTGTGGCTGTGTTGTTAACTGCCTGTTGTTGAATTCCCAGTCTTGCCTCAGGGTATCTTTAGTAACTTACATACATTCAAATATGTGACTTGGGGATTGATTACAATTACCTATATTAATTACAGGCCTTAAATAGTAGCAAGGCATTCTTTCCTTTTTTTTCAGGTAAGAATAAATATAAATAAAAGGTTGTATTATTTTCTTTGGAGGTGCCATGAATCATTGGGTTCCTGAGACTGCATGGTCTTCCTATTAAAGATAATGGTTGTGAAGTTTTGAATGGGAGAGAGCAACACCTGAGGCAGAGAATCAAATAGAAATCTGCTGTCAAGCTACAAGAAGGTCTGATGGTCAGTGCTTGAATGATGACAGAGGGAACTGAGAGAATTGGAGAGGTTTGCAAGGCAGGAAACATTTGATGTATTCCGGAAAACGATTCCTTAGAGATGCTCTAGATTCAGCGTTGTGCTCTTCATGATCCCAGTATTTCTTGAGTAGACGTCAAAACACAGGCTTTTCAAAGTGCTCTTTCTGAACCGACTGTGTAACAGAATCACCAGATGTGATTTAAATGCAGATTTCTAAATGTAACTTTAATTTTATTGACATAGAAATGTTTAGAACATCGTAAAAGAAGCAGAATTTTAAACAATCTCCCCAGGTGAAACGGACATACGTAGAGTTTAAAGGCCATTGATCTAGGCAGAAGTTGGAGTAAACTGCTGGAGAGCCAATGTGGACTCACAGAACATTGGAGAATTAACCACTTATATGCCTTTCAGAATAAGAGTTATTTGATGGAGTTATCAGCTAGTTATTTTGTCTTTAAATCTTTCTTCTTGAAACTCTAGAAAACTTGAGAAAGATTTGTCTTCTCATAGAGCCTTTGCTATTATTATTGCAAGTTGTGGCACAAAATTTTGTGTAAGGCAGTATTAGCTTACTAATTATCCATAGATGTGTCACTGATAAAAAATGAAATATTAGGAGGACTTGTTTGATAGAGCATGCTCAGTCCAGCTGCAACTGTATATAGTACAATTTAAAAGCTAATTATTCAGATATATTTACATACATATTTTTCCTGAAAAAGGAAATTCTATTTTTGTCACCCCTCTTTTGAGAGCTCTAAATTTTCTCAGTGATAGCATACGCCCAACATTTAAAAATGCAGTAAAATAAAAATTAAAGTAAAAACTTTGCCTTTCCCTGGCACACTTGAACTTTACAGAGGCAATCTTTAGTAATAAGTCATTTGCACTTGTATTTGCCCACTTGCTCACTGTTCCATATTTAAAGACTTTAAAAGAATACAACGATGTGGATTTCTGAAGAAGGTAAAAAGGGCTTAGTCATATTTGAAAGTGCTGAGAGCTGCTTATCTTCACTTGATTTTCTTTTCTTTTCTTTTTTTTTTGAGTCTGATCTTATTTATTTGTTACTCAAAAAATCTTATTTCTGACTGGCCTCCTTCATTCTCTTGGCCAAAAGTTTAGCATATTCTGCGGCCTCTTCTTTGTTTTTCTTAGTATGCTGCTTCTTCAGAGCAATACGCCGCCGTTTGTGCTGCAGGACACGTGGAGTAACAAGACGCTGAATCTTGGGTGCTTTGGTCCTAGGTTTCTTACCTTCTTTGTTTAAGGGCTTTCTTACAACATACTGGCGGACGTCATCTTCTTTAGAGAGACTGAAAAGTTTGCGGATTCTGCTAGCTCTTTTGGGCCCCAGGCGACGAGGCACGGTGGTATCAGTTAGTCCAGGAATATCTTTCTCTCCTTTTTTTACAATAACCAAGTTGAGAACACTCAGATTAGCATCCACAATGCAACCACAAACTGATTTTCTCTTTCTTTCTCCAGTTCTCCTTGGTCTGTAGCAGTAATGCCCGTTACTCAGTAGCAGGCGGACACAGCCATGGATCAAGACACCCTGCTTCATGGGGAAACCTTGTTTGTCGTTCCCACCATTGATTCGGACCACATAACCCTTCCATTCTTCACCCAGAGCGTCAGCGGCAACTTCTGTCGCCATACGCTTCTCATAAAAAGTATGAAGTTTGCGTTCATCGTCCACTTCAATGAGTTTCTGGCAGCCAGTGACTGGGAAGGAGATGTTCAGCTTCATCTTGAAACAGCCCACTTGATTTTCTTTGGAGAACAGTTTGATTGTTTGGGAATTAGTCATAAATGATTTAGTTGCAAATTGTCAAAACACATGTCCACCGGAGGTCCTTTGAAAATCCAGGGTGAAATCTCCAAAGCCCTTAGCTCAATTTTGCTCAGAGAAAATTATCTGAAAACATCAGAACAATTTTCAATTTTCAAGTTGGTCACTCAACCCATTCTTGCTGGGATTAGAGAGTTCACCGTAAATGCCTTACTTCTTTTTTGTTGTTGATAGAATTAGAAGCACTGGGCTTGGGGACTTTCATCACCACTTACTGATTATGACACTCTGCAGTTTAACTTACGTGCACCCTCTGTGTCTCAAAGAGGGCTGTTGTGATTATTCTCTTTTTATTGTTTTTATTATTACCATTAACATTATTAAGCCTGACTCAACATGAATTGTCAGATCTTGTGCAAATGGACCAGAAAGGAGAAAGGGGTAGTAAAGAAGGTTGGGGTTTGGGGAGGGAGGAATCTCCCTTTCCAGAAAGCTCCCTTTAGGAAAGAGCCCCTGTGCTGCTGATAGAGCATCTGCCCAGGAGGCAGCTCTAGAAGAACAAAAGTGTGCCATTCATTTAGAGGATAAGACGGAGGAAGTGATAGAAAAAAAAAATTAAAAGTGAGACATGGTGTAACAAAAACAGAGTCAGTCTAGGGTATTTTAGATAAGTTATCTAGGTCGGGTAATCAGTCATATTCTGACAATGACTCTTTTATAGGATGTGCTGTTCCTGAGACACTAGGTGCAGCCCCGGTCCTACAAAATGTTAGTGTAGCATCTTTTGGCTTTGGCTCAAGACCGTCCTTAGCCAACTTTATTTGTTAAGTCAATCCCTCTACTCCTAAATCTATCTATTTGCTCATTCTTCTTTGCATGCATCCTATTCAAGAGGAAAAAAAAGTAAGAGGACTCTTTATTTCCAGGATATCGCTCTCTTATATCCTTTCTTGTATCTATTTTCCTTCTTTATAGGCATACTCCACTCAAACAGCTATACTTTTGCCTTTCTATTTCTCAAACACAAGTATTTCTCTTGTTTTTATCTTCAAACAAATGTTTCCTATGTTTCTTCTCTTTCTTATAAAGGATAGTACAACAGCAGTTTTAGAGCAAATGGTACACACTTCCAGCTCCACTTTCTCACTTCTCTTCAATACTAGACCCACTGATTCTGACTTACCCATCCGTCATTACTACCACCTCCTATCTGCCAAATCCAAGGTGTCCTTCTCATAGCCCATCTGGCATGATTTACTTATGACATTTGACCCTGTTAGTTACCTTCTTGTTGAAGTGTCCGCTTCCCTTAATTTTTGTATTAATACACTCTGAGTTAATCCCTTGTTCTCCTTCTCCTTCTTTGTTTTTCTCTCCCTCTCCCTTTCCCTGCCTTCTCTGTCTTTATAAGCTGCTGTTCCCTAGGGTCCCATTCTCTGTCCTCTCAGGATTATTTTATATCCCTGCTCTAGTACTTTCTCATCTATCTTAACCCTTCAAAGGATGTTCCCAATCTGCACCTTCCAGCTTATGTCTACCAGTCCTTTACTACCTTCCCTCTATGACCAGGGCTAAATTATGCTACCTCACAATCTTAAACCATCCTCAGAACATCACAAGACTTCATCTGTCTGCAATTACGTTTCCCTCTTGACTACCTTTCCCTTCCTCTTTCCCTGACTCAGCTTGGTGAACTCTTACACTTTAAAGAACACCTCTGGGGCATCTAGTAACAGAGCCTTTTCTCTGCCATTAAAGAAAGAATGTGTTCCCTGAGTTCTCTGTGCTCCCACATCCTTTTTATTATTAGTATGGCACTCATATTGTATTACAGTTAATCATATGAGTGTATTTTTCTGTGTTGAAATTTTAGTTCCTTGATGATAAGAACTGTGTTTTAATCATCCTCTCCCCCTAGGATATAGAATAGTGCCTAACACATGGTGGCTTTATTAAAAAATATATTTGCCAGTATATTACTTGTGTGTTAGAAATAAGAAACAAATTACTGTTCTTAATTTCAAGAGAAATTATATAAATGAAATTTTTCTGTTGTCATTCAATTTTGGATGGATTTCATTCAGGTCAACAAATATGTACTCTGTAGTAACGTTTAGTTAGCAAGATCTCATTTATATTGCCTTAACAATAACTTGAGTAAGAAAAATGAAATTTGTTTAAGAAAAGATGAATACATTACAAGAATTAAAAGTTTAGATTTTATAGGCTATTTCCATATTTTGAAGTTCATTAGATTACACATTTTAGTAGGTCCTCACCTCATTGATTTATTTCTAATACTTTAATAAGTATCTAGATATTATGATCACTATGTGTTCATGAGTATCCTATCTTTTATTATAGTGTAACAAAATCTGTTTTCTCTCATGTTTCTTTAAACATAGTGTGAGTGTGTGTGTATTTGTAAACATACACATATATGTAAAATCTAAATTTTTATAAAATCTTCTAATTTTTTCACTAATCACTTATTCTTCAAAATATCATCTGGTTAATATCCTCATTACTGGAATTACTGAAATTATTCTTCTTTTAATTAAATAAACATACAAACAAAAGGTACACAAACCCCAAGTATCTAGCCGGGTGAAATATCATGAAGTAAGCACACCTACGTAATTGATACTTTGGTTAAGAGATAGAAGATTCCCATCACCACAGAAACCGCTCTCAGGACCCTTCCTAACCACTAACGTCTTTCTGTTTCCCGAAGATAACCACCATCATGACAACTCATACCGTAGGGTAGTTTTGAAATTTATGTAATTTAAACATTACAGGGTGAAAATCGTAGCGAGTGTTGCTTAAGTACCACTTCCAGGAAGAGCTCCATGCCAGCTGCAGGGAATGTGGTTAGCTGCGGCCTCTAGTTGTGAGCTCCTGCATGGCCTGTCTCAGCTTTTCAGTCTGGGTCACACTATTTTTGGCAATTCCCAGTCAATGACTAAGTCAGGTTGCAGTAGCTTAAGGACATACTTTTCTTGGACGCTCCTCCAGGCAATTACTGAACAAGCTCATGGTACAAAAGCCAAGTGATTTCTACTCACAGTTGGATTACACTAACTGCCAGTCTTTGCTCTAGAGCAGCACGTGGGGCTGATCAAAACTTGGTTGGATTTGCATCATCCTCTGAGGAGTCCCTTTCCTAATCCTGCTTCTCCTCTTCCTGTTCCAGCTGTTACTCTCAACAAATTCTTTGTTCCTACACAAAATCTATCTTCACATCTTTCTATTTTTGTTCAATATCGTATTAGTGATATTTCTATTCTTGATGGTAGACATTTGGGTTGTTTCCATTTTGAACTGTCATGAATAAAAAATTCTATGAACATATGTACAAGAATCTTGTGGGCATGTGTTTTCAGTTCTTTGGGTGAGAATTGTTGAGTCAAATAGATCTACAATAAGCGATGTATGAGAGTTCTAGCTCCTTCATATCCTTACCAACATTTTGTATTGTCATTCTTTTAAATTTTATTTCCAGAGGAAATGAAAAGATAATCTCATGGTGGTACTGATTTGCATTTCCCTACTGACCAATAATGTTCAACATCTTTAAATATGCTTACTTTCCAGTTTTAAACTTCTATTTTTGAATTTTGACTATTTTTATTAAATTGTCTTTAGAGTTGAATATGTTATTTTTATACTCTTGGCATGAGTCTTTTATCCCATCTAGTACATAGTGAATATTTTCAACAATCTGTCTTGCCTATTAACTTCCTAGTGATTTTTTTAATACAAAGAAGTTTAAATTTTAATGAAGTCTAAATTAGCAATATTTTGTTGTTAGTATTTCTGTTAGATTCTTACCAGAAAAATCTGTGACAACCTAAAGTAATAAAGATAGTCTCTTAGGTTTTCTTCCAAAGCATTTATGGCTTTAGTGATTAGCTTTAGGCATATCATTTATCTCAAATTAATATTTTGTGCATGGAATAAGGAGTCAAATATCTTCTTTTTAAAACAAAACACTATCTAAATATCAAACTTTTTCAGCACTATTTGTTTAAAAACTTGTTTTTACCCCCATTGGATTACTTTGTTGCCATTGTTGAGACTCATTTTTTTTTGTACTTTACTTTCTTTTGTGATCAATATTGATATATTCATATTGGTATTACATTCTCTTAATTTTTATGAAACTGTAGAAAGCCTTGAAATCAGGTCAGGGAGATCTCTAAATGTTTTGCTTTCAAGATAAGTCTTTTAAAAGTATATATAATTTCAATTTTTATTTTAGATTCAGGGGATACATGTTCAGATTTAATACATGCATTTACTGCATGACACTAAGGTTTGGGGTACAAATGATCCCATCGCCCAGGCAGTGAGCATAGAACCCAGTAGGCACTTTTTCAGCTTTTGCCCCCCTCTCTCTAATAGTTCCCAGTGACTGTTTCTACCATATTTATGTCTATGTTTACCTAATGTTTAGGGCCCACTTATAAGTGAGAACATGCAGTATTTTGGTTTTTGTTCCTGTGTTAATTCACTTAGGGTATTTGTTTCTGCTACTTCCTTGTTGCTGCAAAGGAGAGGATTTTGTTCTCCTTTTTTTTTTTTTTTTTTTTTATCTTTTTTGCAGAGAGCCATTTATTAGGCAGAGAGAGAGAAAGAAAGAGAGAGGGAGAGACAGCTTCCATGCTGCCATGGGAGGGGAATTCAGAGGGGATATTCCGATTTTGTTCTTTTAATGACTGCATCATATTCCATGTTGTGTATGTGCCACATTTTCATTATCCAGTCCACCATTCATAGGCACCTAAATTAATTCCATGTCTTTGTTATTGTGAGTAGTGCTCACTGCAGTGTCTTCTTTGTAGAATGATTTGTTTTCCCTTTGGATGTATGTCCAGTAATGGGATTGCTGGGTCAAATGGTAGTTCTGTTTCAAGTTCTTTGAGAAATCTCCAGTTGGTCAAATAATCTTTGTCTTTTAATTGGTATAATTATTGCATTTATATTTAATTTACTTACTGACATATTTCAGTATAATTCTTCTGATTTATTCTTTGCTTTTTTTTCCTTGCTGGTTTTTTTGTTGTTTTCTTTCTTATCTTTATTTAGATTTATTAGTGACTTTTTAGAAATTTTATTTATTTATTTTTTTTTGACAGGGTCTTGCTCTGGCACATTAGCTGTAGTAAATGGTGCAATCATGGCTCAAAGCAATCTCAAACTCTTGGGCTCAAGTGATTCTCTGTCTTCACCCTTTCATAATAGTGACTTTCAATTTCATTGTCTCCATTAATATGTTAGTCAAACCTCTTTTTACTAATCCCTTGGCTGTTATTATCTAAAAATAAAAATGTATTTTGATTTATCAAATATCAATGTAGATTAGTACTTTTACCACATACTGAAAAATTCAATGACTTTAGAACAGCTAAATTTTAAATCTGCCTTTTTGTGCTTTTATTTCATACATAAAATTCAACATGTATTTAAAGTCTTGCAATGTAGTTATATTTTAATTGTTTAATAGCCACATATTGTTAGCTGCTGCCATATTGTGTAGTACAGATATAAAACATTTTCATCCCAGAATAGTGTATTGAACAGAAATGAAGTTTAAGTGAAAATTACTGTGTTAGTCATTACACTAGAGTTTATATATATTATACAATTCCAAAACAACCATATGGAATAAATATTATTCCTATTTTACTGATGAAGCAAAAGCAGGTTAATAAATGTTTAGTAACTTATTTGAGGTTACAAGTCAAATATTTCAGACCTTGAATTTGAAGCTAAGGTCACATCCCATTAGAACCTCTATGTTTGCCACTGGGCTATGCTGCCAACATATTTTTTCTCTTCTTCCTGACTACATTTTATTGGTCTTATTAATGCAACAATTCATTTGTCAGCCTTTTATTTTGTTGATTTTTACTGTCTCCTCTTTAACCATAAATTATATGAGCATGACTCTGTAAGCTCAAGGACATAACTATCTTTTAACCTTCTAATTATTTCCAGTATATTTCCATGTGAAACTCTGATATCAAATTCAGTATGACCTCATATATCAATTTCTCCAATAATGCAGTGTGACTAATTACCCTAAAACAATGACTTACTAAGAGAACCGTTTCCTTTTCTTGCTTATTTGTCTGCAGGTGAGCTTAAGTATCTCTCTTACATTTACGTTTCAGTTTGGAAGATTTAGATTTCCTCCACTCTGCTTCATATGCATCAATGTTGAGGCCATTCTAAAAGAGTATCAGACCATGCTAAACGGGCATGCTCTTCTCACAGTGATCACAGGAGTGCTGCAGCATGCATAAACAGCACGTGACACCTCTGAAGGCCTTAGCTGAGAACTTTCACATGGTGTTTTCCACCCACAATCTATTGCCAAAGCAAGTCGCAAAACTAAACCCAACTTTCACCAGGCTTGGAAGTGTCTCTACCCTCAGAAGAAGCTCCTGAAGAAAAATCAGTATAAAATCCAATACAGGAAGGAAAAAAAATTGAGAAGAATGATATTATCTTCCATAGCTTCTTTGCTCTTTTCTCAAATTCTATTTATGGATCCACCATTACCCTAGTTTTGAGACTCAGAACTTCAAAGATGTATTTTTTTCTTGCTACCCACCTGTTGTTCTTTTGTTGCTTACTTTGAAATATTTCTCAGGCCTTTTTTATATTCTCTCTCTACCATGGATCAGGCTGTTGTCATATCCTGCACAGATCATTATGACATTCTTTTTTTCACAGTAGGTAGCCAGTCAGACACGAACAGAGCAGGAGGGGGCTCCCCAGCCCCACCTCCCCAGCACACATTACAGGACAATAGTGGCAGACGACTGTCAGGGTGATGTTCAGGTGGATGTTAACTGTCTCTCTAAAATGATAGCTGTTTGCAGCCAGCTCCAGGAAAAGGCAGTCTCCCAATAAACAGAAACATCTTAAACTGGTGGTCAGCAGCTTCCTGATAAGATCTCAGGAGCTGGCCAAGTGGACTGAGGCATGTGCACTAAGAGGCAAGATGGCAGAGTTTAACTGGTATATGACCTTCTAGGGACATTCTACTGGTCCAAGAATAACGCCTCAAGTGAGCATGCATACAACTTCAGTAAACGCTCTGCTCATGCGGCCCCTCCTAAGGGCTGGCAGGCCACTGCACATGGAGAGGACTCATCCCAAGAGAAGAATTAGAGGACAAGGGACTCAACCTCCTTGAAGTATGCTGATGTACACAACCCCAAGTCAAAAGTCAAACAGTGCACTTGATCTCTCAAGTCGTCAGCTTCGCTGACTTCCAAATGTACTTTACTTCATTTATTCCTGCTCTATCTAAAACTTTTTAATAAACTTTCACTCCTCTTCTAAAACTTGCCTCAGTCTCTCTCTCTGCCTTATACCCCTTGGTTGAATTCTTTCTTCTGAGGATGCAAGAATTGAAGTTGCTGCAGATCTGTATCGATTCACTGCCAGTAACACTTGTATCTGGTTTCCTAGCTTCTAAATTGTTTTGCTTCATATACTTATACTGTGATATTAAAGGCCTCAAAGTGCTAAACAGAATAAGTGACACTTTTCATCATTGTAAAGTTCCCCATTGCTAGCCTAATCAATTTTATAAGCCTTTGCTTGGCAAACAAGAAACATCATGACCTGTTCAACAACTAACTCAATAGCTATACTATCCATATAGATGCAATATATTTAGCTATTTAAAAATACTCCCTATTTTTAAAACTCTCACTCCTCTGCAGGTTGTTCATCATATTCCTTTCACCTGTTGACCTACTTGGTATCTTCAGGAGTTAAGAAAATATTTGCCCTTCATCTAAATCCTCCTGGCATTTTATAGAACACATATGATGCTTTTTACCCATTGCCTGGCATTACAGTTTAACTTTTAAGTCATATTTTCCTTAATGAACTCTTTTTGCCAGAAATACATCATCCATTTCATAATGGCTTCTGTAGTGTATTACACAAAATAAATACTAAATGAAGTATAAAATTGAAATTTTTTTATGATTTTCAAAACTTCTCCTTGACACAAGAATAACAGTTGTACCTAACATTAAGTGGGTAAAACTGAGTTGAGAAGTAGAGTGAGCATTCACTAGGTAAGGGAGATACCCACAAACACAGGCTCACACATTCACCCACATCTACACACGTCAAGAAAAAGAAAAATAGGCCAGGTGCGGTGGCTCATGCCTGTAATCACAGCTCTTTGGGAGGCTGAGGCGGGTGGATCACAAGGTCAAGAGATCAAGACCATCCTGGTCAACATGGTGAAACCCCATCTCTACTAAAAATACAAAAAATTAGCTGGGCATGGTGGCACGTGCTTGTAATCCCAGCTATTCAGGAGGCTGAGGCAGGAGAATTGCCTGAACCCAGGAGGCGGAGGTTGCAGTGAGCTGAGATCACGCCATTGCACTCCAGCCTGGGTGACAAGAGTGAAACTCTGTCTCAAAATAAAATAAAATAAATTAATTGGGTAAAAGGCAAAATGTAGTCTAAACTCAAGTCTGCTAACTGAAAAATGAGTGCAATGATGGAAACTGAAGGCAACATGGAACAGACAACACCTAGTTCAACCAGGGCTTCAAACTGAGAGGAAAGAGAGAAGAAAAGGACATATAATCTATCACCTTGTAAGGGATAGTAGTGAGTTTCAAGGCTCTTACTTATTTTCAAGCTGAAAATACATTGTCAGATGTCCAAGTGCATAAAGAATCCCCAATTTGGGGTGAAGAGATACATAGACATCTAAAAGGGGAGAATTTTTTTTTATTATTATTTAAAGATCTAAAAATTAATTTAAAGATCAGGACCTGTTCATTGTGAAACTGTGCTTTCAGGAACATTTAACTTTTCGCATTAAAGCAGTTTAGTTTTAGATAAGAGCATTGAGAAATGTTTTAAGGTCTGTCTTCTCACCTTTCTACCCAAAAAATCCCTTTTAGAGATCAAAGAGAGAATAATGCATTTCCTGCCTGTGATGAAAAACATGCTATTGCTTTGTTATCACATAGACAAAGAACATTAGATCAAAATGATTTGGAGCAAACTCCTCTGGACAGCTGCCATGTCAAAACTGATCTACTCCGGCTTTGATAAATGAAAGAGAGAGAGAGCAAAAGAGAGAGAGAAGAGAGACGGAGAGAAAAAAAGAAGAGAATTAACGAAAAATTAATCACCACTAAAGCTTCTATATATTTCTAGCTATCATTTAGATACATAAGGATTAATTATTACGAAGCAAAAATTTGCAAAATTTACTTTTATATTTTGTGCATATGGAATAAAAGTACTTCCAATCCTCAAAAGAAATGATACATTTGATTTTGTAACTCAAAATGGGAAAAGGATATTAGGTCATGCTATATGCAAACTTATACCATCTTTACTCTTCTTAGATATTCAATCAATAAGTCAGGTTTTTTTTGACAGCAAATTGTACAACAGTGCAAAGTAAGGGTACAATGTAATAGTGAAGCTGTGACGCAGCAGGGCAGTGCGTGAGAACCTGGTTTCATACACATTCGGTTTTTCTTTCAGCTTTTTTTTTTGGCTTCTTTACCAAAGCTGGGGGAAAAAAAAAAGTTGAAAAATAAAAGTTGTTGAGATACTTGGGCTAGCCTGTAAGTAATCTTTAGTATTTTACTTAATTCCTTTCAAAGTAATGTTTTTTGTAGGTCCGAGTTTCAGAGAAAGAAAGAAAGTGTAGAGGAATAGAATTTGTATATTAAAAAGATTTTTTTTTTAAGATTTGAAGAAAATCCACTTGATAATTTTCTATATGTAGGAAAATCACTTTTGAAATTGCTGCTTTTTCATCTTTTTCCTAAAAGGAGATCAAATTAAGACAAACATAAGAGCATGCACTTATTTTGTATTTTAAGAAAATAAAATCATAATTTGAGAAGAAAAAGCCTCCAGTGTGAATATGTGAAGACTCAAGGTGCAAGGAATTAGCAGGACAAGTAGGATGAAGTGGAATAATTAGTGTAAACTGGTAATTAAAGGCTTCTGAGGCCTGAAGGGAAGAGAAAAGCTGGTAATGTATGCTTGGCCTCTCTGCAGCTACAGGATACAGCACTGAATGGAAGGGGTTAAAATCAGACCTGAAGGTCAGAGTTACTGTTTCTAAGAAGCAAGGGCTTGGAACCCAGTTATAGGTGCAAAAGTAAAATACTTTGTTAACAGCTAGTTTAAGTTACATATTGTGTAAAAGCTTTTGACATTTATTACAAAGTTTATGTTGGCAAATTTCTTAAAATATATTCTTTAGATTATATTTATATTAATATTTTAATGTACATGTTACTCATATTTATCACATTGCTTTAGAGAATATTAAGCACAAGTAGGGTGAATTTATTCATACTTATGTGAAGCTTAACTTGTCATCAGGGTGCCTTGACTCAGTTTATTCCCTTCATTGAAGGTAGTTTGCTCAATTTGCAGGACTAGAGCTTAGAGGAAGAGGAGCCAGGCCTGCAGATCCAAACTTGTTAACTGTTGGCATGCGTTAAGAGGAATTTGTGACATATTTGGAGAAGTTAATGAAAGAAGCTTGAAATACTTATCATATTCATAAGAAAACTTATTGTCAGTTCCATTTATTTGTTCAACGAATACTTACTGAGAGCATTTAATGTACCAGAAAGTGTTCAACTCTGTAGGTGGGGGCACTGAATGGAAGTTGACTAAAACCTGTGCCCTCAGGGGTCTTGCTTTCCATATGTTGAAGAGTGGAATTTAAACTTAATTTTGAATGTCAGAGAAGAGGACAATCAGGCAGAACTAGAAGAGCTAGGTGAGGTTTTAGAAGATAAAGGAGAAAGCAATAGGCAAGGAACTCCAAAAACAAGAGCAATAGGTGAGATGATTAAGAAAGGGTGCAAGTTGGAAATGAGGGGGTGCCAGCATCAGGTAGAAAAGGTAGCAGATGAGGAAGTGCTTGGGAAATAAAGCCAAATGATGGCAACGCGGATGCAAAATAATCCGGAGTGCAATTGCGATATTAATTTCACACAATTATAAAATACTGGAGTGTAATAGCATTTTAAAAACGGCTAGAAAAAATGACATGGAATATAACACTGAAACTCAATGTACATATATTTTAAATAGAAAATAAACATATCCCAAGCATTAAATAGAACATACATTTATAAAAAATTTAGCATTAAGTTTATATTATCACTTTAATACAAAGTAGAAAATAGTCTTAATTTGTCTCAAGGATTAAAAGTAAAAATATTCATGTGAATAATTTAAATAAACATAAAAAATAAAAACATTTTATCAGAAAGTATTTATAAAAAAACAAGGTAAATCAGTGCTGTCATTGTGAAATTTTGTATAAACTTCTCTAGCTGCTTAAAAAAGTGCTGTTTGTCCTTACTGTAGTCAGAAGACTGGAGAAGACAATTATAAGGCAAGTTCAAGTAGCTTTCTTTGACTTTTAATCTTCAAATCATTTTATCTCTTTTTTTGATGATTTTGAGGAGATACTTGCTATCTTCTTACTAAATTGCTAACTTCGATGTTGTTTTAATAAGGTATTACTACTTTTTCTCATCTTTCATTTGATTATTCATGAAAGAAAATTCTCATGCACGATAACTATTTTGGTTTCAAAACCATCACATTTATATTCTGTTTGGAAAATCTTTGAAGAAAATAAGAATTACTTTTTCAGTAGACACTTTTTCTTAACAACTGTAGTTTTTCTTCCCATTAAAATGTATTAGTAGAAAAGAATGTTTTCTAAATTTGTTTGCTTTTGCTCGATTCCAAATTTTAAGACAGTTTACTCTGAAGTGTGTCTCCAGATTAATACAGGTCATATTTTTTAAATGTTGAGCTTCCTATATTTAAATATAACATGGTAAACAGCAGTACCAAAAATTATTAGTGAAATTACTAGTCTTGCTGAGGTTTTGGAATTTGGGACTATTGGAAATTAAGTATAACTGAAAAAAAAATGTGCTTAGGGAATTAATAAAACCATTTTAGTAAGTGTTTGAAGACAACTGATCCTTCAACAGTCTGCTAGGCAAATTGCAGAAAGGAAAGGAAGACCAACCAGAAAAGCAAAGTCTGACTGTAAACATCCATCATCCATGAAATCTGGAAACATAGCTGTGCTTCAGTCACAGCTTAGTTGGTGTAGATGACATTGAAGGCTGCCGACAATCCCTTTGTTAAGTGTGTAAGTATCCCTAACACAATTTTCATCTCTAATTAGGGTTAAATGATTATAAGATTAAATTTAAATGAGGAAACATTCTGATGTCAAAGGTAATATTTTGTATACTGTTTGTTATATTTTTATATTCACTTGTTTAGATAGTTGTCTAATAAGAATCATAGACATAATAAGGATGATAGATATGTAAATATATTTAATGTAGGTAGTTGACAGTTTCCATTTTTAGGGTACTATATCATTTACATAACACCTCCATTTCCTCCACAGTTTTCACCCACCATGTGTCCCTCACTGTGCTGAGAGAGTTAGTGTATAGGAGATTAGAAACAGATTGGTTCCTGGTCCACTCATGACACATAGATAAATATAAATACACAGATGAATTTGTGTATAATCACAAATTGTGTTAAGGGTGATAAGGGCAATGATGAGGTCTTACAACAAAAATGATTACAGAGATTTTCTCTGGAAGTGAACATTGAGCTGAAATCCGAAAGATTTAATATGAACTAACAAGGCTATGAGTGAGAGTGCCGTGATGGGAAGGGACATGGAGGCCAAGGGAACAGTGTGTGAGAGGCCCAGAGGCCTATCAGTTACTTGAGCTGAAAGGAAACCAGGGTGGCTGGAAGGTGCTTGGGGAAAGAGGTCAACAAGGTGAAAGTTGGAGAGGTGGACCAGCCCAAATCATGTAGGCTCTTTAGATCACAGTAAAGAATATGAGAATTATTGGAAGCTATTAAGATGTTTCAGTGCAAAAGTGATAGCCACTTCATGATTTCTGTTACTGTGAAAATATTGGATTAACGAATGAAAAGATTAAATGTAGGAAGAACACTGAATAAGCTGTAATTTCGCAGTGCTAGTCTATTAAATATTTAAAGGACAATTTAGTAAATTGCTGCAAACTACTAATTAATAAAAATTATGTTAGGAATTGAATTATAGCTAAAATATAATATTTTCTTTTTGTTTGTTTGTTTTGAGACAGAGTTTCATTCTTGTTGCCCAGGCTGGAGTCCAATGGCGAGATCTCGGCTCACCACAACCTCCGCCACCTGGCTTCAAATGATTCTTCTGCCTCAGTCTCCCGAGTAGCTGGGATTACAGGCATGTACCACCATGCCCAGCTAATTTTGTATTTTAGTAGAGACAGGGTTTATTCATGTTGTTCAGGCTCTTCTCCAACTCCCGACCTCAGGTGATCCTCCCACCACATCCTCCCAAGTGCTGGGATTACAGGCAGCCGCCACTGTGCCCAGCCTAAAATATCATATTTTTATTTGTAACTATTTTGGTAGGCCTTTAAGTATATAAACCAGTAACTATTTTGGTAGGCCTTTAAGTATATAAACCAAAGCTATATCTTCAATTTTGAAAATTTTAAGAATTTTTAAAGGTTATCTTACTTCGGTTCCTGAGGAATCTTTTGAGTAAGCAAATATTTTTTGTATTACCACTTTTTGTATTGTCAAAGCAAATACTCCCTACACATTTTCATGCTTACAATTAAATGTTAAAATATTGGATATCTGAATAAATTGATCTTCAATGTGTAGATTGAATGTATTAAGAAATAATTTACTCAGGTGCAAAACACATTGATTACAGTATTGGGTAAATTTCACATGTGAGAACTAGAGGTCAAAGTTCAGGGCTTGTCTCTAAATTTTGAGAATTGGGCTTTTGTATGTGCTTCCCGTGTTTTTTCAGCCTTTGTTTGCAAAACAGGGAACACCTGGAAAAACTGGCAATTAACTTTCTGTATTAACTGATGCAGGAAAACTCAATGTTCAGTCCCTAAATCTACTCTGAGGATTTATATTATTTGAATAGTTTATATCCTTGATTTAAGGTAGACATTGCCTCTGGTAGTGGTCTTCAAACTTTATTTTTGTTTGAAAGTCTCCTAATAAAATTTTGAAAATATATGTCTTCCTCTGCACACTTTTAAGTTGACTTCTAAAATGTATTATTAGATTTTAAAAATTCAGAGTGTATGATTTCAAGTGTACTATAAATGTTGATATTTTAATATAAAGCTCTAATAATATTTTTATAAATGCATACAATGAATCTAAGAATCATAATGATTTGGTATTCACCCACATCCACATTAAAAATACATGAAATATCTTCCTTAGCAGCTGGAAAATTTACTTGGCCCTCTGTGTACTCGAAGTCATAATTGACCTTCTACCTCCCTAGACCCTTGTATTAATATACTATTTATTTTTATCATTGAAAGTTGTATTGGCCATCCGTAGGGTTCTCTGCAACAAAAATAATGTATATATTTTGAAATTTTAAAATAATTTACTTCTTATGGCACTTAGATTCTATGTAAACTTTTTCATGACTGAGTTACAATAGTAGTTATTAGTAGCATATAATATTTTGAATTCTGGAAAAATAAAAAGCAGTATTATTGGAAATACTTCTCTAATAAAATCAGTTGAAAAATGTTGTATGTTTCTTTGATTAAAGGAAGCTTCATAGACAATATTTAATTTTCTCTTTATTTGATGATCTGGAGGTTTTTATAATTTTAGGGGGTGCAACCTAGTGAGATGGGTAGGAAGCAAATACCTCCTTTCTCTTATAAATAAAGAGCCATCATCAGCAGTGAGATGGGAATGGAGACCCATGGCAGAGATCTCAAGCAGATGGGGTTTAGTAAAATCCACCAAAAGAAGTTAGATTCTGTCAACTAAACTCTTAAATTCTCCTTTTCTCCATAGGAGTTTCTTGCTGTGGAGTATTTTACCCTCTAGTTATTGATTGAATTAACCACTTTAGTTTCACCTTCCCTGTTATCGATGTGGTTGTTAATCACAGGGAAGTGATTTTCAAAGCTGCAGTTCCTGTGTTGTTACAGAGAAGACTCTATTTTTAACTTTTTTAATGTTTAATTTTTATTTTACTTTATTTTTTTAGCAAGAGGGTCGTATTCCATTGCCCAGGCTGCAGTTCAGTGGAGCAATCATAGTTCATTTCAGCTTTGAACTCCTGGACTCATGTGATCCTCTTGCCTTAGTCTCTCAAGTAGGTGAAACTACAGGTGCCACCATGCTCAGCTAATTTCTCTCTTTAATTTATAGGGATGGGGTCTTGCTATGCTGCCCAGGTTAGCCTCGAACTCCTGTCTAAAGTAGTCCTCTCATCTCAAAAATACACCTATTTTAAAATTCGGTGATTTTACATTCAACACTTCTGGTTTATATTTGAAGGTTTAAAATAGATTAATATTTTTCCTAAATATGACAGCAGAAATGCATTTGTTTTAGCAGGAAACCTGAACATTTATTAAGCTACCTATAGTTTTGCATGCCGAATTATTATGCCATTTCTTATAAGTAATGCTAAAATTTTAAATATAGTAAACAGCCGTGTAGCTGTAGCTATGGTTCCTGCATCTTTGTACAATATTTTAATTACTGACCTTATTTTAATGGCTTGTATTGCCCCTTAATCCCCCATCTCTGTTTCTCCATTGCCATAACATTATTAACAATGTCTCCTCAACTTACAGAAACATTGTGAAATCTCACTGATTTTTCTAAGCTCTAAAACACCTTCGGTGTCTTGCAAAGAGATTTCATTTAAATATGGCTTGTTTTTCCTACTTGTGTCTTATTCCAAAGTTCAGCCTGATCAATATGCCGCTAGAATCTGCACAAATTTTCAATGTGTTAGTTGAAATGTTAAAGAACATTTGCAAGCTGACTGTTGTTCATGGTCATGGGGAGAAATGATATAGAAAGCCCAATGGCTTTTAAATGTGTACAGGTATAGAAATAGCTAATGGTTCTGAAATTAGTATTGTTTAGATCATAAAATATAAAACAGTTAACTTCCAACTAATTTAGTGTACAATGAATTTAACTTTAAAACTTTTTTCTCTTTATGTAGTTTTACTCTATCCTGTTCCTAACAATTACTCTAATGTAAAAGTCTATTAATAAGAAGATTGTAAAGCAGATAAAAGCTTCTTTACTTACCCGGCAATCATTCCTAGTTTCCCTTGGGTTTATTAATTTGCTGAGCTAGAATGGAACAAGTTTTATAAAATACAACTTGATTTTATTTCATTTAAAGAATGACTGTATTTGCAAATTAGCATGTGGGCATACTTGCTTGGGTTTCGTTCTTTAAAATTTAAACTTTTAACCTAGAATATGTACGCATACTTTTAGGTTTATGTGTAAGAAATAAATGATAATTTTCTGCAGAACTCTTACTAAATGAGAAGGAAGGCACCCACAAAGGTAAAGGTCAAGCATAATTCTCTGCATTATTTACAAAACAGTGTGTCAATGTGTCGCTTAAGATGCAGTCTAGTTATGTGGACTACTGGTAATAGACATTACTTTCTGGCAACCAATCTCCTTATAAATAAGATAAAAATTGAATCAATTTGATAACATTAAAAACAAAGAAGACAGAGAGAACAATGGGCTAGTGATAAGCAGCTACTACGGCAATATGAAAACATTTTCTACTGAGGGATTTTCAGTTATTAAAACTACTGCACAGATAAACGTGCAGATAAAAAGAATGAGATAAGCAATAATAACAGATGGCAAAAGTTACATATTTTATTATTAACTATTCAACAATGACTGGTATTTACCTTCCTTATCCTATCTCTTTAACTAGCTGATGAATATTATGTCTGTCTCCACTGGAAATGATAAACATTTATTACTGTGAGGAAAGATTTTCGCTTTTGTTGTATTTTTTAGCTCTGATCCCTGCCAATGGCACCAGAATCCCGCTGTGACAAATCCTGACATAACACATTTGGTACCATGGTCTCTCGTTTTCCCACCAAGAAAAATTCTCGAGCACTAATTACAACCAAACACGGAGATTTTCTTTGAAGTCTGTGAGATGGAGATGAATGGATTACAAGTATGTCTTGTCTGTGACAACCCTGGTTATGCCTGTTGAACAAACATAATAAAAATAGATCCTCCTTTTACTCTCAGAAGTATGCTCATTTGGGAGACCGTAATGTAATCATCTTACTTGGAGGTGTTAAAAGAATAACATCTGGCTTGAGAAAATTTAAATTATTTAGAAATTAATTTTTCACGTATCATAAAATATGCACATTATCTGAGCACTAAAAATACATACCGTTTTTTGTTATCGTGGCCTGTTCTAATAATTTAATCATCAGTTTTCATTTATTCACATGTGCATATAGACTCTAAATGGTTACTTATCTCAGATCACCAAGTAAGCCACTACACATTGGAAAACAAACTATTGTTATGTATAAAGTTAATTTTTCATTTTTTGTGTCCAAGAAAAGTCATAACAAGGAAACTCATTTTGTTAATATGTATATGACAGATTTTTGACTTGTATAAATTTACATTTCTTGTCTTCTAGGCAATACCAAGCTCAGAAATAATAAATACGCTCATCTGTTAAAAGTAGTTTTTATTATTCATATCTTTGATCCACAATTGCTGCTACACTTTTCTCCCAGAATATTATAATGCTACGCGTTTTGTTGTATACTTGAGAGAGGAGGGATTAAGTACATCTTGCTAACCATTTTATATTTTGTTTGGAGAACAGTACCTGACACAGAGATGTCCATTAAATGTTATTTAAATGAAGGTTGAAGAAAAGTATCATAAATATCACATTCTGATTGACCTCGGGGTATAATGAATCTGTATTTGTACCTAAGAAGCTCTCAGGAACATTGATCTTTTCTCTCTCCAGCATAGCACTCTGATAAGCCTATAGGCTCTTAGTAGTGACAGATTGGTTTAGAATCTTGGTTGTATCACTTTTTAGAGATGTAGCCTTTGGCAAATTGTCCTCTATAAGCCTTGACTTTCCTGTCTTTAAGTCAGAGTGGTTGGAAGAATTATGTACTGAAATGCATGTTAAAAGCTAAGCATTGTGTCTGGCACATTACAAATTTTCAGTGGTGGCTGTTTTGTTATAAATCTTACTTATCCTCTGATCTGATTCTAGTGGGAGCATCTCACATCACCATTAAAAAATATCTGATTTGATTTTAGTGCTTGTTTCTCTCAATTCCCATGAGGTGAGCTAATGTAAGGAGCTTTCCAAAATAAAACTTCCATATTTGGCAATAAAAATAGAGTAGCAAGTTAAATTTAAATTTTAGATGAACAACGGATTTTTTGGTCTAAATGTGTTCTGTATTTTATCAGGCTACTCTCTTCTAAGTCTATTTCGACATGCCATCAAATCTTTTAGTCGTATTCTCTGTGAGGAATTGGACCCATAATGGGTCAGAATTTGGGAAATAAAATTAGAAGTGAGTTTAATTGCTTATTCAATTGAATTTGTATCATATAAAAATAAATGATGTATTTATTTTACTTAAGGTGGAGTCACTGTAATAATAAATTGACTTAAATAGACAATATATTATGAAATGCAACAGTGCTATATACCACAGCATTCGAAAATCAAAAACACAGAAAAGAAATCAGGTTTATTATTACCATATGTTGGTGGCTAAATATATAAGTATTTTTAAAAAGTGGTATAGAACATGTATGTGTATGATCAAGATTTAAAAAGGTCCTTCAAAAATGAAGACTATATAAAGAATTCTTAGATTAAACAAAAGCTGAGGGAGTTTATCAACTGTAGACCTGTCTTGAAAGAAATACTGTCAAGCATCTTCCAAGGTGAAACAAAAGATAAACTCCAACATGAAAATATATGAAAGTATAAAATTTCTTGGTAAAGTTAAATTTGTAGACAAATACACAATACTTTAAAACCGTAGTGGTCAGGAGTAATCACTTATATTTCTGGTAGAAGATTAAAAACAAAAGCATCAAAAATAAATATAACTATAAAATATGTTAAGAAACATATAATATAAAATGATGCAATTTGTGACCCCAATGACATAAAGTATGAGGGGAGAAGTAAAAGGTCAGAATTTTTGTATGCAATTGAAGTTAATTGCTCTCAGCTTAAAATAAATTGTTAAAATTATGAGTTGTTTTCTATAAACAGCATGGTAACTACAAAAAGCAAATTTATAAAAGACACAAAAGAAAATGAGAAATAAAGGCATATCACTGAAAAATAATCAATGAAACACAAAGGAAGATAACAAGAAGAAAAGAGGGACAGATAAAAAACAATTAACAAACAGCAAAATACGTGATTTCCTATCTGATATGGTTTAGATTTGTGTCCCTGCCCAAATATCATGTAAAATTGGATGAGGGGCCTGGTGAGAGGTGACTGGATAATGGGGGCAGATTTCCATCTTGTTCTCAAGACAGAGTGAGTTCTCACGAGATCTGATGGTTTAAAAGTATGTGGCAGTTCCACCTTTCTGTTCTCTCTTCTTGCTCTGCCACTGTAAGATGCGCTTGCTTCCCCTTGCATTCTGCCATAATTATAAGTTTCCCAAGGCCTCCCAGTCATGCTTCCTGTTAAGCTTTTGGAACTGTGAGTCAGCTAAACCTCTTTACTTCATAGCTTACCCAGTCTCTGGTAGTTCTTTCTAGCAGCCTAAGAACAGATTAATAGACTCTAGAACAGACTAGTGGACTATCAGTATTACTCTAAATTTAAATGGAGAAAAGTCTCCCAAACAAAAGACTTAAGTGGTCAAATAGATTTAAAAAAAAACCCAAACAATAAGATTTAATATATGTAATATACAAGAGACTCACTTTAGATAGGCTGAAAGTAAAAAAAAAAAAAAAATACTGAGAACGATAGCCCTTGCAAATGGTAGCCAAAAGAAAGCAGAGCAGTTAAACTAGCAGAGCAGTTAAACTTATATATTAAAAAATAGATTTTAGATTAAAAACTGTCAAAAGAGGCCAAGAAGGACATTATGTCATGATAAAAGAGTCAGTTCACCAGAAAAATATAAAAATGATAAATATATCCACATCTAGTGTAAAAGCACTGAATTATATAAAGCAAATATTGACAGAACTGAAGGGAGAGATAGATAGCAACCTAATGACAGTAGGGTATTTCAATACCCTACTGTCAATAATGAATAGAACATTCACACCAAGCATCAGTAAGGAAACACAGATCTTGAAAAACACTGGAGACCAAATGCACCTAACACATGTACATAACACTGCATCCAACAGCAATAGAAATACACATTTCTCTCAAGTACACACAGAATTTTCTCCAGACCAGAACACATGTTAAGTCACAGATCAAGTTTTACAAAATTTAAGATTAAAATCATACCAAGTACCTGCTTCTACGACGATGGAATGAAATTAAAATCAATAGCAAAAGGGAACTGGAAATTCACAAATACGTGCAAATTAACAAAGTCTTGAACAACCAATAGTTCAAAGGGGAAATTAAAAGAAAAAGTAGAAAATACTCTCAGAGAAACGTAAATGAAAACACAACATATTAAAGCAAATGGGATACAACAAAAGCAATACTAGGAAGGAAGTGTATTGCAGTAAAACTGACATTTGAAAAGCAGAAAGATTCCACATAAACAATCTAGCTTATACTTCAAGGAACTAGAATACTAAGAACAAACTAAGATGAACAGGGAAAAGGAAATAATACGGACTAGGGCAGAAATAAAGGAAATAGAGTATTGAAAAATAACAGAAAAAGTCTCTGAAATTAAAAGTTTCTTTTCTAAAAAATCAACAAAATTGGGAAACCTAGACCTAGAGTAAAAAAGCTGAAAAGAAGGAAGACCCAATTAAAAAATCATAAATAAGCAAACCACCATGGCATGTATGTACCTATGTAACAATCCTGCAGGATGCAGGATGCACACATGTACCCCAGAGCCCAAAGTAAAAAAAAAAAAAAAAAATCAGAAACAAAAAACAGACGTTACAATTTATGACTCATGAAGAAACAGTAAATCTGAACTCTATAACTCATAAGGAGATTGAATCAGTAACCAAAAGCCTCCCAACAAAACAAAACGCAGTGCAGGACCTAATGGCTACACTAGATATTTCCACCAAACATTTAAAGAAGAATTAACATCAACACGTCTCAAACTCTTGCAAAAAAAAATCGCAGAGGAAGGACTACTTACAAAATAATTTTATGAGGACAGCATTACCCTGATGCCAAATCCACACAAAGATATCACAAGAAAAGCAAAACAAAACAAAACTACGGACTAATACTCCTGATGAGTATCGATGGAAAAATTCTCAACAAAATAGTAATAAACCAGAGGGGCTCTAAGATAACTAGCTAGACATCTTGAACTTACCTCTTCTGTAAAAAGGAAACTAATTATTGAGTAGGTAATCACCTTTTCAATAGATCATTGGAGAACACTGGAATTGAATAGGGATGTAACAGGAAACACCTAAAACAGAAAAGGAGATGTAAATGAGGCAGCCTACTTGGTGCGGATCAACTGTGAGCCTGGAGAGACTCCCCAGCACGGGAAAAGGTAAGTGAAATACTCCTCAGCGATTCATATTCTCATTGTGAACTGCAATACCAACCACTAGAGAGCCCCTTAACCTTCACAGGCTCTGAAAGTAACATAGGAAGCTGCCTGGAGACTAAGCAATGGCACTGCTCCAGAGAGGGAGCTCACGCTCTGTCCCACTCATGCTGTGTCCAAAGTCTTATGTAGCTAAAGTACTGTTTTGAAAGCCCAGCTCTCAACAAACTGCACTCTGCCCTGGAGCTCAACAGTGCTTGCATTTCCACATCCTTAGACCTCGACCAATATTCCCCACCTGGAGCTGCACAGTGGCTGATTGCTTTCAGTGGGGCCAAAGTGCAGGACATTGCCTGCAGCCTTGCTGCCTCCAGCAGTGGAGTTACTAAATGCTATATGCCGGCAGTGTGCTGCCAGGCCTGAAGCATGATAAATTGTGGGCTGCCACTGCCAGAGCTGAAGCACAAGAAAGTGTGGCCTGCTACTGCTGGAACTGAAGTGTGAGCTGAGCAAGAGCCACCACCACATGAGCTTCACAAGGTCTAAAGCACTAGTGAAGCTCATGTTTCACATCTACTTGCATATAGCTGCTGCCACTGAAAGAAACTCCACCCTCCCCAGTAGCAGGGCCACAGCACACTTGCTGCAGCCCCCAACCTAAGCATTTCCCCAGAGGACTATAAATCACCTGGCACCTTCCTACTGCAGTCACTGCCTATGCACACAATTGGGGGAACTGAGTACAAGTCTGACTGGCCTGGCTTTTAATCCACAACCAGTACTAGAGCACACAGTCCAGGGGCCTGGGGATTGCCAACCTGTCTACTGTTGGCATTTGAACACTCTCCATGGATCCTGAGATTGGGCACACCCACCCCACTGCTACCACCACAGTTGGCACTTACCTGCATGTACCAGTTGTGGGCCTGAAACTGACTCACCCAGCCCACTGAAGCAATCACCAGCACCAGTGCTCACTGCTTCAGACCCAGAAGATTGTTTCCTACTGCTGCTGTCATTATGCATGCCGCACTTTCTGTGCAGGGGCTCAAGAACTTGTTCACTCACCTGGCTTGCTGCTGCCACTACAGTCATCTGAGCAAGCCAACTGGAGGCTCAACATCGTCTTGCCTGGTCCCATTAACACCAGTACAGTGTTTACCACCTTGGAACCCAAGGATAGATAGGCATGCTCAGCCTACCACTGCTACCACCAGGCCCCAAGCACTGGCCAACCTTGTATCATGGTTCCCAGAAAAACATCACCACAGCCTCCATTAAGAACTATACCCTAAGACATCAAGGAGATTACAGATGCCACTGACTCTACAACCAAAGTAATTATACAGAGACTACATTACTTCATGCACCCAGAATCAAAACCAAAGTGCCGTATTCAACTAACACAATAGATACATGTTCAGCAAAAAGTCCTCCCCTAAGTATGCAAATTCAAAAGATTGGAAGAATGCACTATTACATCCATGTGCAGATATCAACATAAGCACAAACGAAACATACAAAGGCAAGGAAATATGACACCTTTAAAGGAAGACAGTAATTCTCCAACAAAAGATTCCAACTAAAATCATTTGCAAAATCCTGGAGAAATTATTTATTTATTTATTTTTCTTTTTTATTTTTCCCTCTTTTCAGAGGTGTTGAATGGAAAAATAATTTAAAATATTGATGTTAAAAAAGTTCAGTGGAATATAAGAGAATACTGGAAAACAATATTTTAAAAGTCAGAAAATCAATTCAGAATATAAATGAGAAACTTACCAAAGAGATAGTCATCATGAAAAAGAACCAACTGGAAATTCTGTAACTGAAGAATTTATTAAATAAAATTCAAAATATATTTTAACGCTTCAACAGTAGACTAGATCAAGCAAAAGAAAGAGCATCAGAACTTGAAGCCAGGTCTTCTGAAATAACTCAGTCAGAAAAAAGAAAATAGAATAGAAAAAATGAACAAGACATTCATGACATATGGAATACAATAAAGTGACCAAATATTTGAAATTTTGGAATCACAGAAAGCAAAAAGAAAATGAAAGGGTTAGAAAACCTATTTAATAAAATCATAGACAAAAATTCTCAAGTCTAGCAGGAAATTTAGACACACAGATACAGGAAGCACAGAGGTTCCCAAACAGATACAATTGAAAAAGGGTCTTTTTCACAGCACATTATAATCAAATTGTGCTTTGAAAGTCAAAGAAAAAGAATTCTAAAAGCAGCAAGAGAAAACATCTATTCACTTAAAAAGAAATCTCCACCAGATTAACAGTAAATTTATCAGCAGGAATCATATAGATCAGGAAAAAATGTGACGATATATTTAAAATGCTGAAAGAAAAAAATATATATAGCAAGAGGTACTGTACCCAGCAAAGCTAGCCTTCCTATGTGAAGAAGAAAAAAAGTCTGTCACAGACATGCAAAAGCTGAGGTAATTCATCATCAATAGATGGTGAATTACTAGAGAATTCACCATTCTCTACAAGAAATGGTTAAGGGAGTAAGGGAGTCCTATTCCCAGAAGCAAAAGGATAATAACTATCACCATGAAAACACATAAAAAAATAAAACCCACTGGTAAAGCAAACACACAAGCAAGGAAGAGAAAAGACTCAAATGTTACCATACAGAAAACCACCACACCACAATGATAAACAGTAAGAAATATAGAAGGAAATATATACACATATATATATAAATTACCAGAAATCAATTAATAAAATAACAGAAATTAATATCAATAATAATTTTGAATGTAAATAGATTAAACTTGCCTTTTAGAAGACATAGCCTCACTAGGAGTATTTTTTAAAAATGAGCCAACTGTATGTAGTCTACAAAAAGACTCATCACATCTATAAAGACAGATAGAATGAAATAAAAGGGGTACAAAATGATATTCCACACAAAGGGAAACCAAAAGCAAGCATCAGTAGCTATAGTTATATCAAATAAAACAGGCTTTAAGTCAAACACAGTACATAGGGAAAAGACCATAATTATATAATTTTAAAGGGATCAGTTCAGCAAGAGGAAATAATTCACAACATATATGCACCCATCACTGCAGTTCCCAAATATATGTAGCTGATATTATTATATTGCAAAGGTGAGATAGCTTATAAAAGAATAGTAGTTGAAGATTTCAACAACCAACACTAAGCATAAGACAGATCATCAAGACAGGAAATTCAGAGATACACTGGATTTAAACTGAGCTCAGATCAAATAGAACTAACAGACATTTGCAGAACAGTTCTCCAACAGCTACAGGATGGATATACATTCTTTTCGTCAGCACATGGAACATTCTCCAGGATAGATCATGTGTTGGAACCCCAAACAATCTCAAAAAATGAAAAATAATTGAAATATATCAAATATCTTTACAAATCACTGTGGACAAAAACTAGAAATCAGTAACAAGAGGAATTTTCAAATCTGAAAAAATACATGAAAATTAAACAACATAATCCTTAATGACCATCGTGTAAAGAAAAGAATAAAAAGAAAATTTAAAAGTTTCTTTAAACAACTGAAAATTAAAACACAATATACCAGGCCAGGATTGGTGGCTCATGCCTGTGGTCTCAGCACTTTGGGAGGCTGAGTCGGGTGGACTGCTTAAGGTCAGGAGTTCAAGACCAGCCTGGCCAACATGATGAAACCACTTCTCCACAAAAAATAGCTGGGCATGGTGGCAGGCAACTGTAATCCCAGCTACCTGGGAGTCTGAGGCAGGATAATCGCTTGAATCCAGGAAGTGGAGGTTGCAGTGAGCTGAGATCATGCCATTGCATTCAAGCCAGAGCAACAAGAGCAAAACTCTGTCTTAAAAAAAAAAAAAAGCAAACAAATCTATGGATACAGAAAAAGCAGTGCGAAGTGTATAACAATAAGCATCTGCATCACAAAGTAGAACAACTTCCAATAAATAGTCTAACAATGCATGCACCTTAAGAAACTAGAAAGGCAAGAACAATCCAAACCCAAAATGAAGAGAAGAAAAGAAATATCATCATAGAAATAAAAAGTCTTCCAACAAATAAAAGTTCAGGACTGGATGGCATCACTTCCAAATTCTACCAAACATTCCAAGAAGAACGAATATCAATTATTCTCAAATTCTAGCAAAAATTTGGAGAGGAGTGAATTCTTTCTAACTCATTCTACCAGACAAGAATTATCCTAATATCAAAATCAGACACAGATGCAAAAAGGCAGTAAAACCACAGGCAATATCCCAAATGAACATAGATGTAAAAATTCTCAACAAAATACTAGCAAACTGAATCCAACAGCACAACAATAACAACAACAACAACAAAAAACTACAATGTGATCAACTGGGATTTATCCCTGGGATGCAAGAATGGTTCATGATAGAAAAACTAATAAACATAATGCATCACATCAACAGAAGAGCAAAAACTATGTGATCATCACAATAGACACAGAAAAAACATTTGATAAAAGTTACCATTTCTTTTTTTTTTTAATTGAATTTTAGGTTTTGGGGTACATGTGCAGAATATGCAAGATAGTTGCATAGGTACACACATGGCAGTGTGTTTTGCTGCCTTCCTCCCCTTCACCCACATTTGGCATTTCTCCCCATGCTATCCCTCCCTAGCTCCCCCGTGACTGTCCCTCCCCTATTCCCCCCAATAGATCCCAGTGTGTAGTGCTCCCTTCCCTGTGTCCATGTGTTCTCATTGTTCATCACTTGCCTATGGGTGAGAATATGCGGTATTTCATTTTCTGTTCTTGTGTCAGTTTGCTGAGAATGATGTTCTCCAGATTCATCCATGTCCCTACCATTTCTTTATGATAAAAAATCTCAGCAAACAAGGCATAGAAGAAATGTACCTCAATATTTAAAAAGCTGTATATGATAAGCTCACAGCTAACATTGTACTGAATGGGAAAAAGGTGAAAGTCTTTCCTCTAAGAACTGGAACAGGTCAAAGGTGCTCACTTTCACTCGTCCTATTTACTATTTTGCGTGAAGCCCTATCCAGAGCATTCAGGCAGAAGAAAGAAGTAAAAACATCCAAGTTGGAAAAGAGGAAGTCAAATTTTCTCTCTTTGCTAATGACATGATCTACCTAGGAAAACCTAAAGACACCACCAAAAACTCCTTAAGTTGATAAATAAATTGATTAAAGTCACAGGATACAAAATCACGTAGAATAGTCAGTAGTGTTTTATATATCTATAATGAGCTAGCTGAGAAAAAATATCAGGAAAGTAATTCATTTATAATAGCTACAGAAAATAAACTATCAAGTAATAATTTTAATCAAGGAGTTCAAATCTATACCAGAAAACTACAAACAAGCAATTAAAAGAAATTAAAGAGCATACAAAAATTGGAAAGACATCCCATATTCATGGATTGAAAGAATTTGTATCACTAAAAAGACCATACTGCCCAAAGCAATTTACAGATTTAATGCAATTTTTATCCAACTACCAACGTCATTTCTCACAGCATTAAAAAGAAATCCTAAAAACTGTATGAAAGCAAAAACAGCCTTAGTAGGCCAAGCAAGCCGGGGGCTGGGTGGTGGGAAGAAAGCTGGAGATATCATATTACCTGATGTTAAAATATATTATAAGGCTGTAGTCACAAAACAGCATGTTATTGGTACATAAACAGACACAAAGACCAAAGAAAGACAACAGAGATTTCAGATCTAAACCTGTGTGTTTACAGCCAAACCTGCCAAGTACAGACATTGGTGAAATGATACTCTCTTCAATAAATATTGTTGTGTATATTGTATAGTCACATGCAAAATAATGAAACTGGACCTGTATCTCTCACCATATGCAAAAATCATATCAAAATGGATTAAAGTCTCCAATATAAGACTCAATACTATAAAACTAGCAGAAGAAAACATAGATAAAGCACTTCAGGACATTTGTCTAGGCAAAGATTTTATGGCATCCTCTAAAGCATGGACAACAAAAACAGAAACAAGTCCAGGACAAGATGGATTCACAGCTGAATTCTACCATATATTCAAAGAGGAAATGGTATTAATCCTATTGACACTATTCCACAAGATGGAGAAAGAGGGAATCCTTCCTAAATCATTCTATGAAGCCAGTGTCACCATAATACCAAAACCAGGAAAGGACACAACCAAAAAAGAAAACTACAGACTAATATCCTTGATGAACATAGATGCAAAAATCCTTAAAATACTAGCATATCAAAAAGATAACCCACTATGATCAAGTGGATTTCATACCAAGGATGCAGGATGGTTTAACATCTGCAAGTCAATAAATGTGATATACTATATAAACAATTAAAAATGAAAATCACATGATTATCTCAATAGATACAGAAAAAGGATTGACGAAATCTAAGATCTCTTTATGATTAATACTCTCAGCAAAATCAGCTTAGACAAGGGACATACCTCAATGTAATAAAAGCCATCTATAAGAAACCCACAGCCAGCATAATACTGAATGGGGAAAATTTGAAAGCCCCTCTGAAAACTGGAACAAGACAAGGATGCCCACTCTCACCACTTCTATTCAACATAGTACTGGAAGTCCTAGCCAGATCAGACAAAAAAGAAATAAAGGGCATCCAAACTGGTAAAGAGGAAGTTAAAGTGTTGCTGTTTGCTGATGATTATATACCTAGAAAACCCTAAAGACTCCTCCTAAAAACTCTTAGAACTGACAAAAGAATTCAGCAAAGTTCCCACACACAAAATTAATGTACACAAATCAGAATCTCTCCTATACCAACAGTGACCAATCTGAGATCAAATCAAGAACTCAACTGCTTTTACAATAGCTGCAAAATAAAATAAAATAAAATACTTAGGAATGTACCTAGCCAAGGAGATGAAAGACCTCTACAAGGAAAACTACAAAACAGCACTGAAAGAAATCATAGGCAACAAAAACAAATGGAAACACATCCCATGCTCATGGATGGTTAGAATCAATGTTGTGAGAATGACAATACTGCCAAAAGCAATCTACAAATTTAATGCAATTTCCATCAAAATACCACCATCGTTCTTCTAAGAACTAGGAAAAAATCCTAAAATTCATATGGAATCAAAAAAGAGCCCACATACCAAAAGCAAGTCTAAGCAAAAAGAACAAATCTGGAAGCATCACATTACCTGATTTCAAACTATTCTATAGGGCAATAATCACCAAAACATCATGGTACTGGTATAAAAATAGACATATAGACCAACGGAACAGAATAGAGACCTAGAAATAAACTCAGATTCAGCCAACTGATCTTTGACAAAGCAAACAAAAACGTAAAGTGGGGAAAGAACACCCTAGTCAACAAATGGTGCTGGGATAATTGGCTAGCCACATTTAGGAGGTTGAAACTGGATCCTCATCTCTCACCTTATACAAAAATCAGCTCAAGATGGATCAAGGACTTAAATCTAAAACCTGAAACTATAAAAAAATTCTAGAAGATAACATCAAAAAAACCCTTCTAGAAATTGGCTTAAGCAAGAATTTCACAACAATGATCCCAAAGCAAATGCAGTGAAAACAAAGATAAATAGCAGGGATTTAATCAAACTAAATATCTTTTGCACCGCGAAAGGAACAGTCAGTAGAGTAAGCAGGCAACCCAGTGAGTGGGACAAAATCTTCACAATCTATACATCTGACAAAAAAACTAATATCCTGAATCTACAATGAACTGACGCAAATTAGCAAGAAAAAAACAAAAATTCCCATCAAAAGGTGCGCTAAGAACATGAATGGACAATTCTCAAAATAAGTTATAGAAATGGCCAACAAACATATTAAAAACGTTCAACATCACTAATGTGGTAACCTTACTCCTGCAAGAATGTCCATAATCTAAAAATAAAAAAATAGTAGATTTTGATGTGAATGCAGTAAACAGGGGACACTTCTACATTGCACTCTTTCTCTTGCTGCCAAGTCAGAAGGTGCTTGCTCCTCCTCTGCCTTCCTCCACGACTGTAAGTTTCCTCAGGCCTCCCAAGCCATGCAGAACTGTGAGTAAATTAAACTATATATATATATACACACACACACACACACACACACATACACATATATATGTGTGTACGTATATATATGTATGTATGTGTATATAATGTATATATTGTGTATGTGCAATGGGAAATTATTAAACTTCAAAAAAGAAGCAAGTCTCATCATATGCTACAACATGGATGACTCTTGAGACATTATGCTAAGTGAAATAATCCAGTCATGGAAAAAATATGATATGATTCCCCTTATATGAGATACCAAATGTAGTCAAACTCATAGAGGCAAAAAATAGAATGATGGTTGCCAGTGGCAGCAGGGAGTGGGAAATGGGGAATTGCTTTTCAATGGATATAAACATTCAGTCATGCAAGCTGAAGAAGTTCTACAGCAATGTACCTATAGTTAACTATATGTAATGTACACTGAAAAAAACTGGTATGTGGGTAGATTTTATGTTGTGTGTTTTTATCACAACAATAACAATAAAGAGACTTACAGACAACAAGTGAAAATGATTAGGTCCCATATTGTATTCTGCTCTGCTACCGCTTTTCTAGTTAGAAGTGTCTTCTATTTGGATTCAGTGTATTTCACAGATAACATTGGTTGATTAAATCTAACTATTGACTCTTTAACATTGAATAATCAAATATATATAACTACAGTACTTATAGCCATATAAAATCATTTGCCTACTAATGTAAATGCATTAGTCATGCTCTCAAGTTCCTGCTACTCTTAAAACAGAGTGGTAGGATCTCAGTTTTAAGAGTGGTGGGAACTCGGCTCCAACTACAAAGACTATCAAAGCAGAAATCTTCCTATCACCTAAAGATGGAATACATTCATGATGACCCAAAATATCAGTTTGGCTTTTATTGGCTACATATTCTGGTCACATATGATAATAATAGGTGTTTAACTGTCTAATTTGACTTTAGTCAATATTGCAACTTGCTTGATAGACATAAGCACAAATAGATTCTCACTATTTAATCTGTATGATCCTGAAGAACATTGGAGAACCATCAATCTTGTTTAGAAAATAATAAGATGGTATAAAAATGTGCCCCAAGCTGTTTCAAAGACTTTGAAAATGAAAATCCTAATGAGGGAACAATTTAATGCTCTTTTCTGAGCTTATAAGCAATCACTATCTCTTTACATGCCAGAGACTGTAAGGAGGACAATGTCAATTAGTTGGTGTGACAAGAATAACAGTCTTTGCCTCCAAGAAATACCTTTTGGATTAGAACACTGTTATCTGTGTTGCAAATACAAAATCCCTTTGATGGAAGGAGTATGAACATTGGTCTTGAAATTTGGCTATAAAATTAGACCTTAGGTTTATCTAGAGTTATTCTTAGAAGTGACCTAGCAACACATAAATAGGTTTTCTTCCTGTAATCTTAAAGAAAGTGGGGAAGGGAAGAGAGGAAAGCAGAAGGGGGATGAGGTCATAGTATAGAAAACTGCAAAGGAGGGGAGTAGCTTTAGTAACCAACTATGATAAAGAGTATTTCAATTTACGAGTCGCATGTTAGAGCATCTGTGAGGTAATTTTAAAAAACAACGAAGTTTTACTACTAGGAAATTCTCAGCAATTGTTAAAAACACTGTCATGTTACAATATGATACTAGATCTGAATCCCAACACTTCCATCCGCCAGCTGTGTGACATTGGGAATACTATTAACTTATCTAAATCTAATTTTTAAATCTAAAAACTGAACTAACAATAGTACTGACCCACTGGGTTATTGTCACTAAATAAGACAATGCCTGCAAAGTACAAAGTAAAGGCTCAACACATCTCAGCTCTTAGAAGGAAGGGGATGCAGATGCTGGTGATAATAATAACATTAGTGTCATCTTAGGCCTCAGGCCAAAAAATAAAGATTAATATTAATAGTTACCTTTCTACTCCACAGTGTACTTAGTTGTCTCTTTACATTATTTGTGTATATTATTATTAGGTTGGTCTAAAAGTAATTGTGGTTTTTGTTATTATTTTTAATGGCAAAAGCCGTAATTACTTTTGCACCAATCAGTATTTTCTCTGTCTATAAGACTAGGTGCTATTATTGTAATTTTATATAAGTGGAATTTTTAAAATATACAATGCCATAAACTGTTGGAACAGTAGAACAATTCAAATCTTGAGACAAAACTTTATTTGTGATTGTTTATTCACCTTATTCTAGAACACAGGAAGGACAAAACTAATTTATCAGTTAATTACCAATCTATGGGGTTTAGACAAATATAGCTGTGAAAATAAACCTCTCTAATGATATTAGAAATTATTCTGTCTTTTCTTCATTGGATTTCTCTGTATTTGTTGAAACATTATAAAGCCCTTATTTAAATGCAGTCTATTTACTAGCCCAGGGACTGAGTGAAGTAATCCTGAACTCAGGCATTCTTTTAGAATACATAGGATCCTCCTTTCCTACCCTCCTGCTCGAAATCACTCTCCTGGAGGAAAATACACACAGAAATCTTACTATACTTCCTGTCTCACAGACAAACCTCCAGATTCTTAACACTTGTCTATTTATCTTTCTGTTATATGCCAGCATGTATATCTATCTTGCTGTCTGCAGAAATGAAACCCTGTGCTCTACTTCATTCATTGAAAACATATTTAATGATTGCCCACTATGTGTCTATGCTTTGCATTAGATGCTATGGATAGCATGGTTAGAAATTATAGAGAGTTCTTGCTTATAATGAATTTATAGTAAGTGACTACTACAGCCAAATATAATATTATAAATACAAGAAATTTTTTTAGAAGCATGCAGAAGCAAAACCCAGCTTCAGTTTGGGAATGAAGAAGGTTGTTATTGAAATAATTAAGGAGGTAGTACCTGAGCTTATACTGAAGTATGACTCAGCCTGAGTCAGATGAAATATGTGTGTTTTAAGGACATTGGAGTTTGTGGCACAGAGTTCCAGGCCAAGGAAATAGCATGCTTGGGGTTTCAGAACTGAGAAAAACATGATATATTCAAGGAGCCAAAAGAACTAGTTGGTCTGGAACAGAGAAAGGCAGAGGGAAAGAAAGAATAAGGAAAAGAGGATGCTGAAGAGGACCATTGTCAGGTCATGAAGGACCGTTTGTGCTATATAAAGAAATTTGTATTTTATCCTACAAACAAGGGGGATTGCCTTGCAAGATTTTACATACTGGACTGATCAGACTTGTATTCAAGAATCTTCTGGTGGCAGAATGAAAACATTAACTTCAAGGGGTCACCACTGAGGCTGGAAGACATGTGAAAAGAGAGTGATAATTCATCTGGAATAAAATAGCGGCCTGAATTAAGGCAAGTGCTGTGAGGTTTAGCAGTGGGAAGAAAATGAGACAGGTATTTAGAGTCAGAGAAAGAATCCATCAGATTTGGTAATTAATTAGGTCTAACTGATAGAGAAAGGGAGGCCTTAAATTCTAGCATGACCTAGACATAACACAATGCTCTATGAGTAGAAATGTTCTCAGCATTGCCAATGCTTTCCTTATTCTAAAAAGTCGGTCAATGAAGAGAGAGAGATTTGCAAGTTCTAGTTTGCCTTTACATTTTTTCATTAGCCCTGGTAAGTGGCCAAATGTTTATTGAGGACCTGGTAGATAGATAGATTAAGTCAGAATGATTAAGATCTCTTTCTCACAAAGTTAACAATCTTTTGGAAGACACTGACAAGTAAGTTAGCAATGGAGCACGATCACTGCTACAAAGGAGTTACTCACGGAACTCTTGGTAGGCGTTTGCATGTGTAAGGAAGAGTGCCTTGTCCCAGCTCCTCAACAACTGCCACTCACTGTCAGTCACATCTCCTGGAACTGGAACTGGACTTGGCTGCCCCCACCCCATCTCCATCTCTCCACTGTGAACTATGTTTGGTTTTAACTTTTTTCTTTTTTGAGACAAAGTTTCAATTCACTTTGTCACCCAGGCTGGAGTGCAGTGACACAGTCATGGCTTGCTGCACCCTTCGCCTCCCAGGCTCAGGTGATCCTTCTACCTCAGCCTTATGAGTATTTAAAACTACAAGCACATGCCACCACAGTCAGCTAATTTTTGTAGTTTTCACAGAGATGGGGTTTTGCCATGTTGGCCAGGGTGGTCTAGAACTTCTGGACTCAAGTAATTCTCTAGCCTTGGCTTCCCAAAGTACTAGGGGTATAGACATAAGCCACTGTACCCAGCCTGTTTTTGGTTCTTTCCATCCATCAAGTCCACTCTCTTCTCTACCTGCAAATAAGCTTCTTCCCTTATTTCTGGTTTTGCAAAACTTTGTCTTATCAAGGTCCATCAAGACCCTTCTGGCCCTTTATTTAATAACATAAAGTACCTCTTGAGTGAGTTTGTCAATCACCTCACCTCTCTGTATTTCTTTTATTAAAAATTATAAAGAAGAGTCTGATAGCCCCATTTGACATTGTGCATTGGAACATCAAGTTTCCTTGCAAAACTGATGTATTGGCTACCTTTGAGACTTGTGCATACCTATGGCTAGGTTGAAAAAAGTAAAAGCATATTATTGCCACATGGTTCAGAATTTGACCATGACAAACAAGGATCTGTGCACAGGAACTGTAGATGAAGACGCTCTCAGGGTCAGCTTACTCAACACCCAACATGTCAGATTGAAGCAGAGCAGTGGGACAAATGTCCCAGAGGAGATGATACTTGAGTTGATGCTTGGGCAAAAAGAAGGCAGTAGGGAGATGAAAGGGAGGGATGTATCCTTAGGAATAACTTGAATTGCAAAAGTGTGAAGGATTGAGAAGCAAGGAACTTTCAGGAAACAGCAAAGTCGGAATGGCTGATTGTTCTTCATTTTGGTCAGTTGAGGACATTTAAACTATTGCTTATCACAGTGTTTCTCCAACAGGAGCCTGTGTCTCTCCAGAGAGGGATTTGGTTGTTACAATGGAGCCACAGAGATTAGCAAGTTATAACCTCCTTTTCTGTTTCCAAGTGAACAGAAAATAGAAGAGATAGAGCCATTTCCTTTTTGTATTTGCTTTCCTATTGTATGTTTGCTGATTTCCTCTGACCCACAGACATGTTTTTATTTTGATGGCCGCAATGGGAATTAAAGCAGCAAGCTTGTCTGATGGGGACCCCCACACAGACTACCCTATTGTATTGAAAGCGGCTGTGCCAACCAGGTCATTCACATACGAAACATGAACAAAACCATGAGAAACACATCACTGCACTCTGTCTAGTGGAAGGAGGGATTTGTACACAGGAAGGTGGGAGAGTGTTTCAGCAGCATATTGCCTGGGGACCATAGCTCTGACATCTTGCTCACAGTAACACTACAAATCTAAGACAAACCACAGCAGCGAGGAGCTGGAAGAGAAGTCGCTCAAGCCCTAAAATGGTCTCCAATTAAAACAAAGGCACTCCAAGAAACATAAGTTTGAGAAACACAAGCACAGAAGTCACAGACCTTATAAACAGTGCCTGCAGAATACTCTCTTAGTCTAGCGTGAGGGGCTTAGGACGAAAACACAGGGCCTACCTCTGTGAATTTTCAGGAAGTTTAAGACACCAGAGCAGTAGATCTGTGGCATTAAGAGTTCTCCCTGTGAGGGCTGCTCACAGAGCAAGTCCCAGAATAAATACCAAATTAAATGATGATAATCCTTGTTGACATGGAAAGTGTGCCAGCCTTACATCTGGCATTCAGTAACACAACATAAATTCTCATATCTGCGAAGAGATTAATATGCATTTCCAGTTCATAGAGATGTTTTCAGTTGATATTTTGGTTCTTAGAAAAGAGTTTGCCTAAAAAGCTTAGCCAACCAACTTCCGGTAGAAAATCCTTTCCTAAATTAGACAAGATGGAGACATTTCAATTCTAAATATAATTTAACAGAGAATATTCCAATAACAGCTATTGAAATATGGCCTTTGATTGAAGAATCCTTAGTCTCATCAGTCACATGTATTATGATTTTGTGTTAGGATACATGAGCTTAATTTCATAAAGAAAAGAGGCGTTTAGTGGAGGTTCTTCTTGTATCTAACTCCCGCTTTGACATTCTCATTTGAACGCTTAATAGTCTTCACAAACTTCATATTTCCAAACTTAAACATTTCCTACAATTCGATTCCATCCATCATATTGCAAGTTCAGTTTTCCATTTTCTCAAGCCATAAACTTTTGGAGTCTTCCCTGACTCCTCTCTTTCTGTCGTAACTCATATATAATTCATCTACTCTTTTCAGTTCTCCATATTTTGCGTGTTTGGTTTTGGAAATATAAGTAAAAGCTGGCATGAACAACCCTGTCCTAAGCAACCGTTATCTGTACCCAAATTACTGAAATCTTTTAACCTGTTTTTCTGCTTGTACTCATGCTCCCTATGATCTTTGTGGCACCCTAAAGACAGAGACATTTTACAATGTTTTTTAAGACATTCTATCTCATTCAAAGCAAAGTGCCAGTATGTACTACGACCCCTAGGGTTCTTCTGCCAGTGCTTCTCTGGTTTCATCATCCTGTACTCTCTCCTTCATTGCTCAACCCCATTTATCTCCACCTGTCAGGGTTTTTTTTTTTTCCCTGTTCCTTGCACACGCTAAGCAGGTGCCTCCCTCAAGTCTTTTTAATTCTTACGGTTTGAAATATCCCTTTCCAAATATACACGTGCCTTACTCCTTCACCTCTTTTGGTGTCTGCTCAAATGCTAGCTGCTCTAAGGCTTTCACTGAACACCCTTAATGAAACTGCAACCTTCCTTTCCCTTGATATTTTCACATCTCTTCCTCTGTTTTCTTGTTTTGTGTGGCATTTATTATTACCCCAATGTTTTACACATGTATTTTTCTTTCCTTGATTATTTTCCACCTACTTGCTAGAATGTAAGCATTAGCATAGCAGGGACATAATTTTGTTTATTGCTTTAGTCACTACAGGGTAGTGCTTGGCACAGAGAAGATACTCATGTTTGTTGACTAAATGAACAAGTGAATTATTGGTTAAATAAATGAATACCTAAAAAGGATATCCGTACATATGATACAATTTTACTAGAGTATTTTCTCCTCTAGTTAAGTGCAACACAGACTGAACTAAAGGTATAACGACTTTATATCTAAAGGTATAACGACTATTAAAAAGCTAGGTCTAACATGGGAATATATTAATGCATACTGTAATATTTTCATCAGGAAATATCTATGAGTCTGGAATATGGTTCCAATAAGTCGAAGAAGTACATAGCCTAAAACGCAGCCCTACAAATAGCTATGTCCTGAATTATTCAAAATAAATAGAAATTTGACTATGGAAGTTTGAAAACAGTCTTATTTTTATTTGAATAATTTTATAACTGATAGATGTTTCCCAAGTGGGAATCAAGTGCATACAAAGTTCAGTGCGAAGCTACACATAGAAAAGGCAAAACAAGTCCTTGCCTTTAAAAGATTTTGGTTTGTTGAGGTGACAAAACATAAAGCACACAAAGCTATTGAGAAGCAACATATCTGTGATAGTTAATATCGAGCATCAACTTGATTGGATTGAAGGATGCAAAGTATTATTCCTGGATGTGTCTGTGAGGGTGTTGTCAAAGGAGGTTAACATTTGAGTCAGAGGACTGGGAGAGGCAGACCCACCCTCAGTCTGGGTGGGCACCATGGAACCAGCTGTCAGTGCATCTTGAATAAAGCAGGCAGAAGATGGAAAGAGCAGACAGGCTGAGCCTTCTAGCTTTCCTCTTTCTCCCATGCTGGATGCTTCCTGCCCTTGAACATCGAATTCTTCTTCAGCTTTTGGACTCTTGGACTTACACCAGTGATTTGCCAGGGGCTCTTGGGCCTTTGGCCACAGACTGAAGGCTGCATTGTTTGCTTCCCGACTTTTGAGGTTTTGGGGCTCAGACTGGCTTCTTTATGCCTCAGCTTGCAGAGGGCCTGATGTGGGACTTCCCCTTGTGAGAGTGTAAGTCAATACACCTTAATAAACTCCCTTTCATATATACATCCAACCTGTTAGTCCTGTCCCTCTAGAGACCCCTGACTAATACAGTATCTGAATATTATAAAGAAAACATGATAAAGGAAATTAAACCAATAAATTCTAATGGAGCATTAAATAAAGATATATCTGATATATTTTGAGTCCATCAAATGATGCTGTACATATTAGAGCAGGCTGTGAGAGTAAATAGAGAATAGGAGAGGAAAACAATGGATTTATTGATTCGCATGTATTTAGCACTTACTGTATACCAAACATTATGTTAGGCACTGCGGTCAACTTCGCAGTGGCAAGATAAAAGGAAGGAAGGAAATGGGTATGATTAGCCTTATTTAAGCTAGTGTCGATGAAATTGCATATTTAGAAATTAATTTAAAAGTTATTTTTTTCTAAATACAATTTCAGCAATTCTTTTTAGAGCCATATTGTAAGTTTATTTTGAAACCTTGTATTCTATTAGATCCCCCCCAAAAAAACTGCCATTCCTAAGCTAGTTTGTATGGTAAGTTCATACCTAAAAGCTTCCTTTTACAAAAATATGTACTCTCACTTTAAAAAAAAAAATCTTCTGTTTTTTAAACTGAACTAGTTTAACGGAAAAGCATTTTTATATGTTTTTGAAAACAAATTTATCCAATCTTAAAATTAAAAGATTGCATTTCTGCCACATTTCATTTGATGTAAACTCATGTTTACAACTTGTTTCAATTAATATCTCAGCTATCCAGCTCTGGCTTACGAGTACCAGTGTGTTTAAGATAGTTTAGTTGAAAATTCATTTTTGCAAGCTCGATTTATGCAAACCCATGTATTCACACTAGTTTTAATTAGTCTGCCATGCTAAAGTTATTAAAATTAATAGTCATATTTAAAAACAAGTTCTTATGAAAATTTAAAATTCTGTCTGCTTTAGATAAACAAAGTATTTAATCCATTTTTATTACAATTTATGTTCACAGACTACTCTTTATTAGAATGGATGTATCCAATGTATTCGTTGAAATTTACTGAATTTCAAATATATTTTTAACAAAGTTTGGTGAAACAGCAGAAATGGAAGGTGAAGGACAAGAAGTCAATTTATGATTCTAAGTCAAATAATTGCTTCAATACACAGCCATATTATGATAAAAATTTTAAATGGGATTCTACTTATGGCTTTCACGGCATGGAAAACTTCCATTTATTTTGTAATTCTTTTATTACTTTTCATCTTTGGTTTTATAAAAACATTTTCTCTTCCTATTGCCCTTTTATACGTACATATATGTGTGTGTGTGTGTGTGTGTGTGTGTATGTATATATATATACATATACATATATTGTACTTTAGGTTCTGGGGTACACATGCAGATCATACAGGATCGTTGCATAGGTATGTACATGGCAATATGGTTTGCTACCTCCATCCCGCCCATCACCTATATCTGGCATTTCTCCCCAGGTTATCCCTCCCCAACCTCCATACCCCCTGCTGTCCCTTCCCTAGTCCCCCACAACAGACCCCAGTATGTAATGTTTCCCTCCTTGTGTCCATGTGTTCTTATTGTTCAACATCCACCTATGAGTGAGATTATACAGTGTTTGATTTTCTGTTCTTGTGCCAGTTTGCAGAGAATGATGGTTTCCAGCTTCATCCATGTCCTTACAAAGGACACAAACTCATTGTTTTTTATAGCTGCATAGTATTCCATGGTGTATATGTGCCACATTTTCCTTGTCCAGTCTATCCTCGATGAGCATTTGGGTTGGTTCCAGGTCTTTGCTATTGTAAACAGTGCTGCAGTGAACATACATGTGCATGTGTCTTTATAATACAATGATTTATAATTCTTTGGATATATACCCAGTAATGAGATTATTGGGTCAAATGGAATTTCTATTTCTAGGTCCTTGAGGAATCACCACACTGTCTTCCACAATGGTTGAACTAATTTACACTCCCACCAACAGTGTAAAAGTGTTCCTATTTCTCCACATCCTCTCCAGCATCTGTTGTCTCCAGATTTTTTAATTATCACCATTCTAACTGGTGTGAGATGGTATCTCAATGTGGTTTTGATTTGCATTTCTCTAATGGCCAGTGATGATGAGTAGTTCTTCATATGTTTGTTGGCTATGTCTTCTTTTGAAAAGTGTCTGTTCATGTCCTTTGCCCACTTTTGGATGGGCTTGTTTGTTTCTTTTCTTGTTAATCTGTTCTAGTTCTTTGTAGATTCTGCCCTTTGTCAGATGGGTAGATTGCAAAAATTTTTCCCCATTACGTTGGTTGCCAGTTCACTATAATGATTGTTTCTTTTGCCATGCAGAATTTATGGAGTTTAATTAGATCCCGTTTGTCTATTTTGGCTTTTGTTGCCAATGCTTTTGTTGTTTTAGTCATGAAGCCCTTGCCTATGCCTATGTCCTGAATGGTTTTGCCTAGGTTTTCTTCTAGGGTTTTTATGGTGTTAGGTCTTATGTTTAAGTCTTTTAATCCATCTGGAGTTAATTTTAGCATAAGGTGTCAGGAAGGGGTCCAGTTTCTGTTTTCTGCACATGGCAAGCCAGTTATCCCAACACCATTTATTAAACAAGGAATCCATTCCCCATTGCTTGTTTTTGTCAGTTTTGTCAAAGATCAGATGGTTGTAGATGTGTGTCATTACCTCTGAGGCTTCTGTTCTGTTCCATTGGTCTATAGCTCTGTTTTGGTACGAGTACCATGCTATTTTGATTACTGTAGCCTTGCAGTATAGTTTGAAGTCAGGTAGCGTGATGCCTCCAGCTTTGTCTTTTTGCTCAGGATTGTCTTGGCTATGTGGACTCTCTTGGTTCCATGTCAAGTTTAAGGTGGTTTTTTTCCAGTTCTGTGATGAGGGTCATAGGTAGCTTGATGAAGATAGCTTTGAATCTATAAATTACTTTGAGCAGTATGACCATTTTCACAATATTGATTCTTCCTAACCATGAGCATGGAATGTTTTTCCATTGGTTTGTGTCCTCTCTTATTTCCATGAGCAGTGGTTTATAGTTTTCCTTGAAGAGGTCCTTTACATCCTTTGTTAGTTGTATTCCTAGGTATTTTATTCTCTTTGTAGCAATTGTGAATGGGAGTTTGCTCTTGATTTGGCTCTCTTTAAGTCTGTTACTGTGTATAGGAACGCTTGTGATTTCTGCACATTGATTTTGTATCCTGAGACTTTGCAGAAGTTGCTTGTTTTTGCCCATTCAGTCTGATATTGACTGTGGGTTTGTCATAAATAGATTTTATTGTTTTGAGATATGTTTCATGGATACCTAGTTTATTGAGAGTCTTTAGCATAAAGTGCTGTTGAATTTTGTTGAAGGCCTTTTTTCATCTATTGAGATTATCATGTGGTTTTTGTCGTTTGTACTGTTTATGTGGCAAATTATGATTACAGACTTGTGTATGTTGAACCAGCCTTGCATCCCCAGGATGAAGTCTGCTAGATCGTGATGGATAAGCTTTTTTGATGTTGCAATTGGTTTGCCAGTATTTTATTGAAGATTTTTGCATCTATGTTCATCATGGATATTGGCCTGAAGTTTTCTTTTTTTGTTGAGTCTTTGCTGGGTTTTGGTATCAGGATGATGTTGGTCTCATAAAATGATTTGGGAAGGATTCCCATTTTGGATTATTCGGAATAGTTTCAGGAGTGGCACCAGCTCCTCCTTGTATGTCTGGTAGAATTCGGCTGTGAACCCATCTGGACCTGGGCTTTTTTTGGTTGAGATGCTGTAAATTTTGCTGCCTCAACTTAAGCCCTTGTTTTTGGTCTATTTAGGGTTTTGACTTATTTCTGGTTTAGGCTTGGGACGTTGCAAGTGTCCAGGAATTTCTCCATTTCTTCCAGGTTTACTGGATTATGTGTATAGAGTCGTTTGTAGTAATTTCTGATGGTAGTTTGTATTTCTGTGGAATTGGTGGTGATATCCCCTTTATCGTTTTTAATTGCATCTGTTTGATTCTTCCCTCTTTGCTTCTTTATTTATCTGGCTAGTGGTCTGCCTATTTTGTTAATATTTTCAAAAAACCAGATCCTGGATTTATTGATTGTTTGAAGGATTTTTTGTGTCTCTAGCTCCTTCATTTCTGTTCTGATCTTAGTTATTTTTTGTTTTCTGCTAACTTTTGTGTTTTTTTCATCTTGTTCCATTAGCTCTTTCAATTTCGATGATAAGGTGTTGATTTTAGATCTTTCCTTGCTTCTCATGTGGGCATTTATTGCTATAAATTTCCCTCTAGACACTGCTTTAAATGTGTCTCAGAGATTCTGGTATGTTGTGTATTTGTTCTTTTTTGTTTTGAAGAACATCTTTATTTCTGCCTTCATTTCATTGTTTATCCTGTCAACTTTCAAGAGCCAGTTTTTCAGTTTCCATGAAGTCGTGCAGTTCTGAGTGAGTTTCTTAATCCTGAGTTCTAATTTGATTGCACTGTGGTCTGAGAGACTGTTTGTTATGATTTCTGTTCTTTTGCATTTGCTGAGGAGTGATTTATTTCCAATTACGTGGTCAGTTTTAGAGTAGGTGTGACAGGGTGCTGAAAAGAATGTATATTCTGTGGATTTGGGGTGGAGAGTTCTGTAGAGGTCTATTAGGTTTGCTTGGTCCAGATCTGAGTTCATGTCCTGGATATCCTTGTTAGTTTTCTGTCTTGTTGATCTGTCTAATATTGACAGTGGAATGTTAAAGTCTCTCACTATTACTGTGTGGGAGTCTAAGTCTCTTTGTAGGATTTATTTTCTCATTGCTTATCTATTCCACTTCTAGTAATGGTTGGTATTTATTCTGCTGGAGTTGAATATATCTCTATGGTTGGCTGATAGTCAACAGGTAAATATTTTCTTAATGTCCAGATTCTTATTTTTAACTCTGCTGAAAATCTTCTTCAAAGCATCCATGCATGATCCTGATAATCGCTGAAATCAAGGTTTCAAAATCATATCTCTTTATTTCCCAAAGTTTCTCTATTGTGAATTATCTGCCTCCATCACCACATCATCCATCACGTGGCCCTAATAAGTTGATGAGTCTAAAGACACTCTGTGGTGTTTCTCATGATTATCCTTTACTTTTTCAATAAATCTCTGTAAGCTATGGCTTCAATACTCCCAAGCAAGATCCTACCTTGTTACTCTTCTTTATTTCTTTCCTAAATTTTTCCCATCAAATCTATCTTACTATAGGCAAGTAATCTTTATAAAATATGACTCTGACTAGTTCAAATTATTTTTCATACCACTCTGCAGGTATGACAACCAATACCCCAAATTGGACCCATTATCTTTCTCCAACAACTAGTTCTTTCTTTTTTTTTTTTCTCTTCTGCTTCATGTGACAACATTCCCAATTGAATGCAAGCTGTATGTCCATTTTGTTTCTTGTTGTATCCTCACCTCATAGAATAATACTTATCAACTACTTGGCATAAATAAATATTTCTTGAATGAATTAGTAAATGAATAAGACAATAGTTCATTTCTAATCACAATTGCTAAGTTTTACATATTTTATTCCCCATAGATTTCTACTCTCCTCCTTTTATACCTCCTATCACTAGTCTGCTCAGCTGTCATAATTTCTTCCTGGGGTATGTGTCAATAGCTTTCTAACTGATGAATGTTTTATCTTATAAGTAGATATAACTGTGCTACTTGTCTGTTTAGAACCCAGAAAAGGTTAAATGTTTCCTAGGAAAAAGTTCTAGATTTCTAGCCTAGAATCAAAACTCTCCATGATCCAGCCTGTGCCTATTTTGGCAGCATCATATTTTGCCCCTACCTGACTTAATTTACATTCTGTCTTACTAAACTTACTATTAAACTTTTCTCTCTGTCCATCCTTTCTCCAGAGTGAACAAGTGTCTCAATTTGTCTAGGATTGAGGCAGTGTCCAGGTCACAGAATTTCAGTGCTAATCTGTGAAAGTCTGGAGAAAACCAGGACCACCCTGATGTACTCTAGGTGGTTTCTAGCTTCTGTGCATTTAGGTCATCATAACCTTTTCCTGTAATTCTACTTCTTGCCCTCTTTGTCAGTCTAAGTCTTCCTGATCTTTCAAAATTATATTGGGCAGTAGTTCCATAAGTCTCATTAATTAGCCCTGAATGAGGATGGCTAGGCAGTGACTTCCTAAATTACAAACACTATCAGTTTATTTTTGAATTCTTAGAAACTATTTATATTTTTGATTTGTATTATGTAATTAATAAAGATGTGTTATTATTATTATTTGAGGCAGAATCTCACTGTGTCACCTAGGCTGGTGTGCAATGGTGCAGTCACAGTTCATTACAGCCTTGACTTCCCAGACCCAAACGATCATCTCACCTGTATTAATCAATTCTCACACTGCTATGAAGAAATACACAAGATGGGATAATTTATAAAAGGAAGAGGTTTAGTTGGCTCACAGTTCCACATGGCTAGGGAGGCCTTAGCAAACTTGCAATCATGGTGGAAGGTAAAGGAGAAGCAAACACCTTCTTCACAGGGCAACAGGATGGAGTGGGTGCAAGCAGGGGAAATGCCAGAGATTTGTAACCCATCAGATATCATGAGAACTCAGTCACCATCATGAGAATAGCATGGGGGAAACCCCTTCCCACCATGAACCAATTACCTCCACCTGGTCCTGCCCTTGACATGTGGAGATTATGGGAATTACAATTCAAGGTGAGATTTGGGTAGGGACACAGAGCCAAACTATATCACACCTTAGTCTTCTGAGTAGCTGGGACCACAGGCATGAGCCACTATGCCCAGTAAATGTTTTAATTTTTGTAGAGAAGATAGTGTCTCCCTATGTTTCCCAGGCTTATCTCAAACTACTGGGTCAAGCAGTCTTCCCACCTTGGCCTCAAAGTTGTGGAATTATAGGTGTGAGCCACCAATCCCAGCCAAATATGCATTAAATGACCAGATTACCTTCCAACAGAATAAATTCCATAGTTTGGTCTCCCAAATCTTCCAGGAACAATGACTACCCTAATCCTTGATTCATTTAAGTTAAATTCAATGTAATTACATTCAATTTAACCAAGATTCATTGAGTGTCTACAATTTTCAAGGCTTAACTCTCTTCTGTAATACTTTCCATTGTTTACTCTTAATTAAGCCATTTGTCCAATGAGCCATTTTTTTCATCTGTATTGTAAGACCATCTGTGAAATATACTTACCTGCATCTCTACCTCTTCAAATCTGTCATATCTGCTTAGGCTCAGGTTAACTAAAACCTCCTTGATGAAGGCTGATTTGATTATTAGTCGATAGTAATGTCTTGATCTTTCTACTGTAAAAGTTCTGTACTAGAAACTTTCTTTTTTTTTTTTTTGAGACGGAGTTTCGCTCTTGTTACCCAGGTTGGAGTGCAATGCCGCGATCTCGGCTCACCGCAGCCTCTGCCTTCTGGGTTCAGGCAATTCTCCTGCCTCAGCCTCCCGAGTAGCTGGGATTACAGGCATCCGCCACCATGCCCAGCTAATTTTTTGTATTTTTAGTAGAGACGGGGTTTCACCATGGTGACCAGGATGGTCTCGATCTCTTGACCTCATGATCCACCCGCCTCGGCCTCCCAAAGTGCTGGGATTACAGGCTTGAGCCACCGCGCCCGGCCTTAGAAACTGTCTTAAATGTCTTGACATCTTTTGAGCCATACCTTATTCTTTGTAGTCTTTGTCTTTTATCTCTTACTAGGTGAGCACTGATTTCTCCATTTTCCTCATTATCTAATTCAATGCCTTGTGCACATATTGACCTGAATATTAATTTGAGTTTAAGATGATAAATTAAGAATGTAGCACGGTCTTTAAAATCCAAATGGTCAGTGCAAATGTCTATGTCTACCGAACATGAAATTACTGTGTTACAGACCATCTGGTGAGAAGTAGAAAGATTCAAAAGCATTTCAGTGTTATTCTCCTACGTATAAATTAAGAAATTTCTGCTAGTGGTCACTAAATGCAATGGCAGTAAGATTTTCCTTATGTATATCAAAGAATATATAGAAAAAATTTATTTCATAATTTAGTTACTGAAACTCAAATATGCTTCCTTTGAATTTAAAATTGTCTTAGCTTATTAAGTTCCTGTATTCTTTTATGAACTGTTACCATGGAAACAGCATTTTAGACATTTTGTGTTCCTCTAAATGTCACATCTGTTATCATGCTATATATAACAGCGTCTCAGATGCTGATACAGATTCAAACATCTTTACTGCTTATGAAAATCCAAATTAATATTTTATAATATGAATATGCTATCCTTTATACTGGTGACTAATATTTGGAAATTATTTGAGAAACAGTAAGACATTTTTGATTTAACGTATTTAATGAAGTAACTCACAGTCTGAAAAACTAAATTATTTTTGTTTTACTAAACTGTTATTTTCGAGTACTCAGCAAGTTGCCACATGGTTCTGTTATTTTGAAGTGTCTTGTGAACTTACACTTGCCTTTTAGATTTACTCATGTAAGTAATTGCCCCTTCAACTAATGTCAGTTCTGTTAAGGGCCTTCACTCCTCCTTAAATTCCTGCGTTAGCCTTTGTACTTTTCACCTACACAATAAGATGATGGAATCCATCCATTCACCCCCATTCTGCCATATAATTATGTTCTTAATCCCCTTCATAAAGACATTGACTTAGATGTTTATTTTTCTCTCAGACAAAGAGGATGTCATCATCACCAGGTAAAATGAATAGGAGCCAAAGATTAGATGCAAAGAACCCTGACTGGCAGTGATTGTGTTGAAATATGAGTTTTCACCATTCAGAGGTATCAGCAAGAATGAATACCTGCAGAGCCTTTTCTTTAAAAATCAATTATGTGGCCAATAGCACAGATTCATATTTTCAACCTGGGTCAGCAAATCTGTTATTTTTCAAAATCCTTCTTTTTACCTGGTGTCTGCCCTGGAGTGAATCTTCTGGAATGTGAGAACTGCACCTTTCCCTGAAGCTAGTTCCTACTGCAGGGTCCACATGGTCATAGGTATTTTAGGACAGACTGTGCATTTAAACTAGTTCAGAATTAATCATTCCTTCTATGAGTGGCTTTTGGAGTGAACAGAATTAATTATCAAATTCATTTACTTAGGTAACAATCATCATATGAATACTTCCTGGAAAACTCTACATTTGAAAAAAATATGATATTAGGCAAGTTTTTAGCACAGTAAGGTATGTAAGATGAAGCCAAATAGCAGAGTAAATCAAAACCTGATAAGCATCAAAAAAATTTCTTGGGAATTCAATGGCTTATTTCTGATTGAGAGATCAGGGAATAGCATGAGCATCGAGGTAGGGTAATGGATAGCCTTGAGGCTTGAGAAGATACTGATGTCAATTACAGACTTGACAAGTCAAGAGAATTTATGGTTAAGAGGATATCCTTTTAGATGCCCTTTTCTTCATGTTAAGTTTGATTTGCTCATGAAACATTCACGGAGATCTGCCAAGCCTGCAGTTATAAAGTAAAGCTAGAGCTCAATAAAAAGATTAGGAAAATGTATTCCAGTGTGATGGTAAGCTACACTGACACATGGTTGAAACTTTGGATACTACTATATCATGAAATAAGTTGGTATCAAGATTGATGATAAGATAGTGTAATTTTTTTTTTTTGAGACAAAGTCTTGCTCTGCTACCCAGGCTGGAGTGCAGTAGCACTATCTCGGCTCACTACAACCTTCACCTCCTGGGTTCATGTGATTCTCCTGCCTCAGCCTTCTGAGTAGCAGGGATTACAGGTGTGTGCCACCATGCCTGGCTAATTTTTGTATTTTTAGTAAAGATGGGGTTTCACTATGTTGGTCAGGCTGCTCTCAAATGCCTGACCTTGTGATCCACCCTCCTCGGCTTCCCAAACTGCTAAGATTACAGGCGTGGGCCACTGCACCCAGCCAGTGTAATGGTTTTTAAGGAAATAGAAAACAAGCAAGCAGCCAAAAAACAACAGAAACAAAAACAAAACTGAAAACCCACAAACTTTGGAAATGTATAGGAAAGAGAAGATGAAGAAATTAGAATGGAAACCATGAGAGTACAGTATGTAAGATAGCAACAAAAGGTGTGGAAGCTTATAGAAAGAAAAGAGTTGGTCAATCTTACCAACTGAAGGATAAGGATTGAGATGTAACTAATAATGCATTTGGATGTTTGGTGATGTTTCACATAACGGATTTCCTGGAGTTCAGGTGAGAAAAGATTTTATAGAGCTATAGTTTGAGTAGAAAGTAGTTTAAGGAGAAAGTATACATTGCCATTTGAAAAAGTTTTGATGAAAAGAGAAAAATGTAATAGATTTGTGTGAGTAGCAGAAATTGGAAGACCATGGGCTTTAAGAAGAAACTAAAGATGATAGTCTTATATTTTAAATTTCTGACTCTCTTCTGGCTTTGTATATAAATATGGCCTAGTTTATGATTTTCCTGTGATCTGTGTCATTGTAGTATGATTATTCTTTTGTGAGGGTAGAGTTTACATGATCTCACGTAATGGTACATTCTTAACAGACCACAAGAGATCTTAATTCCAGACCCATGGCTGAAAAGACAGACAAGGTCTCTGAGTGTGCCTAATATTAGAAATTTTAATATCGCCGTAAGCAGCTAAGAGTATGCTAGCACCTCCGACCACTGTGTTTTCCCGAATATTATTACTTTATAACTCAGTATTTCTTTGATTAATGCTTAGATAAATTTACTTTTTTGTTCATTATGTTCAGCTTTTGATTATGAGAATTCATGAAATTTTTAATGAGAATACAGCAAATATCTCTACCAGAGACAGATTTTTGATGTTAAGAAATCTGTACAATGCAGCACGCGCACGCACACACACACACACGCACATGGGCACACAAACATATTCAGGGAATATGAGCAGAAAAAGGAAGGGAAACTTCCCATCAGATTTTTCCCCCATTTTGCTCATAGAACATACAAGATTTTAATTAAAATCAAGTAAAACTTTTTTTCCCCAGGCTTCAGGCACCTTAAAGAATTTTTTTAAAAGCTTAGAAAAATGGCTTTATGAAGTCGACTCATCCTCTCTGCAACCTGAAAGCAGCTCCTTCCCTCTTTGAAGCTTCCATCAGGCTCACAGCCAGGTGTGACACAGACCTCATTCCTCTTGCTGAGATCTGCTCTTTGTGTTTGTGCTTCAGGGCATGTTTCAAAACTGATAGATACACCAAGTTCTTGGTTCTGCCTGTCTTTAAAAAACAGACAATTTATAAATGAGCTATTTATCTCAGCCCTGAAAAAAAAATCCTCGTTGGATCATTACTGATGGAATGTTCCCATCTTCAGTTTTCTGTATATTTTGCTCAGATCCTGAACTTTGACTCATTAACTGGATTTCATAAAAAAGGAAAATGAATGCGCAATTAGGTAAAATTGTTGCTTTAGTTTATCCAGTCTGTCAAAGAAAGTATTGGAGACCTTTAAATGTCTACTTTTGGAGAAAGGACGTTAAAAAGTGTGACTCAAAACCCATACTGTATGTATGTGTATTATATATATATATATATGTAATATATATATATAATAATATATATATATTACATAAATTCTAACAATTCTCTGTTGCATGAGACTTGAGAGGAAGAAAGGCCATGACATAAAATGCTCTACACTTCTGCTTTTCAATATACCAGGAAGAAGGGTCTAGGAAACTGCTTAAAGGTTAAAATGAGTATAAATTAAAAATTAAGGAAAATAAAATGAGCTTTGCAAAAAATTTAAATAACATTTTGTTTGAAATACTTCTAAAGTGGAAAAAAAGATACAGTTTTTTTTTTATTTTATTTTTTGCTTTTAAAAAGGATGAAATAAGGTGGAAATACTTTAGACCATTTATGATAAGAAGCAGGTTAAGTCAAAGGCTAACTAGCTACTACCGAGTTTTACTGAATCCCCTGAGTTATAGAAAATTAGAATAGTTTTAAAACTCTGGTTGCCTTGCCTAATGCGACTGCCCTGAGAACTAGAAATTTTTTTGTTTGCCTCAACAAACTGATGTGTTCTTAATTTATTTTCAAATATATTTTTCTAAATTATCTATTATGAGAAAACCTAAGTTTTATTTTTACATAAAAACAAGATCTCAAATGGAGCAGGGTTAATTCATGAAACTTCAAGATTGCTTTTAGAATGGCTTTTACACTGCTATTCAGAGTGGTTTTTATATGAATGTTTAGACAATGTTATTGTTGCAGAGGCAGAACTCTTCCTTTTGAGTGGTGGTTCTACAAGATTCTGTTGTGAGATATGTTCCATTCACATAAACGGCAGAATCTTATTACTACAGAAAAAGTTATTCAAAACCAAATATTGTAGAGGAAAATTAAAACCCTTTTTCAAATATACCGAAGTGTAATGAAGGGTCATCTATCAACTCCAACCACTACCTAATCTCACTTATCTCTATAAGAGGCTCATTATTATAATTATCTAAAATGTTTAACTGCTTGAAATTTTTAAAACGTTTGAAATGAAGGATAATATTTTGGCTCTAGTCGTTGGAAATTTTGTCATGGACGTTAATTTAGGGAATGCTTCTAAGATTAGTTATGACCTTTTAAAATTCTAAAGAAGTTTCTGACCCTAAGCAGCACAGGTTTTCTTGGCAACAAATCTAAGGTAAGATCTATAAAAGAAAAAAGGTAAAAGCAGAAATAAGTGTCTGGCTTTCACGTAATTTTAATTTTTAATATATCCCTCACTAATATTGAAAAGCTATTAGAGCCAAAAAAATTCTAGTGACAATTTAAAGAAAGATGTTTTTCTCGGGCCGGGCGCGGTGGCTCACGCTTATAATCCCAGCACTTTGGGAGGCTGAGGCTGGTGGATCACGAGGTCAAGAAATCAAGACCATCCTGGTCAACATGGTGAAACCCTGTTTCTACTAAAAATACAAAAAAAATCAGCTGGGCATGGTGGCGCGTGCCTGTAATCCCAGCTACTCAGGAGGCTGAGGCAGGAGAATTGCCTGAACCCAGGAGGCGGAGGTTGCGGTGAGCCGAGATCGCGCCATTGCACTCCAGCCTGGGTAACAAGAGCGAAACTCCGTCTCAAAAAAAAAAAAAAAAAAAAAAAAATGTTTTTCTCACTTTGAAATTTTCTTTTGATAGGCACATTTTCTTCCCTTTAGCTATTTCTGTTTTGTCACATCTTTCCATTCATTTTGTTTATGAGATTTCTTTTTTGATTCTTAACTATCTTAATAAATATTCACATGAAGCTTATATTGAGAAAGTTTACAGTGCTTTCTTAACTAAATATATTAGGGCTTTGTTACCCAAAATTTCTGAAACTAAATTCCAGCTTTGGATATCATAGTTTGAGTGAGTAAAGGATTGTAATTTCAACAGAGATGTACTGATTATGGTGTTTAACATTTTTTGTTCAAATGCTGCAAGTACAAATCAAAAACCAGTCACACAAGAAGCTTATAAGGTATGTAGCTGGGGCATTGTATTCGAGAAACAAGTCAGAATAAGTTGACTGCCATCGTATAAGAGTTTTTAAATGATTGAAAGGATTAGAAAAGACAAATCTGAAGGAAGTGAAATTTGAACTGGTGGTCTTTAGAAATAAGTAGAATTTTGACATGATGTCTGGGAAGGATAAAGGGGTAGCAGAGATTCCTGGGAGTGGATGAAGCATGAGTAATATCTCAGAAGAGGAAAATAATGGGGCACATTGGTAGTTAAGCCTAACTGGATTATTGGATATTCATTGGGGAGCAGTGGGATATAAAGCTGGAAAGGGAGATAAAGTCCATCTGGTAGAGGACTTGAATATTCAATTATATGTACTCAAAGATGTAATTGAGTGTCATTAATGAAAGACCTAGTAACTTCAAAAGAAAAAAACCTGGGCACTGGTGCTTTCAGTGGATTAGAGCAGAAAGGCCTGCAGGCAAAAGGGCAATTGATGAGGATTTGCAATACACGTTGTAGTTTAAGTGGGATTGAAAAGCGTAGTGGACATACACTCTCAGACTTTTCAATTATGTGAACATGGTCGACAATGGACGAGTCAAGAATGACAGTGTTTTGACTGGGTGAATGAGCAAATAGAGGCATCTTGGAAAGAAGTAGATTAGAAGGAGGAGTCCCCTCTGAGGGACAAAGTGCAGTTTTCTCTGGTCATGTTCAGTTTGTGATTGCAATGGAGGAATCCAGGAGACAAGGAGTAGCACTGCTTAAACTGTGGATCTAGAACTTGGGAAAGAGGACATTTGGATCAGAAGCATGGATGAGGGGGTCATTTCTGTAGATAAGATTGCTAAAGGCTATAAAAATATTTCAGAACCTAAGAGTTAGGGCAATGAGCAAAAGACATGCATACAGAGAGAGTAAACTCTGAAAAATATGTTTAAATGGATGTAGGATGAGAAAAAGAAGAGTTACAGAGCAATAAAAGAAGGAATGGCAGGACAAGCACAGTGGGTAATACCTATAATCCAGCACTCGGGAGGCCAATGCAGAAGGATAACTTGATGCCAAGAGTTTAAGACCAGCCTTGGCAACATGCTGAGACCCCATCTCTACAAAAATGAAAATAAATTAGCCAGGTGTGTTGGCATGCACCTGTCTCAGCTACTCAGGAGGTTGAGGTGGGAGGATTGCTTCAGCCTAGGAGCTCAGGCCTATAGTGAACTATGATCATGTACTTTATTCTAGCCTGGGTGACAGATTGAGATCTTGTCCCTAATTAAAATACAATACAATAAAGTGCAATGCAATACAATGCAATACAATGCAATACAATACAATACAATACAATACAATACAATACAATACAATACAATACAATGTAATACAATACAAAAAGGAAATGCCAAAATAATTCGAAAAAAAATCAAATCACTAATGACTCTGTCATAGAGGCCAAGGAAAGATAAACTATGGAGAGTACAAGGATGAAAGAACTAGGAAAATCTTTATGGCTTGGAGAATTTGGAAGCTGCGGGTACATTAGCTTTACTAGATAAACAGACCAGAAGACAGAGCATAGGAAAGTAATGGGAAGATGGAGTAGTGTTGTGCTGGAAATACTGGAGGTGAATACCATTCAAATAATTTAACCAGGGAGGAAAAAGACTGAGTGAGAACCTGAAGGAACAGCAGGGCTGTTCCAAAGTCCTTCAGGACTGCATGAATCTATTTATTGGATGAAGATACCTGAGCATGTAGGAAAACAGTGCATAGGAAAGTCACAGAATTAGAAGATATAAGAAAAAGTATAGTTTAATAATAAAGTTCTTAAACAGTGAGAGACAGAGTACAGGTTGATGAACTGTATATTAGATCCATTTCTTTTTCAGAGAGTAAGTGAATATAAAGAGGTGTAGGGGTGTGTGTGTGTGTGTGTGTGTGTGTGTGTGTGTTTGTAAATTAAATCAGTATTTTTTCCTTTGTTAGTTGATGGCCTTATGTAAGAGACCTCAATCTCAGTAAACTAGGGCATAAGATCCTGCTGATTTTATTGTGATCTGGATAAGGCTGATGATTTATGGACAAGGTTTTTTTTATTTTTATATTTTTTTGAGACGGAGTTTCACCTTTGTTACCCAGGCTGGAGTGCAATGGCACGATCTTGGCTCACCGCAACCTCCACCTCCTGGGTTCAGGCAATTCTCCTGCCTCAGCCTCCTGAGTAGCCAGGATTACAGGCACACGCCACCATGCCCAGCTGATTTTTTGTATTTTTAGTAGAGACGGGGTTTCACCATGTTGGCCAGAATGGTCTCAATCTCTTGACCTCGTGATCCACCTGCCTCGGCCTCCCAAAGTGCTGGGATTACAGGTGTGAGCCACCACGTCCGGCCATGGACAAGGTTTTTAAAGGTGATACAAGAAGCGTCAACCCAGGACCACACTGAAGATATGTTGTTTATTGACTTTTATTATTATTATTTTTCCACTTCATTACGATTACAAGCTTTTGATTATGCCACAACATATAAATAATAAGTTAATTTTTTAGTGAATTCTGTTAGTGAAAATGGAGAGATATATATTTACTGATAAAACTACTGACTTTTTTTTCCTTTTGGTAATTTTGGTCAGACTTTAAAAATATTTTTCACTTGAGTTTGCTTTATGCATATATTCTTCATGTAATTACTTAATTGTTAGAATAGATGAAGTCACATATTACCAACATTAAAACAATCAGCCATATAATACATTATGGTTATCCATTTAAACAAATGGTCCACGTATATGTATATCCATGTGTAACATATCCTTAGAATATATTATAACTATTAGTTCATACTATAGATTGTATCTAAATTAATTCCACTTCTCAAATCTGTTCATTGCTATAATCAAAAGTCATGATAATGTAAATATTGATAATTACCATGATAATTTATCAGGTACTTGTAAAGAATGCTAATAGCTATGTTATAGTCAAGAGATTTTATTTAAAAGATTTTAAAATTTGGACATTTGAAATTATTATACACACATATAATATGTTAAAAGGTAATGAGAATATATATAAGATCTAAAAATATTATCTTCTTGACCTTTGAGTTACAAATGTTTGATACTCATATACTGTCCAAAGCCAACATTTACACTGTAAATACTGATTGAACCATGATTTCCAGAGTCAGCGTGAACAGAATGTTTACAAATATCCAGTTCTCTTATACTTCTTAACTCACAGTAATCTATATTTTCTAGTTTTCTCTGTATCTAAGTGGATCAATGTGTTTAAGTTTTGGCCCATGTAACATGAAGAAAAGTGATATACTCCTGCGTTTCCATGCCCAGACATGAAACAACCTATATAATCTTCTATGCTTTTCCTCTAGTTTGTTGCATTCTTACGCAGAGAATATCCTATGCAATTTTCCATGCTTTTTCTCTAGTTGATTGGGTTCTTAAGCACGTAACTCTTAAGAAGTTGGAGACAGAAGGATATCAAATCACTGATACACTGTTTGAAGAAGCGCCACCTACAAGAGACACTGCATGAAGTTCATCCACTTTGGATTTTATACTAATGAGAAATAAACATTTGCCATACTAATCCACTGTAATTTCACGGTTCATTTTTACAACAGCTAGCATTGCTTACCCTGATTTAGACAGAATATCTCAGTAAATGTATGCAGTTTATTACAGAAAAAGAGCTTTTTTATTTCATTGTTTTAAAATGAAGACTTTTAAATAATGTTTACTCCTAAAATAAGTCTGGAAATTATGGGAAAAAAACAAAGTTAAACATACAGACTTCCTGGAATCTAATAACATAAATTTTCCAGAAGATGGCTATAGAACACTTTAACATAGAGGCATCTTCGTTAATATCCATCAGAACAATATCCTCCAAAAACCAGTTTTCACTAAGAAAATGGTGATAAATTAATTTTACTAGGCAAGTTTATGAAAAGGTTAACTGCTTTTAATGGAGCATAATATTTATTTATATTAAATATACTTTTCTGACATCTCAGAAATAAAAATTGTATTAAGAATATTTTATTATGTTTTCAAATGACATACAATACTAAAATATGAAAGGATTATTTTAAGTAAGTTGTATACAGTGCAGCCACATGATAAAATTCAAAACAAACCAATAATACACCTAAAGAAGTATGTTATAATCCAGAAGTGAAATGAGCAGTCATAGCTGACAGTATTCACAGAAAGAACATTCATATCTTCATGTATTCCTCTCATTATCCAAGAGTCTTTCAGTATTGTTTTAAACAATTTTGAACAATTATTTTTCAGTGATTAAAAAGAAGTTTGATAAAAAAATAATGTAACCATATTTTCTATTTTTAACTTTGTGATTTTTTTTTCTTAACTTTCTTTTGGACATGAAGATAATACCATTTCTATACTCAACATGATGTCACTGAATGGGCCCACTGCCACATTCTGACACCTGCATAAGAGAATAATAAAGAATCATTCAGCCAACTAAAAGGGACAATTCCCTCCATTCCAGTTATAGGCGATATGCAGTTTTAATCAAAACAGCTAAGTATGCAAATTCATTTTGATATCTTCTTATCGTTAACTGAGTTTTATCTAGAGGAAAAAAAAATGTTTAACTTTGTAAGCTTCCTCTAATCGGATAGTTCCTCAGTTGCAGATTCAGGAGAAAATACTATTTTAACTTAAAAATAACACACTTGCCTCTTCCCTTAAAGGAATATTTTTTCTCTGCATTTTATAGGCTTTTCCAAGGATTTTCTTTTTCTGTGAAGTTTTTTCAACTCTCATATCTTTGAATTCACAAGTTAAAACTATTTTATAATTTAAATGGGTACGTCCTGAAAGTAAATACTTAGTTAACTTCCTAGTACTTTTCAGTGAGATAAGGAGAGAAAGAAAAGCTAGGGCTGAGCGAGAGAAAAATTGTAAGAATACTAACCACAGGTAGCTAACTTGTACAGATATCACATAATAAGTTCAACATTCATTTTAACATTTCTTGTAATTTGAAGATTTATGCATGTTGAATTAATAATTAACTCAACATGATTAATTTAACATGCACGAATCTTCAAATGACAAGAAGAAATGTTTCAGGTATAGCAGCAGACATTGCAAAGAATACTGATGCAAAATCTGCCTGCAGAACAAGGTCAGTTCAAAGTCTCATTGTAATCAATGTTGCTATTTGTAGCTTAGCTCCATTGCAACTTGATGGTGAGATAGCAGTTTCTCATCATTTACGCATTACACATCAAAAATTTACACATTTTCTGCATAGTTTGCTTTTTAAAAAGTCATATTGCATTTTAAATGCTAAAACCAAAGACAGAAACCAAGGTCATGCTGTTCTTTTTAATTAATTTCAGTTACTGCTAACCATTGTAAAGACCAATATTAATGTCCAGTACCTTATTTATTATGCTCCATCATAAACATTTTATTTTAAACCTGATTAGACATTGTGTTTAAAAAGTAACAAGTGCAAGACAGGTAATAGAGGTGAAATTCTAATTCTAATTCACAAGGGAATTTATTAGCATTCAGTCTAGAAATTAAAACTCAGTTTAAAAAATGGTGGACTTGTATGATTAAGAGAGTTGACAACTTCAGTTTCATCCTTAATAAAGTTAGAGATTTTTAGAGTTGAAAAGAAACTATGAGCACCCAATCTCCTTGTTAGTAATTCAATCACTCTGTAATGTTTCCCCAAGTGGTCACAGAGACTTCTGTGAAAAATACCCGAAGGCTTCCTCCTGATATGGTTAGGGTTTGTTTCCCCACCCAAATGTCATCTTGAATTGTAATCTCCAGGTGTTTAGGGAGAGATCTGGTGGGAAGTGATTGTATTATGGGGGTGAATCCCCCCATGCTATTATAATAGTGAGTGAAGTATTGTGATTTTATAAATGGTAGTTTTTCCTGCACTGACACAAACTTGTTCTTTCTCGCCTTCTGCCATAATTGCAAGTCTCTAGAGGCCTTCCCAGCCACGTGGAACCGTGAGTCAATTAAACCTCTTTTCTTTATAAATTTCCCAGTGTTGGGTATTTCTTTATAGCAGTGTGCGAACCGATAAATACACCTCCATAGGGAAAATACCTCTATTTATTTCATTGGGGGACAGTTACCTTTGTTTAAAAATTTCTTTCTTTTTTTGAACCTAAACTTTGCCCTACTTTTTCAGCACCTAATGATTCCAAGTTTGACTTCAGGAAAAACTGAAGAGGAATCTAATCCATCTTTCATATAGCAACTGTTAGTATGTCTGAAGACAGCTGTAGGGTACATTGAAGTCTTCCAATAGCCAGATTAAACTGTCCCTTTCTTTAAGACTGTTTATCTTATAACATGCCTTATTATCTCAACCATTCTCCTGCATATGCTCTCCTGTTTGCAAAGCACTTTCCAAATGGATGCTCTAGAACATATGCAGCAATCAAAGTACGGTTTGACCCAGGTGATGTTTTATTTGGTGCTTCTCCGGTGCTACAGATGTAGCACTGTCTTCCTTGGAAGATACATTAAATAGAGGAACACTGAGCTTCCAATTATGTTAAACCTGTACTATTAAGCCATCCATCTTTTTTTCCTAATACTCATGAATTTGAATAATTGGCTTGAAATGCAAAAATGTTGAATCTGTTAAATTTCATTTTCATTGATTTAGCAAACTGTACCAGACACTGATTCTTTTTGTCCGTCTCTGACAACTAATAAAAAGGTTAGAAAACTATGGCTTGTTGGCCAAATCCAGTTCACTGCTTGTTCTGTAAATAAAGTTTCATTGTAACACTATCATGCTCATTTGTTTATAAACGGCCTATGGTTGCATCTCTGCCGTAACAGCAAAGTACTTATGACAAAGAATGTACGACCCAGAAAACTTAAGATACGTACTCTCTTGTCATTTATAGAAAAAATTGTTTACAAGTGAACTGATATATCAGCTGTCTCTCTCTGTTTCCTGCAGATTTAGTGATAGTTCATCTATCCTCTCATGAAGACTGTGGATTACAAGGTTTGTCCACAAACTGAACATGCATAAATAATAATGAATTCATCAATTTGCATTAATTTATTTCAGCTGATGTAATGGCAAATAATTAAACTATCATCTAGCCTGCATTTCCTGCTGTCATGAAGATATACTTTGCTGAAACTCCGTTACGCTTTCTGCTACCCCTAGGCACAACAGTTGGGTAATCTGAAACTAGAAATGGCTTAACTGAAATGACTTCTTACTGAGACTATGTTTGCTCTTAGAGCTCATCAGTTTCCTAAGTGCTTGGCTTAGGAATATTTTTCAGAAATATGTATTTTTCAGAAATAGTACTTGTGGAACTTAAATAAAGAGTTCCAAAGACAAATAAGTTGATGAAATGCTACACTCTGTGTTCGATGTACTTTGTAGTTTTAATACACATTAGCGTACTCAAAGGTCTGAGAAATAATATAGTAAATATACTGGTTTAAATGATTTCAATACATTCTTTCCTCCATATTACTTTACCACAGAAACTTCCTTTCTTCTTATGATTCGAAAACTTTGGTGGAAGAAACTTTAGAAAAATTTGTAAATTCCGATGAGAAAGAAGATTAACACAGCCTCAGATGCTGCGAAACTATTTCTTGTGGACTTTTAGACATTTGTGGAAAATAAGCAGGAATAGTTTGAATTATGAGAATATCTCTGAATTTATAGCTTCATTTTAGGAATGAATGTTGGTTTTTCTCCGTTTTACCTGAATTTTCTAGGCTGGATTTATATTTTTAGTATTGATACAAGAGTGAGTAATATCCTCTGATTTTTTAAGAGCAGTTAATTATAATGGAAGTAACAGGCATAAACCAAACGAATAAAACATAGTAACAATATGGAACTTTCCCTGAGGGCCAGAGCTATTTCTGACTTATTTGTATTCGTGCCATTCGTTTTGCCAGGAGTGTTCTCATTACATCATTGGATGAATTAACAAATAAGTAAAGGCATGCATTTTTAACTATCATAGTCCTACTCATTTTCCATTCAATAGATGTGTTTCTACTTTGCTGGTAGGGTAGAAAAATTTCACTATTTTTAATTGGTCTTTCTATCAAAGGACATAAATAAAAATTAGGAATCAGCAAATTAAAAAAATTAAGACTGAGTCTTACCCATTCTGTAAGAAAATAAAAAGTACCACTTGATACAAACAAAGCAGTCATATTCTGTGTGTCTATACAGCCTTTGGGGGCAGGTTTGCAGATCAGCAACCAACAGGCTGTATGATATTTTTAGGCTGAAATTTAAAATATACATAGATGTGGAGTGTAAAATTAGACACAAATATGCAAATGTCTTAGGTAAGAATCTACAGATTTCCATAAAATCTGCTTTGGTGAATATAATTTTAGTACTTTATTTTTAGTTAAACATTTGAGTACACTATTTTAAAAAGCATTTTAAAACATAGTGTTTTAAGATATTTATCAATTGTCATTATACCTTTTAGAAAACCTTTCTAATAGGGAAATTCATCAAAACTTTCTCCTAAGACATATGATTTTTAAGATCTTTATAAAATGAAGTAACATTTCAAACCACTTATGGACATTTTAAGTGCCATATTCAAATTTTAATGGGAATTTATTTGTTTATTTACTTGAATCTGAATTGTTTAGCGAATATTTGTGGTTGAAGAATTTTTTTTTGTTTTTATTTTAGAAACTATGCTAGAAACTGCTATGAGAAGACTGTCCCTTTTGACCTGCGTGACGTCTAACATTCCATCCCTCCTTAAGGTGAATTTGACTAACTGTTAGATTAAATCAAAATGCTTGCTATAACATAGCTCTTTTATGACAACCCTTTCCTTAAAATAGAACCCTCTGTGGGCTTCTAGATATCACCATTTATCTAAGAATTATTTGGTAACTTTTATTTTACTTTTTATCCCTAGATATCATATTTCCCCCTCAGTATTGGGCTTTGCCATTTTACTAGGGAGAGGTTTTTTATTTCCATCTTAAATTTTATTTTAAACTCCTTTTGTCAAATAAACAAATTTTCAACAAATTGGTTAAAACATGTAGTATTTTTAGCAATTTATATGTTGGTTTCTGCTCTAGATTATAATCTCTGCCAGCTCAGGCCCCATACTTTGTCTTAACTTATATCAGCATTTTTTCATGGTATCTTGCAAATGGTAGTTTTTCAAAAATATTTTTGATGATTAAGAAATGACACCTATACATAAAACCTCTTGAGATGGAATCTAGCATAGGATAGGCACTCGATAAATATTGACAGCAGAAAAGATGCAACCTCGGGCTTTCGTCTTATCACTGATTGCTTCCTTGGGAGTTCTCAGTCCTCATTGATCATGGGTGTGTTTGCACATGCTTGAAACTGTGCTTGGGAGCATGAGCTCTGGAAAGTCTGCATGAGTTTACGACTCATCTCTTACTATTTTCTGTGTGAGATTTGGCAAGTCATCAAACCTATCTGACCTGAATATTCTAATCTATAAAATAACTCTCATAGGATTTCTGTTAGGATTAAATGTTTACAAAGCTCACTGCATGCAATAATAATTTAAAAAAATTATTATTATAGTTTATCATCGAAACTCATATTTAAATCACATTTATATTCCATGAAAATATAATTTTGCTAAGAATACTGTAATAACATAACTGCCCCTGGTGCACATGTAAGACAGTTTCTTCAGGGCTAGAGACTTAAGTGCATATCCAGGTAGAATATATGGAGCATGTAATATCCATTGTTAATTTTACCAGAGTATTGTCTTATTCCTTTTTTTATTTTCATTTATTTTGAGATGGAGTTTTGCTCTTGTTGCCCAGGCTGGAGTGCAATGGCGTGATCTCAGCTTACTGCAACCTCTGCCTCCCAGGTTCAAGCGATTCTCCTGCCTCAGCCTCCCCAGTAGCTGGGATTACAGGTAAGCACAACCACTCCCGGCTATTTTTTGTGTTTTTAGTAGAGACTGAGTTTCTCCATGTTGGTCAGGCTGGTAGATTTTCTTATTCTTTATTACCTAGATCACTGTGGTCCAGGTTACTTTGTTAGATTTCAATGTGCCTGAAGCCAGGCCTAAGTTCTCAAACACTTGTGTGTCTTCTATAGCACAATAGCTGACACAGAACCAGCTCCATTCAGTCAGTTTTTGTTGTATTTTCTTTGCTGTTAATTGATAGAATCAGAGGGTACATGTGCTGCATGGGAAAAATTATATCTGTAGTTTTCCTAACCTCTAAATGAAACTGATCATTTATTACATCATAAATATAAGCCAAAAATACTTCCAAGCTATATTAGTATTACCTGTGATTTTTTTCATCAATAGAAGTCACAGATATTTTGATATCACATTATTTCTGTTGCAGATGCCTAAAATATTTCTTATACAAACTACTAATTCAAATTATGTAATTATTAGAGATGCCCCTATATTTTATTTATTATTTGATGTCTTAATAAAAGAGTACACATAATTAGAACATCGCTATTTAAAAATATATTTTGACAACTGCATTTCAGTATACTTGAATTCTTTTGTAATCGCCTGCATTTTTATGCATTATCCTGGTAGGATTCACAGAGGTTTATGAAACAAGAAAGGTTAAGAACTTCATTAAATGTTAGTTCTTAATCCTTCCCTTTGCTTTTTTTCTTTCCCTGGCAGGCCTTATGTGAACCTCATAATGTACTTAGGAATGTCAAGTCTGCAGGGACAATTTTCTAATTGAAAATGAAGCAATGCCACTTTGTTGTTAGCCTGATGCTTAATGATCTGTCTTTGCTTAAGCCGGGTTCTCCTTAGGGATCACACTTCTGCGAGTAGCACAGTCACATAATTCAAAGAGCCACATTACGGCTCTCAAATATAAGCAGAAATAGAAGGAAAACATGAAGTACTTAGAAAGATGCATTGTTCAGTTTCCTTAGTAACAGCGCCTTTAAAAAAACTGTCTCTCATTTTAATCTGCTTCCCCACTTTGTCTGTCTTTGACTCCTCTTTAGTCTGATTATTTCAGGTGGATATTAGCACATTCCTGAATTATTCAATAAATGAAGCTATATGTGTGCTTCTAGTTGCAGTGGTTCTTTTTAAAGTATATATTTCTCTATCGTTTGCCACAGGAGATGTCTGGCCTTTTCATACCCAGTCATTATACTTTCTATGGTTGATGCTAAGACAAACAAGGTACTGTGTCAGATAATTTTACCAGGAAATGACATCTAGGAAACTGGCTTATCCTTTTAGTACTATCCTATTTAGAACTTTGATGAAGATTAAATTATGGGTACTCAGTAAGACTTAGTCTGCAACTAGGACCATGTGCTTAGTGAACTTAGAACCTTACACAAAGTCAGTCTTACTACACCTCTTATTCTTGGCTCCATGTGACCTCTCACTCATCTTCTTTGATGTAACTCTTTCTCCAGTCTCTCTCATTGTGCCTTCCATTGATGACATCTCCCAATTTCTATTTGTCTGGTTCTTAGAGAAATAGAACCAGTAGTAGAAGCTCCATGATCTGTAATCCGTATGTTAAGAGACTTAGGAGAGCTGATCGTGGAGTTCCAGTCTGAATCTGAATCCAAAAGCAAGACTGACGTCCCAGGTCAAAGACAATGAAGCAGGTAAAGGGAGTGAATTATTCCTTACTGACCCTGTTGTTTTTTTCTATTAAGGTCTTCAACAAATTGGATAAGGACTACCCACATTAGAAGGGCAATCTTCTTTCCTTAGTCTACCAATTCAAATGTGAATCTCATCCAGAAACAACCACACAGGAACATCCAAAACAAATTTTAACCAAATATCTAGGCACTCTGTGGCCCTAAAAAGTTGACACATAAAATTAACCACAACACCGTTGGTGATTGTTGTAAGCCAGGTTTACTGTTAGTACATATTCCTACGTTCTTATGTCTCTAGTTTCTTCAGAGAATACCCAACGTCCCCTCTGCTCACTCATTATTTTTCTATTTTTAAACCTGAATCTCTTTGAATTTAAAGACCTTTCCCTTGAAGCCCACTTACGTCAAAGCTGTTGAATCTTTCATACAACAGAGGGGAAATACAGGTATTGATCCAAGTCTCAATGAAAATGGCAGATAATTACTTTCCTACCCTTCCTTCTTTGAAATTTTTGTCACGATGTATAACACAACCATCCCATCACTTACCAACTTTCCTCTCCCCTATTCATTTAGAATTTTGACTACCAGCATTTTGTCATAATGCCTCACATGTAGATGGCTTATGCTGGTTCCAAACTTACTGTGCTCTTTTCAGCCTGAAATTTTGCTCATAGTCAATCTTAACTTGGAACCAACTCTCTTGAAGTAAATTTTATTAGTTTAACTGAACCATTTATGATGTGCTAAACTCTAGCAAATTAATATTTCATTATTCTTCTGTCAGTTCGCATCTCCCTCCTTTATTCCTTTCATATCTGATCTTTGTCTTCTATTACGGTGCACCCTTGTTTTTCTACACTAATATTAGAAGGCATTCCTTCATGACTCCCTGATTCAGCTGATAATTGATCATTAGTCAGTATCTTTCTTGCCAACATCTTTAATGCCTTCACCCTCTAGCTTTCTAGAATACTATCTCTAAAAACTCATAAACTTGAATCATTCTAATTACTTGCAAACTTTGCCATTATATATACGGCTATACATATATACACATAGGGTGTGTGTGTGTGTATATATATATAAAATGGTTATATATTTATATATGTCTCTCTCTCTATATATATACAACTTTAATGAACTGAATAATAAAATTCAACCTTTTAGTAAGGATAAAAAGAATCCATGACATGGCCCTTGGTTAGCTTTTTCCCTAGGCATGTTTTCTAGTAAATCCTTCTTTATATTCCTGTCAAAAGCTGTGTAAAATCTGAGATTTTACCCTATTTGCAAGCTAAGTTAGCCTGCCACAGTTTCATGGCTATTGGCAGAAAATATAAGAGGCCCAGGTTAAAGTGTACAGTAAAGGATTTCACCTTGGGCAAACAGAGGTCTGGCTTGTCCCTCAGCTCCTGGTAGGTAATCTCTAAGTACCTGGAACGTGCTGCCAGATTAAAGTATCTTCATCTACCTGGGGCATTGGAACATGCCAGACAGTGTAACCACCTACCTTATAGTGGGGATTTGGGGTCATGTTGTATTATCTAGATTTCCAGAGGGCCTGGAGACTGAGGTCAACCACATGGGCAGTAAACCCATGTGCAACCTCAGTAAACAACATGGTGCAACCTCAATAAAGACTTTGGCCCCAAGCTCAGGTCAGCAATATGTGCGTATCATTACCCATCATTACTGGAGGAGTGAATGCTGTCTGTGACTCCACTGGTAAGAAATATCTGGAAGCCCCATGTTTGGAGTGATCTTGGACTCTGCCTATGCCTGTCTTCTCTTGGCTGATTCTAATTTCTATTTTTATTTTTGCTGTAATAGACCACAATATATATAGCCGCTTTCAGTGAGTTCTGTGAGTCCTTTCAGAAAATGTTCAAAACTGAGGGTCATGTGAGTGACCACGAAACTTTACATTGGTGTCAGATGTGAGGATGGTCATGTGGACTCGTCCATGACTTTATGTAAGAGATAAAGAACTTTGTTAGAAATCAAGGCCCAGTGGGTAGTGTGAGTTTCAAGTATGCATCAGTTCCTTTTGTCCCCCAAGTCCCATGCGTACATTTATGGAGGGGTCCCAGGTGGGCCTGTAGTATAGCTGAGGAACTCTGAAGCCAGGAAACATGAATCTTTTATACTGGATAATATACATGCCTTCCCAGAAGACACTATCTTTATTTTCCAATGCTGTACACAAACTAGCCATTTGCTTTGGAAAGAATCACAATCTCTATCTTCTAATGTTATTGCTATAAAAGGATCCTTGAAAAAGTAGTTTTGAAAACATATGCAATTAATGCTCCTTTGCATGATTTACAGAAACATGAGAAGCCTATAGAGAATTGTCTTCAATCACCAAACTGCCTACACTTGTTTCAAAGTACCTTCCAGATCATGTACCTGTGTTGTGTTCACATTCCTTTTTCCTCCCCAAGATACACTGATCATTGTAGAGAATATTATTCACATTTTAAGACTCTTTTCAAGGGTAACATATCCAAAGAATCCTTCTTAAGATCCCCTTTACACCCTCCCCTTCTATCACTAATCATCCTGCTCCTCTTTGTTCTCTGAAGTACCCTCTTCAAACTTCTAGCACTAGAATAACATCACTGTATTTCTCTTGCTTGTTTAAATAATTTTCATCTTTACTGAAACATACAGGAACTACTTTGGATTCGTCTTTATATACTCTCAGTATCATTGTGCTTGCCACATAAGAACAACTGGGAAATCATTTAAAATAAAAAATGATTTCACATTCTGAGGATAAGAAATCCATTTGATTCAGAAGGTTTAAAGCTTCAGACCATGCACAAGTGAAGTTGGCTTTGATTTTTCCAACTGCATTCATTCTATTGATCAGAATAATAGAATCAGTAACTCAAGGGTCTACTTTGTATTTATTTGAGTCCTCTTTATGAGATCCAAATAACACAATTTTAAAATATGTTCTCATGATCGCTTACTTTCTGAAATCTGGTCATTTCTCACCATCTCAACTTCTACTGTCTAAGTTTAAGCCATTATTACCTTTCAACTGCTTTACTTAACAGTTTCCAGCTTATCATTTTACTTCTAACTTTCCCTCTAGAGTCTCATTACAGCAACCAAAGTGATTATTTAAAAATGTAAATCAACTAATATTTCTCTCCTATTCAAAACCCTCCAATAATTTCCTCTTTCCCCTATAGTAAAAGCCACATTCTGTACAATGACATCTTAGGGCTTTTGCACTGGCTGTTTTCTCCACCTGAAATGCTCTTCTGCAAGTTAATCCACATGAACTACAACTAACTTTCTTCGACTCATTGATCAAATGTCACCTGCTTAATGAGTACCTGCTGGATTAAAAAAAAAACTATCCTAAACACACGATTAGAAATTATAAACTGGGGCCAGGCGCGGTGGCTCAAGCCTGTAATCTCAGCACTTTGGGAGGCCGAGGCGGGTGGATCACGAGGTCAAGAGATAGAGACCATCCTGGTCAACATGGTGAAACCCCATCTCTACTAAAAATACAAAAAATTAGCCTGGCACAGTGGCACGTGCCTGTAATCCCACCTACTCGGGAGGCTGAGGCAGGAGAATTGCCTGAACCCAGGAGACGGAGGTTGCGGTGAGCCGAGATCCTGCCATTGCACTCCAGCCTGGGTAACAAGAGTGAAACTTCATCTCAAAAAAAAAAAAAAAAAAGAAATTATAAACTGTGCCCGTACCACAAGCATTCTTGATCTTTTTTAATTTCATCAACTTTGTTTTCAATAACTTGCAACTTTCTAACTTACTCGGTAATTTATTTTTGTTTATTGTTTATTTCAAGTCTCCTGCAGAATATAACCTCCATGCTAGCAGAGACCCTTGTCTGCTTTTTCTACTAATGATCACAATGCATTTAGAACAGTGTTTAGCACATAATAGGAAGTCTAAGTATTTTTCTGTGAATGAATCAATAAATGACATGGACAAGTTTACATGATTGTTACTGCTCTGCTACTTTTTGTTCCTTCCAATTGGAAGAAGAAGCTGTGTGAAATGAAGTGAGAAAATGATGGATAAAAATACATTGGAAAGACTAAGTTTTAAGGCACACTCTGAACAATGTGGAACCATAGACATTCAGCATCCTGACCACTTAATTCCCTTTAAAAACCACTTGATGGAAGTGTATGTTAACATAGCATTAACTTTGTGATCATGTGTGAACTGGTCTATAACCTACATAGATATCTGTTTCTGGAATAGAATAACCGGTGCAAAGAAGGAAATGGATCTTAAGCCATTAAGAATGCTGTTATTTTAATGTTCTAATGTTACCAGTGTTACTATCACTTAGTTATATAAACATACATAATTTTATGCTTATTTTTCTGTAAGCAGGTTATCTATTTCCCATAATATTCAAATATGTCAGATTTTTTTCCCTTGGAAACGATATACTCTGATTTTTATCTTTGCTCTGATAACTGTAGGAGAAATCAGAACAGAAAACTGTCCCAAGTGAGCAACACAGAAAACAGGATGTGGTTTCTCCAGGAGCGATAATCATGGCTCTGGGTACTCCCAAAGCAGAAAGCATGATTCTCAGATCTTGATTTTTGGGGTATGACATTTTCTGTTGAGGACACATTGGAAAGTTGTAGGTATATGGTAGTGAGAACATAAAATCTTATTGCATCTTTAGAAATTTAATTTTAGGAAGTAACTAATTATTGATGTCAGTGTGCTGGAGTATAAATGTTTTAATATGTTTTATAAGAGCGAGAGTCATGATATTGCCTTTGTATGACTGATCCAATTATTTTTTCAGGTTTTTTTTCATCACTCTTTCTTCCACCAAAAAATCAGATTAAGTTTTGATTATTCTAGGAATTTTCTAAAGAAAAAATTCTTTTCTTTTATAGAATGCTACTGTAATACATTTTATTATTACTGTTAGTTTGATCAGTGGCAGTTTTTAATCTATTTTCACATATTACACAAACAGCTTGTAATTGACTAAGTAATCAATTTGTTGATTTTCTTCTGTTAATAGTTTTTCTATGTGTTCCTAAAGGACAAAATAACCGATTTAATTTGCACTGTGTTAATATATTGAGTTAACATCTATCAGGGATAAAGCTGAAAGGCAATGCTGTAAGAAACACTTGAATTAAGACCAGATAGAGAGAATGTTCAGCAGCGTCAGAATCAAGTCTGTGCATGAGCATGTTCTACTTGGTATTTGGATCTAGTGAATATTTCCTCCTTTGAGAGAAAATTGCTCAATAGGCTTCCTGGCAATGTCTTCCTGGTGCCAGAACATATCGTGTTTTCTCTTTGAAAGATCATTCATAAAAAGACTGGTGCCTTCAAATAAATTTGAACTAATCCTTACATGCTGGGCTTCATTTTTGCACACTGGAGAAAAATAAACATTTAATTTCATACATTCATAAAAACAAGCCTCTTCAATTCTCTTTTGTTAAATGCTTTTTTTTTTTTTTTTGCTTTTCTCTTCCCTGCCTGCCTGCCTCCCTCCCTCCCTTCCTTCCATTTCTCCCTCTCTTTCCTTCCTTTTCCTCCCTTCCTTCCCTTCCTTCCCTCCTTCCTTCCTTCCTCTTTCTCTTTTCCATGTTTCTAGATTTAAAAAAGTAAAAAAACCTCTCATCTTGCTCTGTCCTTCCTATAATTTCTTTCTTTCTTTCTTTCTTTCTTTTTTTTTTTTTTTTTTTTTTTTTTTGAGACGGAGTTTCGCTCTTGTTACTAGGCTGGAGCGTAATGGCACGATCTCGGCTCACCGCAACCTCCGCCTCCTGGGTTCAGGCAATTCTCCTGCCTCAGCCTCCCAAGTAGCTGGGATTACAGGCACGTGCCACTGTGCCAGGCTAATTTTTTGCATTTTTAGTAGAGACGGGGTTTGACCATGTTGACCAGGATGGTCTCGATTTCTTGACCTCGTGATCTACCCGCCTCGGCCTCCCAAAGTGCTGGGATTACAGGCTTGAGCCACTGTGCCCGGCGCCTTCCTCTAATTTCTAAAGGACAGGATCATATTTACACACAGGTATAAATTCCTACCCTTTCAAAAAACTGGAATGCTGTGCTTATTGGTGTTGATTTGTGCTGGAGACAATACCTACAGGAAATCAAATAATAAGGGCAATGAGGTAAAGATGATGATAAACCTTTCATCACCTTATTGTGTTATTCATTAGCTGCACAGAGTAGACTACTAATTTAGCAACAGGGAATGGGAGTTAACAAACTTCCAGAGATTGAAAGAGAATCTCTCAATTTATGTCCTCAGAATTTATTTATAAAGAAAGAATGAGGGAAACTTTTGTAGTCATTCTTGTTGTTATATTCTTGCAGTGGCTCAAACACTCAAAATCTTTTAAGTTCCATAACAATTATTTTAAATAATAATATATTCAATAGAGTGTTGGGTGACTAAATAAAAATTTCAAATTGTTAAGTATAGTACAAATATTATTATGATTTCCATGTACAACCTCAGGTGATCATCACAATATTTTAGTGAAGTAAAATAAGTGATTTGCTCCAGATAAAAGAATTAAGCAGTGGCAGAAATGGAGATCTCTGATGGGTCCTCTGACTTGGAGCCAGGAGCTGTCATCTTCTCACCTTAGAGTCTTCGAAAAGAATCTTCACTTCAAAGTAATCATAGCTTTCAAGGCACTGTTGGAATTTTATCGTGTTTTATCATCCACAGTGATACACCAAACATACAGGCATTCATCGTCATGTAAGGTGATTCATTTCATTGTAGGGAATCTAGTTTTGGAATAATTTGTAAAGTTTAGCTGAAAATACCTTCTTAAAGGATTCACACATTTGAGTCCAATTTTGTTTGTCTAACAAATATTTTACCAAATTAATTAAATTCCTAACTAAATACTGCACTGCACTTTCAGCTGGTCTCAGTGTGAGCAATCCTTCATGGTTCTCACCATCTTTGCCTTACACTTGACTTTGCAACCAAGTAGATTTGAATCGTGTAATGTCTCTCGATGAGAGTTTTATTCTCTGAAAATTAAGAATGTTGTATTACAGCAATGGTTTTGAATTCAAACTGTATTACAAAGTAATTGTTAATGGTAATAAGTGAGAGAAAGTATGAGGAGACAGTGGAGAAGGAAGGGAACAAAGATCTAAGTATTGTTGGTAATATTTTAAATTGGCTGACCTGAGGCCATAGGGAGGATCTCCTCTAGTTTGGAAACTTTGAGATTTTAAAAGCTCTGCCTTGAGCTTGTTTACAATTGTTTTGATGAATTCTGTGGTATTGATATATTTGTACTGAAAATAAACTTCTCATTATTTCAATGATAAAAAATTATACCTATAATCTACTCAAAAAGTTAAAAATTAAACAAACAACAACAACAATGACAAAAAAAATTGAAGATGTGTTTATTTGGCCTTAGAAGGATTTCTGCAAAAGATTAGAAAGTTGTTTAATATTTGATAACTCATGCTGGAGCAATGACCTCAAAGACATTGACTTTTCTTTATTAAATGATTTTTTTTAATACAATTCACACTCAGGCTAGATGCAGTGGCTCATGCCTGTAATCCCAGCACTTTGGGAGATTGAGGTGAGTGGATTTCTTGAGCTCAGGAGTTCGAGTCCAGTCTGGGCAACATGGCAAAACCTCATTTCTACTAAAAATACAAAAATTAGCCGGGCGAGGTGTTGCATGCGTAATCCCAGCTACCCGTGTGGCTGAGGCAGGAAAATCACTTTAACCCCGAGAAGGGGAGACTGCAGTGAGCTGAGATTGCACCACTGCACTCCAGTGTGGGCGAGAGAATAAAACTCTGTCTCAAAAAATAAAATAAAATAAAATTCCTACCTTGGAGTGGCTTTCTTGAGGAAATCAATGTGGCATGGTTTCCTATAAATGCTTATTCCTTGTTCTTTATTATAGAATTCAAACAAAAGGAAATATTAACTCAAATATCAACTCTCAACTTTTCCTAAGTAGGACTGGTCATAGTCTTCTTTGTGTGCTCAGTATATTCAGGACCTACTTATTTTATATCGAATATATGCCTGTATTGAGATTTTTTTTTTTTTTGTCTTTTCCAATAGACAACTTTTGTGAAAAAATACCTGTGGTTTTTTGTATCTTCTTTCCCGCCAATTGATTGATTGATTGATTGATTGAGATGGAGTGTCCCTCTGTTGCCCAGGCTGGAGTGCAATGGTGTGATCACGGCTCACTGCATTCTCGGCCTCCTGGGTTCAAGCAATTTTCCTGCTTCAGCGTCCTAAGTAGCTGGGACTACAGGCACCTGCCACCATGCCTGGCTAACTGTTTGTATTTTTAGTAGAGATGGGGTTTCACCTTATTGGCCAGGCTGGCGTTCCTGCCTTATTAGCAATACTACCTATGTGTTTCTCTTCCCCCAAAAATAGAAAGAAGATATCTTGAAAGATGGGCAATGCATTTTTGGATATACTGTAGAGATTTTAGTTATGTCATTAGGGAATTACATAATCAAATGTAAAAAGGAAAGTGCATTAGAGACTCTAAAAGTGGTAGGATGCGACTCATCAAAGGAAATTTAAAATGAATAATCCTTTCATATGAAGAAAATACAACAGCAAAATTTAAACCCTAAAGCTTAAAGGGCATAAAATGAGCAGAGCCATCTCAACGGGGCTTGAATGGGGGGATGTGGAATGGAATAAAATGAATCACAGAAAATATCTAATTTGACTAATTATAGTAAATATTTATTTTCAGTTTTGTAATTATTTATCTATGCCATCCTGTTTCTGAACTCCCACTATGGCTGGGGAGTACCTCCCTGTGTTCACCTTGGTGGAACAGGGCTGATCTCTGTGTACACAATCAGAAAATCCCAGATACGATTACCCATCTCTTGCAGTCAGGTTTTGGGCATTTGACCTATTCTTGGCTCATTACCTATTCCCACTTAGACATTTTCATCTAGAGGAAATGAACCCCAGAGCCAGTGCAGAGGCGATGGCATCGCCTTCAGTTTCCAAAGGCAAGAGTGGAATGAAGGTAGCAAATGTACCCATGTCACATAGCAACAGCAGCATGCATGCCCACAGTGGTGCCTGGGATGCAATGGCCACAGCGAAGTGTCTGGGTGAGCAAAGTTCTCATGCAGATATTCACGTGGGCCAGTTTTGGCCATAAGAGTTTTTACTTGGTTTTTGAAGTTTTTTTTTTTCAGTCTTTCTAATAATTTAATAAGCTACCCAATTTCCTTTCAAAATATATATCTTTCAATTAACTAGTTTGAATGCAAATAAGAACCCTAAATGTCATTATTGAACAAATTCTAGGTAAATCTAGATATCATTTTCTTGCTCTTAAAATAGCAGCAGTATATATATTAATATACACTTTGTGTGTGTGTAGGAATGCTATACACAGACACACACACATATATATTCAGCTATGTGTACAAATATGTGTATATACACATACTAGTACTATTAAGAGTCTGTGTTTGGCATTGCAAATTGATGTGTATATAAAATAATTATAGATTTCTAAACAATTATGACTCTCCAAAATATTTTTCCTCGTTTAAAGTAATTTGTTTCTCAATTTAAAGACATGATATTTCAAGACAAACAAAATTTATGTGCAGAATCATAAAGCTAGAATATAATGTCTTATTTAGTTACTTAGTGAAGATTTGATTACCTATACCCTGAGACACTGGTAGGATTGGAGATATCAAAATGAATAGCAAGTGACTCCTAGCAGAATAAGATATTTATTTACTATAACATTGAAAAGCAATAGGTAATATGTATTGGTCATTGTAACATTCATATTTTTAGCCCAGTAATTATATTATTGGATATTTGTTCTAAAGAAATAACAGGAAAATTGTATGTGAAAATATTAATTGTAGCATTATGAATGATTGTAGAAAGATTAAAAGAAAATTCAATATCTAATTATAGGCAGTCTAATTATTAGTACTACTGAAAAAAACACATTCTTCTTCCTTTCCAGGCATGAGGTGAAATTGCATTTCCTTGCCCCTTTGAAGTTAGGCGGCCGAGCAAATGTGTGCGACAGTGCTGTGCTTCACTTGCAGGCAGAGTTTCAAAGCTGTGTGTGTCTCCTCTCCCCTCATCCTTTCTCATCCTGGATCTCCAGCTGACCAGCTCTGAAGCAGAGGCCCCTAAAACCCACAGTAGGCATGCAGAGTGAGTGAGAAGGGAACCTCTGTGGTTATAAACTGCTAACACCATGGAGTTAAATGATACCACAGAATAGTCTATTTTGAGTGAATATATAGATTAAGTAATGATTTTTAATTATATAAGTAAAAAAGCAAACTATCAGCAAATTATATGTATTATGAACAAAGATGTAATGACTGGATAAAATAAAAATAGTTTGGATATGGCAGATAGAAATGTGAATTACATTCTTTATCTCAAACTTTTGCAATAAGTTTGTAAGCTATCTGGTGTCTTTTCAAAATGTTTCAAATATAAATTTAAAATTATTTAAACTGGTCAAATAATATTAGAGTTGAATAATTAATTATAGTAAATTTTTGCCTATTTTTAAAAAATGCATATCATAATTTTAATTCATGCCTTGTTAATTATCTTTACCCAATCTATGCAGCTATCCACTACATTTTCAACAAAAACAAGTTTAGTTTGTGATTCAAATTGGTATTTCAGAGGGATTTCACTCAGAAGACAAAGGAGGACACAGATCTTATTCATAGCAGCAGAATTTATGGAATTCTTAATTTGGACATGTGTGTTTAGCACCAACCAATGGCTTCACAGAGAGGCCTTATGTAATAGGGATCATTGCCATGCATTTATTTTCTATTAATGGACACAGAATATTGGAATTTGAATAAGTAAGTTGTATGTCTAATATTAACTTCTAAAATATGAAGGCAAGCCCTCTCTGCTGATGAACAAACTAAAACTCTGTATTTTCTTGTTTTTAGCATGAGTAAGAGTTAGTATAATAATATGTGAGTTATTGAGAATTAACAATTTTGAATGTGTAAACCAAAGTTAATTTGTTTGTAGAGTTTACCAAAAGCTCAACTCAATTCACTGTGCTGGGAAATCCTGCTGACATATGATGCTCGGCAGTGTTACAAAGTGGGGCTTGTGCATGTGCAGATACAGGCAGTCAGCGTTTCTGCTTTGTGCAAACAAACTTCACACAGTACATTATCCTAAAACCTGCTTCAAGTAGGTCGTGGCTTTCATTTTATTTTTCCTTCCAGTATGAATCACTGTTAGTTTAGTTTTATCATTATCAATCGAGATTTTTGTGACCTTTTAGTTTATTTAACTCATACTTTGATGCTTATTTGTAATCATGGAAATTTCAGACTTTCAGACATTGGCACATAAATGCACAAATGAATGATTCTACCTTCAAATTTTCTTGATTAATGGCACTAGAATGTCACTGGTGTTTTTAAACTGTAAAATAGTCAGTAAAGATTAATGTTTGATAATGAAGCTATGTTACTCTTTGAAACTCTTTATTATACTTATTTAATCATCAAACGAGTTCTTGATCTATAGTAAAGGAGAAAGTTAGACCTTGTGATTAGCTGATATTTGGCAATATATATTTTTAAAAAAACAGCAAAGCAATTATTCCTTGTTAGATTCCACTCTGACACAAATCAAGCAGCTGATTAGCATACTTTTCAATTTGGCCATACTCCAGGTAGTCCTGTGAATGGCTGTGCACAAGAAGGATAGCATTTGCTCTTCTTCGCTCTGCCAGGTGCTAACCTCTCAGCACCTCTACAGAGTTCTGGTACCCTCCATTTGGGCTGATATTTCTGGCACTGATACCATACAAGTCCGAATGCAGTAAGTGCCTATCACCTAGACATACTTCTTTTTTCTTTCTCTGTCTTTTATTTTATTTTTTATTCGTTTTTTTTTAATTTAAGTTTCAGGGTACATGTGCAGAACGTGCAGGTTTGTTACGTAGTTATACCGGTGCCGTGACTGTTTGCTGTACCCACTGACTCATCCTCTAAGTTTCCTCCCTTTGCCTCCCACCATCCAACAGGCCTTGGTGTGTGTTGTTCCCCTCCCTGTGTCCATGTGTTCTCACTGTTAAACTCCCACTTATCAGTGAGAGCATGTGGTGTTTAATTTTCTGTTATTCTGCAGAGGAGAATGGCTTCCAGCTTCATCCATGTCCCTGCAAAGGACATGATCTCATTCCTTTTTATGGCTTCATAGTACTCCATGGTCTATATGTACTATATTTTCTTTATCCAGTCTATCATTGATGGGCATTTAAGTTGGTTCCACGACTTTGCTTTGGAAATAGTGCTGCAATAAACATACATGTGCATGTGTCTTTAGAGTAATATGATTTATATTCCTTTAGATATATACCCAGTAATGGGATTTCTGGGTCAAATGGTATTTCTGGTTTTAGATCCTCAAGGATCACCGTACTGCTTCCACAAGAGTAGAACGAATTTACATTCCCACCAACAGTGTAAAAGTGTTATTATTTCTCCACAGCCTTTCCAGCATCTTGTTTCTTGACTTTTTAATAATTGCCATTCTGACTGGCATGAGATGGTATCTCATTGTGATTTTGATTTGTATTTCTCAAATGATCAGTGATGTTGAGTTTTTTTTCACATGTTTCTTGGCCACAAAAATGTCTTCTTTTGAGAAGTGTCTGTTCATATCCTTTGCCTATTTTTAACAGTGTTGTTTTTTTTTCTTGTAAATTTGTTTAAGTTTCTTATAAATTCTGGATATTAGACTTTGACAGATGGGTAGATTGCAAAAATGTTCTCCCATTCTGTAGGCTGCCTATTCACTCTGATGATAGCTTCTTTTGCTGTGTAGAAACTCTGGTTTAATTAGATCCCATTTGTCAATTTTGACTTTTGTTGAAATTGCTTTGGCATTTTCCTCATGAAGTCTTTGCCCATGCCTGTGTCCTGAATGGTATTCCATAGGTTTTCTTCTGGGGTTTTTATGGTTTGGGGTTTTACATTTGAGTCTTTAATCCACCTCGAGTTAAGTTTTGTATAAGGTGTAAGGAAGGGGTCAAGTTTCAGTTTTCTCCATATGGCTAGCCAGTTTTCCCAGCATTGAATAAGAAATCCTTTCCTCATTGCTTGTTTTTGTCAGGTCTGTCAAAGATTAGATGTATATGTGTGATTTCATTTCTGAGGTCTCTGTTCTGTTCCATTGATCTATATACCTGTTTTGGTACCAGTACCATGCTGTTTTGGTTACTGTAGCAGTGTAGTATAGTTTGAAGTCAGTATGATGCCTCCAGCTTTGTTCTTTTTGCTTAGGATTGTCTTGGCTATACAGAGTCGTCTTTGATTCCATATGAAATTTAAAGTAGTTTTTTTCCTAATTCTGTGAATATCAGTGGTAGTTTCATGGGAATAGCATTATTGGGCAGTATGGCCATTTTCATGATACTGATTCTTCCTATCCATGAGGGTGGAATGGTTTTCCATTTGCTTGTGTCCTCTCTCATTTCCTTGAGCAGGGGTTTGTAGTTCTCCTTGAAGAGGTATTTCACATCCCTTGTTAGCTGTATTCCTAGGTATTTTATTCACTTTGTAGCTCCCATGAATGGGAGTTCATTCATGATTTAGCTCTCTGCTTGTCTATTGTTGGTGTTAAGAAATGCTTGTGATTTTTGCACATTGATTTTGTATCCTGAAACTTTGCTGAATTTACTTCTCAGTTTAAGGAGTTTTGGAGCTGAGATGATGGGGTTTTCCAAATAAGAAATTATGTCATCTGCAAACAGAGACAATTTTACTTCCTCTCTGAATACCCTTTATTTCTTTTCTTCCCTGATTTCCCTGGCCAGAATTTCCAACACTATGTTGAATAGGAGTGGCGAGAGAGGGCACGCTTGTCTTATACCAGTTTTCAAAGGGAATGCTTTCAGTTTTGTCCATATAATCTGATATTGGCTGTGGATTCATCATAAATAGCTCTTATTATTTCGGGATATGTTCCACCAATATCTAGTTTGTTGGAAGTTATTTTCCTTTGTTTTTTTTTTTTTTTTTTTTTTTTTGAGACGGAGTTTCACTCTTGTTCTCCAGGCAGGAGTGCAATGGCGCAATCTCGGCTCACCGCAACCTCCGCCTCCTGGGTTCAGGCAATTCTCCTGCCTCAGCCTCCCGAGTAGCTGGGATTACAGGCATGCACCACCATGCCCAGCTAATTTTTTGTATTTTTAGTAGAGACGGGGTTTCACCATGTTGACCAGGATGGTCTCGATTTGTTGACCTCGTGATCCACTCACCTCGGCCACCCAAAGTGCTGAGATTACAGGCTTGAGCCACCGCGCCTGGCCAGTTTTTTTCTTTTTTTTCAGAAAGAGTCTCACTCTTATTGCCCAGGTTGGAGTGCAATGGTGTCATCTCAACTCACTACAACCTCCATTTCCCAGGTTCAAATGATTCTTTTGCCTCGGTCTCCTGAGTAGGTGGGATTGCCACAACATCCAGCTAATTTTTGTATTTTTAGTAGAGACAGGGTTTTCCCTTGTTGGCCAGGCTGGTCTTAAACTCCTGACCTCAGGTAATCTGCCTGCCTTGTCCTCACAAAGTACAGGGATTATAGGCATGAACCACCATGCCCAGACTGAGAGTTTTTAACATGAAGGGATGTTGAATTTTATCAAAGGCTTTTTCTGCATCTACTGAGACAATCATGTAGATTTTCTTTTTGGTTCTGTTTATGTGATGGGTCATGTTTATTGATTTGCATGTGTTGAACCAGCCTTGCATCCTAGGAGTGAAGCCGACTTGATTGTGGAGGCTAAGTTTTGTGATGTGCTGCTGGATTTGGTTTGTTAGTATATTATTGAGGATTTTTTTTGTTTTGTTTTGTTTTTGACAGAGTCTTACTCTGTCACCAGGCTGAAGTGCAGTGGTATGATCTCAGCTCACTGCAACCTCCATCTCCCAGGTTCAAGCGATTCTCTTTCCTCAGCCTCCTGAGTAGCTGGAACTATAGGCATGAGCCACCACACCCAGGTAACTTTTTGTATTTTTCATCTAGGTGGGGTTTCACCATGTTGAGCAGGGTGGTCTTGATCTCTAGATCTCGTGATCTGCCCACCTTGGCCTCCCAAAGTGTTGGGATTACAGGCATGAGCCACCCAGACCAGTGTATTTTTGAAGATTTTTCCATCGATGTTCATCAGGAATATAATCCTGAAGTTTTCTGTTTTTGTTATGTTTCTTCCAAGTTTTGGTATCAGGATGATGCTGACTTCATCAAATGAGTTAGGGAGTAGACCCTTCTTTTCAATTATTTGGAATTGTTTCAGAAGGAATGGTACGAGCCCCTCTTTGTGCACAACTCTGGTAGAATCTGACTGTGAATCCATTTGGTCCTGGGCTTTTTTTTTGGTTGGTCAGCTATTAATTACTGCCTCAATTTCAGAATTTGTTATTGGCCTACTCAGTGTGTTGACTTCTTTCTCATTTAGTCTTGGTAGAGTGCATGTGTCCAGGAATTAATACATTTCTTATAGATTTTCTAGTTTATTTGTGTAGATGTGTTTATAGTATTCTCTGATGGTAGTTTCTATTTCTGTGGGGTCAGTGATGATATTCCCTCTATCATTTTTTATTGCGTCTATTTGATTCTTCTCTCTTTTCTTCATTATTAGCATAGCTAGCAGTCTGTTTTATTATTTTTTTCAAAAAACCAGCTCAAGGATTTATTGATTTTTTTTAGAAGGTTTGTTGTGTCTCTATCTCTTTCAATTCTGCTCTGATCTTAATTATTTCTTGTCATCTACTAGCTTTTAGAATAGTTCCTCTTGTTTCTCGAGCTCTTTTAATTGTGTTGTTAGGGTGTTAATTTGAGATCTTTATAGCTTTCTGATGTGGTCTTTTAGTGCTATTAATTTCCCTCTTAACACTGCTTTAGCTGTGTCTCAGAGATTCTGGTACATTGTCTGTTTGTTCTCATTGGTTTCAAAGAACTTCTTCATTTCTCCTTTAATTTCATTATTTACCCAGGAGTCATCCAGGACCAGGTTGTTCAAATTCCATGTGATTGTGTGGTTTTAAGTGAGTTTCTTAATTCTGCATTAATTTGATTGCACTGTTGTCTGAAAGTCTGTATGTTATGATTTCAGTTCTTTCGCATTTGCTGAGTAGTGTTTTACTTTCAATTATGTGGTCGATTTTAGAATGAGTGCCATGTGGCACTTAGAAGAATGTGTATTCTGTTGATTTGGGGTGGAGATTTCTGTAGGTCTCTATTAGGTCCACTTAATCCAGGGCTGAGTTCAAGTCCTTAATATCCTTGTTAATTTTGTGTCTCATTGATCTGTCTAATATTGACAGTGGGGTATTAAAATCTCCAACTCTTATTGTGTGAAAGCCTAAGTCTCCTTTACATCTTTAAGAACTTTTATGAATCTGGGTGTTCCTAACTGGGTGCATACCTGTTTAGAATAGTTAGCTCTTCTTGTTGAATTGGTCCCTTTACCATTATGTAATACTCTACTATGTCTTTTTTGATCTTTGTTGGTTTAAATTTCGTTTTGCCAGAGATAATGATTGGAACTCTTGTTGTTTTTTTCTTATTTTCTTTCCATTTTCCTGGTAAATTTCCCTCCATTTCTATATTTTGAGCCTATGTGCATCTCTGCATGTGAGATAGGCCTCCTAAATACAGTGCAAGGATGGTTCTTGATTCTTTATTCAATTTGCTAGTCTGTGTCTTTTAACTGGGGCATTAAGTCCATTTACATTAAGGTTAATATAATTACGTTTAAATTTGATCCTGTCATCATGATACTATCTGGTTATTTTGCACACTAGTTGATGCAGTTTCTTCATAGTGTTCTTTATATTTTGGTGTGTTTTTGCAGTGCCTGGTACCAGATTTTTCTTTCCTTATTTAGTGCTTCTTTCAGAGGTCTTGTAAGGCAGGCCTCATGGTAAAAAAATTTCCTCAGCATTTGCTTTTCTGTAAAGGATTTTTCTCCCCCTTCACTTATAAGAAGCTTAGTTTGACTGGATATGAAATTCTGGGTTGAAAATTCTTTTATTTAGGAAAATTGAATATTGGCCCCCAATCTCTTCTGGCTTGTAGAGTTTCTCCAGAGAGGTTCACTGTTAGTCTGATGGAGTTCCCTTGGTAGGTGACCTGCCTTTCTCTCTGGCTGCCTTTAATACTTTTCCTTCATTTTGACCTTGGAGAATCTGATGATTATGTGTTTTGGGGTTGATCTTTCCATGGAGTATCTTAGTGGTGTTCTCTGTATTCCCTGAATTTGCATGTTGGCCTATCGTTCTAGGTTGGGAAAGTTTCCATGGTTAATATCCGGAAGTGTGTTTTCAAGCTTGTTTTCATTTTCGCCATGTCCTTCAGGTACTTGTAGGTTTGGTCTTTTTACGAATTCCCATATTTCTTGAAGACTTTGTTCATTCCCTTTCGTTCTTTTGTATCCAGTCTTGACTGCATACCTTATTTCAGCAAGGTCGTCTTCAAACTCTGATATTCTTTCTTCCACTTGGTCAATTTGGCTATTGTATATGCTTCACAAAGTTCTCGTATTGTTTTTTCCAGCCCCGTTGGGTCATTTATGTTTCTCTCTAAATTGGTTGTTCTAGTTAGCAATTCCTCTAGCCTTTTATTAAGGTTCTTAGCTTATTTGTATTGGGTTAGTTAGCTAGCATAGTTTTTTATTACCCATCTGCTGAAGCCTACCTCTGTGAGTTAGTCTATCTCATCTTTGTTCCAGTGTTGTGCCCTTGCTGGAAAGATGTGATGATCATCTGCAAAAGAAGAGGCACTCTGGCCTTTTGGGTTTTCAAGGTTTTATTGTTGATTCTGTCTCATCTTTGTGCTTGTCTAGTTTCAATCATTGAGACTGCTCACCCTTGAATGGGGAAATTTAAAAAAAATTTTGTGGGGGCATTTTTGTTATTGTTGCTGCTGTTGTTGTTGCTTTCAGTTTGTTTGTTTTCCTTTCAATGGTCAGATCCCTCTTAGGTGGGGCTGCTGTTGTTTGTTGGGGGTTGACCTCAGGCCCTATTCATCTGGTTCGCTCCTCTATCTGGAGATGTCACTCAAGGAGGCTGGAAAACAGCAAAGATGGATTCCTGCTCCTTCCAGGATCTCTGACCTCACGGGGCACCAACCTGAAGCCAGTAGTATCACTCCTGTATAGGGTGTTTGACAACCTCTGTTTGGGGATCTCACCCAGTTGGGTGGCACAGGGATTAGGACCCATTTAACAAAACACTTTGCCTGTCCCTTGGTAGAGGGGGTGTGCTTCCCTGGGGGAAAACCCACTTGCCTGCACTGCCTGGATTCCTCAGAACTACCAGGATGGAAGGCTAAGTCTGCTGGCCTGCAGAGACTGTGGCCACCCCTCTCGCTAGGAGCTCAGGCCCAGGGATATCTGGGTTCTGTCCCTGAGCCTCTGGCTGAAGTTACTGGAGTTCTTACAGGGAAGCCCCACCCAGTGAGGAAGCATGAGTCAGGGTCTGGCCTGAAGTGGCACTCTGGCCACAGTCTGCCACAGCCAGTGTGTTGGCTGGACCAAGTTGTCCTGCCTTCCTGGCTCCAGCCAGTGGGGAGAAATGTGACTTGGAGCTATAAACATGGATGCCACCCTTCCCCTGACCAGGGAGCTTAGCCTGTTAGGAGGTTGTGAGTCCCAGTGCTGGCTGCTGCCTCTCCTGCAAGGAGCTCAAACTGCTTAGACAGCAGGCAGTCACAGCTGTGGTGCTGGTTGCCCCTCCTCTCCCAGGAGTTTGATTCCAGCTGAGAGGCTGTTGAGAATATGTGTGGCTCCTTATATGGATGGAAGGCCCTGGTATTATGGGTTTGAAAGTGGGATCTTCTGATCCATGTGTTGCACTGTTCCATGGAAAAAGCATGGTTTCCCCATCTGGATAGCATGGGCACTCACCACCTCCCTTGGCTGGGGGATGGTGGGGTCCCCTGCCCCGTGTGGCTCTCAGATGGGCTGCCACACAACACTGCTTTTCCTTTCTTTCCATGCATTATTCCAGCCTCCTAATCAGTTCTGATAAGAGAACCTGATACCTTGGTTGCTGTGAAGGATTCACATGCTTATTGTGGTCCTTTTCAATGGAAGCCTCCGAACTCTGCTGTTTCTAGTCAGTCACCTTGGCCCCGCCCCCACTCCTAGACATATTTCTTAAGGAAATAAACACCTGGATGTCAGATACTTACTTTCATCATCTTATTAAGATATGTTTATGTCCTAACACAAAAGCAAGAGTTAAATGCCATATGAACTTTGTCTTTGATTTATGCATTTCTTAGCAAAAACTGAAACTAAAGAAAAAAATTAGCATATTTGTTTTCACTGTGTACTTGGAAACTAAGCATTTATGTCTACATACATATATTTTATAACCTTGTTTCAGTGTTTTAGAAAGGCTCAAATGAATATGGGTGTATACATTTTACGATTTAGTATTCCTATATACCCTGAACATGTACCACAAACATGAAGAGGATATAAGTAATAAAATGGAATTATAAAATAATTTTAATTTTTCTCCCATCTTCTTCTTTTTTGTGTGAATTTAGTTTAATTTGTTTACAATTGGATAATTTTTAGAAGACCTCTTCTCACTAGTTCTCAAAGGACTTCTATTTTTTAATTAAATTTATAAAATTCCAATTTTCATTCAAAATTTTCTCTTCTTCATCCTTCACCCTAGTTCAGCTTATACTCAGTTTTTTTTTAATGTGGAAAAGGTAAGCACAATCATTTTCTTCTTTCTTTCTTCTGCCAGCTCAGACTTGTAGTATAGTTTGAAGTCAGGTGATGTTATGGCTCCAGATATATTGTTTTTACTTAATCTTGCTTTGGCTATGCAGGCTCTTTTTTGGTTCTATATAAATTGTAGGATTTTTTTTTCTGGTTCTGTGAAGAATGGTGGTGACATTTTGATGGAAATTGCATTGAATTTGTAGATTGCTGTGGCAATATGGTCACTTTCACAGTATTGATTCTACCCATCCATGAGCATGGGATGTGTAACTATTTGGTCGAGTTGTCTTTGATTTCTTTTACCAGTATTTTATAGTTTTCCATGTAGAGATCTTTCACTTCCTTGGTTAGGTATATTCTTAAGTATTTTATTTTATTTTATTTTATTGGCATTGTTCTAAAAGAGGTTGAGTTCGTGCCTTAATCCTCAGCTTAGTTGTTGTTAGCGTATAGCAGTGCTACTCATTTGTGTACACTGATTGTGTATCCCGAAACTCCACTGAATTCATTTACCATAACTAGAAGATTTTTGGATGAATCATTAGAGTTTTCTAGGTCTAAGATTATATCATTGGTGAACAGCAACTGTTTGACTTCCTCTTTGCTGAATTGGATGCCTTTATATCTTTCTCTTGTCTGATTGCTCCAGTACTGTTGCTTCCAGTACTATGTTGAATAGAAGTGGTAAAAGTGGACACGCTTGTCGTGTTTCAGTTTTCAGGGGGAATGCTTTCAACTTTTCCTGAGTCAGTATAATGTGTTGGCTGTCTTGCTGGTTGGCTCTCATATGACTACTTGAAGATTCTCCCATCATTGAGGCTCTCTCCTCTGAAATGTTCTGGACACAAGTAAAAGCCTCTCTCAGCTGGGCCTTGCTTTCCCTCTCATCTGGTGGGCTCAGTTGTACACCTTTCTGGTGCAGTCGTCTTACTCTCTAGGGCTCTGTGGCTCTCTGTGAGATTGCAGTCAACTTCCCAGCTCTGGCCCCTATTCCACTGGTTTTATCACTTTAATCATCTGTTTTACCCTTTAACTTCCTGAAAGTTTGGTAAGACAGCTCTCCACTATGTTCCCCAAATTCCAGGAGACACATATTAAATTATCTGAGTGAAGCCACTGAAGTTTTCCTTGTGAACGCTCTGCCTTTCCCACCCCCAGCAGCACAGTGGGTAGGGGTGAGGACATAAGAGCAGTTCTCTCTATAAATATCTTCTCTTCAATTTCCTGGCTGAATCCTCAGCCTTTGCTGTATAACTTGAAGATGCATGTCAGACAAAGTTCACAAAACTCTTCTGACATCTCTGTTTCAGTCTTCATAAGTGGTCTAGCCCTTTCTTTGCAATGTTGCCGTGGTTGGCACCTATTTTTTTGGGTCTTCAGTTGAAAAAAACAAACAAAAATCCCACTTTAATATTATAAGGCAAAACTAAAACTCACTATGGTCAGGGTATAGGCTAAGATTTATAGGACTAATGGCACCTTATTGTTGTATATGCAAAATGATATTGAAATAGACCTGTAATATGATAACATTATAATATGATATTGAAATATGTTATTAATATTGAAAAATCCATTACAGGAAATTTATGAATTTCAATTTAGCCATTCCATGTTGGAGCAATTTTACTTGTTACTCTTCACAGAACATTAACTTAAAGAATGTCTATCGATCACCTCTCAGGTGACAAGCACTTTGGCAGTCACTGGCGACACAGAGGTTCTCACACACACAGAATTCTCCCTGCCACATGGTGCTGTTGACTGAAGAGAGACAATAAATAATCACAGATTAATGTAAACTCATAGCTGTGACAGGTTACAAAGAGTTGGTACACAGGTCTACAAATAGAATTTGGACTTAGGAAATCTGTCTTGAAGTAATAAAAAAGGAAAAGGAAAAGTTACCTAAGGGGAAAAAAAAGTGATGGGAAAATTTTCTAGGAAGAGAGATTAGTATGTACAATGTTCTCATGAAGGGTAGAAGCTTGGAAAGTGTGAGATTCTGAAAGAAGACCTGTGTAGCTGGGCTGAGGAAAATGAGGGGAACATTGTATCAGTTGAGGTTGGAGAAGTACATTTAGTTCATACATTACAGAGCTGTGTTGACCCTGTCAAGATTTGTCTTTAAGCTATGAGTAAAGTGATGACATTGAATGCACCATTTTGGTAGGCAGAATGGCCCCCTGGAAATGTCCGTGTCCTGACCCCTGTCACCTTAACTTGAATATTATGGGAGAATGACATTCAAAACAGTTACAGAATAACTGGAGGGCTTGGAGGAAAATTAGATTAGTATGGTTTCATGGACGTCAAGGAAAGCAGGTGCATCAAGAAAAAGGAAGTGAATGACACTGTTGAACACTGCTGAAATGGAGGATAATAACTTCTGAAATACTGAGTAACATGGGGATCTTATCAAGAACTAGTTTGGTATAGTAATGAGGATAAATACTAGACTAAATGGTTTGAAAACAGTGGAAAGTGAAGGAATGAAGAGATAAACTGTCATGAAACCTAACTAAAATCACGAGGACAAAGGTCTTCTTTCATTGAGACAACATGTATCGTCACTGCCTACGTGCGCTATGTTTGGGTTAAGTAGCATAAGAATATGTGACCCCTTTTCCTCATGACCTCCTTTCTCATGTTTGAAGATCTGATCTTTCTTCCCCGTCCCTACAGTTTCACATCTTCAGACTTAAAATTTCTAATGCCAATACCCACTTAGCTTTCTTTTATTAACATCTTGGCTATTTACTCAACAGACTCCCTCCAGATTGTCCATGTGTCCTTTAAATTGAAGACCCTCATCCAAGAGTTAGTACTCCATTTGCTGTGTGCTGGGTATAGAATAGAGTATGGTGCTCATTTCTTTTGTTCTGAATGTTCTGTGTGTAGGTCATTCTTACCGTAACAAGTTTGGCAACTCTTCCACACTGCTGACTCATTTGACCTTATAGTCAATTAAACCCCGCAGGCTTTCTTTTGCCTTTCTTCAGGCTTTTTTTTTTTTCTAAGTAAATATTGCCTTTACATAGGGACCTCATGATCTTTAATTTTACTATTGTGTTTTCCCTACCTTTATGCATTTCTTTATGCTTACCTTTATTGTTTATTTGTTTGTTAACTATGGCCCACCATTAATCTGAGCCAAGTATTTTTGGCTCCTTTGAAAATACCAAATGCATGTGGCTACAGCATGTAGAGCACACTTGTCTATAGTATGCAGCTATATGTTATATACATAATTGATATTTGTGTTGATGATACCTTATTAAAGAGTGATAAAAGTCTCAAATAGAACAAGGTAGGGGGCCTCGGGCATACCTCTAGATAATCCTCTTCACATTAAATCATAAAGAAATTAAAACAAAAAATTACAAAACACAATATATTTATAATTATACTTCCTTGGACAAATATTATTGACACTTTATATCTTTCCAAATGCATTCACTTGCATGAACGTCATATGCCTCTATCCTTATAGGTAGACTCAATACCTAAATTTTAAATTCTTGCTAGAGACCGTGTGTCTTTGAAGTCATTCAACATTCTACCAAGACTGGTAATAAAGGAAGGATATTTTAAAGGACACTTATTTAATTCATTTTTTTCTTGATTATTTTGGCAACAGATGGCTGCATATTTTCGCCTTATTTCTTAGTTCTTCTATCGAATTTATGCTAGTGAGTTGTATTCTCATTCATAAGTACCTAAGATATTTACATGCACACCTTGATCTTGCATTGTTAGTCAGAAATGTTTTGAATGTCCATCCACTACATTAATCATAAAAACAATTTTCATAGATATAAAGGAAAGAAAATCTTTATTTCTCTTATGCATCTGTTTCGGTTTAATAATGAAAAATGTGAATTTTATAACTAACTGACTTTCCTTTTATTTTTCTAGCCAAAAGGCTCAGTGCCAATTTTGCATTAGTGTTTTGTTAGGTGATAGCATCCTCTGGCTTTTATTTCTGTGTTTCTTCTGGTAACGTTGCCTTCACCTAGTTTAATTTCCAGGCCTCTGATTTCATTTTCTGTTTTATCATAACTCACTTCAAATCTTGTTTATATAGCAGCCACATATACCTAACAATAGAGTTTAAGGGAAACATGTCATAGCGTAAAACTAATTCCTCAACAAGTACTGAATGATTATTGGGTGAGAAATTCATACATCTCATCACCCTGAGTTGTTTGAATTTGGCTTCACTAAGATTCACATATTTGATCTTTTCAGTCGTTCCTCACTTTCATTGTGAAAGATGAAGCCTGTCACATGGTATATGCTCAAGAAATGTTGGTTCTCACTTTCCTTCTCTTATAGCAGAGGCTGTCCTGGGCACACCAAAATGATCCTTTTCTTTAGATTTCATTATTATGAACATATTCTGAGGGATATTTTATAATTTATGATTTTGTATTTGATTTTGTGATTCTTTTTTTTTAATTAAAAATATATTCTTTAAGTCTAGTAACTTCTCTTATAACATTAATAAATATTACTTAACATTTCCCCTACATTTCTCCTAGCAATTATCCATTTTATTCTTGACTATTTTGGTAACAGGTGGCTGCTTATTTTAGCCTTATTTCTTGGTTCTTCTATTGAATTTATGCTAGTGAGTTGCATTCTCATTCGTTGAAGTACATAAGGTTTTTATATGCACATCTTGATCTTGCATTGCATTATCAATTAGAGCTTTTGATTATGAAGGAAATTCTGAAATAGAAGAGAAAATTAGATTGCCAAGTAAAACTATCTGAAGATTCTAGTATCTGTGCAGCTTAACTCCTGGACATTATGTTTCAACTTAAAACTTGGAGAGCTTAATTTCTCCTGAACATAGAATACTAAAAAGTTGTAACTCTAGGAGTAATGCCATAGGAAATAAGAATGAAGGAGATGGGGTAGCAGAGAGAAAAAGGAACTAAAAAGAAAATCAGATGGTGTGAGCACTACATACAGAGGGGGTCCAAATGAATTTTTGGAAGAGGAATAATTAAGTTTAAGTTTCAAGTAGTTTCTATTGTTGCAGTCCAACTCACCCCTGACCTTTATATTTCAATAAAGTCTTCTATTTATGCATAGACTTTATTTATTTATGTATTTTTAAATCAAAGAAAGGTTCTGAATTCTATAATTAAGTTTCCTTGGTACAGAAAAGGGTCCATTTTCACGGGACCTAAGTAACTCAAATCATAGTAATAACTGAAATAGGAGTGCTGGTGTCAGAAGTTATCAGCACACTGTAAGTCTCTGGAAGTGAAATTTCCTGAAAATCCAGCACTGGAGATTTAATCCATTTTGTCAATTATATCTTGATATTTAAGGTGAACTGTGACCCAGATGATGTTTGGCTTGGACTGGGAAATCATGTTAGATTTTGAAAAAGAAGTGTTTTCCAGTAATCAACAGTCACTCAGAAGCATTTAGAGAATACTCATTAGCTTTCTAATACTGATAGAATCCTTAACAGTACTAAAGCTGCTTGCCTTGAAGGATCACAGAAAACAACTGGGGACAATATCAATTATTCTCTAGAAGCAATTAATAGATAATTAAGTGGTAAACTGTCACTATGCTTCAATGTTTTGTCCCCTTTAAATATTCATGTTGAAACTTTATCCCAAATGTAACAGTATTGGGAGGTATGGCCTTTGAGAGCTGACTGAGTCAGGAAGACTCCTCTCTTATGAATGAGATTACGTGTTCATATAAAATAATTTGATGAACAGAGTTTGCCACTTTTCCCTTCTGCCTTCTGCCATCTGAAGACCTGATGTTTCTTCCCTCTGGAAGATGTAGCATTTAAGATTCCATCTTGGAAACAGACACCGGACCCTCAACAGAGGGTAAACCAGATGGTACCTTGATCTTGGACTTTTCATGCTCCAGAGCTGTGAGAAATAAATACTTGTTCTTGATATGTTACAGAGTTTGTGGTGTTCTGTTACAGCAGCACAAAATGGACTAAGACTAATTGTGTTACCTAATTGAAAGTGCAAAGAAGCTAGAAGTAATTTTGTTCATAACGTCTCTTACCAGGATTGACTTCATTATCTATCTGTTATCTCTAATATTTGGCCTAAGGTTTTAATTTGTTGGCCAATGTGAGACACTTTACATGTGAATATGTTTGTAACATCTCTTGCATTTCACAGTTTTAGGATACATGGTAAATTAGAGTAAAAGGGTTTACGGGACAGTGGAAAATATTAACACATTGAAAATGTAAATCTAAGTTGGATATGGTTTTGAATTTGAAAGTCTGGCTGACTCAGAATCTTGTATAGTAGCTGTTTTTAAACGAATTGGAGATATTCATCTTATGATACTAATATCCTATGAATTTTAAACTGACAATCTCCAGCCTTGCAGCAACACTTGGGAAACCAATAAAACCCTGAAATGTGTGGGTGACGAGGAAGACAGTATTTTTGAAATAGTCCTGAAACAAGGCAACTGGTAGTATTTGAAGAGGTAGCCAGGAAAAACATAACTGGGTTAGTTTAGGTCAGCCAGATCGATGGTTTTGGAATTAAAGCATTGTGGAGTCATTTTTGAACCATTCATTGTGGGTTCCAGCAAGTTTTCATCAAATTCATGGCAATGAATTTGGCTCTGTGAATACCTTTTTTAGATCTTGTAAAAATATATTTGTGGATTTCTAAATTGCAGTGGTATTCAATAAACCAAAATTTAATAAGTGCAGCAGTGATGGAGAAAGTTTGCTTAGGATAATATCACACCAGAAAATTCTACTGGGCTCAGAGAAGCAGAGCAAAACTGCTTTCCTCTAATTCTGGCAGCAGACACAGCTGGTCCTTCCTCCCTTTCCAACTATCTTTTCTTTTCTTCATTTACCACAGCTCTTACTAGCATCACCTTCTCCCATGCATGTTTCTTTCTTCTCCTTGTTTCTTTTCTATGGGCCTATATGTGCATTGACAAACTGTAACCAGATTGGCTGTAGGTTCTCGACCTCTCCAATGCCACAGAATGAGGAAGGGGGGACTCGGTATTGCGGTGAGTGTTACAGCTCAGATAGAACTCATGGACCCAAAGAGTGTGCAGTAGTGCAATTTATAGGCAGAGTGAAAGTACAGCTTTTATGAGGTGGAAGGGGACCTGGAGGGGGTTCCAATGCAGGCTTGGGGAGCTGGAGTTTATACTCCTAATTTATTCCCTCCCCATTCTTGTTGTGGTCCAATGAGAGGGGTTTTTCAACCTTTCTTTGGATTGATTGATCTTTGAATCCTCTACCAGATTGGCTACTGCTTTAAAACCCTGAGTCCCTGAGCCCCCACTTCCAGGGGCTGGAGGCGGGAAAAGTCCCTGGCCTTGAACAAAACCCCTAAGAGCCAGAGGCGGGAAAACTGGAGATAAAGCCCTTAGCCGGCCAGAGATGGGGAAAGTGCTGCACTGGAAACAAAGTCCTAGTTGCCCTGCGCTTGCAAAAAAGCCCCTAGCTGACCTGGGAAGTTCCTCTAACACAGTCCCTTGAAACGATGGTGTCAGTGATAACTTATTAATCTTAAAATGATCAAAAGAAGAAGTTATTTGTTCATCCTTGTCCATCCTTTCTGCACCCTATATTTCTTGTAATAGAAGAATGAGATTGGAAATAGAAGGTTGTAGAAGTGTTCAAGGTTTCTGGGTAAAATTATGTAAGATAAAGATACCTCATAATCAATGCTAACAATGCTAATTATTATTTGATTGCCAAATTGCTATAAGGCAGAAGTAAAAATGTTACACAACTCAAGAAATTCATTTTCTAGTTGGGATATCAACTTTAACACCTTTGAAAAATTAGTTGAAAATAAGTCTAGAAATTTCCAAATGTATATGAATTTCTTGTTTGTGTTAATGACAGGAATGGGATTAAGGCAGAAGTCTTTTTTTGCTTGGTGAAAGAAGAAAGTCGCTAGTATATTCACAGGTAAAGTCCTCAGGGCAAATTACATGTTGATTAACTTGCTTCCTGTTGTGACAAGGTGGGATCACTTGGAATTGCAACAGACAGCAAAGTTGGACATGACTGCTATAAAAACCTCAGTCTGTTTCCCACAGTCAAGTAGGAAAAGGTAAACATCATTTCCAATGAATGCCTTTTGTTTTAGAAGTAGAGTTATGTCACGAGAGAGAGAAAAAAAGATAGATCTACTTTTACTTCTCATTTTATATCTGCGAACAGAAAGCGTGTGTCCTATGCTATTTCATACATAATAAAATGCTTCATGCCCAAATGCAGTATAAATTCTAACTTTTTATAGAAAACACTAATTGGTAGATTAGTGTTCCCAAAATTGCTGCTGTTGAACTCTCACATTTAGCAAGGATAGGGCAGGAAGATAGTTACCTAAGTCTTCTTTCCAGAAACATTTACAGACAACTATCTTATCTTCTGATTGTCTTGAAAATTCTTGATACATTAAAACTTTGAGGAAGATTTTCAGATAGTACATGGAGATAAAGAAATTGTTGCATTGAAACTTTCATGACAATGATACTGCACTCGCAGACTGAAAGGTATTTACCACTCCTTAAGGCATGTCTTGTTTCTACACTGTGCGGCACGTTCTAGGTGGCATTTTAGAAATGAAATTACATGTATGGGTTCTATCATCAAAGGGGGTTCCTTACAGATGAGTCATATGGGAGAAATGATGCAGACTGAAAGCATTTCAGAGTAAGTTCTCTTTTCAGAGGCAAGCCAATTAAGAATACTCTGTGTCAAAATGAGTGAGAGTGGAAAATGTTATTCAAAGATACTGTTTGATGACTGTTCCAGGATACACAGTGGCTACAAGAGAAAACATAAAAGAGTCAATTCAATAGTGGTCAAGTTAAAAACTTGTAATAAAAAGACATCTGCCTGCCAAAGTAAAAAATACTAACTGGTTCACAAAACTCTCCTGGGAAACACAGTGGTTTATTTGTAAAAGAAAAAACTAGGTGTATTCATCTTCTCTAAATTATGCATTGAAAAAAAAAACAAAGTAAATTACATATTGAATGTAAACAAATATCTCATAGAAGAAATGTTACTTTTTAAATATATTTATAGATTGTATCATAGAATTTTTTAGACATGTGAATCTATTTAGGTAATATTTTAAACTTTATGTCCCTTAAAATCACCAGAGCAAAAAGCAAGTATTGTATGCCAGTATGTGCTTGAGATTCTTTTGGTTTCCAACTATGGGAGGGACAAACATTTTAAAACATTGTGTTGATGAGGAAGGTTGAAAAATACAACTATTTGATCTAGTCTATTTTTTAATAGTAGGTTTTTGTAAAGTGAAACACACACATGTATACACCTCTCTCCCTCTCTCTCTCTCCCTCTCTCTCTCTCTCTCCCTCTCTCTCCCTTTCCTCTCTTCTTTCCTGATAACACAGTGTAGGTTTGAAATGTCTTTGAAAATAGGGACAATTTCATATATCTCCATAGTTCTTCCATCATCTATCACAGGGCTAGGTTTTTAATCAACATCTGTGTAATGAATAAATCAGTTATATACTGCAAGCTATGGCTATAAAAGTCAAGTATAGTGACAAATCATATTGAGTAACTTTCTTCCATTTGATTTTACTATTAACAGGAATTACACTATCTCTGCTTTACTGATGTTATATACTTGGACAAACTACAATTACATTTTGAAACCTCAGCTTCCATAAAAAAGAAGTGTTTGGAAAGATGAAATACTTTGAGAACTGTAAAGGCACAGATAACATAATTTAGTGCCATTTTTCCTGCTTCGGTTTAGAATGGTTTGAGGAATGTATGACTTCTGTCATAAATGACGGGTAAATGGAGAAATTAATTTCACAGGTTTTAATTGCATTGAATTTTGATAGATTTAGTAAAGATATAGTCAAATTAACAAGAAGGCAATTCTTTGAATGTTAGTATCTGTTTTATCTGAGATAAAAATTACATGGAATTTGGGAAGCCATTTCTTCTAGCCCAATGAGATAATACAGAGCTTCTGTTAATACACTGAGTCAGAATTCCCCTGAAATGAGTTGAGAAAACATTTGGCTGAAGAATGGGTGTTTGCCTCTTCAGTAGTTGTGCCATGGAATCCTTGTACAAATTCACTTCCAACAATTCAGACATCAAACATTCATCAACAGTATAATGTTAAATGTAGGACACAATATATCTCCATAGCCTTGAGAGATCAGATGTGTGTGACTGCACCTTATTATAGTAGTGCATAATCTGAGCTAGAATGGAAAGATAACTCTTTTCACAGGTCATTTAAATATTCACTCAATGAAGATTGTCTCTTTTCAACATTTGGTTGCTTATTACCGATGGTATTTGTGTTTATATGTGAAGAAGATGAAGTGCTACTTGGAGTTAATGACTCTCAAGAGTCCCCTTGGAAACCAACATAATCTATTAAAAAATTTCAATTTGAGTAAACTTTTTTTGTATATCTTTCCTATTAATATATGCAATTTCAATGGAATATTGTGGTGAAGTTTGCTTTTGATCTCTATTAATTAGTCTGAGGGTCACTTTAGAGATTGGCTGCTTCGATTCTGCCGAGTTTTCAGTGGGAATTTGGACATGATTTTTACCCACTGGGAGAACATCTTGATGACTATAGTTAAATAATTGTTACTGAAGAGAGATATGTCCTGGAATGATTTATTTTAATGCTTTTTAACATTTAACATACTGTGCTCAGATTCCTGTTATATGCTTGCTGCATGGATATTACTATTCTATATTATGGTGCCTCCATTGACAATTGTCTGATTTTTCAAAAGTGTAAATATGATCATATCATCCTTTCTTTTCTTACCCTGTAAGTATGACTCTCTTTTTGAGTTCAAAATCTAAATTTCCTAGGATATCACATTCAAATCTTCCTCATCTGTCCATAGATCTGTCCAAACTTTGCATCTTGTTTTCTGCTATTCTCCTGAGATGCAATCTTCGTTGCCTTTCGGAGCCACTTGTCATCCCCCAATACCCTATTAAATATATCAAAACATAAAAGCTCATCTATTTGTTATAAGCAAAAACATAAATAAAATGTAATGTGTCATTAACATCTTTCAATATAATACACTGAAATTGGTTTTTCTATGTTTTGTGGAAATTTAAAAAATATATAATCACTAGCATTTGCTGAGTGGTTATTATTTTCTGTACATACAACTCAATTAGTCTTTATGATAACTCTATATGTTAGTGATTTTTAAATTATTCTGATTTTACAGATGAGGAAATAGAAGTCTAGAATCCTTAAGTGACTTTCCTAAGGACACACAGGACAAGGATGGGAGTGAAGGAGAGACTAAACTGTAATTCAGAACCAGGCAGTCTCATTTGGAATAGATGCTTTCCCCATTCCAAAAGAATATTGCAATATATTCCTTAGAAACATTTTGCCTAGAGGACTATATCTCTAAAAAGAATGTACAATAAATAATAATAATACCATAAAACTTACCTTTTGAAAGTTATATATGTGTTAAAGAAAGAAAATTAAAATGTGAAATTTGATTAGTGAGACATCTTAATAACTAAACTCTACAATTTGATTTCAATTCCTGTCACACAAACCTCTGCCTTTTCCATGATGGAAAATGTCCAACAGAGTCTAATGACGGACTTTTAAAATAATTTATTCACTCTTTTGAAGCTCCTTCATTTAAAATAAAAATGAAATGAAAACAAAAGACCCAGTACATTAATAGTAAAGAGAAAAGTAAGAAATTTGGACTAGTGTAACTCAAGATAAGGTAAACCACTGTGTATTCATCGGGATTATCTAGAGGGACAGAACTAATAAACATAATAGTTTATTAGGTATTAATTCACACAATCACAAGGTCCCGCAATAGGCCATCTGCAAGCTGAGGAGAAAGGAGAGCCAGTCTGAGTCCCAGAACGGAAGAACTTGTAGTCTGATGTTTCAGAGCAGGAAGCATCCAGCATGGCAGAAAGATGTAGGCTGGAACACTTGTTGCTTCACGTTTTTAGCCTGCTTTATATTCACTGGCAGCTTGATGGTGCCCACCAAGATTAATGGTGGATCTGGCTTCCCCAGCCCACTTATTCAATTGTTAATCTCCTTTGGTAACACCTCACAGACACACCCAGGATCAGTACTTTGTATCCTTCAATCCAATCAAGTCCACACTCAGTATTAACAATCACAAGTCCACCCCTTGTCAACTTGAACCCATACACGTCTCCTGAGATTGTACGTAATCTTTAAATAAAGACAATAAGAAGGTTTATAATTACACCTAACATAATACAACTGTCCTTCCAACAACCAGAAGTGTGCCAGTCCCCAAACACAATACTATTACATACAGTTAACAATACTTAAATGCTGATGTGAAGTCAATAAATCTTATGTCATGATAAAGGAAAAAGTAAATAAAATGAAGATATTTTCTTAGTACAAGTGTATACATGCACAAACATGTTTTTAACCAAAAAATGAGAAAATGCTCATGACAATTACAACCCTCATTTCTGCAGCTGGTCACGCGGTCACAGCTGAAACTGATGACTAACTGCTTCTATTGCCCATTCTGTATTCCCTCTGCCTTCATCAAGGATCTTAGCAGGTCATGATTTTATATGGTGGAGTGAGCCAACCCTTCACAATCTGGAAAGGTCTGGGACATTTGTAGTCCTGCCTGGATTGGGCTGTTGTAGTTTTCCATTGACTTTAATCACAGGGCATGGTAATACTAAGAGACCCCTTAATGAATCTCCTGTATTCCATGCATACTCTTCCTTACTTCTGTTGTGGAGTAGTAGATTGATTTAATCTTGATAGTCCAGATCGGATCCATCGCTCCAACCTACACTGTACCTCCCTTCTTAGCCTATTAACTTACAGGGAGGAGGAGTCAAAAGTGTCCAGGTGGTAGTCTTAACTTTCAGTTTAATGGAATTGTTGTTGTGTCTCCTGGTGGCAGCATTCCTCCCTCTGGAACTAAGACCTCTAGGCCAGCAGAATGTAGTGTCACAGAAACAGGGAGCAAAAAATTTGCTAGTGGATCACTAGGAGTGATGGTAAGTGATGCCACTTGAACTTTTATCCCTTGATTCCTGGACCCATGAATCCTAGCTATGGGAGAGACAGTACTGTGTATGGATGCTGATTCAGAGCATACATGACCTTCTGGAGAACTTTGCCCCAGCCTACAAAGTATTGTCACCTAGTAGGTGTAATTGTGACTTCAAAAGACCATTCCACTGTTCTGTCAATCCAGCTGCTTCAACATAATGGGAAACATGGTAAGACCAGTGAAGTTTGTGAGCATGAGTCCACTGTCACCCTTCTTTAGCCATAAAGTACCTTGGTCAGAGGCAATGCTGTGTGGAATACCATGACAGTGGATAATGCATTCTGTGAGTCCATAGATGGTAGTCTTGGCAGAAGCATTGCATGCAGGATAAGCAAACCCATATCTGGAGTAAGTGTCTATTCCTATGAAGACAAACCCTTGCCTTTTCCATTTTGAAAGAGGTCCAATATAATCAACCTGCACCAGATAGCTGGCTGATCACCCTGAGGAATGGTGCCATATCAAGGGCTCAGTAATGGTATCTGCTGCTGACAAATTGCACACTCAGCAGTGGCTGTAACCAGGTCAGCTTTGGTGAGTGGAAGTCCATGTTGCTGAGCCCATGCATAACTTCCATTCCTGCCACCATGGCCACTTAGTTTATCATCCATTGGGGGATGACAGGGGTGGCTGGGGAAAGAGGCTGAATGGTGTCCACAGAACGGGTCATCCTATACTCTTGATTATTAAAATCCTCCTCTGCTGAGATCACCTGTTGGTGAGCACTCACTTGGGACATAAATACCTTCACAATTTTTGACCACTCAGAGAGGTCCATCCACATACCTCTTCCCCAAAATTTGTTGCCAGTTATTCAATCATGCTTTTTTCAAGCCCCTGACAATCCAGCCAAGCCACTGGCTACAGCCCATGAATTAGTGTATAATTGCACATCTGAGCATCTTTCCTTCCATGAAAAGTACACAACCAGGTGCACTGCTGAAAGTTCTGCCTACTGGGAAGATTCCTCTTCACTTTCCTTTAGGGATGTGCTAAAAAGGGGCTGTAGTTCTGCAGCTGTCCACTTTCAGGTGGTGTCTGCATATCGTGCAGAACCATCTGTGACCCAGGCCCTAATCTTCTCTTTCTCTGTCAACGGATCATAGGAGGCCATCAGTGCAGGCTCTAGGAGAGAAAACAGGTTTTCAGGGGTGGAGACCATGGCATTTGAGTCACTTCCTCATGTTACTTATTTGTGTCTTCAGGACCTGCTCAAACCCCATCATATATATATACCACTTTCATTTGATGATGGAATGTGGCTGTGCATGACCCCCTTTTAGCTAGATGGATCAGAAAGCACCCAGTTCATAATAGGCAGTTCAGGTCACTTGGTGATTTGATGAGCTATAGTCAAACATTCAGTCTTTACCAAAGCCCAGTAACAAGCCAAGAGCTGCCTCTCAAAAGGAGAGTAGTTATCTGCACAAGATGGCAGGGCCTTGCTCCAAACTCCTAAAGGCCTCCACTGTGATTCCCCTATGGGGGCTACCAACGGCTCCAAACAGCATCCCTATCTGCCACTGACACTTCAGGCACCATTGGATCTGCTGGGTCACGTGGCTCACATAACAGAGCAGCTTGCACAGCAGCCTGTACCTGTTGCAGAGACTTCTCCTGTTCTGGACCCCACTCAAAACTGGCAGCCTTTTGAGTCACTCAATAAATGGGCTAGAGTAACATACCCAGATGTGAAAGGTTTTTTCTCCAAAATCCAAATTCTGCCTCTTTGGTTGTAGGAGGAGACAAATGCAGCAATTTATCCTTCTCCTTAGAAGGAATATCCCAACAGGCCCCACACCACTGGACCCTAGAAGTTTTACTGAGGTAGAAGATCCCTGAATATTAGTCAGATTTATTTCCCATCCTCTGGCATGTAAATGTCTCACCAATACATCCAGTGTGTCTTCTACTTCTTGCTCACTGGATCCAATCTACATAATATCATCAATCTAAAGGACCAGTGTGATATCTTGCAGAAGCAAAATGCAATCAAGTCTCTTCAAATAAGATTATGACACAAAGACAGAGAGTTGATATACTCATGAGGTAGGAAGGTAAAGGTATATTGCTGGCCTTGCCAGATGAAGGCAAATTGCTTTTGGTGGGCCTTAAGGACAGGAATGGAGAAAAAGGCATTTGCCAAGTCAATGGCTTTATCTCAGGTACCAGGAGATGTGTTAGTTGCTCAAGCAATGAAACAACATGTAGTACAGCAGCTACCATTGGAGTCATCACTTGGCTCATGATAATTCACTGTCATTTTCCAAGATCCATCTGTCTTCTGCACAGGTCAAATAGGAGTGTTGAACACAGATGGGATGTGGGAATCACCATCCCTGGGTCTTTTCAGTCCTTGATGATGGTACTAATCTCTGCAATCCCTCCAGGTATGTGATATTGTTTTTCATTTACTATTTTTCTAGGAAGAGGCAGCTCTATTGGTTTCTATTTGGCCTTTCCCACTTACCAACTGGTAGTCCTCATCCTACCAGTCAGGGAGCCAATGTGGGGGTTCTGCCAGCTGCTGATTATGTCTATGCCAATTATGCATTCTGGCACTGGGGAAGTGACCACAGGATGAGTCCAGGAACCCACTGGCCCCACTGTAAGTTGGACCTGAGTTAAAACTCCATTAATTACCTGACTTCCATAAGCCCCTACTTTAACTGGAGGACCATAATGACTTTTTAAGTCCACTGGAATTAACGTTAGCTCAGAGCCAGTGTCCAGTAGTCCCCGAAATGTCTGATTATTTCCCTTTCCCCAGTGCACAGTTACCCTGGTAAAAGGCCAGAGGTCTCCTTGTGGAAGGATGGGAGAAAGGTTAACAACACAAATTGTCAATAATGTAGTGGGGTGCTTCCTCAAGGTGACCCAGACTCTCCTTCATTCATGGGGTTCTGGGTCTATAAACTGGCTCAAGTCTGGAAATTGACTGAGGAGCCGTGATTTTCTGTTTTTATAATTCAAATGAGTCTTTTATCCTTTTGGTCTAGAAGTTTTCTATTTATATAAATAAAGTAAGAATGCAGTAGACTTCTTACAATTTCACTTCCAGGAACACCATAATTAATTAGCCAATGCCAGAGCTCTACGTGAGTCAGACTATTCTGATTGCTGCTTTGCCTCTGCTGTCTAATACAGTAGCTACACCCACCTTGCCTGTGATGGTTGAGTGCCACCACTTGGCCCCTGCCACCTCTGGATCCAATTATTTCCATTTAAACTTTGTAGTTGAGTGACTGTGATTCCTACTGTTAGATCTGACATACAGAGAAAAGCAATTACAGGGCTCTTCAACATTGCAGGTGCTGCCCTCACAAATCTATTTCCCAAGGCATTGGTCAAGGGTATATCTTCTAGACCCTCCCAGCTAGGATGAGTAGGTCTAAAGTCACTAATCCACTCCACCATCCCAATCTCCCTAAGCCTTTAGATACCCTCCTCTAATTAAACCAAGGCAGATCAGTCATTTCCAGCTGGCTCACAGTGGGTCATCTTTTAATCCATATTTCAGCAAATAAACTATTAGAACCTTTCTAAACTCCCTGAGCTGCAACATTACATGCAGAGTTCATACTTAGTGGGCCCAAATCAACAAATTCAGCCTGATCCAACTCTATCTATGTTCCTTCCACCATTATATTCTGGATCCCACTCAAAATTGGCAGCCTCTCAGGTCACTCAATAAATGAGTTGGAGTAACACACCCAAATGAGGAATATCTAGTTATAGGTCTAGAAGTCAACAGGGGTGTTGAGGGTGGCTTCTGAGGAGAACAACATTATCTTGCCTGGCAACTGCCTCAGGTGAGGCCATCACTGTTGTCTCAGGAAGCATAGGGTTTATCTCCTCAGACAAAGGAGGAAAGGCTAATGGCAGCATGGGTCAGGAGAGGATGTGGCCAGTATTAGGGAAGGGGGAGCTGTTTCTTCTGGCAAAAAGGTTTATAAGAGTTTACAAACTCAGGACCTCCCACATTTCTCCATTCCAAGTTTCAGGGTTCCATTCTTTTCTAATCAATGTCTTCACTTTAACAGTAGACACGCAGTGAGGCTGTGCATGCACCTTTCATTGCAGGTCCGCCATTTGCATGATAAGAGCTTGTGTCTATTTTTTCACAATTGTGGTTCTTTCTCTACAGGAGATGAGACTCTCACTCAGGACAATCTTAGCAGATTTGAGACTCAGTATCTGCTTCTGAAGCCACTAGTTAGAATCCCTGAGTTTATAATTTTCTATCATCACTTTGTCCACTAAACGTAGAAGCAACCAACCAGCTTCATTATGTTCCTTAGTTTTCCACATATGGCTAAAAGTATTAAGTAGTCACTAAACTTCTTGCCTCTTATAAGCAGTGAATCAGGAGTGTCAAATGCATTTATTTTGCGTAACTCTCTAAACAGTTTATGTCAAGGACTATCAGTATTCTCCATGCTATTACAAGTAGAATTCTTAGCATTTTGGGGTCATATCAAGCAGCCAATTTCAAAAATCACAAAACCAATGAAAGAACTCCATCCTTAATATTCTGTTTATCTACAACCAAAATCTGTATTAGACAGGGTTTTTTTTAAGGTGCAGAACTAATAGGAGATGTCTATATCTGTGTGTGTGTGTGTATATATTTGTAGAAATAGATATTATTATTATTAACTCACATGATCACAAGGCCCCACAATAGGCCTTCTGCAAGCTGAGGAGCAGGGAGAGTCAGTCCGAGTCCTGAAACTAAAGAACCAGAAGTCTGATGTTTGAGGGCAGGAAGCATCCAGCATGGGAAAAAGATGTAGGCTGTGAGGCTAGGCCAGTCTTTTCTCTCTCTCTCTCTTTTTTTTTTTTTGCCTGCTTTATATTCTTGCCACACTGGCAGCTGATTAGATGGTGCTCACCCAGATTAAGGGTGTGTCTGCCTTTTCCAGCCCACTGACTCAAATGTTAATCTCCTTTGGAAACACCCTCACAGACACACCCAGGATCAATACTTTGCATTCTTCAGTCCAATCAAGTTGACACTCAATATTAGCCATCACACCTTGTGATGAACAAGGTATGATTAGAAGGTACTAAAAAGCAAAGTCTAAGGAGGGAAATACTATGAAAATGTAGACAAGGGAGGCCTACTGCACGATTGCCCTGGGCATCATCAAGGAGCTCCTTCATCTTTCCGCACTAACCTTGTCAGCAAGACTTTAATGTGATGACCATGGAAACATGGAAACAAGGACATGAGAGGTGTTCAGAATCAGAATCCAACAAATGACATGTACTATATGTAAAATCTGTGGCCTACCAGACAGGGAAAATGTGAAAAGAATACTGAATATAGAATTTTGCCCACACAAATCAGGTAATAAATTTAAAAGACTATGAAAGAATGCCATAAGTATACAAAGAATTCAGTGGAATGGAACTAAAAATGTTTTTAAAGCCAGATAGGAAAACACTCAAATGCATTAAGGGACTCAAAAATCGCAATATCCAAGGCCTTAATTACCATCTCTATTAGGCTGCAGGATTCTTTAGTAAAAGGAAGAATGAGGCAATAGGGGAAGAAAAAAAAAACAATGTAACAGTATTTTAATGATTTAAAGGTCACAGAGTCCCTGGTACAGATTATGAAAAGGAGCTCTATTGCTGGTAAGTGTTGCAAACTGAATCAAACTTCAAGTATTCAGCAGACCTCACCAGCAGGTGAGCAACCTCAATATAATTGTTTCCGAGATGAGTCATTTCATACTACAAAAGATTAGAATTAGACATATATATGTAAAGGACAAGGAAATCAGATTTTAAAAATCCTTTCTATGTTAATTTTGGAAATCAATTGTGCACATATGTTATGCTGTTTAATGTGATTAACTGTTTAAAGGAATTTAGCATATTAGACTTGCTAACTCCAATCTAAATTTAAAATGTTTTATTGATAATTTAAATATAGACCAGGGAATATGCTAAAAGATTAAATATATATTTATTAACTTTATAAAAAGCTTAAAATTGTATGATGACTTCAGTTATATATGTTTAACTCACTAAATTAATAAAATAGTCTAGATGATAAAGTTTGGTTTCTATTGGGGTAGAATATAATTAAGAAATGATGCAGGATTTTTTGCTCCTTAGTACAGCTGAATTCTGGGATCTTGTCTCACAACCTGGAAGAATTAGACACACAAACACAATGAAAGGTGAAAAGAGCAAAATTTATGAAAAGAAAGCTCTCAGCAAAAAAAAAAAACAGTGAGGGAGGGTGTCTTGCCAATAGGTTCCCACTTCACAGATTGAATACAAGGCCACACCAAATGAGCTGAAGAGGCCAGACTCCCCCCACTACATAATGCTCAAATTCTCAGTGGCTCCACCCTATTCTCCCAGTGCACAGGTGGACTCTTTAGTCTGAGTGACTGCATATTGATTTATTTCCCTTATTGCACATGTGTTAAGGGATGGACTTTTTCACTGTGTGCCAATTTAGGCAAGCCCCTTGTGCACAATGACCTGGGAGGTACTTGGTTGTCTCCTGTCTTGATCAGAAGTAAGGGAATTGGCATTTATTAATTAAAGGTCCTATTGAAATATAATTTTATTTGATTTATAAAGTGTAAAAAAACTCTAGTTGGATTAATTATTTAGAATGTCTGTGTTTTTAATTTATATTTCTAAGATTTGAATGTTCCTTTTGAAAACTCCCTATTAACTATGTTTATCAAAATCACATTATTCTTGTATGTAGTACAGTACATAATCTATGACCGTTCATTGGTCAAAATAGGGACAACAGAGCAAGAGAGGACACTGAGATTATACAAGTGTTCTTCCAAGCAATACTTTATTTTTAAAAAGTTAACTAATTTCAATAAAATGAAGTTTTCAGGCAGATATTAGTATCTGGAAAATTGTGCAATGTCTATAAGGCTAAAATCCTCAGTAGCAATTTTTAAAAGATGAAGACACAATGTTCACATGTCTTTTCTTTTATTAGACCTAAATGAAACATAAGGTTATATTATTCATTCTAAGCGTTGCATGGAGAATTAAAATAACATAACAAATATATTTAATGCTAGTGATTTATGGATAATCTAAAAACAATAAAAAGTTAATATTTCTGGTATCTATACATTAGCTGGACTTTCGGAAAAGGTCAATAGTAAATAACTAATATTGAAATTCTTACTATTGTTCAACTTGTGAAAATTCTGTTTTTCAGGCAGAGAAGTGGACATTTTGTTGGAAAATTGAAGATGCTGAAACATATTATTGACTCATTTGGGTACCAGTCAATTTTCCATGACAGTGGGATAGGAACTTTTCTCTGGATAGGTCAATAAATGGTTGTTGACATAGTTTTGTATCTATTCAAATTATCAAATAAATGCTTGATTTAAACACATTCTTTTGCATTTTAAGACATGTTTGTAATGACCTTGAGGATTCTGAGAGTAGGAATATTCAATTTTCTTTATATATTACAAAAGTACTTGAGTAACATTTGTACATAAGTTTTGATTTTTAACAGATTTGGCCTGCCAAAAAAGTTAGCTCAAAAGTACCCAGCCCCGCCTCAGACAAATAATTTGTTTGACAAGTTGAATTTAGTTATTTGGTATATTCCATCTAGAAAAACAGTCTTCCAATTTTATGCCTTTTGTTTGGGGCATAGATCATAATGAATGGTTTTAATTTTTTATGGCAGTAATTACACAGTGGCCTTTGTATCTTTCTTTGGACTATCACTGTACTACGGTTTTGAAACTATGGCATCAACATAGAAGAAATGATCATCTTTTTCCAGTCTTCCTCAGTCACCTTCTTCCACAATACTCTGTGAAAACTTGGTATGCCAGACGCAGATGCAGCACAGATAGGGCTAATCAAACAAGGAGCAAAAGAAAACCTGGTTCCTCTTATCCGAATTCCTAAAGAATTGTCAAAAGAAGAAAACACAAGAGTAACATGTGCCCCCCCATCACAAGTTAAAAGCCCAAGAAAGAGTAGAATTAAGCATGGGAAGCAATGAAAGAAGTGCTTTTAAGAATCCCACTTTACATATAGTATTCTGGGGGCAGATCACCTCCCAGCCACCTCACACAAACCTCAAATTAAATTCAGTGGAAATTTATTGTTAAGCTAACAGAGGACTGAGGTTTTGCTTCCTATATAATAAGAAGGAAACAAAAACTCTTCTCATGCTTCTGCGGCCAGTGGCTCACATGAGAGGGAATCATTGAGGCAGGCCAATGTTTTCTCAAAACTAAAACACTGGGTGCAGCAAACCACCACAGCATACATTCACCTACATAACCTGCACATCCTGCATATGTACCCCAAAACTTAAAATTAAAATTAAAATTAAAAAAAAACCCTAAAACACTGGTGAATTCTATATAGGCCAGTAGCAGGGAAATCATATTAAAGTCACAGACCTAAGGGATGTCTATGAGAATATCAATAGCTGAAGCGGGGATAAGCCTCTGGGGAAGACCATGAGGTACTATCTCCATTGAGAAAAGAAAGACAATAAGTTACTGTGGAGTGTAAGTTACACCAATTATTGTCAGCTGGAGATTCCTGCAGATTATCTAGGACAAGGACAGTCATCCTCAGCTCAACTGTCACCAGCCTGGGGAGGATCCTTAGCTATTGAATGTCAAATACCAACATGAACCAAAGTCTGCCTCATGGATCCATAAAACCGCTATCTTCTCTGCAAGCGTATAAGGTCCCATTACAAAGCAACTGCAACCTCATATACTAAAAGGCCACTTCATGCCACCTTGAGAGACAGGATTTATCTGAACTCTCCAAACAGAGATAAAATTGTCTAAAGGGACAATTTCAAAGACATGATTAGACCAAAATCCAGTTATTTATTTCCACCTTAACTGAGGCAAGAACAGAAGAATTTATAGAAATTCTCTGTTCTTCTGATTGTATTTAATATATTAGCAAGAAATTTACCTGCCACCTTTAGGAGGATTGTCTCGCATCTTTAAGAATCTCTGTGAACATGTACAAGGCCCTGTTGAAAGTGATGACTTTATTTATGAGCATATAACTGCATCCATAGCTGATTACAAACCTGTAATCTTAGTTAGAGAGCCAAAGCACATTGAGTTCATGGAGGCAATTCCAAGTGAGATAATGAATGACAGAGACTCAGTAGAGGAATTAAAGAAAGGAGGACTCATGGAAAATAATTATTAAAGTCCCTTCCTGGACCCTGGCATTTTTATATAGGTGAGCCAAGATTCAGCTATGGCAACTGAAGCCATATGTGCAGTAGCCAGGGTGAGATGTGGAAAGAGTATACTCTGGAGGAGAATAAACTCCAGAAACAAGCCTGAAAAAAACCCTGTAGCTAGTAATGCATAAGATAGGACCAGTTGGAGACGTCTTGAACAGCGGAGAGGGTAATCAAACTTTCTCATGAGGATGGACACCTATTTCTCTCTCAAGCCAAGTCTCTGAGGCCAGAGACTGATCAGTGACTTGGGGATTGAAATAGGAATGGAGAGGAGGCCAGGGAGAAGTCCCTCATACAAGGGACAAGATTGTACTTCAGGCAGCGTTTGAGTAGAGCCAGCTGCTTTCTCTGAGGCTTAAACCCACTCAATGTTTGTTAGTGGTCACATCTTAGCTCTCAGTGGACATGCAGAGGAAACTGAGTCTTGAGAAGGATCACATCATCACTCAATTAGTCAGGAGGCTTTCTGCCAGTAATCAAGAGGGCCATAAGAAAGATAGTAAAAAGGAGAACATATTTTGGATAAAGACCTACCTCTCAACTTCTTGGAAGGAAATGGACTCCAAGGTCATAGTAAGTAGTCATTAAAGGACCATACTGATTTACTAAAGGGAGCTTATAACTGTGGGATAGTATTTGAAAATACTGTCTATTAGTATGTGTTTCTCATTTGCACTTATGTATATGTCGTATTTTTTCTAATCAAAACGAGGCATCCTTCTACCCAGTAGGAATTTTCATTGTTATAACAGGAATGCAAAAATAAAGAATAAGCTAATATTAATCATCACCAAAACTACATGAACGCAGAGAAGATATGCATATCTATTTTGAACTTAATTTCACTACCAGCTATCAAGTGTGCTGTGTAAGAGAACATGCATCCAAATTATCTAAAAATCTGTATTTGATTATTTTAATCAAGAAGCGGAAGGAGAAAAGCTATGGCATAGCCCTGTATTACATCACTTGGACAGGAATTGGTTTGCCAAAGGCTTGGTTCTCAGGAGTCTGATTCTAAAATAGTGCTATGAAAGGAGTTTGAATATGCATGAGAATTGATGCCTCCATCACAATTACATTGCTGATCCTGAAGACAGCTATTGCCTAGGTATAAATCTTTGACGAGGGATTGAAAAATGGCAAACCTTCAATTTTAAGCATTTTCTCAATTCGGTGAAGCATTATACCAATGATTAACCATAGATTAGTTATTTCTGAAGTTACTTTGCTCTGTAAAGATGGCAGTGAACTACTATTATCATCCAATGTATTAAAAAAGTTGACATGGAGACTTGAAGACAATGTTTGGTTGGTCATTTAGTGGGGGCTAAATGGATGCAGATACAGATAAAAGGAACTACTTTGAAGCAATAGAAAGCATACAGTTCTATGCCATGACTGGGTTTTCTCCTTACCTCAAACATAATTTAAACAGTTTGGGTGGCAGATCTTAGCATGTTAGTATTTTTTAAATTACAGACTCTAATGATGTGACTCTATTTCAGAAAAGCTGTTGACAAATATTTCTAAAGAATAGTGTTAAAAATTTGTGGGAAAATATCATGTATATGTCACTGAAAATTATATTATTAAAAATCCCTGTTACTTCGGCAGACCATAATTTTCAATTCTGAACATGTAACCAATAAATTAATGGATAGTTTATAATAATAAGGAAATCTTACAGTCTAACATTCAAAAGAAAATCCCCAAATTTATTAATGAATAGGTACTATTATTACAATTATGTAAAGCAGACAAAAGATAACTTCATAGAAATTTTTTAAAATCTCACATAACAATTAAATTAACACATATACTTCTCTATTTACAATGGTGCTACATTCTGATAAATTCATTATAAGTTGAAAAATTGTTAAGTGGAGCCACTGCAAATCAGAGATCATCCATATATTAATGTGGCTTTGTTTTTAGGAGACAGAAATATTGATTTGATTTTTCATTTTTAATCTTTCAAAATTTCTGTAAAGTCCAAATTTTATAATGATCAAATAATTTTAATTAATGACATTAGAAATTCTGTTTTGAGATGACAGTGCTTCTGTAGTTTTTTCCCTTCTGATTTACTAAGCAATAGCTAATACAATAGCTAAGGATATTCTGGAGCTGAATGGTTGGAGTACTTCTGTCACTTAATCTCTCTTTCTCTTCACCTCTACCATTGCTTGAGTTTTCTACTTGATCGAGTGCTCTGTGTCTTCAGATGGCCTCCCACTTTCTCGGAATCCACAGCCACATCACTCCTTGCTCATCTGTCTATCCTTGGTAGTGGTGTTTCATGCTTCATGTCTCAGAATAAAAACTTCTTTCCTCCTACGCATTAAAATCCCTTTGCTTCAAGAGTTCTCTCCTTGTTGTCTTGCTTTTAAACACTATAACTAAAAGCAAATATTATGATTATCTTAAATGTATAATTATATTACAATATTGTTGGGCAAAGGCAATTTGGGGTGTGCCAATTTTCCTTCTCTTCTCTTTCTTCTTTTCTACTCTTTAAAAACAAAAACAGATAGAATGCATGTGTGTATGTACAGAGGTGTTTATGTATGTAGGGGCACATATATGTGTTGTTTTGTCAGTTGAGGGTGGTTCGTGTAGTTGGAGAAATTCTGCAACCAGAATAGCCTCTCTAACCTTCCCTTTGGCTGTTACTTGAATAGTCTATCAACCCACTGAGAGAGACTAATTGACCTAGTTTTTCGGCCAATTAAAGCAATATTTTCCAAGTAGTTTTAAAAATGCATGGCTTTGAAAGAAAAAAAGGCATTGCGTTCTATCCAATAAGAATGTGAAGGACTCGGTCTTAACATTTCTATTGATGTAAGAGAAGACAGGAGATACTTGTTCATGAGGTGGGAGATAGAGGGATGATGGGAGAAGACATGACTGGATCTTGGATATTAAGGGTTCCGGAGATGGCATTTGAAGCCAAGTCCCAAAGTGAGAAACGATAGCAACACTCAGATGCGAGAGCTGAGACGGCCTGTGCCACGTTTACTTTCAGGAACCCTGGGATGAGCAACCTCAAAGACCTACCGTTCAATGGTGTTGGAGCATCTAATTATAAATGGCAACATCGTGTGTTTGCTCATGGGAGGACCTAAAAAAAGCATCCTTTTTCCTGTATCTCTGATGTTCCTTTGATTTTCTGTGTTCACTACTTTACCTGTTTACCCCTATTCATGAAAGGTTTACAGTGGAAGTTGTCTGCAGACCTAAGGAAACTTGGCAGTCAATACTAGTCAGTCAAAGACCATGGCAAACCTCAGACATCAGGAGAAGCATCACAGGAGAAAGAGAACAAAGACCAAATGCCAGGCAAAATTGCTTCCATTTCAATGGGTGTCAGTGCAGAATTGTGATAGACAAGGTTCCTTTCCTGAGGCTGCAAAAGTGAGTAAGCCCATCCACTTACGCCAAGATGATACTCAGAATTCTCAATCCCCAGAATTAAGTATTGAAAATTAATATTTATTATGAGTTTTATACATCTATATACCATCCTGGGAAGAAGTCAAAAGATGAAGGAATCCATGAACTTGACTGGGTTTGAATCCCAAATGACTGGTAAGATACTGAATTTGTCAGCATTTACTTTGAAGTCTTTAAATGATTTATTATTAAGTGGAAATGGAGAATCAAAATTTTTATGCAATAATTCAACAAATATTTTGAGCACTCACTAGTGATGATTCTGGTTACTGGGGTACAGTATTGGGAGAAAAAAAATAGAGAACCATCACCCATAGCTCTTTGATTCTAGGCTACAAAGAGTCATAGAAAATACACATATAAATAGATGACATGTTAAGTGATGTTAAGTGCTGTGAGCAATAATAAATCCAGACAAAAGATAGAAAACAATGTGGTGCTATTTCAGACAAGTTAATCAGGGAATAGTTTTTGTGAAGTTAGTATTTCAGCAGAGTCTGGAACAAAGTGAGGGGAAACATGCTGTGGCTATTGAAGGAAAGAACATTATAGACATAGGAATAGTAAGTGAATAGGCCCAAATTAAGAGTTACATATTTGTTTTGACTTGAAAATCATAAACATACATTTTGAAGGAATCTCCCTAAAAAAGATACTATTACATTAATTTTTTATATAATAAAGTAGGGAATTTCAGAAAGACATTTGGTAATTACCTCAAGAGTTTTATAGCCCAGCCTGGTGGCTCATGCCTGCAATCCTAGTACTTTGGGAGGCGGAGACAGGCAGATCACCTAAGGTCAGGAGTTCAAGACCAGCCTGGCCAACATGGTGAAGAAACCATCTCTACTAAAAATCCAAAAATTAGCCGAGTGTGGTGGCACGCTCCTAATCCCAGCTACTCCTGAGGCTGAGACAGGAGAATCGCTTGAATCTGAGAGACACAGGTTGCTGTGAGCTGAGACTGTACTACAGCCTGGATGACAGAGCAAGACTCCCTCTCAAACAAACAAATAAAAACAACAACAAAAAAATAGTTTTGCTTAGGTATATATGGTTTAATGGCTAAACCTCCACCATGTCCTGCTGCCGCCACCTGGCCCCACTCCCCAGCCCCACATACAAACACCAAACCACACACATACAAATACCAATAAACCAACAACTCATGAATTAAGTGTGGACAAGACAACTAGAAAATATTGGGGAAAAGTATAGAAGGATCCTAAAGGCATATTGCTTAACAAATATCTTAAGTTTTTGCCCCACTTTAGAGAAAATAAAACCAGAAATAGCTGGTTACTCTATCAAAAGACTTGTAAAGACTTTGACACCTCAAGAAAAGACTGAATAAATGAACATTTACATTTTATCAAAAATTACAATATTAACAGCATACACATTACATCTTTTATTATACCTTCATGAACAGATGATTTTTTAGTTGACAAAGTACAGATCATATTTCTAAAAGAATTTAACCCAAGCATGCAAGAAAGGAGAAGAGAGGTTTTAATATTCTTATGAGTTTTATACACCTATACTTAAATAAAGAGAACAATATGATTGTTCTCTGCTTAGCTATTCTTCTTCGATGCAAATTTCCTTTATGAGCTGATCCTAATGGTGACAAAAATAAGTGAAGATAAATAGTGGCAAAATAGCTAACACTACTTTCTTTTTAATTTGTATTTGTTCTAAACTTTGAAATATAGTCTTTCAAGTCCAAGAAAGAGATAGATTAAAACGCAAGTAAAAGAAAGTGAATAATATTCTAAATATGTGGAAGTGCTAGAGTTAAAACTTTAAATTCCTACATTCTTCTGAGAGTTTTCAGCTATTATGCATATGTTTGTGGGAATAAGACAGACTTGTATATATGAACAACACATTGTGGAGTCCCCAGACATTTCTAGTAAGCTTACAGCTAAGAAAAAAAAAAAGAATTTGTAGCACACAATAAAAATTTGATCAGCATTCTTAATGCTAGTTATATAGGAAAGAAGAATTCTTATGCTGGGTCAGAAACAGTCCTTGGAGCCTACATTTCTTAGCCAAAAGCGACTTCATAGAACACGCTGTTGAGGCCTGCTTATCCCTTCTGAAATGATTTTATAGCCTGACCAGATTCTAGTATATTTCAGAAGTTTTTCAACACAGTTGAAATTCAAGAACCTACACACACTCATTTCATGCTTCTGGCTGTCTTTTTTATCAGTAACACTTTCTTGGGATTGTGGACTCCTTTTTAAAAACACCATTTTTATTGCTTATCTCGAATACCCTGTTTACATTAAGTGGAATTTTGAGATTGATGCAAAGGGTCTCTTTTTATTTGTGGACAGCATTTTGTTGTTGTTGTTGTTTGCTTTACGGATTTTTGTTATTGGTTCTTGACCTTCACTTTTCAGCTGTAAAAGAAACTACTTTAAAATCTCTTTTTATATTAATCTCTCATATCCCCTTTGCTTGTGTTTGAAAATATATCCAACCTAACATGAAAGGCAAACTCAACAGAAGCCGGACCATTTTAAGTACTAATCTCCTAGACATTTTCAAATATATCTCCTGAAACTCCCTGTAATTATGGCTTCACAACATGTCATTTTTCTCTTTTATTAGGAACACAAAAGTATATTTAAGTTGCATATAACTTTTTCTTTAAAACTGTTTTTACAACATGTTACTGTAAATGAATGCATAAAAGAAAAAAAGATTCAACAACATCTTTAAATAGAGAATTCAAGTGTGAGTATATCATTATGTGTTAGAAACAAAACACATGTTTCAAAGTAGAGTATTTTAATATTTCCCCCTTTGTCTTGTTTATGTATGTTCAAATTAACGAAATTTAGACTACATGAGTCAGTCTGTAGAATATGAGATTTCTAAATTTGCATTTATGGAACATATTCTATATGTAATTCAAATTTAATTACACATCAAAAATATTTACTCTTGAAAAATGCTTCATAATAAAAGCCAAAAGAGAAAAGGTACATCTTCAAACAAAATTTATTGGTTTGCTAATTTCAGTTGATATATAATGGGAGGGTACTTGCTTTTTTGGTAGCAAGTCTTATTTTTATATAGTCATTTCTTTCAAATAGATCAAAATATAGTAGTTAAAATAATATAAGCAATGAAGTGAATAAATAAAAAGCTTTTTCTATTCTCCTTTTGTTTATATTGAATGAAATATATTGCTATTCAAGAAAAGCTGAAAATATTCTGAGCACTGTCTTTGTATTAGGCTCTTACTGCTGCTGTAACAAATGACCACAGATTAAGTGACTTAAAACACACATTTGTTTATTATTAGTGCTCTGGAGGACAGAAACTAAAAAGTGGGTCTCATGGGCTAATGTCCAGATGTTGGCAGAGCTGCATTTTTTCTGGAGGCTCCAGGGGAAAATAATTTCCTCTCCTTTTCCAGCTTCTGGAAGCTGCTTCATTCCTTAGCTCCTGGCCCCATGTTTTGTCTTCAAAGCCAACAGTGTAGCGTCTCCCAATTTCTCTCTCTAACTGCTGTCACATCCCTTTACCTTCTCTTACTCTAAGTGAACTGCCTCCCTCCCATAAGTACTCTTGTGAATTCACTGGGCCCAGGATAACTGTTATTCAGAATAATCTCATCTCAACATGCTTTAATCAATCACATTTGCAAAGTACTTTTTGACACATAAAGCAACACATTTGCAGATTCCAGGATTAGCAGATGGACATCTTTCATGGGTCATTATTTAGTCTACCACATCGATTCTTGATTTTTCTGAAATACCTAGATAGTGAATATGTAGGGCTTTTATCAAATAATATTGTGTTTTAAAACTCAAAAAGCCAAAATGAATATGATTATAATTTAAAACTATTATTGCAGATTTATTTTTAAAAACTCTAAGTGGAAAAGTGATTTTTTTTACTTAATAGTCATAGGGTCCATAACTTTTCCATTCTTCTCTGACAAAATCCTGATTCTGTTGATGGCAGCTCCCTCAGTCTCAATGCTTCCCTGGGCAACTCACTTATAGGCAATTAGTCCATGAGACAGCTTGCAGCTTATAAATTAACTTAAAAATTATTTATCCAAATTGAGATAGAATAGAATAATATTATTCTTATTTGTTGGAATTTGGGTGGACAAATCTGGGGTGAATTAGGTCACTTGAAACAGAGATAAGGTTGTCACAAAAATTCAGAACAGCTAATTAAATTTAAATTCTAAATAAAAAACACACAATTTCATAGCATATTATGTTCCAAATATTGCATGAGACATACTTATAGTTAACAAAATATGTGTTATCTGAAGTTTGAATTTAATTACCTATCCTATAATTTATTTTCTAAATTAAAAAAAAACCCTATAGAGATGACAATAGGACTAAGTGGCCATGAACTACTGAAGTCATAAGGGAATTTAAAATCCTGAGGCAGCGGAAGCTGTGACAGGTAGTATAGTTTGAGGGTAAGCAGAGGTCTTTTAACTTGCTTTTATTAAACAAACAGGCAGATAATTTGCAACAAAACATAAAAACCTATAGCTTTTATAAATCTTTCAGAAGAGTCAAATACTGTGGTCGCACTGGGCAAATGCAAATAGGCAATTCATAAAAAAGCCATAAAGATAGCTAACAAATGTGAAACTATGTTGAATTGCTTCTTAATGAGGAAATGACAAGAAAGTGAACATTTTTTTCAACCAAGTTTTATAAGTCAAAATAAAAAAATTGACATTGCTCAGAGGTATCAAGAATGTGGGACAATTGGGTCTCCTGTTCTTTCTTTTGGTAAAAATATAAATTGTTATAATAATTTTCAGAGGAGTATGTGGTGATATATATCTAAACATATGAATAAGTAGTTAAAACATGAGATCATAAGTCAGGAAATCTCCTTTTACCTTCCTTGGGATGATGTTGAAGGGCTTAGGCACCAGAGTAGCCAGGACTACGGGTGTGAGCCATCACACCCGGCAAAGGTCTAAAATTTTGGGGAAGAGACAAGGTCTCATTTTGTTGCTCAGGCTGGTCTTGAACTCCTGGTCCAAGCGATCTTCCCACCTCAGGCTCTCAAAGTGCTGAGATTACAGGTGTGACCCACTGCACGCAGCCAGGTTTAGTCTCTTAAGCCAACTTTTTTGTAGAATTGAGTCTCGACAGCCATTAATGAGATGAAATCAAAGATTTATCCCCACATAGAATCCCTACATAGAAAAGGAATTGCTTTCCATATGTCTCAAGTTTATCTTCTTTCAATTTTTAACTTTTGTTTGTTTAATAAAAGCTCCCAACTTCTAGCTTGTAACTGGTTTTCCTAGAGTCACCTTTGTCTACTGAAATTCCTTTTGCATCCTAAACTCAGAATAATCTTTCTCAAAATGCAAATTTGAACCGTAGAATATTCAATACTTGGCTGGGCATGGTGGCTCATGCCTGCAATCCTAGCACTTTGGGAGGTCGAGGTACCTGAGGTTGGGAGTTCGAGACCAGCCTGACCAACTTGGAGAAATCCGTCTCTACTAAAAATTCAAAATTAGCCAGGCGTGTCTGAAATTCCAGCTACTCCAGAGGCTTAGGCAGGAGAATCGCTGAAACCCAGGAGGTGGAGGCTGAGGTGAGCCAAGATCTCACCATTACACTCCAGCCTGGGCAAGAAGAGTGCAATTCCGCCTAAAAAAAAAAGAATATTTAACACTTTTTTCTCCCTCACCCTTCTTACTTGGACATTTCCATTGTCTTCCTCTTGTTCTTAGGTTAAAGACCAAAAGGCAAAACCCAAAATCCTTGACTTGACTTACTAACAACCAGTCCAGCCTTCACACCATATTGTCTTCACTATCTGTCCAGTGCAATCTGAACCTCTTCGGTTACTGGAGCTCATGATTTGTCCTCCTGACAGGCCCCAGACCTGACCTGTCTCTGTTCTCTATTTGATTGGTTAGTATTACTCATTGACCATACCCTATCTCTGCCCTGGCTAACCCAGGAAATTCTTCTCTAGTCATTGGTGAAATTTCCAATTAAATAAGCATGTGTAGCCCTGTGATGTGTTTCTCTTTCTTAGCGCTAACCACATTGGAATGTTATGTCTGACTTGTGCGGTTATTTGATTCATGTATTTCTCATTCACTAGAGACTAAGCTGCATGAGTATGTGAATCGTGTCTGGTTTTCTCTGTATTATGGGATCATATTTGAATAAAGCTCACTGAATGAATGAGTAAATCATTGATCTGTTTTCTACACATGGTGATGGGCTGGGAGCAATATCAGAAGGCATGAGGAAGTTTCCATCTCAAGTTTATGATAGTGGGTTAAGTCTCCCCACATTATCAGTGTTGATTAAAGAAGGGAGATGCAAAATGTCAGGTTAATATCACCATTTCTTGACCTTGATCTGGCCCCATTTAAATGAGATCTTTCCAAGCCATTTTCATGACTTATGTACCATGGTTAAGCTACCCTTTTCCAGACGAGTTGTATCCAGTATGGGAGAAGACAAGGTGGGATACTTGGCGTCAAGTTTCAAATGATTTGGGTAAGACTATAGTTTCATAGTCTACTTTAACTTTCAGCCCAAAACGCTTTGCAAATTCAACATAAATAACTGTATCAACGATGTTAGGAGTTTCCTTGAACCAGGCATTGGTGCAATATAATCTATTAGTTTGATGAAGTAAATGGAAAAAGCTTTTAAAGGGAAAATGCTTCTTATAAGTATGGCTTTCAACTTTATTGTTTTTTTCTTATAACTCTCCCTGAATATAAGAGATCAGTACCTATTGTGTGTTTTCTCTCACTATCTTCCCAAGAGTAGCAATTTAATTCACTTCACTGAGGTTGAGTCCACTAGAAATCTTGTTTGTTGTCTTCATGATTTTATTCTAAAGATACTTTAAAATTTTCAAAATAGATCTGGAAAATGTTTAATGATGCTGTTTGCTGAATATAAAGAACTATTGATTTAAGCTAAAAGTCAGGATCTTTCATTATATCTTCAACATACTGAATATGATATGGTGCTTGGTATCTGCTGCCAGAGTACTGCTTCTAGACAGGCTAATCTGTACTCCAAGAATGACACCCTGTGGTGGAATATATCAATAGCAGAATGCTCATTTATCATTCTCCTCTTTGCCTTTAAAAAAAATAGTTATTGTAAAATGGAATTAATACAATTCACTTTAATAAAAATTATTTTATGATAAAGTTCCTTTAACGTTTAAAACGGATTGAATAGGGCTAGTATGAATAAAGAAAACATTTCAATATTTATTGCTCAGTCTATATGCTGTCTATAAGCTATGTCAACATACATCAGTAACACATAGCAATAATTTGTTACACAAGTGGGTAGGGATTTTTCTCTTAAAAATAGTTCATAACGGGCCAGGTGTGGTGGCTCACACCTGTAATCCCAGCACTTTGGGAGGCCAAGGCAGATGGATCACAAGGTCAGGAGTTTGAGTCCAGACTGACAAATGTGGTGAAAAAATACAAAAAAGTAGCCAGGCATGGTGGTGCATGCCTGTAGTCCCAGCTGCTCTGGAGGCTACGGCAGGAGAATCATTTGAACTTGGGAGGCGGAAGTTGCAGTGAGTTGAGATCACGCCACTGCACTCCAGCCTGGGCAACTGAGCAAGAGTCTGTCTCAAAAAAAAAAAAAAGTTTATAATGCTTCATTTTGTTTACAACTTGAGGAGTATGTTCATTTCTATGGTTTTAGCTAGAGCCTCAAGACAACACTGAATAATCTCTAATAGCCATATTAGTATTCCTGTTTTACAATTACAGAAATGGAAGTTAAGTGAGGGCTAAAAGAATTTTCTAAGTCCTCGACCTGGGAAAATATTTGTAATAAGCTCTGCATTGAGGCCTTTGAATTTAAAACATACTGCTTTTCTCATAGAATTTTGCTATAATAAAATAGACTAGTAATTACGAATTTAAGCTTTGAAGATTGGGTCATTTGAAATATCTTCTCTGTTACAAAACAAAACATTTTGCTGCCAAAGAGATGGGATATTGCCTTCCTGGCATGTTCTTCCCTTTCTATCTGTCCATATAAATCTTACCAACCTTCAGGACTGCTCAACACCCACCTTGTACTTTTATTCATTGTAAATGCCTGTGACTCTCTAGATCTCTGAACATTTATTGATACACTCCAAGCAGCTTAGTTGGCAGTGAGTTACTGTGGTGTCTAGCAATATCATGTTTTTCTTGAATCCACTTAAATATTTCCTATTTAAATTTTCACCTGTTCATCTTCCCAGATGAACACTGAGAATGGACCATATTATTTACTTTTCCTGGTGTATACAGGGCTCAAAGCAACACTCAGTGAATAATAGGCATTTTGTTAATTTCATCTTAAATTATCCATAAAAGAGGACTGAAATAATTATAACCCAGTTGTTTATACTTGCTGTCATATTTAATATTTGTATGTTTAACAATTCAAATTGCTTTTTGCATGTTTTAACATTCTAATTGCTTTTTAAATTTTTATTTTTATTTTTATTTTTTTGTCATTGAGACAGAGTCTCACTTTACTGCCCAAGCTGGAATGCAGTGGCGTGATCTCAGCTCACAGTAACCTCCATTTCCTGAGATCAAGCGATTTTCCTGCCTCTGCTTCCTACGTAGCTGGGGTTACAGGCTCCTGCCACCACCCCTGGCTAATTTTTGTATTTTCAGTAGAGACAGGGTTTCACCATGTTGGCCAGGCTGGCCTCGAACTCCTGCCCTTAGCCTCCCAAAGTCTTGTGATTACCCTGCCCTCAGCCTCCCAAGGTGCTATGATTACAGACATGTGCCACCACACCTAGCTCAAATTGCTTTTGATTCTAAGTAATCTACTTATAGCTTGAATATATACTTATCCATTAATATTATAAGAAAGCAGAGTAAGATTTGTTTAGTCACAAATGGATATAATGTAGTTTAGCCATATTGTAAACATATTGAAGAAAAATACAGTAATATAACAGTAAAATATATAATTATATAAACACATTTTAATACATTAAACTAGAAAGAAGAAAATACTTTAAAAATCATTCTTTATTATCCCTGCATTTAATATCCCATTATATTCCTATCACTGCATTCCTTTTATTATTATTATTATTATTATTATTATTATTATTTTGAATTTGTATTTTAAGTTCCCAGGTACATGTGCAGGATGTGCAGGCTTGTTACATAGGTAAACAGATGCCAAGGAGGTTTGGTGCACAGATCAACCCATCACCTAGGTATTAAGCGAGGCATCCGTTAGCTATTCTTCTGATGTTCTCCCTCCCCCTACCTCCCCCACCACAGGCCCCAGTGTGTGTTCCTCAGCATATGTCCATGTCGTCTCATTGTTCAGCTGCCACTTGTAAGTGAGAACATGAGGTCCTTGTTTTTCTGTTCCTGCATTAGTTTGCTGAGGATAATGGCTTCCTTTTAATTTGATATTAAAAACCCCGCATTTTCTTTCATTCCTTGTGGGCCCTGAGTATTTGGGTCGGGGGAAACAACCTCATGTTTAAGCATGTCTATACAACCTCTTCTGCCTTGCTGTGCCTGATCTACTTCCTTGGAGTAGTTTGGAGGGTAAGGAGGGATGTGGGTGAGGGATGGGAGGAGCAGAGATCAGATTGGTGAGGCAGTTTTATGCCTCTGATAACTATGAGCAAGCTCTGTCTCCCTAATTATCCTGAGTTCCTTGTGCAATCAAAGCTAGAATTTCATCCTTCCGCCTATAAAACAAATATTTTAAATCCAGTTCCTGGATTATATCATCTAGATTTGAAAAACCTTGAAAAGTTATTCATGTACTTGCTTTAAAATTCAACCTATTTCTCTCTAATTACATTTTAAATGTAAACGAAGTGCCTGCCCAAAGGGCTTCCATTGTCTGACTGGCTTCATAGTTGAATAAGCATTTAATTTTTACAACTGATATACCTTGTCCAGAGTACAGATAAGGCTTTTGAAAAAGAAAATGATAAAACTACCAACAATGTGGCACAAAAGTCATTGTAAAGAAAGAGTCAAAGAAGATAAAAGGAAATGTAAGTTAATGTGGTTAACCTAATTCGTGCTCACGTTTTCAATGGGCATTTCGCTGTCCTGTGTTAGTTTACCAAAATGTAATAAAAGATGTAGTAAGGTGGTCCATACCGAAACTATAAAAATCTGTCATATTCAGTGATTCACAGAATTCAGGGTTTTAATATGTACGTTCAGGTCCTCAGTATTGCTTCAGTTTATGCTAATAACATAACATCCAAAGTAGTTTCACAAGTAATTTATAAAGGAGACTAGTAACAGAATACATAATCTCCCACAGTCTTAAATTTGAAACTGAAGGCTGCCAAGACATGAACAAAGAAAGCTGTAAGACTCGGAGTATGCACATAGCAAATTCCTGCGAGGAGGCAGAGCAAAGATAGGATCATTAGGCAGAAGAGACGGTTTGTAAAAACTTGATCATATAAATTGCTGAAAAGCACCGGAGCTCAAATAGGCCTGGAATTTCACTGTGAAATAGCTACAGCTTAAATTGCCAACTACTCCCAATTCACATTTATACTTATTTTATGAATCTATGCTGTGGCCCAATCGCTGTGGTGGTGAAAGCTACATACCTGGTTGTAAAATAAGGTATGAAATATGTTTTCTAAGCAAGGGGAAAGTGGGCCGCAAGATTTAATTCACTGTAACCTCATCGTCTGTAATATACGATGACATCCAGGCTCAGCTGCCAACTACTGACATTAATTATTGAGACTTGATTGGGGTTAACCACGTTTGCTTAAGGTTTCAGCATTCTCTAATTTCAGCTGTCTCTGTGATTCAGTGCTCTAAATACTTATTAGAAATGACAGACGTGCAAAACATGAATCTAGAAGGACCCATGAGATAGGATCATCCTGTTTAATTTATCTACATGTGAGATTCTCTTAAATTTAAACTTGAAATTCTTCCTCTTGTTTGTTTCCGATCTATGTCTGTGCTTATGTAAAGGCAATAGGGTTCCTTTTCCCATATTTTTGAAACCATAATATTATCAGGTACAGGATATAACCTAATGGCTTCCTCTGTATTTTGATGCATAGCCCAGATATTATGATATCATTATTACTAAAAAGGCATTATGATATTTTAATATAGTTCTTAAACTGCATCATATGATAAATGTCAAAAGTGTTCATAAACAACTATGTTTTATAGTTTGAAATTAATCAACTTGGGCTGAGTTCAGAAAATAGCAAAAATAAAATAAGTGACAAATGTTATACATTAGTTAATGAAAATTACCCCATTACATAAAAAAGATAGATTTTTAACATTTATGGAGTTGGTCTTTAAGAATATATTTACGTATGTATTAAATTATACATGAAAAAATAGAAATGTTTTGATTTTATGACAAAGTAATTTTACTTACAAATAGTCTTATTAAAGAACCATTAAAGACTGTGGTAATTCAAGGATAATTTTTCCAGTTAAAACCAAATTTTCAAAATTAGTAGTAAGTTGACCCATTTCCACAGTTGCCATACCTGTTCTTCTAAATATTTTTCAAAAGTCTCAAAATGACAAGAAAAATTTGACTTCAGTACAATCAAGCAAATAAAACAAACTTAGAGATCATAAATATAAATTAGACACATCATCATGAGCATGAAACATTTTTTTATGTCATCAAAAATGTTTGAATTTTCCAAAGACAATTAAATAACACATTTTCTTCCTTTGAAAATAGCACAGCTTCATTTAAAAACACTTAGAAGAGGATGGTGAGGTGGCTCACCTCGGTAATCTCAGCTCTTTAAGAGATTGAGGCAGGAGGAACACTTGAGCTTAGGAGTTTGAGAAGAGCCTGGGCAACATAGTGAGTCCTCATCTCTACGAAAAATTTTTTTTTAAATGCTGGTGGCATGTGTGCCTGTAGTCTCAGCTATTTGGGAGAATTACCTGAGCCTGGGAAGCTGAGGCTGCAGTGAGCTGTGATTGCACCACTGCACTCCATCCTTGTCAAAAGAGTACAACCCTGTCTCAAACAGACAAACAAAACACATACACACACACGCGCGCGCACACACACACACACACAAAACAGAAGAAATAATTATTTTCCTAAGATGCCAAATTCCTTAAATGGATGCCTATTTCTTTTCTCTATTATTAAGCAAGCAGACTTTGTGACATATTTGTTATATAAATGGAGTAAGGAGTCCCCCCTTTAATATTGCTTCTTCATAGCAAGCTGGGGCCCATTAGCTCAAAACTTCACGGGTGCCAAATTCAAATTTTTATGTATCCAGTTATTTTAATTGTAGCCCGATAGATACAATTGAAGCCATTTAGAGCCCATTGCTTTGTGCACCCCACAAAACTGCTACCATGGACAAGATGATTAGCCCCAATGCTATAAATGACGCCAAGCTGTTGCTGCCTTTTGGAGATCCTGACCCAGAGATTCCCCATCTTGCTGCTACGTGACATAATTTGCACATAAATCCCCATCGCCCATGCCCCATCTATCCCAGGAGGACCTTCCTTCTTTTGCATCTGAATGGTGACCTCTAGACCCTCTCATTCTATAAGGGACTTTCCCCACATGCAAACCTGTAAATGTCTGGCCCAAATAAAGGTCTTTGAGGGCTAAGTGCATCTTGTGGTTATATCTTCTTTGATCAGCTGCAAAATCCTTTGATTTCCCTACAGTGCTTTTAGATAAGAAAGAGACTAACAATTAACATCATTAACTATAAATCTCAGTCCCTGTGGGATCTGTTTGAATATACTACAACACATGTATTTCTTCTATAGCCCCTTGATGTTTTCTTTCCTAATCAGTCTTTTCTCCATGGTTTTGAAGAGCAAGACAAACTTTATTTTTCTCTGCATTATTCTTTCCCTTTGACCTTCAATAATATCTCAGGAAATATTGTATAGTTGAATAACAGGCAGAGGTAAAATAATTCAGAAGAGTTATTTTGTGTTTCTTACTACAATAAAGGCATTTCATATAGAATTTCAGTTTTATTCCAAAAGGCAAGTTTAGAGCTTTTCCTTTTGTGATAAAAACATAAAACAAAACCACATTGAGATACCATCTCACGCCAGTTAGAATGGCGATCATTAAAAAATCTGGAGACAACAGATGCTGGAGAGGATGTGGAGAAAAAGGAACACTTTTACACTGTTGGTGGGAGTGTAAATTAGTTCAACCATTGTGGAAGACAGCGTGGCGATTCCTCAAGGCCTTAGAAATAGAAATTCCATTTGACCCAGCAATCCCATTACTGGGTATATATCCAAAAGACTATAAATCCTTCTACTATAAGGACACATGTACACGAATGTTCATTGTAGCACTGTTTACAATAGCAAAGACCTGGAATCAACCCAAATGCCCATTGATAATAGACTGGATTGGAAAAATGTGGCACATATACACCATGGAATATTATGCAGCAATCAGAAATGATGAGTTTGTGTCGTTTGTGGGGACATGGATGAATCTGGAGAACATCATCCTCAGCAAACTGACACAAGAACAGAAAATGAAACACCGCATATTCTCACTCATAGGTGGGTGATGAAAAATGAGAACTCATGGACACAGAAAGGGGAGTACTAAACACTGGGGTCTATTGGGGGGAAAAGGGGAGGGCCAGTGGGAGGGGGAGGTGGGGAGGGATAGCCTGGGGAGAAATGCCAAATGTGGGTGAAGGGGAGAAGAAAAGCAAAGCACACTGCCATGTGTGTACCTATGCAACTGTCTTGCATGCTCTGCTCATGTACCCCAAAACCTATAATCCAATAAAAAATTAAAAAAAAAAAAAAAACCTTAACTAATTTTAAGCATACAGTAGTTTTAACCATGTGAATACTGTTAACCATATGTATAGGTCTCTGGAACTTTTCCTCTTGCATGACTAAAACGCTATACCCATTGACTAACTCTGCTTTTATACTTCCTCTCTGCTCCTGGCAAAAACCATTTAACTTTCTGCTTCTAAGATTTTGCCTACTTTAGATACCACAGTATGACATCCACTTATATAGTAGAATTGTGCAATGAGTCTCTTTGTGACTGGCTTATTTCACTTAGTGTAATGTCCTTAAAGTTCAACAATGTTATAGTATATGGCAATATTTCATTGTATGTATATGCCACATTTTCTTCATCCATTCATCAATGGACATATAGGTTGTTTCTGACTCTTAGCTATTGCGAATAATGCTGGAGTGATCGTGGCTGTGCAAATATGTCTTTTAGATCCTGTTTCATTTATTTTAGATATATACTCCTAAGTAGGATTGCTTGATCACATGGTAATTACATTTTAATTTTTTGAGAAAACTTCATCCTGTTTTTCATGAAGGTTGTACCATTTTACCTTCCTATTAATAGTGCACAAAGGTTTTAAGTTCTCTACATCTCCATTTCTTTTGTTTTGTTTTGGATAATAGTAGTTATCCTAGGGGGTGTGAATTAATATCTCATTGTGGTTTTGATTTCCAATTCCCTAATGAGTAGTGATGTTGAGTATCTTTCCATGATGCTTGTTGGCCATTTGTATATTTTTAAAGGCATGTCCATTCAAATCTGTTGACCATTTTTAATTGGGTTGTTTTTAAAGTTGTAATTTGATATATATACTGTATATTAACTCCTTATCAGATATGCAGCTTGCAAATATTTTTCTCAGTTTGTAGGTTGCATTTTTCACTCTGTTTATTTTTTCATTTTCTGTGCAGCAGGTTTTAGGTTTGATGTAGTGCCACTTGATTATTTTTGTTTTTTTTGCCTGTGATTCTGATATTTAAGAAAACATTGCCAAATGCAGTGTCAGGAAGCTTATTTCATCACCCAGGTATTAAGCCTAGTACCAATCTCTTTCCCTGATCCTAACCCTTCTCTCATCTTCTACTCTTCAATAGGACCCAGTGTGTTGTTCCAATCTATCCATCCATGTGTTCTCATCATTTACCTCCCACTTGTAAGTGTGGTGTTTGGTTTTCTGTTTCTGTGTTAGTTTGCTAAGGACAATGGCCTCCAGCTCCATCCATGTCTTTGTAAAGGACATACTCTTGGTCTTTTATATGTCTGCATAGATTTCATAGTGTATATGTACACATTTTCTTTATCTAGTCTACCAGTAATGGGCATTCACAGTGATTGCATATGTTCGCTATTGCAAATAGTGCTGCAATGGACACATGTGTGTATGTGTCTTTATAATAGAATGATTTACATTCTTTTGTGGTATATACCCTGTAATGGGATTGCTGGGTCAAATAGCATTTCTGTCTTTAGGTCTTAGAAGAAGTAACTTACTATTTTCCACAAGGATTGAACTAATTTCCATTCCCACTATCAGTGTAAAAGCATTCCTTTCTCTCCACAATATCACCACCATGTGTTTTTGTTTGTTTGTTTGTTTTTTGATTTTTTAGTAATAGCCATTCTGACTGGCGTTAGATGGTGATATGGTTTGGCTGTGGCTCTTCCCAAATCTCATCTTGAATTTCCACATGTTGTGGGAGGGAGCCAGTGGGAGGTAATTGAATCATGGGGGCAAGTCTTTCCCATACTGTAATTGTCATAGTGAATAAGTCTCATGAGATCTGATGGTTTTAATAATGGGAATTTCCCTGCACAAGCTCTCTTCTCTTGTCTACCATCATGTGAGATGGGCCTCCATGATTTCACCTTCCACCATGATTGTGAGGGCTCCTCAGACACGTGGAACTGTAAATCCATTAAATTTCTTTCTTTTGTAAATTGCCGAGTTTCAGGTATATCTTTATCAGCAGTGTGAAAACAGACTAATACAGCAAATTATTGGTACCAGTAGAGTGTGGCATTGCTGAAAAGATACCCAAACATGTGCAAGTGAGTATGCAACTGGGGAATAGGCAGAGGCTGCAATAGTTTGGAGGGCTCAGGAGAAGATAGAAAAATATGGGAAAGTTTGGAACTTTTAGAGACTTGCTGAATGGTTTTGTCCAAAATGCTGACAGTGTTATGAGCAATAAGGTCGAGGCTGAGGTGAACTTAGACAGAGATGAGATACACATTGGGAACTGGAGCACAGGTGACTATTGTTATGTTTTAGCAAAGAGACTGTCAGCATTTTGCCCCTGCCCTAGAGATTTGTGAAACACTGAACTTGAGAGAGATTATTTAGGGTATCTGAAGAAATTTCTCAGCAGCAAAGCATTCAGGATGTAACCTGGCAGTTTCTAAAAGTGTACACTCATATGCATGAATAAGAAATTATCTGAAACTGGAACTTATTTTTAAAAGGGAAGCAGAGCATAATGGTTTAAGAAATATGTAGCCCTGCCATGTGGTAGAAAAGAAAAATGCATTTTCTGGGGAGAAATTCAAGACTGCTGCAGGAATTTGTATAAGTAAAATGAGCCTAATGGTAATAGCCAAGACAATGGGGAAAATGTCTCCTGGGTATTTCAGAGACCTGCATGAAAGACCCTTCCATAACAGGTCCAGAAGCCAAGAAGGGAAAAATGGTTTTGTGCGCCAGGCCCAGTGCACTAATGCTCTCTGCAGCCTCTGGACGTGGATGCCCTGCATCCCAGCTGCTCCAGCCATGGCTAAAAGGGCCAAGGTACAGCTTGGGCTGAGGCTTTACAGGGTACCAGACCCAAGCCTTGGTGGCTTGAATATGGTGTTGGGCCTGTGGGTGCACAGAAGACAAGAATTGAGGTTTGGGAACCTCTGCCTAGATTTCAGAGGGGATATATGGAAATGCCTGGATGTCCAGGCAGGCAGCTGCTACAGCAGTAGAGCCCTCGTAGAGAACCTCTACTAGGGCAATTCAGGGGGAAATGTGGGGTTGGTACCCCCACAAAGAGTTCTCACTGGGGCAGTGTCTCGTGGAGCTGTGAGAGGAAGGCCACCAGAAAAGCCGCAGACACTCAATGCCAGCCCACAAAAGCAGCAGGGAGGGAGACTATACCCCAAGACACCAGGGTGGAGCTGCCTAAGACCATGAGAAGCTACCTCTTGCATCGGCATGACCTGGAATCAAAGAGATCATTTTGGAGCTTTAAAAGATTTGACTGCCCTGATGCCTTTCAAACTTGCATGGGGCCTGTAGTCCCTTTGTTTTGGCCAATTTCTCCCATTTGGAATGGCTGCATTTACCCAATGCCTGCACTCCCACTGTATCTAAGAAGTAACTAACTTGCTTTTGATTTTACAGGCTGATAGGCATAAGGGACTTGCCTTGTCTTGGATGAGACTTTGGACTGTGGACTTTTGAGCTAATACTGAAATGAGTTAAGACATTGGGGGACTGTTGGGAAGGTTTTGAAATGTAAGTCCATTAAATCTCTTTTTATCGTAAATTGTGACATGAGATTTGGGAGGGGCCAGCTGCAGAATGGTATGGTTTGGCTGTGTCCCCATCCAGATCTTATCTTGAATTTCCACATGTTGTGGGAGGGACCTGGTGGGAGAAAATTGAACCATGGGCGCAGGTCTTTCCTGTGCTGTTCCGTAACAATGAATAAGTCTCATGAGATCTGATGGTTTTAAAACAGGAGTCTTCCTGCACAAGCTCTCTTCTGTTGTCTGACACCATGTGAGATGTGCCTTTCACCTTTTGCCATGATTGTGAGGCCTCCCCAGCCAGGTGGAACTACAAATCCATTTCTTTTGTAAACTGCCCAATCTTGGGTATATCTTTATCAACAGTGTGAAAATGAACTAATACAGATGGTGTCTCATCATGGTTTTGATTTGCATTTCTCTAATGATATTGAGCTTTTGTTCATATGATTGTTGGCCACATGTATGTCTTCTTTTGAAAAGTGTCTGTTCATGTACTTTGCCCAATTTTCTATGAAGTTATTTATTTGTTTTTTGTGAATTTGTTTAAGTTCCTTCTGGATGATGCATATCAGACCTTTGTCGAATACACAGTTTGCAACTTTTTCTCCCATTCTACAGGTTACCTATTTACTCTGTTGATAGTTTCTTTTGTGTTGCAGAAGCTCTTTTATTTAATTAGATCTTATTTGCCAAGTTTTGCTTTTGTTGCAATTGATTTTGGCATCTTCGTCATGAAATCTTTGCTCATGCCTGTGTCCTGAATTATCATTACCTGGTTTGTCTTCCAGGATTTTTATAGTTTTGAGTTTTACATTTAAGTATTTAATTCATCTTGAGTTAATGTTTATATATGGTATAAAGAAAGGGTCCAGTTTCAATCTTCTGCATATGGCTAGCTAGTTATCCCAGCACCATTCATTGAATTGGGAATCATTTCCACATTCCTTGTTTTTGTCATGTTTGTCAAAGATCAGATAGCTGTGGGCCTTATTTCTGGGTTCTCTGTTCTGTTCCATTGGTCTATGTGTCTGTTTTATACCGGTACCATGCTGTTTTGGTTACTGTAACACTGGAGTATAGTTTGAAGTCAGGTAGCATGATACCTACAGCTTCATCCTTTTTGCTTAGGATTGCCTTGCCTATTTGGGCTCATTTTTTTGTTTCATATGAATTTTAAAACAGTTTTTTCTACTTGTTTGAAGAAGTGAGTGGTAGTGTAAGAAGATTAGCATTGAATCTATAAATTGCTTTGGGCAGGATGGCCATTTTAACAAAATTGATTCTTTCTATCCATGAGCATAGGATTTTTTTCATTTCCTTGTGTCATCTCTAATTTTTTTTGAGTAGTGGTTTGTAGTTCCCTTTGTAGAAATTTTCCACCTCCCTAGTTATCTGTATTCCTATTTTATTCTTTCTGTGGCAATTGTGAATGGAAGTTTGTTTCTGATTTAGCTCTTGGCTTGACTGTTGTGGGTGTATAGGAATGCTAGTGATTTTTGCACATTGATTTTTTATCCTGAGACTTTGCTAAAGTTGCTTATCAGTTTAAGAAGCTTTTGGCCTGAGATGATGGGGTTTTCTAAATAATAGAATTATGTCACCTACAAATAGGAATAGTTTGACTTCCTCTCTTCCTATTTGAATGCCCCTTATTTCTTTCTCTTGCCTGACTGGCCTGGGCAGAACTTTTAATACTATGTTGAATAGGAGTGGTGAGAGAGGGCATCCTTGCCTTGTGCTGTTTTTCAAAGATAATGCTTCCATCTTTTGCCCATTCAGTATGATGTTGGCTCTGGGTTTGTCATATATAACTGTTATTTTGAGATGTCTTTCTTCAATACCTTGTTTACTGAGAATTTTTAACATGAATGCCCTTGTGGATTATTCTTTGTTAGTGTGTAGAGATACAAGAGGTTTCTGTATGTGGAGTTTGCATCCTGCAACTTTACTACACTTGTCTGTTAGTTCCAACAGGTTGTGTGTGTTTGTGTGTGTGTGTGTAATGCTTAGGATTTTTTACATATAAGAAAATGCCATTTGCAGACTTTAATTTTACTCCTTTCTTTCCAATTTGAATGGCTTTTAATTATTCTGGCCAAATTGCTTTGGCTAGGATTTCTACTACAAATTTATAATTTTTGTTTTGTTTTTTGAGACAGGTTCTTTCTCTGTCACCTAAGCTAGAGTGCAGTGGTATGATCATTGCTCACTGTAATCTTGAACTCCTAGGCTCAAGATGTCCTCCTGCCTGAGACTCCCAAACAGCTAGGACTGCAGGTGCATGCCACCATACCTAGTTATTTTTTTTCTTTTTTCTTTTTTGTAGAGATGGGGTCTAACTATGTTGTTCAAGCTGCTCTTGAACTCTTGGCCTACAGGGATTCTCCAACCTTGGCCTCCCAAAGAACTGGGATTACAGACAGGAGCCACTATGCCTGGCCAAGTTTACAACTTTAAACAGTAGGTAGTGTACTTTTATTACAGAATGATTATTCTGCTGTCACCTTTTGGCAGATGTGAGTGTGCAATTACATTTACACTTTGAGTGGTTCATACTCAATGACTAATAAACTTTGTCTCATTAGTGCTACTGATAATATTACTAAATTACTAGTTTTATTTTACAGGTTACAACTCAGTAGGTAATTTTACTTTACTCAGTGAAATATTTTTTTCAAATGGAGGTATTATTGTTGTATGTCTTTCTAGAATTGTCTAAAAATATCTGCTCCATAGCAATTAACAAAGCTTTTGCTTGCATTAAAAATAGACAGTAAAGCATTATAAAATATAAATCTTACTTGTCTTCTGTGACTAGCTAGCTATGAGTTTCACTGTAGTTTTGTCTCTGATCATTGTTAATAAGCAACCCAGTTTTGAAAAGATCTTTTTCAGTCATATTTCAGTTTAATAAACATGAAATCCTTGAGTATATCACAACTCTCATGTTCAATGTGCATCTGTCTTCCAGTGATTAATCTTCAGATGGCTTTTTGAATGCTAAAATGACCTTATTAGCAAGTCCAGCAAAGAGAAACACAATTTTGTTGCTGGAAAAATTTCTACTTTTTTAATTATAGTTCATCCTTAAAAGATGATGGAATTTCTTGCAAGTCTGTTCTTTTCCTCTACATAGACCTGTCTCCACTTAAGCAGATTTAGAAGTGCCTATTTTGTGCATAATACTATAAAAGTTAAACCAAATTATTGCCATTTATTATTGTCATGTCTCATCATGAACCACTTTTGCAGTGTTACTACTGCTATTGATTTATTCATTCAAATAAGATTGATTAACACCAGAGAGCACTAGGACAAGAACTGGGAATAAATAAATAAATAAGTGTGAATGGCAAAAATCTCATAACCAAGTCATGTAACAGACACCTCATCCTGTGAGTAAAATACATTGTAAAAATCCATATATATAATAAGATGGCCAAAGACTTTATTTTTCTCCTAGTGTCGTTGACTTCACACATCCTGTTTCAACTAGCTAAAATGCTCTTTATCATAATTCATCATTAAACTCATTCTAGCATCCTTTGAAGTTGCTCAGATGAAACCTCTACTAGGCAGATTTTATTCCTCTTTCCAAATTCAGGGTGGAGGTACTTCAACTCCTTGCTGTTACACATCAGATCACTGATCAAATTAATTGTATGATGTTAATCTTCCCTCTAGACTAAATTTTTCAGTGAGGGATCATAACATTTTCTTATATACACTCAACTAAACCTGTACATAGGAAGTGCTTAAAGTGGTTTAGTGCCTACTTGAAACAATAAGTCCTAGAGCGTGAGAGCACACAAAAGTGAAAACAGTTAATTCTGCTGTTGTTGAAACTTAGGTAGGAAGCAGTCAGGAAAGCTTCCTAGAAGTGATGACATTTAGAGCTTTTCAATGAGGAAATAGAAAAAGAAAAGAACATGTCTGGGAAAGGAGCATTTCATTACAGAGATAATAAATGTAAATATTTTAGTTTTGGAAATTTCTCTGTATTTTTTGATAACCATGTTTATTTTTCCCTAAAATATCCTGAGTGCTTTCAAACATATTACATATTAGTTTTTTTTATTTTTGGCACTCAGCAAGGAACTCATGACTTATTCTTTTTTTTTTATTATGGAATATATGCTGTTTATTTTATTTTATTTTATTTTTTTGAAAGAAGAAAATGAGAGAAGAAGAGGAAGAAAGAGGAAGAAAAAGAGAGAGAGAGAACAGGAATATTGCTTTATTCTAAAAATGGGTATTAATAATGGCTGATCAATATTTTGTGTATTTAAAGTGGAGAATGTATATTTTATGTATTTAAAGTGGAGAGCTCTATAAATATTTATTAAGTTTACTTGTTCCAGATCTGAGTTCAAGTCCTGGATATCCTTATTAATTTTTTGTCTCATTGAGTGTAAATCTCTTTATGGGTCTTATGTATGTGGGTGTTAGGATCGTTAGCTCTTATTGTTGCATTGATCCTTTTACCACTGTATCTTTGTTGCTTTGAAATCTATTTTATCAAATGTGAGAATTGCAACTCCTGCTTTTTGTTTATTTATTTATTTTTGCTCTCCGTGTGGTTGGTAAATCTTTCTCCAACCCTTTGTTTTGAGGCTTTGTGTATCTTTGGATATAAAATGGGTCTGGATGTAGTATACCATTAGGTTTTGGCTGTATCTCTTGCTTGGGGGGTTTAGTTGATTTAAATTTAGGGTGCCATTTGATGTTAACTGGCTATTTTATCCATTCGTTGATGTCAATTCTTCTTTACGTTGCTGTTCTTTACTTTTTGGTATATTTTTAGAAACGCTAATACTGGTTGTTCATTTCTGTGTGTAATGCTTCTTTCAGAAGTTCTTGTAAAGCAGGCCTGGTGGTAATAAAATCTCTGAGTACTTGCTTGTTCATAAAATATTTTATTTTTTCTTCAATTGTGAAGCTTAGTTTGGCAGGATATGAGATTCTAGGCTGAAAGTTCTGTTCTTTAAGGATGTTAAATATTGGCCCCCACTCTCTTCTAGTTTGTAGGGTTTCTGCTGAGAGATCTGCTGTGAGTCTGATGGGCTTCCCCTTGTGGGTGACCCAACCTTTCTCTCTGGCTGCCCTTAGCATTTTCTCCTTCATTTCAACCCTGGTGAATCTAACAATTATGTGCCTTGGGGTTGCTCTTCTTGAAGAATATCTTTGGGGTGTTCTCTGTATTACCTGGGGTTGAATAGTGTCCTGCTTTGCTAGTTTGGGAAAATTTTCCTGGATAATATCCTGAAGAGTATTTTCCAGCTTGGATTCATTCTCTCCATCACATTCAGGTACACCTATCAAACGTAGATTAGGTCTTTTCACATAGTCCCATATTGGAGACTTTGCTCATTCCTTTTTATCCTTTTTTTCTCTATTCTTGTCTTCTCGTTTTATTTCATTAAGTTGGTCTTCGACCTCTGATATCCTTTCTTCTGCTTGATCAATTCGGCTATTCAAACTTGTGCATATTTCACTAAGTTCTTGTGTTGTATTTTTCAACTCCATTAGTTCATTTATATTCCTCTCTATATTGTCTATTCTTTTTAGCATTTTGTCAAACCTTTTTCAAAGTTCTTAGTTGCTTTACATTGGGTTAGAACAAGTTCTTTTAACTCCCAGAAGTTTCTTATCATCCACCTTCTGAAGCCTACTTCAGATAATGGAACACAGTCCTTTTCCATCAGGGCTTGTTCCATTGCTGATGAGGAACTGCAATCCCCTGTAGAGGGAGAGAGGTTCTGATTTTGGGTATTCTCGGCCTTTTTAGGCTGGTTTCTTCCCTTTATTATGAACTTATCCATCTGTCATCTTTACAATTACTGCCTGTCTAATTAGGTTTCTGTGTGGATGTCCAAATTATTGATTCCCAGTGCTGGAATCCGAGCAACCCGCTGCACCAGCCAAAACAGCAGTGATAAGACTGATGGTGCTCTTCGGCCTGGGAATCTCCAATCTGGCTTCCTTCTTGAGTCCATAACAAGTGGCTCTGCCTTCCTGGAGCTCCAAGCATCAGTCAGTAGGGAAACCAGTTCTGTTTACTCTGCACGAAGAGCTGCTGCGCCAGCCACAAGAGTCGCGCTGGTGACCTGTGGAGTGCCTCCACTGGGAATCTTCTGGTCTGTGAGCGATGAAAATTCATCTGAAAGTGTGGCGTCCTCTCGTTCTCTGCACTTTCACTGGGGGCTACCATCCCGAGCTGTTAGCAATCATCCTTCTTGGATCTCATATCTTTTTCATATTATGGTTTTTAAATCCACTGTATAATGGATTTAAATAATAAACCCACTTAAAATGCTTCATTTCTCTGTCACTCACTATATGTTTTACAGTGATCACAATAAAATAAAAGTAGAAATAACGGAAACTGTAAAAGTTCATGGAAGTAAAAGAACATACTTCTGAACAATGAACAGGGCAATGAAGAAGTAAAAAGGGAGTTAAAAAGTTCCTTGAGACAGACAAAATGGAAATACAGGATACCAAAGTCTATGGGATACAGCAGAAGCAGTTCTAGAAGGGAGGTTTATAGAAATAAATGCCTGCATAATACAAGAAGAAAGATTTCAAATAACCTAATGATGCACCTCTGAGAACTAGAAAAATGAGAACAAGCTAAACCCCAAATCAGTAGATGGGAAAAAAATATATATATATATATGTCAGAGCACAAATTAAATAACGACTAAAAGATTCCAAAGGCTCAACAAAATAAAAACTTTGTTTTTTGAAAGGACAAACAAAACCAACAAACCCTTAGCCAGACTAAGAAACAGAGCAACAAAATAAATAAAATCACAGTTGTACAATGAGACATTAGAACTGATATCATAGCATTAGATATTATCATAAATACTTTTATTATATATTAGATATTATCATTAGATATTATCATAAATACCTATATGCAAACATATTGGAAAACCTAGAAGAAATGGATAAATTCCTAAATATGGACAACCTCCCAAAATAAACTATGAAAAAATAGAAAACTTGAACAGACCAATAATGAATAATGAGATTGAAACAGTAATAAAATGTCTTCTATCAAATAAAAGCCCAGGACCTGAAGGCATTCCTGCTCAATTCCAGCAGACATATAAAGAAGAACAAACACAAATTCTACTCAAATTATTCCAAAAAAATTGAAGAAGAGGAAACTTCAAAGTTTATTCCATGAGGCTGGCATTACCCTGATACCAAATACAGATAAGGAAATAACAACAAAAATATATAAGCTGACATACCAGATTAATGTAGATGCAAAAATTATCAACAAAATACTAGCAAAATGAACCCAATAACACAAGATCATTAAAAAGATTGTTTGTCATGATCGGGAGTGATTTATCCAGGAAGGCAAGGATGGTTTGACATATGCAAATGAATTAATAGAACACATAAAATTAATAGAGCAAAAACAAAAATCATTTACTAGTTTCAATATATGCTGAAAAAGCACTTGGTAAAACTCAACTCCCTTCATGACAAAAATTCTCAGCAAACTGGGTGTAGAACGAAAACACCTCAGTACAATAAAGGCCACATATAACAAACCATGCCTGACATCTTGCTGAATGGGAAAAGATAGAAAGCCTTTTTGAAAAGATTTAGAACAAGACAAAGATATCCACTCTTACCAGTTTTATTCAACACAGTACCATAATCCTAGTCAGAGTAATTAGTTAAGAGAAAGAAATGAAAGGCTTCCAAATTGAAAAATAAGTTATCAAATTATTCTTATTCACAGACAACATAATACCATTTTTAGAAAAACATAGATATCATGAAAAAGTAAACTGTGTGAATTGATAAAAAAATTAGTATAGTTGCAGGATATAAAAATTGACTTGCATAAATAAATAGCATTTCTATATACCAAAATAAAAAAAATCTGAAAAAGAAATCCTATTTACAGTACCTACAAAGAAAATTTCCTGGCCGGGCATGGTGGCTCATGCCTATAATCCCAGCACTTTGGGAGGCTGAGGCTGGTGGATCATGAGGTCAAGAGATTGAGACCATCCTGGTCAATAAGGTGAAACCCCGTCTCTACTAAAAATACAAAAATTAGCTGGACATGGTGGTGCACGCCGGTAGTCCCAGCTACTCGGGAGGCTGAGGCAGGAGAATTGCTTGAACCCAGGAGGTGGAGGTTGCAGTGAGCCGAGATCGTGCCATTGCACCCCAGTCTGGGTAACAACAGCGAAACTCCATCTCAAAAAAAAAAATTTCCTAAGAATAAATTTTGCTAAAGAAGCCAAAGATCTGTATTTTAAAAAATTACAAAACAGTGATGAAAAAAATGAAGAGAACACACAAAGAATGAAAAAATATCCCATGCTTGTAGATTCAAAGAGTTAATATTGTTAAACTGTCCATAGGATCCAAATCAATCTACAGATTCAAAGCAATCCCTATCAAAATACTAACGACAGATATAAAAAATTCAATCCTGAAATCAGCATGGAACCACAGAACACCTTGAATAGTGAAAGCAATCCTGAACAAAAGAAAAAAAACTGGCAGCACATGGTGGCCCATGCCTGTAATCTCAATACTTTGGGAGACTGAGGTGGGATTATCATTACAACTTCATGATTAGTTGTTCTTGGTAAGCTTTATCTTATTACCACTATACAAGCCTCTTATTCTACCTTTCTCATTATCATTCCTGGCAGACAACTTGGTTTCTACTTTGGAGCAGCCTAGCTACTCTGTGCTCATCATTTGTTGCTTAGTCCACCCATCATCTTCTTAGGAAGCCTTCTCCAAACTCCTCACTTGCACCTAGTGAGCAACTGGGTTAGGTGCTTCTTTTTTGCACCCATGCAGATGTATTTACTGAGGTGCACTGTAATGATCAGTTTGTGTGTCTTTATCTCATATTACACCTGAGGAGCAGTGCTGGTATCCTTTCCTTACATTGGCATTCTCAGCACTCCCAATAGACCTTGGTATGTAACACTGATTACAGCTTCCAATCATGCAGTAATCCCTCTAGGGCAGACCCTGTTCTAGTCACTCTTTATGTTGACATGTTCAGTTTTCACATAATAGTTTTGAAGTTGGTACCTCAGTTCACTCAGTTTTACAAATGACCTAGAAGAGTTGCACAACTAGCTCAAGGTCAAACAACTGGAAAGCAGCAGATCTGAGATTTCAATCCTGGTGATATGGCTCTAGAAGCTATGCTATTAACCTCCACATTGCTTTACCTCAATGTGGATGAATGGCCCTGATATTTTGTGAATAGCTTTAATGTTGTTAGACTTGAAGGTACCAACATGCGATAGGGGTTATTTTTAGTGATGTGATAATATAGATTAATTGCCATGGGTTGAAATATTTTTGTGGAGGTATTGGAAACCAGCCACCTTTTAAAATGTTGCTATTATGAGAAACCACTTATTTAACACAATGAGTTTTTTAATGGAGGGTTTTTTTATGCTGATGGCTCCCAAACTAGGACATTAAAATGGCACGGCATGATATTATATGTAATATGAATGAAAATGAATGCTATGGTTTGAAATGAGCTGCCAAATAGAGATGTGAGACACATGGTAATAAATCTACTCAAAAGACTGCATGTCTATCTGTTAGGAATTCTGTAGAAGAAATACTTTTCCCTAGGACCTATTATTTATTAATAATAGCAATTGTAGTTTATTGAGTGCTCACCAAGTGCTTGCCATATTAGTTCTTTGCATTTATAAATATATTATTTTCTCCATTTTACATTTAGATAACAGATTCAGAGAAGTTTAAGTAACTTGCTCTAGGTCACAGAACCAAATGTGTAGTAATTATTTATTAAACGAATGAATGCCTTGGATACTTTACAGACTAAAATTCCTCTAAAATATTTGCCAATTCTTAGATTCCAATCTGTATTGATAATTATATTTGCAATAGATCATTATTTTTCAAATAGCCTTTCTATATTTACAAAAATTGATACTTTATATAGAGAAAACTTTGTCAATTTAAAAGGTACAATTCATTTTTTCATGTCTCATTTCAGTTAATGGCATATTCTCCACTCATTTTGTCCAGGTGACATTTGGATTTTGTAACGAATAAAGCAAGGAGAAAAGGTTTTGATGGTACTGCCTATTTTGGTTGACATGAGGCAGTAAATGTATTTGGAATCCAGGGGTGACAGGTTAAGTTCCTGGTACATAAGTGGTAATGGTCCTGGCAGTTGCAATAAAGTCAAGGTCTTTGCATGACGCACTCAGTGGCACCAGCGTCAGCCTTGTCATCAGATAGGTCTTTGGCCTAGTTTGGGTGTTGTTCCTGGAAGCTAAACTTTAAGTCCATCTTTGCATTCCTTCCCAAGACTCTGTGAGTGACCTAATATGTTCTGAGAAGTCATTATTCACCTTAAAGTGATCAAAAAGACTTCTGTTGTTTCCAACTGAGAATTTGCCCAATACAAAGACTTTAAAAAATACACTGAAGTCCTTCTGAGCTAAAGAGGGTGTGTGAATATTTTTGCATGCATGTTGGATGTGGTTTTTAAAAAACTGATAAAGATATTAGATGTTTTTTAAAGAAAAATTAAATTCCCTGTTACTTAAATCACTTTTGAGAAATAGCCTTCTTATGCCATTAATGATTGTAGTTTTCCTTCTCTGGTTAAATTTTGACTTACATTCTCCATTTTGTAGCTGCTGATGGACATGCCTAATGCAGGAATAAAGTAATGTCTGCTGGCAGTTGCTTCTATTTCCAAATATATATTTATTTCCATAAAAATTACTAAATCTTTCTTCCAAATCCATGGAGAATAATTAACAGTACTGAATAGGACACTCTAAAAAAGACTTAAGATAGTGCTTCAGTTGCCAAGTACAAAACCCTTGAAAATAAATGTACTGACAGTCAGCAAGCAGATGATTAACCGGGTAGCAACCTCTCTTCTCCTGCCCCCTTACATATTCTTTGGCAGTGCCACCAATTGGACCACTAGATTCAACCATCTGTTATGGAGGAAACATACCACCAACCTTCAAAAATGAATTCAACTGTTAGGACCTATTACCAGATAAAGGTCTATAATCTACTCTTCGGGTGCAAAAATGAAGATTTGAGTCAAGATTAAAATAATAGTTATTATTATAGTAAATGCATCCAGGAAATTCTTTCTCCATTTGTTGGCAAGAATTTATATATTGACAATGGGCCTTATGTGCCATTTTCTGCTAGTTTTATTAAAAAACTGAAGTTATTTTGTTTTATGATGGAAGAAATCAGAAAGCATTGTGTTTAGTTCATTTGTGCAACTGTAATAAAAAGTCAAAGACAGTGATTTATAAACAATAGAGGGATTTCTTTCTCATTTGAGGCTGGGAAGTTCAAGATCAAGGTGCTGGCAGGAATGGTGTCTGGAAAGGTCCTGGTCTCCACTTTTAGAATGACACATTGTTGCCCTTCTTTGGAAGGGACAAAATGAGTCTTCACACTGGTAAAGAAGCAGAAAGGCTAGAAGGCACTCCTTCAAACTGGAGCCCTTTTATAAGGGTGCTAATCATATTAATCACTTCCCAAAGGTTACACCTTTTAATGCTGCTTGGGATTAAGTTCAACAAGAACTTTGGAAATGACATTATTATTCAAACCATAGCACATAGCAAATGAAGAAATAACTATCACAATTTCTTTTTATTTTGAAAAAGTAAATAGCTTTATTTTTTAAAAAAACCCACTTAATAAAATTTGACATTTGCCACATTTTTCATGTCCCATCTGACAGCACTGGAAATAATAAGTGATTTGTTGTATTTAGTAAGTCTATTGGAATGTCTAAAATAACATGATTTTATCTTGAGGGAGAAAATATTTTGGAAAAATTATATCTATGAAAGATTTTAGAGAAAAATACCAAACATAAGGCAGTGAGGTGACTATGGTGTCACGATTATATCTGAACATGGTAAATAAAATGAAATATAATCAGATATTTTTCAACTCAGTAAGAGTAAAAACAAATATGCTAGAAAAATAAATATGTTAGAAATGTATCATCACATATATTGAGACCTGTTTTAGAATAATTATTTTCAACACATGTGATGCTTTTTTTAAAAAAATCCTATTTCAAATATTTTAGGAAACTATGCAGTACAAATCATAATACTCACTCTGGATTATGAAATACAGTATGCCCTGTCAAGTAACTGTCAAAGGTTTTGGAAATTAGCACTGTAAGATGTGAATGCTTGAGTGATTAGACTGATACCAATAAGTGGAAGAAATCAACAGGTCCTCATATCTTTGAGACCCTGCATTAGTGTCCTAAGGCTGAAATAACAAAGTACCACAAACTGGGTGGCTTAAAACAGCAGAAATGTATTTTTTCACAGTTTTGGAGGTTAGAAGTTCAAATTCAAGGCTCCACCAGGGCCATGTTCCTTCTGAGACTGTGGGAACCGTTCTTCCTTGCCCATTCCTGGCTTCTGGTGGTGGCCTCAATCCTTGTATTACTGAAAGGGGTCCATCCAGAGTCCAAGAGAGGGTTCTTGGACCTTGCCCAAGAAAGAATTCAAAGTGAGTTCATAAAGTGAAAGCAAATTTATCAAGAAAGTAAAGGAATAAAAGAATGGCTACTCCATAGGTAGAGCAGTGGCATGGGCTGCTCACTGATTATACTTACAGTTGATTCTTGATTATATGCTAAACATGGGGTGGATTATTCATTAGTTTTCTTGGTAAGGGGTGGGCGATTCCCAGACCTGAGGGTTCCTCCCCTTTTTAGACTATATTGAGTAACTTCCAGACATTATCATGGCTATTGTAAAGGCACTGGTGGGAGTGTCTTTTAGCATACTAATGCATTATAATTAGCATATAGTGAACAGTGAGGAGGATCAGAGGTCACTCTTGTTGCCATCTTCATTTTGGCCACCTTCACTTTTTTTTTTTTTACTTTTAAGTTCCAGGGTACATGTGCAGGGTGTACAAATTTGTTACATAGGTAAACATGTGCCATCGTGGTTTGCTGCACAGATCAACCCATCACTTAGATATTAAGCCCAGCATCTATTAGCTATTCTTCTTAATGCTCCCCCACAACAGACCCCAGTGTGTGTTGTCCACCCCTATGTGTCTATGTATTCTCATTGTTCGACTCCCACTTATAAGTGAGACCATGCAGTGTTTGGTTTTCTGTTCATGCATTAGTTTGCTGAGGATTATGGCTTTCAGTTCCATCCATGTCTCTGTAAAGGACATGATCTTGTTTTTTTTACAACTGCGTAGTATTCCATGGTGTATATGTGCCCCATTTTCTTTATCCAGTCTATCATTGATGGGCATTTGGATTGATTCCATGACTTTGCTATTGTGAATAGTGCTGCAATGAACATACATGTGCATGTATATTTATAACAGAATAACTTCTATTTCTTTGGGTATATCCCAGTCATGGGATCACTGAGTCAAATGGTATTTCTGCCTCTAGGCCTTTGAGGAATCACCACACTATCTTCCACGTGGCTGAACTGATTTACACTCTACCAACAGTGTAAATGCGTTCCTTTTTTCTTCAACCTCACCACCAGGTGTTGTTTCTTGACTTTTTAACAATCACCATTCTAATTTTGGCCAGGTTTTTTATCACATATTTTTATCAGCAAGGTCTTTGTGACCTGTACCTTGTGCTGTCCTTCTACCTCATTCTGTGAGTAAGAATACTTCACTACCTGGGAATGCAGTGCAGTAAGTCTCAGCCTTATTTTACCTAGCCCTTATTCAAGATGGAGTTGCCCTAGTTCAAATGCCTCTGACACAGGCTTCCGCACCTTGCACAGCATTACTCCAACCTCTCCCTCCATCCTCAACGGCTTTCTCAACGCACATCTTTGTCCTTAGTAGGCGTTTCCCTCTTTTTACAGTGATGCCAGTCATATTGAATTACAAAGACACTTTTTCTTACTTTTATAAAATCAGCATATAACCTATTTTTAAAGAAGGACACATTGACAGGTACTGGGGGTTAGGACTTTAACATATCCTTTGAGGGCACAATTCAATTTATAAGAGGCCCTTAGAACAACAACACACTATTGCAACATAAAATAATCATTAGCTTCTTGCAATAATGGCCTATTAGATGTTGAAGAAACCTTATGAAAGATCTATCCCAATCTTCACGATTTACAGTAAGAGAAATTATGTGTCAGAGGGGAGAAATGACTGGGCCAATGTGACATGGTGAGTTAATGGCAGAATGATGATTCAACCTATTGTTTATATATATTTCATCAGCTAGTTCACCTTGTAATATTGATATTATAAGGTTATTATACTCAGCAGCTTAAAGAGAAAGTAGTTCCATACTGACAATTTAAAAATATTTTCATGAAAAGCAATATTGAGTATATGTTTGATGTGCTAAGTTTTTAAAGATATTTTTCTAAATTCTTACAATAACCTAATAACACAGTTATTGCTGTGTTTTAAAGGATAATGAAATTAAATGTCAAAATATTTAAGTGACCTGTATAAGGTTACATAGCTAGTAAATTTCTAAACTGGGATCACCAGCGCCATATACCTTTTGGCAAAGCTCACGCTATTTTCAGTACATTAGGCCACTTAACAAAATAAAAACTTTTTGAAAGCATTTGGATCATGTAATGTAAGCATTAATTATTAAAAAATTAATTTATGTGGCAAATTTCTTTTCTCAGTAAAGTTGCTGTTTGAAACAAGTTTTCAACAGGTCTTTGAGTTTTTCTTATTGCGTCAATAAGCTTAAGTAGTTGAAACAATTTCTGAACTTTTTTGTTCATTTAATCCTAAAAATATATAACATATTACAATTCTCAAATATACTTACCTACCCAGAATAGTCAATTTCCTGCCTATATTAAAGTATTTTCTTTCTTTTTCTTTTGGAAGTAGGGTTTTGCTCTGTTGCCCAGGCTAGAGTACAGTGGTGAGACTGTAGCTCAAGTGATCTAACTGCCCCAGCTCCATGAGTAGCTGGCACTACAGAGATGCACAGCCACACCTGGCCAATTTTAAAAAGTTTTTTTTTTTTTTTGGTAGAAATGGGATCTTGCTATGTTGTTCAGGTTCGTCTTGAACTCCTGGCCGTTTGCAGTCCTCCTGCCTTGTCCTCCCAAAATGGTGAGATTATGGGTGTTACCTACTATTCTCAGTCTATTTTTTCTTTAAGTACATTTTTGAAGACTATATAAAAATATTACCAATCATATATTGCACCCAGGAATTCCTCTAAGGATAGTAGCAAATATCTTTTCCCATGCATATATGTGTGCACACGTTTACAAAAACATATGAGAAAAATATTTTAAAATCCTTAATTTTCATTGATTTTTCACATTAGTTTTATGAGGCTGACATTATCTGCTAAATGGCTTACACAATATTTTCTCTACCTATTTAACTGAATAACTAATCTAAATATTGCTTATGAAACCATTTATACAGAGCTTTACTGGACACTCTAGTATTTTTAGGTTGATCTACATTATCAGTTCATTGAGTGAAGGAACGTTTTTAATTGTCTTTGAACTCTTTTATTTTATTTTATTTTTTTGAGATGGAGTTTTGCTGTTACTCAGACTGGAGGGAAATGGCATGATCTCGGCTCACCGCAACCTCCGCCTTCTAGGTTCAATCAATTCTCCTGCCTCAGCGTCCCGAATAGCTGGGATTACAGGCACGTGCCACCACACCCATCTTTGGAGATAAAGTTACCAAGGGCTGCTATTGGATTGAATGCTGGGGAAATTGAGGGAACAAGAATCATCAGCTGATTTTCTGGGGATGTTATCACCAAGTAGTAAGATACATAACACAGCAAGAGGATTCGGCATTGCAATTTTGTGGAATCATGCATATTATCTTGGACATGTTGGGTTTCAGATGTCTGTTCATTATCCACATGTAGGTATAAAATCATCAGCATCATCATTATCATCATAGCTGTGCTATAGCTGGAACCTGAGCAACGCCATCTTATAAAAGACAAAGCTCTTTTCCAAAAATAAGTTGTAACGGCTGCCCCATTCTCCTCACAATGACTGCTAACCTTGGCTTCTGTAAATAAAACTGCTTGCTTGCTCTGCAAAATGCCCACTATGTAAAGCTGCTTACCTCTTCTTATCAGTAACTGCCAGAATTGCTGGCCTTTGCTTACCGGTAATGACCAGAATAAGCAGCCCAAGCTAATTTCATCCTGGCCCCCGCAACTTGCAGTAAGTAACTAAGATCTGTGGATTCCACCACTGCCCAGACAATATGTAAACTAATGCTTATCTTGACTTCTGTAAACCACTTGGGTAACAATTGAAGTGACAACAAGTCCCCTAGCCCTTGGAATGTCTGGAGACCCGCACCCTCCTCTCTGCCCGGGAGATAATTTATGGAATCCCCTGGCCTTCAGAATGTCTGAATCCCTTCACCCCCACCCCTACCCCACACGTGGTTTACGGGCATAAAAGGGTCTTGTCACCCTCCTTTTGGGGCCATGGGTTGGAGAGACATGAGTCCTCCATGGTCACCAGCAATGAAGACCCTGCAATTTGGCATACTTTTGTCTTGGTGCTAATTTTATACTCGATCCAAATACTTCATGGTGACTAAGATTATGGATCACTTACAGCATATCAGACTGTGTTCTAGATTCCTTATATAGATGAATTATTTTTCCACAAACATCCATTGGGGTAGGTAGGATTCATTACCCCCATAATACAGATGAGAAAACAGACAAAATGTTACATAACTTGCTTAGGGTCACACTGTTAGAATATACTATAGACAGAAAGAAGCAATAATTTTGGAGTTATTAGAATACCCATAGAGTAAATAGGTAAGAGGAGGTGTTCTAAGCCTAAATCCAGGACACCATATACTTAGAGGTCAGTTAAAGGAGAAACCAGTAAAGGAGAGTTGGATGGAGCTCAAGCAAGGTGAAGGAAACCCAAGCCTGCAAAATCATAGAATCTCAAGGAGTCAGCTGTATGGAATGCTGTTGAGATGCTGAGACAGGAGGTCACAAGCAGGGACGATTGGGGTTGGCAAGATGGAATTTGTGGGAAATCTTAACAAAGAAAGTTTAAGTGCTAAAAACAAGACCCTAGTTTTAATGAGATGAGAAAACCAAATGGGATATGAGGAGCTGGGACACTGGCTGGAGAAAACTTTTGGGAAGTTTGACCTTTTAGTAAAGCAGAGGTTTGATGTTTTACAGCAAGGGAGAGTATGAATTTTCTAGGTCTTCTTTAAGAAATTAATGTATGCTTTTCTTTTCTGTAAGAAATCAGTGCACACTCATGGCTTAAAACTAGAGAAACATGTTCTCATACCCAGGGATGCCAGAAATCTTAAATTAAGGTGTCTGCTATTCCCCCTCCACAGGCTCTCAAGCTGAATATTTTCTTGCCTCTTTCTTCTGATAACTCCAAACTCTCCTTGGCTTTGGTTTAATAACTCCAATATCTGCTTTCATTTCCATAGGGACTGCTCTTCTATGTGTCTCTACGATTAGACAACTATAGTTAATAATACTATATTGAATACTGAAAAAAATATTAGAGGAGATTTCAGATGCTCTCACCACAAAACTTAAAGGTAACTATGTGGGAATGTGATAGGGAAATAAGGATGACTATGGATTTTAGCATGGAGGGTGTGTTAGATTCAACAGACTTTGAGACCATGCATGCACCACAAAGTGCTCAAAGCCTGAGCTGTAGTAAGAACTGGAGGAACTAAAGATATCAGTTGGCTCAAGAAACACCCTTAAGGCTGGGTGCAGTGGCTCAGGCCCATAATTCCAGCACTTTGGGAGGCCAGGGTGGGCGGATCACCTGAGGTCAGGAGTTTGAGACCAGCCTGACCAACATGGTGAAACCCTGTCTCTACTTACAATACAAAAAATTAGCCGGGCATGGTGGCCAGCATCTGTAATCCCAGCTACTCAGGAGGCTGAGGCAGGAAAATCACTTGAACCCTGGAGGCTGAAGTGACAGTGAACCGAGATCACACCACTATACTCCAGCCTGGGCAACACAGCAAGACTCTGTAAAAACAAACAAACAAACAAACAAAAAAAACATGTAAGAAAGAAAGAGAAAGAAAAGAAAAGAAACAACCTTAGGGGAGAATCATCAAGATTTAGACACAGATATGGTGGTTTAAATTTTTTTGTTTAAATCAGAAGCAAAGCATTTAGAAAAAAAATAGAGTTTACTCATGAGACTCCAAGTGTTAACAATACTGGTTTACAATGTAAAACACACACACACATACACACACACACTCCAGCACATACATGTTGGCAAAGGTTAGTTACTGATCTTACAGTTATTCTATGCTTGGTGAGAAAATAGAAATTTTCTCAGATGACTATCTCATTAAATTTTAAAAATCATTGATAAAATTATTATTTGTTGTTAGGGAATCAATAACTTACAAGAAATATTTAAAATTTCACTTGTCTTAGGGACCAAGCCAGAGAAACCTTTCATGATTGTTTTTATTTTATTTTTTACTTTAATTTTTGCTGGAGTGCAGTGGTAACAGTCTCGACTCACTACAACCTTCGCCTCCCAAGCTCAAGGGATTCTCCCACCTCAGCCTCGCCAGTAGCTGGTATTACAGATGTGTGATACCACTCCCAGCTGATTTTTGCTAGAGATGGGATTTGCCGTATTGTCCAAGCTGGTCTGGAACTTCTGGCCTCAAGTGATCTGCCCGCCTCAGCCTCCCAAAGTGCTGGGGTTACAAGCATGAGCCACTGTGCCTGCTCTGATTGCTTTAACAGCCCAATTACCTAAAAATGAAAGGATGGCATCACTTCCCATAGATGTCAAACCAAATCATCTACAGTAAAGTCTATCATTTCTTCTGGATTTTTTTTCATTGTCATAGTAGTTAAAATAGAATTTGTTGTCAGCAGTTACATATAAGATTTAACAATAACAATTGGTAGCACTGAGCACCTACACACACATTTGAGAAAAACATACTGATCCAGGCTGAGGAAAGGCCTACATGGGTTTAATGCATTGCCTTTATTGGGTTGGTTATACCCCAGATTGCCAGTCAATATCATGTCTCCTTGTCTTAATCATTTAGGCTGTTTCCTGCTTAGCATTAGGAAATATTTAAATTTGCAACTCATACTCCAATATTCTCACCTTGAGACCTCAGATGACTAGCATAAAGAAGGAGGTCAGGAGAGAAAATCAGCTGGGGTATGATCATGCCCTGAAAAATGAAGGAGAGAGGAAAGATGAAATTTGTTTTGGATCTGTTTATTGAGGTCACGATGTGTCAAGCATGGAGAAAGATGACAGCTGAACTTAGGAAACAGGTTTGGGCTTGACATAGCATACCTGACTGGCATTCAAGTAATGGATAAAAAATAATGTAAAGGAAATGAGTCAATTCTCTGTGAAACTTCAATAGAGAAAGAAGAGAAGTCCTCAGACTGAACCTTGGAAATTCTCATACTAGAGGTTGAGCAGGTGGCTGGGTACATACTATTGGAAAAAAAAACACAACAAACCAACAATAACAACCACAACAACAACAAACACAGCCTGAGAAGGAATGAGTCAATTGTCTAGAAAAAGAAGGAGAATGTATAAGTGATTTTTTTCTTTTTACTTTGTTGACAGTATTCGCCAATACTATTCCGCAGTGAAGTTTGAGGAAGCACTTTTACATATACTAAATAACTTGCTATTTTAAAATGTCAAGCTGGCTTTGTTAAAATGACTGGTGGAAATTTACCAGTACTCTAAAGGATAGGTGATTTGTAAATGTACAATTTTGGATCTGCATTATTTGCTATTATCATGTTTTTACACATATACACTACTTGTTTCAGTACTGATTCAGTAGAAATGTGTCTTATTGAGTTATTATTTTATGACAAAATATTGGCATTTTCTTGATTTCTAAGACAGTGTGGCATATAGTTTAATTTTGGAAGGTACCATACAATTTCCATTAAATCATGAAACCAGATAATGATAAATCTAGATGAATTAGTCTAATCTCACTTGAACATGAATTTTTAATTTTACAGGCAATACATTAATTCATTCTGCATATTAAGCAAATAAAACTTAACAAGGAAATGTAAATGCCTCTTTGATCACACCCTTAATTCTGATTACTTCCCACCTCACTAGAGGTAATCACTGCTATTAGTTTGTTGTACATCCTTCTGGAACTACATCAGGTACATATTCATTTAGATTGAGGTAAATTTATATGCTCTAAAAAGGAACAATATCCAAAACCTATTATTGAATGAAGAAACAAATTATACTATGGTACATCTATTATGATATTTTAAATGTAAAATAAGCATACATATACAGATCAATACTACATATGTTCTACAAATTTCCATTACGACCTCCTCTTCCTCTTTCCCGTTCATTTTCTCCTTCTACCTCCTCTTCTTCCTCCTCTTCTTTCTCTTAACTACCTTTAAGGTGATAGCGTTTATCTATATTTTAGGTTCAGATCTTTCTTCTGCATTCCTGACCCACATTTCTAACTAGATAGCTTAATCTACTGCTCCACGTACATCTTAAGGAAAATATAAAAGCTGGATTTATATCTTTCCACATTTACATTCTCCTCGTTCTCCCTTCCCTATTTTGGTTAATATGCTATAATCAACATAATCTAAGTTTCTCAGCTTCCCATTCCTCAAATAGTTTACCATCTTAGATCCCTAAATCACTTAGCCTTAATGCCTATCAAATTTATTTTTTTCTCTGTGTTTCTATTGCCACTTGTTTTATTTTAGTTTCTTGAACTTTTCATTTGGACTATTGTAATATCTTTGCTCTTTCCTTTCTACTTCTATTCCAGTGGTTCGCCAACTTTGTTGGGCAGAAGAATTACCTAGGGAAATGTTTATTCTCTCAATTCAAACCTTATCCATATAGGCTATACAAGTCCTGTGAATTTAGATCAGTTTGGTTTTTAAGTATTTGGGGTACTGAAATTAGAATTATAGCTATATGTTTTTAAACATTGCTTCCTTTGGGGTTCTCCAAAAGTTAAATGATTTGTGGGCTAAGATTTCTAGGAATGCTAAGTATCTATATGCAGTCTTCTTCCTTTACAGGTGACTTACTGTTATATGTTGTTTCTGAAATATAAATCTTAAGATTATGACAAGGATAATTTTCTAATATTTTAGCTAATCCATGAAAATTTATAATGAGAATTACACCATAGCCAATATTAAAAGAAAGTGATTATTGGTGTAAAAAATTCATGAAAGATTTCAAGATTTATAGTACTCTGTTAGAATTATGATGATACGTGACTATTCTGGAGCTGAGACTTTTTCTAGTAGGCATACTTAAGCTAATAAAAGAGATTTATTTCTTTAAAAAGACCACTTATTTTTAAAATGGTGCTGTCCCTGTTGAAAATTCCTACTTAAAACTGTTTCTTCTTTACAAAATGTCTTCAAGGAGTGTTTATTAATTATAAATAAGAGAAATAATCTGATTAGTGATATTAATTGGATGATCTTCTTTGTTCTATTACCTTTCTCTAATTTTCTGCTACTCATACCTACATGATTTGATCACATTTTCCCCCTATACTTTCTTGCAGTTTAATGATTCCTGTGGATCTCCGGAAACAAACTGTCTTGGTGATGAGGGTTCTGTAGGTCGACTGAAATTAAGAATTAGGAAGGCAATGCTGAGCTCGGAAGGAACAAATGTAATTGGTATAAGTCCCTGTAAGGGCTGCCTTGCAGTGTGTTGTGAATTGGACATATGTGACTCCATGGGTAATTAGTAACTTATTGAATTAAATTTGAAAATCTGTGAATGTCTACAGGCATACCACCCTCATCTCATCTGAAAATCTGTGTTAATCAGGGATATTTACAGAAGTAGAACCTATTTTGTCTCTCTCTTTTTATATGTACACATACATATATGTATATATATAACCTATTTTATCTTTCTAGATAAAGTCTCTCTATATATATTTATATATTTTATATTTTCTATATATAGTAGAAACACACACACACACACACACACACACACATATATATATATATATATATATATATATATATGCATACATACTTAGGGTAGTAATAGAGATTCATTTCTTTAAAAAGACCTCATTAATTTATGCCTAGTATTCCATTATTGGCATGCTAAGCATATGGGAGTTATTTATATTCTACTGCTCAAGGTCATTGCCAAGGTCTGACTGCAAAAATTAAAAAAAAAAACTGCAACCTAAGGCATAAACGGTTTAAAAATGTTTCTTCATATATATATTAGAGAGAGAGAGAGAGAGAGAGAGAGAGGGAGGGAGAGAGAGAGAGAGGGAGAGAGAGAGAGAGACTTTAAGAGATTAGTTCTAGAGACTGGCGGGGCTGGGGGGCGGTTGGGATAGCAATCTAAATTCTCTGTTGCAGACTGGAAATTCAGGCAATGTTGCCATCTTGAGGGAGGTTCCTTCTTCAGGAAAGACTCAGTCTCTTTATTGCCCTTCTCTCCCTGTCTCTCCCTACTTTTCTTTCTTTTTTTTTTTATTTTTTTATTGCATTTTAGGTTTGGGGGTACATGAGCAGAGCATGCAAGACAGTTGCGTAGGTACACACATGGCAGTGTGTTTTGCTTCCTTTCTCCCCTTCACCCACATTTGGCATTTCTCCCTACTTTTCAATCTCCTTTTTGCTCTTTTTGTCTTCTCTTCCCTCATTTTCTCTCTCCCTTCCTTCCTCTCTCTCTCCCTTACTCCCCTTTCTCTGCTTAGTCCTTTTCCTTCTTCCTTGATTTTTAAAATAAATGTATTCTGAGTGCATTCATTCATTAACGAATGAATCGTGTATCTTTATTTCACACTATGGTCCATATGCTCTAGTTATCAAACCCAAATATGTAATTTTAAGTCATTGGAAAAATTGATTCTTGCTCTTGAATATCCTTTTACTTTTGGAATTACATTTAACACTCACTTACCAAATATTGATCTAGAAGTTAAAACATAACAAGCTTAATATTAAAATATTACAATGTGATTAGCTTACATAGAGTTTTACTCATATATGGTCTTAAATCTACCATTTGCAGAAAATTGGAATACAGGTGACTAAATTATATTGAACATAATTAGAGATAATATATTTTTCTCGATGCAAAAGAAAGTGCCTAACATTACACCTGATTTGCAACTAGATATAGTAAATTGCAGCTTAGAGTACGTTAATCTACAAATTAAAATGTACATTTCAGGAATAAAAAGAAACAATGGTTCGTTTTTCTTGGAAAATTACACTTTTTGTTGAATAGTGTAAGATTTTTTTAGCTACAAATTGCAAAATTATAAATTAGTTTAAAAATTAAACATTTTCAGATTTATAATTTAGATTTATTATAAATGAATATCTTCAATAAAGTGAATGTCAAAAGCTGAACCTAAAGAATATAGCATATGTAAAAGAAAATCCAGCATCAAAATTGTAATGACATAACATGGCAAATAAAAGATATACTGCCAAATTAAATAACATGGTGTGATTGACATATAATTATTATAATTGAAGAAAGAACAAAAAAGCTCTGTATTACGTAAATCAGTTAGTAGGGACTAAAGATTGAAAGTCATCTTGACTTATGTTTTCTGCAGTATTCCAGACCTTTAAAATTGCCTTCTTTTTGGATTAAAACAGTTTCATTTTTGATAGCTTTACATAAGGTAACTTGTATTGACAAAAAAGATTTGTGAAAACATTTTTATGGCATTCCTAAAAATTTTAATTGTGAACGTTATTAGACCATATATCAAGCAAATGATGTGCAGCCTATGAGTATATATTAACTACTGGGAGGCTTTCAAAGTTACTCCAAAAATATGTAGAAATTGTGTTTGTCAATATCTGGCCACATTTTTAAGTTACTCCTTAACACTCCATTGTAAAGTCATGTAGCACATGAGTAAGAGGGTTTTTGTCTCTTCGCCAAATCTATAACTTTACATCTGACAATGTTGCTATATTTTAATTCTCAAATTCCATAGCGGTAAATCAGCATCCCTGCTTGTCAGAAATGTTCAGTGATTTGGATACTGCTCATTCCTATGTTAATAAATGTAGAATGCAATACAATTCAGACATTGTTGGGGAATGGGTAACAAACGTTGTGTCTCAGACAACATTTATTCTACACATTAGAATTTGATATTTCTGATACAAATCAAAATTTTCAGGTAGAAAAAAACTAATGTACGACTTCCATAAAATTTTAATTGCAAATATAATACAGGAAAATAAACATTTCTACTTGATTACTGAAGTGTAAACACAAACATGGTAAAGTATGAAAGTAAATTTTAAAAATGAAACATTTTAACCTAAAGAAATCTCCTCATTTATGGGCACAACGCCTTCTATTGTGCACGTTGTAGATAATTGATAGTAAGCATTATTAGGCTGTATGGATTTATTCTTTCTTCGCTATGTAGAAAATTATGGAAAAGAGAGTTTTAGGGAACAAAAGTAAAAAGGCCCAACAAATTTAAACATGAGCACACACACACACAAATACACGCACTCTTACTGCTGTTTTAAATAAACCTTCCATGCTTAGGATGCATCTACATAGAATTAGGCCACCAGAGAAAACAAAAACCAATATAAATATCACATATCTTCATTTAAATATGGTAAGGAAGTCCATGTAAATTTTGTACCCTATTGAGGCACAAAGAAATAACTAAAAAGTGTTTTTGAAAAATGAAACATTTTAATGTAAATACATCTATTCATTTATGGGCACAACACTTTCTATTGTACAACTTATAAATAAATAATTGATAGAAAACATTATTAGATTATTTGAAATTTACTCTTTCCTAAATATGTAGAAAATTATGGAAAAGGGACTTTTAGGGAAAAAAGAAAAAGTCTACAAATTTAAACACACACACACGCACACACACATACCACACTACTATTATAAACACATCTATGCTTAGGATGCATCTATATATAAATGAACTGCCAGGACAAACAGAAAGCAAACATAATAATAAAAACAATATAAAAACGAAAATAATAATAGTGTAGACTGGTGTCCACACGAGAATATGCTAGTCCAGTTTACAGGACTATGTGTGAATATACATAATATTAACTGTGTACATAATATTATGCATTTTTCTAATAATTATTGAATAACTATGCTAATAATTATTGAATAATTATATTTTAATGACAATTATTTTAAATAACTATTTTCTATAATAACATAAATCAGTAACAGTATGTATTAGTTTCCTATTTTTGCTGTAACAAACTACCACAGATTTAGTAGCTTAAATTACACAAATTTATAATCTTACAGTGCCAGAGGGCAGAAGTCTGAAATAGGTCTTACTGACTAAAATCAATGAGTGGGCAAAGCAAGTTCCTTCTAGAGGTGGTAAGTGAGACTCTATTTTCTTGCCTTTTCCAGAATCTAGAGGTTGCCTGCATTCCTTGTCTGTTTTCGAAGACCATCCTCTCAACCTCTGCTTTCATTAGCATCTCTCTCTGATTTTGACTCTATTGCCTCCCTCTTACACCTTCCTTGTGATTACATTTGGACCACCTAGATAATCCCATCTCAAAATTCTTGATTTAATCATATCTGCAAAGTCTGTTTTACTATGTCAGGGACTATACTCACAGGTTCCTTATTAAATCATGTATGGGTTTATTTGCTAATATCAGTTCTTTTTTAAAAAGCTGATTTCCTATTCTTACGTTCTTTATTGTGTTTTACTTTTTGATGGGTCTGGATATATTAGGGGTACCTTTGGAACTACAAAATCAGCTTTCTTGATCTAGGAAAAATTTCTATTATTTTTCTTGCCCCTATCATCTGTCATGCCTATTTCTCTTGTATTCATGAGTTCTTACCACTTTTAAATTTGATTGTGTCTGTTTTCCATCTGTATTTCAAATAATATCTCTTCTTAGAGAATTCTTTATCTGTGGGCTGGTTATTTTTCACAGGCCTCCACAGGTCTATGTGGAACCATTGTTACTTTATCTTTCACCATTCTCACTTCACCTGGGGAGGTTGAAGAGTATGAAGCATATCCATGGGTTTCTCACCATCTGGCTTCAGGACATCTGAGGCAGGGAGCCGGGTGACAGGAGGGTGCATATAGCCCAGCTCCCTCTCTCAATGTGCCCCAGGGGCACAGTGTGCAATTTCTTCCCTTCAGATTCAAAAGCTCAGTCCCTTCACTTGTCCCTTCAGTTTTAGCAGGATTGTGGTTGCTTCTACTTCCCAGGTTGATGCTCTATCTCTTGGGCTTCCCCTGTATTCATATATTTGTAAATAGTCATTTAGAAAATACACTCTCTTTGATTTATTCTGAGTGCCATTTTGCTTTCTGTGAAAACATTTTTCCATTTTCTCATGTGTTAATCTTAATTTCTGAGAGTATTCGGTTTGTTGTTCACTGACTCCCTTGCAGATTTTATTCATCAATTTTTTTTCTTTGTATACCCTTAGTCTTTTCTAAGTCTTGGAATTTTTCCATATTACATAATACTTTCAGACTACATTGATTTCTTAATTTGAGAAAAATTAAGTTATTTTCAAAATAATTTTTATCCTTAGGCATTATTCTAATGTCCCAAAAGTAAATTATTCTTTTAAAATAATGCATCCTTTTATCTATCTGATGATTTCTCTGTTTTCTTGTGCTCACAGTGAGAGTGTATGCTTTCCTCATATTGAATGCTGAAACAGAGTCTGACCAACAGGCCAAATCTCTCAGGCCAAGATGAAGTTTTATTGAAAAAGTTTAAACTTAGCATAAGTGATCTTGACTATTTCATGGTTTCTTGGGGGATTTTAAGGAAGATGGAGACAGCCACATTTGTAGTTAACAACTTCTCTTTGCCAAAGGAGATAATTTGAAATGTTTCATGTGAGAGCCAAAGACAATCACAAGAGTGTCCCCACTTTTCACTCTTTTTACCTGGAAATGGCTTTTATTACATCAATGGATTGAAAGTCGCTCTTCCTGCTGCATTTTCTCCACTTGGTGCAGATTCTGTCACAGGAACACTTTCCAGAGTGGTTGCCAGAATGTGAGGCTCCCTTTGAATGTTTCAAGGGGCATGCCATTCTCTAGCATTTATTTTTTGGCCTTAGCATTCTTCTGAACTCAATCAGAGAGTACTTGTTAATTTCAACATTTATGTTTGTTTATTTATGATTAATTCCTGGTGTCACTGAGTTATATTTGTGATATATGGTATAAGTAATTTGTTTTGAAATTTACTCAATTGTTATTGTTAATGCTGAACAAACAGTTGTTTTGCATGACAGAATCAGAACATTTACTTTTTATCTCCCATTTATTCAATCCTTTGCCAGTTTTTTAATATTTTTTCCTCCTTGGATAAATATAGAGTAAGTTCTATGAATTTTCTGGTCATCTTCAGATACTGAAATTTTCCATGATTTTAGTCCTTCACAAAATATCTGTTCAAGAATTAAAGTGTTGACTGAGCATAGTGGCTTATGCCTGTAATTCCAGCATTTTGGGAGGCTGAGGTGGGCAAATCACACCAAGAGTTTGAGACCAGCCTGGCCAACATGGCAAAACCCTGTCTTTACTAAAAATACAAAACTCAGCTGGGTATGGTGGTATGCACCTGTAATTCCAGTACTTAGGAGGCTGAGGCAGGAGAATTGCTTGAACCCAGGAGGTGAAGGTTGCAGTGAGCCGAGATTGCAGCCACTGCACTCCTGCCTGGTGACAGAGTGAGATTTCGTTTCAAAAAAGAAATAGATAAAGTGTGAAGACTCATATATTGGTCAAAACTTCCAAATTTATGTTAAGAAAAATACTCCTTTCAACTATCTATGGAGATATCAAAATATACACATAAGTCCATCATTGCCTTTGACTTGTCCTGAGGCAATATTACACTTGTCACAGTTTATATAATATGTAGAATATGTTAATTCAGGGTGACATGACTTTAACCTCACCATCAACATCAATTATTTGAGCACCTCTAAGTATATTTCCCCAAATGTATTATATAAGATTCAGATACTTGAAATTATTTTCTTTTGCTTATTTGGGCAACTTCTTAAACAAGTCAGACAATTCAAATTGTTTTTAAAATAAATATTTATGCTGAAATTCACTTACATTTGTTTGAAAAATTCCATTAACATTCTTTTGTATGATCAAAGGCAATTTACTATTTCCCTCATGAATCCTGGTCTTTCTTCTTACAACTTGTCACAGTTCATCCCTCTCTTAAATTCCTACTTAACTTTTCTTCCGTGATTTAACTTCTCATGTCTGCATTCAGTTCTTCCATTTTCTCTGTGCTTTTACCCTGTCCTGGAAGAGTTTTTTAAATATAGAAAAGAGAAAAGAATATAGAAGGACACACACACACACACACACACACACACTCACACACACAATTTTTTTTTTTTTAATTTTATCCCTCTGCCTTTTTTTTTTTTTTTTTTTTTTTTTTTTTTTTTTTGAGACAGAGTCTCACTTACTCTGCTGCCCTGGCCAGAGTGCAGTGATATAATCTCAGCTCTCTGCAACTTCTGCTTCCCTGGTTCAAGGGATTCTCCTGCCTCACCCTCCTGAGTAGCTGGGACTACAGGCACACACCACCATGCCTGACTAATATTTGTATTTTTGGTAGAAATGAGATTTCACCATGTTGGCCATTGATTTAAAAAAAGACATAATTTGAACTAATGTAAATATACAGTAGCCAAGGTTGCTGCCCCCAGGTGATTCGCTCTCCTTGGCCTCCCGAAGTACTGGGATTACAGGTATGAGCCACCGCACCTGGCCAAAATCTCACCTCTTTTTCGAATCCTCTCTATAAAAACTGTCTTTTGAGGTTCATTGCTCTTTAATTTTCTGTTTTTATGAAAAAGACCTGGAAAAAGTCTAGACATAAACATTTCTATAAAGAGGAAGATTTGGGAACCTCACAAAAAACTTACACAGCTACAGGAAGCTTCTCCCAGCTAGAGAATGTCTTTTTGCTTTATAAAGTGTGACTCTATTTACTTTACTCAAACTTCAAGATTGATTTTTAATTCGATTTGCCTATTAAGAGCAATGCAATATTTAACCAGCCTCTGGCTTCCTGATCATTTTCCTCCCTTACTTCTGAAGCTTCCCAGGTGTATGCACAGCAGGCTCTGATGTCCTGTTACAGAAGTTAATATATTTCACCCTTGCAAATTGTCCTTTATGACTGCTCCTCCATTCAGGTATTACAGAGTTCTTTATTATGCTGTAATCTTGGCTACTGTAAATTTACATTAGTTCACATCATGTCTTTTTTTTCAGACAAGGCATATGCACCTTGTCTTCAGCTTTCAGGGAGGCTGTCATTACAGCAGAGAAAGCTGGACACTTTATGTAAAACACATGGTGAACCCCCATTGTTGGCCAATTAATGACCAGAAAGCAAAGCAATTTAAACAAGGAGGGCAATAGATCTAGTGTCTAAAGGAAAACAAAGCAAAATAAAATGGTGAGAATAAAATTATAAGAATTAGAATCCAAAAGTTAGTTTCTCAAAGCTTCAACCAAAAATCGATAATAAAATATTTCCATTCCCCCTGAAAGTAAAAGCCTATGAAAACTCTGATCTAGAAATCTGAAAGTGGACTGTGGATCATAGGGGAAAAGATGTTGCACCTGAGAGCATCTATAAGGTATCAAAATATTGACTTTTCCTTCTTCCCTTGCATAGCAATAAATTAGGAGAGATTATTTGTGCAAAGGTAAATTTGAGAGCAGATTTGGAGACAATGTCTTGGAATCAGAATCTGTTGTAACTAAAAGAACATAGAGGTCATTCAGTCAAAATCTAAAAGAGAAATTTTACAAAAGAGAGAACTTAGATATTCATTATGGATTTATATCAAAAGTAGGTTCAACATAGACTATCTCTTACTTCTACATTATTTTTTCTCAATCTTTACTATTTGCTTCTGGTACAAATATAAGGCATACATTCTTTCTGTTCCACCACATTTTTAACCATGCCTATAGAGACAAGACCCTGAAGAGATAAATAATTATTTTTTCAAAATGTATGCCTCCTTGTCAAACTTTTTAAGGTAAAACTTTTCCAAACTGAGGAAAATTTTAAAACTTAGAAAATTATCTGATTATTTATTTACTAAAGCCATAAATCTGGTTTTCCAGACTATTTTATAATAACTTAAAACCTTTTCCTTTTTTCCAATTCAGAAACATTATACCTATAAATTTGGAAAAGACAAAACATATATGAAGGAGAGTTAAAGATCCCTCATTCAACAATTTGATCACTTCCTTATTAGAATCATTTTTAATATACAGATTTGATAACACTCCTTGTCATTTTAGCAATATTTTAGAAAACTTTATGCTTTTAAATGTTTGGTTTATTTTGATAACTGTATAACATCGTATCATATAGACATATGTATCCTAGTGTGCGTATATGTATGTGTCTATATTACAGCCACCACTATGTAATTCCAGGAATTTGTTACAAGTAATACAAATATTAATTTTAAACATTTGTACATAAAGGACTTTTCCTAATAAAAAAAATATTTGGGATAGAAGCATATAATTGTCCAATACGTACTAACATGTTTAAAGGTCACTTCCCCCCATAAATTATTGCCAGTTTTTGTTCTTCCACTTATATATTAAACTACCTGCCTCACTTCAATTATGCCAACAATGAAGTTTTTAGGACATCTTATTAGGCAAGATCAGGCTAGAAAGTCATTGATTAATTCATAAAACCAATTAAAGTGGGAATCATTAAATATATATCTGTGTGATCCAAAGAATTTTTTAAATTCCAAATCTGAATCTGTAAATCAATTTGCCTCCCTTTTGATTTAGAACCAAGGACTTTTCTTGAATTTATCCATTTGTTATTACTTTTCTTGCATATACAACACTCTCCTTGCATCAGTGTAATTTTGTTTCTATTTTTTAAGTAAAGCAAGAACCTTGTAAAGCAGTCATAGTGTAGAATCCTTCAGACCTTTAAAGAAAATTTTTACTTCCTCTGTTTACATTGTATTATCCAGATCCAATTTGACACAAATATTTTTGGGAGTTGCCCTTACCCTTTCAAAGCAGAAAATTTATTTTTTATGAAATAACAACTTTCTCCTTTCAATTTTAGTTTTATTGAGTTTATTTTGTTTACTGATTTGGGTATTAGTTAAAATGCAGCAACAAAACATCAAACTAAAAATATTATCATTTTTTAGGAAAATAAGTGAAAAGACTGACGGAGCAAGGACTACAATGTTCTGAAAACAGTTCAATATTTTTCATACATATTATTTCATGTTTATGTTCCCAATATATTTTCGAAGGGCACATTCTCATTTTATAGACTCTTAGTCTTAAATTCTAAGAGTTCAGATAACTTTGCCAAAATAAAAATCTAGAAAGTATCTGAACTGAGATTAAAATGTAGATATGATTTATCCTAAAGTGTAGAAAATGTATCTATGCTTCTAAATTACACTTATGCCAACATATTTAAATGCTATCAATCAGTGGATTCCAACTAACTTTATAAATTTTTCTCTAGTGATGCAACAAACAGCATTTTGAATAAGATAATCTTTTGAATAAATGAAGATCATGAATAATTTTTTCCTGTTCAAAAAAATGCATTTTATCAATCTTTTGGAAATAATTTCAAAGTTATAAAATGCTGCAAAAATAAACCTGCACTAGGGGCACTGGTATACTCTTTAAACCTATTCACCTGCTGTTTACATTTTACCCCCATCAGCTTTATCATTCGTGTTTCTCTCTATTAATGGATACATATGATATAAACTTTTCCAAAGTATTTAAAGGTAACTAATATTAATTATGGCCTTTACCACCAATTACTTTTGTGTGTATAAGAATAGGAATATTCTCTGACATAACCACAGCAGTGTAACCAACATTACAAATTTATATTGATATATTAATACCTTTAATCTACTGTTTATATTTCAGTTTTGTTAGTTGCTGTAGTGATGTCATTTTCATCCTTTTTCTTCTAGTGTGAGATCCAGTTCAGGATCAGCAGTGTTAAATACTGCATTTAATTGTCACGTCTCCTTAGCTCCCTTTTATCTGGACAATTTACATAACCTTTCTTTGTCTTTTATGACATTTATATTTTAAAGAATACAGTCTCCCCAGCCTTTTGTTTTTGAATGAAATATTCATTATTTCATGTTTCCCAGTGCTTTCTCATGCTTAGATTGGGATTATTCATTCAGGATTGTGTCTTCAAAGTCCTGTATAGCTGCTGTTAATTATCTGATCAAGGTGTTGCCTGTTTTTTCCACTGTATAATTACTGTTGCTTTTCTTCCCCACTTCAACTGCAAACAGAAGCAGTCTTGAGGCACAGTATAAGTTGGTAAAATGCTATTAAAATTTTCATCTTGATTTATTATCCATTGATAATGTTTCCCTGATCCAATCATATTATAATAAATGTGAAGTGATAATTAACCCAATCATCCTCTCTTCCACATTTACCATTCACCCTTTAGCATTCTGTTGTTGGAGAAAGATGTCCTTCTTTATCTATCTATCTATCTACCTACCTACCTATCTATTTATCTGTCAACTATTCATTTATTTATTCAATTTTTTACAGGCATGGATATGTAAGTAACTATAGCTTCAGTGATTTAAAATGTATCATTGTTCTTAATGATTTTGGGTGTTCACATTGTCCCAGATTTGGTTAATAGTAGCAAATTAAATGCTCACTTTGTGTTCTGGTAATATGTGTATTTTAAATCACTTCATATTTTGTGGAATAATAGAATATACTAGGCTCATCTTGTGCATGTCCTGCCCCAGCCATGGCAAGAAACCCTGAATCTCATTAGTGAAAATGGTATTAAAGATCCAGCTCTGGGCACTAGGTATGCTTATTGATACTGGGCTGTGTTCATTTCTTAACAGCAGTCAGAGCTAGGAACTGTATTCATATATATATATATTTGCAAATATAAAACACTTATAAATATATAAAATCACACTATACATATGTACACAAAAACACATAATTGAGAAATCTTACACATACAAATTGTAATAGTAATAATTTCATATTGATACCTCCAATTCTAATCTATTCCCAGTGTTTTCTTTCTTGCCCTCACTCATTCCATATTTGTGTGTCCCTTTAAGAAGTACTTTTGTTAGTGAACAGTTTTGATAATCTTTTGAAAAATTTAAAAGCTACATCACCTTTTTATTAGTGATTATATAAAGGCATATTCTACATACATACATATATGCATGTAAATTGTATTATAAGCAGAAATAAAGCTAATGTAGGAGAGGAAAAGAAAAAAAATAAAGCCATACTGCAGTAAAATAATATCTTTATTAGCATCAGTAAATAAATCTCTTTTAGGCTGGGCATGGTGGCTCACGCCTGTAATCCCAGCACTTTGGGGGTTTGAGGCGAATGGATCACCTGAGGTCGGGAATTCGAGACCAGCCTGACCAACATAAAGATGTCCTGTCTCTACTGAAAACATAAAATTAGCCAGGCATGGTGGAGCATGCCAGCTACTTGGCTGAGGCAGGAGAATCACTTGAACATGGGAGGCAGAAGTTGCAGTGAGCAGAGATTGTGCCATTGCACTCCAGCCTGGGCAAAAAGAGTGAAACTCCACCTCAGATATATATATATTTCTTTTAACGACATTAACTAACTTGCCAGAGTAAGTATTTTGGTATTCCAAAAATACCATGATGCCTGCCTCCTATGACTGGCCATCAGGTAAAATATAGTCCTGTGACACCTTGGTCCACTCGCCAGAATAAAGATCTTTATCTTCCTCTTCATAAAGCATTTCTTGGCCTCTCTGGTTGACAGTTGATGGTTTTAAGACAAAAAAAAAAAAAAAAAAAGATTTCTTTTTGTGAGTTAAGAAAACTGATTTTAATGGTTTCTGTAAATGGTTGAGAGGGTAGCTGAGGAAAGGCACTGCTGCAATGGTAGAGGAAAATAAGTAACAGCCCAGAGCTACAGTAGATCTTGTCTAAAAAAAAATCCAAGTCTTGGCTGATATTAATAAATGGGAAACATTTGATATCAAAAAGTCATATAAAATTTGTTGTGATATGCTTATGTTGTTTAATTTATCGTATGGTAATTTAAGCAATTAAAATATTATACCCTGAATTGTATATAAATTTATGTTCTTCATACATCATGTATAGCTATTATATCCTAGTTTTCTGGGATAATTAGGGGTCATTAGTGTGAAATAATTTAATTTTTTATTTGAGTCCAAATGACATATTCCTAAGTTTATATACCAAAGAAAAACCCTTAAGTAAAGCCTTTAAGAGAAGGTACAGTAGGATCAGAGACCTACTGACCAGAGCACAATGCTATAAAAAGGCACAAAATCCTTTTCCATTACTATTAAACAAAAATGATACAAAATTCTCCAGCATAAATTGTTGAAAACAACAACTGAAGGTATTTGTGGGTTAATGATAAAATGAAACAGATAGGAGCATCACCTTATTTTGTGTGATTATTGAAGAAGATGAATAGACATTGTCTTAGTTCATTTGATGTTGCTTATTAACAGAACACCTGATAGTAGGTAATTTTTAAAGAAAATGAATTCATTTCTTATAGTTATAGAGGCTGAGACATTCCAGGTTGAGGGTCACATCTGGCAAGAGCCTTTTTCCTTGTGGGGGATTCTCGGCAGCATACGGAGACAGCTCAGATCATCACAAAGCAAGGACGCTGAGAATGCTAGCTCAGGACTCTCTTCCTCTTCTTATTAACCAGTTCCATTCTTATGATAACACATTAATCCATTAACCCATTAACCCGTTAATCCATTAATCATGGATTGATTCATGCATGGGTTCACCAATAATTAATTCATGAATGGATTCATCCATTCAGGCTCTGCCTCTTCAAGGTCCTATCTCTCAATACTGCCACATTATGGATTAAATTTCTAGGTAAACTTTGGAGGGAACAAATATTCAAACCATAGCAGACATACATGTTACACACTTTATAAAGAAGGGGACTATGGCTTTCCATAGAAAACGATTTCTGAACAAAGATAAACTAGTACATAATGAATGATAGTACAATATTCAATCAAATCTACTTTATAACCCTGACTTATTCGCAAGGAATGAGAATACACCAACTCACTACACCTCATTTCCATTTCTTTTTTGTGTTTTTTAACTCCCATTTTTTAAGGCCAACTCTAGAGAAAATTGTGCTTTATGATATCCTAGTATGAGATAAATATTCCAAAATAAATTGACTAAAATTAATTACTTTAGAATAAGAATGAGACAATATGTCAGTTTTTCTTAGTTACCTATTGAAAGCCTTTATATACCATTGTGAATACTGTGGCAAGTAAAAAAGAACTGGTTCCCACCATCAAGGACTAGTGAAGAAGGTTAGAAAGTCAATAGATGCTGTAATTACAGGGTACTCAGTATTAGAACATGTTCCTAATGGAAGATACTGGATTGGCAACCAACCCAGACTTGAGGTATCAAGAAAGTCATCTTAAATGATGGTAGGTCCACAGGGCTGTGGAGACGTCATAAGCAGGAACCTAAAAGAAAGGAGACAAAAGATGATGGCAGCCAACACAGAAATAGTGTGGCTTTGGCTAAGACAGAAGTAAGAATCATTCTTTTGTTTTAACAGGAGCTAAAACAGAGGAGCCATGTAGGAGCTCTAGGGCATTCTTAGTTGGTGAGATGTTTTTCACTTTCCATACACATTGAAAAATATAAACTGAACTGATACTGGCTCGATTTAGATTTTAAATCTGGTTATATGTGAGAACAAATATTTTCTCCATCCTCAAAATTCTTCAAGTGTTGGTTATTCGATATTCCATAAGAGGACTTAAAATAATTGCCCTAGTTATATGACTGCTAATGAAATGTAGTTCATCAAAACATTATCCACAATTGAGTTTGATGCACGTAGATGTCACTTGTTGCATCAACGTTTCTGTTTTTCCTAATCCAAAATCAAGGTTCCTAACTGGCAATATGTGACATGTGATGACTGCTCAGTGCATTTCATAGTCCTTAGATCTTGTGCTCTAAGTTTCCTTAATGAGATCCAGAATGACTTCTATTAGTTGACCAATCTTTAAGAGAGTTTGTTAAAATAACGATTCTTGGGTTCTACTTCATGTTTAATGAATGAAAATGTCTAAAGTTTGAGAACATTTCTCTGCCACTTTTGGATCTTTTGTTTAAATTAACATTTGATTTCTTGCCCTAATTAAATCTCCACATGATTTAGTAATTAGCCTAAAAAATGTGTTTGTTGGCTCTCTCCCCCACTGAAATGTAAGTTTAGACAAGTTCTTTGTATGATTTCTTCACTTTAATCCAAGGAAATATAATAATGCAGGACATATGTTAGATACTCAAGATATGCTGATTGAATGTATTTCAATGAATATTTTTCTATAATTCATTGTCTTCTAACTTGTTTTGGTTTGCTGTTTGGTAGGATTCTGTACACATTTATCAGAGCCTGTTCCTATTGAGAATGTGAGCAAGTTTGTCTGTGATTTCCTCTAACTAGAATAAAGCAAGAAAATAAAAATGAAGAGAAAAATCCTGTACTAAATAATTTCTGTGCTGAGAAAAGTAAACACTTAACTGACAGTGGCTTACACTGTTTCAAGGACATAGATTTTGTATAAATCCTCTGATTTAGAGAAAAGACAGTAATAGCAAGCATAAGAATGCTTACATTTTCTCAGAAATTAAGAAATGAAAAGCACTTGATAAAAGCCATGTACCTGCATTGGTTTTTCCAACAAGGCCTTGGGGATGACTCCTGAGGCACAGATGTGCAGAATCTTCTTTTTTTGTAGCCAATTCTGATTATGGTCAACTCTACATCTGAATTAAAAGACAGCAACAAGGGCAGACGGAGTAGATTGAAATGCTGGTCCCAATCCTTCACCTTTCCCTGCATCTATACTCTGCCATATGATTTTGCAGTTCTTCACACAACTGTTGAAGAGGACATTTTGTTGCTTGACTTGGGCTTATCTACATGATTTGTCTTAGTAAGTGGGATTCTAGCAGGTGCAATAGAAACAGGCAGTTCACATGTGCTTGTAGGTTGGCATATCCTTTTGAACCTCCAAAACTGCCACGAAAAGAACGGGCTGTAGCTTGTCCAGTGGCGGAGAGATGAAACACACAGGGTGGAGCCACTTGTTCAGTCGGCCATGTGAAGTATCGTCAAACCACCCCAGCCAGCAGTGCTTTAACCCAAGCAGTCCTAGCTAATCTGCAAATATGTGAGGACTAACACTTAAACTTTTGCTTTTTACTGAGACTAATTGTTGGCTGGTAGCTGAAGTAACATTTTTAAAAACAATAATTTATTGAATCCTTAATATATGCTACACGCTGTTCTGGACACGACATAGTCAACAGTGAATAAAAGTGACACAATTTTTTTCTCCATTAAGCTTCCATCAGAGCTCAGGAGGCAGACAGTAGACAATTTTTAAAAACACAAATCTCATGTCATTTGGATAAATGAAGCAGGGGAAAGGTTTATGTGGCTTGTGACAGATGAGTCTCTTTGTTCAGTGGAGTTCCTTTGGGGTTTCTTTCACCTGACACATGCTTCCCCTTAATGTCTACTAGAAGTGTCCTAGATTATTCGAACCTTAGCTCAAATGTTATCTTCTAAATGACTTCCATTCATCTCACCCAAAGTGATCCCTCGCCTCCTTTTCTACCCTCATTTTTTTTTCTATGCCTCTTGCCACCTTCTAGCATACTGTGTTATATATTTATCCAGTTAGTTAGTTGGCTATATCAGTCTTTCCCACCAGATTATAAAATCCAAGAGAGCAGAGACTTTCTGTTTTAAGTCACTGATACAACCACATCATCTAGTATAGTCCCACCACATAGCAGTTAATCAATGAATATATTATTGAATGAATTAGTTGCCAATAGTTCAGTTCTCTGGTCTTCATTATTATTCTTTTTCATTTGGTGATTAAACATTCCCTATATCCTATTTTTGGAGTATAAACTTACAAAGTACAGTTAAGAAAAAGGTTAAAAATGATTTTTAGCTAGGCGCGGTGGCTCATGCCTGTAATCCCAGCACTTTGGGAGGCCGAGGCAGGTGGATCATGAGATCAAGAGATCGAGTCTATGAAGAAGAGACTACTGATAGCAATATCACAAGCTCCCTTGCTGTAAGGAAAGTACCCTTATGAAAGAAATTAATCTCAATAATTTATTAATAATGTGTTTTGTGGTTTTTTGAAGTGTTTCTTTTTTAACTTTTATATTCAACTAATTTTTTTGTAGAAAAGTTGCAAAAATAGTACAGAGAGTTCTCATATGCTTCTCACCAAGCTTCTCCTCAGTTAAGCATTTTGCATTACCATTGTCCAATTATGACACATATTTCCATATCCTCATGAACATTTGTAGTCTTTTGTCTTTTTGATAATAGTCATTCTAATGAAGAGTACTAATGAGCCATTTAATTGAAGAGTACTAATGAATTACTTTGTAAAACGTCCCTCAGTTTTGGTTTATCTGATGCTTTCTCATTATTAAAATGAAATTATACATTTTTTGGCAATACCTTTACAATTAACACTGTTACATTACTATTAACTTAAGTACAGACCTGACATTATTTGGATTTCTCCTATTTCCCCCTCCCCCCTCAGCCCCACCTAATATACTTTTCCTCCTCCAGGATCATATGCAAAATACAGTTTCATTTTGTTTCTATTTGTTCTTTGTCTCTTCCAATCCATAACAGTTCTGTAGTCTTTCCTTATGTTTTGTGACATCGATGTTTTGAAGAGTACTGTGTCCCTCAGTTTAGATTTTTCAGATGCTTTTTCATTATGAAAATGAAGTTATGTCTTTTTTGGCAAGAGTTTCACAAACATGACACCACGTGCTTCTCAGAGCATCATATTGCAAGGGTAAGGATGTCAATATTTCTCAATAGTGGTGATGCTAACATTGTTCATTTGGTTAAAGTTGTCTCTGCTGGATTTCTCAGTCACAAAGTTATGATCGTTTTTAATGTAAGCATCTTCTGGAGGTATAACTTTGGAACTATGTTTAACATCCTGTTTTTTCTCAAAACTTTGACCACAAATTTTATTATCCATAATTGTGTGCCACAATTATTATCATTGTGTTTGTCTCGTGATGACTTTCTATCTTCCTCTTTCTTTCAACATTTTATTAATTGGAATTCTTCTGTAAGAAACAGTTATTATCTACCATTTTTATAATCATTCAGTTTTTTGTTTATATCCAAATAAACTCTTACATATGTATGTCATTATGTGTTAAAATCCAAGATAATCATCATTAATTTTGCTCAAATTGTCCCAGTTTTGGCACTGGAGCTTTTTCCACATGGCTTCTGAGTACTTTACAACCCCCATTCTTTATTAAATATTCTGAGATCTGGGCTTTAGGTGTACTCACTATTACTGTATATCATTACTTCTAGTCCCTTTTGTCTGACAGAGTATGGAATATATGTACACATGCTAACCCAGGCTTCTGTATCTATCGGCTATGGTTTGAATGTGTCCCCAAACGTCCTGTGTTAGAAACATAGTCCCCAAATTTATACAGTACTTGGAGGTGGGATCTTCAAAAGGTAGATAGAATTAGATAAGGTCATCGGGGTGGGAACCATGATGGGACTGGTGGCTTTATAACAAGAGGAAAAGAGGAATGAGATGACATCCTTTTGCTCTCGTGTGATGTCAAGGAGGCCCTCATCAGATGTCGCATAATGCTCTTGGACTCTCCAGCCTCCAGAATCAGGAACTAAATAAATTTTCTTTTATAAGTGACCCACTCTGCAGTATGCTAATATAGCAACAGAAAACAGACTAAGATACTATCTCTATAGTTATGAAAACCACAAGTTTATACTGATAACTCTGATTCCAATCAATAACCACAATATTTTAGTTTTCCTCTCTCCTTATTTTTGATTTTTTTTCTCCAGGAGTCAGAATCCTACCCCTAATATATGCAACATATATACCTATATTTTTAATTCTACATTACATAGTTCCAGAACTGCTAAATCATACTTGTGTAAGAAACACATTCACTCACTGAATTAGAGCAATTATGGAGAGTTCTGTTCTGTCTTTAGCTTTATAGTTAGCAGGCAGTGCTTTCTAAGTTACCAGGTTAGTTCTTCTCTTCTACACTTCATCAGGGTGATTTGATCATTCATTTGCAATTCAGTTCGATTCATTTGTTAGTACTTCTAATCCATTTAAGTTTCCCCTATATAGACACCAGTTCATTTGTCTACCATGTGAGTAGTTAACATGCCTATTAAACATTTATATATATATTTAAGATTCAGATACAGATAAACACTCAGAAGAATGTCACTCCTCTCTCATACCTGGTCTCATTCCTTTTCTCTTTCCAATCATTTCTCACTGAACCCCTGTAGCTAAATAATCACTTTCATTCCTGTTTTATCCTTTCTGCATTTATTCTGCAAAAATAGGCAGGTATGTGTGTATTTTCCTATAGCCCATTCTTTCTTATATGAAAAATAGCCAACTATACACTTTAGTTTATAATTTGCTTTCTTTATCGAATGATACACCATACAAATGACTCCTGATTAGTTCACAGCGATCTTTCTGATTCTTTTATGCAGTTGCACAGTATTTCATTTTTTGTGAACTTAACTTCACTCTCCTATACATGAGTATTTAAATTGTTTCTAATACTTTGAAATTGTAAAAAGTGCTGAAAATAAATAACCTTGTACTTATTTATTTTCTTATTATTGGAGGTATATCATTAGTGTACATTCCTAGGAATTTCTGGGTTGAAAGGTAAGTGCATATGTAGTTTGTTAAGTATTGCCAAGTTTTCCTGCAGATGAATTTTATCAATTTGCACTTTTATTAGTAATATAAGAGAAATCACGTTTTCTTGCAACCACATCAAAGAATTATGTGTGTATATATGTAATATATTCATAAATACATATATAAATTATATCCTACAGATATCATTTTTATAAACCTGATATGTGATAACTATCTCAGCCTTATTTTAGTTCATTAATTATAAATAACTTCAATAGTTTTTATATATTTAAAGACAATTTTTCCTTTTTTTGTGATTTTATGTTTATATGGTTTTCTTATTTTTAATCAGATTTTTAGTTCTTTGTCTCTTCATCTTTAAAGGGACATTTATTTGACCCCTGCCTGTGTTAAATATCATCTCCATAAGTTAGTCAGTTGTTATTTTTAAAGATATTTTGCCATGCAAAAGTCTTTGTTTTATGTGGTCAAATTTAACAATCTTCTTTTAAAATTACCTTTGGATTTTAAATCACAGCTACTAAGGCTTTTCCAGCACTGAGATCTAAGATGAAATCACCAATATTTTCTCCTACAGACATGAGTTCATTATTTTTGCATTTTGATACCGATTTCATTCCAGTTTATTCTTGTGTATAGTTTCAGATATAATTTATTTAAACTTTTTATAAATAACTACCTGGTTGTCCCACTGCCATTTATTAATAAGTCAATCTTTACCTGAGTGAGTCATGATGCCAGAGTAATATATATTTAAGGAAGTATTCCTCCATTGCTATTTTCTTTAGAGTTTTCTTTATAAGCGCATGTTGAATCTTGTCAAAAAAAAATGTCCAGCTTTTATGGAAATAATCATGTGATATTGTATCAAACTAAGATGAACAATATAATGAGTATAAATTGTTAAGAAGTCACGTTGTGGAGAAAGCGAAATGTTAGGGAGAGTTTGACATGTAAGAAGTCTCACAGACTGTGCAGTGAGAATTTTTGAGACAACATGTGTTAGCCAAAGGAACCACTTTTAATTTATAAGAATCTATCAGTTTTTTAAAAATGGGAATTGTTTTTCTAAGGCATATTTATATTTCCTAAAGAATAATAGAATTTCATATGATGAACCCAGAACCAGTGAAGCAGAGAACTTCTTTTCTTCATGCTGTTGCTATGAAAACTTCTGTTAGGATATCTGATTTTATGATAAATACTTAGGAACAATTATACATGATACCTAACATTTTATATAATTTATCTGATACTTTAAAGAACTTTCCAACTGTTTCATATTCTAAAACTTTTCAAAATAATTTCCAACATATGTGTTATTATGAAATGAGATAACTAAAATGTTGATATTCAGTAGTTCAAGGTCTATCTTAGTTTTATCTACCAAAATATAAAATTAAAAGTAAAATAGTGATCAGGTTTAAGTAATAACTTGGGCTTATAAATTCTTCTTTCATTTTTGCTTACAAAATTTTGGTAATATCAATTATTATTAATTCATCTTTATGGTCAGAAAAAGTACCCAAAGTTATTTTTCAGTCTGTAGTCTTTAGTTGTAAGATTCAATGTTAACTTCCGGCTTTGTCACACAAAAATGTTTAAAATAAAAATGTGTCCTTTCTCAAAAATTAAACTGACCTACATATTACTTACAATAATCCAACATTGTTAATATGTCAATAGAATAATTGAAAATTACTCTTTTAGATAACTACAAGAGTAATTGATAACTACAAGAATAATTGAAAATTACTCTTGTAGATAACTCTTACTCAACTAAAATCCCTATGTATAATTAATATACAGACCTCAGAGTTAAGTAGAGATTTTAAAAGTCATCATTGCAGTTTAACAGGCTCTATGAGATGTCATGTGCGTTTCCAGTTTGCAGAAATATGAGCTCTAAGGAGTTTCTAATAGTATGAAAGCTGAAAAAGTGTCAGTTTCAGTTCAAAAGCTGACAGGCTTGTGACCAAGGAAGAACCAATGTTTTAATCTGAATCCAAATGAAAGAAAAGACTAATTTCCCAGCTCTATCAGTAAGACAGGAGGAGTTATCTCTTACCCAGTCTTTTTGTTCTATTCATCTCTTCAATTGATTAGATGAGGCCCACCCACATTACAGAGGGCAATCTGCTTTACTAAGTTTACCAATTAAAATGCTAATCTCATCCAGAAGCACCCCCACATAGAAACCCAGAATAATGTTTAACCAAATGACTTGCCACCCAGTGACCCTGTGGTTGATGTATAAAATTACCCCTCAGATCATAAAACACTGAAAGTTATGTTTCTTCTTTTCTTAAATCCCTATCACTAATAGGTAACCTTGATCAATAATATAAAAATATGTGATCTGAATTTTAAAAGAAATGATTCAGTCTCAAGCAACAAAGCATAGATTTTTAACTGCCCTTAAAATCTAAAATTTCTGAGCACAGCAGAAACATTTTCTAAACTGAATTTTAGGATTTTTTTTGGATAATGCATGCCTTTTTTGACATTAATATTTTAATATCTAATTTAAAACTTAGCCCTCTTAAGTATAATTTAAATGTCGGGGAACAATAAATGGATTACTTACAAATGCAATGAACTATTGATGTTTTTATTAGGCTTTCATAATGGAATATAGGATATAGGTGGAGAGTGAATCCATTATATATATTACTAAATATAACACTTTATTTTAGAGTATTATTATAATAGGTATTATCTATACCTATTATAAGTTAGTTTTTTTTTTTTTTTGCATTTATAAGTAAAATAAGAGAGAACCTTTTATAGTATGTACAAACCCAAAGCTGTTAAAATATCCATTTGCCTAAGTCAAGACTTTTGCTATGCACATAATAATATAAAGACAAGAGGTCTACTAAAATCATATTTTTTTTTGAGACGGAGTTTCGCTCTTCTTACCCAGGCAGGAGTGCAATGGGGCGATCTCGGCTCACCGCAACCTCCACCTGGGTTCAGACAATTCTCCTGCCTCAGCCTCCTGAGTAGCTGGGATTACAGGCACGCGCCACCATGCCCAGCTAATTTTTTGTATTTTTAGCAGAGACGGGATTTCACCATGTTGACCGAGATGGTCTCGATCTCTTGACCTCGTGACCCACCCGCCTCGGCCTCCCAAAGTGCTGGGATTACAGGCTTGAGCCTGTAACACTTCATAAAACCACAAAACACGTTATTAATAAATGATCGAGATTAATTTCTTTCATAAGGGTACTTTCCTTACAGCAAGGGAGCTTGTGATATTGCTATCAGTAGTCTCTTCTTCATAAATCAGATCAATGTTTTACAGGTCAATTAGGCTACACTTTTCCTGAGCTTCTCATTTACTCCTCACAATGTATATAGAAAATATCTCTCTACAGTTTACATGTAAGTCCCTGCAACTTGCCTAGTAGCTTTGTCTACAATTCCCTTAGTATCATCAACATTATAAAACTTGGGTTTTTTTAAACAATTCTTTTCACAATATAAAAAAGCATTTGTTGGTGGTAGTTGTCTTAGGTAAGTCTTTATTGTTGTAATTCAACTCACTTTCCTATATAATTCAAAGAGAAATAGTTTGATTTGGGACCATATAAGCATTTCTTTGGGATTTCACTTAATTAAATTACAAGTATCAGTGTTATGAATTCCGTTTATGTCTCACTCCTTAAGACATTTGAATAAATTAAAGACTTAAACATAAGACTTGTAATTGTAAAACTTTTAGAAGAAAACATAGGGGAAAACTCCCTGACATGAACAATGATTTTGTGGTATAAGCAATGATTTTTTGGGTATGACCCCAAAAGCACAGGCAACAAAAGCAAAAAATAGACAAACTGATTGAATGAACTAAAAGGCTTCTGCACAGCAAAGGAAAGAATCAACAGCGTGATGAGACAACCTATAGAAGGGAAGAAAATACTTGTAAACCACACACCTGATAAAGGGCTAATACCCAAAATACATAAGGCACTCAACTCAGTTATGAAAAACAAAAAAATTCAGTTATAAAATTGGCAAAGGACCTGTATAAACACTTCTTAAAAGAAGATATATAAATGGCCAACAGGTAAATGAAAACACTCAACACTTGTACATGAGGATATGGAGAAAACCGTTGGCAGGAATGTAAATTAGTACATCCATTATGTCAAACAGTATGGGGGGATTCTCAAAAAGATAAAAAGAATTACCATAGGATTCAGCAGTCCCACTTCTGGGTGTATATTCAAAGGAAAATAAATCTGCATGTCAAAGAGATATCTGTATTCCCATATTCATTGCAATGTTATTCACAATAGCCAACATATGGAAGCAACTCGTGTGCATGGATGAATAAGTGGATATAGAAAATGTGGTATACAGTTGATTCTTGAACAACACAAGAGTTAAAAAATTCAATCATATACACAGTTGAAAATCCACATAGAACTTTTGACTCCCCGGAAACTTAACTACTAATAACCTACTGTTGACCAGAAACCTTACTGATAACATAAATTGCAGATTAACATATATTATGTATGTTAATATATATTATGTACTGTAGTCTTACAATAAATTAACCAACAGAAAAGAAAATTTTATTAAGAAAATATAAGGAAGATAAAATATGTTTACCATCCATTAAGTGAATCATCCTAAAACTCTTTATCCTCATCATCTTCTCATTGAAGGATGAAGAGGAGGAAAAGGAAGGATGGTATGATCTTATTTATATGTGGTATATTTAAAAAGGTCATAAAAACATAAAAATTCATAAAGCTAATAACAGTCATAAAATTCAAGCAGCAGAGAGCAGAATATACATTGGATGGGACTGGGAGTGGGGGATGGGATGGGAAGATGTGGGCGAAGGGTACAAAGTTTCATTTAGACAGGACAAAAGTATTCTTCAGAGCTATTGCACAACATGGTAACTACAGTTAATAATAATGTATTTATACTTGAGAACTACTAAGAAAGTGAACCTTAAACATTCTCTTCACCAAAATGATAACTCTGAGAAGTGATGGATATATAAATCAACTTCATTGTGGTAATCATTTCATTATGTGTGTGTGTGTGTATACACATCACATTGTACACTATGGACTATACCATTTTTATTTGTCAGTTATGCCTCAATAAAGCTGAGAAAAAAAATGAATCCATAAATTAGAGAAAGTACTAAGCAAGCAGGATAATCAAGAGAGAGCTGTGCTTTTGAGAGATGTATAATTTTGTCCACATAAGTGAGTTTAAAATTCTATTAGTCACATTAAGACTTTTTTTTAATGACCCAAAGTATGAATCTAGAGCTAAGTTTCAATGGGCCAGCCATGAAGCCAGAACCAATTCTACAACACTGTCATTTGTAATTTAAAAGGGGAAGAATAGATCTGAGAGGCATTTCAGTGTTTAAAACTAAGTCAAAGAATCTTTTCAGATTTTAGCACTGCAAAGGGTCTTAGAGGTAGGAAGGTGTCATAGGTAGGAAGATACAGGGTTTTCATTAAAATGTATAAGGAATTAAAAACAAAAAGGACACTTCTCACGACTACTGGCATACATGTTGTGTGTTTTACATCACTTTTGAAACTTCTTTGCTTATTGTCTCTTCCACCAGAATGTTAGTGTCAGAATCTTCCAGAGGTATTGAATATGGACTCAGCCACTGTAATGTGCTCTGCTTTATTACATCAAATAATCTTTTTCTTTCATTGTCATTTTAATTCCAGAGATGTGGAGCAATATGGATGTCTGATCTAGGAAAAGGTATGAACAACCTTTATTAGTCTTAAGTTGGCAAAAGTAGGAGTGAATTATTACTATATAAAGGAGTGTTATCTACTTAATTCTCCTGCAGAATTTACAGATAAATAAACATTACCAAATGATAATATTATGACTGTATTATAATATTGGGTCACATTTTGAACTAATTTGTAGTATTTTTATTACTTTTAATTATTCTTTATATTTCAAATGTTGCAATGCAATGAAAAAATAATCTACTATTTATCCTCCTCTCAATAACTGGTTTTCTTTTTCAAGTAATTCTTATAACCACACAATTGCCAAGTTTTCTGTCCTACGGCTCTCACAGTAAGAGCTTTCTATTATATTTTGCTGTAGAAACCTCTGTCTCTAGCTGCATGAAGAAGCATCACTACTGCTTCCATTCTTCTGCTCTTTCTTGAATGTCTACACTGCTGATTAATGATTGATTTATTTTAGAAGTGGTATGAAAATACACAAGGACACAAGGAGTTCTTCACCCTAGTTTATTTTGTGCCATTAGAATATAAGGGTAGTTAAGTTAAATAACACTTGCAAAAAAGAAAAGATACTTAGTTCTCAGAACATATTTTTTAAAGTGTTACATAGTTTTAGGTGAATTAATGATTACATTGGGCTTATTCTCAGTCAACCAACAATTCACTAAAATCATGAGACTTAGTGGCTCTCTGTCCTTGGGACTTGCTAAACTGATGTGTTCTCATATAATCCATGGAACCTCTTCTTTGGAAGAAAAGGTCTGTTTTCCTGGATCCTGTGCTAATCTATAAACATTATCTGGGACATCACCTCTAAATAACGACCAGATTGAGTGACAAATTCTTGATTCTCATTCTTGGAGAGAATACTTTGCATACTTTTATACTTGGCTCACACTGGCACATGCTAATAAAATTACACAATAATTTTTACAATATATTATACGAAGCTATTTTTCTTTTGGTCCTAGATTACTAATTTCCAATACTCCATAATAAGAAAATCTTGGCCACATGAATTCCTGGACATCAGAGAACATAACACTAATAGCGCGGCTCCCAAAGTATAGTTATATCTTCAATAATTGTTTATTGACTTAGTGGACAAATAACATATCTGCTTTCCAAGTTCAATGAGTATCACCTCTAATACTTACCTTATTTCCTACAGTGGTAGAAACTGATTCTCCCTGACTAAAGTTTCAGTGTATCACTTATCCTTGCTAAATTATGCTATAGTAACAAATAATCTCAGAGTCTCAGTGAGATTCATAAATATAAGTTTGTCACATCTGTTATACAATGGCTCAATGCTGTCTGTAATTTGACTTCAGTATTCTCCAAATAGGACCCAGGCTAAAGGAATAGCCACCACCTAGGACAGTTTTCTATGGCACAAAAGAACAGTAAGTGATGAACCACTTGATATTGTATAAAACTTCTCTGAAATAGCACACATTGTTCCTGATATTTCCTGGTCCAAAACTACTCTTTGCTCAAGCCCAAATTCTGTAAGGATGGACTCACTAAGAGAGGAGATACTTTGATAATATTATGATCTACGACAGTTGCTCTCTTGACAAAAATGTTTTACTTTTCCTTCTATACACATAAAATGTACGCACTCCCTTTCCATTGGCATTAACTCAAAAGTCCCAGTTCCAGGATATCATGTTAATCTCAACATTGTCTCTGAGTGGATGCTCTTTATCTGTTGATCCATGAACTATAAAGAAAAATGATCTGCTTCCCTCCACTCCCACAAAGACAAGGGTTGAACAAACCCAGAAAAGCATAATAAACACTTCTTTTCAGAAAAGGGAATAGTGAAGGTGCAGGACCATGCCTAATACACAGCACTTCTGTGATCCCACTGGAAAGGTAATAGAGCCCTGCCGTAAGGTGGGTAATGTTTTTTAATTAAGTTCCATTTGTGCTCCATGAAAGCAGCTCTTAAATCCATGGTTCTCTATGCTCTTCATTTCACCTTCTGAAAGCTATTATTCTCCTGTGAAAAGGGGCATCTAAAAGTCCACTTTAAACCTTGTACAGCTTGTATTCAGGCAAGTGATTCTTTTGACAGTGATACTGTCTCAAAAACTTTGTGTTCTCAGTGAAACCAGTCATTTCTATGTGCATCAATAACCACACTCACAATTCTTTGCAAAGTATGACTTAATTACGGCCTATTAAATTTTTAAGTTATACGATAATCCAATGTGTGTAATGATGTTTCTGTTTCAGTGACAATCTCCCTTTAATATGCTGAAATTAAAATATTGAATTATTAAGATTAACACTAATCACACATCTTATATTAACAACTATAGGAATAGCAAGGAGACGGGATAAAAGGTAAATAGATAAATCATGAATACATACCAAAGCAAAGAGGGAAGGTATGTATGTTCCTTAGTTCTCATTTCTGCAACTGAGCACAAGTTTATAGTCAGAATTTATAACATCTCTCTTCCGCTATTCACTCTTTAGCTTCAGGCAGCATCTTAGCTTGAGAAATGGTCTAAACTTTCTTACTTTGTTAGGTGGCCTAAACTTTCATTCCTCAAGTGCTGCATCAATATTGATCTTGCATTTTTGGCTCTCTGTATTTTACCATTAATTTTTACCACTGAATTTGAAAGTATTATTGTGTCCTGAGAATCCCCTGAGCTCCAGACACCAGTCAGTATAGCAACCCTTTTTATTGCTTCTTGGCAAAACTATGAACACAGGTTAATTCCGTGTGATGACATCACGATTGAAGTACATTTTGTGTGTGATTTTCCATGACTTTTTTCCCTTTTGAGCCTATAGAAACCACTTAATTTGAAGAAAAGTATTTAAAAATAATACACTACTACAGAATGAGTCATCAGTTAAAAATGAAGAAAATACAATGTTGCAAATAAAGTAATTTATCAGTCCAGCTCCCCCTTCTTGTCCACACCTCCTGCTAACACTGGGTCTCATATCACCAAAGCTGCTCTGTGGAGGATTCATCCTCAGCCCCACCTGCATCTCACTCCCCAGTCAGCCCTGGGCCCTTCCCAGATGTGCTTCGGCTATATATCAAATAGTATTTTTCTTTTTATATTCCAAAACAATGTTAGACTGGATTTTAGAGAAGCACTTTACTATCAATACCAATTTGAACAAGTAGAAAACTAAAATTTTTAAGGAAACTGACATAAGTGAATGCATGCAATTTTATTTCATAAATAAGGTTCATACATAGTAAGGTATCTACCTTATAAATAAAACAAGAATATCAAAACGACATTGGCATTAATCTAACTGGGTTAATGGTCATCTGTGGTACTGGATCCACATCCTGCATCTGACTTAATAACTGATACTAAGAGTAGGTTGCTTAACATTTGCATTTCACTTTTATCTTCCATGAAAATTGAATAACAATTATATCTATGCCATGGGTTTTTAAAACATGAGTACAAGAGTCTGGATGTAGTGGCACACACCAGTATTTCTAGCAACTCAGGAGGCTGAGGTGGGAGGATCTTTTGAAACTAGGAGTTTGAGACTAGCCTAGGCAACATTGAAAGACTCCATCTGAAAAACAAACAAACAAACAAACAAACAAAAACAAAGAAAAGAAAAAAAGAGAAAATTTGCACACCTAATGAAAGAGTTCAGAAAACATGACTGCACAAAGTAAGCACTTTACAAATGTCATCTATTTTTAGGTTTGATGATCAAAGTCAGAAACCTGAGTCTTTTTGGGGATGTAAATTGGTTTGCTCGGGGTTTATTAGTATCCTCTTAATTACAATGCTGTACTCTCTGGATATGACATCTCAACACGTTCAAAGAGGAGTGCTGTGAAAATTATTGCTAAACTAGTACATGATGAAATATTTAAGAAGTGAGATAAAGTGTTCTGGAAAACTGATTTCGAATGCACAGTGGCTTAAGAGCATGACACAAAGCTTTCTTTTCTTCCTTCTAATGCTTGATATTTCTTTCACAGGATGGAAGAGAACTGACCAACTAAGATCCATACTGGCTTACGTGTAGTTGAGCAATAGGTGATATTTCATGTGTCACCATATCAAGGATTGAAATGAATTTCTTTTTTAAATTGTACTTTAAGTTCTGGGATACATGTGCAGATCTTGCAGGATTGTTGCATAGGTACACACATGCCATGGTGGTGTTTGCTGTCTCCATCCCCCCATCACCTACATCAGACATGAAATGAAGTTTTAGCTTGTAAGCCTGGAGCACTGTTTAGACATGGACTAGTTAATAGTCAAGTCCTTTGCTGTTTAGAATGTGCAGATGAAAAACTAGGGGTATGTGAAGGTTAATGATTGGGCCAAGGTTTAGTGTTGACTCAGTTTATTTAGCTATTTAACTTTATCAGAGAGATTACAAAATATTTATTTCCTGTCATTAATCCATGGTAAAATGATAGCACAGAATGATTACGTTTAAAAATATTTTATTTTCTCCCTCGAGATGAGCCTTGACTCTTGCAATGCTATTACATAATACATATCCTTAACTCTTCTTCAGACTATAATAAATTTAATTTACAGGTCTTTTCCTTTAGTTGAAATAGTTATTCAACTATTTCTCTCCTTTGTTCCTCAGTAATCATCCAGCCAATCATCTTTATAACCCCAGCCTCACTTCTCACTGCCTTGTGGAATTCCAAAGTAACACAGCCTAGTCTCCTCAGAACCTTCAGATCTATGGCCAGAGGGTTGCTGCTTCTTTTGTTCAAACAATGTCAGACACTTATTTCAAGATCCAGTTAAAATTATTCTCTTTTTAAAAACCCTTTAAGAAACAGTTACTTTTTGTTCAGAACTTGTTTATTTAATTTCTTTCCTACCAATCCCTTGATTTCTTAGACGTTTGTATCCAATCTCTCTTTCTAGGGGCTGTAGGTAGCAAAGAAAACTGTGTCATTGATAGTTCTTACCACATCAAGCCGATTTTTCTTACATTTCTAATGGGTCAGTTTTCTGGCCTGGGAAATTAAAGCAAAACAAAGTACTATTTCTACTTCTGCTAATTTGTTTACATTTCTTTATATGATATTATATCCAAAGCCCTTTATATCAATAGCTTCTAGACAAGGTCTCAAAACAACGCAAGAGGGAAATAAGAGAGACAATGAAGTGAAAATGTTGTTAAACAAAAACTTTCAGAGAAGAAAGAAGACAGGCAGGGAAAAGGGGAAATATCCTTCAAACTTCCCTAGAAAGTGGCCTTAATAACAAATAAATCATAGTAATGAAGCAATCGCTACACCAATGCTGAATGACAATCAACATCTAAAACTCAGGATTAACTTAAGAGTAATGTTAATAAATAATTGCTATTACAAAGCCACAGTAGAGTGGTGATATGGTTTGGCTCTCTGTCTCCAACCAAATCTCATGTTGAATTGTAATTCCTTGTGTTGGGGTAGGGACAGGTGGAAGGTGACTGGATCATGGAGGTGAATTTCTCCCATGTTTTCCTCATGATTATGAGTGAGTTCTCATGAGACCTGATGGTTTAAAAGTGTGTGGCACTTCCGCCTTCACGCTCTCTAGACTCTACTCCTCCACGAGGGTAAATTATGCTTTCTTCTCCTTTGCCTTCTGCCATGATTATGATGCAGGATATTTTCTCCTTAGCTCATCCAATCTGGGTTCCTGTCTCATGACCAGGAAAAACTAGGCACACAGATACATTGAATGTGTGGAGGATGACATTTAGTTAAGTGAAAAAAAAGGTCTCAGCAAAGAGACGGGGTTCTGCAATCAGGTTTCCACCTCAAAAATTGAATACCAAGGCCACCACACACAACCAGACTCCTCCCCTACATAAGTCATGAATTCCTGGTGGCTCCACCCCGTTTTCCCAATGCACTTGTGTCTCCTGTGCAAGTTGTCCTGTGCAAACCCAGGCAAGCCCCCTGTGCGGGTTCCCTTAACTGCACAAAGTATCTGGTATAAACATTTGTGGGGTGTCAGAGATTCTCCAGAGAACCTTCCCTATCTACCTAGTCCTTTGTTGGCCTCCTGCCTCTATCAGCCGTAAGTTTTCTGAGGACCCCAGACATGCGTCCTTTTAAGCCTGTGGAACTGTGAGTCAATCAAACCTTCTTTCTTCATAAATTACCCAGTCTCAAGTAGTTCATTATAGCAATGTATGAATAAAATTAATATGGAAAATTGTTACCAGGAGAGTGGGGCTATCTCATAAAGATACCTGAAAATGTGAAAGCAACTTTGGAACTGGAAAACATGCAGAGGTTGGGACAGTTTGGAAGGCTCAGACGAAGACTGGAAGATATGGGAACGTTTGACACTTCCTAGGGACTTGTTGAATCGTTTTCACCAAAATGCAGATAGTGATAAGGACACTGAAGTTCAGGGTAAGGTGGTCTTAGATGGAAAGGAGGAATTCATTGGGAACTGGAGAAAAGGTCACTCTTGCCACGCTTTAGAACAGAGATAGATGGCATTTTGCTTCTGCCTTAGAGATCTGTGGACTTTGAACTTGAGAGAGATTATTTAGGGTATCTGGAGGAAGAAATTTCTATGCAGCCAAGCATTGAAGATGTGACCTAGCTGTTTTTAAAATGAACACTAATATTCATGAATAAAGAAATTATCTGAAACTGGAAATTTTCCAAAAAAAAAAAAAACCAGAGTTTAAAAGTCTAAAATATATATATCCCGGCCATGTAATAGATAAGAAAAACCCATTTTCTGGGGAGAAATTCAAGACTGAGGCAGGAGTTTGCATAATTAAAGAGGACACTAATGTTAATAGTCAAGACAATGGGGAAATGTCTCCAGGGAATTTCAGAGACTTTCATGGAAGGTCCTTCCATAACCTGTCCAGAAACTGAGAAGGGAAAAAATGGTTTTGTGGGCCAGGCCCAGTGCTCAGCTGCTCTTTGCAGCCTCTGGACATGGTGCCCTGCATCCCAGCTGCTCCAGCTCCAGCCATGGTTAAAAGTGGCCAACTTATAGCTTGGGCTGTGACTTCACAGGGTGCCAGCCCTACGTCTTGATGACTTGCATGTGGTATTGAGCCTGCAGATACACAGAAGACAAGAATCGAGGTTTGAAAACCTCTGTCTAGATTTCAGAGGATGTATGAAAATCCCTGGATGTCCAGGCAGAACTCTGCTGCAAGGGCAGAGCCCTAATAGAGAACCTCTACTAGGGCATTTCAGACAGAAAATGTGAGGCTGGAGCTCCCACAAAGAATTCCCACTGGAGTACTGCCTAGTGAAGCTGTGAGAAGAAGGCCACTGTTCTCCAGATCCCAGAAGGCAAGAGCTACCAACAGCTTGCACCGTGCACCTGGAAAAGCTGCAGGTACTCAATGCCAGCCAATGAAAGCAGCTATGGTGGCTGTACCAAGGCCTTAGGAGTCTACCTCTTGCATCACCATGACCTTGATGTGAGACATGGAGTCAAAGGAGATTATTTGGGGGCTTTAAGATGTAATGATTGCCCTGCTGGGTTTCAAACTTGAATGGGGCCTGTATCTCTTTTGTTCTGGCCAATTTATTCCATGTGAAATGGGAATTCTTGCCCAATGCCTTACCTTCATTGTTTCTTGAAAGTAACTAACTTGTTTTTAATTTTACAGGCTCATAGGCAAAAAGTACTTGTCTTTTTGGACATGGACTTTTGGGTTAACCATAAAATGAGTTAAGACTTTGGGGAGGCATGATTGTGTTTTAAAATGTCACAAGGACATGAGACTGGGAGGGGCCAGGGGCAGAATGATATAGTTTCACTCTGTCTGCTTACCCAAATTTCATATTGAACTGTAGTTTCCAGTGTTGGGGGTAGTTTCCAGTGTTGGGCAGGTAATTGAGTAATGGGGTAAATTTTCCCCATGGTATTCACATGGCAATTTCCCCCTCGCTCTTTCACTTACCATTCCACTACAGTAAGACGTGCTTGCTTCCTCTTTGCCTTCCACCGTGATTGTAAGTTTTCTGAGGAAACTCAGTCATAATTCCTGTTAAGCCCATGGAACTGTGAGTTAAGTAAACCTATTTTCTTCATAAATTACCCAGTCTCAGTTAACTATCTCATTATAGTAATGTGTGAACAAACTAACGCAAATGGAAAATAAAACCCAGAAATATTTGGATTAGTTAATAGTGTTTCCAATTAGTGCATATAGAAAGAATCATGGAAATAGAAATTTTTTTTGTAATATAGCACAGTGATAATTTTTTCTGGAAAGAACCATCAATAATGCCAAACTTGTGCTGCCAAAGCATAATGAAAAATAGAACATTTCCATAGTAGTGAAGAATCTCACCATAAAATACTTTAATTATAGAAAGAGAAAACTGTAAGTTCATGGTGTAGAACCCTGGCATCTATTACTTTACTCAAGTTTTCAGTTGACACATACCAGTAGTGAGACATATAAATATCATATGTCCCCTAATACGATACACTCAGAAGAACACATAATCACTTAGGATTATACAAAGTATAAAAGTTAAACTTAAACATAAGGAAATATCAGACAATTCCAAATTGAGGAATAGTACACAAAATTACTGGCAAATATTCTTCCAAAGTGTTAAGGTCATGAAAGACAAGAAGGCTAAGGTGCAGTAACAGATTTGGAAAATACGAAAGTGGACTGATAACCAGCAACATTGTGCAATCTTGGACTAAATCTTGCCCAGAAAAAGGACATCAGTGAGATAAAATGATAAAATTTGAATAAGGTTTATAGATTAGTTAATACCTAATTACTGTTAATTTCCTAAGTTGTGATAACTGTAGTGTGGTTTAAAAGCTATTAACATTTGGGGAAGTAGGGCAACAAATTTGTGGAAATTATTTTAAATATTTTTTAACCTTTCTGTAAGTGTAAAATTATTTCAAAATTAATTCTTTAAAAATAATAGAATAATGAAGAGACCACATTTATAAGTACACATGATCCTCAGAATTTGAAGGTTTAAAACTAAATTCACAATCTCCAAATAAAACTTTCAGAAAGGGCTCATTTTTATTTTATTACTTGCAAAGTAAATAGATGTGCAGCCAGCAAAGAATGAGCTCTTTTGGTGTGTGTTTAACTAAAGAAGATTATAAAGTGTCCATGAAGCTATAATGGTCTCAGATGACACTTGGTGAACCTTCTATGTTTATTTTGAGGTTATTCTGTTTTCTGCATCTAACACCAAATTCGATGTTAAAAATTTTATTTTTATTCCAGAAGAAAAGAAAATATCCATTTTAAATAAATAACAAATCAACATGATGACACTTATCTGTTTTTTAATGTCTTTCTAAAATAGAAAATATACCCACGTGAACACACACACACACCCCAAATATCCAGTTGCATCATATTTGAACTGAATTATGAAAGCTGTGCCACTAGGATTTTTCAATAAGACTGACTTAAACTGAAGATGCTAAGCTTTCACTCATGAAAACACGATGAATAATTATAACAGCTGTTAATCACTGCCAGAACACAAAAATTTAAATGATAAAAAATCCTACAGTGAAGTTATGACCATAACTTAGTTCTTCATAAGTAATCTGTTTCTAGGAAAACTCTTTGGGCTATTTCTTAAATCTAATCTTGTTTGGTTTTAGTTTGCGCAAAGGGACTCAGATTTTATAAAAGTAACTAAAATAATCCTGAAACATTTATCTGGAGTTGCAGATTTAAGATGGTTCTGTTCTTTTGATGCTTCTTTCATCTCTATCCTCTCTGTTGAATCTGAAAAGATGCCAGGCCAATTTCAGATCCTACTGGCTTTTACTTCCTTTCTCATAGAATACTCACTCTTGAAGTTTACACAAACATATAAGAAAGTATCTACTCACTGAAGAGACAATGTAGGGAAACCATGAGAATGCATAGAGAGGGAGAATGGACCAACTTAGCAAAACCTTTAAATCATGCTCATGAATGTGTCAGACATAGAAATATACCTTTTCTGGGCTTTGCAGATTAGCCCAGCTACCAGCTGAATATCACCCAGTGATTGCAGACAACTCTTAAAGCAGAAGAATCAGTCAGCTGAGTCCTACTCAAGTTTTTGACCCACAGATCTTAATTATAAAGTACAATTGCTTTAATCCATTAGTTTTAGGGTTGTGTGTTATGCAGAAATAGATAACCAGGAGACATGGATGCGAGGAATCCCGTTTGGTGGGTGTGGCAAGGGCTGCAGCTATCTATCCCATCCTCACCTCACCCTTAAAATCTGAATATCAAATGTGTGCTGGCTATCTTCCCAGTTTAATGATTATAACTCTTTCCAGCCTCCCTGTAAAGTCTGGGTCAAGTGACAAAGGTCTGTCCAGAGACAAATGGAAATAATGTTTACACACTCTGGAAAATGTCTTTTAACTGTTTTCTCCTTCTTTCTTCTCTGGACCAAAATGTGGATGTAGTCATTAGTGCTATGGCCATCATCTTGGACCCTGAAGAAGAAAGAATATTTCACACTTGAAAATTTAGAGCTTAGTGCCATAAGGATCTTGAAACTTAGTGAGTTTGAGAAGCTGGCAATCTCATTTTTCATGAGCAAAAAGCACATATTGTATCAGCCACTGACACTATATATGAGGCCAAGGCTAATGAATTAATGGGTAATTAAACAAGTAGGATAATGGGACAGGGCATAATTTATTCCCAGCAATCTTAACAAGATAGAAAAGGCATACCTCATTTTGTTGTACTTTGCTCTGTTGTCTTTTGCCTGTACCATATTTTTTACCAATTGAGAGGTGGTGGCAACTCTGCATTCAGTAAGACTATAGGGCACCATTTTCCAACACTATGTACTTTGTGTCTCTATGACACATATTGGTAATTCTCATAGTGCTTCCAATCTTTTATTTATTTTATATCTATTATTGTGATCTATGATCAGTGAACTTTGATGTTGCTATTGTGATTGTTTTGGGCACCACAAATCACACCCATATAACAGCAAATTCAACTGCTAACTGTTGTGTGTGTTCTGACTACCCCAATACAAGCCATTCCCCCACTACTCTGCCTCTCCTCTAGCCTCCCTATTCCCTGAGACACAAAATACTGTAACTAGGTTCATTAATAACCCTCTCATAGTATCACAGCCTCCAAGTTTTCAAGTTAAAGGATGGGTAGCATGTATCTTACTTTAAATCAAAAGCTAGCAATGATTAAGCTTACTGTGGAAGGCATTTATAAGCCAAAATAGGCTGAAGTCTAGGCCTCTTGCACTGAACACTTAGCGAAACTGTGAATGGAGAGGAAAAATTCTTGAAAGAAATTAAAAGTACTATGCCAGTGAACACAGGGATGATCAGAAAGCAAAACAGCTCAATTGCCAATATGGAAAAAGTTGAGAGGTCTAGATAGAAGAACAAACCAGTCACAACATTCCCTTTAACGAAAGCCTTATCTACAGCAAGGCCTTAATTCTTAATTCTATGAAGACTCTAAGAAGTGAGGAAGCTGCGGAAGAAAAGTTGAAGCTAATAGAGGTTGCCTCATGAGGTTTAAGGAAAGAAGCCACCTCCTTAACACACGATTGTGAAGTAAAGCAACAAGTACTGATGGAGAAGCTGCAGTAAGTTATTCAGAGGATCTACCAAAATAATTGTTAAAGGTGGCTACACTAGAAAACAAAAACAAACCTGTATTTTCCACGTAGATGAAATGGCCTTATAGTGAAGCAAGAGGTCATCTATGACTACTGTGGCTAGAAAGTCAATGCCTAGCTTCAGAGCTTCAAATGACAGGCTGGCTCTTTTCTTAGGAGTGAATATAGCTTGTGAACTTAAGAAGTCAGTGATCATTTATCACTTCAAAAATCACTGGGCACTTAAGCATTATCTTAAATCTACTCTGTCTGTTTCCCATAAATAAATGAACAAAGCCTGGATGAGAGCACATGTGTTTACAGCATGGTTTACTGAATATTTTAAGCCCACTGTTAAGACCTGTTGCTCAGGAAAGAAAAGATCTTCCTCAAAATATTAATATTCAGTGATAATGCACCTAGTCATTCAAAAGCTTTGATGGAAAATTTAGAGAGATTTATGTTGCTTTTACGTCTTGTAACACATCCATTCTGCATCTCATGGATCAAGGATTTATTTCAAGTGTTACTAGTTAAAAAAAACATTTTATAAGTCTACAGCTGCCATGGATAGTGATTTCTCTGATGGATCTGGGCAGAATTAATTGAAAACCATCTGGAAGGGAATTCACATTTTAGATGCCATTGAGAACATTCATGATTCATGGGAGGAGGTCAAATTGTTGACAATAGCAGGATTTTGGAAGAAGTTGATTCCAGCCTTCATAGATGACTTTGAGGGGTTTAAGACCTCATTAGAGGAAGTCACTGCAGATATGGTGGAAATAGCAAGAGAAGTAGATTCAGAAGCTGATCTTAAGGTGTGACTGAATCACTGCAATCTTTCAATAAAACTTGAATGAATAAGGAGTCTCTTCTTCTGGATAGACAAAGTAGTTTTCTGAGTTGGAATCTACTCCTGGTGAAGATATCGTGAACACTGTTGAAATGACAACAAAGGACTTAGAATTGTCCATTAACTTACTTATTTGATAAAACAGCAGCAGATGTAATCCCAGCACTTTGGGAGGCCGAGGCGGGTGGATCACGAGGTCAACAGATCGAGACCATCTTGGTCAACATGGTGAAACCCCGTCTCTACTAAAATTACAAAAAATTAGCTGGGCATGGTGGCACGTGCCTGTAATCCCAGCTGCTCAGGAGGCTGAGGCAGGAGAATTGCCTGAACCCAGGAGGCGGAGACTGCAGTGAGCCGAGATCACGCCATTGCACTCCAGACTGGGTAACAAGAGCGAAACTCCGTCTCAAAAAAAAAAAACAAAAAAAACAAACAAAAAAAAACAGCAGCAGAACTTGAGATAATTGACTCTGATTTAAAGGTAAATTATACTGTAGGTACAATGCTATCAAACAGCATTGCATTATACAGAGAATTTTTTTTTTTGTGAAAGGAAGTTGATTAATGCAGTAAACTTCATTGTTGTCCTAAGAAATTGCCAGTCACCCAAAACTTTAACAACCACCATCCTGATCAATGAGCATGCATAAACACTGAGGGAAGACCCTCTAACAGCAAAAAAGGTTGTGATTTAATTCAGGCTTTGATGATTGTTAGCATTTTTGGCAATAAGGTAGTTTTCAACTGCTTGCACATTGTGTTTTTCTTCATTGGATGTAATGCTATTGCACACTTAATAGATCACAGTATAGTGTAAACATGACTTTCATATGCACTGGGAAACAACCAAAAAACTTGTGTGACTTCTTCTATTGTGATAATTGCTTTATTCTAGTGGTCTGAAACCAAACCCACAATATCTCTGAAGTATGCCTGTATCATTTAGCTGGGCCTTGAGAGCCTAATAGTCAATGATCATACAGGGAATCTTTCATTTGTTTATCTCCACTATTAGCTAAGATGCAGAAATTGTATTATACATCCTAGTATATATTAGCCAATTCTTAGCTATTTGATTTATTTAATAGTGGTCATATTTTCTATGTTTTAATTTAATATTTTATTATATAAAATGTAGAAAGTAATATAACAATATTTTGGCTACTCACACCATAGAAAAAAAATTACGAAACTGAAATATTGTGTATATCTCCATTCCCCAGGCCACTGCATTTCAGCCTTGGAGACAGAGTGAGAAGCTTCCTTTGAGAAAACCCTACAGGTTCAGAAAACTGCAGAGATGAAGCAGAATATTGTTACTGGCCTCCGTGAAAAGTCTGTGCCATTCGGAACATAAAATCTTAATACATTTTCTAAAATTTAAAATTTTATTGATGCCTGGAAGCACTAGATATGAATGACCACTGAAGAAAAAGGAGAAATTGCCTTGGGGAAGAGAACTACATGGGCCATATGGTTTCTATTAACTCTTAAAGATACAGTGGAAACAAGCAAGCTTTCAAGATCCTTCTCACTTGATTTTTAGTTTTGAGTTCTAGAGATTCTCTGAATATTGCAATTGTGTTTTCTTTATACTTATTCTTTAAATTTGGTGCTGGCTGTAGAACAGATGACATGTAGAGAAGAGAGTTTACTCAATTCTGATTCATAGTTCCCTTAAATACACTAATTCATTCGAGATTGATTAACTCCTCCTTTACAGTAGTTCTAACTTCTTTATGAAGTCAACGAATGTTCTGCTTTTTAAAAAATTGTAGTAATAAAATCTTAGGGTAAAAGAATATACAAGTAGGCTGGGCGCAATGTCTCATGACCATAATCCTAGCACTTTGGGAGGCTGAAGCAGAGGATGACTTGAGCCCAGGAATCCAAGGTTGCAATGAACTATGAATATCTTATTCATTGCATCTAGTCTGCACAGTAGAGTGAGAGCTGTCTCCAAAAAAAAAAAAATTATCCAATGAATCTTTCTGCATATTCATGTAGTCTTTTAAGCTTTTTATTCCTAAGGAGAGATTTGGACTATACCCAGAAAACAAAAAGAATGAAAGAAAGAAAAGAAAGAACTTAGCAAAAGCTTTCAAACAAAAAGCCCTGGGAGAGAGCATATAGGGTGTCCCAGAACTAATCATGCACCTGGACACACACATGTGAGACCAAAAACCAGAACACTGACACCACAGGCTGGCAAGAATGTGAGGTGACAGGAACCCTCATTCACTGCTGCTGGGAATGCCAGATGTTATAGCCACAACATTTATATATATATATGTGTGTGTGTGTGTGTGTGTGTGTGTGTGTGTGTGTGTGTGTGTGTATATATATATATATATATATATATATATATATATATATATACTTTATTGCACTTTAGGTTCTGGGGTACATGTGTAGAACATGCAGGATTGTTGCATAGGTACATACATGGCAATGTGGTTTACTGCCTCCATCACCATGTCACCTATATCTGGCATTTCTCCCCAGGTTATTCCTCCCCAACCACTCTACACCCCGCTGTCCCTCCCCATTCCCCCACTACAGACCACAGTGTTTGATGTTCCCCTCCCTGTGTCCTTGTGTTCCCATTGTTCAATGCCCACCTATGAGTGAGAACATAACAGTGTTCGATTTGCTGTTCTTGTGTCAGTTTGCTGAGAATGATGGTTTCCAGATTGATTCATGTCCCTAAAAAGGACACAAACTCATCGTTTTTGAGGTACGCTGCATAGTATTCCATGGTGTATAGGTGCCATATTTTCTCTGTCCAGTCTATCATCAATGGACATTTGGGTTGGTTCCAGGTCTTTACTATCGTAAACAGTGCCACAATGAACATATGTGTGCATGTGTCTTTATAATAGAATTATTTATAATCCTTTGGATATACAACCAGTAATGAGATTACTGGGTCAAATGGAATTTCTATTTCTAGGTCCTTGAGGAATTGCCACACTGTCTTCCACAATGGTTGAACTAACTTATACTCCCACCAGCAGTGTAAAAGTGTTCCTCTTTCTCCATATCCTCTCTAGCATCTGCTGTCTCCAGATTTTTTAATGATCACCATTCTAACTGGCATGAGATGATATCTCAATGTGGTTTTGATTTGCATTTCTCTAATGACCAGTGATGATGAGCATTTTTTCATATATTTGTTGGCCTCATATATGTCTTCTTTTGAAAAGTGGCTGTTCATGCCCTTCACCCACTTTTGAATAAGTTTGTTTGTTTTTTCTTTTAAATCTGTTTTAGTTCTTTGTTGATTCTGGATATTAACCCTTTGTCAGATAGGTAGATTGCAAATTTTTTTTTCCATTCTGTTGGTCGCTTGTTCACTCAAATGATTGTTTCTTTTGTGTACAGAAGCTCTGGGGTTTAATTAGATCCCATTTGTCTATTTTGGCTTTTGTTGCCAATGCTTTTGGTGTTTTGGTCATGAAGTCCTTGCCTATGCCTATGTCCCAAAAGGTTTTGCCTAGGTTTTCTTCTAGGGTTTTTATGGTGTTAGGTCTTATGTTTAAGTCTTTTAATCCATCTGGAGTTAATTTTAGTATAAGGTGTCAGGAAGGGGTCCAGTTTCTGCTTTCTGCACATGGCTAGCCAGTTTCCCAACACCATTGATAAACAGGGAATCCTTTCCCCATTGCCTGCTTTGTCAGGTTTGTCAAGAATCACATGGTTGTAGAAGTGTGGCATTGCCTCTGAGGTCTCTGTTCTGTTCCATTGGTCTATGTCTCTGTTTTGGTACCAGTACCATGCTGTTTTGATTACTGTAGGCTTGTAGTATAGTTTGAAGTCTGGTAGCATGATGCCTCCAGCTTTGTTCTTTTTGCTTAAAATTGTCTTGGCTATGCAGGCTCGCTCTTGGTTCTATATGAGGTTTAAGGTTTTTTTTTTTTTTTTCAGTTCTGTGAAGATGGTCAGTGGTAACTTGATGGGGATGGGGTTGAATATATAAATTACTTTGAGCAGTATGGCCATTTTCACAATATTTATTCTTTCTAACCATGAGCATTGAATGATTTTCCATCTGTTTGTGTCCTCTCTCACTTCCGTGAGCAGTGGTTTGTAGTTCTCCTTAAAAAGGTTTTTAACATCCTTTGTTGGTTGTATGCCTAGGTATTTTATTTTCTTTGTAGCAATTGTGAATGGGAGTTTGCTCTTGAATTGGCTCTCTGTCTGTTACTGGTGTATAGGAATGCTTGTGATTTTTGCACATTTATTTTGTATCCTGAGAATTTGCTGAAGTTGCTTATCAGTTAAAGGAGATTTTGGGCTGGGATGATGGAGTCTTCTAAATATACAATCATGTCATCTGCAAATAGTGACAAGTTGACTTCCCCCTTTTCTAATTGAATACCCTTTATTTCTTTCTCTTGGCTTGTGGCTCTGGCTAGAACTTCTAACACTATATTGAATAGGAGTGGTGAGAGAGGGCATCCTTGTGTAGTGCCATATTTCAAAGGGAATGCTTCCAGTTTTTGCCCATTCAGTATGATATTGGCTGTGGGTTTATCATAGATAGGTTTTATTATTTTGAGAAACATTCCATCAATACCTAGCATAAAGGGTTGTTGAATTTTCTCAAAGATCTTCTCTGCGTCTATTGAGATAATCATGTGGTTTTAGTCTTTGGTTCTGTTTATGTGGTGAATTATGTTTACAGACTTGCGTATGTTGAACCAGCCTTGCATCCCTGGGATGAAACCTACTTGATCGTGATGGATGAGCTTTTTGATGTGCTGTTGCAATCCGTTTGTCAGTATTTTATTGAAGATGTTTGTATCTATGTTAATCATGGATATTTGCCTGAAGTTTTCTTTTCTTGTTGAGTCTCTGTCAGATTTTGGTATCAGACGTTGTTGGTCTGATAAAATGATTTGGGAAGGATTCCCTCTTTTGGGTGGTTTGGAATAGTTTTAGAAGGAATGGTACCAGCTCCTCTTTGTATGTCTGGTAGAATTTGGCTGTGAACCCATCTTTACCTGGGTTTTTTTTTTTTTTTGGTTGGTAGGCTATTAATTCCTGCCTCAACTTCAGACCTTGTTATTGGTCTATGCAGGGTTTTTATTTCTTCCTGGCTTAGGCTTGGGAGGGTGCAAGTGTCCAGGAATTTATCCATTTCTTCCAGGTTTACTGGTTTATGTGCATAGAGTTGTTTGTAGTAATCTCTGATGGTAGTTTGTATGTCTGTGGAATTGGTGGTGATATCCTCTTTATTATTTTTTGTTGCATCTATTTGATTCTTCTCTCTTTTCCGTTTTATTAATCTGGCTAGAGGTCTGTCTATTTTGTTGACCTTCTCAAAAAACCAGCTCCTGGATTTGTTGATTTTTTGAAGGGTTTTTGTTTCTCTGTCTCCTTCAGTTCTTCTATGATCTTCGTTATTTCTTGTCTTCTGCTAGCTTTTGAGGTTTTTGATCTTGCTACTCTAGCTCTTTCCATTTTGATGATAGGGCGTTGATTTTAGATCTTTCCTTGCTTCTCATGTGGGCATTTATTGCTATAAACATTCCTGCAGATACTGCTTTAAATGTGTCCCAGAGATTCTGATATGTTGAGTCTTCATTATCATAGGTTTAGAAGAACATCCTGACTTCTGCCTTCATTTCATTGTTTATCCAGTCAACATTCAATAGTCAGTCAGTTTCCACAAAGTTGTGTGGTTCTGAGTTAGTTTCTTAAGCCTGAGTTCTAACTTGATTGCACTGTGGTCTGAGAGATTGTTTGTTATGATTTCTGTTCTTTTGCATTTGCTGAGGAGTGATTTACTTCCAATAATGTGGTCAATTTTAGAGTAGGTGTGATGTGGTGCTGAGAAGAACGTATATTCTGTGGATTTGGGTGGAGAGGTCTGTATATGGCTGTTAGGTTTGCTTGGTCCAGATCTGAGTTCAAGTTCTGGATATCCTTGTTAATTTTCTGTCTCGATGATCTGTCTAACATTGACAGTGGAGTGTTAAAGTCTCCCACTATTATTGTGTGGGAGTCTAAGTCTCTTTGTAGGTCATTAAGAACTTGCTTTATGTATCTGGGTGCTTCTTGTATTGGGTGCATATATATTTAGGGTCATTAGTTCTTCTTGCTGCATTGATCATTTTATCATTATGTAATGCCCTTCTTTGTCTCTTTTGATCTCTGTTGGTTTAAAGTCTATTTTATCAGAGACTAGGGTTGCAACTCTTGCTTTTTTTGTTCTCCCTTTGCTTGGTAAATATTCCTCCATCCCTGTATTTTGGGCCTATGTATGTCCTTGCATGTGAGATGGGATTCCTGGATACAGCACCCCAGTGGTTTTTGTCTTTTTATCCAATTTGCCAGTCTCTGTCTTTTGATTGGGGCATTTAGCCCATTTACATTTAAGGTTAATATTGTTATGTGTGAATTCGATCCTGCCATTTTGAATCTAGCTGGTTGTTTCGCCCATTAGTTGACACAGTTTCTTCATTGTGTCAATGCTCTTTACTCTGTGGTATATTTTTGGAGCGGCTGGTACTGGTTGTTCCTTTCTATGTTTAGTGCATCTTTCAGGAGCTCTTCTAAGGCAGGCCTGGTGGTGATGAAATCTCTGAGCAATTGCTTGTTGATAAAGGATTTTATTTCTCCTTCTCTTATAAAGCTTAGTTTGTTTGGATATGACATTCTAGGCTGACAGTTCTTTTCTATAAGGATGTTGAATATTAGCCTCCACTCTCTACTGGCTTGTAGGGTTTCTGCTCAGAGATACACTGTAAGTCTGATGGGCATCCCTTTGTGGGTGACCTGACCTTTCTCTCTGGCTGCCCTTAGCATTTTTTCCTTTAATTCAACCCTAGTGAATCTGACAATTATGTGACTTGTGGTTGCTCGTCTTGAGGAATATCTTTGTCGTGTTCTCTATATTTCCTGGACTTGAATATTGGCCTGCCTTGCTACGTTGGGGAAATTCTCCTGGATAATATCCTGAAGAGCGTTTTCCAGCTTGGATTCATTATCTTTGTCACATTCAGGTACACCTATCAAACGTATATTGGGTCTTTTCACATAATCCCCTATTTCTTGGAGGCTTTGTTCATTTCTTTTCACTCTTTTTTCTCTAATCTTGTCTTCTCATTTTATTTCATTGAGCTGATCTTCAATCTCTGATATTGTTTCTTATGCTTGGTTGATTTGGCTATTGAAACTTGTGTATGCTTCACGAAGTTCTTGTGTTATATTTTTCAGCTCCATTAAGTCATTTATATTCTTCTCTAAGCTGTTTATTCTCATTAGCATTTCATCAAACCTTTTTTCAAGGTTCTTAGTTTCTTTGCCTTGGCCTAGAACATGTTCTTTTAGCTCGTAGAAGTTTGTTATTACCCACCTTCTGAAGCCTCTTTCTGTCAATCGGACTCATTCTACATCCAGCTTTGTTCCCTTGCTGGTGAGGAGATGTGATCCCTTGGAGGAGAGACATTCTTTTTCTGGGTGTTTTCATCCTTTTTGCACTGGTTTCTTCCCATCTTTGTGGATTTATCTACCTGTGGTCTTTGTAGTTGGTGACTTTCATATGGGGTCTCTGAATGGACATACTTTTTGTTGATGATGAAGTTATTTCTTTCTGTTTTTTAGTTTTCCTTCTAACAGTCAGGTCCCTCTGCTGTAAGACTACTGGAGGTCCACTCCAGACCTTGCTTGCCTGGGGATCACCTGCAGCAGCTGCAGAAGAGTAAGGGTTGCTGCCAGTTTCTTCTACTGTTATCTTCACCCCAGAAGGATACCCACTAGACGTCAGCCTGAGCTCTCTTTTATGAGTTGACTCTTTGGATATTCAGGGGTCAGGGAGCTGCTTGAGGAGACAGTCTATCCCTTATAGGAGCTCAAGTGCTGAGTTGTGAGCTCCATTTTGTGTTCAGAGCTGCTGGGCAGGTATGTTAAAGTCTGCTGCAGAGGAACTCATAATCATCTTTTTTCCCAGGTGGTCTATCCTGGGAAGGTGGGGCTTTATTTATAAGTTCCTGATATATAAGGCTGCTGCCTTTTTTCAGAGCTCTCCTGCCCATCAAAGACAGTAGCCTAATTACAGTCTGCCAGAAGAGGCATTGCTGAGCTGCTGTGGGCTCTGCCCAGCTGCTGTGTGAACTTCTTTGCAGTTTTGTTTATAGAGATATAGTTAGAACTGCCTCAGTAATGATGGACTGCCTCGGTAGTGGTGGACTGCCTCAGTAATGGCAGATTGCCTCAGTAATAGTGGACTGCCTCAGTAATGTCAGACTGCCTCGGTAGTGGCAGACTGCCTCGGTAGTGGCAGACTGCCTCGGTAGTGGCAGACTGCCTCGGTAGTGGCAGACTGCCTCGGTAATGGCAGACGCCCTTCCCCTAACAGTGCTGGACTGTCCCAGGTCCAGCTGTGCTTGCTGCAAAACTCTCAATCCAGAGTGTTTCAGATTGCTGGTCTTTGTGAGGGTGGGACCTGCTGAGCCAGATCACCTGGCTCCCTGTTTTCACCCTCTTTTTTTCAGTTGAATGAGCAGCTTTGTCTCCCAGGCATTCCAGGTGCCAGTTGGAACAGCCACCCAGATTTGTGTGAGTTTTTGTGCAGAGACTTGCTGTGCCAGCTGAAACAGCCATGCTGGAAACTCATGATGCTTTTCAGCCTGGGAATCACCTGGTCTGTGGGCAATAATAACTTATTTGGAAATGTGGTGTTCAGTCATCCTCTGCATTGTTCTTGATGGGAACTGCACTCCAGAGCTATTCCTATTCAGCCATCTTGGATCTGCCCCAAGATAATTTTTTAATTTTAATCTTTTTAAGTTATTGAGGCTTATCTTATGTCCTGGTATACGATTTAACATGGAGAATGATCTATGCATACTTAAGATAAACATGTATTTCACTGTTGTTAGATGGAATGTTATATAGATATCTGTTAATTCTAGTTGGTATATAGTTTTATTGAAATCTATTAATTGTTTTTTAACTAGTACAATTCATTTCTAATGGTGAGATATAGTATTCTACATGTATTTATATGGAATTGTATATTTTTGTTCATTTTTGCTTTGTTCATTCACTTTTGTTCATTTTTTCTTTGTATTTGGCATTTTGCTTATGGTATTTATGTATTGGGTGCATGTAGTTTTATAACTATTACATATTCTAAATGAATTGACCATTTCATCATTATAAAGTATCCACCTTGTCTTAATTATAACTTTTTATCATAATGGTTATTTTATTGGCATTGGGATAGTCATTGCAGATTTTTGATAAATACTTGCATTTTCAATATTTTTTATTTAACTGTTAACTTTCTTGTCCATGAGTCTAGAGACTGTATCTTGTAGGCGTCTAGTTGATTCAAGCTGTTGGTGGTTTTTACCATCTGTTTTTTGTATGTCTTTTGTCTTTTTATTTCTATTATTTAATCATAGCCTTCCTTTGTGTTAAAGAATTGCTTTCTAGTGTACTTACTGTCTAATTCCATTGTTATTTCTTTTAAAAATTTCAAACATTTTTTAGTGGTTATCCTTGAGATTATAATTAGAATCTTAATGTAATACTTAATTTTAATTTTATATAAAAGTTTTGCTCATGTATATTCCTATCTATGCCATTTTGTCATTTAAATAACATGTTTCTACTCTAGTAGCCAGTCAAATAGATTCATAATAATTGTTTTATGCCATTGTTTTTCAAATCAGATAGGAAGAGAAAAAAGTGAAGAAAAATACATTCATGATATGTTTTGTACTGCCTATGTATTTAACTTGACCAATATTCTTTACTTCTTGTTATGGATTTAAGTCGCCATCTAGCATTCTTTCCTCTTTGCCTAATGGACTCTGTTAAGTTGTTTTTTGTTTGTTTATTTTTGGTATTGCAGGTCTGATAACTATGAAGTATCTCAGTTTTTGTTTATTCTGGAATAGCTTTACTTCGTTTTCAGCTTTGAAGGATCGTTTTCCTGGATATAAAATTTTTGGTTGGCAGAACTTTTCTTCCAGCACTTCAAATATATTGTCCTCCTGTGTTTTGGCCTCAGTGATTTCTGACAAGAAATTAGATATTAATCTTATAGAGGTTTATCTGTGTGTGTGTTTAACTGTTTTTCTCTTGCTTCTCTCAATATTGACAATATTATTCCTCCCAGTCTTCTCACAATTTGACTATGATATGTTGGTGTGACTGTCATTGAGTTTATCCTAATTAAAATTGTTGAATTTTCTAGATGTGTAGAATAGTATTTGCCAGCACATTTTGAAAGTTTTGATTATAATTTCTTCATATAGTCTTTCTACTTCTTTCCTTTCTCCTTTCAAGATTTCATCAGATGTATGTTGGTATATTTGATGTGTGTCACACATATCTGAGGCTATGCTCATTTTTTCCTTTCATTTTTATTTTTTTTATTAGTTTTAATCAGAATGGATAACCTCAATTGACATGTTTTTAATTTCACGGATTCTCCTGCCATGTCAAATCTACTGTTGAGTCCTTCTAATAAATTTTTTTATTTTGGTTATTTTACTTTTTAGCCTCAGAATTATATTTCATTCTTTGTTGTAATTACTGTTTTTATTGATATTCTTTATTTGGTAATACACAGTTTTCATATGTTAATTCTTTGAACATGTGTTCAGTTGTTATTGTTCTGTAAACGTAGAAATATTTTTGTTCTCCTAAGGCATAATTTCTCTTGATTTTTTTTTCTGTATGTTTCATATTTCCCATATGGCATCATGTTTTTGGAAAGTAACATTTAAGAAAATACAATGTTGTAACCCAGGAAATCAGATTCTCCTCCTCTCCTTTAGGTTTATCGTTGTTGCCTTTTTGTTGCTTTTACTATTGTTATTGCTTTCACTGTTTTTTAGTTTAGTTAGTGAGTTTCTTGAATGAATATTCTAATGTTTATTTCTCCCTTGGAGTGCATCCACTGAAGTGTCTACATGGTTCACTCAGCAGTCAGTTATTGATAGTACCAATGTTTTCTTAGAGGCATGGAAACTCTAAGCCTGCCACTCTTGGCTAAGAATGTGTGTGGATATGTGTGTAGTGTGTGTGTGTCTGTGTGTTGGAGTATAATTTCAGTGCTCAAGGATTTACAGCTCTGCTTTAGCCTTAACTCTTTGCTTGTACAGAGCCTTAAGGTCACCCAGGAGTGAAAGAGTGGAGGACTTCAGGAATTTTCTGGACATGCGCACAACCCTGCCTATGTATGTGATTTTCCAGTTTTCCAGGCATATCTCAGAGCCTTCAATGTTATTTATGAGCATCTCATTTCCAAAAATATTCTTTTTACAATTTTGGCCAGACTCTTGATTGCCCCACCTGACATTGTATCTTCAGGCAAATGCCATGTGAAACAATTGGTACTGATTATTTTTGACAAATGTCCTTGTGATCTTGGAATAGAGCTTTCCTGCAAGTAAGATCAAATGATGAAGCCCTATAAATAGGATTTTTACAGAAATCTGTAAGACAGATCACACAGTTACAAGGCTTTAAGGATATAAATTTTTGAGGAGTTCCATCTCATTCTTTCTCCAGGAGTGGCAAAGCTGCTGATTTTCACAGCTACCATGGTGATGAGCCTACTGTTTTTTCAAGATTACTGTGAAGCCAACTAGTGAAAGATGGGAATAAGCCAAGTTCAAAACCTATAAATTATCCTGTTTGCACTGAGGTTCAGCATTCTTTCTTGGGTAACTGTTCTTATTTTTTTAAACTCTTTGGTTAATCTCCAAAGTGAATAAGTGAATTTTGAAAAATTTTGTCATCATTTTGGTTATTTTTACCAAGCAACAGATTTACAGAGTTCTCATTCTATACACAGCATTTTTAATTTCCTACCAGGTGTTTTGTGCTAATTTACTTTTCAATGTCTTTTGATAGTTGCTTTATGTATTGTTTTGTCCAGGAGTTTTTATGGTAATCAGTAGAAAGGACAGAGTAGAGTATGCTCACTCTTTCTTGACAACTAGAACCTCTATTGCATGTTCTTTATTCAAATCCAAATGGAAATATTATATAACAAATTTATTCTATTCATAATCGACTCATAAACAACAAAAGAACATGAAAAGTTTAGTTTTTCTTAAAAGCCAAAAAAACCCAACATTTTTGTAAATATGCTCATACATTAAATGTAATGAATTAGAATAATGTTTTCTCTGAATCGTCCTGCATGTTTTGTACCAGATATTCTTTCAAAGTTAAATATCAAAACATTTTTATAGCTCAGAGAAATATTTTGATTTGGTTATTGTCAAAAATGTGGAATAATGTATGTATGTCTAACAAAATTAAAGTTTTGATTGATAGTACATAAGCCCCATATTAGACACTGCTTGAAGGATACTTGTTATTACTCCACTTCTTGTTGTTAAGCAAAGAGTGTTTTAGAAAAAAAGTTGTTAAATGATCTTAAAGAATCTATCTTCACAACTTTATTTTCTAATTATGAGAGAGTTTTCTACAAGTACATATTCTGTGTTGACAGAGTCTAGTTTTGGAGTGGTACGCCAGACCTTTTTTAGAGGTGTCAGGAAGGTAAATTATAATAATGTGTAAAAATGTATTAGGAATCCTTCAGGTTCAGATAAAAGTATTCATGGATTTCAGAAATATTGGTGTATCAAGAATAGCTTTGGTGTCCCCAAAATATTCTGCTATAATGACAAGGAAAGTATATACAAGTATGTTCATATTATTTAATATGAATCTTAATATTCACCTATGTTTGAATAAAATCTGCATTTTACTAACTGATCAAATATAACACTATTTATAAAGACTAGATCTTAGCCAGAATTTCACATTTATTGTTTTATTTGTCCTTTGAAATAACCACTTAGACAGAGTAAAGATGTCTTATATAAAAGCTATGGAATCCAAGGTGTGAAAAGCATAAAAGTAGGTTACAATGACAGTGAAGCTACCAGAGAGTACACATTTTATATTCTACGTGAGATGTTAATGTCTCCATATTTTAATATTATGACAAAATTTTAATGTTTCAAGGACAAACAATATTGAACTTAATTCAAATACTCTGATGAGTATGAAGATGGTAACAGACTGCTGTCAATAATGTTTTGATAATATTATTTTGATCCATAGGCAAAATTGTTCTGAGACAGAGGAAAATTAGGATTTATGGGGGTGGATATTTCTACATTATCATTTAGTTCATTTCTTCTCTTGTATTGAAGATTATATAATCATTACTTAAATGAACATACATTTTTATCATGTTGTTTTTATTATTATTCAATTAAAATGTGAACTTGAGAATACTAGGAATTCTCTGTCTTTGTAATAGAATTGGAATTTATATATTGAAACAAGTCAAAACTTACTGTATCTCAATTTTATGACACAATTAAAACTATAATCAAGAGTTACAAAAACTTAAAATATATAGCAAGTTAAAGTATTTTAGCCTGAATTATCAAAAAATCTGTTTTTTTATTGTACATTAAAAAAATACATACTTAATCTTAACATTTGTAACCACAGTGAAATCTTAAAAAGTATTTCTTGAAATGCTTCTTTTGTTTTTTTATTGTACCTTTGGGTTCCATTTTAGAGCCTGGATGCTTTAATTGTCATCCCTTAACAGTCAAGAAAGTAAATTAAAGGAATTTTAGGTGAAATAAGTGATAGTTCTTCCATGCTTTTGGATAGACATCAAAGGAAGAGAGCTATATTTTATTCCCTGTGAATTTCTTTAGGCTTTGGGAGCCAGCAAGTATCATCAGAGAACAAACATCTAGTTCAAAACTAAGAAGAAGAGGAAGAAATATTTCACTACCATATGAACAATCTTGCTTGAAGTTATGCTTGAGGGAGGAGGTAAATTCTGAAAGGGATACTGAAAGTTCTCAGCATATAAAAACAGCTCTATGTCCTTGAGGAATCGCCACACTGTCTTCCACAATGGTTGAACAAATTTACACTCCCACCAACAGTGCAAAGGCATTCCTATTTCTCCACAGCTTCAACAGTATCTATTGTTTCCTGATTTTGCACACATCCCCAAACTTAAAAGAAAATATAAAAAAAATTTTAAATAGCTCTATATGAAACAAAATGTTTTAATTCTACAGAACTGTTTGATATTTTAAGAAGGCAATATTTGCAGACAGTCCTGAGATAAAAATCATTCCATTTTCTCTAGCTATCAATTGAATAATTGCACAAATGAAAAACACTGTCTAACCTCAAGGAACTCAAAAACCAGTAGCTAAGAGAAGACAAACATAATTAACTCCAGTTTTAGACATTCCTTTTAGCACAGAAGGGTGCTCTCTGCTGAACAACAGGACATAAATTGCGGAATTCTCAGTCTCACATATCTGAAGCCCCTTTTCAGCCCCTGCCAGGTTGGCTTTCTCATTGTTGCTACCAACAATCAGTTGTTTTTAGTAATTCAGGGACATTGATCTCTCCCAGGATTTTGGTAGGATGATTGACAATAGAAACTGGCTATTCTCCAAACGTTTCTTGCCCCTCCAGTATGACTCAACCAAATATACAGCTGATAGTAACAGAGGGAGACAAAGTTCTTAAAAGATAGTCATGGAGGTCTAAAAACACCCAGACATAACTGAAAATATAAAGATATGAATTTGGATTATTAAATGCATTTTCTACTTACAATATTTCCAACTTACAATGGGTTTAATGGGTGAACCTATCGTAAGTCAAGGATCATTTGTACTTAACAAGTGGTTTGACAGAAGTATTGAAAAATCAGAATTGAGTGTGGCCATTATTATGGCCACTCCTCACAAACTGCCAGCAGGGCTATAGCAAAGAGTATTGGTGGCATATCAGTCCCGGTCTTCTGGAGTTGTCTGAGTTCCCAAATGCTCACATTTTGATAGGCAGATCTTGCTCCAATCTTCTGCTTCTGCACAATTACTTTTTTTTTATACGATCTTCTGGCTTTTCATTTATTTATAGCAAAGCTGTGTTAGTCAAATAACCACAGCAGAAAATTAATTTATTAGATGTATATTATAATATTGTATATTTACAGAAATCCTAGGTACTTAAAATTCAGGAACCAAGAGAGGAAGTAAAGTAGCAGAAACCAGAAAATAATATTTCCACTTCAAATAGTAATGCCATTGTTAAGATTGAACAAAGAGCATTTATAGAATACTTGACAGGGCTTGAAAATTACTATGTCATTTTTTTTTTTTTTTTTTGAGACGGAGTTTCGCTTTTGTTACCCAGGCTGGAGTGCAATGGCGCGATCTCGGCTCACTGCAACCTCCACCTCCTGGGTTCAGGCAATTCTCCTGTCTCAGCCTCCCGAGTAGCTGGGATTACAGGCATGCGCCACCATGCCCAGCTAATTTTTTGTATTACTAGTAGAGACGGGGTTTCACCATGTTGACCAGGATGGTCTCGATCTCTTGAGCTCGTGATCCACCCTTCTTGGCCTCCCAAAGTGCTGGGATTACAGGCTTGAGCCACCGCCCCCGGCCCTACTATGTCATTTTATACAAGCATTAAGAGGTACTTAAATTCTGTAAATGCAACCATCTCATTTACCCAATGGATAGAGTGCTGAAAAGTAGAAGATAGTACAAAAATACCTATGTAAAAAAAGAAAATTTTCTCACAAAAAAAGTGAAAGGAGAAGATAAGCCTCAGAAGACTGAAGGAGAAGTCTATCTTATTGACATTAACGTGAACATCAAATATTTTATGGAGAAAGTAAATGTATTTAGTAAGAGTTTTAATTACCAGCAATGTCCATTGAGTCAACTGATGCTATTTCTCCAATATTATTAGTTACGATGTCTACCTCAGTCCTGAAAGAATTTTCGCAGATAAGGCTTAGTCACCATTGGTAATGTTCCAGTTTCAATCCTCCTTTAATTTTCTTGGTAATGTCAACAATTTTCTGAGTCTTTATTAAGGCAAAGCTTTCTACAAATAGTGGTTTGTTTCATTTTAAATAATGAATTAATAAACTGATGAATGAATTAAGAGCAGAGGAAATATTTCCAAAGTTGAGAGTTACTTTGCTAGAAATGTCTACCTCTGTCAAATGGTTATTTATTGCATAAATGTCAACAAATCTCCCAAATTCTCCATATTCTTGAAGATCTTGCCTGAGTAGATTATATGGGTCTTTAATAATAATGTTATAGATCAATATTTAACTGCCTAAAAATGTTTGGATGATATATTACAAGCTCTATAACTAATTTTGAGCTGAAAACTGAGACATTTAGTCCAATGGTTTAGGTTAAAATAAAATATATTTTTTTAACTAAAAATGTTCCCAGGGTTCTGATACTTTGAGCAAATTTTTTTTTTATTTTTCTGAACTTAAAAATATTGTTTATTTTTTCAAACCTTAATTTCTGTACTGGATATGTTTTTACAACTAATGAGAGATGGTAACATTTTTGAATTAACTAGAAGTGGCTTATAATAGCTATCTCTCTATATAGTTCTGGTTAATAGAAATATGTCTTTAAAAGATTTATTAAACTAGACCAATTAGTTAGTATTTTGCTTACCTAAAAGTAATTTAAAACTTCTTTACATGAATCAGGCTATTTTAAATGATTTCTTTCTACGTGCAACTTTCATCAGAAAATGAGTACCTTACTACTAAAGCAATTATGCAATTTAGAAAGAAAATATACTGGCAAGGCAATTTAAGTATAATAAAGAGAAAGCGGGCACTGTAAGAAATAAATGCAGGGTACATAGGATCCACATTTCTAAGAATTTCTGATTTCTTTATTGCTATGTTTTTATTTAATCATCAGGGAAATTCATGATAAAGGGTATGTTGTAGGATAGTTTTTGCAGTACAAAGCAAGCACCTTTGTACACAATTGAAAAATGTTTGAGTGAAGTCATGGAAAATTAGGCTATTACTACGTCTATGATTTCACCTTTCATGTTGAAAATGCAGCAGGTTATACTAACAGAAATAGAATTATGCAAGACCCTGGCACAAACATTTATTCAGCAAGCAAAGTGGGCAACATCAAGCTTAATAAGAAAAAACAAATATTTAGCTTTCTGAGTGAAGGCATTTTGACACAATTTTGCAATTACAGAATGCTAAGAGTGGACACTTAGTCTCTTCCTTTCACTTTGAGACCTTAAAGTAGTTCCTGGTCATATTTCTTGGAAAATTTTCACTTTCTTCTTTCTTGCTTTATATTTTAAAGACAGTTTTTAAAAGTTAGGACCCAAAACAAAGCATTTGAGGGGGATATGAGGCTATTGAAGGACTGGTGAAATGTTTCCCTCTCATATATTTTGAAAATGAAAATGTATGAAAGTCATCAAGAGACTTTATTTCATCTAAAGAGACTTGTTTCGAATGTATCTGATTCTTCATGTATCACCATCACATGTTCATTCTACTGTGTCCACTAGATCAAGTCTAGTAGAATAAGCACTTTCACATAAACGAGCTCAACAAGCAAAACTGCAAGTATAAGAACAATTGAAGCACTGAATTGAATTTGCACTTCACAAGGAAGTTGAGAATGAACATGTAACCAGCAAAAATATTTGTTGATACTTAACATCCTCAGCAGGTTTTTGTCTGTTTTTTTCTTGTGGTCAATGATGTGACCCCGATCAAAGATGTAAATTGCTGAAAAAACGTCAACACTTACTTTAAGATCTAGTACTTACATTAACGTTGTGATGGTCAAGGGTTCATTTTCTGCATTTGCATATCATTCTGTAAAGTATGATGTCTCACAGTTGTTAAATAAGTGGCTGTTCAAAACTGAATGTGGTTGTAAGTATAGGGATAGTGGAAAACGAGTTGACTCCACAAACAAAAAAAAGAATTTCAAAACTTTTAAATATACCAGTTTTATATTATCAAGTGCTTGAAATAAAAAAATGAGTTAATACCAGTAATTGATACTTCAAGACAAGTTGCTAAATCAAAGCTTTAAAAATTTGAATGGTATATTCAGTTGAGTTAGAGATTCAATATTAAGTATTATATTTTATTCACAGTAAGAATAAAACTACAAATTTCCTGGAAGTGCAGCTTCATAGCACAAGCAATATTCTTGCTGACTTAAGAAAACATTGGACTAGAAATGTCCTTGAAATGGTGGTGATGTACACATAACTCATAATCTTGTCCATTAAAAATTGCATAGTCTACCAATGTAAGTATGCAAGTTAGTTGTTAAATTGTAGAATTAGTTTTATATATTCATACTAGAGTAAGTAAATTACAAAATTTATATGATTAACTGCTATGAATTAAAAAAAAAAAAACCCTTGTCATGGCTGTAAAATCTTCTCTTTACTACTTATCAATCAGATTTGGAAGTGATTTTGTCCTGTAATTATTTAAATAATATTTTCAGAAAAAAAAGGTATTAAAATGTGTTACTATAAAATGTGAGAAAAGAGTTGAGTAAATTAATAAGAAATTAAGCAATTTACAAGTTTAACTTTGAAATATTATTGTAATTTGGAATATCTCCTATTGTGGGAAGAATCTTTTGATAGTTTTCCTTTTAGCATTGCTTAAGTTTATATTCCACACTAGAATGGAATGTAAGTGAATAGGATTCTGATTTTCAGCATCTTTATTTGGCTAACCATTAACAATAATTATAAATAAATAAAACTTATTTTATAAATTTTGCCTCATACAAAGAATCATTAATGAGATATAGTCAGAATGAAGGCAAAAAAATTACTTTAAATATTTACATATTTTAGTACACAAAAGTTTTCCTTTTAGTATTATGTGCTCTGAGTTTATCAGATACCTCAACTTCTGTTGTGAGATTGTGCTTAATTTAAAACATTATGACATACAGAAGAAGAGTCAACTAAAGGCAAAGACTTAAAATGTATTAACCATAAAATGCTACTTTGGAGAATATTACATCGAACTTTATTAAAATATTAAAATACACTGGATTTAGAAAAATACAATTCCCAATAAATAACAGTTCCATGATATTAAAGACAGATATTTATCTGTACAGATAAATGGAAGGATAGATAGATAGATAGCTAGATACATACATACATACATACATACATACATACATACATACATACATAATGTTTTCCCCCAAGAATGATTCTGCTCATGGTATTTTTAAACTAAAGTTCAAATTCAAATTTTACTTTAACATACACACATATATTTTATTTTGTTTTTAAAAGAATCTTATCTTTTAAAACAGTTGTCCGGGCGCAGTGGCTCACGCCTGTAATCCCAGCACTTTGGGAGGCCAAGGCGGGTGGATCACGAGGTCAAGAGATCGAGACCATCCTGGTCAACATGGCGAAACCCTGTCTCTACTAAAAATACAAAAAATTAGCTGGGCACTGTGGCGCGTGCCTGTAATCCCAGATACTCGGGAGGCTGAGACAGGAGAATTGCCTGAACCCAGGAGGCGGAGGTTGCGGTGAGCCAAGATCGCGCCATTGCGCTCCATCCTGGGTAACAAGAGTGAAACTCTGTCTCAAAAAAAAAAAAAAAAAGTTATGAAAGAACTATTTGATAGATCCACAGTAAAATAAAACTGTCATCAATAAATAACTATTTTGTAAAATTATATGATTCTAATTATGTGATTAGCCTCTTCTTTTACTGTGCTGTCTTCACTGTGGAAATATCATTATATGATTGTAATAACACAGTCTCATTCAAGAATGTTCTAATAAATCACATAATCACAATATTCTTAGTTTATCACTTCCTCTGGTAGAACCTAAATTAAGAACCAAGGTGGAATATTAGAATATTTACTCACAAGGCAAAAAAAAAATAAATTTTGAGTGCCACAGTGTTATAAAGAAGAAAAAACTGAGTAAAATGTAATGCATGGATGGAATTAATGAGACAAGGACAGTAGAAAATTAGAATTTGCCTAAGCAATATTGCCAGAGAGATGAGAGAGAATGTGATAAAATTAAGAAAGAATAAACAGTCATAAAGAAGAGGGAATTGTAAATAATGTCTCTAAAAAATACTGCAGCTGAACTGCAAATTCAGTGGATGGGTTGAAGAGTAGTCTATATATACCCACCATCAATTAATAAATTAGAATACTAGCTCATAATGTCTCTGAATCCATCATGAAGCAAGTAAAAGGCAGAAAATTTAAAAAGATAAGAGAACATGGGTGGTGGAGTAAAATAGAAATGTCATAATTTGTAACAAAGGAGATAAGAAAGGAGAATAAAAAGAGTGAAAAGAAAATATTTAAGGATACTGATAGTCACCCTCAATTTAAAAAATTAATTTAGATTGAAAGATGTTCTAAACTATGTCATACAAAATGGATTTTAAAATCCCTACATGTAAATATATTATTTTGATAAACGTTTAAAGGTCATATAGATCATAAATTTTCCTGAAAGATAAAGCCAGCCATCTATAAAGCAAACAAGAACAGATTTATTTCCGTTTTCTCAGCAGCAACAATTAAGTAAATAGGAGAATAGGAGATAATTTCAAAATGCTAAAGAAAAAGAACCTCAAAACAAGATTTCTAAAAATCTCACTCAATTGTTATATAACAGGAAAGACAAAATAGGGATTTCTTGACTCTCAAATGGATTGTTTACAATACAGGACTCTCTTGGAAAATAATGTTTGATGAAGTAGTCCAATAATAAAGATAAATCCAGAATTCTTCAAAACGTATAGATATGCCAAATATGTTCATTGTTCGGTTCCCAGCACCATTCTACCTTAAAAGCATCAAATGCAATGTTTTGTCTTGACTTAACCCTGACTGAAACAAAGGTTTAAAAAGAAGAATATATATACATCAAGAATATTTAATGATTCTTAAAAATGTTAACATTACAGTATTATTTCTATGTAAATCTGCCTATTTCTGTATTTCTTAGGGGTATACACCCAGTTTAACATTCTGTAGTTTCTAGAGAGAAGAAACCAGTCCTGACATTAAAATATACTAACAATATGAAGTTTCTTTTCCGAAATAGTTCAGTTTATTACTCCTGATGAGAAATCGGTCAATCAAAAAGGGTGCCAAGTCCATTATTTTCATTGCTTAAATGTCAGTGCATTTTATTTCCTTTTATTTGTTGAAGCCTCATTGTGCTGATTCTCATTTACCTTGTGTTCAGTGTGACCATTTCTAAATTTGTCTTAAAATACTTGTAAAAAAGGCAAACTGGTCCACCTGGTATTTGTGGTCTATATTTTTCCTTCATGTGATCTTTTTGAACTTAACCCTATTTATATTTGCTCCTGTCTCCAGCATGTATTCATGCAGAAATGTTGGATCCAAGTAACTGTAACTCCGATGGTCCACCCACAGAAATGGCAATGTCAAATAGCTAGTTAGAGATAGCTCAATTATCTGCCAAACACATTCGGTAACAATGAATATTGTTCAAGAGACTGACTGGCATATTTGTCAAAATAAGGCTCCTACTAGAAATAAATTTTATCAAAAAGTAGTTCAAGTATAAAATTATACCACAGAGTTTTAAATATGAGGAATGTTTCTGTATAATCCTGGCTTCTATACTACTTATTCTAAGAATTATAGGTCAGTGATTACAATAAATAAATGTATTATATTCCTCTTTCAATACTGTTCATTAAATGCATAAAATTTTGAAGGTATTGTGAACAAACAAGTGGAGGAAGCACAAAAACCAAAAGTGCAAAAGGTAAATACTAGAAATCAGAAAAAGAATCATTTGTTCTATGATATACATCAGTTCCCCAAATAGAAAATGCTTCCCATGAAATATAGCAGTTTGAAACAGAGTAATCTCATCCAACATTAAGCTGGTCTTATGACTTGTTCAGTAACAAAAGGTCACAACTGCTGTCATTTTTTTTTTGTCCCCTGACGTATTCCCCAATATTAGTAACTTGAAAGTCCCATGGTTAATCTTTTTTTCCAGTGTGGCTATAGAAGGTAGTTATCCAGAATGTTACCTTCTTATTGCCCACATGACAGCATGTTTTTTCTAGGTCAGTGCTGCAGGACTCTCTGTAGATCTGAGATAGTGGCAGTTAAAGAAGCTAAAGGTTGTGTGGAAGAGGCCCTGAATCAAAGACCATCCTCAGCGTTTTTGGTTGGCCGATGTCAGTTCTGTCGGTAGCTATCTTGTTAGCAAAACAACCATGCATAATATTTAATTTAATTTCCTTTGAGTCTCTACATAGAAGTATTTCACAGAGTGAAATTAGACACTCCTTCGGCTATTTTAAAACATGACATAAACAGATTTATTGTTAGACCCATCAACCATCATTGTTACAGAATGCTGTTACCTAAAAATAAGTACATAAACAAATAAAATTTGTATAGGTGACACTTTCATCCTTCTGCACGTTTACATTCTTACAGTGGCAAGCATGAATGTTCCCTCCAAAAGGAAATGCTGTTGTATATTCTTTCACAGAAGCAGTCACTGATTTTCCATTCCTAGTGTGAGTTACTTTGAATATCATTTCCAATGGATTTGCCAATTTGGGAAATAGTGTGAGCCAAGGCTTCCTGATTTCAAAGCCATCTTGCATCACTGCAAATATTTTATTTCTATTTTTCGCATGCAGGATCAAAATGATGAAAGCTGACTTGTTCTCTCATGATCTAAAGACTTAGTTTTGGGTCAAGAATCACTGACAACTTTACCATGTGTTTTCTTTAATGCTGTGTTTTCACTCGCTCCGTCACTCATTCATCCCCTGGTTCACTCACTTGGGGAGCTCCAATTTACCATTAATCCATCACTGTATTTACCCAGCTCTGCTCAGCTAGAGGCTTTGGAGATCAGAAGCTGTGGTATAAGGATTAGGGCACTGGCAAGGACTATTTTGGGCTGGAGTTCAGGGCAAGTCTCCAGCCTCAGCAAAAAGTTAAAACCAGAAAACCAAGGCAAAACCACAGTCATAAGAATTGGGCAATTATTATGCAGAAATGAAGATACTTAAGAAAAAGCTGTAGCTCAAGTATATGGGAGATGTAGATTTACAGTAATTAAAACTTGTGCCCTGATGTGGTCTGAGCCTACTTATACCCAAGTACATGGAATCATAGTGCTAATCTTGGCCTTTTATCAGTCCTACGTGACTATTAGCCTTCATGGAAATTCTGGACATCCTGAATTACCTAGTGTTTTTAACAATTTGGATGTCAAGTACATAGTTCCCTTTATTAAAAAAGACTAGGAGTCATAGTCCCTTAAATATGAGAAAGATCACTGAGGCTTCTTTAGGAATGCAACTCTAATTCAACAGGGAATAAATAAATAGCTAAGTAATTTAGACCACCCTTTTGTCACTCTGAGAAAAAAAGAAATCTGTGATTATGGAGGAAATCCACTCCTCTGGCATGAATTCTGCCAATTAACTGAAGCATCAGTTTTTATTTATATTTTGCCATTTTATATCAATTTTGCAGTTTTTTAAATAAGATAATATTGTTTCCTTACTAAATTGCTGTTCTCAACCCTTCTGCTCTTCCTTATATACTCTTCATTAGGAAATTCAGAGACCACAATTTCTTTTTGTTTTGTTTTGTTTTTTTGAGGCAGATTCTTGCTCTGCCTCCCAGGTTGGAGTGCAGTGGCACGATCTTGGGATCTTGGGTCACTGCATATCTCCACCTCCCGCATTCAAGCAATTCTTCTGCCTCAGCTTCCCAGGTAGCTGGGATTACAGGCATGTGCTGCCATACCTGGCTTATTTTTGTATATTTAGTAGAGGTGGGGTTTCACCATGTTGGCCAGGCTGGTCTCAAACTCCTGACCTTGTGTGATCCACCCACCTCGGCCTACCAAAGTGCTGGGATTATAGGCATGAGCCACCGCTCCTGGCCCAGAGACCACAATTCTTCCCCACCACGTAAACAACTGCTAAGCTTCTCTAATCCTGATCTCTCTCTCAAGCTCCAATTATTCAATGTTTCACCAGACTCTGTGATCTTGTACTTCAAGCTGCCTCACAATGGCAGCTTATAATTAACTTATTTTTGACAAGTTTATTATGCAAACAAATGAGCACATTTTTCATTTTTCATAATCATATGACTTTATTGCAGTGTTGAAATGGGTCTTCCTATGAAAATTTATTCTTTCCTTGGTCACCTGCATGATATTACCATAAGGATAAATGAGGCAGACAATCACTTGTACTGCTCTAATTTTCTCCTTAGGCTTGAATTCAGGTGTCTCTATCATATTGATTGATTGTATTATATTTTTAAAAATTTATTTATTAATTAACATAATACTCCAATTGTTTTGGCAACATATAAATAAGAGTCAAATGTGCAAAACCAATGAATCAATCAATCAATTAATTGCCTGAACCTTTTATCATATTAATTTACTTTTAAACTGGCAGTAGGGAAGATAAATAGCCTTTAAGCAGCAAACTATAAAGGAAGAAGAAAGATTCCTGTTCCTATTGCTCCTTAGAGTCTTTAGAATTGGAAGAGAGATGGTAGATATATTAAAAACAATTACAGATACATGAATATGTGGCTTTTTGCCTCCCAGTGTGTGAGACACTGTTGACTCTATCTCAGGCTTTCTCACCCTTGGCACTCTTGACATTTTGGCCTGAATAATCCCTTGCTGTGGCGAGCTGTGCATTGCAGGATGTTAGCAACATCCTTGGCAACACAGCTTTCAACAACGCTCCCAAATTGTGATGATCAAAAATGCCTCCAGATTTTGCCAAATGTCCCCCAAGGGGCAAAATTGTTTCCAGTGGAAAAACTGCTCTCTGGGAATGCAGATGATAGGAAATACCGTGATTTGAAGCCATTGCTAAGGCAAATGGTTTGCCACTTAACTGCACAGTGGAATCACATGAGGTACTTTAAAAAACTCAGTACCTCAAGTGATTTCACTTCCATAGATTTTCATGATTGCTCCGTGTTGGAGCCAGGGAGTAAGTATCAGTATTTTAAAATGCTCTTGGGGTTTAGCAGGTATCCTGTGTTGAAAACGCTACCTAAGAAAACAAGTTCCTCCCCTGAACATGAGACCTCAGACTAATTAAGAGAATGATTTCAGTACTCTGCAATCACAGGCATTTTGAAGCATTATATTCACAGCACATGTTTCACTTTCATGGATTTATGTATTGAGTGTCTTATGTTAGAACAAAATTAATCACTGTTTGGAGAGTGAAGTCTCCAAAACATCAGACATTTAGTATATTCTGCCTGGAAGAATGTCTCAAATTAAATTTAGTGATGCATTAAGTATTAAGTAAAATTGTCTACATGGAATCAAACTTTCTTTTCTTTTTATATTATTTAGCATTTTATTTTATTTTATTTTGAGACAGAATTTTGCTCTTGTTGCCTAGGCTGGAAGTAATGGCATGATCTCGGCTCACCACAACCTCTGCCTCTCGGGTTCAAGCGATTCTCCTGTCTCAGCTTCCTGAGTAGCTGGGATTAGAGGCATGCACCACCATGCTTGGATAATTTTGTATTTTTGATAGAGATGGGGTTTCTCAATGTTGGTCAGGCTGGTCTCAAACTCCCGACCTCAGGTGATCCACCCACCTCATCCTCCCAAAAGTCTGGGATTACAGGTGTAAACCACTGCACCAGGCCCCAAACTTTCTTTTCTATGTGTTCAGAGCCTCACTTCATCTGGTGTTAAGGTAGGGGTTAGGGCAGTTAACTCCCTAAGGCTTGTTTAAAGAGGCCAGGCGCGGTGGCTCAAGCCTGTAATCCCAGCACTTTGGGAGGCCGAGGCGGGTGGATCACGAGGTCAAGAGATCGAGACCATCCAGGTCAACATGGTGAAACCCCGTCTCTACTAAAGATACAAAAAATTAGCTGGGCATGGTGGCGCGTGCCTGTAATCCCAGATACTCAGGAGGCTGAGGCAGGAGAATTGCCTGAACCCAGGAGGCGGAGGTTGCGGTGAGCCGAGATCGCGCCATTGCACTCCAGCCTGGGTAACAAGAGCAAAACCCCGCCTCAAAAAAAAAAAAATAAATAAATAAAATAAAGGGATGGTTGTGTAGAAGGACAACACATTTGAATATAATGAAGCTGACAATTTATTTCTTGTCAAACTGCAGCTTCTTCTAAAAAATCCCAACTTCATTTACCTAATAGATACTCAAATTATTTGTTAAAAAGCTATAAAGAGAAATAAACACAAATCCTGAAGTCTAATTTATAAGTAGATATTTTTAAAAGTACTAATCAGAAAGCAATGTGCTTTGTGAATTTAGTCAATTCACTTGTGGAATAAATTTATCCATTTTACTTGATCAAAATTTGACACCTCTCTAGTTTTTATTATCAAATGATCCTAAATTTTGGGACATACATGTACAGAAATAGTTGATACATTTTTCCTAATAGATTTTCAACTTCTGCTCTAAGTTTCCTATGAAGTTTTGTTGTTCAAACTGATTTTTGTCTGGAACACCAATCAAAATGTACAAATAGCTAAAAGTGTCAAACCACTGTAAATTTAGAGAGATTTCAAAATATAGTGACATTTAAGTGCAATTTCAATTTTCTCAAATAATATTATTAAAGATTTCCTTAACTATAACACATTTTAAATAAAATTGTATTATTTTATTTAATAAAAATAAATATTTAATAGAATTATTTTATTTTAATAAAAAATAAAATTGGAAGGGGGAAAATGGCTGCAAGGAAGCTCCTCCGGAGTGCAGCTACCACCGAGTGAGACAGAACTATAGCAATATCTGCGTCTCTGAGCGAGGTACTGGTTTTGTTTTAAAGGGACTGGTTGAACAGCAGGATTAATCCTAAAAAAGGCAGCGAAAACAGCCCAAAGGCATCCAGCCAGGCAAGATGGGGTGCTGCCTAACCTGGAAAGTGTACCAGGCACAGAGGATTGGTGGGGGCATCACCTCTTCAGTTCTCTGAATCAGATATAGCAATTCACTCTGAAACTTCAGCAGCACATAGACCAGGAAAATGCCGCCTTGCTGAGAACCACCTGGAGTTGCAGACCAGGGCGACAGCCCAGGCCAGCAGCCCCAGCCAGACCAGCGTCTTGTTAGCACAGACCAGGGTGGAGATTTGGACTAATACCGAGAAAACTTGCAAAAAGGAACTGCCCATCCCACAGAAGAGATTCTTGAAAGCAGGGAGGGGGATATGACCAGAAAGGACCCTCCCCCACAAGATCCAGCAACCCGAGTCCCTCTCCCGGAAGAGTTTCACAGTTAACACATCCTCCACCCAGGAACAGAGGGCTTGGCAGAGGGAGAGTCTGCCATTGGGAAGGCGGGGCTAACCCCACCAGTATGGAAACCAGGTAAAGAATAAACAGCAGCCTGGCTGAGACCAAGGCAGCCCAGCAGTGCCTCCACAGGCAGACAATGGACAGACTGCCTCAAGTGGCACACTGACACCTGTGTTTAAAGAAAAAAGCCTCACACAGGAGAAATAACCCCAACTTTAACAGAAAGGATATCCACTATGAGAAGATGGGAAGAAACCAGCACAAAAAGGATGAAAACATCAAAGTTCAGAATGCCTCTCCTCCCCAGAGAGATCACCGCAACTCACCAGCATGGCAACAATACAGGTCAGAAAATGATTTTGGTAAGCTGACAGAAGCAGACTTCAGAAGATGGGTAATAACAAACTTCTCTGAGCTAAAAAAAAACAGGTTTTAACCCAATGCAAAAAAACTAAGTCTTGAAAAAAGACTGGATGAAATGCTAACTAGAATATCCAGCCTAGAGAAGAACATAAATGACTTGATGGAGCTGAAAAACACAGGATGAGAACTTCATGAAGCAATCACAAGTTTCAATAACTGAATAGATCAAGCAGAAGAAAGGATATCAGAGATCAAAGATGAACTCAATGAAATAAAAAGAGAAGGCAAGAAAAGAGAAAAAAGAGTGAAAAGAAATGAATATAGCCTCCAAGAAATATGGGATTATGTGAAAAGACCTAATCTATACTTGATCAGTATACCTGAAGAGGACGGAGAAAATGAATTCAAGCTGGAAAACATTCTTCAAAATATTATCCAAGAGAACTTCCCCAACCTAGCAAAGCAGGCCAACATTCATATCCAGGAAATACAAAGAATACCACAGAGATACTCCTCAAGAAGAGCAACCCCAAGGCACATAATCCTCAGATTCACCAGGGTTGAAATGAAGGAAAAAATGCTAAGGGCAGTCAGAGAGAAGGTTTGGGTCACCCACAAAGAAAAGCCCATCAGACTCACAGCTGATCTCTTAGCAGAAACCCTACAAGCCAGAAGAGAGTGGGGCCAATATTCAACATCCTTAAAGAAAAGAACTTTCAAACCAGAATCTCATATCCAGCCAAACTAAGCTTCATAAGTGAAGGAGAAATAAATCCTTTATGGACAAGCAATTACTGAGAGATTTCATCACCACCAGACCTGCCTTACAAGAGCTCCTGAAGGAATCACTAAACACAGAAACAAGTATTCAATACCACCCACCGCAAAAATGAACCAAATGCTAATGACCAATGATGCAATAAGGAAACTGCATTGACCAACTGGCAAAACAAACAATCAGTAACAAAATGGGCAGGATCAAATTCACACATAAAAATATTAATGTTAAATGTAAATGGCCTAAATGCCCCAATCAAAAGACACAGACTGGCAAACTGGGTAAAAAGTCAAAACCCATCAGTGTGCTGTATTCAGGAGACCCATCTCACATGCAAAGACACAGATAGACTCAAGATAAAAAGATGGAAGAAGATCTACCAAGCAAATGGAGAGCAAAAAAAAGCAGGGGTTGTAATTTTAGTCTCTGATAAAATCGACTTTAAACCAACAAAGATCAGAAGAGACAAAGAAGGACACTATATATGGTAAAAGGATCAATACAACAAGAAGAGCTAAATATCCTAAATATATATGCACCTGATACAGGAGTGCCCAGATACATAAAGCAAGTTCTTAATGACCTACAAAGAGACTTAGACACCCACACAATAATAGTGGGAGAATTTAACACTCTACTGTCAACGTTAGATAGATCAATGAGACAGAAAATCAACAAAGATATACAGGACTTGAATGCAGAACTGGAAAAAGTAGACCTAATAGACATCTACAGAAATCTCCACCCAAAGCCACAGAATATACATTCTTCTCAGCACCACTTCACACTTACTCTAAAATTGATCACATAATTGGAAGTAAATCACTCCTCAGCAAATGCCAAAAAAAAAAAGGAAATTACAACAAACAGTCTCTCACACCACAGTGCAATCAAATTAGATCTCAGGATTAAGAAACTAACTCAGAACCACACAACTTCATGGAAACTGAACAACTGGCTCCTGAATGTTGAATGAATAAACAAAATGAAGGCAGAAATAAAGATGTATTTCAAAACCAATGAGAATGAGACCACAATGTACCAGAATCTCTGGGACACATTTAAAGCAGTCTCTAGAGGGAAATTTGTGGGAATAAAAGCCCAGATGAGAAATGAGGAAAAATCTAAAATTGACACCCTATCATCAAAATTGAAAGAGCTAGAGGAGCAACATCAAAATAACTCAAAAGCTAGCAGAAGACAAGAAATAACTAAGATCAGAGCAGAAATGAAGGAGATAGAGTCACAAAAAACCCTCCCAATAGTCAATAAATCCAGGAGCTGGTTTTTTGAAAAAATCAACAAAATAGACCACTAGCCAGAATAATAAAGAAGAAAAGAGGGAAGAATCAAATAGATGCAATAAAAAAACAATAAAGGGGATATCACCACAGATCCCACAGAAATACAAACTACTATAAGAGATTACTACAAACAACTCTATGCACATAAACCAGTAAACCTGGAAGAAATGGATAAATTTATGGACATTTGCATGCTACCAAAACTAAACCAGGAAGAAGTTGAAATGCTGAATAGACCAATAACAAGGGCTGAAGTTGAGGCAGCAATTAACAGCCTACCAACCAAAAAAAGCCCAGGTCCAGATGGGTTCTCAGCCAAATTCTACCAGATATACAAAGAGGAGCTGGTACCAATTATTCTGAAACTATTCCAAACAATACAAAAAGAGGGAATCCTCCCCAAATCTTCCCCAAACCTGGCAGAGACTCAACAAGAAAAGAAAACTTCAGGCCAATATCCATGATGAACATAGATGCAAAAGTCTTCAATAAAATACTGGCAAACCAGTTGCAACAGTACATCAAAAAGCTTATCCATCAAGACCAAGTAAGCTTCATCCTGGGGATGCAAGGCTGTTTCAACATACACAAGTCCATAAACGTAATCCACCACATAAGTAGAACCAAAGACAAAAACCACATGATTATCTCAATAGATGCAGAGAAGGTCTTTGACAAAATTCAACATCACTTTATGCTAAACACTCGCAATAAACTAGGTATTGATGGAACCTATCACAAAATAATAAAAGTTATTTATGACAAACCTAATGCCAATATCATACTGAGTGGGCAAAAACTGGAAGCATTTCCTTTGAAATCTGGAAGGAAACAAGGATGCCTTCTTGCTCCACTCTTATTCAATATAGTACTGAAAGTTTTAACCAGAACAATCAGGCAAGAAAATGAAATAAAGGGTGTTCAATCACAAAAGGGGAAGTCAAATTGTCTCTATTTGCAGATGACATGATTGTATATTTAGAAGACCCCATCACCTCAACCCAAACTCTCCTTAAGCTGATAAGCAACTTCAGCAAATTTTCAGGATACAAAATCAATGTGCAGAAATCACAAGCATTCCTATTCGCCAATAAAAGACAAACTGAGAGTCAAATCAAGAGCAAACTCCCATTCACAATTGCTACAAAGAGAATAAAATACCTAGGAATACAACAAACAAAGGTGAAGGACCTCTTCAAGGAGAACTACAAACCACTGTTCAAGGAAATAAAAGAAGATACAAACATATAGAAAAAATTCCATGCTTATGGTTAGGAAGAATCAATATTGTGAAAATGGCCATACTGCCCAAAGTAATTTATAGATTTAATGCTATTCCCATCAAACTTCTAACCAACCTTCTTCACAAAACTAGAAAAAACCACTTCAGACTTCATATGGAACAAAAAAGAACCTACATAGCCCAGACAATCCTAAGCAAAAAGAACAAAGCTGGCAGCATCATGCTGCTGGACTTGAAGCTATACAACAAGGCAACTGTAATCAAAACAGCATGGTACTGGTATCAAAACAGAGACATAGACCAGTGGAACAGAAGAGAGGTCTCCAGAGCAACACCACACATCTACCACTAACTGATCTTTGACAAACCTGACAAAAACAAGCAATGGGGAAAGGATTCCCTGTTTAATAAATGGTGTTGGGAAAATTGGCTAGCAATATGCAGAAAGCAGAAACTGGACCCCTTCCTGACACCTTACACTAAAATTAAATCCAGATGGATAAAGGACTTAAACATAAGACCTAACACTATCAAAACCCTAGAAGAAACCTAGGCAAAACCATTCAGGGCATAGGCATAGGCAAGGACTTCATGACTAAAACACCAAAAGCAATGGCAACAAATGCAAAAATAGACAAATGGGATCTAGTTAAATTTCAGAGCTTCTTCAGAGCAAGAGAAACAATCATTAGATTGAACTGGCAACCAAAAGAATGGGGAAAAAATCTGCAATCTACCGTCTGACAAAGGGCTAATATCCAGAATCTGCAAATAACTAAAACAAACTTATTCAACAAACAAACTTATTCAAAAGTGGGCGAAGAATATGAACAGACACTTTTCAAAAGAAGACATATATGAAACCAACAAACATATGAAAAAATGCTCATTATCACTGATTATTAGAGAAATGCAAATCAAAACCCCATTGAGATACCATCTCATGCCAGTTAGAATAGCGATCATTAACAAATCTGGAGACAGCAGATGCTGGAGATGATGTGGAAAAATAGGAACACTTTTATACTGTTAGTGAGAGTGTAAATTAGTTCAACCATTGTGGAAGACAGTGTGGTAATTCCTCAAGGATCTAGAAATAGAAATTCCATTTGACCCAGCAATCCCATTACTGGGTATATACCCAAAGGACTATAAATTATTCTATTATAAAGGCACATGCACACACATGTTCATCGTGGCACTGCTTACAATAGCAAAGACCTGAAATCAACCCAAATGCCTATCAATGATACACTGGACAAAGAAAATGTGGCACATATACACCATGGAATGCTATGCAGCCATAACAAATGATAAGTTTGTGTCCCTTGTAGGGACATGGATGAACGTAGAAACCATCATTCTCAACCAACTGACACAAGAACAGAAAATCAAACACTGCATGTTCTCACTCACAGGTGGGTGTTGAACAATGAGAACACTTGGACACAAAGAGGGGAGCATCACACTCTGGGGTCCAGTGGCAGGGGCTACAGGAGGGATCATGGGAGGGAGGGTGGGGGAGGGATAACATGGGGAGAATTGTCAGTTATAGGTGATGGGGGTATGGTGGCAACAAACCACCTTGACATGAATGTACCTATGCAACAATCTTGCATGATCTGCACATGTACCCCAGAATCTAAACTGCAATAAAAATAATTATAAAAATTATTAAATAAAATGAAAATAATTGTATTTTTATTTACACTTAAATACACTTATTTATTTTATTAATAAAATAAAATTTTGTTATTTTTTTAATAAAATAAATTCATTTAATAAAAATAAGTGTATTAAATGAGGGTTATTTAATACAGAAAGCATATTTTACAGTGAACTATACACTTAAAAACCTTTTAGTATTATTTTTATGTATATAATCTTAATATGAATCATGGGAGTGCCCAGCCCAGACTTATAAATATCAATGTGTAGTGCTTTAGACAGTTTTACTGGTATCATGCTTGGACTACTGCCATAGAAGTCCTCAACTAATGGTGCTGAATTAAGTAATTGATTGCTAAGTACATACACATTCTTGGTATTTACAGAGTTGCAAGTCCATGTTTGTATATGTTTAAGAGTCCATTAGATCTTTATCTTTAAATAAATATGATGATTAATTTCATTAGAATTACTCATGGAGAAATCATGTGTAAAGTCCTCATTTGAAAAAAAATAGGGGAAACTTTGTTGACCACAAAATTTTGTATTCCTAAGATTAAACAGGCTAATGAAAGAAAAGGAGTTTTTAATGAATAATAATAATAACTGAGGTCACTTAACCTCCACCATTTATATGAGTACAGATAATTTCTATTTATAATACAATTTCACGTTTGGTTGATGGACATTAAATAAAAGATTTTAAATATAAATCAGAGTATATTGATACCATAAAATGTTAAGCACTATATAAATGGAAATTTTGTCAGTTATTACTGATAATAAAAAAATCTATAAAACTTTATTGATAAATCTTACCCAGTTTAATCTCTCATTTTCCAAATTACAGTAATGTTGTTAACCTGTACTACATAACTTAAATCTTCGTTATGCTGGTCTGTAGGTAATATAGTGCAATGTTTGTGATTGTTTCATAGTTTCATGTCAGCTTAAAACCCAACAGGAATACATGACTAGTCGGACCTTGTCACTTTCAAAAAAATCTGAAATAATATGCAATTGTACAAAGCAAAAAGTAAAAATAAACCTCAAAATTCTACTAAGTAATAATGAATACAAGTATTTTGAGTCATCTTTTCTACCTATATAATATTATAAATGTCATTAATATTTATTTTATAATGAAAATAAAGCAACTATAGTTTCATTACAATAATTTTAATTAATTTCACAGAGTTCATTGTGTGAATTTGACCATTAACAATATGGAAAAAAACTATTTTTTAACATTTTGTTTTGTCACTTCCATGTGTTGTAGAAGTAAACATTTCACACATGGGAACCCAAATATTCAAGGAGCACAGAACTAGTTTAAGATGCTGGGTAGTGACTTCCCTGGGCCAAGAGGATACCAACATGCACAAGCCGATGAGCTAACAATAATTCGAGGGTCTTTTTTTTTTTTTTAATTTGGAAGGTCTGGGACATCAAGGGGCACTCAAAAACCATTCCTTTCACAGTTTGTTTGCCTTTCTCCTGGGCCTCTTTGGTTCAGCCAGAAAATTTTCTTTCTACAATATCAAAAATCTGACTCTCAATAATATAGTTTTGAGAATTTTAATTCTGGTAAATTGAATTTGGTTGGAGAACTACTCTCTCATGTCCCTTTTTCCTTAATTTTCCTAAGACATAGTGAACCTGTAGGCCTGTAGGGGTGATTCTTTCCAACACCATTTTAGACAATGAGACCATGCTTTCTTGGGAGAGGAAGTTCTTCCTTGTGAATAAATGTTCTACAAATGGAAATAAAAGCAGAATTACTGAATATCTTCCTAGACATGTATTTATTCACTCGTGCATTAACCAAGTGTTCATTCTAGTGCAATGACACCTAGATATTCTAGGCTTTATATGGGTGACCAAATCCAGGGTCCTTTCCTTCATGGAACTCACAGTCTAAGTCCAACTTCTCTAGCACCTCTACCGTGTGTTTCTAACCCTCAAGTTTAGGATCATCTGTTAATGATACCACCTCAGATTTAACTTTCTGTGATGTCTTATGATACACTATGTTTTTCTCATGAAAAAGTAGCTTTTTGTTTCATTTTAAGAAAGGGTCTCACTCTGTATGAAAAAGTTGCTTTTTGTTTTATTTTATTTTGAGAAAGGATTTCACTCTGTAGTCCAGTCTGGAGTTCAGTGGTGAGACCACGACTCACTGTAGCTTGTAACTCTAGGGCTCCAGAGATCCTCTGACTTCAGTCTCTCAAGGATCTGGGAATACAGGCACAAGCCACCACATCTGGCTATTTTCTTGTGTGTTTTTTGCAGAGATGGGTTTTGCCATGTTGCCAAAGCTGGTCTTGGACTCCTGAGTCCAAGAAGTCCACCTGCCTCAGCTTCCCAAAGTGCTGCAATTACAAGTGTGAACCACCACATCTGGACTTTTTTTTTTTTTAAACAAAATTTTTAAAACAAATTACTTTTGGTAGTAGAATTTGCCACTTGTATGCCATCTGATGATTCTGTACCTGTACAGATTAATTTGTGGTTGAAATCGTTCTATGTATCTGAAAGGTTTGTGGATCAGCATATGTTGGGAAATAATTAAAAAGTTATTTTTGGTTCTGTTATTACAATAATCCCTAAAAATCATTGTTTAAAAAATTATACTTTAAAATTTTAGGCTACTTTAAAATGAATATTCATTTGGGAATATCAAATGAATATTTGTTAAGTAAAGGTTTACACATTTAAAGTCAAATTCAATAATTAGATAAAAAGATGACCAAAATGAATATTAGTAATTAAATAAATCTATAGGAAAAAAGCTATGAAAGTTAGCTCACATATTTTAGTTTACTTTTAGTTTATCTCTGGTTTACCACTTCTCTTCAGGTTAAAATTAAATGAAAATGTCAAAGACAAAGTTTTTTTTTTTTTGAGACGGAGTTTCACTCTTGTTACCCAGGCTGGAGTGCAATGGCGCGATCTCGGCTCACTGCAACCTCCGCCTCCTGGGTTCAGGCAATTCTCCTGCCTCAGCCTCCTGAGTAGCTGGGATTACAGGCACGCACCACCGTGCCCAGCTAATTTTTTGTATTTTTAATAGAGACGGGGTTTCACAATGGTGACCAGGATGGTCTCGATCTCTTGATCTCGTGATCCACCCTCCTCGGCCTCCCAAAGTGCTGGGATTACAAGCATGAGCCACTGCGCCCGGCCAAAGACAAAGTTTTTAATAAGCTACTCCAACTGACTTAATATTATTAAGTATCAAAAATCTTAATTATTGAATTTTTCACTTTAAAATAAATACAAAGATTCTCTTATAAATCACTCAAAATGTTCCACTTGATACTAATTGTATAAGCATTTTTATAAAATCATATTTATCTGGTATATACCATAAACCTATAAATAAAAAAGGTGCAATTTACAAGTTTCATTTTTTTCCCCTTTCTTCCTTAGCATTTATTTTAAGGTCATATACACATTACTTATTTATTGTGTATACTTCAAAATTTTCTTTTCCAGGATTGCTCCATGATAGCAATGAATCTTGTCTGCTTTATTTCCAGGTCACCAAGGCCAGTGTATGCAATAGGCACTCATTATTTATTTTTAGAATGAAAGATGAAGGAAGAAAAAGAGGAAGAAGGGAGGAAGTGAGCCAAGGGGGCTTATTCTTGACCAGCACAATGTTATGCTGTGAACTGGTAGTGCAGTGATATGAACTGGTAGAGTTAAATTAGATGATCTGGAAATCTTTCTGAACTAATTTTTAGTGATCCCCCTTTGAAATTCACTACCTCATCATTATCCAATAGTCAATGATGACCTTCCTTAATTTTTGGAGAGGAGAATAATGTACCACAAATCAGCAATTCTCACATAACGTGTTACAAGTCACAGTCATGTAATAAGAAATTTTCTAGTAATAATCCAAATAGTTAAGTGTGTAAATGACTTACTTTTTAAAAAATAAAATAGAGAATATATGTGTTAGAATATTCCTCTAACACATACCATGCTCACTCACACACTGATATATTTTCAAGAGAGATGGAATGTCAGAGGAACTGTATACGTTATGCTGGGTTCATCTATGTGAGACCATTAACTGTATCAACTTCCTGTAGGGATCCATGAGCCCCACACATTGGATACCAGAATGTAGGCAACCATGGGCCCCACAGGTGCTCCAGAATGTAGGGAAACAGCCCTACATTACCCATGGGTACCTCATGTTCAGTAGGACAAAGGAATTAGAAAAAGACAGATTAAGAGAGAGAGTGGGACCAGGGGGCCTTCACGGTGTCCTCCAGAGTAATGAGTGATGGCCCCCTGGTCCCACTCTCTTAATCTTTCTCATTCCTTGTCCCACCAAACATGGGTTACCCACAGGTAATTTCAGGCTGATTTCCTACACCTTCATATATGTTCTTGTGGAAACAGAAAAGTGAGAACTACTGATGTGTCTTTTTATGTACTAATCTACCTTGTGATAGAGCTTTCAGTGAGAAATTGTAGGAGTTCCATCAGTCTCCTGGACTGCCTACATTATAATAGAAATGAAAAATGTGTGGAAAAATGGCCAAGTGTAAATGAATTGGCCAGGGTTCATAGATGATTTCCACAACTTCATTCAGGTCTGAAATAAAAAGAAAACTATTTCCTTATAAAATGTATATCCAAAATCTGGCTGAGACTTTATTATAAAATCATGTCTAGAGCAAAGAAGAAGCTTCCCAATATATTAACATAAAGACTATATCTGGTACAATGAATGGAAATTAAGTAGCATCAGACCAAATTTGCTGTACTTATTTGTCTTCTGGTTTGTACTTTGTATCCAAGAAAATATTACTTATCTTATACAGGAGAAAGTATATAAGGAGGTTGGGCAACATGTTTTACACATTTGATGAGTAATGGGTGTATGATAGTTTGCATAAAAGAGATTAGAAAGCACAGGATGTAATTAGTTTAAACAAAGTATATTTTCCATTTACACAAGAATAAAATATTTGTGAAGGTATTTGATAAAATCAAATGTTAGATATAATAAGGAAAATTGTTTTTTAACTTTCTAGGTTAGAATATTTTTAGAGTGTACTCTAAAATGACAAATTTTCCAGGAAATGCTAAGATGTATAAATGTTAAGTGTTTGTAAATGTTAGGTATTCATTTTCCAGGAAATGCTAAGATTTGTAAATGTTAGGTATTTGAATAATCTCATATTCAAAGAAAATAAAGTGCATTTTATAATATAGTGGTTATAATTAGTTTTAGCTATAAGAAACAAACTTTAAAAGTTAATAGCTTTAAAAAGATAGGAATTTATTTATGTTACATAAAAGAAATATGTAGGCTCACAATTCAGGACTTAGTGGTTCTCAATGGTCTCCAGAACCCAAGGATCTTTTGCTTGTTTATTTGCTTTGTTATTCTTCTTGGCTGTCATTTTTAACACATGGCTTCCACATCATCGTCCAATATAGCTGCATGAGCTCCAACCAGTATGTCTACATTCCAACCTACAAGAAGGAAGAAGGGATAAGGGAGAGTCTAAATTTAATTTTAAGAACATACTGGAACTCACAAATACTAATTTAACTTATATCCCATAACTTGGGCCATTTCTATTGCCAGGTAAGCTGAAAAAAATGTAACCCCAAAACCTTCCTCCTTCTGGGAAGCCATGCTACCAGTTAAACACCAGGGGGCCATTACAATACAAGGCAGAATGGTTGAGTACCACTGGTCGCCTTTGATCCACAATCTAAATATTTTTAATAAAAATCACAAGATGAAAGTGTAGCCATTTCCTGCCTCATAAACGTATGTAGGATTCTCTATTTCATTCTAATTTGCATTGCAACAAATATTTTTTTCTGTACTGGAAACCCATATGCACATTTCAGCAAAAATTCTTATATGTGTATCAAAAACAATAGAGCTCTAGAATTTTCTTTGAAAACTTTTTATTTAAAATTTTAGCTTTAAAAAATGTTTCAAAGATAATACACGAAGTTTTCATAAACCCTTCACCAAGTTTCCCCATCATTACACCACCATTGCATATACATCATGGCTGAAAACTAGCATTGATACATTATTAACCAATTGAATGCTTTTTTTGGATTTTGCTAGATTTTTTTGCTGGTATCATTTTCTCTTCTAGGTCTAACCCAGAATACCACGTGATATTTCATGTCACATCTTCTTAGTTTGCTCTGGTCTGTGACAGTTTTTCAGACTTTCCTTGTTCTTCATGACCTTGACAGTTTGAGTAGTACAGTCAGGTATTTTGTAGAACAATATTCAATTTGAGTTTGGCTGATAATTAGACTGGGCGATGTGTTTTGGGGAAGAGGACCATAGAGATGAAGTGATTGGCTTATCATATCTTAGTACAAAGTGCATGTCTTAAAATATTTAAGTAAGTAAAATGCACTGGAAATAACAAATTTGACCTCATTTAATGTATTTACTGTCTAGCTTAATAAAATACCTTATTATAAGAAGAGTCTTGTAGAGCACAATACAAAAGTCCATTTTAATCCTAGTATACAATCCTAATACTTACAAAGTATTGTCTGATATAATTTTAAGGGATTTTTTAATTTAAATATATGATGTTGTTTAGAATAATATAATACTAAAATCATTTAAAGAACTCGTTAAAAGTAGCTTATTTATATCTCTTGTAATCTTTATTTTTGTTAATGCTCTTACTAAACTGTAGAAATAGCTAAGTGTAAATTAATTAGTCAATGTGTATTCAAATTATGTTTTATATTAAAATATTCAAATCATCTGCAATATCCTTCTTCTCCTAATCATTATCATCATTATTTAAATTCAGTTCTCCTAGCCTTATCTCCACAATGTAAGCATTTTTAGAAGATAACTAGAGATTCAGGTAGACAGTGTTTTCTCCAATTGCTTTTTTGTCTGGATTGTTCTAGAAATATACAAGCCAATGTAGTAATAACTCTTTATCACTGCTGAAAATCAATGAAGAATCGAGGTTTTTTCTTGATCTCTGTAAATCAGATAGTCTTGTGATGACACCTGGATATCAGATGAAATGTCTCAAGTGCCCATCGTGCATAATGTATGTTTTGCTTAAGGTCAATACAGAAAAATGAATCTTTTTATGTTGTTATAAGATTGTATAATTCATAATTAAGAAATAAAAAAATCTGATAGCCTTAAAGATTAAGTATAGTTATAAGCATGCTTGTTAATCTAAAAATACCATTTTCTTTTACCAGTAATCCTTAATAAATAAAATATAAAATTATGTATGCAAAGGAAAAAAATCACAGGATTTGCTAAAATGTTCATATCTATGTCTACATTTTGTATCTTACCAATCACCTCTATAGCCTGAAATATAACAGGTTTTCCTCTTCAGTTATTTTTCAAATTTCCTTGAGAACTGCATTGCTCATGTATTTTCTATATTGAGTACTTTCATCTCGAAATATCATTATATTATAAGAAAACATGAGGTAAAGGACTACAGCCCTTTTGTTACCTCCAAAACACAGTCTTGTAAAGTGACAATTACTAGGTTAATAGACTTCTTTCTTCTTTTGTGCTCGTCAACTAGTAAAGCATTTGGATATCCAACATCTCTTGACTTTGTAAGACATACAAATAATATATAAATAGAACTGTACAGCATTCTTGGGATTTAAATATGCTGTAAAAAAGAATAACGGACTAGGAGTGGTGGCTCATGCCTGCAATCCCCACACTTTGGAAGGCTGAGGTGGAAGGATCACAAGGTCGGGAGTTCGAGACTAGCCTGGACAATAAGATGAAACCCTGTTTCTACTAAAAAATAAAAAAAAAAATACAAAAATTAGCCAGGTGTGGTGATGGGCACCTGTAGTCCCAAATACTAGGGTGGCTGAGGCAGGAGAATAGCTTAAACCCGGCAGGTGGAGGTGGTAGTTAGCTGAGATCATTGCCACTGTACTCTAGCCTGGGCAACAGAGCAAGACTCTGTCTTAAAAAAAAAAAAGACAGAGTGGCTCAAGCCTGTAATCCCAGCACTTTGGGAGGCCGAAGCGGGTGGATCATGAGGTCAACAGATCGAGACCATCCTGGTCAACATGGTGAAACCCCGTCTCTACTAAAGATACAAAAAAAAAACTTAGCTGGGCATGGTGGTATGTGCCTGTAATCCCAGCTACTCGGCAGGCTGAAGCAGGAGAATTGCCTGAACCCAGGAGGCAGAGGTTGCGGTGAGCTGAGATCACGCCATTGCACTCCAGCCTGGGTAACAAGAGCGAAACTCTGTCTCAAAAAAAAAAAAAAAAAAAAAGAATGAGGAATTATTTAAAAGAATAAAAGTTGTCACATGAAAAATGAAGTCTTATCATTTACAAACATTTACTTTTTCCTCAACCACTCTTTGTGAAGCACTCCTTGACCTTGTTCTGTGTATCTTAACAAGTCTAATCCAATTTTCTCATGTAAACATACAGTGCTATGCACTTTTTATAACTTCTCATTTATTCTTAATACATGTAAAGTGAGGAACATTCACCAGTATTTACAGTTAGACTTTAAAAGCAGAAGTGTATTTATAGGGACACAGTATACCCATTCCTTCTCATGGGAGCAGAGTACTATGGAGTTGCCAGGTTAGCAGCGAGTGGGGCTGACAGCTGGTATATCTCAGTTTCCCTCACATGACTTCTTATTCTCCAACAAGCTAGCAGAAAGAGAAGAAGGTGCAATGTGCAAGCATTTTAAAATCTCTTCTAGTACCACATTGTTCCTGTCCCATTAGCTAAAAGCAACTTATGGTGTCAAGACTAGATTCAAGTGATACAGTGATAAACTTTATCTCTTGATGGGAGAAGGAGCAAAGTCACTTTACAAAAGTACCTTCGTAAAAGGATCAGAATAATTTGAGGTCATTTTTTGCAATCCACCACATATCCCTGCCTTTATCCCAGTAGGTCTTAATGAATCTGTAATGCCAGTGTTTCACATTAATAAGTGGGCTATAATTATTTAATTTGCTGCAAATTCTCATTTAAGCTAGATTCTGAGTTAAATATGAGTTGTCGATAAAAAAATAGTTCTTGACGCAGACTCCTTGATGAATACATGTTTCCTTATGTGTAAAAACTTAGCTTCTGGTTTTTGGGTTCCCAATTTAAATTTGTAAGTAGATAAAATACTAAGTAATTTGTTTCAGCCCTTACATATAGTAAAAATCTAACATCATTTATTTATTACATTAATTCTAAGTTCTTGTTATCTGCCACTTCTTTCAAATGGCAGAAACATATTTTGAGGCTTAAGCTTTGATAAAGAGAAGAATCTTCCTTAGCGCAACTAGACCAAAATATCCCAGCCATATTTTCCAAAATTAGAAGGACTTGAGAGTTTCCGTAACTGTGGATGCCAAAGGCTAACCATGAGAACCACAGGAATTTTTGCAGTAATGACAAGATGCTTGATCCAGAGTTTCAGATTTAGTAGTTCAAAATTTCATTTTATAAGATGTTTTGAAAATGCCCTTTTACATGGGAAAGCAAATATCAAATATGTCTTTCTTCTAAATAAATCTATGGTTCCCAGACTGTAATTATGTTTTTAAAAATGCAACTTCTAAAAAAAATCTATACAATTTTCAAAAATAATATGCCTTCTTTTCTGTTAGTCTTTCTTTTAAAATATATTATGCTAGACTTTCATCTCAAGAAAATGAGTCAACATGTTTAAGTTAGAACAAAGTATTTTAGGCAGCTGGACATGCATATGGTGTGGTGGTAAAAATACTGAAGTTTCTATATATTGCTTTCTTTCACAAGTAGACCAGTAAAATTGATTGTGGACAGGGCCAGCAAGCAGTATCAAAGATGCAAATAGATGATTAAAGAGATCCTATGGTAAATATAATCTCTTTTCTGCAAGTTTCTATGAATGTGGAAACATATTTACTTGATATAAAAATAGATACATAGGCCTCTGGCAACCATATTCCTTTAACATAGATGTAACTGCAAACAAGGATAATTTGAGTTCTTCCTTTTCAATTTGGATGTTATTTGTTTCTTTCTCTTGTCCACTTGCTCTGGCTAGGATTTCTAATAGTATGGTGAATAAAAGTGGTGAATATGAGCATCCTTGTCTTGTTTCAGATCTTAGAAGAGAGGCTTTCAGTTTTTTTGCCACTCAGTATAGTGCTAGCTATAGGTTTGTCTTATATGAGTTTTGTCAGGTTGAGGTATGTTCCTTCTATCATCAGTTTGTTGAAAGTTTTTATCATGAAGAGATGCCTCATGTTATCAAATGCTTTTTCATCATCTATTGAAATTATTATACAGTTTTGTCATTCGTTCTGTTGCTATGATGTACCACACACATTTATTGTTTTGCCTATGTTGAACCATCCTTGAATTCCTACTTGATTATGTTAAATTATATTTTAATGTGATGTGGAATTCTGTTTGCTAGTATTTTGTTGTTTTTGAATTTATGTTCATCAGAGATATTGCTCTGCTGTTTTCTTTTTATGTTGTATTTTTTTTTGTTTGGATATCAAAGTAATACTGGCCTCATATAAGAAATTGAGGAGTATTCCTTCTTCCTTGATTTTTTGGAATAGTATAAGTAGAACTGGTATTAGTTCTTTTTTAAGTGGTGGAATTCAACAGTGAAGGCATCAGATTCTGGAATTTTCTGTGATTAAAAAAAACTTTTTGGACATGTGTGGTGGCTCACTTGTGTAATTCTGGCACTTTGAAAGCCTGAGGTGGGTAGATCACCTGAGGTTAGGAGTTTGAGACCAGCCTGGCCAACATGGTGAAACCGCATCTCTACAAAAAATACAAAAATTAGCCAGACATGGTGGCAAGTGTCTGTAATCCCAGCTACCTGGGAGTCTGAGGCAGGAGAATCACTTGAACCTGGGAGGCAGAGGTTGCAGTGAACCAAGATCACACCATTGCACTCCAGCCTGGGCAACAAGAATGAGACTTTGTTTCAAAAAAAAAAACAAAACAAAAACAAACTTTTTATTACTACTTCTATCTCATTATTAATGATTGGTGTATTCAGGTTTTGAATTTCTTCATGGGTTAATCTTGGATAGGTTGTGTGTGTCTTTGAATGTATCTATTTCTCTAGATTTTGTCCTGTATTAGTATCCAGTTGTTCATGGTAGTGTCTTATTATCCTTTAAATTTCTGTAGTATCAGTTGTAGTGTCTCATTTTCTATTTCGGATTTATTTGGAGCTTCTCTCTTTGTTTAAGTTAGTCTGACTAAAGGTTTGCTGACTTTGTTTATCTTTTCATAAAACCAACTTTTACTTTAGTCTAATTTTGGTCTTTATTTTTGCTTTGATCTTTATCACTTCATTTTTAATTAATTTAATTTAATATTGGCTTTCTATTTCTTTTTAACATATGCCTTAAGATCTGGAATACATGTGAAGAACATGCAGATTTGTTACATAGGTACACATGTGCCATAGTGGTTTGCTGCAGCCATGAACCTGTCATCTACATTAGGTATTTCTCCTAATGCTATCCTTCACCTTGTCCCCCAACCCCCAATAGGCACCAGTGTGTAATGTTCCCCTCCCTGTGCCCATATGTCCTCATTGTTCAACTCCCACTTATGAATGCACCACTATGCTATTTATTTGAAGTCTTTCAACTTTTTGATATATTTATTGCTATAAACTTCACTCTTAGTACCGCTTTCACTGTATCCTGTAGGTTTGGGTAGGTTGTGTTTCTTCACTTGTTTCAGGAATTTTTTAAATTTCCTTCTTAATTTCTTCATGACACTGTGGATGTTCAAGAGCATATGATTTAATTTCCATCTGTTTGCACAGTTTCTAAGTTTCCTTTTGTTATTGATCTCTAGTTTTATTCCATTGTGATCAAAATGTACTTGATATGATTTCAATATTTATAAATCTTTGAAACTTGTTTAATGGCCCAACATATGGTCTATCCTTGAATATGTTCCATGTGCTGAAAAGAAGAAATACTCTTTGGCCTTGAAAAAGAGAAAATTATGCCATTTGTGACAACATGGATAAGCCTGGAGTACATTGTGCTAGTTGAAATAAGCCAGGCACAGAAAAATAGAAACTGCATAATCTCACTCTTAGGTGAAATATAAAAAAGTCATACTCACAGAAGGAGAGAGTAGAATGGTGGTGATATAATTATATTAACATTCCTAATTAATATAATGAGAATATTTTCAACTTTTTGTCTCAGTGGTAGATCTTTCAATTCTATTTTTAGATAACCTATATCTGCCATCATTATCAATTTCAACATCTCCTTTACCTACCTACTCCACATTGTAAAACAATCCATGACAGACAATCCACTTATATCAGTGCTCCTAAAAAAAAATAGAGAGAATTCTTGGTTCAAGCACACAAAGTCTCTATAAATATTTGTTGAGGGGATGAATTATTTCATTCACTAAAGTACAAATGCATAAACTGTTTCAATTCCAAGTAGCTATGTCATATATCATTACACTGTGCAGACATGGGAAATATATGTGTGTTCTGCCAAAATACCTATACAGTTGCCCGAGTTCCTGGGAATGTCCTAGTTTCTGCTACAAGAGAAAAGATCGACTATATATAACATGAAGAAATTACTTCTGGGATAATTAGAATGTCAAAGATCCTCCATTACAGAAGAAAACCTCACTTTATGATTTATTCCTGCATTCTATTATCAAACATCCTTTGTAAAAGTCACAGCCTTGGTTTTTACTAGCTAATATTTTAATGCTCTTATGTGTGGGTTATATATCTTTTTGTTGGGAAAGAAAGAAGATCCTCATCTATCTCAGCATTCTAGCACATGTTCATTCTCTCCTGGAGGTTCGTGCATGGAAAATGCACATTGTAAATCCTCAGAGTTCAAAGCACTGAAAGAACAAAGGGAACAACTGAAAGCATGACCTGGCTGCCCTGCTCATCCCTCCTGCCCCCTGTGACTCCTTGCTTGCCCCACCCAAAGGAACAAATAGGAACTCCATTCTTATTATAAAAATAATTAAGTCACTTTTACATTTAACTCCAAAGCTGCACCTCCTTGTTCCAATTTAATTCATTACTTCTTCTTTCCAGTTATTCATAAATCAAGCCATAATCCACTAAAACCTTTCAAGCTACTAAATGCTTTAGGTATACTTTTCAGTGAATTTTTAGAGTTTCTCAGATTTGGGGAGAAATTTTTCATATTTGCTTGTTCAATGGATAAGCCATTTCCCTTTTCTCACAAAACATTTCATTTAAACCGAAGTAGAAATGTTCAATGTCTGGAGAGATAAGCCAGACCGAGGGCTAGGTTTCTGTCTCCACAACGTATCACATTGCCAAAGATGGATTTCGAAAGCTTTGCTCATTGTTGCCCTCCTCAAGAATGAACCCAAGTGACCTGAACTTTCATTGGAAATTGGCATTTCTCCCTAATAAATAAGGAAGTAGAGAAAAAGCAAATTATTACAAAGGAAAACTTAGGTGCCTAAGGGATGGTGTAACAAATTTCAGTTGGCAAGCTCTTCAAGAAAACAGAGTTCTTACAGAGATCTTTTCTGTTTATTTTCAAATATGCTCAAGTCACTCCCGAGCCATAGGCTGCTGGAGACATTTGAAGTCTGCTTCTAAAAATAATAGAATAGGCCTTTGGCCTTGAAAAAACATTCTGATGTAATGAACTAAGGGTAAAAAATAGATTCTATACGGTATTGCAGCATTGGTTCAAATTTTTATAAAAACAGTTTTTTTCTTAAGAATCCTCCTTAGATGTCAGTTTTAAAATATAGCAATTATTTCTTAGACATAAAAGTAGAGACTCTTTAAAACAGTAGAAAAAGACAATGGGAGGTGGCTCAAGCCTGTAATCCCAGCACTTTGGGAGGCCGAGGTGGGTGGATCACGAGGTCAAGATATGGAGACCATCCTGGTCAACATGGTGAAACCCCGTCTCTACTAAAAATACAAAAAATTAGCTGGGCATGGTGGTGCGTGCCTGTAATCCCAGCTACTCAGGAGGCTGAGGCAGGAGAATTGCCTGAACCCAGGAGACGGAGGTTGCAGTGAGCCGAGATCGCGCCATTGCACTCCAGCCTGGGTAACAAGAGCGAAACTCCGTCTCAAAAAAAAAAAAAAAGAAAGAAAAAGAAAAAGACAATGGGAATATATTTTAAAGTGATAGGTCAAATTTCTTTACAGGCCTTATGTTTCTTGTAGTTGCAATGTTCTGCATGGATTAATTGAAAGCAAGTTTTGAAATTTAAACATTATTTATTAGATAGGAAAATAAATACACATAGATGCATTTGTGGAGTTGTTAGCAAAACTCATTTTCTCTGAAAACAAATGTGTGCTCAGAGATCTCAAATTAATATGAAAGTCGATAATTGATGTCTTGCTATTTCTGAGAAGTCACAAAGGGATGAGCTCCAAAACACAATGGAAAGCTTAGCCTTACAAAAATGAAGAGATATGGGGAAAGAAAGGATAAATGCATGTATACATATACCTAGGTTCAAAAGTATTGAGGATAGTGGCTGTAAAGAACGGCAAAGAGACCTAACTAGGGCAATGGATGTGTCAGTGAACCTTGCTATTGAAAGCCAGTTGGACACTGTGAAGTTATAGTACTGCTAACAAAAAAATAGAAGATAATTTGATTCCTCCAATACTTAACTTTTTCTAGGAAGTGGTAAGTTAGAGAAAACATGGATTTGAGAATTTCATCATGAGAGAAAGTTTGTACAATAATATCAAAGCTGATTTGAAAAGAAATCATTGCAAAAGGAAGAGAGAGAAATAAAAAGCAGAAACATCACAGCCAAGAGATCCCTGGGGGTCAAATCTTAGACATTGCCTAGTTAACTGACTGAGACACATGCAGTGGCAGTAAAATAACTTTGAGGTTAGTATTTCAGAAGACTAAGGGTAGTGGGTGGCAACAAGGTAGATGGAATTTATAGCCCGAGTAGATTGAAGGTTAAGGTCATAGAGAAAAGAAAGTGAAGAAACAGGGTGTGGCCTGGTTATAGGGTTGACTTACCAGGTGAAAGTTGACGTTGTTCCAAAGGATAATTTAATTGTTGATAAGACCCAAAAACGTTCAGTGAAGTGGAAGAGGTAATGAGTAGAGCTCATAGAAATAATGAAGCAGAGAGTGGTGATTGCTAATGCAGAAGGCAGGAGATTAAAAAGCAAGCAAAATACAATTTTTGAGGAATGGAAATTATATCTTGTGCTTTTACATACCTCAAGACAAGATGCCTTCCTCAGGGTAACAACCCTGTTATATGCAGATAAACATGAGAACGACTCAGAATTAGAAAAAGATTCCCAAAGGAAGAGTACTGTGGCGGGAACATAACGAATGCATGTTTGGAGAAACTAACAAATTATGGAGAAAAGAATAAGATGTTTTATGAAGAACTTCACACTTGAGTGAAGGAGCTGGATATGTCTTGATGAAAGTAGATTCTTCTGTACAAGGGGAGTTCAATTTTAATGAATAGCAGACTTGATAACACCTTCCATAAGAATGTATCACTGCTTCACATTTGATTAAATAACTATAAGAAGGCAATGGAGCTGTCTGCTGGAGAACTTGCATAGACTGTATATAACCAATCAGATGACCATTTTGATGTCCAAGGAAAATATATGATTTTGGGGGTACAAAGAATATAGTGGCAACTTCTGGAAACTAATACACTAATTCATTTCTTTTGAAGATCCCACAAATGATAATTAAATTAAAAATTATTACATTCATATGGCTTCTCTGTTACAGACTTGAGTCTGGATTCTCTTTCACCTTCAAGATTATTTTATTTAGTTTTTCTCTGTGGAAAGTTTAGGAAAAATAATTTTTATATAAAATGAACTGCTAATATATGATCAAATATCTACAGACCTTTGTGACTCAGTTTCCTTGGCACAAGCAAGAGGAATAGTGCAGTAGAATTTATTTTGTTGCTACATATTTATAATGCTAACTTCAATAAAAGTATTACCTTTAAAAATGTGAACATCCATAGAAAACATGCTTAGATGTTAAGACAGATATCCTCACTGGTCTTAATTCCTTGTAAGCAGCAAAAGAAGAAGTAGTAACTGTATATAACGAAACATACATTATGGCTTCCCTGGGGAAAAAATAAAAAAGAAAGACAGTCTTGTTGTGTCTCTCATATCATGGGATATACTCTCGGATTTTGAATGATGAAGTGTCCTAAGCAACTAATTTAATTGCATGTGAATGGATGTTACAAGGTTAGGATTGCTAACCTTATAATGATTTTAGGGGGTACAAAGGTGGTTATATTTTTGCCTGGTTCTTTGAACTGTTATTATTTGCATAATTTTTATTATAAAAATGTAATAACTTAGTGGCATACTATTTCAATTTTCTTCCTGTATGAGATTTTTAAGGTAATTCTGTTGGATAATTACCTTTTTTATGAATAATAATGATATGTAGGAGCTAAACTTTTTTCTTGAATATTCTCTGAAGTTATTTCTTCAATATTTGATAGAAATCTTATTGAGATCATTTTTCATCTAGAGATGTCCTTCTGCCCCTTCATTGCCCATTTGTAAACTTTATGATATTCTTTTGGAACACTATTAGTATTGAAATATTAGCAGTCAATATTTAAATAGTTATTGATATTAATCATATGTGTTTATTAATATTATATTAGGCCAATTTTTCTTATAATTTTAAAATTTAGATAAAAGTTTTGCCTTGTCTCAATATTACAAAAACATTTTCCTATGCAATTTTTCATTCAATTTTCTTATATTTAAAATTTTCTATGTCTAATTTAGATATTTCACCCCTCTGTACTTCATCCTTGTATAGGAAAGAAAACAAGCATAAAATTTTATTTTCTCCATGTAAAAGATATAATTTTCAAAACCATTTGAAAAGATATGTATTATTTTTCAGAGATATTTGGTAAGAGCTCTATCACCGATAAAACTTCTAATAGTGCACAAGTAACTTTCTTCCCCTCTTTCTTGTCATGTTAGTCTAGTTGTCTGGTCCTACGTCAGAAACACACTGTCTTTTTTGTTCTTTTGTTTTACATTTTCATTACTATGGCTCTGCCACAAGTTGAGACACTTCTCTGCTCTAAAAGATAATATGTACATTAGAATTATGGAATTCTAATGGTCTATATTATAACCACACTAAGAAAAATTTTAAGTTAACATTAAGGGAACAATGTTGAAAGTGATAACTTCTTTTATTACCATTTAATAGAATGAGAACTGTGCAGGTTTTAGAACACTCAGCTTGTATTTGATAAATGTAGTGAGGAATACTTGATATTTTGGAAAGAAACATATAACATCCTCTATTTCCTATATTTTCTTTTCTTTTATTTTCATTCACATTGCTGGCCTCTCTGCATCTTTGACTATGGGTTGTGTCCACTGAAATTTCAGCGTCGAATAGGGATGTACAATATGCTAAACTACAGTCTTTAAAAATATTAGTACAATTACGATTAGAATGGAATCTACACAATCGGACATGGAAATATCCTTCCCATTTGAAATCATATCAACCAATTTTAAGACTATTTTTATTTATGTTAAATACATGTCTTATCTTCACATTTTTTATTGCATTTTAGATTTTGGGGTACATTGAAGAACATGCAAGATTGTTGTATAGGTACACACATAGCAGCGTGATTTGCTGCCTTCCTCCCCTTCACCTCTATCTGGCATTTCTCCCCATGATATCTCTCCCCAACTCCCCACTCCTCCACTGTCCCTCCCTTATTTTCCCCCAACAGACCCCAGTGTGTGATGCTCCCCTCCCTGTGTCCATGTGTTCTCATTGTTCAACACCCCCCCTATGAGTGAGAACATGTGGTATTTGATTTTTCTGTTCTTGTGTCAGTTTGCTGAGAATGATGGTTTCCAGATTCATCCATGTCCCTGCACAGGACATGAACTCATCATTTTTGGTGGCTGCATAATATTCCATGCTGTAAATGTGCCACATTTTCCCTGTCCAATCTATCACTGATGGGCATTTGGGTTGGTTCCAGGTCTCTGCTATTGTAAAAAGTGCTGCAATGAACATTTGTGTGCATGTGTCCCTATAGTAGAATGATTTATAATCCTTTGGATATATAGCCAGTAATGGGATTGCTGGGTCAAATGGAATTTCTATTTCTAGGTCCTTGAGGAATTGTCACACTGTCTTCCACAATGCTTGAACTAATTTACACTCCCATCAACAGTGTAAAAGTGTTCCTATTTCTCCACATCCTCCCCAGCATCTGTTGTCTCCAGATTTTTTAATGATCACCATTTTAACTGCCATGAGATGGTATCTCAATGTAGTTTTGATCTGCATTTCTCTAATGACCAGTGATATGACCATTTTTTTATGTTTGTTGATCTCATGTGTGTCTTCTTTTGAAAAGTGTCTGTTCATATCCTTTGCCCACTTTTGAATGGGGTTGTTTGGGTTTTTTTTTTTTTGTAAATCTGTTTGAGTTCTTTGTAAATTCTGGATATCAGCCCTTTGACAGATCGGTAAACTGCAAAAATTTTTTCCCATTCTGTTGGTTGCCGATTCACTCTAATGACTGTTTCTTTAGCCGTACAGAAACTGGAGTTTGATTAGGTCCCATTTGTCTATTTTGGCTTTTGTTGCCAATGCTTTTGGTGTTTTGGCCATGAAGACCTTGCCTACTCCTATGTCCTGAATGATTTTGCCTAGATTTTCTTCTAGGGTAATTTTTATGGTGCCAGGTCTTATGTTTAAGTCTTTAATCCATCTGGAGTTAATTTTAGTGTAAGGTGTCAGGAAGGGGTCCAGTTTCTGCTTTCTGCACATGGCTAGCCAGTTTTCCCAACACCATTTATTAAACAGGGAATCCTTTCCCCATTGCTTGTTTTTGTCAGGTTTGTCAAAGATTGAATGATTGTAGATATAATGTGTTGCCTCCAAGGCCTCTGTTCTGTTCCATTGGTCTATATCTCTGTTTTGGTACCAGTACCATGCTTTTATGATTACTGTAGCCTTGTAGTATAGTTTGAAGTCCAGTAGTGTGATGCCTCCTGCTTTATTCTTTTTGCTTAGAATTGACTTGGCTGTGCAGGCTCTCTTTGGTTCCATATGAAGTTTAAGGTGGATTTTTCCAGTTCTGTGAAGAAGGTAATTGGTAGCTTGATGGGGATAGTGTTGACTCTGTAAATTACTTTGGGCAGTATGGCCATTTTCATGATATTCATTCTTCCTAACCATGAACATGGGATGTTTCTCCATCTGTTTGTGTCCTCCCTTATTTCCTTGAGCAGTGGTTTGTAGTTCTCCTTGAAGAGGTCCTTTACGTTTCTTGTTAGTTGTATTCCTAGGTGTTTTCTTCTCTTTGTAGCAATTGTGAATGGCAGTTCATTCTTGATTTGGCTCTTTTTAAGTCTGTTATTGGTGTATAGGAATGCTTGTGATTTTTGCACATTGATTTTGTATCCTGAGACTTTGCTGAAGTTGCTTATCAGTTTCAGGAGATTTTGGGCTGAGATGATGGGGTATTCCAGATATACAATTATATCATCTGCAAATACAGAGACTTTGACTTCCGCCTTTCCTATTTGAATTCCCTTTATTTCTTTTACTTGCCTGATTGCTCTGGCTAGAACTTCCAGTACTATATTGAATCGGAGTGGTGAGAGAGGACATACTTGTCTACTGCCAGATTTCAAAGGGAATGCTTCCAGTTTTTGCCCATTCAGTATGATATTGGCTGTTGGTTTGTCATAAATAGCTTCTATTATTTTGAGATAATTTCTGTAAATACCTAGTTTATTGAGGGTTTTTAGCATAGAAGGCTGTTGAATTTTGTCCAAGGCCTTCTCTGCCTTGGACAAAATTTAGATAATCATGTGGTTTTTGTCTTTGGTTCTGCTTATGTGATGAATTACATTTATAGACTTGCATATGTTGAATCAGGCTTGCATTCCCAGGATGAATCCTAATTGATGATGGTGGATAAGCTTTTTGATGTGCTGTTGCAATCAGCTTGGCAGTATTTTATGGAAGATTTTTGCATCTATGTTCATCATGGATATTGGCCTGAAGTTTTCTTTCCTGGATGAGTTTTGGTATGAGGATGATGTTGGTCTCATAAAATGATTTGGGAAGGATTCCCTCTTTTTGGATTATTTGGAATAGTTTCAGAAGGAATGGTACCAGCTCCTCTTTGTATGTCTGGTAGAATGCGGCTGTGAACCCATCTGGACCTGGGCTTTTTTGGGTGGTAGACTCTTAATTGCTCCCTCAACTTCAGACCTTGTTATTGGTCTATTCATAGTTTTGGCTTCCTCCTGGTTTAGGCTTGGGAGGAAACAAGTGTCCAGAAATTTATCCATTTCTTCCAGGTTTACTGGTTTATGTGCATAGAGTTGTCTGTAATAACCTCTGATGATGGTTTGTATTTCTGTGGAATCTGTGGTGATATCCCCTTTATTGTTTTTTATTGCATCTATTTGATTATTCTGTCTTTTCTTTTTTATCAATCTGGTTAGTATTTTGTTGATCTTATTGAAAAACCAGCTCCTGGATTTATTGATTTTTTCAAAGGGTTTTTTTGTGTCTCTATCTCCTTCACTTCTGCTCTGATCTTAGTTATTTCTTGTCTTCTGCTAGCTTTTGAGTTTTTTTGATCTTGCTTGTCTAGCTTTCAATTTTGAAAACAGGAAGTCAATTTTGGATCTCTCCTTGCTTCTTATGTGGGCATTTACTGCTATGTGTTTTCCTCTACATAATGCTTTAAATGTGTCCCAGGGATTCTGGTATGTTGTGTCTTCATTCTCGTTGGTTTCAAAGAAATCTTTATTTCTGCCTTCATTTCATTGTTTATCCAGTCAACATTGAATAGCCAGTTGTTCAGTTTCCATGAAGTTGTATGGTTCTGAGTTAGTTTCTTAATTCTGAGTTCTAACTTGATTGCCCTGTGGTCTGAGAGACTGTTTTTTATGATTTCCATTCTTTTGCATTTGCTGAGGAGTGATTTACTTCCAATTATGTGGTCAATTTTAGAGTAGGTGTGATGTGGTGCTGAGAAGAATGTATATTCTGTGGATTTGGGGTGGAGAGGTCTGTAAATGCCTATTAGGTTTGCTTGGTCTGGGTCTGAGTTCAAGTCCTGGATATCCTTGTTAATTTTCTGTCTCATTGATCTGTCTAATATTGACAATGTGGTGTTAAAGTCTCCCACTATTATTGTTTGGGAGTTTAAGTCTCTTTGTAAGTCATTAAGAACTTGCCCTGTGAGAACAACCCAGGATTGGAGCTCGCATTGAATCCGCAAACGGTGAGTCAGAGCTGCATTTACAGACTGATCTTTGTTGCCCACAGAACGGGGAAACTCCCAAGTATAAAAAGACATGGGACGCCAGGCAGTAGGTCTCCCTGGCAAAGCCGGCAGCCGGGGCAGCGGCGGCCGGCCCTACCCAGCAATCCCCACAGGGCGCGCTTGTCCGGGTGCCCTGTTGAACCGGCAACCTGAGACTTGAGAGGGCTGGACTTGAGACTGAACGAGACTTGGACAGTAGCCCAGCCCAGGGGATTGCAGGGACAGATCGTTTGGGATACCCAGTGGGACGAACAAAACCGTGATTTCAAACTATCCCGAGCAGACAGTCTGAGACGCTCTGTGGGGGAGGGGCGTCAACCACTACCGAGGCAACCCGCCCCAACTGAGATACACGCCCACTGCTGACGCAGCCAGCCATTGCCGAGGCAACCCGTCCCTACTGAGATACACGCCCACTGCTGACACAGCCTGCCGTTGCCAAGGCAACATGCTACAATGAAGAGACTCTGCCGCAGGGCGTGGCGGAGACCACAGCAGAGCCTGCAGGAACAGGGCGAATCACACAACAGCAGGGCGGAGCCTGGGCAGCCAAACAGTGGCTAGTCTGCCTTCTAGCTGGGCAGGACACCTCATCGAACATCCAAAAATAAAGCCCAAACCCCTCAACACAGAGCATTTGAGAAAAAAAAAAAAAGGGTTTTTTAATGAGCTCTGTTGCAGCAGAATCAAACATAGCAGCCTAACAGCCCTGAATGAACAACAGAGCGCACAACTCAGCAATTAAGCCCGTATAAAGTACAAACTGTCTCCTCAAGCAGCTCCCTGACCACTCTATATACAAAAGACTGACATTAGGCAGGCATCATCCTGGGACAAAGAGAGCAGAAAAAGAAACTGGTAGCATCCCTCGCTGTGCCACAGCTGCTAGAGGTGCACCCCAGACAAGCAGGGTCTGGAGCGGACCTCAGCAGTCGTACAGCAAAGGGGCTAGACTGGTAGAAGGAAAACCAAGCAACAGAAATACTTCATCATCAACATTCCAGGTGTCCATTCAGAGACCCAATCGAAAAGTCAGCAACTACGCAGATGACCAGCGGACAAATCCACAAAGATGGGAAGAAACCAGCGCAGAAAGGAGGAAAACACCCGAAACCAGAACACCTCACCTCCGAGAAAGGACCAAAACTCCTCACCAGCAAGGGAGCAAAGCTGGACGGAGAATGACTGTGACGAAATGACGGAATTAGACTTCAGAAGATGGATAATGAGAAACTTTTGTGAGCTAAAAGATCATGTATTAAATCAATGCAAAGAAACTAAGAACCTTGAAAAAAGATTTGAAAAAAGATTCGAGGAAATGATAAAAAGAATGGATACCTTAGAGAGGAATATGAATGAATTAAAGGAGCTGAAAAACACAATACGAGAACTTCGCGAAGCAAACACAAGTTTCAATAGACGAATTGACCAAGCAGAAGAAAGAATATCTGAAGTCGAAGACCAACTCAATGAAATAAAATGAGAAACCAAGATCAGAGAAAAAAGCGCAAAAAGGAATGAACAAAGTCTCCAAGAAATGTGGGACTATGTGAAGAGACCTAACCTACGTTTGTTAGGTGTACCAGAAGGGGACGAAGAGAATGAATCCAAGCTGGAAAATACTCTTCAGGACATCATCCAGGAAAATTTCCCCCACCTAGCAAGACGGGCCAACACTCAATTGCAGGAAATACAGAGAACACCACAAAGATATTCCGCAAGAAGAGCAACCCCAAGGCACATAATCGTCAGATTCAACAGGGTTGAAATAAAGGAGAGAATACTAAGGGCAGCCAGAGAGAAAGGTCGGGTCACCCACAAAGGGAAGCCCATCAGACTCACAGCAGATCTCTCGGAAGAAACACTACAAGCCAGAAGAGAGTGGGGGCCAATATTCAACATTCTTAAAGAAAAGAACTTTCAACCCAGAATTTCATATCCAGCCAAACTGAGCTTCAGAAGTGAAGGAAAAATAAAATCCTTTGCGAACAAGCAAGTACTCAGGGATTTTGTCACCACCAGGCCTGCTTTACAAGAGCTCCTAAAAGAGGCACTACACATAGAAAGGATCAACCAGTACCAGCCATTCCAAAATCACACTGAATGCTAAAGAGCTTCAACATAATGAAGAATCTACAACAACTAACAGGCAAAACAGCCACTTAGCATCAAAATGGCAGTATCAAATTCACACATAACAATATTAACCCTAAATGTAAATGGACTAAATGCACCAATCAAAAGACACAGACTGGCAAATTGGATAAAAATCCAAAACCCATCAGTGTGCTGTATCCAGGAAATCCATCTCACATGCAAGGATACACAAAGGCTCAAAATAAAGGGATGGAGGAAGATTTACCAAGCTAATGGAAAGCAAAAAAAAGCAGGAGTTGCAATTCTCATCTCTGATAAAATAGACTTTAAAGCAACAAAGATCAAAAGAGACAAAGAAGGCCATTACATAATGGTAAAAGGATCAATACAACAAGAAGAGCTAACGATCCTAAACATATATGGACCCAATGCAGGAGCACCTAGATACATAAGGCAAGTTCTTAATGACTTACAAAAGGACTTAGACTCCCACACAATAATAGTGGGAGACTTTAACACTCCACTGTCAATACTAGACAGATCAACCAGACAGAAAATCAACACGGATATCCAGGGCTTGAACTCAGACCTGGAGCAAGCAAACCTCATAGACATTTACAGAACTCTCCACCCCAAATCCACAGAATACACATTCTTCTCAGCACCACATCACACCTACTCTAAAATTGACCACATAATTGGAAGTAAAGCACTGCTCAACAAATGCAAAACAACTGAAATCATAACAAACAGCCTCTCAGACCATAGTGCAATCAAGTTAGAACTCAGAATTCAGAAACCGACCCAGAACCACACAGCTTCATGGAAACTGAACAACTGGCTCTTGAATGTTGACTGGGTAAACAACGAAATGAAGGCAGAAATAAAGAAGTTCTTCGAAACCAATGAGAAAGAAGACACAACGTGCCAAAACCTCTGGGACACATTTAAAGCAGTCTCTAGAGGAAAGTATATAGCAATAAGTGCCCATATGAGGAGAATGGAGAGATCCAAAATTGACACCCTATCGTCAAAATTGAAAGAGCTAGAGGAGCAAGATCAAAAAAACTCAAAACCCAGCAGAAGACAAGAAATTACTAAGATCAGAGCTGAGCTGAAGGAGATTGAGACACAAAAAACCCTTCAAAAAATCAATAAATCCAAGAGCTGGTTTTTTCAAAAGATCAACAAAATAGACAGACCACTAGCCAGATTGATTAAAAATAAAAGAGAGAACAGCCAAATAGATGCAATAAAAAATGATAAAGGGGAAATCACCACAGATTCCACAGAAATTCAAACCATCATCAGAGAATATTACAAACAACGCTATGCGCATAAACTAGTAAACCTGGAAGAAATGGATAATTCCTGGACTCCTGTGTCCTCCCAAGCCTAAACCAGGAGGAAGCTGAAACTATGAATAGACCAATAACAAGGTCTGAAGTTGAGGCAGAAATTAAGAGCCTACCACACAAAAAAAGCCCAGGTCAAGACGAGTTCACAGCCGAATTCTACCAGACACACAAGGAGGAGCTGGTACCATTCCTTCTAAAACTATTTCAAACAATCCAGAAAGAGGGAATCCTTCCCAAATCATTTTATGAGACCAACATCATCCTGACACCAAAACCCAGCAGAGACCCAACGAGAAAAGAAAACTTCAGGCCAATATCCATGATGAACATAGATGCAAAAACCTTCAATAAAATATTGGCAAGCCGATTGCAACAGCAAATCAAAAAACTTATTCATCATGATCAAGTAGGATTCATCCCAGGGATGCAAGGCTGGTTCAACATACGCAAGTCTATCAACGTAATTCACCACATAAACAGAACCAAAAACAAAAACCACATGATTATCTCAATTGACGCAGAGAAGGCATTTGACAAAACTCAACAGCCCTTTATGCTAAAAACCCTCAATAAACTCGGTATCGATGGATCATATCTCAAAGTAATAAAAGCTATTTATGACAAACCAACAGCCAATATCATACTGAATGGGCAAAAACTGGAAGCATTCCCTTTAAAATCTGGCACTAGACAAGGATGCCCTCTCTCACCACGCCTATTCAATATAGTACTGGAAGTTCTAGCCAGAGCAATCAGGCAAGAAAAAGAAATAAAGGGTATTCAAATAGGAAAGGTGGAAGCCAAATTGTCTCTATTTGCAGACGACATGATAGTATACCTAGAAGACCCCATTGCCTCAGCCCAAAAACTCCTGAAACTGATAAGCAACTTCAGCAAAGTCTCAGGATATAAAATCAATGTGCAAAAATCACAAGCATTCGTCTACACCAATAGCAGACTTAAAGAAAGCCAAATCAAGAGCGAACTGCCATTCGCAATTGCTACAAAAAGAATAAAATACCTTGGAATACAACTCACAAGGAACGTAAGGGACCTCTTCAAGGAGAACTACAAACCACTGCTCAACGAAATCAGAGAGGACACAAACAGATGGAGAAACATTCCACGTTCATGGTTAGGAAGAATTAACATCGTGAAAATGGCTATACTGCCCAAAGTAATTTACAGAATCAACGCTATCCCCATCAAGCTACCATTGACTTTCTTCACAGAACTGGAAAAAACCACCATGAACTTCATATGGAACCAAAAGAGAGCCCGCATAGCCAAGTCAATTCTAAGCAAAAAGAACACAGCAGGGGGCATCACACTACCGGATTTCAAACTATACTACAAGGCTACAGTAATCAAAACAGCATGGTACTGGTACCAAAACAGAGATATAGACCAATGGAACAAAACAGAGGCACCGGAGGCAACACAACATACTTACAACTATACAGTCTTTGATAAACCTGACAAAAACAAGCAATGGGGCAAGGATTCCATGTTTAACAAATGGTGTTGGGAAAACTGGCTAGCCATGTGCAGAAAGCACAAACTGGACCCCTTCCTGACACCTTACACTAAAATTAACTCCAGATGGATTAAAGACTTAAACATAAGACCTGGCACCATAAAAACCCAAGAAGGAAATCTAGGCAAAACCATCCAGGACATAGGAGTAGGCAAGGACTTCATGAACAAAACACCAAAAGCATTGGCAACAAAAGCCAAAATAGACAAATGGGACCTAATGAAACTCCACAGCTTCTGCACGGCAAAAGAAACAGTCACTAGAGTGGATCGGCAACCAACAGTATGGGAAAAAATTTTTGCAGTCTACCCATCTGACAAAGGGCTGATATCCAGAATTTACAAAGAACTCAAACAGATTTACAGGAAAAAAACAAACAAGCCCATTCAAAAGTGGGCAAAGGATATGAACAGTTACTTTACGAAAGAAGACATATATGAGGCCAACAATCATATGAAAAAATGCTCATCGTCACTGGTCATCAGAGAGATGCAAATCAAAACCACATTGAGATACCATCTCACGCCAGTTAAAATGGCGATCATTAAAAAATATGGAGACAACAGATGCTGGAGAGGATGTGGAGAAAAAGGAACACTTTTACACTGTTGGTGGGAGTGTAAATTAGTTCAACCATTGTGGAAGACAGTGTGGCGCTTCCTCAAGGCCTTAGAAATAGAAATTCCATTTGACCCAGCAATCCCATTACTGGGTATATATCCAAAAGACTATAAATCGTTCTACTATAAGGACACATGTACACGAATGTTCATTGCAGCACTGTTTACAATAGCAAAGACCTGGAATCAACCTAAATGCCCACTGATAATAGACTGGATTGGAAAAATGTGGCACATATACACCACGGAATATTATGCAGCAATCAGAAATGATGAGTTTGTGTTGTTTGTAGGGACATGGATGAATCTGGAGAACATCATCCTCAGCAAACTGACACAAGAACAGAAAATGAAACACCGCATATTCTCACTCATAGGTGGGTGATGAAAAATGAGAACACATGGACACAGAAAGGGGAGTACTAAACAGTGGGGTCTATTGGGGGGAAAAGGGGAGGGCCAGTGGGAGGGGGAGGTGGGGAGGGATAGCCTGGGGAGAAATGCCAAATGTGGGTGAAGGGGAGAAGAAAAGCAAAGCACACTGCCATGTGTGTACCTATGCAACTGTCTTGCATGCTCTGCTCATGTACCCCAAAACCTATAATCCAATAAAAAATTAAAAAAAAAAAAAAAAAGAACTTGCCTTATGCATCTGGGTGCTCCTGTATTGGGTGCATATATATTTAGGATCATTAGATATTCTTGTTGAATTGATCCTTTTACCTTTATGTCACGTCCTTCTTTGTCTCTTTTGATCTTTGTTGTATTAAAGTCTATTTTATCAGAGAAGAGAATGGCAACTCCTGCTTTTTTTTGCTCTCCATTTGCTTGGTGAATCTTCCTCCACCCCTTTATTTTGAGCCTTTGTGTATCCTTGCATGTGAGATGCATTTCCTGGATACAGCACACCAATGGGTTTTGGCTTTTTATCCAATTTGCCAGTTTGTGCCTTTTGATTAGGATATTTAGCCCATTTACATTTAGGGTTAATATTGTTATGTATGAATTTGATACTGCCATTTTGATGCTAGCTGGCTGTTTTGCCCATTAGTTAATGCAGTTTCTTCATTGTGTTGATGCTCTTCACCATTTGGTATGTTTTTGGAGTGGCTGGTACTGGTTGTTCCTTTCTATGTTTAGTGCCTCTTTCGGGAGCTGTGTAAAGCAGCCCTGGTGGTGATGAAATCTCTGAGTACTTGCTTGTTCTCAAAGAATTTTATATTTCCTTTACTTATGATGCTTAGTTTGGCTGGATGTGAAATTCTGGGTTGAAAGTTCTTTCCTCTAAGGATTTTGAATATTGGCCCCCACTCTCTTCTGGCTTGTAGGGTTTCTGCTGAGAGATCTGCTGTGAGTCTGATGGGCTTCCCTTTGTGGGTATCCCTACCTTTCTGGCTGCCCTTAGCATTTTTTTCCTTCATTTCAACCCTGGTAAATCTGAGGATTATGTGCCTTGGGATTGCTCTTCTTGAGGAATATCTTTGTGGGGTTCTCTGTATTTCCTGGAATTGAATATTGGCCTGCCTTCTAGGTTGGGGCAGTTTTCCAGGATGATATCCTAAAGTGTAATTTCCAGCTTGGATTCAATTTCTCCGTCACATTCAGGTACACGTATCAAACATAGACTAGGTCTTTTCACATAGTCTCATATTTCTTGGAGACTTTGTTCATTCCTTTTTACCCTTTTATCTCTAATCTTGCCTTCTCGTTTATTTTATTGAGTAGATCTTCAACCTCTGATATCCTTTCTTCTGTATATGTTTTTTTTTTTCTACATAAATTCAGGTTAGAGATAGAAGCAAATACAGACAGGATAACATTCAGGAGAAACAAGTTTTTGGTAAATCATGTCAAGAAAAATCCAAATCCAAATACTAAATGAAAAAAAATTATATTTAAACAGCATTTTAGTAAATGTTTGAGGAAAATGGTCACATTTACCCCACGGTGAGTGAATCAGCACTTTGGTATTTCAGATAATGAAAACATTAGAGTATAGTGACATATTTGTTGTAAAAAATTGTTCTGTTTGCCTGCTTATATTAACCACTGCATCATGGGAAATGATTGAGTCAGTCGCTTTGGGAAACAAGTTTTCATCATTAGTATTTTCTTACTGTCGCTAACAATTGTTTGGTTCCATTTTTGTTCCCTGTAAAATTCTTAGCTCTAACCTATGTGTCTATACATAAGAAATATAAAATTACATGGATGCAAAGAGAACATTGACTTAAATCATCTTAAACCTTATGTAACAAATATTTGCCTTGCTTCATTATGCCAATATGTTTTTGCCCATATAATTATTTCTATATTGAAAATAAAAATAAGAGAGAGTAAGTAATTAATAAAAAGGTTCACTTGGAATATAAAGAAAAATAGAGGCTCAGGTAAAACTTATTCTATAAACACCTGCTTTTTTTCAGGATGTTGTACTCTTTTGCTATGTTAAGAAATAAATCAGGTATGAATTAGTTAAAATCTGACTTTCATCTCTAGAATAAGATAGAACATAACTTTCCATAAAATAAAAATGTGGAATTGATGTATTTTTTGCTTCTTTTTCTTTATAGCTCTATCATGTACATGATGACAAGAAAAAAATTAAAATGGAAAATGTTATCCTTTTAAATAAAATATTAGGGCTTATAAGGGAAAATAATTCCACCATTTTAAAATTTGGGGCAGGTATGTGAGCCAGACACTTAGCCTTACAGTTGCAAATCCACTCTACCCTTGCATCTCCTTTGAATTCCATTCTTTCTGTAATTAACACTTTAATAAGTACCTACATGTGTATAGAAAATGTTATTTTTAAAAAGTTCTTATAAAAATAATATAATGATTTATTTAGAGTATATTCAGAAATAAAGGTAAGAATAATAAAGTCCCAAACTCAACCAGAAATTCAAATGCCAGCTGACTCTTTTTAAGACTCTGTATTTAAGAATTAACCTGTTTGAACAATTGCTAAACTTGGGAAAGGATAAACAATAAACCTATTTCATTTTTCTAGCATTTTCTGATGATATTAAAAGGTCATGTTCTAAAATATTACAGTTGAATATAGAATGACACATATCATGGCTATGCATATTTATGTTTTATTATAATTGTCTACTTCCCATTCACCTCCAGCAACAAAATGGTAGGCAAATGCCTGGATGGTCAAATAGCTGTAGGGAACAAGGTAGAGTTTCCTCCCTTTCTGAAAATCTACTACATTGGTAAAATATAGAGGTAATTTGAAAAACAAAAGCAAAACAGAAAGCAAACATCGCTATCACATGATTTGCAGTTATAATTATTGCCTCATAACAATATTAGCTTTGAATGTCATTAGGAAAGCACGATAAAGAAGAGATTTATTAGGGAAATCTATGCAAAACTGAGATCTATGCAAAACTGAGCAATCAAGTGTCCCATAGTGAGATCTATTAGCAAGATCTATGCAAAACTGAGCAATCAAGTGTCCCATAGCCAAAAGAAATCATCCCCCATCTTCCTTTCCTTGAACTATGACTTATCTACCTTTATCCTTTCACATTCAGTTACTTGCATTCTTACTCGTTTCATCCAGTTTCCTCTCAGTATTTTGCTCTTCAGCTTTCACTGAACTTGAAAGTGCTGATGACACAAATGATTTAGAATCACCAACTTGAAGGACCTATTTTGTCTCTGAATACCCATCAATCTCTAGAGGCGTTTGACACTGTTTAAACTGGGAGTTAATCTATCTCCTAAGACCCATTACTTGTATAAAAGCATTAAACAAGTTCCAACATTTTTATCTTTGCAATAATTTTCTCACATCTTTTTCAAAAACAATGGAAATATCTTGGTCCTGAAACTTACCTGAATTATTGTAAATACCTCCTGGCTAACATTTCTGATTTCCTTTATCTCCTTTTATTCTTTAAACAATTCATAAATATTATTAGGATACAATGACCAATGTTTTCTCCAAAGTTTCTCATGATGGGTTGAATTTTAGCTCATTAACTCAATCCAGTATTTTATTCAAAGAAAATACTTGATTAAAACTAACCAATATCTTGCCCAATTTACTATTCATGTAAATTAAATTTATATATAAATATATTTAGATGTATGTATCCTAAATAGATAAGAATTCCCTTTTACATAGCAAGGTGCCCTTTGGCAGTCAGGGTATTGGCTCCTGCTCTTAGGACACATAGTTGTTTAAGTCATATAAAGTGATGAAGCCTCTACATATATAAAGTAAAGAAAGATGTGAAGTCCCAAAAGCAAATGGCTCATTTGTAGAACAGTAGAGTCGAAATTTAATGCTTTACCCCTTGTTGCTTTTCCAATTACTGATTATTTGAAAATTAATGGTGGTAACTCATGCAAATCATTTGAATTATGCACAAAGAACAAGCTAGAACAAAATGTACCAATATTTAAGAGTTAGAAAATAATTTTAATATCCCCTTTAATGCTTTGCAGAATTTTAAATTTATTATAATTACAGATACATTGGTTTTTCATAGCTAGGAGTAAAGCATGCACATTGACTAGATATTGTAAGTAAGAAACCACAATTTTATAAGCTATAGTTCCTCTCTCCACAGCAGCTGAGCAATTAAAGCGGTTTAGCAACTGAAATTACCTATTCCTTTTCATATTTTAAATGTTCTTTTTAAGAGCAGAATCTGATTTTGAATATATGAAACAATAGACTTACACTGCATTAGTACTCATAGAACCTTATAACTTATTATCAGAGAAATATTATAAACATATTATAGGAAAGAGAATTAGTGAACATATTTCAATATCAATGACTTGTCCATATTTTATAGATATAGATAGATTTTTTGGATCAACTAAATTTTTTCAAAACATAATTATGTTTAAGTAAAAATTTTAAATTCTATAAGAAGTAGAAGGGTTTTTTCTTATGACAATTTTTTTCTTACTGTTAATCCAAGTTATCTTTTTACTGCATTTGCTTGATTTCATATCACCTTTCTAATATTGAAAATTCTAAATGCACTATTCTTATAATTTAAAAAATTATTTTAGCCTTGAAGAAAGGAAAAAAAATCCTAAAACTCATCTCTTAATTATATGTAAAATCTCATGTCTTAATATATATAAAAGTTATTTGAATTTTAAAATCTAAGCATTCTTTTTTCTGTCATAATTTTCAAGATTTAAAAGATATTAGAATTTTATGTCATAATTATTCAACTATTGAATATTGAAATCTTGAAAGTATATAAACTCAGTGGTCACTATATGATTTATTTTGCTTATTTTGCTAAGACCCGCTAGATTAACTCTCCTAAAATACATTTTTTTCTATTTCTGTCCACTCTCTTTTTCCCAGTTACATACATTTTTGTGTCATTGAACTATTCGTTCTGTAAGTTATAATGGAAAAGCCTGTATCATTGTAAAAAGTGGATCGTACTGTTTTTCTGTTCATTTTATAATTTAATCCAATGGGTTCAAATTAAACCACATATGTAGCGTTAAGTCCCATTTACCCACCATTTGAATGACTGTTTACTTTCTTCATTTTGTTTTCTTTTCTGTCACACATCTCAGACATTATGAACACTTTCATATTCACAATTTGATAATTCAAACTTTTCAGTTGTATCTATTATATAGTGATACATTTATTCTCAGTCAACCTGTTTTTCTACTGATTACTCTGTTACTCATTTTTACCTTGTGAAAAATAACTCTCAGAATAGTGAAAGAGCATCTCAACATTTCACTGAATGATTGTCTCATTTCCTTGACTATGTACATAAGAACTAGGCTTGACTAATTGAACTTAATTCTACAACTTTCTATTCTTTTTGCAAAAGTAATATTAAGACATCTTTGGGCAAGCCTGGTATATTGTTTTACATATAATTTGCATGCAGTACAATACATGAAAATCATAAAGAATAAAATCATCTTCCCTATAATGACTGATTCCAACAACAGCCAGTGGCCAAGTAGTATATGCTTTATGTCTCTTTATAGTTAATCTCTATGTGCAAAATAGTGCCTAATAATGACATATTTGAAGATACCAAAACTCATAGAATTGTATATTTCAAATGACTGACTTGTATAGTAGGAGAATTATACCTTTACAAAGCTATTTTTAAAACTATGCGGGCTGGGTGCAGTGGCTCATGCCTGTAATCCCAGCACTTTGGGAGGCCGAGGAGGGTGGATCACGAGGTCAAGAGATCAAGACCATCCTGGTCAACAAGGTGAAACCCCGTCTCTACTAAAAATACAAAAATTAGCTGCGCATGGTGGCATGTGCCTGTAATCCCAGCTACTCAGGAGGCTGAGGCAGGAGAATTGCCTGAACCCAGGAGGTGGAGGTTGCGGTGAGCCGAGATGGCGCCATTTCACTCCAGTCTGGGTAACAATAGCAAAACACTGTCTCAAAAAAATAAATAAATAAATAAAACTATGCTATTTTAAAATTTCCAAGATTGTAGATTAGAGGCTTTTAGCATGGTGCAGCCAGTTAGAAATAGCAAGACAGTGCATAAAGATCAACTCTGAGCTTTAATTCAAAAAGCAAAATGAGAATTCACTGTAATGGTGAAGGACAGACACTCCAGCTTGCAAATAGCTCCCATATGTCTGACAAAAACGAGCGGAACCCCAGTACATGAGACAAGCAGAGAACCTTTCTCTGTGACTCATTTGTCCACTGAAAATCTGAGCCAGCAGGCTGAGGGAGAGCATTTTGTTACTCCCAAGCCCTAGAGCTAACTTGGGGAGAGGCTTGGAGACGCAGTGAGGGAAAGACACTCTCACAGATATTTTCACAGATGAAAAGATGCAGACATTTTCACAGAAGCAGGACTGAGAATAGGATGCCATTTTTTCATTCAGATGAATACAAATTCGGACGTTCGTTGGTGACCTGGCACAGGCATTTTAGTCTTGGGCCAATGATTGGAGCACTGATCTCCACAGCCAGAACTGTGGAAAACACCTCAGCGTTAGGCACTGGAATTGTGCTCTTCCCTGTCACAAGCCTGGGGCAGGAGGAGAGCTGCTACAGCTGCAGTTTTGTTCTGGGCGGCAAAACATGCAGCCAGGGTGAGCTTGGCAACAGAGAGCTGGTCTGAATGTGCTTTTGCTGTGTCACAGCCTGCTCCCCGGAGGTCAAGCTGTAGCAAGACCCTCTCCGCTCCACTCCCAGGGAGAAATACAGGCCATTGGAGCCACCACACCCGTCGTGAATATAGATGATGGTGCAGCAAAGCTCTCTGTTCCATACCCAGGAAGATCTTCAGTCATTCAAAATACCAGGTCCCCTGGTTCAGCAGCCTGAAGCAACCTACCTGTCCTATGCACAGATCTTAATGGAGAGAGCCCCTCTCCACTCCATGCTCAGGCAGACATCCAGGCATCTGGAGCACCTATTCTTTTGGAATAGGTGGTTAGGCTGCTTTCCACCTACACACAGATAACTTGGGGATAAGGTGGTTTCCTGGCTCCATACCTAGACACACCTCTGGATGCTTGGTGACTGCCCCCTGGATTCTCCATCAGCACAAGTGCTAGTGCCTTTATCTTCCACAGGGTGACATGGAGGCAGGCCTGTCTGGTCTGGCCTTACACATCATGACCCTCATGTTCCTAGTGTTGAAAAGAGAGCTCAGACCACTGTGCATTTCATGATTCAGCCCATTGCCTGAGTCAACAAAGAGCTTCTACCAATAAATAAGGATAACATTTTTATCTAGCTGCATTGGCCACAGCTACCTGTTACAATTCAAGTGCCCACTACTGGCTTGTGGGTTAAATTAAAACATCAAATATAAAACATGCCAAAAGAAATGCATAACGCTATAGAGGCAAAGCCAAAAGATCCTGCCCAGTATTCTCTACAATCACACCACATAGTGAGGAGTGGGGGAAGAGAAAGGTGAAATAAGCCAATAATATTAAAAGGAGGAAAAAAAAGAAAAACATGTTACCAGCAAGAAAATAATTACAAAAGGTAGAAGTGCTAGCATCTCCAGATGAGAAGTAATCAGTGCAAAACTTTAGAACCATGAAAAATATGAATGAGACCTCCAGAGGATTGCACTAGTTCTTCAGCAATAATTCCTAACCAAAATGGAAACTCAGAAATGAGAGATAAAGAATTCAAAGCATAGATTGCAAGGAAGCTCAATGAGATCCAAAACAAGGTTGAATATCAGCACAAAGAAACTTTAAAAACAATTCAGGAAATGAAGGAAAATATAAAAATCTTAAAAAGAAATCAGAGGTTCTGGAATTGAAAAACTCGTGAGAAATTTCAAAATAGAATTGAAATCTTTATCAAGACACTGAAGCAAGCAGAAGAAAGAATTTCAGAGCTTGAAGACCAGTTTTTCAAATGAACCTAGTCAGACAGAAGTTAACAAATAAGAACTTTTAAAAAATGCACAAAATCTTTGAGAACCATGAGATTATGTGAAGCAACGAAATCTATGACTTATTAGTGTTCATGGAGGTAATGAGAAAAAGTAGACAACCTGGAAAATCTATTTGAGGAAATAATTCAAGGAATTTTTTCTAATCTTGCTAGAGGGGTAGATACCATGATACAAGAAATCCAGAAACACTTGCAAGATGCTACACAAAACAAATACTGTCAAGGTATATAGTCACCAGACTGTCCAAGGTCAATGTTAAAGAAGACATCTTAAAGGCAGCTAGATAAAAATGTCAAATCCCAGGAGAGACTGTGGACATATTTTCGGCATTCTTCAAGAAAAGAGATTTCAACCAAGAAATTAATATCCCACCAAATTAAGTTTTATAAAGCAAAGAAATAATAAAATAGTTTCAGACAAGCAAGCATAAAGAGAATTTATCACTAGACCAGTCTTACAAGAGATACTTAATGGACATCTAAACATGAAAACTATAGAATAATACCTGCTACCACAAAAACTTACTTAAGTACGTAGCCCACAGACCCTGTAAAGTAACCACACAATAGAAACTATAAATAACCATAACCACATCATGAAGGATCAAAATCTCACATATCACTATTAACCTTGAATGTAAATGGTGTGAATGTCCCACTGTAGAGACACAGAATGACAAATTGGGTTTTAAAAAAACACCTATCCACCTGTTGTATTTGGGAGACCCATCTCACATGGAATAACACCAATAAGCTCAAAGTAAGGGTTGGAGAAGAGCTACCATGCAAAGAGAAAGCAAAAAACAGCACAGGTCACTATTCTTGTGCCAGATAAAATAGACATTAAACTGACAGTAATAAAAAAGGACAAAGACAGGCATTACATAATGATAAAGGGTTCAATTCAACAGGAATATCCTAAATATATATATATATATATATATATATATATATATATATATATGTATATACATATATATATATATATATATACATACATATATATATACACCCAACACTGGAACATGAATATTAATAAAAGAAGTATTGCTAGATCTATGAAAAGGCTTAGACAGCCATGCAATAATACTAAGAGACTTCAAACCCTATTGTCAGCATTAGACCATTAAGGTAGAAAAGCTAACAAAGAAATTCTGGATTTAAACTTGATGCGTGACCAATTGAACCTAATAGACATTGATAAAATACTCTACCCATCAACCACACATCTACATTCCTTTCATCTGCACACAGAACATACTTCAAAATTGATCACATGCTTGGCCATATAATAAGTCTCAGACCAGATGGCTTCACTGCTGAATTTTGCCAGAAGTACATAGAAAAAATTGTACCAATTCTGCTGAAACTAAAATTGAGGTAAAAGAACTCCTCCCTAACTTATTTACAAACCCAGCATCACCTTGATCCCAAAACCCAGCAAAAATACAATTAAGAGAAAAACTACAGGACAATATTCCTGAGGAACATAGATGGAAATAACTTCAACAAAATACTAACAAACTGAATCCAATAATACATCACAAAGTTAATTCACCCTAATCAAGTAGGTTTCATTACTAGGATGCAAAGTCGGTTCAACATATTCAAAACAATAAATGTGATTGACCACATAAATAGAATTAAAAAAAAAAACATGTGAGTGTCTCAAAGCTTTCAATAAAATCTAACATCCTTTCATCAAAGAAACCTTCAAGAAACTAAGCATCAAAGAAACATACCTCAAAATGGCAACTGTCTATGACAAATCCACAACTAACATTATACTAAATGGGCAAAAACTGTAAGCAGTCTTTTTGAGATCTGGAACAAGAGAAGGATGCCCACTCTTACGACTACTACTCGACATAGTACTAGAAGTGCTAGTCAGAACAATCAGGCAAGAGAAAGGAGTAAACAGGACTAATGATTCCACCAAAGCTTCCTGGAACTGATACATAACTTCAGTAAAGTTTCAGAACACAAAATCAATTTGCAAAAATCAGTAGCAATTCTATACATCAATAACATTCAATCTGAAAGCCAACTCAGGAACACAATCCCATTTCCAATAGCCAGTAGCTCCCCCACCACCACACACATACACATACACACACAGTACTTAGAAATATATCTCAACTAGGAAGTGAAGTGTCTGTATGGAGAAGTAAAAGCACTGCTAAAAAAGAGATCATAGATGTCAAAGAAAAGGAAAAGCATCCCATGATCATGGACTGAAAAAATTAGTGTTGTTAAAATGGCAATAGTGCCCAAAGCAATCTACAGATTCAACGCTATTCCTACCAAACTGCCAAGGGCTTTTTTCACAGAACTAGAAAAAAAAAACTATTCTAAAATTTAATGAAACCAAAAAAGTTATTGAATAGCCAAAATAATTCTGAGCAAAAGAACAAAGCCAGAGGTATCACATTACCTGATTTCAAACTATATATATACAGTAAGGCTACAGTAACCAAAAGAGTGTGGTACTAAAGAAAAAATAGACACACAGACCAACAGAACAGAGAACACAGGAATAAAGCTGCACAGCTACAGCCATCTGATTTTCAACAAAATTGACAAAAATAAGCAATAGAGAAAGTACTCCCTATTCAAAACGTAAGACCTCAGAAATACAAGAATCCTAGAATAAAAGCTTGGAAACATCATTCTGGACATTGGCATTGAGAAAGAATTTATAACTAAGTCTTTAAAAGCAGTTTCAACAAAAACTGAAAAGTGAGACCTAGTTAAACTAAAGAGTTTCTGCACAGCAAAAAAAAAAAAAACGACCAAGAGAGGAAACAGACAGCTTAAAAAGAACAGGAGAAAATATTTGCAAAACTATACATCCAACAAAGGTCTAATATCCAGAATCTGTAAGAAATTTAAGTCAACAAGAAAGAAAAACAACTCCATTAAAAAATGGGCAAAGGCCATGTGCAGACACTTCTCAAAAGACATTCAAGTGGCAACAAAACATATAAAAGCATACTCTACATCACTAATCATGAGAGAAATGCAAATCAAAACCACAATGAGATTTCATCTCACACCAGTCAAAATAGCTATTATGAAAAAAGTAAAAACAAACAAAAAAGAAAGCAGTTGCTGGCAAGGCTGCAGAGGAAAGGGAATGCTTACAGATTATTGTTGGGAATTTATATGAATTAGCTCAACTTCTGTGGAAAGTAATTTGGAGGTTTCTCAAAGCACTTAGAACTATCATTTGACCTAGCAGTCCCATTACTGTGTATATATCCAAAGGAAAATAAGTCATTCTTCCAAAAAGACACATGAACTTAGAGCATTATTCACAGTGGCAAACACATGGACTCAACCTAGGTGCCCATCAGTGGTGCACTGGATAAAGATGTGGCATGCATACACCATGAAATACTACACAGCCGTAATAAAGAATGTATCATGTCCTTCGCCACAACATGAATGTAGCTGGAGGCCAGTATCATAAGTGAATTAACAGAAACAGAAAACCAAATACCCCATGTTTTCACTTACACTATGAGATCAAGTTCTCATGGACATAAGGATGGCAACAATGAAAACTGGGGATTACCAGAGAGGGGAGCATGAAAGTGGGACAAGGGTTGAAAAAGTAACTATTGGCTACTATGTTCAGTTCCTGGGAGATGGGATTACCAGCATCATGCAATATACCAAGGTAACAAACCTGCACATATAACCGAGTCTGAAATAAAAGTTGAAATTAATAATAATAATTATTAAAGCCATAAAACATTGTTGAGAGGAATGAAATGTTATATAAATAAATGTAGGACTATGTACCATAAAAATATACCTAACAGAAATGGCACAGACATGACCAAAGCCTAAAACTAGACAGCAGCAGCCCTGAATGCTTTCTGGATTTTCTTTTCAATATTAGTAGTTGAAGGGGTTTTCCACCAGGGTGAAGTTGTTGTCATATATAATAGAGTTCTAATGATATGTTATTAATAAACTGTACTCTGATGATGGCAGAGACCAATTATTTTTACATTTGAAACTATATTATTTATAATTTCTTAAAAAGATACCAAAGGATAAAACACATATGAATGTGCATGCGCACACACACAAACATTTGCATATTTACATATTTAGGATGGAAGTTTGTCCTTTTTATTCAGGTCTTATGGAGCTCCATGAATCAGATGTTTAAATAGAAAACTGTTTTTTTTCTGATCATTTTGATATTCTCTATTATATCTGTGGATTCCCTATGAATGTTTAGTTCTCCAAGAAACTATTTCATGCTCAGATAAATTGGCCATGGAGATAGAACTTTGTTAATTCTCTTTACGACATATATATGACTAAGAGTTTGAAATAATTTTAATGAAGAATTTCACCTGGTACATTAATTTGCAATACCTTATGATTTACCTCTACATATTATTAGAGCTAATGTTTACTGTGTTCCTACCATGCACCAGGTACAGAAGCTTATCAAATCACATTCTCCTCACAGGGTAGGTGCTATTATTTTTGTTTTACTATTAACACAACTGAGGTTGAAAGGAGATGAATAACCTACCCAAGGCTGTATAGCCAGTGTCTGATTGACTTGATTTAAACATCCTCTTATTAGTATGCCTTGATTTATGTCTTTCATAAAGCTGAATTTTAGATTATGTTTTATTGTAACTCTGAAATGACTCTTCTAATTTCTGCTGAAAACACAGAGGAGCTTCAAAGACAAATATTCTGTCATATATAGAGAAAGCCATACCAAAACAATTAAAGCAAGTGAAAGCCAAAATAACATTTTTGTTTTTTATAATAACCAGATACAGAAACATGGTTCAGAGTAAAAGTCAAAGAGACCCACTACTGGAGCTAACACATTTGTCAAAACTGTTCACTCATACATCAACAACAAAAGTCCCCACAGGAGGTACTTGACAAGTAAGATGTACAGCACAGAAGAACAGAATAAATTTGCTCTTCTAAGATAAGTCTATTCCCAAAAGACACCACAACTTTGCAATCTATTATTTTCATAAAAGTAATATTACTAACAATGCTGATTCTTGCACCCGCCTTCCCAGTCCAAGAAACCAGAGGACTAAAGTAAAGCAGTCTTTCTCTAAAATACACTTTCTAATGTAAATGTTGAAAAAAAAGCTGTATATGTGCAGGGCACTATGGTTCATATCACAATTTCCGCCCTTTGGGTGGCTGAGGTGGGAGGATTGCTTGAACCCAGGAATTCAAGACCAACGTAGACAACATGATGAAACTCCATCTCTACAAAAAATTTAAAAATTAGCTGGGCATGGTGGTGTACGCTTGTGATCCCAGCTCCTTGGGAGGCTGAGGCAGAAGGAAGGATCTCTTGAGCCTAAGAGATCACAGCTGCAGTGAGCCATGGGGCCAGGTTCACACCACTGCACTCCAACTTGGACGATAGAGCAAGATTCTATCTTAAAAAAAAAAAAGAGGAAGAAGAAGCACTATGGTTATAATTATCTAATTACTTCCTAATTATTTTTTATTCTTTGGAAATTAAATTTACACAAAATAAGGTTTTACCCTACCATGAAGTTTTTTTTTTACATTCATTATAAATAAAATTGTGTCCAGAGATGGGGGAAATGGAAATCTTAAAAATCCATCAGATGAACTGGCAATGTTTCCAGCTTAGACGTGATTTATAAATTACTTCTATCTAAAGATTAATAGGCTCAATAATTTAGGTAAAAAATATTCTGTAAAATTCATTAAATTGAAGTCCTTTGACAAGTCATTTGCCTCTCTAGGTCTCTGAATTTTATAATTTTAAAGGGTATCAGACTAGATTGTCTAAAATAGTAATTCCTGCATGTGCTCACGTGTGTGTGTGTGTGTGTATGTATGTGTGTGTGTGTGTGTATGTGTGTGTGTATGTGTGTTTGTGGTGGCAGAAAGGCTGTGAAATGCATTACCGCTAAGTCTTCTACCAAAAACATATGGGAGTCTTCTGGTTAGCATTTTTCATACCACAATCATGCTTTTTGCTCCTCAGAGATTCTAACACAGCCTCCCAGATGCACACCTCCTCAGCAAGAGGAGCACTTGTGTTCTCTCAGGTTCTTATGGATGACGAGTGTGTGTTTTATCATTTAGACAGACACATATGGGTAAAAAAATATTTTAAAACCTCCAATAAGCCTATATGAAAGTACAACTTCCTCACAATAGTCTGTTCCAGGTGGCCCTAAACATTTACCTGAAACACCTGTAGATAACTTAAGAAACACTTGTGAGGGTATAATAAATTACTTGCTTACATGGTGGAATAATTTATGTGAATTCACGGAAAGTCATAAAATTATAAGAGTGTGTGTGTGTGTGTGTGTGTGTGTGTGTAGGGATACCTGAAAATTAAGCCTAGATCTTTTGTGCCATTTATTTTGTTTCAGACAGGTGCTTACTTCTCCAAATATAGATTTGAAAAGTATTTCCCAGGATGTAACAAATATGCTGGTAGTAAAATTAATTGCTTTATTTTATGCTTTTGATATAATTTTATTATGCTAATGATATTTCATGAATTATTAACATTAGCAACAAGTTACCAGGTTTTAAATCAAAATATCCAGTACTATAATTATGTAACATGATAAAATTAAAGTTAAGAATGGTAAGGAAGTGGCATCTCTCCCACCTGTATGTAGGCAGAACAGCTGTCAAAGACAGTTTTCTTATACCTTCTTTTTTAAGGGAAAACATTTTAATCCTTGAGAACACTTTTGCTTTGTACATATGTCATATAATTTCATGAAAATATTATTATATAAATCTAGAAAAAGAAAGGATATGTGCACTTAAAAATAATAACATAAAAAGATAAAAAGGAAGAATCATGGCATAGTGATGTTTCTTTTCACTTGCAGTCAACAAGAGATTTGTATTCTACAGAATTTAGTTGATTATATCATAAAAATCACATAATTATGAGAAGCCAAACTTCAAGTGAGGTATTGATTTTATGAGACATTTGGTTATATATTGAAATTTGTCAGTGCTGTTAACAAGTATAGAGGATTCCCTACAGCTACTTTTTAGTGAAATTGAATTACGCAGGATATGAACAAGATGTTATAAAGGTAGAGAAGGAAGGGAAAAATTGATCTCTGAATAGATGGAATGTCATTGGTTAAAGTGAATCTATACACCATCTCTAACCACTTTTCAAAATTTGAGATAAAAATAAACGTTGAAAAGTAGAAGCAATTTCACATTCCATTTCTACTCAAAGAACACGTCAGTGTTTCCCTTGCACCTATTTGGCAACTCCCTGAATATATTTGGTACAAAAAAAGTCTTTAAAATTACACAACTAAAATATAACAATGATTGCACATAGTCAAAAATATTTTGTTGAGTGTTTTTAAAAATGATAGTTATTAGCGCTGTTTACAAAGCTAAGAGACAAAAAGAAAAACTGAAAATGTGGGCTTTCTAATGCTAACATCATTTTCATAGTAAATAATGTTGGAGCAATCAATTGTTTATGAATAAAATAATGTATAACAACTCACAGACAGAATTTCGAACATCATCTAAATGCACAGTAAGTTTTTTTATTTCTTTGTGTTTTGCTTCTTGTCAGGAATGAAATTAAAATAACTTTTCAGTGGCAGTCCAAATCAATGTGATTATATGACATTGGCAGGTTACGGCTTCACACCAATGACCTAGTTGGATTCTTATGCCAAGTTCTGTCTTAAGAAAACTTTGAATGACATAAATTATCTGCCTTACTTGTCCACGAAATGGAAATTCTCAATATATTTTATAAGTCTGTTGTTTACTTTATTGGGGGAATTTCATCACCATTTGAGCTTTCTCCATAATTTAGTTCTTCAGAGTAAATCTGAAAGGAGACATTCACCGAATAAGCCTTTTTCTAAGGAATAACAGAATTATACTGCGATTAAAATATAATAAACATAGGAACAGAAATCAGGAAAAACGGGATTTTTTTCAAAATTATGTTTATATTTAGATCATTAAATCAAAATTTTATTTTATAATTAATAAAAAAGTTAGTTAATTTTATTTTAAACATCAATAGAAAGAAAAAGTACCAGGTAAAACAAAGAACAAGATATCAAAGGCAAGCAACCTCTAATGTGTCCATTAAAACATTACATAGATAATTTTAGCCCTTTTCCTCTAAGCTTATCCTCAATAGTAAAATTTCCAACATCTGGCCAATGCTCCCATTAAAACCTGTTTTTATTTACACTGAGTTGGTTAGAAAAAGATGTTTGAATTAAACTGCCTTATACTTTCCTAATTTTCAGAAGAATTTATTCTCAGCTCAAGACCATCTTCCTAAAGGAATTTTTTCCTAGTATCATTTCATTTCTTCTTTATGCTAGCTCTTAATGAAAGAGCATTTATTACGGACCAAAAGCTAATAGTGGATATTAAAGACTTTAAACATATATTTTTCCAAAATACATGCATTTTTCTGGTCTATGACCTCTTTAAAGTCTTTATAAAACAAAGATCCATTAGTTAATTAATTATTAGTCTCAGAAGAAGGCATTTGAAGATGTAAAAATTTAATAAGGCAAGGGACAGTGAGGCAGTGGCATTCCTAATTAGAAAGGTGAATTCATTCAAGAGAACTCACAAAGAAAAGAAAGTATATTCAACTAAGGGAAAATAATACCACAATGAAAGGCTACCTCTAATCTTTGTCAAACATTTCAAATCAGGCCTAGAAAAAGAAGCATTCAACATGACTGTAGTTCTTTGGTTTACTTAATTTTATTACTCTCCTAGATTTTTATTATATGTGACCCTAGAAGAGAAAGAATATCTAAAGGAAAGCTATCACCTGTTCTGAATACCCAACTGTGAAATAAGTAAAAAAACAAAACAAAACCGCAGTTTCCAGATTCCATTTCTAAAATCCTTCCAATAGCAATTTGATCTCGTTTGTTCTTTTTCTTTTTTTTTTTTTTTCTTTAAGATGGAGGCTCTCTTTGTCGCCCAGGCTGGAGTGCCATGGCATGGTCTCAGCTCACTGCAATCTCTGCCTCCCAGGTTCAAGTGATTCTCCTGCCTCAACCTCCCGAGTAGCTGGGACTACAGGCAAGTGCCACCACGCCCGGCTAATTCTTTGTATTTTTAGTAGAGACCGTGTTTCACCGTGTTAGCCAGGATGGTCTCCATCTCCTTACCTCCTGATCCATCCGCCTCGGCCTCTCAAAGTGCTGGGATTACCGGCATGAGCCATGGAGCCTGGCCCAAGCTTGTTCTTTTTCTCAAGGAATCTTGTAGGATGAGATTCCTACTGTCCAGACACATAATCAATCTCCTGTGCGACAATGGAGAACTACACAGATTTATTTTATAGAAATAGGTATGGTTTGACTTTTTTATATTTCATTGCTTCTTGGGTGAAAAGATTCAGTAAAATACAGTATGTGAAGAATAAAAACTGCAGATGTGAAAAGAATTTTTAAAAATATAATTGAATTTCTTAAAATTTAACATAATACCTAAAATTTAGAAATTTTCTGAGTTAATTTATTTTCATAAATCATACAATCTATTTAATTTCACTAAAAATCATGTTATAGTTTTTTTAATGAAGACATATTTAAGACAAGAGGAAAAAGTTCTCAAATTAACTTTCCTTTACAATTACTTGTTTTTGAGATTACATAAAATTCCTAGTGCTTAAAAAATCATCTTTTTAATTGAATTATTAATGCCAGCTACAGTAGATAGGTTTAGTATACTTAATTGACATACATGTGGAATAATTTTGTGTACATGAATTGAATTCCATCCATATATTCAATGTAATTTTTATTAATTTTAAAATAGAAAACATTTATATAACAATTACTTTATGCCAATAACTAAAATATTTTGTATACATTATTAGGTTGATGCAAAAGTAACTGTGGTTTTGTCATACTTTTAACTCACAATTATCTTTCTTTTACCGATAGGATAATAGAGGTAGGGAAAGGTCTACTAATTTGCCGTTAAATACTGTACCTGAATTCAAAACAAACCCTTACTGCAATATCTCTATTCTTAACCTCCATTCTATACTCCTTAGGAATGTTTCCTTATGCTGACACTGATTTGAGTGGGATTACATTAATGAAAAATATTTTCTAAATATTGTTTACTTGCTATTTTACGAAAACATTGTATATGCTTAGGTAGATTCAGATATTAATAATTTTTCTATGATGTGTAGTCCCTCAATCAGAACCATTCTCAATTATTTCTCTAAAATACCTACTGAATGGTTAAATGATACGTGGAAAAGTTAAACATAAAATAGTCATCTCATCAAAACACGTTTGATATAAAAAAGAGCTGATATGATTTTACTTTTCGAATTGTAGCAATAGGAGCTCCATGGCCCAATGCCCCCAAGAAATAGCCACAACTTGAGGAAGCATAACACATGCAAATCTATATTTTAAAAAAATCACCATTTTTAAAGTTCTGGAAATTTTCCAAAGGGCGTACAACAAATGAAGAAATATTTATTTAAGAAACTCAACTAAATTTTTGTAATGTCAGGGGATTCCAAACCAGAGCTACTCCATCTTGAACAGGGGCTGGGTAAAATGAGACTGAGACTTGTTGGGCTGCATTCCCAGGAGGTTAGGCATTCTTAGTCACAGGGTGAGATAGGAGGTTGGCAAGACTTGTATTACAAGATACAGGTCATAAGCACCCTGTTGATAAAACAGAATATGTCCGGTCAAAACCTACCAAAACCAAGATGGGTATGACAGTGACCTCTGGAAGTCCTCATTACTCATTATACACTAATTTTAATGATTGACATGCTAAAAGACACTCCGACCAATGCCATGACAGTTTACAAATGCCATGATAATGTCCAGAAGTTACCCTGTATAGTCTAAACAGGGGAGGACCCTCAGTTCTGGAATCCTGCCTCTTTCCCAGAAAACTCATGAATAACCCGCCCTTTGTTTAGCATATAGTCAAAAAGTAACCATAAACATAGCCAACCAACAAGCCCTCAAGGCTGCTCTGCCTACGGAGTAGCTGTTCTTTAATTTCTTTACTTCCTTAATAAACTTCCTTCACTTTATGAACTTGTCCCAAATTCTTTCTTGCTTAACATCCAAGAACTCTCTCTTGGAGTCTAGATTGGCATCCCTTTCTGGGATAACAGTAAGAATATCCAGTGATAGTTGAGCCACAACCCACTCCTTCTACCTTACACACACAGTTTAAACTAATCCACTTGGAGTGCATGTGGCCAAGGAAATGGGCTCCCTCTTCTCCCATCTAACTGTCAATGGCTATGATATTTTTCTGGGAGGGGTACTGAGCCAGCATTTCTCATTTCTCACTCCCTTTAGTTAGTTGCTACAGACACTAAATTCTAGGTGAGTGAAGCCAAGACAGCAAGGACTTCTTTTATCCACCATGCCTTGACTCATGAATCAGATTATTATTGAATAATATAGACGTGGCAGGCCAAGAATACAGGGGCCCTCATTACCTTTGCCACAGCTCACTGATAGGGTGGAAGTTCCATACTGAGAAAGACAATCTGACAGGACCAGAGGCTACTTTCCAAAGCCTTCACCCGACTCATAAAATAGGGATGCTATCACTCCTCTTGCCCCCAGTTCATTAGCAATGTCTTAGAGATTTGGCTCAGGAGAACAGAGAGACCATAAGAACAGAGCGCTTCAAAGCTTTCTCAAAATACTAAGTTTAATTGAATCAGATTGTAAGGAAGCTTAAGCTTAAGGGAGCGCCCCAAAACAATGGATATTTTTGTGGTAAGCTATTAAGAAGAGGGAAGTAGCTATATAAGAGGAACAGCAGGGAAACTGTAGATCACCCAGTACATCAGGATAAACACCTAAGAATAGCACTTTCCTGTTAGAACAAACCTCAAAGAGGGAACTGAAAAACGATTCCTGCAAGGGACTTGAATTTAATTAGATCAGGCATTAGAACAATTTATGCCTCGGGGCATTTTCAAAAACAATAGGGCAATTAGCCACCAATCAGTGGAGCTCAACAACTAGGTGTGAAATTCATAGAGAGAGATAGCATAACAGAAAGATCAGGGAAAAGAAAAATAAAAACAGACCTTCTAAAGCTAAAAATCACTGACATTCCAGACTAATCATACATATGCCCAGAGTTGAGCCTCATAGAAGCAACAACAGAGGCTTCACAATGTAGAGGAAACTAACTTAAAAATTCTCTAGCCAAGTCACTAAACAAATAAACAACAAAACACACTCTGGGAGTGGGAGAGAGAATCAATCAACAGTAACAATATGTTTTTAAAATACCCACTTCTTAAGGAAAAAAACTGTAAGACATGGAAAGAAACAGAAAAGTGTGACCCATACACAAGAAAAAGAAAAAAGACAAGAGACAATGTCTTCACAAGGGCCCAGGTATCAAACTTAATAGGCAAAGACTTCAAAACACCCATTATAAATATATTCAAATAACTAAAGAAAGCCATACTGAAAAAATAAAATATGAAAAAATGAAATAAGAAAATAAAGTGTTAAAAATCATGAAAAAGACCAAAATATAAATTTTGGAATTAAACAGTGTCATAATGAAAATTTAAAAATTCACTAGAGAGACTCAATAGTGTATGTCAACCTCAGAAGAAAAAACAATCAGCCAAATTGAAGGTATATTGATAGAGATTATGCATTCTGAAGAACACAGAAAAAAACAATTCAGAAAAATGAACAGAGCCTGTGAGTAATGTGGGAAGCAATTATGTATGTCAATATACACAGAATGAAATTAACAAAAGAAAGGAGAGAAAAAAGAAGTTCAAAATAGAATATTTACGGTATCTAATGTAGGATCATAATGTATTTTGTTGCCATGAGTCTTTCATCATTTTAAATCTAATACCTTTCCATAAATCTTCTTTGTCTCTTACTATATGGACATGTTTTAAGAATACAGCCTTCTTCCTTTTGTAAATAGAATGAGCCTCATTGTGTTTGTGTGATGTTGTCCATGGTGAGATTTAATGGATGCATTCCTTGATAGAATAATACCTATGGAATGTCCCTTTCAGAACACCACAGTGGCACACAGTGTCTACCTGATTCTCACTGATAATGTTCATCTTGATCACCAATTCTAAGGATTTTCCAATTGCTCCATCTTAAAGTTCCATTTTTCTCATGCAATAATTAAAACACCTGTGAAAGAACAGTTTAAGATGCTACAAATATCCTAATCTTCACTGAAACTACTTCTGTGTTTAGCATTATTTTAATATTCTCTCCTGAATCAATCTTTGCTATAATGGAGCATAATTTTATTTTGTATTTAAAATGATGTAATTACATTTTCAAAAATGAAAGTCAGTTAAATGATTTTGATTTAAATTTTTAATGTTGTACCTTATATTTGGAACTTGTATTTTTCCACTTAGTTTTGACAAGTAATATTTAACATTTTAGAATAAAAATAACCTTTGGAAAAGAAATGAAAATAACATTTTTGTTTATAAATTTTGTGTAAGTTGCATCGTTAATTATGCCTTCACTATATTTTGTTGCTGAATACCCAGATCAATTCTAATAAAACACAGATTATGTAAAAATCTTGACTAATGTCAATAATGTTCTATGCATGTGAGAAATAAAAATAACATGAAATAAACATAACTTCTGAATATTGTTACTTTATTTCTAATCATGCCATTGTTGGCTCATCAATAGTATACTAATGTATACTAATGTATACTATGTATACTAATACTTAACAGTAGCCTACTTTTTAAAAAAATAATCTGAATATATATTCTTTTTAAAAAAACTTTTAGATTCGTGGGGAACATGCACAGATTTGTTACACGGATATATTGCATGATGCTGAGGTGTGAACTTCTAATGATCCTATAAGAAGTGAACATAACACCCAACAGCTGGTTGTTCACCTCTTGCCTTCCTTTCTTCCAAGTCTTTAATAAACCTTAGTTCACACTTTTGGGTATTTTTTTTTTTCATGAAGATATAATTGTCAAAGTATGAGTATAAAATATATTTCACTCTGTAATCCCAGCACTTTGGGAGTCCGAGGCGGGTGGATCACGAGGTGAAGAGATGGAGACCATCCTGGTCCACATGGTGAAACCCCGTCTCTACTAAAAATACAAAAACTTAGCTGGGCATGGTGGCACGTGCCTGTAATCCCAGCTACTCGGGAGGCTGAGGCAGGAGAATTGCCTGATCCCAGGAGGCGGAGGTTGCGGTAAGCGGAGATCGCGCCATTGCACTCCAGCCTGGGTAACAAGAGTGAAACTCCGTCTCAAAAAAAATATATATATACATATATAAATGTATATATACACACATATATTTCACTTAGCAGAAAATGAGCTTTACTTACTATATTTAAATATTTAGACATTGTAACCAGGTTGTGGGCAGGGGGAACAGAGAGGCATCCCAAAGACCTCCCAATTCCCTGATCGGTAGGGGGGACACACTCAGCTCCCTCCTTGGCGGATTCTTCTCCCAATGCGATGCGTCCCAGGTTCTTGGGCTCCCTTGCCCCAGGAATGGAGAAAAGGCCCTGGCGGTGCGGTGAGCTTACCAGTCAAGTAAATATCAGACCCAAAGAGTTTTGCGGAGAGTGATTTATTAAGCAGAAAGAGAAAGAGAGAGAAGTAGAGAGCTCCGGCTGCTGTGGGAGGGGATCCCAGAGAGGGAAATCCCCGCAGGTAAGGTGCAGTGCAGTTTTAACTTTGAAGTTATTCCCGCCCCATTTTATGTTCTTGTCTAATGAGAGAAGTTATTTCAAACTTCCTCTGGAGTGATTGATCTTCTACTTTGATGATGGATTGTCTGTCTGGCCTAAAACAGGTCCTTCCTCCCAGAACTTTTCACAGGCGTTTTTAAACAAAGGAGCACACCTGAAATTTTACCTAGCCCATGCGGGAAAGTTAGAGAAAGAACTCTAGATTCCTGGATAGGGAGGTGGATGAAGGCATGGCTCTGGGAAGTTCTTGCCTTTGAAACCATGCCACTTCTGGACCCAGGAAGACAGTTTTTTTTTTTTTTTAACACAGTCCCCCAACATGACATGTGTGAGGTTTCATATGCACATTTATTCTGGGCCCTGAGAAATTTAGGGGTAGGCCTGGTGGTGAGGCTGCCATCTCTCAAGAAAAACCCAGGTTGAGAGATAACCAGAATATTCGGGTACAGTAGATCATGTTCAGTGAGATTTTATTCAAAGCAAGAGAGAGAAGATTTTTTCCTAAAGTAAATGATTTATCACTCATTCAAAGTTAATATTCAGAGAGAAAACATTAGGCATTGTAAGATGTAAAGAAAATATCTAAAGAGCAGAGCAGATCAGCATGATCATTTGCTAGAATCAAACAACTCTATCTTCGTGTTCAGTTTATTTCCTAAGAACTAACAAGGCAAATTCCTTTTCAGCACAATTAGATAAATATTTCTCAGTTAATTCTTAGTGTTTACATGTTTTTCATTCTAACCCTGAAGTTTAGAGAATGCAAAAACATAAATTCATGAATAGCCAAGCACTTTCCCATTTTAAGAAAGAAAAGCAAGAGTATAGTAAACATTTCTGCATAAAAGAAGTCCGCAAAACATATTCAATGTGTATGATACTTTCTGTAGAACCCAGAAGTGCTGCAAAATGCATGCCTTTTAAATACGTCTCAACTCCCTGGCAATTCTGAGAGGACACCTGGAGAATTCTTGTGCCCAGGTACACATAGGAAGCCCGAGATTTGGTCCCCTCAGCACTTTGCAGTAGTAGCTTTCTTCCTGTTCTTCCTTGATAACAATAATCACAGCCAAAATTTTTTACTTGAAGTTTTCTCCACATCTAGTGTGTCATTTTCTGACTCCAGCTGACTCTTTAAAAATAATACCCTCAATTTTTCCCTTTAAGCTACAATCATTTTTCTATTGCTCCTTTATAGAAGAGAAAAAACAAGCAAATCATTCTTCCCAGAGGCAGAGGAAAAATAATTCCTTCAAACCATTTTCTACATTCCTTCTTTTCCCAAGCTCACTTCCCCGGGACAATAGGTTATTTTCTCTGTGTGTATAGTCCAGACTGGTGTCTGGACTAAGGAGTAAAATTGGGTTCATGTTATTTCAAATGTGGAAAGTCCTAAATGTACCAAGATTTAGTAAGGATGAGAAAACAAAAATACATATTATGTATTTTTATGCAAAAACGCCACAAAAGTGCGCTATTTGTTAATGCTACCACTTTAGCTCCATTTGTTCCACCTCCACTTTCATGTTAATATCAGTGCTGGGAAGGTTTTAAGAATCTCACTGAAGTATTAAAGCAAATACCAAAAAACAAGAAAAAACAAACAAAGGAACCCTGCTTTGCTCTTTCCTACTACCTCCTGCAAATCTCTGTATCCTTTGCGTGAGGAAGGTCTTGCCTATCTCTTTAATGTAAACATGTAATGCTAAAAAATAAATAATCAGAAATAGGAGCAAAGTTGTTAGTTTTTTGTTTTTAATTTTATACCTAAATCTGCACTTTTTTTTTTTCCTGAGCTTCACTGAGGCCTTTAAAGTAAATCAAATTTAAATGCATCGATGCAATAGATTTATTACTGTTGGTTACTCTAATCTTTCCTCAGTTAAAAATAACTCGGACAGCTCATTAATTAAAAGAACGACTTTCATTTCATTGATTTAAAGAATCTCAGTAATACTCATTCTTTTAAGTTTGCATTGCCCTTACTTCAAGGGCCCTTATTTTACTTCATAATACAAGGGGGATTGATGTCCAGGCACATACACCAAAACAGGCAGAATTACTTCCCTAAGATGTAGTCATAACTTTTCCTACCATTTAACACTGTAGTACTTAGCATTATCTTTTGGCCTCCTAAGGAGAATTCTCCTATTTCCTTTTCTCCTGATACTCAAAGATTTTCATTAAGAACACATATTATTAGTCTTCTTAGTAAAATGAACTACATCGAGAGTAGAGAAATGGTCCTAAAATAATATCCCAGTGGCAAATTTTTTTTAACATGCTAAAGGTGTTCTTTACAGATATTTCTGTGAGAAAACACAATGGAAGAGTTCTTCTGTCTTAGCTTTTCATCTATATTTGCACATTATTTGCTTCTATGTAATATGAGTCATGATCATGCTGACCTTTAACTTGGCTAGTCCTGGTAAATAAAGAGTATAGCTTTATTCAAATAAAACATCGCTGATATGGTTTGGCTCTGAGGTCCCACCCAAATCTCATGTCCAGTTGAAATTCTCATATGTTGGGGAAGGGTACTGGATCATGAGGGAAGATATACCCCTTGCCATTCAGTGAGTACGTTGTAAGTTCTAATGAGATCTGATGGTTTAAAGTGTTTGGCACTTCCCTCCCTTGCTCCTCTCTCTCTCTCTCTCTCTCCCCCTCTCTCCCTCCCTCCCTCCTGCTCCACCATTGTAAAGAAGTGCATTCTTCCCCTTTGCCCTCCACCGCTATTGTAAGTTTCCTGAGGCCTCTCAGTCACGCATCCTGTTAAGCCTGCAGAACTGTGAATCAATTAAACCTCTTTTCTACTAAGTTACGCAGTCTCATGTAACTCTCTTTAGCACTGTAAGAATAAACTAGTACAGAAAATTGGTACCAGGAGAGTGAGGCACTCCTGTGAAGACCTGAAAATGTGGAAATCACTTTAGATTAAGTTAGCCAGTGGAGGGTGGTATCGCTTGGAGAGCTCAGGAAAGAAATATATGGGAAAGTTTAGAACTTCCTAGAGATTTGTTGAATGGTTGTGACCAAAATGCCGATAGTGATCTGGACAGTGAACTCCAGGCTGAGGGGATCTCTGACGGAGATGAGGAATTTGATGGAAACTGAAATAATGGTCACCCTTGCTATGCTTTAGCAAAGAGACAGGCAGTATTGTGCCTCTGTGGAACTTTGAACTTGAGAGATATTATTTAGGGCATCTGCTAGAAGAAATTTCTAAGGAGCAAAGTGTTCAAGATGTGGTCTGGATGCTCATAAGAGTGTACAGTCATATGCATTCACAAAGAGATGATCAGAAATTGAAACTTACGTTTAAAAGGGAAGCAGAGCATAAACATTTAGAAAGTTTGCTACCAGACCATGTGGTAGAAAAGAAAAACCCATTTTCTTGGGAGAAATTCAAGCAGACTTCAGAAATGTGCATAAAGAGAAGCCTAATGTTAATAGCCCAGACAATGGGAAAAGTGTTTCCAGATTATTTCAAAAACGTTTACGGCAGTCCCTTCCATCACATATTCAAAGGCCTAGGAAGGAAAAATGGTTTAATGTGCCCAGGCCCAGGGTCCAGCTGCTCAGGGCAGCCTTGGAACATGGTGCTGGCATTCCAGCTACTCCAGCTCTGCCCATGGTTCAAAGGGGCCAAGGTACAGCTCAGGCCATGGTTTCAGAAGGTGCAAGCTCCAAGCCTTGGTAGCTTGCCTGTGGTGTTGGCCCCGTGGGTACATAGAAGACAAGAGTTGATGTATGGGACCTTTGCCTAGATTTCAGAAAATGTATGAAATGTCTGGATGTCCAGGAAGAAGTCTGCTGCAGAGGTGGGACCCTCATGGAGAACCTCTACTATGGCAGTGCACATAGGAAATGTGGAATTGGAACTCCCACACAGAGTTCCCACAGTGTCACTGCCTCACGGAGCTGTGAGAAGAGGGCCATTCTGCAGAACTCAGAATGCCAAATCCACCAGCAACTTCCACTGTGTACATGGAAAAGTTGTAGTCACTCAACACCAGCCCATGAAGGTGGTAGCTGTACTGTGCAGAGCCACAGGAGCAGAGCTTCTCAAGGCCTTGGAGCCTTGTGTCAGTGTGGCCTGCCTGTGAGACATGGATTCAAAAGAGATTATTTTGGAATTTTAAGATTTATTGACTGCTCTGCTAGATTTCAAACTTCCATGGAATCTGTAGCCCCTTTATTTGGGCCAATTTCTCCCATCTGAAATAACAGCATTTACCCAGGGCCTGTACTCCCATTGTATGTTGGAAGTAACTAATTAAAAACAAATACAGGCTTATGGGCAGAAAGGACTAGGCTTGTCTCAGATGAGACTTTGGACTTGGACTTTTGAGTTAATGCTTGAATGAGTTAAGACTGGGGGACTGTTGGGATGGCATGATTGGTTTTTAAATGTGAGAAGGGCATGATATTTTGGAGGGGCCAGGGGCAGAATGATATGGTTTGACTCAGTGTCCCTACCCAAATCTCATATTGAATTGTAATTCCCAGTGTTGAGAGAAAGACTTGGTGGGAAGTGACTGGATCATCAAGCAGATTTTACCCCCTTTCTGTTCTCATGATAGTGAGTGAGTTCTCATGAGACCTGATGGTATATAAGTATTTTGCACCTCCCTGTCTCATTCTCTATCTTTTCTGTTCCAGTATTATGAAGATGCGCATGATTCCCCTTCAGCTTCCTCCATGATTGTAAGTTTCCTGAGGCCTCCCAGTCATGGTTTCTATTAAGCCTGCAGAACTTGAGTCAGCTAAACTTCTTTTCTTCATAAATTGCCAGTCTCCGGTAGTTCTTTAAAGCAATGTGAGAATGGACTAATACAATCACAATACCAGGCAGTGGGCCAGTTTGTCTTGCAGGCCAAAATTTGCTTATCCCTGTGAGATATAGAACTCTTTACTGGATATTAGATGGCATACAAATAAATATATATGTTTTTAAACATTTACAGGCTGGTGAAAAAACATAAAGATAACTTATAATCTAAGACATTTTAAAGTGAGATCTAAATGATATGCAGAATGTCAATAGTTAAAATGATTAATTGAACTAATGCATGTGGTATAAAATTTTGAATTGAGAAATGGTGAAAATATAATATTTCTATTATTGTTTAGCAGCCATTACTATGCACATTTAATACTCAAAAAATTTATGTAAGTAAATTTTTAAGACACAAAATATACAATTTGTATTACTGATTTATATTAGTTTTTAATCAGCATTCATTTTAAAACAAATTTATGTACTGTTTAAATGAACTATTCTTAATTTTGGACCATTATTGGTAATCATGTTTCTATCTTAGAACTATATTTACTTATTTATTTATTTTCCTTGGCTCTAAAACATTTGATAATTTCAAATTGGAATCTTTTATAATTTATACTCTTGCAGCATCTCATTGTAACATTTGCTGAAAGCAAAGCAAATATTTTGTCCTACCCTCTGCTAAATTATGTGTGCTTTTACTTTAAAAGAAGAAAATATGCATTTTTTTCCACACAGTTTACTGGTAGCTTCTAAGTCAGATATCAAAGGCCAAATAATTCAAGGAATTGAGGCAATTTTCAGAATAACCCATGAACTTTTGCCTCAATTACCTTTATTATCCAATATAATTACTTGAATTATCTGCAGTTGTGCCTTATCTGTTTGTTTCAACCAAATGGTCTGACCTGAATGTGCTGGGTAAAAGGTAATGAGCAAAACTATTTTAAAAATAACTAAAGGATAACTATCCAAATCACAGTATATTTTTAGTTTGACATTTGCCTCTTCTGTTGGGGCTAGTGCAGTGTAAATTCACATAAACATATATCGGAGAATAACCGTGAGTGAGGACAAAGTTATGCTTAAGTCTTACCCAATCTCGGAATGTGTAACTTAAAATTTTTTTTTAGATTTAGAAAAGGAAGAGAGAGCAGTTTATTCCTAGTTTTTAACAACATGATTTTACTCAAGTGTGTGCTTTAATAAGAAACAGATTGGAGTTTTCATTTGCAGCAAAATAAAATTGTATTTATTTTAGAAAGATCATAATTTTTATATCTTCAATGGCAAAAAAATACACTTATGTATGAAAGAAGAGTAAAATGATATTGGAACATTAATATAAAAGAAGTAAGGTATCTTATTTTACACATGTATCTTTTCTTCATTTGTGGCTGGACCACAACAAGTTTGAGAAAATGAAGAAATGAGACTCTAACACATTCTGCATTGTGAGCTCTGAAGTCTTCAAAAGAAGGAAAGTAACTCATTAGAGAAACAACACTCTGAAATAGATATGCAGAATAAACCTTTACATACCTGTAACACAACTTTTCTCTAAAGTTTTTTGCTCTTTTTCTTTAGTGTTTACATACTTTAATTATAATGAATGTAAAGAAATCATTCATTTGCCAAATTGCAGCTTCATATTTTTAATGAAAAAGAGACTTAAGCAAAAGCTGTCACTTGCAACTCAAAACTCAGGAAATATTTTAATCACACATGAACTAAAAGAGAGCATCATTATTACTTTCTCGCTATTTTTAATGCTGTTAAGAGCTTATGATTCAGTACACAATATCTTTTCTTGGACATATCTACTCTAAACACCAAAATTAAATTCTATTTGCCAGAACAAAAACAAACAGCATTCTCTTGTATACAGTTTCCTAAGGCTCAAGTTATCCCAACTTAATATAGACACAGCTCTGGGGATACATAATCTCAGATTGTTCTCATGCAGTGTGACTACTGATTGAGCTAAGAGTCCGTCACCCTTGTGTATTGAGTGAGATTGTTGCTTTTGAAAGTTGACAAGAACACTTCTTCACATTTTATGTAATTCTAGACACTGCTTTCATAGCTAACTGCATTTTTGGCAATAAACCACATTTAATTTGGTTCATAGTTCTCCTCTTATTACCCAAAATTATTTATAGATGTCAATGATAGGTGAAACCAGAGCTCTAACTAATTTTTGCATTCAAAATGCAAAAAAATTAAATTCTTAGGAAAGATGTTCAATAAATAGTATGATGATTAATTCAAGATGCAAAACCAAAATTATTTGAGCAATCATTTTGTATAAACAACCCGATCAATCCAGATGTCATAAAATGTTTAGGTAGCAATTAGATTAGAGTCCTAGGGAACATCTTTATACATTAGCATGAAGATAACTTAAATTGTCCAGCCTGTTTAATTTTCTTGGAGATATCCTTACAAACAGATACGTCTGAATTTATGTTTACAGTCACACTTTATCTTCAGATGTGTTGCTGTGTCTAGGAAGGAAAAGTAATGTCTTAATTTGTCATTATTGTTCTATGATATTTGATAACTGATGAGTAAAATTACTTATTAAAACTTTAAATATGAAAGAGGCATTAATTCTTTAGTCAATTTATAGTTGAGCTTAGTGGTTGAATGGCTGCAAACTTATACAGGCTAATGCTACATAACATGAGCAGTTTTGTTTGCAAATATTTCTAGAAAAGAAATCTTAAATAAAAACTAAATAATCATTATTATGTATAAGATATTTCATTCATAGTTGGATAATCATGATTTTACATAAAACCACATCTGCCATCTAGGTTCTCAGAGACCTCTAGAGATACCTCAGGATCTTCGTTTACAATTCAATCAGAAGAATATAGTCCTCTGTGGAAATTTATGTATATTAATTTTTGCTTAAATAGAAAATCCAGAAATACTTTATTATAGTAGAAAATAACAAAGTTGAAGGAAAAATCAAAGATACATATATAACTACATAATTAGATTGGTCTCTTTTTTATGACTTTTTTTCTTTCTGTTAGTAGAATATTATTTTATAATGAATCAACTGATATTCTCCTAAATTCAAGGTGTTTCACTAAAAGAACACTAGATTTGAAGTCAGAACAAACTCCAAAGCTGCTATACTGGTTTTGTTTTCTTGGGGAAAAAAAATTCACATTGTTTCAATTTCATCACAGCTGTGGATAATATTAATTCTGAATAGTGTTGTCAACGTCATTGAAAACGATGTATACCAAAGCATTTGTAAACATAAATTGCTAATTATGACCATTAACTTTTTCCAGGTAAATTCAAATTTAAAGGACGGCAGACCAGGACCTTCATTATCTAACACTAAAAAAACTTCATAAAAATTATCTTCACCAAAATTCCTGAGTGTGCCTGTTCCTCTAGTTATAACAATGTGTTTTCAGCATCCTCAAAATGCATCTATTTTAACCATCTTTTTCTATAATACATAACATACGGTCAAACAAGTATCTGCTTTAATGAATCATTGTAGAGTTAACACTCATATTACCATTAAGCATTCAACAAATACGACAGTGCAGAAACTGGACTCAATCATGAGTCCTGCTCCAAACACAAATCCGTATTTCTCTTTTCAGGAATATCTGTTATTACAATTTTATGATAATCAATTCATTGCTTTTCCTTGTAGTTTTGCTATCTGTCTATGCACTTCTGAACAATGTAATTTGCTATTGGTCTTTTTTAGAATTTTGTATAAACAGTATTGAAGGGTATAGAACATCTGTGTCTTGCTGTTTTTATTCAAAATTTTGTTTCTGTGCTTCATCTGTATCTTTTCGTATCTAGTTTATTATTTTCAATACCATGTAGAACTTTATTTTAGACTACATTGTTATTGCTTTACTAACAAGTATTGGGAGAAGTTTGAATTACTTCTAATGTGGAGGTTTTTTTAATGGTCCTGGAACCCAGGTACCACATTTTCTAGAGTATATTCCAAATAATGAAACTGTTAGATTACGAAATATTCTCCTTATTTAGAATAAATAATTTATTTGCTTTTCTTTTTGTGGCTACAATAAAAGTAATACTATCCATCTTAAGTTAAAAGTTTATTGATAGCTCAATCTTTCTCCTGATAATTACATGTACTGAAATACAGTAACTATTGTCTGATTTTTATGTTATTATTATTGGATATTTTAATCTAGCTTGAGTTTTTAACACTAAAATGCACTAATTTTGGTTGTATGGTCATGATTTGTTTGGATTTATCTGTAGGTTCACCACTTTTTCTTTCTTCTCAGATCTTCTACCCAGAAGCTTTCTGCCTGAGGTCTATTGGTTACATGATTTCTGCATACATGAATTCATGTCATTCTTATTATTGAAGATCTTTTGGCTTGATTTTGTGTTCTAGGACTCCAGTGCTTTTTCCTCTTTTGATGCACATTGTAGATGACATTCCACTATCAGTTAGCTTACAAGTGCTGCTGTTCAAGAGTCAGTTGTCAATTTACCTTATATAACTTTGAGAAAAATCTTTTCATTTGTTGGTTAATTTTAATAATTTCTTTTTTGTTTTGATGTTTTAAAAATTTAACTAAAGTGCGTCTAGATGCAATATTTTTAAAAATCATTCTAAAAAGAATTTGTTAGGCCTCCTGAATTGGTATTTTTATTAATATAGGAAAAATTTAGCCATTATCTCCTCAAATATTGACTTTGCCTCATTGTCTCCAGCTTTCTGCTTTAAATTCTGATTATATTGTAGACTTCACTTTATCTACTATGTGGAATTTCCATATCTAAACAAATCTAGTGATATATCACTCTGCTTCCCTTTAAATAGTTTTTATCTAACCCTGTTTCTAGTTTACTATTTTCCTCTGCAACTGTGTCTGATCTGATAATCGTTTCTGCGAAATTTTTTATTTTGGTTATTGTATATTTAATGTCTCAATGTTCATTTTAGCTTTAAAAATATGCTTGGTTATGTTTAATAACTTTGGGCCTCTGAGATATTTTCAAGCTTATATATAATTCTTTAAACACTGTAAACATGATTGTTTTATAACCTGTCTCTGATAATTGCAAATATCTGAAGTTTGTCTGAATCTGTTTTTGCCGTCCGTTATTTTGGCTCGTTTGGGCTTATTTGGTCTGGTTTCTTTCCATATTTGGTTAACTCTGATGAGCACTTTTTACTGTTATTAAAAAATGTTTTTAACAGAGTTTTGGAGGCCTAGAATAAAGGTATATTTTGTTAGGAAGAATTCGGGTTTGCTTCTGCCATCCTATAGGCACTAGCAAGTCAAGATCATCAAAAACCAAGATTGTGACTTAAGGTTTCATGTACAATGCAGGTCATGTAAGCCCAGGCTATAAACTTATGTAGAACTCATGACGGGTTCTCAGTTATTGATGTTTTTCCTTTGCTTATTTTTCTTGCTCCTTTCATTGGCAAGGCAACTTTGTAAGTGGTGTCCTAGGAAGTACAGTATTTCGGAAGACAGTCTACAGTGGGGAAAATCTTTACGACATACCACTTGAGGTGAGCTTTAGGTCTTTACTTTCTCCTTGTCTTCAGAAGCTTAAATTCCTAGTTTGTCTAATTAGTAAATGCCACTGTGGATAAAGTTTCTTAGCTGGTGTGAGAGCTTACTTACCCCTCTGGATTGAAACTCTTCTTTAAATAGTTCGCTCCTATTTGTTTGCTTACATATATCCCATTTAAAGACAGCATTTAAAAAATATTTCATCCAACATTTGTAGTTGTTTCCAACAGATGATGTTATGGGTTGAATCATGTCCCCTCAAATGTTATATTTGGAGTCCTAACTCTCAGTATCACAAAATGTGATCTTATTTGGAATTCTTTTTCTATTTTGGTATTAAGAAAGATAGAAATACTAGACAACCCAATAGAAACACAAACAAAAGACTTGAACAGATGATTCTCAAAAGAGAAAATCTAAATGGTTAAGAAATATATAAAAATACATTCAACTTTATTAGTTATCAAAGAATAGAAAATTAAATCCATATTGAATGCTATCACATATCCATTAGAATGGCTAAAATGAAATGTATTACAAATATCAAATGTTAATGAGAATCTTTAACAGCTGATATTCTTATATGCTCTGATAGACATGTAACTCAGTACAGTCACTTTGAAAAACTGTTTCACACTGTTTCACAAGCTTCTGCAAAGCTTTGATCCAGAAATGCCATTCTAGGTATATACCCTAAAGAAGTATTTACATACAATTTCCAAAAGACATGTTCTAGAATGTTAGATTAATAGCTAATGGGTATGGATTTTTTTTAAGGGCAAACAAATATTCTAAAATTAGATTCTGATGATGGTTGCAGAATCCAGTTATACACTTTAAATGAGTAAATTGTATGGCATGTGAATTATGTCCCAATAAATCTGAAAGAGAGAGGAAGGAAGGAAGGGATGGAGGGAGGGAGGGAAGAAAGGAAGGAGGGAGGGACGGAGGGAAGGAAGGAAGGAAGGAAGGAAGGAAGGAAGGAAGGAAGGAATGAAGGAAGGAAGGAAGGAAGGAAGGAGTAATGGTCAAGAAACAGAAAGTGGAGCCCCAAATTTAGCATCGCTATCAATGAACCAGTGTGTCTTGAAGATGTCTCTTAATCATCTTAGCCACCATGGAGCTGAGTTTTCTCATGCGGCAAATGAAGGTTTTAGACTGTTACTCCATTAGCCATTTTTGGTTCATAATCCTTTCTCTAATAAAAAAAGCACTCTTTGCTTGTCATGATAAATCTCAATACATTTATGATTCCTGATAATTTTGTGTCATTAATGTCCTCTTAACTAATTTATTGAATTTCTTATGGTTTTCTGAAATTAGATAACACTTGCCAAGGAGACCAAGGCAAAATGGCTCAGAGCTCACTGTATTAGAGTTTCTTAGCTGATATCTGTTTCATGAAGTGCTTAGACTCTTGTTTCATAGGTTCTGTCATGAAAAGTATTTGCATAAAATATTCAAACTACCATACTCAAACAAATTTTTCTGTTATTCATAATAATTCAACAGTAAAAATTCATAAACCAGTTAAATATTTATATCAAGAAACACCTGGCATAAAACATTTTGGCAACATTTATGCAGTCAAGACTGAAAAAGAAAGCACAAATTATGAATGAACAAGGAAATATCTTGGTGTCTCTTGGCTTCTGCTGGGATAGATGCTTCTATTGCCTCTGGTTAGTGTGTGAAATAAACCACATCATTTAAAAACTGTACCAAAATAAATCCCTTTCTTTGGATATATTGAAGCAAAACCAGCTATATTTTTCTACTGTGTTATATGTTACCCCAGATAATTAAATGTGGCTCTCTTGAAGTTAACCAAGACATTTGATAGACTTATAAGGTCTCCAAGGATAGGTAACATTACAAAAAATAAAATGCATTCAAGGAATTTACTTATATTGTGTACCCAAATAATTATATGTGTTTATGATATATTGTTTGTCATTTCACATAAATATCTAGATAATTCTAATATTTGCATAGAATAAGTTAGATGTAGGCAATTAGTTTATTATAGTTACCCAATTTGGCCCCTAGATGGAATTTTGCATTTAATACACAATCCATTATGTTTTGAGATTCCCCGTTACTCTACCTGTACAGAACTAATGAGATTATGCAAAGAGAAATATTAACTTTTCAAGTTAAAATATTTATTTTCATTACATTATTTATAGCTTTTAAAATTAGTATCAAGAAAGGACTGATTTGGGGCAATATATAAAATTATTTGAAAGTATATTTGATGAAAACTTCCTTTAGTCTTAAGTTTTGCCATATTTGAGTTCTTTCTATTATTTCACAGATATATGTTTATAATATACAATCAAAAACAGAGTTATGCACTGTAAAGAAAACGACTGGGAGGCAGATGACAATTTACTTTAGGCAAGTAATTTAATTTTTTTTCTTACTTGGAAATAAACTATACAAACCTCAAAGTACAAATGGCATAGATATACGGCTTGATGAATTTTCACAAACTGAATACAATCACATATTCAATACACAGATTTTAAGAATGGGCCATAACCAGATCCTAGAAGGTCTGCTTGTCTACTCCTTCAAGGGGGCTGCAGTTAATTTGGTTTCCAGCATGATGAATACCTTCAACCTGCTTTGGTTTCCATTAAATTGGAGTAAGAGAGTATATAGCTTTTTGTGTCTGAGTTTTATTTGCTGTAACTTAGGTTTAAGACATTATTTCACATTATTATTTTTCTATTAGATTGTCTAATATTAAATCTTTTTCAATATTAAAAATAAAAGAAAAAATTCGATTTGATATTCTTTATATTTCCTTCAGTTTCTACCAGCCTCTCATTTATGATTTATCTTTGCTCCCCAAAGAAGTAAGCAGAGACATTTCTAGTAGTTAAATACCAGTAGTGGCAATTAAGTGTGACTAAATAATGATAGTATGACCCCTTCCCTTTCTAGAAATAGTTCAAACTCCAGATACTGAACACATTCAATTCAATTCAAGTTTAATTCAGTTTAAGTCAAATCCTTTCGGTTGTTCAGTTATTTGGTGCATTTCATATGTTGTACAACGTCACTTGTTCACACACCAGCATTCAAGAAAAATTGCATTATTTAATTTCAACTAAACTAGATTTAGCTTAAATTTTACTTGGTCAACCTGTAGACAGTGTCAATCATCCCAGCCTACTTTCTTTGGTGCAAAAGTAACATTTTTCTTAAACATAAGGAAAAGTTTAGGAGGTTTTAGAACTTAGTACTTACTGTTACTAAGCTCAGTGGTTACATTCCCATGGTTGAACGTACAAGCTCAGCTAAAAACAAGCCACACACACTAGACATGACTTCGCCTCACGTATGTCACAGATCCTGCCTTTACCTAGTGAGGTCACTAATCTCCATCAACTATATTTTCTCTTGCTTCCTCATCTCAAAACATTTCTCTCTTTCCTTCACTCCTTCCCTGCTACTCAACTCCCCCTAATTTCAAGCTTTCTCCCCTCTGAGACCAAAAGATGCATTGTCTTTAGACAACTAATGTTTTGAAGACGGGCCACAAAATCACGGAAACAAGTAATAAAGAACTAGCTACTTTCTTGACTTAGAAGAGGAAACAACACAGAGAACTAAACACAGATAGCTCTCAATCTTTTAAGCAAATTAACATCTCAATAAGTGCAACTTCCATAGATTTAATGCTCTTGTACTAAATTTACAACAGAGCTGAGGGAAATAATTTTTGTTGATTTACTTAAGGCCATTTTTACTTACTTCTGTCCCTGGAGCAGAGTTTGAGAAAAATTTCTGCATTCACTCAGAACCATGGTTCTACCAATCTCCTTGAGCAATTCACCTAATCACTTAATATTTATAAAACATTTTTGGAAAATGGTTATTATCATTTCTTTCTTATAGTTTTGTTGTTTTATGCAATAAATGTAAATAATGCATAGGCCAAACTTTTCCAACATCTCTCTCTCTCTTTCTCTCTTTAAATAAACAAAATAACATTTAGACACTTACTGATGAGAGGAAGTTTTCTCTGAATCTCTTGCTTTCTTATATACCTTGATGAGTGTGCAAAAACACAAGACAGATATGTCTTTTGCCCAAGCCACTTAGCATTGTTTATGCAGCTGGCAATTTTGAGATCTGAAGAATTGCATTGCAGGAATGCATTACATGGTTCTGAGTTAAACCAAATCTTTCTCTAGAAAAATCATAGGTTTGTTTACTACTTAGTGTGAAGTAGTGGATTCCCTAAGTTTGATCAATTCCCTAAGTTCAGAACTCTTATGGCACATTCCACAGCACATGGAGGCTCTACCTGGCCTCCTGCATCTCCAGGTTAGATGTGAGATTCAGAGACCCAGCTGAACAATACTGATACTTTTGTCACTGTTTTAGTTGTGAGTAATAGAATCCTTTAACTCTAACCAGGAGTCTCATGTCTTCTGTGAGTATCTGTGGAACTGTGACAGGCAAATTTATGAACTTGTGTAGTTATTTTGGCTGGCAATCTAGCTCCCTTTCATACTGTCAAACTTATTAAGTAGGGGAAAGTCCATGTCTGTGGCTTATAACAGAATACCTGAAACTAGATAATTTGTAAACAAAAAAAATTATCTCTCATAGTTCCATAATCTGAGAAGTCCAAGGTCTCAGGCCAAGTCTGGTGAAAGCCTTCTTGCCGGTGGAGACTCTTTGAAGACTCCTAAGGTGGCACAAGTTGTCCCAGGGAAAGGGAGCTAAGAATCATAATATGCTAAATCAGGTTTCTCTTCTTCTTCTGATAAAGCCACTAGATCCACTTCCATGATCACATGTTAACCAGCAACCCATTAATCCATTAATCAACAAATGAATTAATCCATCCATGAAGGGAGAGCCATTATGATTCAATCATCTTTTAAAGGCCCCACTTCTGAATACTGCTACATTGAGGATTGAGTTTCAACATGAGTTTTGGAGGGGACATTTCAACCTTAGGCTGCACTGTAGTTCCCCTGAGAAGGGAACATAGAGATGCTGAAAGTTGAAGAGAAAAAGCAGCTATAACTAAGAAATAATATATATTCACTTGACTTTAAAAAGATACATTTAACCTATTTTACTGGCAAAAGAAGGCTGATTCATTTTGTATCATCTTGCTGTTTTTCAATTTTAAAGAAAAAAGGAAATACATTTATTTATAACTGACAACAAAATACTTATTTAAATTAGTAGAAGCTTTTGTTGCATGCATTGCTTCATAAAAAGCCTTGAATTTATTTTTGCTTTAAATTTTCTCTAAGTTATGGGAGGATGATGCTTGTCAGAATGTGCATGAGTGATTCTCTTAAGCTCTCCCGTATCTTCTTGCTTATTACTATGCACTTGCTTTAATCAGTTCAATTTAACAAGACAAGATACAGAAAGTCTTTCCAACTAAGAAATTAGATTGTAGACATCATATTTGCGCTTCAGTGAAAATTTTAAGAAATAAAAATAAGCTTATCTTTTTTAAAGTGTTTCTCATAAAGTGTAAATAATGGTAAATAAAATAAAACCTAACCTTCAGCAAGTCAGTGAATCCCTCTGAATCTTGTGGGTTTTGTTTTTGTTTTGTCTTACATCATAAATGGCGTTGGGTAGTGGGTAGCAGCTTATTAGGGCTGCTATCATAGACTAGGTGAGTTAAACACAGAAATTTATTTCCTCCCAGTTCTGGAGGCCAGAAGTCTGAGGTCAGCCTGTCCGCCAGCTTGGTTTCTTCTGAAGCCTCTCTCCATAGCTTCCAGGTAGCTGGCTTTTTTCTGTCCCCTCATGTGGTCTTCCCTCTGCACCTGTCTTCTTATAAAGATACCAGTCCTATTGGTTTAACTTCCAACCTAATGACTTCATTTTAACTTAATTATTTCTTAAAAGATCCTGTCTTCACATACAGACACATTCTGAAGTGCTAGCAGTTAATGCTTCATTATATGAATTTTTGGAGTAAACAGTTTAGACCGAAATAGGCAGATTATCATAAGTTATATAAAACACCTGGTCAAACAGGTACAAATGCGATAATGATCATTATTGTCATTATTATACTAACCTAATGTAAAAATAATTACTTAGAATGAATCTTTGCATCTTGGTTAAAGACAAAATAACATGCTATGGTCTGAATGTTTGTGTCCCCAAATTCATATATTGAAACCTAAACCCCAAGGGGATAGTGTTAAGAAAAGGCATTTGGGGCCAGGCAAGGTGGTTCATGCCTGTAATCCCAGCACTTTGGGAGGCCAAGGCAGGCAGATCATGAGCTGAGGAGATTGAGACCATCCTGGCCAACATGGTGGAACCCAGTCTCTACTAAAAATACAAAAATTAGCCAGGTGGGGTGGCGCTTGCCTGTAGTCTCAAGTACTCAGGAGGCTGAAGCATGAGAATTGCTTGAACCCAGGAAGTGGAAGCTGCAGTGAGCGGAGATTACTCCACTGCATTCCAGCCTGGAGGACAGAGCAAGACTCTTTGTCAAAAAAAAAAAAAGAAGGCATTGGGGGTTGTGATTAGGTCATGGGGGCTCTGGCTTAATGGATGGGATTAGTGTCTTTTAAAAAGAGGCCTGAGGGAGCATGTTTGCTACTTCTACCATGTGGAGATACAGCATGAAGGCACGTCTTTGAAGAAGAGAGAGAGCCCTTACCAGACATCAAATCTGTGATTGCCTTGATCTTCAGTGTCCCCAGTCCCCAGAACTGTAAGCAATAAATCTCTGTTGATTATAAACTGCCTAGTCTAAGATATTTTGTTATAGCAACCTAATCAGACTAAGACAGCATGCAATATTCATATCAGATATCAAATGCTACAAATGTATTCATAAAATTTATTATTGTATCTATTTACTATTTGTATTCAAGCAGCACATTTGGATTGCAAGGGTCATCAAATATTAATGCTTATTGAACTTAAGTCCCATGTGTTCATATGTCCATAATACTTTACAAGTGCAAACACATCTTGTAGCATTTATCATCAAAAATAACTTCAAATAAAAACAGCTACTTATAAATATTGTGTACAGCACTTTAGGTGCTATATAATTACAATTCATACTTGTCCCTATGAACATCTTTTATCTCTATTTATAAATAATATGGTTTCTAATGTCTCTACTTGGGATGCATATTGGCAATAAAACTGATTTGGATTCTAATCTAGCATTAATTCTACTCTTTGTGATGTAAGACTCAATATATATCTTATTTCTTCCACAAAGTCATATAGCACATATATTTTCTATAAAATTAAATAAACTTTATAAAGTAAAGTAAATAAAATTAAAAATAAAATTAAAGTAAATATTTACTATATTCTATATTATATTTGTTTATCATAAAATATGCATATTGTATTTATTATAGATTTCTAAATTAATAAATATTGTGTCATATATACCTTAATAATGTATACATGCAGCCATTCACTGTTTGAATGACTCTGTTTTGCAATCTGCTATTTTGGCATCGTATAAAATATCATTTTGATTATTGTTTATTTTATGTGTTTGTCCATAAGTTTATGTCAGTTACAGGCTGATATAAGCATTTGATATCTTGGCACCAGCATATACATAAAGAAGAAGACATGGGAGCACACAGTGAGTTGCATGCCAAAATAAGAGGCATTAGAACAAAATCTACTTTGCCAGTAGCTTGATTTTCTACTTTCTAGCCTCCAGAATTTTGAGAAATAAATTTCTATTGCTTAAGCCACCCCATCTGTAGTATTTTGCTATGGCAGCCTATGCTGAATAAAACATGTTTATTTTGATTATTTTTTTGTATGTTTGTTTTGGGTTAGGGCCTCCAGAACAGGAAGGATCATTTCTAATACTTTTTTATCATCCTGGAATAGTGGTGCTCTTATCTTTCCATAATTAAATCAAATCTTGGCGTGCTCACTACTGGAAGTCAAATAAGCAGCACTAGAATGGTTTGAGATTTTATTTGGTGGAGAATGATTTGCGTGATCAGTATGCCCTATGAGCAGTTTTATCCAAGAGATAAATAGTTTTGAGCAAGGGATCAATTAGTATAATGGTTTTTAGATATTGAGCCTCATAGACTAGATTTGTCATATCTAATTGCACATTTATTCAAGTTGTCTCATCATTCAAAATGACTTGTTTGGTAATTTTTAAAAGTAATGTCATAGTTAGAGTTGAAAGATTTCATTTCATGGATCTTGGCACTGACTCTTTGGAATGGCTTGAATACTAAATGCCGTGAGCACCTGAGGGATTCAGCCTCCAGGCAAATGACCCCACTGAAAATCAAAGGCTTCTTTCTGTAGCCTCCATCCACACTGGGCTAATCATATTTCTGACCACCTCCGGAGCGTCTTTTTAAATAGCCTGCTTTTGAATATGTTCTACTAGCCACTTGGGTATTATCCAACTACTGCTTTCCTTTCTGCTATGGGGTCTGTTTTTTTTTCTTTTTTATCTTTTATTGTATTTTCTTCTTTTTTTACTGATACATAATATTTCACATACGTATTTTTACATGCATAGAATGTATAATGATCAAGGCAGCGTACCTGGGGTATCCATCAACTTGAGTATTTATCATGTCTTTGTGTTAGTAACATTTCAAATCCTTTCATCTAGCTGCTCTGAAATATACATTATTGCTAACTGCAGTCGCCCTCGTCTGCTCTTGAACACTATAGTTTATTTCCTCTCTCTACCTATAAGTTCGTACCTATTCATCAACCTTTCTTAATTTCCCCCTCCCACGCACACAACCTTTCCAACCTATGGCTATTTATCCTGCTATCATTTGTTTGTTTTCAATGATCATTATTTGAGTTTTCCCTGAGTTTTATTTGGCTTGTCTGATTTGTCTTGTAGCATATCTAAACCCACTTAAATCTATTAAATAGTTTTAATCTCCATTTTCCCGTTCAGCTCCGTGTTTTTGTATAGAGAAGATTCTCTTAAAAAAATAGCTTCCAGACTCTCTTGAGCTTGTGATATAGAATCTGCTGTCATTTTTTGCCTAAAAAAACAAATAAATGAAAATAAAACTTAGCTATGAAACCTGGATTTCATGGACATTACTTTCTTCTCTGTAACTAACCGATCCAGTGTTGCAATGGGACCAGACAGGAGGGCAATACTTAAGCCTGTGTCAAGCCATATGCCTCTAAATTTGATCTCAACATAGTTTCCTCTTTTGAGGCCGAATGCTGCGTGGACTTTAGGGAAGCAAATCCAGTACTGTTTACATAGACAAGGAATCAATAATTTAACATAACGTCTGCTGAACCCAGCCCGCTTATACGGAAGTAGCCAATATTGTGCATGCACTTGTACAATAAAAAGTCAAACTGCAATGGTGCACACTTAGGCACCCAACGGCTATATCCCTGCAATTCTGTTGCTTTGCTTAGGCCAGAAATTACAACTGAGTGTACACAGCCAAGAAACTTTGTAGTTCAAGGTAAAATGGGAGCACTTTTGCACCCAGATCAAACCCAGAGTCATTTTGCTTGGATCATGGACCAGGCCAATGGATTGAATGAGAGACATTGTTAAAAGTCTGGTGGGTGTAGATCTACTTCTGAACAGTAAGGTTTTTGATGATTTTATAAATATCTGTTTTGATCACCACAGCATCCTCAATACCTACCTGGCACACATAAGGACTCAGTGTGATTTTACTGAGTAAATATAACGAAAAGCCTATTGTGAGTACTGTAGAGGTTTCTAATGCTCATTGAAATGTTACTAGGTCTAGGCTATGAAATGTGAGCAAAAGCAATGATCATCACTTCTGGGCCTAAACATTGAGATTGTGGGTACTGTACTCTCTATGTTCTCTTTTTTCCCTGCTGTAGTCATCCTAGAACTGTGTGTTGGGAGACCACTGTCATAAAATGAGCTACTTTGTGTCTCTGAATCACTCCAGATAGGAGTCTTCCTATGCCACGTTGGTCTATCCACATACGATTTGATGCAAGCTTTGGTTTGTTTAGTCACTGAGATTCGGACTTTATTTTGTTAGCATCCTATCATGCTGATATAGAATACTGATTTTGTGCCTGCTAATTTTATCCCTAACAGAAATTGATAGATCTATGTTATCAGACTTTTAACTCTTCATTTTTTTTGTTTATTATTGGTATATATGCATCATCTTTAAAAATTCCAGGGAAAAGCCAGCTTTTACTTAATTTGTGAACTGATTCAATTCATCCCCTATAAAGTCTTAACTGTATACTCAAATTTTTCTGTTGGTTGTAAAATTACTATTGATTATGTGGTGAACAAATCTTGCTAAAAGGCTGTGAGACTTAATCTTGTGAAAACAGAATTTCAATTGAAGAAGAAATTCATGATAAATATAACAAAGATCATAGATGAAAATAAATAACATGTAAATAATAAGTAATAATTACTTGGTCCAGGAAAATGATTTAACCCAATTAAATATGCCTCACTGAAAGTGTTGCTTTTTTTACTTCAATAATGGGAAACATTTCTGGATTTTCAATTAGGAAATAATTCACACTCTAGTAGCGCTTCACATTGCTCTTGTTTTTGCACAGCACGAATTTTCATTGCCTTCTAAAGTATAGCATTAAAGTCGTGTTGTCCCTAATGCATGTAATAATACAAAATGCTGATTTAAAATAAAAGAATCGATTTGGTGAGCTAGAGTTCAATTATATAAAATTGGTTTTAGATTTGACCTAGAGTGTTGGCTCTAAAAATAAAAGAAAACATCTCCACTCCTCCTGTGAAAATAAGAGAGGTGAAATGGCTAGTAAAACTAGGCAAGAACACAGTACATATGATGGATGTGGTTTGTTCTGTTTTATTTTTAGTGGCCAGGACTTTGGACACGAAACAGAAAAGAAATGAGAAATAAATAGCTATAAATTTGTTTCATAGAATTTAGACATGAAATAAAGGGATCTAACTATTTCCTTACCAAATAGTCAAAAGCAATTCACAAGTGATGGGAAGCTTTCAGCCTACAGCTAAAACCTTACAGTGAATTTATTAAATCAATTTCACAAAATGAATGAAGTATAGTTGGCATTTTACATAGACTATTTTAATTCCTATAGTAATCTTGTGAGTTAGATATTATTTCTGCTTTGCAGTTGAGAAAATTGGCTAAAGGTTTTCTAAGCTTACATAGATAATAAAGATGGAACTTGAATTTAAAACTTTGTATATCTGATTGCAAGTCTCATAATATTTCCACTCAACCTCATTGCTTTCCTTAGCAGATATCTGTGTTAATGCTTTAAGAGAAGAAAATGGTAGCCCAATTAGTTACAGATAAAAGGCAGAGATTAGATATTGTTATTCTAATACAGTACTTCTTCTGGTAAACCAAGGCTCTATTTATAATGTTAGACTACTATGATACTTAAGAAAGAAAATGAGATCTTTAATAAGAAATACATGGGTACAGTGTAGCCTGCTATAAAGAATATGGGGACTGGTTGCAGTGGCTCATGCCTGTAATCCCACCATTTGGGAGGTCAAGGCGGGAAGATCATATGAGGTCAAAAGTTCGAGACCAGCCTGGCCAACATGGTGAAACCCAATCTCTACGACAAATACAAAAATTAGCTGGGCATGGTGGCAAATGCATGTAATCCTAGCTACTTGGGAGGCTGAGGCAAGAGCATCACTTGAACCCAGGAGGCAGAGTTTGCAGTGAGATGAGATCGCACCACTGCACTCCAAGTTGGGCCACATAGCAAGACTCTATTTGAAAATAGAGTAATGTATAAATACTCTTGACGATTTCTGCCCCATGCTAAGTGATTAATATATGGTAGCTATTATTTTTATATCTCCTTACACACTGCTACTGGGACTGAATGAATGCAACCAAGAGTGCATTTCCATGCACATAGGAAGTGGCAATAACCAGGCTAAAGTGAATAGGGGTCACATGAGTTGGATGACAGCAAGGTAGAAGACAGTAAAAGGCGGCTTCATATTGCAACAAAACAAATTTGGGCTGTAATATTCAAAAAGATAACAATATCAGGTTAAGATATTAAAGGATGAAAATTTTACTAAACGTGGCTATGGCCACTGCATGGTTATGAAACCTACCTCCCAGCGGTAGAAAAGAATACAGAGGAGACCACTGCCATCCAGGATGATAAGACGTAATTCTGATTCTTGCTTATTTTTAATTAACAGCCCATGGAAATGGCTTAGGAGCCACCTGATGGATACAATTATCTCATTTGGTACACACATGTTACTTTTCCCAGGTCACTTATTTTTTATATTTTATTGTAGTCGTATGTATTGCTGTGGCACATATGCTCACAGCATCACCCCAAATGTTCTGGTTGCAGTTTTATAATCTATAAATTCCCTTCATAAGCCTTCTAAGTTTGGTGGTCTGAGAAAAATCAGCATCCTCTTTTAGCTGCTAAGCTAATGTCCTAGCTCCAAATCTACCTTTCTAGACTAGTGCACCTGGTGCTGAAATTCTGAAAACCACATTCTCTTGGCCCAGTGCCCCTTCAGGCTCTACCAAAAGAGATTGCTAGAGATAGACTAAAAAGCTGGAAAAAGGACTTGTTCCTTCTAACTTGTTAGCTTGATTTCCTATTCCTCTTAGCATTGCCCCAGTTACACTCTTCCTTCCTTTGGCAGTGGCAGTTTGTCGTAAAATCAGAAGGTTGTCTAGAATGAATTTTTCCTATCATTTGTGGGACCAGTTCATCCAACACCCTTTAGAGACACCAGCATCAGCTGCATGCTTACCTATCCTGCAGTGGATGTTTGAATCCCGGCTTCACAGTCTCTTTCACTGACTCGGAGACAACATGGCCAGCTGAGCACCATGCCCTGCTCTGAAGTCTGAGTTTCACTCCAAGAGGCCACTTCTCCAAAATTTTTAAATTTTTGTAACCCCAACTTCTCATCGTCTAGCATGGGGTGTTTCCTGTATCTGTGTCCTGCCATTTCTGCCTCCATGATGCCTTGTGTACTACCTCCATATGCCTATGATGCAGGCCTGACTCTGCTATCCTCAGAAAGTCCCATTTAAAGTTTAGCCCTTAGCTGGTGTCTGGAAATTAGGAATTTAAGAAGATTCTCACCTTTCCCTGGTAAGAATAGCTGGCTGTGCCTAAACTGTTTGCGCAAACACTGTGGTTTATACGAAGCACCTACTTTCCTTCTGGAGTCTGGAATTTTGGCAAATGACAGGCAGGGAGTGTCTACATGATCAGCCCTCCATAAGACACTGGGCATGGTGTTTCTAATGGGCACGGTGTTTCTGGTAGAAAACACTTCATGTGGATTGTCATAATTCATTGCTGGGAAAATTTAACACATTCCTTGTGACTCCACTGGAAGAAGACTCTTGGAAGCTTGAGGCTGGTTTCCTTCTGATTTCTTTCATGCACCTTCTTTTGCTGATTTGGCTTCATATCCTTTTCTACAATAAGTTATACCCTAAGTATGACTATATGCTGAGTACTGTGAGGCTATTCAGTGAACCTAGGTGTGGTCACCGGGATCCCTGACAGACTTCAGTAGTTCTTCTGTGTTTTTTATTTTTTTAGTTATTCCATACTTAAGTAATAATTCTTTACATTAAATTTTCTCTACTAAAAATAACTGGTATAGAGTAAGCCCTAAAACTCTTCTCTATATACCACAGTCTTTCATAATAAATCACGTACCCATGTCAGAAGAACTACCTGAGCATAAATATTATATATCTATATCTATGTCTATCTATCTTCCTAACTCCCTATCTCCCTCCCTTTATATGTATATATATATATATATGTATCTTTCATAGGCTGTAGAGGAAGGAGGTGATAGTATGGCTTAGCCCACATCTCAGGTGAAGACAATATTTATTTTTAAAAGTTGGGAAACATTTCTCAATGGTGAGACATTTATTCTTTTGAGCATCTGAGAAGATATTTATAGAAAATTAAATGCCCTTGCCTTGAAGGATTGAATTTATTTACTTTGCATAAGCAGGTCACTCCTCAGTGGTCATTATATCTTTAGAGACTTACTACCTATAATTTTTTGACAAGCTATTTTATGGCTATATCATTAGTTATTCATAGAATCTGTAAGCAATATCTACAATGAATGTATTCCAGTCTTTGATAAGGTCACCAAAAGTTAAACACTGTACAGTAAGTGATTTTACTCTCTGCTTTAACATAGCATTTCATTTGTGGGAGCACAAGCATTTTTGAAAATTTTCCAGAAGACCCATAAGAAAATGACATATACAATGGGGTTACAGATATGAAAATATATCTAAATACTTTCCGTGCAGTTGATAGTTTCTATCAAAAAATTGGTCGAACAAGAATAAAGACCACAAAATTAAAAACATATTATATACAAATGTGCCATACAGTTTTATTTACAAAAGCAAAGCATAATCTCCTTTTCCTTTTTGAATATATACGCATGTCTGTTGTTTTCAACCTTTTTTCTTCCTATATTATTATCTTGGGCCGAGAGGATGATTTACTGAGTAAAAAAGAAGAAAGCTGTGATGGGCACCTGTAATCCCAGCTACTCGGGGTCTGAGGCAGGAGAATTGCTTGAACCTGGGAGGCTGAGGTTGCAGTGAGCCAAGATTGTGCCACTGCACTCCAGCCTGGGTGACAGAGTGAGACTGCTTCTCAAAAACAAAAAAAGGAATAGCCTTGCTCTGAGACAAAAAATTTTGCTGCAAGTTTCCAAAAGTGGTGGAATAGCTAGTGACCTTATTCCATCCTGACTCCTAAAGCAACACTTTGGGCAAATAGAACCACCCAAAGATGCTCCTTAATAATTATTTGACTGACTGAGTTAGTTTCCAGAACAGAGATAGACATATCTCAGCACTGATTTGGATTCAGACTGTTTTTATAACTACTGTCCACACAACTCTTCCAGCTCTCCTTGTACATTAAACATCATTATGGGATACTCAGAACAATATACTTTGGTACTAAATTCTCTGTACCTTTGGATTTAATCTGAGGGGAGTGCTAGGCTATCAGCAGTCACAATACCCCTCATCACCTCATGGCATTGCCATATTTACCACTCCTGGTTTAAAGAACTGTTGTTTTTCACCTGACACTACACTTGCCTGAAATGAACAAGAACCAGTGATGTGTCCAAAAGCTTCAGTACAAACTCTGTTTACTAGCTGCAAAATGAAGAGCATGCCCTTTATATTCTCTGACTAAATGTCTCTATTTTAAATGGAGGGATGGGCCAGGTAGTCTCTAAAACTCCCAAGAGTGTTATGAGTCTTGTATTCATATCTCAGATTAGAAAACATTTGACCTATTTAAAGGAAATATTCCAGTGTTTGCTAACACTTAACCAAATATTAATGCAAAGAAAAAAATGTAAGCATATAGAAATGAATTCGGTTATTAGAAGATAGGATCTTTTTGGTTTCATTCAACAGGATTTGAGTAACTTTTGTTTTCCTCTGGGCTGGACACCAGAGATACAATCCTCCCCACAAAGACCCCCTTTGAGTTGCATCACTGTTTTTCAATGAGGCATTGATTGCATTTTGGATGGGATAATTTTTTGTTTTTTCCATATTGCAAAGTATTTAGGAACCCTGGCTTTTTTCTACTAAAACCCTGTAACAAAGTACTTCATAATTTTGAATGCCAAATATACCACACAGCATCCTTGATGTAAGACATGCTCCACTTGAAAACCATTACATTTTATTTTGTTATAAGTTAATTTGTCTAACTTCAACAATTAATTAAGAGCCAATAGGTATTGTTCCAAAATCTACCTTCATCTGAGTCCTGCATGAGTGGTTTCCTTTCTTTGTCAACACCCCTAATTCCTTCACCTATTTTCTGGGCTAACATCTCAACTTCATCACATCTATGGAAATAAGCTTTCCAGAGTGGATAATCTTTTTCTTGGAGACTAAAGGCTTTATGTCAGCTTCCTGACATGAAGACTTGGTAATTCTTCCTCCTGCAAAGCTGTCCTCTACTACTTAACTACCCACTAAGTTCCATTTCCTGTCTGAGGCAAACCTTCAATTCTCTACTAATTTTCCAAGCACAGATGAGTAGTAGGCCCTGAGTCATCAAGGAATTTCCAGTTTGGTTACCAGATTTAACCACTTCCAAGATTCACTCTTTACTCTCTTATGAATCATTTGGATTTTCACTTTCTCCCCTTCTTCCTTCAGATGTACATCTTCAAAATCAGTTTTATAACAAAAGTCTGCTTCATATAGTTCAGTAACTGTAGAGTACCACTTCTGCCCAAAATGAGAAGTGTTTTCTTTCACTCTGGTGAGAAGTTCTTTTCATAATGCAGTGATGTGTCCAAAAGCTTCAGTACAAACTCTGTTTACTAGCTGCAAAATGAAGAGCATGCCCTTTAGATTCTCTGACTAAATGTCTCTATTTTAAATGAAGGGTAGGGCCAGGTAGTCTCTAAAACTCCCAGGAGTGTTATGAGTCTAGAAAATTAAATGCCAGACTAAGTTGAGTGATTTTTGTCTGGGAAGTAGAAAACCAGTGATACTGGTATTTTAAACTGTAGAGTGTAGTGCAAATTTTGACTACGTGTAGTTTTTGAGTAGTCATCGAATTATGATTAATACTTTGAAGTATATAAAAAAACTAATGTAAAAAATATGTGAAAGTGGCTTCTGGACTATACTTCTAGGAGATTCTCTGGAGTTTGATGCTTTTCCCAAATTTATACTTTACACAACCTAATTTTGCTATTATCTAAGTCCCAGGGTCCATGCCAGGCAGAAAGAAAATACTTGAGTTGCTCAGGCTGAGGATTTTTTTCTGAACATAAGTAGAGGCTGAACATGACAATATTACCAAGTCAAATCAATTTCTTAATAGGAAAGAAAAAAAGAGAGAAATAAACAGTGGAACTTAGTTTTATATTCAACATGTTATATCACTACCTTTAAGACAGTTGTGTTAAATTGATAAAGTAATTCATATTTGTGTACATTTCAAATGGATTTGTGTCCAAGTTGTTAAATATGTTATGCCTCTTCTAGTATATATTTGAGCACATATCTGAAGAATCTCAGTGAAGTGTCAGTATGATAATTCACTAAAATATTTCTAGCTATAGATGAGCTTTTGAAAATAGATTCATGACCATAGATTAAGTGTCACACAAAATTTTAGCTCTAGGATAACACTAAATTATTCCTTGCCATTCCTCCATGAAATCCATTATTTTTATATCCTGTAAGTATTAATTTTAATTCTGAAATATTTCTTTCTAAATTTCTTTTACTGTAAAATGCAGGGAAATAGTGGAACACCATTAAAGTGTTATTTGCCAATTTAAAAATTCAGGTCTCTTCTAACTATGTGGGAACTATGAAAGGTCAGTGTTTTATATGCTGACAGTGTTTTCAGTACTGATTCACTGTATTGTAGGAAGATGATGATACATCATCAATCCTAGGTTTGAACCCTCCAGTGGTCCCCTCATCTCACCACAGTAAAATCAAAGCACTCACAGTAGCCTACATACACCAACAAGAGCTTTCTCAACTATCGGTGTCCTGAATTTTCTCTCACTCATTTCATTCTAGCCACACTGGTTTCCTTGTACAATTCCTCACACTTCACATACTACTTTCCTTGGCTAACTCTCTCAGACCCTTCAAGAATTTGCTTAACTATTATCTTTTCAATGAGGGCAATCACTTTATCCCAATTCCCTTAAATCAATAGTCAAAATTTAGCTTTGCACTATTTTTTGCTGATTTACAAGATATGTAATGCTGTATAAACATGCTATATAATTTACTTACATATTCAATTTATTGAGTGATATCTGTCTATATCCTGATAAAATGTAAACAGCACGAAGCAGGGCCATTTATCTGTCTTGCTCATTGATGTGTTACAACTGCCTAACACAGTGATTAGCTCAAATTGAGGACTCAAAATTTATTATTTGTTTTTTATGTAGAAGAATAGCACCATTAGGTAATGATGATGATGATGGATTATTCTGGGTTTATTTTTGCACTGGGCTAAGTAATTTACTTCATAGTTGACCTAAATTTCTTCCTAATCACTATGGCATATGGATATTATGACCCTCATTCTGTCAATGAGAAAACTGTGGCTTCAGAAATCAAGGAATTTATCTCAAGTTACACAGCTAGTGAGCTAGTGGAATGGGACTTAAATCTAGATCTGCCAAACTTCAAGATCTATTCCCCCATCTTATGTATGCTGTGCTATAATTCCTACATATTATCATTTGGGTAAGTTACTTTTATACTTGCTTTGCATTCTAATGTATAGAGGAAATGAATCTGTTTCATATGGCCAGTATATGGCATATACAGTATACATTATAGCGTAAGTCCTTTAGTGAATCTATTTCATTTTTAGATGCTCTGTTACTCTGGCTCTTGAATTCATGAATCATTTATCCCACTTCTGTTAACTGTCCAAAACACTGAAAATTAATAATTCTGAGTACCCTGTGAAAGTCTATTGGCACAAATGAAATATTGGGACATGCAACATGTAGATTAGAAACCTTTTATTAACTCAGCTAGGCTGATAACACAAAGCTACAAGCAAGGAAAGCTTTGGAGCATGAGGAAGCAAGTTGTCAAGGAAAGGAGCACAAAAGGCTAAAGGTTCCACATGGCCCACTTAAAAAGAAAACAAACAAGAAGTATAACAATGTATATTTTTATAGCTACTTTATATTACTACCCTGACTCAACATGGGATACATGTTATGAAGAGTGGAAATGGAAAAGGAAGAGGAAAGATGTGCAAAAATGTAAATAATTCAATGGGAAATATTGTCACTGTTAAGTGTGGGATACAGTTAAATGTATGTTCCCTAAATTCGCAACACTTTGTTGATGTATTTATTTTTTAAGAGATTGGATTTCACTATGTTGCACAGATTAGTACTGAACCCTTGTCTTCAAGCAATTCTCCCTCCTCGGTCTCCCAAAGTGCTGGGATTACAGGCATGAGCCACTCTGCCTGGCCAAAGTCTGCAACATTTTTTAATTGGTGAAAAAAAATTTATCTATCTCAAAAAGAATGAAATGGGTTCATACGTTTTAAAATGACTAGAAACAATGCCTAACTGGCATAAATGTTTTTTTATAATCATTTTTGTGATTCAGATGAACAGAAACAGATCTCTATTTAATTTCCTATTATGGAATTCAATTGTCCATGACTGATTTGCGGACATTTCTACTTAATAGTGGGCAGATTCAAATCCCAGTCAATTTCAGATTTTCATATCATGCCTTCTTCTTTTGTTCCCCCCTGCGGTATCTGGGTATAGATCACAAAACACATGCCATTGTTAAGAAAAAGGACACTTGCTTCTCTAAATACTATTCTGCACGCCTGAGTTGGCATTGTACCTAGCCCCTTCTGACCTTTGGACATGCATTACATTTATACAAATATCTATGGTTCCTGCAGTGTGGCCACAAGTTACAGCCTCCCCACACTGTGCATCTATTTCCTCCAGAGCTCAGGCTCATTCTACTCACCAACTCTCTCAGCCCTTCTGTGTTCATCATTGGAGCTCTAGAAATGACTGAATTTCCCACATACCATGAACAGTCAATGGGAATGGGGAGCATTAATCCAGGATTGTTCTTTCCACTCACACAATGTCACTGTTTCTAATACCATCATTTCACATGGTCATGGAGCACTCCTCCTCTCAAATCTCCAAATGAAAGGTAGTGTACAAGCCCCCGTCCTTTCCTATTTCCCCCTCAATATGTGGTTTCTATTGCCTAACTCTGCCACTCTTGGCCAAAGCCCAGGAAATGGCGATGCTGAATTTTATCTCAGGGAACCAGGCACCTCCTTAAATGTAGGTTCATGCCATTCAAATCTCCTAGGAAGTGATTTGTAGAAAGACCTTCCATTACATTGCATCTTGCATCTTCTGTGTCCTGTGGCTAATCATAAAAATCACTAATAGAAAAATGCTTAGTGCACTGAATGAGGTTTAGATTTTGAAACTTCCTAAGAAGAATTTGGATGTATAATTCTCTTTTCTGTTTTTTTCTTAAGTCATAGTTGATGATTTCTTTTCTTTTTTTCTTTTTCTTTTTTTTTTTTTTTTTTTTTGAGACGGAGTTTCGCTCTTGTTACCCAGGCTGGAGTGCAATGGCGCGATCTCGGCTCACCGCAACCTCCGCCTCCTGGGTTCAGGCAATTCTTCTGCCTCAGCCTCCTGAGTAGCTGGGATTACCTGCACGCGCCACCGTGCCCAGCTAATTTTTGTATTTTTAGTAGAGACGGGGTTTCACCATGTTGACCAGGATGATCTCGATCTCTTGACCTCGTGATCCACCCGCCTAGGCCTCCCAAAGTGCTGGGATTACAGGCATGAGCCACCGCGCCCGGCCTGGTTGATGATTTAATATCATAAAATCCTGGTTCACAGGAATGACCAGGAATCAAAAATACATAAAATATTAATTCAAAAACTAACTCTTTGCAAGAGCATAAAAAGAGAAAGAAACTCACATTTACTAAGTACCTACTATTATTTAAGAAATTGGGTGTTGAGTTTTAATGAAATATTTAACATTCATCAGAAGATCATAAAGTGAACTAAAAATTGTATTGTATTTCTTACTATGAATGTCAATTATATTTAAACAGCTCTTGTGAGCATATGGCATTCTGATTCTGGTTCCAATGCCTTCCTTCCCCACACATACAGCACCTTGAGATACATTAAAAGTTACGTGTCACGATCACTTTATTCCCAGTAATAGGCCTCCACTGGCTATTTGCTCCCTGTGACTTTTGCTTTGAATTACACTAAGTTAAACTACCAGGAAAGGAAATTTATTTGCTCCCTCTTTTCCAATTATTTAAGACATTCCTTTTAAGACTTTGATTTTGCCTGTTTTTCTATATATTGAACTTTTTCATCCAATACGGATTCTGCAATCTAATCTTTCTTTACCTGTAATATTCAACTAATGCAACCTAGACCAATATTGCCTTTATGTAGGGACATCTCTAGTCCTAAGATACATATATTTCTTTTAAAAATACTGTAAGGAGTTTGTCAAAATTATTAAAATTTCTCTGCCTTTAATTTCCTTTTTTTACTTTCTAGAATCTTGTAGTGTGCTGTGGAAACCCAGTCTTGCAACCAGGAACATGATAATCTGCTTTTTAAAATGCATAAGATGTATATGTAGATCCAGGTATATTTATTTTACTTATCTCATCACATCAGATAATTTCCTCACTTAAAACTGTTTAGATATTTTGGAAATTTCTTTGTGTCATGTGGCCGTCTTGGAGCTATTCAATCCATATATTTGATTTTAAGGCTCTGAATATTATTGTAAAGATAATTGCTTAACTTTATTTAGCATATTTCTAAACATTGAACCACAGGATTCACAATTCTGTTTCTTTCTTCCTAAATTGACTAGAGTATTTTAAAGCACCCTTGGAATCTGATACTAGTGCATTACTAATCTTGCATCTAATAGTTTTTGAAGATATTCATGCTTTAATAGTGACAAGAGCTTACAGATAAACTAGAACTAACTTATAGAGCAGGATTAAATTATTACTGTACACAGTCAGATGTGATGAGTCGAATAAAATCTTTAGCAGGGATTGTCCAGAAGTAACTGAGAAGATCTAACATGCTTGGAGCAGAAGAACTTGCTCCATTGTAGAACTTGTACTGTCAGGGGGAAGTCTAGGAACACTTTTGTCCAAGTGTTAAGAAGAAATATAATACAGAAAAGAAGAGAATGTAAAAGTTTATATTACTCATATTTTCTAGAACTATCCTTGGTGATAGTTATCCTCCATAATATTATCATTTTATTTCATATATTAAAATCTTCAATATCTGTCAGATACCCAATGCTAAAATATTCTACTTAATATGATTATCTGGCACAGGAGCCCTTCAAAAATGGAGATAATCTTCTAGAAAAACATAAGAAAATTCAAAGAGATATATTATATAGTGAACTCGAATCACTTGTTGAAAGTAAATAGTTGTCATTGTTTTAAGAAAGTGGCAGATAATTTGAGAATCAGATCAAGATATACTTAAACTTACAAAAATGGGCATAAAGTTTACTTAGAGAGATAAATGGCCCTTTCTGCAATGAATGAGTGTGGTAACTATGTACCCCTGGGTTTTCTGCAGCTTGTAAGATAGTGTTAACATCCAACCTTCCCCTCAACCAGTTCCTAAGCCTCCCTCTGACTCTCCACTCCAACTTGGTGCAAGTCTTCTTCCATTTCTCCTACCCCAGACTTTAGTGTCACAGATGAAGTAAAGTTAAAGTGTAAAATATGGTTCAGAATTGGGATAAGCATCGATCTTTTGCAAATTTTTGATAATAAAAATTGGTGAAAATGTAGAGTCTGAATTTCAGAATACATAACAATTGCTCTATTAGAAGTTTGCCAAAATGGTTGCCTTACAACTATGTTAACATATCTTACAGTTCGTCCTGGCTAAGTGCTTTGTATCCTACCCATAACAGCACAGAAGTTACTTATCAAAAATCTTCTTGGACTTCTAAGTCAGAGTAAATGGTTTCTCCTTTAAGTCCTTTTAACACAATGCATTGCACATGTAACATAAGACATAATGCTGATTTCCTTCTCTTTTACAAGGATCAAACTCACCCTTGAGACACAGAGCAGTTCTTATCGTCTACATATTCCTCACACCTAGCACAATGCCCGTCATTTAATTGGAACTCAAAATGCATCATATAATGATAAAATAATAGATATATAATAGTAATAAGTCTTAACTCACCAGGATTAAACTACTAAATTAGAAATGATTTACTTGCCAGTAACTTCAAAAATACCTATTAACTTGCCTTTGGTAAAACTAATAAGCAAATATTATTCATATTTACAATATAAGTTATAATTTAGTCTAAAACATCATAGACATTGGTGAAAACGCACAAAGCTAATGTATGTCACTTAAGAAAATATGAATTAGGATTGTGTGAAGTAAGAAAAGACGCTTCCAGTTTCCATGGTTATGAATATTTAAATACTTAATTTGAATAAATTGCCTTTGGCTCCAAAGCTTACTAAAGAAAAGTACATGGATGGACTGCTATTTTAAAGTAAAACTAATATTCTAAGCAAAGTTTCCTGCCATGAAATAACCAGGTTGTTCCATAGTCCTTATTGAGAATTGATAGTTCATAAATAATCTCTTCACAATCCAAAGTGTTACTTGGCTAACACTTTAACCGGCTTTTCCTCTGGGAAACTGTGGCCTTCTGATAGTATTCCCTCATTGGTCTAATATATATAATAATTATCTATATAATATATAATAATATAATTATATATTATTTAATTAAACAAATATATAATAATATAATTATTAATATCATATTAATTTATATATTATATATTATTATTTATTATTTATATATAATTATATATTATGTATATAATTATATATTATTATATATATTAGACCAATATATATATAATATATATTAGATATATATATATATATATATATATTTTTTTTTTTGGAGATGGAGTCTCACTCTGTCACTCAGACTGAAGTGCATTGGCACAATCTCTGATAATTGCAACCTCTGCCTCCCGGGTTCAAGCAATTCTCCTGCCTCAGACTCCTTGTGTAGCTGGGACTACAAGTGGGTGCCACCATGCCTGGCTAATTTTTGTATTTTTTTTAGTAGAGACAGGGTTTCACTATACAGACCAGGCTGGTTTCAAACCCCTAACCTCGTGATCCACCTGACACAGTCTCCCAAAGTGCTTTGATTATAGGCATGAGCCACTGCACCCAGCTGTCTTGTATTTTAATTAGTCTATTAGTAGATGTGTTAATCTGCGTGGAAAAACAGCAGGTGTCAAACTATTCACACCATATGGACCCTATTTCTAGGGCCAAATTCTACTCAAGAAGGTACTAGGATATTAGTAAAAGCAATCCTTTGCATCTTATAAAAATGAACTGTGAAATTGTACTTATACTGTATTTCTAACCTGATCCTCATAACATATATGATGATCAGGGCTAGCATTTTTAATTTTAAATTATAGACTTTTAAATAAGGCTGTTTCTCAAAATGGAAAATTATTTCAGGTCTAAAAGCTGGGAAAAAAGTATGTGAAACTGTTACTAAGACCCACACCTTTTCTCTACACCACCTTGAGTAGAAAATGGAAGTTAGTGACGATTGAAAACAATTCTTCTATTCATATTCCAAACTCAGAGATATGTACTTAGGACAGACTAAGCTAAATGTTATACTCTCTAAAAGCCACACCATGCAAGAATAACACCTTAAAGCTAGCATAATAAATGTGTTTGTTGAATTATGACTCAAATGTGGGATTTTCATCAGCAGTTATTCTTCCCATCCTGGCACCTCAAGCATGTTACCATTTTCTTTTACTATTTTAATCAAGGGTCTCATTTGTGCTGAAATGTTTAAACACTCAGAATTATTCTCGCCTTGACACAACACTTTGTTTTCTTGTTATGACTATAAAATATAATGTTTTTATAGTCCTCTGTTTTGGAATAGAACTGTGAAAAGTAGCTTTTGACGTTTGGTATTATTATTTGCTTTCCTTTTCTGGCAGTTGATCTTGGCATCCTGGAGTGTTTTTTCAAACACTGTAGCAATAGCATACTCTCCAGAGTTTGGCTAGTGATCTAAAACTAGAAAAGCTAGAAATTCTCTGTGTAATTCCCTATTCGGTAATGACTCAATTTTAACTTTTTTTTGGTCAAATTTTTACTCTTAATTAACCATAAATATGCAAATGCCTTATTATGATGTACTGTTAACATAGAAAAAAATCTAGCTTTGTAAGTTATCTTATGTGAGTCTAGTAGCAAATGTAGAATTGGCAGAAATAATAATTTCTAATTTAAAATGCTTACTGATGTTAACACATTTATAATTTGAAAAAGAAATAAAAATACCCTTAACCCAATATATTACCCATAACACTGCATTGCTCTAAAGATTCTAGTTTAAGTGTCACTCCATGTTATATGCCTTTATTTTTCCTCTTACTCAGTTTGTATTAATCATTAATTATACTTCAATGCCTTATTTAATAGAATAATTTATGAAGTGCCACCTTTGTTCACTGGTTTTTTAGGGATAATTTCACTTAAAAAACAATGAGGAATGAATTGTACTTTGGTAAGATACAGGACTAATTATATATGTCTCTATATATGGAGATACTCATTTTACTGCAAGTTGTTTCTTTCTTAATTGATCTAATCCTGGGTCTATAGTATGTTCCCAACCAATGCATGGTAAAAAAAATTGTTGTAAATATAAATGAATTTATCTCAAACAGAAGTGATAATTGCAAGTAAACTGTGCCCATTAGGAATATAAACTCACCTACATGTTTATACAACCTTGTTAGTTAGGTACTCCATTTTACAAACGAGTATCCAAGGCTTGGAAAGTTTAAAACAATTGCACACATTCCTGTAGCCAGTAAATTCCTAAGCCAACATAAGAACTCAGTTCTAACAAAAACAGAGCATGTTTGGAACCATTTTCTATAGACTGATAGGTAGGAACATGCAATATCACATGTATATTCAGAAATATAACAGTACTGTGTATGACTATGTCACAAATTTTTTATATGACTCACTAAGATTCAACACCCCATCCATAAAATGAAAATATGACTTAGCCAAATCCAATTAAAACAAAGTTTTAGAGAACATAAATTTGGTGCAAAGTAATTATGACAATGATGGCAAGCACTAAAAACAATACTTGGCAGCAAAATGAGTTCACACAAATGAGTATCTAAACATGCTAGTGTTCCCAAACTCTCTGTTACTCCTTTCCTGTCAATTCATAGCGCTGCTGCTTATAAATTACAGCACTATGCAATTATGAGACCACAGAAGCCTCAAAAAGTACTGAGCCTGGGAAACTCCTGTCCGATATAACAGGAATGTACTTGAACACTACCAAAGAAATAACAAACCTGAGGTTCTTCTTCAGTTTGCGAGGAAATACTTTTAAAATAATCTGGATTGTCTGCATAAACTTGATCAGTTTCTATTTCAGCTAACTTTCTAATTATGCTGAAATAAAAACAATTAAATTTAGAGTACAAGAAAAAGACAAAATAGCTCATCTACCTTGGACCCCATGGGAAGGATGGCAATGTATACACCCCAGTGTTTTCTTCTGAATCTTAACCACCCTCTGGTTCTCTTCCATTGTTTTGCCACAGCTACCTAAATGTCCAGGTAAACTACTTATTTCCTTAACACTCTCCAAGCACAAACAAACTCCCCTGTATGGATTTCTACCACCACCCCTGGAAAAAAAATAACTAGCGACACTGAATTTTATTAAAGTCTTTTTCGAAACATATTAGAATATTAAAGTAGTTCACAAATAAAACCATAAAACCTCAAAAGCAAAAAGAATGGCTTAAATATCACAAGCATGCAATCTAAAACTGTTACAGAAACCCAATGATTTCTAGAAGAATTATTTCATTCTGAGAGTGAAAAGTGTATATTTTAGAAATAAACTGGCTTTTGTGTGAAATAGAAATCTTAGAAAACTAAAAATAAGAAAAATGCACTAAAATGTGTGGAAAAGAATCGCGCTTGCTCATAATTGGCAGCATCAGGGAAAATATGTGAAATATGCAGGCTAAGGAATTTGAGGTTCAGAAGTGTGTCCCGTATCCTGAAACATAAAGCTGTGATTGCATTAGCAAAATGAAATAGAGAATTAAGGCCATCATATAGATCCTAATTCCAATAATCTGTAGTTTCAATGCTCTAATAATAAGAAATGGCCATGCACACAAATGTATTTTTATCATCACAAAAGTACTGAGTTGAAATACCTATCTTGGGAGTAGCTATGGGTTCTGACAATGAAAACTGGATCAGCAGCAACTGCTGGTTTGTTCATTCAGATGATATTTACTGAACTCCTACATGCTAAGGCACTAGACAGTAAACAAGTGAAATAAGCCTGGCACTCATACCAGTTATTTCTTAGAAAAAAAAAATACAAGTAAATTAGCCGAGCATGGTGGCATGCACCTATAGTCTTAGCTACTCTGGAGGCTGAGGCAGGAGAATCGCTTGAACCCAGGAGGCAGAGGTTACAGTGAGCCCAGATCGCACCACTGAACTCTAGCCTGGGAGACAGAGTGAGACTCTGTCTCAAAAAGAAAAGAAAGAAAAGAAACAAATAAATAGGACAAATCAGATAATTAAAAAAATAGTACTGTATAACTATAAAATGGGTGATATGGAAGACAGTAAGGACAGAGATTTATAAATTAAAATGATATGTTCAGGGAAGTCCTCTTTCATGAAGTGCCACTTGACCAGAGACCTAAAAGACAAGGAGATAATAGTGCCTGAGTCTAAGAACAGAATTGTTCAACAGATATTAAAAAAATAAAATAAAATAAAAATAAAGGAGAGAGCCGGGCACGGCGGCTCACACCTGTAATCCCGCACTTTGGGAGGCCAAGGCAGGTGGATCACCTGAGGTCGGGAGTTCAAGACAAGCCTGACCAACATGTGAAACCTTGTCTCCACTAAAAACACAAAATTAGCTGGGCCTGGTGGCGCATGCCTGTAATCCCAGCTACCAGGGAGGCTGAGGCAGGAGAATTGCTTGAACCCAAAAGGCAGAGGTTGTAGTGAGCCGAAATGGCACCACTGCACTCCAGCCTGAGCAACAAGAGCAAACCTCTGTCTCAAAAAAAAAAAAAAAAAGAGGGGAGGGGTTCGAGGACAGAAGTGTGAGCATAACCTATTCAAAGAACAAACAGTTCGGCATTTCCAAAACATGCACTAGAGTGAGTGTGAAATGAAATCTAGGTAGGGGAAGAGGAGCTTTATTACACTGAGGGCACTGAACATACTCTGCATGATTCAACTCTCAATTCATTTTACTTTTTGCATGACTCTGCAAATGGTCAACTTGAGTAAATTTTGGAAATGCACTTAGAAGAATGTGTATTCCCCCATTACTAAGAATCAGGTTGTCTATGTACGCTAACAAATATGTTTAGCTTGTTGTTTAGATCATCCACCCTATCCTGAATGGGAATCTGCATCAGTAGCTTATTGAAAGAAGCACACTAGAACTTCCAACAATGATTGATACTTTCTTATTTCTTCTTTTATTTTGGTCACTTTTTTTTTTTTTTTTTTTTTTTGCCATTAAAAGTAATGGCAGCAGGGCATGGTGGATCACGCCTGTAATCCCAGCATTTTGGGAGGCCAAGGCGGGCTGATCACAAGGTCAGAAGTTCAAGACCAGCCTGACCGAAATGGTGAAACCCTGTCTCTACTAAAAATACAAAAGTTAGCTGCGTGTGGTGGTGCATGCCTGTAATCCCAGCTACTCAGGAGGCTGAGGCAGGAGAATCACTTGAACTGGGGAGGTGTGAGCTGAGATCTCACTGCTGCACTCCAGCAACCTGGGAAAGAGAGCAAGACTCTATCTCAAAAAAAATAAATAAATAAAAGACAAAAACGCAATTACTTTTGCATCAACCTAATATATTGTGACTATGTTATTAGGTAAATACAAATTGAGATTCTGAAGGACAGTTACAAATTTCTTGAATATTTATACTTGAATCTTTATGAACATGTTTTTTTATCTTTAGTAATGCTTCTTGCCTAGCATCAGTTTTTCTGAATTAGTAGCTGCATTGGCAATCTATGGCTTGCATAAAATGTATATTCTATTTTTAGAAATTTGACTTCTCTATAGTTATATATAGCATGTAAGTTTTGTTTTATCTAATGTGGTAATATTTGCCTTTTAATTGGAATATTTGTTCCATTTACATTTAAGGTAAATACCGCATTATGTGTGTTTGTATCTGTCGTGTTGCCATTTGCTTTCTACTTTTCCCACATTTACTATATTTCTGTCTCTTTCACTTTCTTTTACTTAGTGAAGTATTTTGAAAATTTTAATTTATATATATCTCACACAAATTTGAAATTATAACAAACTGAACACAATCATGTAACTAGAGTCAAGTCAAAAATCAAAATATTACCAGCACCTCAGAAGTTGCCCTTAATAATAACTCTTCCAGCAACTATCACCATGCCTGTCACCACCATCCTGATTTCTTTTTTTTTTTTTTTTGAGATGGAGTTTCGCTCTTGTTACCCAGGCTGGAGTGCAATGGCGCGATCTCAGCTCACCGCAACCTCCGCCTCCTGCGTTCAGGCAATTCTCCTGACTCAGCCTCCTGAGTAGCTGGGATTACAGGCATGGGCCACCGTGCCCAGCTAATTTTCTGTATTTTTAGTAGAGACAGGGTTTCACCATGTTGACCAGGATGGTCTTGATCTCTTGACCTCGTGATCCACCCACCTTAACCTCCCAAAGTGCTGGGATTACAGGCAAGAGCCACCGTGCCTGGCCCCCTGCTTTCTAAAGTGTTGATTAGTGCTGTCTCTTTTTAAACTTTTTATACATAGATGCATATATATATATATATATATATATATATATACACATAGTCTCTTTTTTTGTGTGTTTGGCTTCCTTTGCTCAAATTATGTCTGTAAAATTTATGTATGTTTCAGCTGTTATTTGTTCATTTTCAGGCAATGATTAGTATTCAATTGTGTGAATGAACCAATTACTTTATCCATGCCACAGTGATGGGCATTTGGTTAATTTTCAGTTTTTTGGTAGTGTAAATAGTGCTTCTTTGAACTCTTTGCATCTGTTATTTAACAAATACAGATATGTATTTTTTGATGGAGTTATAGATAGGAGTGGATACTGGGTAACAGAACTAGTACTTTTACTAGATACTGCTGTCAATTTCCAATATGAAGGTAATGAATAAAATTCTTATCAATGAAAGGAAATAGTTTTTCTAGTTGCTGTTTTTTTTTTGCCATTTATTTTCTTCTTCATGAAGTTTCTTCGAGATTTTAGCTTGCATTTTTACTGTGCTGTTAGTCTCGTGTTTTTTTAATTATTTAAATTTATCAAATTGCATTTCTCTTGTGTACATTTTGAAATATACATACATTGTGGAATTACTAATTATATATGTTAGTATATGTATATATATTTGAAATACATGTACATTGTGGAATTAACTAATTAACATGTGAACTACCTCAATAGTTATCATCTTTTGTGGCGAGAATACTTACATCCAGTCTCTTAGCATTTTCAAGAATACAATATATTATGATTAACAATAGTCACCATGTTGTACAATTGGTCTCTTGAACTTATTTCTCCTATTTAACTGAAATTTTGTATTCTTTGACCAACATTTCCCCAACAACGCTCACTCCTCAACAGCCCCAGAACCTGCTAACCGCCATTCTACTCTCCGGTTCAATGAGATCAAAGTTCTCAGATTCTACATATAAGTAACATCAGGCAGTATTTATCTTTCTGTGCCTGGCTTATTGCACTAAACATAATGTCCTCCAGGTTCATCCATGTTGTCACAAATAGCAGGATTTTCTTCCTTTTTTTAAGGCTTGATATTATTCCATTGTGGATATATACCACATATTTTAATCCATTCATCTAGGGTTGGACACTTAGGTTGACTCCATATCTTGGCTATTGTGAACTGCTACAATGAACATGGGAGTGTAGACATCTCTTTGATCAACTGAGTTTATTTTTTGGGGTGGGGGGAAATATACCCATAGTGGATTGCTGACACATATGCTAGTTCTATATTTTTTTATAAATCTCCATACTGTTTTCCATAGTTGTGCTAATTTACATTCCCACCAACAGTGTACCAGGGTTCCCTGTTGTTTATGTCCCTGCCCACACTTCATTACATCAGGTATGAAGTGGTTTCTCATTTGCATTTTCCTGAAAATAAGAGATGTTGAACAGTTTTTCATATATCTGTTGGTTATCTGTATGTCTTCTTTGAGGAATGTCTAGTCAGATCATTTGCCCATGTTCTTTTCTTTCTTTTAAGTCCAGGAGTATATGAGCAGGCTTGTTACATAGGTAAACTAGTGTCATGGGGGTTTGTTGTATAGATTATTTCATGACCCAGCATTTGTTATTTTTTCTGATCTGCTCCCTCTTCCCACCCTCCACCCTCTGAAAGGCCCCAGTGTGCATTGTTCCCCTCTATGTGCTCATGTGTTCTCATCATTTAGCTCTCACTTATAAGTGATGGCATGCGGTACTGGGTTTCTGTTCCTGTGTTAGTTTGCTAAGAATAATGGCCTCCACCTTCATCCACATCCATGCAAAAGACATGATCTTATGCCTTTTTAAATGTCTGCATACTATTCCTTGGTATATATGTGCCATGTTTCTTTATCTAGTCTATTACCGATGGACATTTAAGTTGATTCCATGTCTTTTCTATTGTGAATAGTGCTGCAATGAACGTATATGTGCATGTATCTTTATAATAAAATGATTTACATTCCTTTGGCTATACTTCCAGGAATGGGATTGCTGGGTCAAGTGGTATTCCTGTCTTTAGATGTTTGAGGAATTACCATACTGTCTTCCACAATGGCTAAACTAATTTATGCCCCACCAACAGTGTGCCAGTGTTCCATTTTCTCCACAGCCTTGCCAGCATCTGTTATTTTCTTAGTTTTTGATAATAGCCATTCTGACAGATGTTAGATCTCATTATGGTTTTGATTTGCATTTCTGTGACAATCACTGATAAATCATCATGTGATTTTGTTATGTTCCTTTTTTTGCTATTGAGTTTTCTTCATAGATTATAGATATTATCTCCTTATTAGATATATATTTTGCAAAGATTTTCTATTATTCTACAAGTTGCATCTTCCCTCTGTTAGTTGTTTCCTTTGCTGTGCAGAATTCTTTACTATGATGCAATTGCATTTGTCTGTTTTTGTTTTTGTTACCTGCTTTTGGGGTCATATCTAAAAAAAATTGCCCAGAAGAATATCATGGAGTTTTCCTTTGTATTTTCTTCTACTAGTTTCATAGTTTAAGGTTTTACATTTAAATATTTAATTCATTAGAGTTGATTTTTGTATATGGTGTGAGATAATGATCTAATTTCATTCTTCTGCATATGGATATCCAGTTGACCCAAGACCAGTTTTTGAAGAGACTATCCTTCCCCATCATGTGTCCTGGCACCTTCATCAAACATCAATTGACCACAGATTCGTGCCCTTACTTCTGGGTTTTGTATTTTATTTCATTGGTTTATACAAATGCTTGTAAGCCAGTCCTGTGCTGTTTTGATTACTATATGGAATCAAATATATACTTCGTAGTATATTTTGAAGAGTGGTAGTGTGATGCTTCTAGCTTTGTTCTTTTTGCTAGAGATTATTTTGGATAGTAGAAGTCTTTTGTGATTCTATACACATTTTAGGATTTTTTTTTCTATTTCTGTGAAGAATATTGTTGGTATTTTGATAGGAATTACATTGAATTTGTAAATTGTTTTGGATGATATAGACACTTCAACAATATTTTTTCCAATCCATCAAGAAATTCTTCACTTTGTTTCATCAGTGTCTTATAGTTTCCAGTGTAAAGATCTTTCACCTCCTTGGTTAAATTTATTTTTAAGTATGTTTTCTTAAGGTAGCTTTTGCAAATGAGATTTTTTTTTTTTTTTGAGACGGAGTTTCGCTCTTGTTACCCAGGCTGGAGTGCAATGGCGCGATCTCAGCTCACCGCAACCTCCGCCTCCTGGGTTCAGGCAAGAGATTTTTTTTATTGAGTTCTTTTTGAGATAATTTGCTATTAGTATATTGATCCTTTACACCAGAGGCTTTGATGTTTCTGGTTCTCTACTCTCTAGTCTTCTGATAATTAAAAAATTATTTGAAGAAAATACAATTTTTGAACAATTAGAGCAATAGTCTTTATATGAAGCCTATTAGTGCTTCAGAGAACATAGAATTTAAAATATAGCAGGATGATAATACTGCATAAAAAGTATTTATTTTTTAAAACAAACTCCATTTAAGTGACATTTGAGGCTTCCTTCTGTGAAATATTGTCATGACTTAAAACACACACATAAATATGAGATAAAATTTAAGGCAATATAAATTAATCATTTTTTATTAAAATACTATTTTATGGTTTGACTGATACTTTTTAGCTTAAGTAGAAAGTAAAAAGAAAATCTGGTCTTTTTTACTTTTCTGAAGCAAGAGAAGAAAGATACCATCTTCAAATGAGATATTAACTTTTCCTTAAGAATACGTTATCAGTGTAACATAATGCTATACAGTGTACTATAGATACGGCAATTTTAGCTAAACCATTTCTAACATTTATTTTAAAAATTTATAAGCTATCAACAAAACTTAGTAGTTAGCAGAACTTCCAACCAGATGTATTGATTCTATATTTTAAGAGTAGAGCTAAGTAATAGAAGTTATCTGTTATAATTAAAATTAATATTTATCATTATATTGTCAGAATATGATGTATTCTGACATCATATTCAGGTATATAATATATTCATACAGAATATAATCTATGCCTTAGAATTACAGAATATTTAATAAAATATATTCTGATCTGGAGGGATATAGTATATTACATAATTTGAGAGGAAACTTTACCTCATATTTGGCTCTCTGATTATAGTCAAGGTAAGGATACTGCATAGCCTAGAGGCTCAGCAACAGTGAGGTCACTCCAAGGTGAGGCCAAATCCCACTGGGCCCAGCCAAGGCAGGAAAAATATGACCATACATTGATCATTAGCAGCAGAATCCAGCAGTCTGTTTTATGTCCAAGAAACAGCTTGTGCTGGTGCTGTATTTTCCTCCAATGGGGTCTTGAGATCTTTCTCTTGATAGTGGCCGCAATCCAAGATACCTACTCCCTAAGAGTGCCCTGGCCAGGAAGAGAGTTCCATGCAGGTGTATTGATAAGGTGAGACATAGAGAAGGCAGCAGAACAAAATATAAATGAATGACATGAAATAACATAAATAGTCTTTATTTCTTTAGATCCCAGAGAGAAGAGGGCTGCATGCCTCACAGGGCCAGTGGGAAGGGAGGAGCTATCTGAGACACACATGTTCAGCCAGCTGGTGGGAATCAAGAGAGGAAGAGAGAGAGCGAGAGACCAGGAGATGTTTATTATTGGGAAACAGGTTGAGAGAGTTCTAAACAGTGAGTTTAAAGAGAGCAGATACAAGCTCCAGGAGATCATACTATGACTGACAGAAGGTCACTGTGGCATATCTGTGCAGCCCATGTAGAGCATAAGGGTCTGCGGGGTAAGTCACGTGTGTCGTTTCTAGCTCTCCCAGAGGGAGGTGGTCATCAAAAGGCAGTTGTGAAAGGCAGATATCTGGATCCGTCACACTGAGGAACTGAGAGGGGTTAGAGAGCTGTAAACTATATCAAGGGTGATTCCTGTTTTTAGTATGAAAAAGTCCAATTTAGATTTTAAATAAAGGCCTAGGCAGCATAGTATTATAGGAATTCACTACAGCTACTCTAACTTAAAGATGATGGAGAATCTAGAGGGAGCCATGTGTATTGGAGATTCCCTTTCTCCAAGTTGATGACAGCTGATGAGATTGATTAGCTCATTATAAATATACATATTTACATGTATATTTATATATAAATAACCTGTATAACCTCTTTGCATCATTGTAATCTGTGCTGAAAAAAATGTAAAGTTTGATATGCAGAGTTCAAGACTTATCTCTTATTGTTTTTACTTATTTATTTTTTGAGACAAAGTCTAGCTCTGCCGCCAGACTGGAGTGCACTGGTGTGATCTCAGCTCACTGCAAACTCCACCTCCTGGGTTCAAGCTACTCTCCTACCTCAGCCTCCCAAGCAGCTAGGACTACAAGCACATGCCACCACGCCCAGCTAATTTTTGTATTTTTAATAGAGATGGGTTTTCACCATGTTGCTCAGGATGGCTTCAAACTCCTGACCTCGTGATCTGCCTGCCTAAGCCTCCCAAAGTGCTGGGATTACAGGTGTGAGCCACTAGGCCTGGCCTTATCTCCTATTAGTAAATGCAAATGGAAGGTTTTTCCTTAGATTATGTGAAGAATTGTATCTCTCTTTATACGCAAATGTATGATAACATTGTTAGTTATCCAATAATGTTATTGTGAAAAGAAATTACAAATAGGATATTTAGCCATAATTTTTAAAGGATGATACGAGGAGACTGCATCAGAATTGGCCGATTATTTAATAGATAGCTTGGTACTACTAAATCATAATCTGTGAGAAGAGTCTAAGGACTTATATTTCTAAAGTTTGAAGAATAGTTGCAGATTTAGGTGATTAATATAAGTACTAGATTATTATATAAGCAGGTATCAAAAGTATTCATGGTATTATGAAATAAATTTTAAAATAAATAGAATTTCATTTTCAATAAGTAATACTCAACATTGGTGCCATTAAACCTGACATTTGAATAAACTTTTGAGCTAAAATCTCATACTAAAACTTGCAAATGCTTTATGCTTTTTCCTTTCCTAAATAACATCCTCCCATTCCAAGGATGTAAAATATTTTGACATAAAATCATAAAATAGAATAGTTTGTTTCAGCAACAAAAAAATTACAGAACATTTAGGGATAGAAGGTTATTTACATTAACTTTACCAATTACATAATTTCACAGAGAACAAGACAAACTGGCAATTAAATGAAGCTTCAATGGAATTGCAGTTAGAAAAGAGCCAGTATTGGGACCTCCACTTAGTGCAAGCTCACCTGTTCTCCGTTGCCTTCCTTCTACACTACTACACCTTTCTCTTTGTTTTTTTTTCTCACATGATGAATATCTTCTAATCAGATCACAATATGGCCTCAAACAATATATGATTAAGGTGAAGAACAGATTGGACGTGTGGTCTGATTTTATCCATCCACTGTGAATAAGAAGAAAAACGGAAAATGACACAACTCACCCCACAGATATAAATCACCCACAACACTGTTTCTTGATATGAAGCCAAATTCTCTCTATTCTTTTTATTCAAAGAAACAATTAGGCTAAGCTTGAGAAAAATTAAGTTGGAAAAACACACTTTGAATAAAGTGCAGTCTTTATTCAAAGAAAATCAAACCTATTTTCAACATTATTTCTGTCTGGCAGAATAGACTGTGTGTGTGTGTGTGTGTGTGTGTGTGTGTGTGTGTGTGTGTGTTTTCTTAAAAATTTCTATAAAGTAAATCTGATTCCTATGGTTAAATATGGGAGACTGACAATGTGTTTCCCTACACTGATTTTGCAGTCCTTCTAAATGAGAGTAGCATGCACAGAATATGTATAAAACATTAAGGGCAGACAGAATAGTTGAGACAATGAGGACAGAAAAGTTATTTTAGAAACCAGAAAATAGACGGACAAGTGGTAACACACTTAGGAAACTAGAGAAAGCTGTGTCCTAACTCTGTTTTGATGTGTCCCCATCCTTCATAGTTTTTATTCTTGTCAGTACAGCAAATATCTCCATTCGTTCGCTGTTGTGATTATCTTCCATTGGCTCCCCTGTACTTTAAACAAGACTCCAGTAGCTTTCAAAGCTTCTTCATTTTCTGATTTGTAGAGCTCAGTCAAGTCCATATAAAGGCTTTAATTTAAAGCATTTAAAGGATATAAATGCTTTCTGTCTCTAATCTGAAAGTTCTTTCTCCAAAGAGTCCTGCTTACTTTGGGAAAGAAATATTTAGAGATTGTAATCTGGGCACTCAGTGTGATCATTTTGACTGAGTCTGTTCACTTCACTCCAAAGTAATTCTATCAATACTTTTGGTTTGGTATGACCCAGTTTCAGGTCCATTCTTCTCAAAGCAGTCTTGCCGTTTGGCTTTTCACTCATTCTTGCATGTTCTATTTATTCCTCTTGGTAGAGTATAATGCTTTCAAGAATATGTATCTGTGCCCCACAGAGTTTTTACAGCTGACACTTCAATGATCTCATTGTCTTATTTTTAGAAACTCTAAAGATTCGGTGTCCTGATATGTGACACATGAGACATTTTGAACAGAATTTGGAAAATAATTTAATACGATGCTGTCGCTATCTAACATTCTTAGTTAAGGAAAGAGTGGGGAAAGATTATTTTTAGCTGTCATGAGAGAGTTTGTGGTCATTTGTATTCTCACAACAAACTTGATACTACTTCTTAATGTTCCATTTGTGTGTGTGTGTGTTTGTGCATGTGTGTGTGTATGGTAAACCCTAATTGTCAACCAGGCACACTATGACTTCTAATTATATTTCCAAAGGTATGATGAAAAAATACATACTTAGAAGACACAACACATATAATATCTTCCTAAAGGCAGATTTTCAACCCATTTCAGGAGACAAATATAATACTAAAGTAAGATTTAAGAAAAAAACACGGGCCGGGCGCGGTGGCTCATGCCTGTAATCCCAGCACTTTGGGAGGCCGAGGAGGGTGGATCACGAGGTCAAGAGATTGAGATCATCCTGGTCAACATGGTGAAACCCCGTCTCTACTAAAAATACAAAAATTAGCTGGGCATGGTGTGTGCCTGTAGTCCCAGCTACTCAGGAGGCTGAGGCAGGAGACTTGCCTGAACCCAGGAGGCGGAGGTTGCGGTGAGCCAAGATCACGCCATTGCACTCCAGCCTGGGTAACAAGCGAAACTCAGTCTCAAATAAGAAAGAAAGAAAGAAAGAAAGAAAGAAAGAAAGAAAGAAAGAAAGAAAGAGAGAGAGAGAGAGAGAGAGAGAAAGAAAGAAAGAAAGAACACACAGAAGAGATGAAGCTGTATAATACAATACATACATCATTAATATATAATTTTAGAAGAGAAATAAATCTGAGCAGGAAATCCATCCATTCATTTATATATTCATTCATATATTTATATATGTTCTTCAAAAGACATTGCAGATATTTATAGAAATGCCTACAGTATAAATATAAAAAGAACTACAATGTCTACAATTGTCCAGGAAAAAGAAAATTGAAGAGAAATTTGGCAACAAGTATAAATAACTTCAGAAATATGAGTAACTTATGAATTGAGACTTCCGTTTTCATTAATTTACATTAATAACATGAAGTTAAAAATGTAGCAATTAAGATGCTTGGCACAATGCAGTTCATCATAGTAGTAACCTATTTGTCATTAAACACAGCATAAATATTCAACTATATAAGAATGCTTCAATTAAATAATGATCATGCATGTGAAATATTATGAAACCAATATTGTATATTAAAAGATATTTAATAATGTAAAAATTATTAATTTCAAAAGCAAATTTCAAATTATATTTTAATACATCCAAATATTGTTTAAATAAAACACAACTAATTTTTAAAGGAAATGCAAATAAATCCAAATATTTCAAATAGTTATTTCTATATGGTTATTCACAAGTAATTTAAAATTTTTACATTCTTTCTTCTTTTTTCAATTTTTTTTTTTTTTGCAAGAATTTCCTTTTGCAGGACTACTTTTCTGTGAGGTAAAATTTTATTTTACCATTAAAATGTAGTATATGCAAAAAGTAAAATATATCTGATTCTAAAAAGGGTAAATAGGGGCAGCAAAATTAATTAAAATGTGTGTCAAGTTAGAGTAGCAGTTAATCTTCCTGGAAGTATTTCATAACAGCTAAAACGGAACGCAGATTCACAATTGGAGTTACTGATAACAAGGTAAACATAGACACAAAAACTGTGTCTCTATGATTGGCAGTATAAATAAGTTAAAAGCAGACCAGATACTCAAAGGAAACACAATTGTCTCACCTAATGGGGTTTAAGAGCCCTTCTGTTGGTCTTTAGAAAAGGATACTGCATTATATTGTCGAAGGGAATAGACAGGAAGTTCCTGTTAAATAGACAGGGTTTCAAGTAAACCTTTAGTTTTGAGTATTTGAATAGGTAGAGAGGAAACTGGTTAGACACATTCCAGACAGAGAAAACAACAGTAACAGAACTATAAAGTGATGAATGAGCTCAACATGCTTCAGGTGATTTTAAGGTGACAAAAGTACAGGGCTTATATTGGAAGGCTATTGATAAAGTATGACATGCATATGTCAAATATGAGGCTCTCTGGGAGAGAGATGAAGATGGAGATAGGAAGAGATGTATCGGGACGGTGGCAAGCATTAGGATCTGTTGGGGAGAAGGAGTGTGTATCAGTCCAGTATGTCAGAGAAATGTTGATTACAGGTAGAAGGAGGGAAAAGACTCAAACAAAAGTCAATGTTATATATTCAGAAAGAAAACATTACAACAGCATAATAAGAGTTACTAGTTCTTCACCTTTAGGTAGTGCCAGAAGTTGTGATTAACATGTCTTTAGTTTTTACAACTTTTCACTTAGGCATTATTATTCACTTTGATAAGGGCATTACGTGGTTATTTGCTCAAGACTGTACAATAGGAAAATGGTAAATGTAACTAAAGTTACCTATTCTAACAGTTCCAATGTTCATATTCATTCCCCTTGGAAAAGTATTATAGCCAAAAGTGCAGGCTCTGGATTCAGATACATGAGTTAAAAATTGGCTCATTAGCTATTAGTACTTCTTGGAATCTCTATTTTCTCATCTTGTAAATGAGTATGATAATATATTCTATAAGTCAATTTTGAAGATTAAACAATTCATTTCTCATAACATATTTGAAACAGCGCCTGGCACTTAGCACTTAGATCTCATTATGCTTTTCTGTCTCTTCTCACCTTGAGTCAAATGTAATGGAAAATACAGAAAAATAACATTGTAATTCATTCATGGGAAAAACACCTAATAATATTTTAGACCTTATAAATCATAAGGGAAAAAAATGAGTTCCTCAAACTAGTACATACTGTTTCTCCAAAATTAAATTGCATAGATAATAAAATTTTTCAAAAGCTTCTCAGAGTTTTACCTAAACATTCAGATAACTGACTTGAGGGTCAGAGACACTCTGTTGTTCATAGAAGAGCATGTGGTATACTCAAACATCATATAAGATCCTAATAACATATTTGGAAATTACATTTACCTGTACTGAAATTTTCTCATTGACAAACTTCAGAAGGTGCTACATCTTTATCCTTAATGGACGTATTCATCATTCTGCAGCAATTATAATATTTCTTACATACTAACTCAGTTCGGATTGGCCATTTTCTGCCTTAAACATGTACTGTATAACATAGACTAGCAGTTTTGAACATCAGCTAAGTGTATAGTAAGACTTTTCTGAAAGGATATCTATCTTTTTTACTTCACATAGCTTGCACTTTCTATCCAAACAATATACTGTAGTTCATTTAGCCTTTTTAAAATTATCATTCAACTACTCAAGCACGAGTCATTCAATGGGACTTAAAAATCAAGTTTTCCTTTTATAATTTACATGAAAATAGTCCATGTTGGAGAAAATAGAAACAAAAACAAACCACTCTGTTTCAGGACTCTTCATGTTCTATTTAATTTCTAAGAGGGATGGTGGCAGGGTAGGGAAGGCTTAAAAGAATTCCACACTTTCTTATACATATTATATTGCAGGTGGAGTTATCTGCTCATCTATAGTGGAGGGAAGAAGCTAAGAACAAGAAAAAAAATACAGAAAAAAGGTCTGATCTGACAGGCTGATTGCTTTGAAGAAAGAAAAGAAAATCCCCATTCAATGGAAGTATAAGGAAACCTACAATGGAATGGTTTTATTCATACCAAATAAGTTATACTTCAGTATTTAACCTTTTATTTTAACTTTCTAACTACAAACTGGAAAAAAGGCTAAAAAGCTATGTGTAAGTGTGTATAGAGTTAGATATATAAGAAATACAGTAAGTGGATAAAATTAGTTTTGTAACATACAGCATGCCTTTTGAACTTAGAAGATTTAATGACTTTTTCTTGTTATATGTTTGGATTTCATGGATAGGATTTCAGAAGTAAATATAGTTGTTATTCTAAGTAAGAAGGCAGTTACACCAAGACACATCATGATCAAACTTCTTAAAAGTAAAGAAAAAGAAATAATCTTGAGCAGCAAGAGAAAACATACCTTACCTAGAAGGAAAAGACAAAACAATTCAAATAACAGTGTATTCTTTATCAGAAAATCTTGGAGGCCAGAAAAAAAAGTTACACAATGTTTTTCAAGCGCTGAAAGAAAAGAATGATCAACTCTGAATATTATATCCAACAAAATTACCTTCAGTAATGAAGGGGAGATTGAGGCAGTCTAAATTGAAGGAAAATTAATAGAGTTTTTTTGCCAGTAAACCTAAGGATGGCAAAATAAAATTCTCTAAACAGAAAGGAAATAATAAAAGAAAGCATCTTAAAACATTAAGGATGAATAATGGGCAGAGCAACATTTTCTTTCTTTTCTTGAGTTTTCTCAATTATTTTTGAAAGAGCACAAAGTATAGCATTGAATGTAATGGATGCCAATTTATGTGGAGGAATTTTTAAGACCATTATGTTATAAAGAATGTAGGATTAAGGAATTTAAAAGGAGGTAAAGTTTCTTTTTTCTTTTTCTTGTTTTTCTTTGTATTTTTTGAGATGGAGTCTCGCTCTTGTCACCCAGGCTCGAATGCGGTGGAGTGATCTCAGCTTACAGAAGTCTCTGCCTTCCGGGTTCAAGTGATTCTCCCGCCTCAGTCGCCTGAGTAGCTAGGACTACAGGCGCCCACCACCATGGCAGGCAAATTTTTGCATTTTTAATAGAGACGGCGTTTCACAATGTTGGCCAGGCTGATCTCAAACTTCTGACCTCGTATGATCCACGCCCCTCGGCTTCCCAAAATGTTGGGATTACAGACCTGAACCACCGCGCTGGGCTGAAGTTTCTATACTTCATTTGAAGGGTTAAAATGTTCACATCAGATCATTGGGGTGATGGAATCGTTCTGAATCTTGATTGAAGTGGGATTTAAAAGATCTTTTTGTGTATTAAACTGGCATAGAACTACAGTTGTTTCTTGCTACACACAGGAGATTAGGTTAGTTCCAGCCTGCGCTGCCCCCTTACTAAAATCCATGCTCATTCAAGTCCCACAGTCAGCCCTGCGAAAACATGGCATTGTTACGCATGGATTTCCCATCCCATGAATGCTGTACTTTCCATCAGGCTTTGGCTGAAAAAAATCCACATGTAAGTGAACCCTTGCAGTTGAAACTCGTGTCATTGAGAGTCAACTGCATATTTACACATTGTACCAATGCAAATTCCTGGTTTTGATATTGACTATAGTTATACATGATGTAATTACTGGGAAGATTCAGTGAGAAGTGTATGGGTCCTCTAGGTGCTACCTTTGCAACTTCTGGCACATCTGTATGTATTTCATAATAAAAGGTTAAAACACGCTTTGAAAACCACTGTCTCAAAGGATTTGTTTTGAAAGACAATGATCTGAGTGTGCAAACTCATTATTTCTATTTAGAATAATTTTTAATTTAAATTATTCAACGGTGTAGACTCCATAAAAAGAAAAATTTTTAAATAACCTTCCTTCAACTAACTTTTCAGCACAGCAATATGCCAATAAGATTGGTTCCAGGAGATGTCTGAGTTATCCTTTCAAATTGTTTTGTAATGGATGATCAAGCAAACGTCTATTGAAGGAAAGAAAACTGTTCATCTATAGGTAAACTAAATCAGTAAAACTATGATTCATTCTAAAGAAAAAATGCTCTAATTCTGAAATATTAAAAATTAATGACTGGTTTGTTTAAAATTTTTATTTTGAAATAATTCTAGATTCACAGAAGATTGCAAAGCAATAGGCAGAAGTCAGACACAGTACAGCGTCTTCTGATGACAGTCTCTTACATGACTGCAGCACACTATCACAACCAAGAAACAGACGATGATACAACTGTAGAGGTTATCCAGATCTCAACAGTTACAGGTGATCTTGTGTGTATGGGTGTGTGATCAGTCACATCACATGTACTTTTGTGTAACCATCTCCATGATGAGAGGGGTGAAAAAACAGTTGTGGTGATAGTACATAACATTTACAGGAAGGTCATTTGTTGGGACCAAACTCCTGTAATAGGCTCAACAGATCAAACCAAAATGGAGATAACTCTTCTTGGATTTGTACATCACCAAGCCAAAATGAAGTTGTTTACCTGACCTTCCAAGAAATCAAGAGAGAGTGGAATTTGCCAAATCCCTAAACGGGCCAGTTTTTGCTGGCATGATAAGGAAGTTCCCTCTGCATTCACCTTTACAAAAACAGTCGCACTGTGAAATGACCAGTCGGCTTTGTGTTCTCTGTTTCTGCTTTTCACTGCCCCTTTTCTGCCTATAAAGCCAACCTATTCTGCTCGCTGGAACACTCATTCTATTTGATTGAGTGTTGCCCGACTTTCAAATTGAAAATAAAAGCCATTTGTTGAATTTTTTTTACTAAATTTGGTGTAATTTTTTTTGACAGCCATAAAAGGTTAAATAGAGGGAGTTTTGTGGTGATGATATGGTTGACTGAATTGGTTTTTTTATGTAAATTGTTTCTATTTAATGTCTTTAAAACTTATTTAGAGTAAGGTTTATACTGTTGTCACTGATTTGAAATTCTCCATGTATCAAATCAGAATAAACAAGCAAGAAAATGGTGATTTTAAAGGAATAATTTATCAAAATCTCAGCCTACCATTCTCTTTTTAAGATTCTCTTATTCAGATTGTCTTACCATTTAAATTAAAGTGTCTAGGGGGAAGAAGTATTTGACAACAAGTAGAATTCAAATGGCCTTTTGTGTTTGTTAACCTTATTAATTGCTTTAACATCCAAGTGCCTGCATTTACTGGCATAGAAAATTCCTGTTATTTATTGCCATTTATTGTGGAAGACTTTGTTCTTTGTGTTTTTCAGCTCTGTTATTCTTAAGAGCCAGGAACTCTGACAGCTGCTGCCAGGCCTGTGCAGTTTGTTTAAAACAATAGGGAAAATTGCCTAGCAACCTCACATCCAGCTTCTGGTACCCTCCTGGAGATCACATTCCACACACTCTGCTCATCTCCACAAGCACACAGGGGAAAACACACACACATAGAGAAACACATTCACGTACTATCATCAAAACTAGCCTGACTTTCCGTTTCTCTAAAAGATAATGTCCTTATTGTTCACAACTTATGCAATTCTCCAACATGCAGATGAGAGGTGTGTTGTCATAAACCCTGAAGAGACCACGAGGAGGTTTACACAAATGAATTAGTTCTCCCTCCTTAAAGCTTGCTTTTTTTTTTTTTTTTTTTTTTTTTGAGACGGAGTTTTGCTCCTGTTACCCAGGCTGGAGTGCAATGGCGCTATCTCGGCTCACCGCAACCTCCGCCTCCTGGGTTCAGGCAATTCTCCTGCCTCAGCCTCCTGAGTAGCTGGGATTACAGGCACGTGCTACCGTGCCCAGCTAATTTTTTGTAATTTTTAGCAGAGACAGGGTTTCACCATGTTGACCAGGATGGTCTCGATCTGTTGACCTCGTGATCCACCCGCCTCGGACTCCCAAAGTGCTGGGATTACAGGCTTGAGCCACCGCGCCCAGCCAAAGCTTGCTCTTACAGATTTACTATTTAAAGACATGACTATGCAGCTTCCCTTGCTAATCTAAAAACAAAATATGCTCCTTATACTTTAATAAATATATATTGTACTATAATAGGCATTATATATGTTGTCAATATTTTGACTAAGTCGTGGGAAATACAAATGTATTTTGAGTCTGTTTCAGAATGTGGCAAAGGAATGAAACAACATTGTTGAAGGTTAGTAATAGCCAAGGGGTGTTAGGTTGCTCCTATTTTATTTCCTTCCCCTATATTCTTGTTTATGATATTATTGGGAATTGTGAGAAGAACATTATATCAGAAAGTTAAAGGCATAACTTCAACTCTGAAGTTCTATTTGTTTTGCTTTGCCTGATAGTCATCTGCAAAATAGAAACTTACACTAAGTGACCACTGAGGTCTCTTCTCATGTAAGATTCTGATACCAGTGGCCAAGGGGAGGTCCCCAGACATCGGTGGGACCTGGACCCCAGCAGGAGTCCAGGCCCTTGACATGTTAGAATGAATTCAAGGATGCATCAGAAAATAGCAAAAGTATGAAGATTTATTGCAAAGCAAAAAATATGCACTCAAGAAAGGGGAGCGCAGGCATACTTGAGAGAGACGCGCAAAAGAGGGTTTTGGGCTGCTATCTTTCTATGTTGTTTTTTTAAACCAAGAAGTGGAAAACTAATGAAGAGTCCTGGAAAAGGTCACCCATTCTTCCACCAAATATGGGTCTTCCCAGAACTGTCATGGTGTTGGTGGTGTGTGTTTTGTATGTTAATAAGTGTATAATAAGGTCCCACGTGACACCTATGTCAAATCCAGCGCATGTTGGGTCCAGTCCGTCTTAGCCAGCTTGGTCCACACTATTTTTCAGGGTTTTATCAGCGCTTAACTTCTACAGCTATTTCAACAGTTACCTTTTGCTAGTCACGTGAACCTCCTGCCTGGGATTTTTCCATTCTCTTGTGACTACCCTGTATCATACCTTTTACAATTTCATCACCTTATGAATGGCCTTGGTCTTCCAAGAGACTGTTCAATGCAAAAATTGAGGAGAAGGAAAAATGGTTATGGGAGATAGAGTTTTTCCTTTCTTTTAAATATACCATTAGGCCTAACATTGTTACCTGTAAACCTGGAAGAGAATATGCCAGATGATCACATGCACTTATATAAACCAAGTAAGATACCAGGGATCCAAATATGTACAACTATTCCATATGATGATAAAAGTTATATAGATGCATATGACATTGATAAAGTTTGGAAAATGATTGGAGGACAAAAGCAATAAGAGACAGAAATTGCAGTGGAGGGGTCAGCAACTATAGCCTATGGACCAAATCCAGTCTTATGCTTAAGTTTCATAAAGATAGATTTATTGTACTATTAGGTTAGGTTGGTGCAAAATTATCGTGGCTTTTGTTGTTACTTTTAATGGCAAAAACCTCAATTACTTTTGATGGCAAAAACCTCAATTACTTTTGCACCAGCCTCATATAAGATGTCCATTATTTCCTGATATAACATGCCCATCATTTACATATTGCCTGTGGCTGCCGTCATGTTACAGCTGTAGAGTTAAGTAGTTGCAACAGAGGATGTGTGTCTCACAAAGATGAAATGTTTACTGTTTGGCCTTTTATAGAAATATGTTGGTTGATTCCTGTTGTAAGGTATGAAAAATGTTGCCCTGTTTATTTAGGCTTGAAACTAATCAACTCAACCAGGGTATATGTATATCAATGAAAGAGGAAAATATATTAAATGTTCTAGATACACTATTATTTTAATATAGCAAATATTCAAAAAGTATAGCAAACATTCAAAAAGTAATTTAGGATGGAATTTGATTAAAAGGACTGATATGTTTATCATTAGGTTTTTTAAAATAAATTAACTATTATCTTTAGGGTTTCTCATGAATTTATGGCCAAATACATAAAAATTGTTTGGAAATGTCACAGTTACTTTATTTGAAATTTAATATCTATTCAGTGAATGTTATATAAACATTTGGAGGCCCTCCAGAAATATACAAATAGAACACATTGAGCAAAATGTGGAATTCAAGGGTTTGGATTTCCTCCATATCATTGATATTGATAAAAGTCAGTGTCATGATAGTAAATTATGATTGTAAATACAGCAGCCATGTAAAGATGATCACTTTACATTGTGAAGGACTTTACATGCACCTCACTAGGATTAGATCAGCACCGTATAATTGCATAATCATGCGATATTCATTCTGAAGTGGCTAGCAGAATATTTGAAATGCAAGCACAGAAACATGTTAAATTAATGGAGACGCGAACATTAGTTTATGGGGGGTTTCTTCTCAGTTGAATGCCTTCCACCCACCACCCTAAATAAGAAAGAATAAAGGGATACAGTTTTATTTTGCTAGAAATTTCCTGAACAGATAATGTTCACCCTTTAAGAATATGGTTTAGGTTAATAGTTCATCTCCTGATACGGCAGGCATTTCTGTAATTTAACAGAAAGCCTCATCGCTGAGTAACAGTTACAACACAGTTTCATTGACATGAAATTAGAAAACATTATTTGAAGAACAAAGAAGGGCAAGTATATCCACCTTTTTTCTACCGATGTTCAGGTATCACAGAATCTCCTGGGCTATCCAGTTACTGCTCAAATTGCCTGTTACCATGATAAATTACATTTCAGTACACGCTGACTGCAAGAATATGATTCTTGCAGAATATGACGCACCAGAAGAACTGGGGAGAAGAGCAAAGGATGGTGAAAGAAAAATTCAAAGTCAAACAGAAAGAAAGGAAAGAAACAGAGTAGAAGACACAGAATTGCACTACACAAATAGAAATAAACTGAAGTCAAGGTTAAAACTTTTAGTCATGTGCTATAGTCTACATGAAAAATATATTTTGTTAGATTGGTGGGAGAACATGGAGACAGAACAGCAGGAAAATTATAGAAAGTAACTACAGATTGTGTGTGATGATACCTCACTTTGGTATTCAATTACCAGCTGGCGTTCGCTCTGCCAAGATTTGTTTAATCAGCTATAACCATTTATGCTTTGGTATTGACTCTAGTCACACATGCTTTTTACCTGCTGCTAAATATTGAAGTTACTTTTGTAACTGTAGATATCCTCAAATCTGATCTCCAATTGCTGTTGAAATTTGGTCAACATAGTCTCCATGATGGTGAACACTTACAATTCCATTTTCCTATTAGGTCTTGTTTTCTCCTTTAGTCAATTGTCAAGTCACCTGGTGACTGGAGACCTGAATTTCACGTCCTTTTGATCTTGAATCTGCAACCTGCCTGGTTTTGATTCTACCCTGCTGCCCATATTCAGGCACACTGCTTTCATGTTTTCCTTTTGCTGCCATCTACTGGAAAACCAATTACTTTATCTCAGACCCTCGCTGAAAACTTGCTTGAAAATGTTTTGTTCACTATACTTTTTTCTTTTTAAATAAAGCTCCCAAGGTAATTCGTTTTGTAAATTCTATATAATGTTCCTTTAAAAAAATTTTTTTTTATCTATATTTAGAGTATGCAGCATGATTTTATAAGATCCAAGGTAATTCTGATGCCCTGTAAGTTTGGGAACTACTGGTCTAATATTCCTGATACAATACCACATTCCTGAAAAGTATTATTAAATGTAGGTCATATCACTTCTGATTCATCATATTTTTGCACATCCTTATTTCCTTCTGCTATTAATTTTTGTTCTAAAGACCTATCCTTTTTTATTTATTTTCCTTTAAGTTCTGGGGTACATGTGAAGATCTTGTAAGTTTGTTACATAGGTATACACATGCCATGGTGATTTGCCTGCCTCCATCCCCCAAACACCTACACTAGTTATTTCTCCTAATCTTATCCCTTCCTAACTTCCCCACCCCCTGCTATCCCTCCCCTAGCTCCCCACCAACTGCTTAATGCATTTCATCAGCTAAAGCTGGGTCAGTTGTCCTGGAAGTCAACATACTCAAGCTGATCGATCCACTCTCATATCTAACCTGTCTAATCATACTGCAAGCAACTAGGGACAAGAATTCTAGAAGCCTTAAAATGAAATGGCCTTAAACATGAGATGGTAAAATATTTTTTTCTTTCTGTTAATTTTACTGAACATGTATTTTTTTTTTCCTTAATGTACGCATTTTGCCTCATTCCCAGGGACCTGCTATCTGGTTACAGAATACTTACTAACACTAGGCACATATTAGCAAAGAGGCCAGTTTCCATGGAGAGTTTATATAAAAGAAGCAAGTTAACACGGGCATTGGAGATAGACAGACTTAACATTTAACTCTAACATCAATGTTAACAAATAGTATTAATGAGGAAAAGTTAGGTATTTCTAAGTCTCAGTTTCTTATCTTTAAACTTGTGCTTATATGTTATTTAATAAAATATGTGATAATACTATTTCGGACAAATTATGTTAAAGCAAAGTGAAATCACCCCCTTCATCTTTTTCTAAGACATAGTTCTGCTGTATGACATCATCTCTGTTTTCATTTCTCTTTCCAGTTTAGGCAAATTCTTTGTCTACAGAGGATGATGATTCATGTATGTCATTGGCTAACTGGACACAAGCCAAAGGAAAAAACAGAATCTGTAAGTAAAATGGAAAAGCTCTCTCTCAGGTTCTTTAGTGCAGAGAGAATAATTGTGTCATTTTTTTAAACCATTAATATGCAATTTAAGTGAACTTGCATTTCAGTGATTTATGCTATACCTCTAGGTTTTGATTTTAAGCTTTAAAGAGCCATGTTTAAATCATCAGAAGAGACATAGCTGATCAAGTTGAAAGAAGCCAGTGTCTAAGAAAAGCTCATTAATGGACCCTAAACCTAGTGACATTTGTCAGCAATGTTGTTCTTTCTATTCCTTTGGCAAACACAGCGCTGAAAGTGCTTGATGATAATTACAGAATACATCTATAATTGAAAACGAAATGTTTGCATATTTGAACGGTTACTGGTACTCTTATCCTATGTATGTCCCCTTGAAAAATCCTGTTGAACGTTTGCCACCTTGAATCAGGACCCACTTAATGTCGAGTAGATTGATTTACCCTTACGATTCCAATACATTAATAAACTTGGTCAACAAAGAAGGTAAGATAGCAACTGTCATGATTTAGACTCAGACTTTCTGGGATATTGTTTTTTATAAATGTAAATAGCTAGAATAAAGTTTAAAAGCTACAAATTAAGAAAAAATTTTCATAATAAGGTTAATACTCTCCTTGAGTTCTGATATCATTTCTGCACAATTATCTTATTCAAGTACATTGTGAAGATAGTTCATATCCTTCCAATGAGGACAAGAGGTAAGAGAATTTATTAAAATGGGATAAAGAAAGCAAAAAAAGTCTTGATTTCTGAGTCTTTCAAATGTTTTTATCTTCACATCCCTTTAAATTATTTAATCTCAATGTCTCAGTCTGTTTGAACTGCCGTAACAAAATACTAGAGACTGGGTGGCTTACACATCAGATATTTATTTCTCACAGTTCTGGAGGCTGGAAGTTCAAGAACAAGGTGCCAGCTGACTCGGGTCCTGGTGAATGCTCTCTCTCGGACTTGCAGATCTTGCAGATGGTGGCCCTTCTTGCTGTGTCTTCTGGTGGCAGAGTTAAAGATAAAGAGAGTCTCTGGTAACTCTTGTACAAACAAGCACATTAATTCTATTGGAGCAGGGCTCCACCCTTATGACTTCATGTAACTTTAATCACGTCTTGAAGGCCCTGTCTCCAAAGATAGTAATATTTGGGATTAAGGCCTCAACACAGAGTGGGATGTCTTGACCATAACACAAAACTCAGAGAAAAAAATTGTGCTAGTAACAACTTTTTTCTAAATGTTAGAAATTTATTTCTTGGAAAAATAAAATAAAATGCAAGAAAATCACTAAAAATCAACATGTTAAAAACTATAAGGAAATTTATGTGCTTTGATATACCCAAATTATCAAGCACTGTTTTCAAATGTTGTTTATATCATTTTAGGAGAAAGAGAACACTCAAAATACATGTAAGGCTAAATCTGAAAATATTTACATTAAGACATTTGAAATTAAGCCACTAGCAAGTAAGAAGTAAGAAGGCAGACACAGATTGTCATCATTTCAAGATATCAACAGATATGAATAGATGGCTCATTTGAAATTAGCAGAACTTAAATTGCTTTTTTATTCGCACAGAAATTTCACATATATTATCTAATTTCATCCCACAGCATTTCTCTAAAAATAAAAATTTTAGGTCGAAGTATTATTTCCTACTCTCTTGAAGAAAGTAGTCTAAGATTATCATGAATTTGTTAAAGTTCCATTAATATGTGGGAACTTGTCAAACCATTAGGATAACTAAGTGAGTCTTCTAACTCTAAGTACTATTGTCTTTATTTGCTGCATTTTGTTAATAACTTTAAGATTAGTGGGAAATCCAGCTAAGTAAACTTCAATCAAATTAAGGATAGTTATTCATTCAGCTGGTTAGCCACCAAATTATTGCTTAAACTGTTAATCTTATCCTGTGTTTTCACTAAGACTTCTTCTCCTCGCCTTACTTTTTAAATTCTTACTCTAATTCCTCTTCTTAAGTGAATAAAACATTTTTCCTCTTCAAAGGGAAATACAGAAAACCTGTAAACGATTTTATTTGCTTTTAGCCATAAATTACTGTGTGTGTGACTTACTATCAATTATCTTTCTTTAAGGAATGCTATGCATCTGAAGTACTGCTATATTTCCCTGGAATTACTCCATAAATGACTCTTTTTGGTGCTTACAACCTCTTATCTGCACAGCACTCATCACTCAGTGCCAGGGCAGTGGATTTGCACCAACATTATTTGCGACTATGAACAGAACCCTCTTTGTTTCTGTTTAAATAATTACATCAATCTTGTCCTGTCTGTGCACCGGAATGAGTTTTAACATAAAGATGGAGAGATTTTAAATGCAATTTGAAAACAATGCTGGCAAATGGCTTTGTGACTTATTGTTTAAAACAAGGACACATTTAAGATATTTAATTAAACCAAAGAATAGCCAAGCTGTAGAATTAGGAAGAAGGAAAAAAAGGCAAAATATATTTGTACCCATTCAAAAGTCTGAAACATAACATTTTGTAAATACGTATTCCTTTGACTTGATTTCACCTTTTAAATGAATCTTCTTTTGGGAACACAATGCTTGTCTTGGCTCCACTAAAATTCATTCCTAGAGTACAAGTAGAGTACTTTTTCCCATTATACAATGCAGGCTTCTTTCAGCTGAACCTAATGAAAATAGTAGCTTATTTCTGTTGCGGAGACCCAGTGCTCATGGTTGTGGTCAAAGATTTGTGGATGGGAAGTTGTTAATAAAAATACAGAAAACTCCTAGATATTCTCAGTTGTAACTGCAAGAGAGTGAACCCGTGAATTTATATGGAGAGGGTTCTATAAGGTTACTCCAATTAAGCAATTGAGATCAGAAATTAGTAGACACCATTAAGTTACATCACAAACTTTTTCTTAAAGCAAAAGTGCTATGATAAAGAGGATATGTGTTGTATATTGAAGGGTTAAAACCAAAGAAAGTGCATAAAATCTACATTTTTTAATCTTTCCTAATAAAGTTTACAATTTTTCTTTGTGTTAAAATATACTGTGGTTATAAATAAATCATGAATCTATATAAGTATTAAGTCTTTGTCTAATTAATAAAAACCCTACAGAAAATAATTTTTAAAATTAGATTGATGATTTCTTTTCAACTATCTTACAAAATTTGACTTTTAACAATTTAGTCAAGGAAATGTTTGAAAAAGTACAAGTTATAGAATATGAAAAAAATAAACTGGGTGAGGGTAGGGGAGCGTTTTCTGAATAATAGATGAATTACACCACACAAGTAAATATAGAAAGTTGGTTGAGATCCCGTTGGCATTTTAGGCTCCTTAAAGATGTTTGAAGGGAATGTCAATGTAAAAATAATAAATACAATAATAAGATGGTAAAATCATTGCTTTGACTTTCTGCTCAGTGGGAGTGTGAAAACTGGACCTTGTAGGCAGCAGATGAGAAAGGGATTGATTTGGGGCTTTGAAGTGAAATAGTATCTCCAGACAGTTGTGCCATGGAAGCCACAGTGTCTAGTGTGGGCTCAATAAAACATTGTGGATAGGGTATATATTTTGGGAAGGATCTAGAAAAGTTAATATCGGAATATTTGAGCGATGGCTCAAAGGCAAGGACCTACCATCTGGAGAACAGGATGATACAACGGCAGGTGCCAAGGAAAAAGTTGAAAGGAAATGGAGAAAATATAAAAATATTTCTGGGTCCAACAAGTAGGCAGAGACTCGATCATGGAAAATAACAGTTTGTTTAAAAACTATCAAAACTTGTTTGGTAAAAAGTTAAACTATAAAGGAAAAAGTGTCAGAGTTCTAGTGATGAATAAATTATGGTTAATCAAAGATAGAAGTGCTTCCATAAAAATCACATTGGTTATCTTGTCATATGCATTTAACATTACCTTTACTTTAAGAATCTATTTATACTGGACTATTTTATATTGAATATCTGGGGACCGAATTGGTCCTTTGTTGTGTGGTGCCATCATAATGTTTTATCTTTCTTGTAAATAGAGTAGTTACATTTAAAATAAAAACAACATCCTAGAAAAAAGTGAATATGGTCAGATCCAAGTGAATAAAGCTAGTGAGACCGTTTCACATGCAGGTCCCCTGAAGCTGAGCTTTCACATGCAGGTCCCCTGAAGCTGAGCTTTTACATGCAGGTCCCCTGAAGCTGAGCTTTCCCTGTTGCTTTCGGGACTAATTTGGTAATCTGTTCATGGCAGCCAGGTGGTCTCTAAGCAAAAGTTTCACATTCCTTTCTAATGGGTTAGTTCCAGCCTATAGCAATATCAGATGTCATTTAAATTAAGCAAAGATAAGTGATATGTTAAAGAAAATTACCTGTAATGTCTTCGGTTTAGCATAGATTTTTGTCCTTTTGTCCTTTGATAACTTAACTGAGAGCAGTTAATGATACTGTCACTGTTTCTGACCTAATGTTCTAAATGAAGAAATTAAAAAGAATCTTAAAATAAATTATTTTAAACTCTAGATTATTACAATATTGATGCTCATTTGAGCCTTAAATGTGATGTTAATGGTTACTTCAAAATTATCTGAGTTGGTTAACTTAAAGAAATTGAATGTTCTACCATTAAATATATATTTTTTGAAACTTTACCTCTTAAGAACAGTCCTATATGTGCTGGTTTACTTTTCTTTTTATTACATATAATTGTTTCTTCTTAAAAATTTTGTCTCATTTAAAAATTTATTTCTTTAAGGAATTTGTTCTTACTAACATGAGTTATTTAATCATTTGTGTGTATAATCTACTTTCATACAAAATAAAATGACAAATTTTGTGGTGGTGGCTTGGCTATGTAGTATGCTGATATCAAATACCAGACATAAAAGATAAGAAAAAAAAAAAGAAAATATGTGTGAGTGCGTCCGTATAAACATACAATTCCCCAAAAGCTAAACAATAGGCTTAATTATTTTCCCCCAGTCTTGGCTGAATCAATATCATCCAATTGACGACATGGGGTAAACACAATGTCAAGCCATAGTCAACTCACTTTGGCTCCATGAAGCAGTCAAATCTGACTCCGGTTCAGATTATGTCCACTGCTTTATAGGGTCCTCTCCTACTGCACAATATGTGAACCAAACCTAAGCCTATGCGAAAGTTACCAGAGTAAAAATGGAGTCACTTGTGTTTAAAATATCCTGGCAAATGGATCCATGGAAAGCCATGAAGAAAGGTTTCTCATGCATGACTGAAAACAAAAACTATCACAAAAAAATCTTCAGAAACCACAACGGTATTAGTCTGTTCTCACGGCGCTAATAAAGACACACCAGAAACTGGGTAATTTATAAAGAAAAATGTTTAATTGACGCACAGTTCCACATGGTTGGGGAGGCCTCACAATCGGCAGAAGGTGAATGAAGAGCAAAGTTGCATCTTACATGGTGACAGGCAAAAGATCTTGTGCAGGGGAACTCCCACTTATCAAACCATCAGATCTCCTGAGACTTACTCACTACGAGGAGAACAGTACTGGGGAAACTGCCCCCATGATTCCATTATCTCCACCTGGACCCCCCCCCCGCCCACCTTTCCCACCCCCCACTTCACACGTGGGGATTATTGCAATTCAAGGTGAGATTTGGGTTGGGACACAGCCAAACGTACCAACAACCTTACAAAAGGCCATGATAACCAAACACAAAATATACTTTGGCAAAAACACCTGCCCAACAATTGGCTGTTCAAACTTGAATTGGTGCCACCTTTGTTATTGGTCCTTATACAAGAATAATTATCTCAAAACAATTGTTATCCTCCTCATTTTTCCTTTAAAAACCTTGTCCTGCTTTACTTACTTGAACATGCATATATCTTACAGTGAAATACATATTTCCATTTCAATACCTTATTCTCTGAATAAATGTCTACAAAAGTGAAGAAACATAATTCTGCCAGGTGCTCCAAAAGTTAGAGAACAGAATACTGGTAAATGACTTCAGTACTGGCACTGTAAGTTAGAGCTCTTAGATTATGTAAGATCCACCACAGGACCCAAACCTTCAGGAGCCTGGTGTTACACCAAATTCAACTAAGGAAGGATCTGTAACTAAAAATGAAACATCAGTGCTGGAGATATAAAAATTCAGTATGCATAAAATATTGCAAAGGCAGTAAAAAAAATACTGTGTAGTATGGAGAAAGAATATTGGTACCACTATCTTATTTGGATAAACTAACTTTTAGGTGTCACCTAAAATATCCTTCCTTAGTTGAATTTGGTGTAACACCAGGCTCCTGAAGGTTTGGGTTCTGTGGTGGATCTTACATAATCTAAGAGCTCTAACTTACAATGCCGGTACTGTAGTCATTTACCAATATTCTGTTCTCTAACTTTTGGAGCACGTAGCAGAATTACGTTTCTTCACTTTTGTAGATGTGGTTTGCTATGATTTGCTCTGGCCAATGAAATGTGAGCACAAGAGAACTGTCTTAAAACTTTCAATAGAAGTTTTAAGAGCCAGCTTGTTCTTCACTGTTTTTCCTTTTCTGTCTCCATGACTATAGTATCTCATCAGCTTGAGTCCTACAATGAAGATGGCAGATGTAGAGCAGACAAGTAGCATGAGTGAAATTTAAATTATTACGTGTAATCCACTAAGATTCAGGATTACAATCTCAGGACCTGGCTATTCTGACTGTTGGAATCAAACAATTAAGACTTGAAATTTATTTCCAGATTAAGAAAATGTTTATAGTAGAAAAATATGATAGTGATATAAACAGCTTTTTTTTAAAACATGAAAACTATGTTTTCCTCAAAAGCTGATTCCTCTAGAAACAGTACTTTCCATATTGACAGGTTTATAACCAGATATAGGTTCAGTCACAGAAATTGCCTATAACTGACCACGTTTTTCCTTAATAATGGCAGCTTCATGTAATTCAAAGTAGAAAATGTCTTAATGATATCACATTATCTTTATGTACAAAACAGAACCACACATTGTGTTTTAGTAAGCTAAATGTTAAATATAAATAAGATTACTCAAATTTAGTATTTGCTTAGAGTTGAATTTCATTTCATAAATGCCTTATGTTGAGGCCATTTTGAAGTTAGGCAAAACAACACAGTATGATTAGAAAACATTTGCCTTTTGTAGACATGATCTAATGCATTTTTTAAAGCTTTTGTTTTTTAACATGTTAATGAATGGTTGCCGCAGGACACATTCTCAAGGGTAGAGACAGCATTTATTACATTCAAAATACTGTGACTGAGTCTATTAAGTTGGCTTTTACAGTTTTGCCAATGAAAAATAAGATCATTAATTAGCCAATATGGCTCATTATGCTAAAGAGAGATTACAAAATGATTAAAATGTAATTTTTCATTTTCAGAATGAGAGTATTGCCAGTAAAAAAAAACCACACAAAATATTTTACTATTTCTCAGCTTTTTAATTGTTGAAATACTATTTCATTAAGGACAACTCAAATCTACCTTGTTGAAACATCTCACAAGAAGGGCACTCAAAATTGTTTGATTAGTTTACTGCCCTTGGTTTCTAAACTATACCAAAATAAAGTCAAATTTGATGTTCTAGCTCCACATGCCTTCTAAAAACGTTGAAGGATTGCTTATAAAACTTTAGAATTTCCAGATGTAAATTCTCATAAAGCTCTTTGGATATCAAATGCTGTAGCATTTACCGAACATTTTGATGAGTTCAGTGCAAATGAATCAGTAACATAAGAATTACATTTCTTCACAAATACACAAGAGCTGAAAAAATTAGGAAAACAGTGCCTTGGCAGTATTCAGTCGGGTTTTGTCATATCCAAAGGGTTTTAAAACTGTGCTTTGAAGTTCTCCTGAAACCAAAACCTCACTATTTTGTAAAAAAAATTTTGATCATCATTTGTTATTAATCCAAACAATATGGTTTCCAAGTTCTATTGGTGGTAAACAAAGAGTGGCTCAGACCAGAACTACAAATTCACTTTTATAAATAATTTTTATGGCATTAAGAACTTCATTACACCATTTTCCTACGTTTTCTAAAGTTATAAAAATTAAAAGCAAAATTTCAGTAAACAATGAAAACCAAAATAGACAACAAATAATCTGACTCCACAAGTTCCTATATTTTCTCAGATTATAGCACTCTTGTATAATATCTAAGTAATATTTTCAATGTCCTAGGCCAAAAATCTCTAACCATTTCAATTATCAAGTGGTTAGGGCTACACAACTTAATAATCATTAATATCCCAGCAACTTAGTAGACATTTGAAAAAGTGCTATATATAAATTAAAGGAAAAATTAATATTTTTATTTTTCCTTTAAACAACATTTGATAATGGGTCATGTGTATCAGTTACGTACTGTAAAACTTCTTAATCTTTGAAACCTAATTGGAAAATGTCAACCTTATTTCCTATTTTATGTTGATTTTCTAACAACATTTGGCTTTTGTTGGAGATGATGGAAGCCCTATGCTCAAAAAGATGCGAGATCATTGAGAGGATTGTGTCATAATCTAATTTTGGAGCTATCTTGAGCTCGTAGTTTAGATAGTGTCCAAGAGATGGTGAATGTTTCCATTTTCCTTTGAAAATTTAAAATACACCATGGCACCTATATGGGTCACTGTGGCACCCCAGGGTGTCTCAGTAAACATTTCAGGAACTATGGGTTTTATCAATTGCATCAAGTTACTAAAACTCAAATAAATAAATAAATTTTTGTTATGTTAGCCACATTTGGAAGGCTCAGTAGCCATATCAACTCATGCTACCATATTAGACAGCACAAATATAGATCCTTTCCATCAATATAGAAAGTTCTATCCAACAGTATCAGTCAAACTGACATAATTTGCTGAATAAATTTGACGTGGAATTTGGGAGAAAGACAATAGTCAAGGATGATTTTCAGCACAAATAACAAGAAAAACTGAGTATACTGATATTGAAAAACTGCAAGAAAAGCAGGTGTGCAGAGAATACCAGGAGCTCAGTTTGGAAAATGTTAAATATATCTTTTCGGCATGTCAATAAAGATCTCAAACAGGCAATTATATACATGAGACTAGATCAAAGGGAGAAGTCCAGGCTGGATTGCCAAACCCAAGTTTTACTATGTGCCAGGCACCCTTCTAAACACTTGAATAACCCATCCAATTTTCACAAAAATCTTATATGCTAAGTACTATAATCCCCATTTAATAGATGAAAAAACCAAGGCACAGAGAAAGATATTTCATAATAATAGGATAAAATCTGAGTTGTGAGAAACTGTCTCTTCCACCACAGGAAATGAATCTGTGTCTTAGTTTGGGCTGCTGTAATAAAATATAAATTGTGTGGCTTAAGAAGAAGAAATTTATTTCTAACATTTCTGGAGTCTGGGAAGTTCTAAATAGGGAACCAGCACATTCAGTATCTAGTGAGATCCCAATTCCTCACAAAGCTCCTTCTTGCCATGTTTTCACATTATAGAAGGAATGAGCAATCTCTTGCAGGTATAAGGGCACTAATCCCATTCATGAGAGTTCTACCCTCATGATCTATTCACCTCTCAAAGGCTCCATTTCCTACACCATCATCCTGCGGGTAAAGATTTCAACATAGGAATTTCTTAGGGGTGGGAAAGTTGGGACACAAACATTCAACCACAGTGGCTATTTGCAAAAGTAAAGCCAAAGTAAAAGAAGAAAAATGAGAGATGGAAAAAAAAGGAGAAGAGAGATATTCTGATTCTGCATTCTTCTTGATTCAGGGAGTTAATCCAAGTACTAACCAACTGTATGCAACAATAAAGCCCCTTTTTAGCTTAAGGTAAATGTCTTAAATAACACAATTTATGGGCATTTTGTTTTAATCTTAGCATTACAATGTATGTATAATTTATATAATATTTTATTTTATCTATAACACAATTACTCCTAGAAATAATTTTAAAACCTAACCTGTTCTTTCTTCTAGCTTATGTTAAACCTAACCTTTAAAATATTTCCTAAAGAAATCTTACCTCTTTTTGTTTGTATTATTATTTACTATGTATTATCATTAAAATCTTTATTTTTCTTACATAAACTTACTGAATTGCAATTTAGATTTATAAAAGTGCATGAAGTGTTAGCCTACATTTGAAAAAGTGAAAATACCTATTAGTTTACCGTTTCATAAAATGAACGTACTCATGTATTCAGCATACAGATGAAAAAACAGAACCCCTCTCATACAATACAGTGCAATTATTATCCCTTCCACTAACAAGGATAACTATTATCCTGAAATCAAACAACAGTAAGCTTCTCTAGCTAGTGTTTAATTTCTGTGTAATAGGATTATATAACATACCACCTTTTGTGTCTAGTTTCCTTTACTCAATGTATTGTTATGTAAGTTGCAGTTTGTGGATTCTTGTGCTCTCAATTCCTTTCCTACCACTGTCCTTCTATTCCTGTCCCAAAGTGGGGAAGGAACTAGAAGAAAAATGGGGACAAAACATGAATCACTGGTCGGAAGCAATTGGCACATGTTGCAGGTTCCTTCCTTAGATCTCATAATCCTGATTGGCTCTCTCCATCTCTATTTGGGCTTTTAGATCTGCCACCTGAGTCATTTCTTTTTCATGAAAGGTAACACTTGTTCTCAGCTGAGTAATTTTCTCATGTGGCTTACTGGCAGTGTAATTGTGGGAGCATAAGGGAATCCACCAATCTCTTTTCACTAGTTACTATCACCTTGTGGGCCTCCTGTGAATCTTATTGGGGTTTATCCCATTAGACAAAAATCTTTCTTACACATTTCTTAAATAAAAGCCCTTAAACTTCTCTTCAAAATGTCTTTTGGTGATCAAAAACTCCTCTGGGGAACTGCCATTGATCTTTCTGATAGCTTGCTCAAAGATGTTATAGACACATGCTCAGATTCATCTTTAGGTCATGCTTTTTTAGTTATACCCTGAAATTAATCAGAAGATACATCTTAATTTTAGCATCACTTGAAAATTAAAGACATAAAAAATTTCCCAAACCATCAAGTTTTGGCTCCTTATATTCAGCAATCTTCCTCTCAATGTCATGCTCCCCTTACCATAGACAGGAAGAAGAAATCAGGCAGCACCTTCAGCATGTTGCTTGGAAATCATCTTAGCTCCATCACACAGTTCATTAGACACACTTTCTACATTTCACGTTCCTGCAGGGGATCGTGTGGGTAAACTTTCTGTTGCTGCATATCGAAGATTCCCCTGTCCTCCCATTTCCAATAACATCTTGGTAACTTGTTTTTGAGCTCTCTCTGACAGCATCTTTAAAATCCAGAGTTTGACTAACAGTCCAAGGCAATGTAGGTTTTCTCTAATGAGCTCCTCAAAATAACTTCAGCCTCTTTCTTTTGCCTGGATAGAAAGCCACTCCCACGTTTTTAGCCACTCCTATATTTTTTGGCAACACTCTTACTTCTGGGTACCAAAATATGTATCAGTCATCTATTGCTATGTAAAAACTTACCTCAACAGTTAGCCACTTAGTTCAACAGACATTTATTATCTCATATTTTCTGTAGATCAGAATCTGGGCATAATCTGACTGTGTTCCTTCTGCTGAGTTTCTCAAAAACTTTCAGTTAAGGTGTTGGACAGGGCTAGGTCATCTCAAGGATTTTTTTTTTCTTTTTGAGATGGAGCTGTCTCACCCTGTCGCCCAGGCTGGAGTGCAGTGGCATGATCTCGAATCACTGCAACCTCTGCCTCCTAGGTTCAAGCAATTCTCTACCTCAGCCTCCTGAGTAGCTGGGATTACAGGAGCATGCCACCATACCAGCTAATTTTTGCATTTTTAGTAGAACCGGGTTTCACCATCTTGACCAGGCTGGTCTTGAACTCTTGTCCTAGTGATCCACCCACCTTGGCCTCCCAAAGTTGGGATTACAGGTGTGAGCCACTGCACCTGGCCGATCTCAAGGATTAATTCCACAATACAGTTACGTGGCTAGAGAAAAATAACAGTTAACACAATCAACATTTCTTGAAAAAATTGCTAATGACTCCTTTAAAAAGACTCTGATAGTATATTCTAGAAGGAGTGTCCTAATGTCTGGACTACTTTACTAATTTAGCAAATTGTGCTTGGTCTTTTTAAGTTTGTATCTGGTAAGCAAAACTTGTATCAGTGGATATATAGCATATGGCTCCTAGGAAAATGTCACATAAGGTACGTAACTTTCAGAGTATAAAATGGAAATATTTAGAAATCAAAACAACTCTGCTATGGTCTGATCACTTGTGTTCCCCCCATGTTTATATGCTGAAATTCTCTTCCAAATCCCTTCCACTCACCTACCCCACCAATGTAATGGTGTTAGGAGATGAGGCCTTTGGACAGGTGATTAAGGCATGAGTGCAGAGCCCGCACAAATGGTATTAGTGCCCTTATAAAATAGGACCCAGAGAGCTTATTTAAACATTCCACCATGTGAAGGAACCATCCACAAAACAGAAAGCTGGCTCTCACCAGGCCTCCAATATGCTAGTACCTTGATCTTGGACTTTCGAGTTCCCAGGATTGAAAGAAATTAAATTTTTGTTGTTTGGAGGTTACCCAATCTATGGGATATTTTATAATAGCCCAAAGGGACTAAGGCAAATTCTCTTTTCTGAGTAAGCATATGCAGCTTACAGATCTCACATGTTATTCTGTACCAGTGTATAGTGAGGTGGCAAAAAGAAGGATGTGAGAACTGGTGTTGATTCTTCCTGCATTTCTTGTGCCTCGTGATTACTGGTATTCTTAGAATAATTAGTAAAACAATGTTTAGTAAGATCTCTGGTTTTCCTAAATTGTGATTTGACTATCTGCTCTTCAGTTTACCTTAGCAACTACCAAAAAACAAATAAAACCTGCAAGATGAAGCAGTAAATTCAAATTCCCTAATGATAAGATATTAGAGGTGTGTTCAAGAACAAAGACTTTATTTGACTTTCTCTCTCTCTCTCTCTCTCTCTCTGTGTGTATGTGTGTGTGTTCTTAAATATATGTACAGAGTATTTGAGTACATAAAACTCAAAAATTTATAATTTTAAAATTTAAAAGTCAAATGAAAAGCTCAGAAAAAAATGTGAGAGCTTTATACATAAAGACAACCTTTAATACCAATTAACTTTAAAATGGCAATTTCTTAAGTAGAAAATTAAAAGAGAGGGAAAAAAATGTGACCAGCAACTGGGAAATAAAATGAAAAACAGATGGCATAAACACAAATTTAAGAAATATATAACTATTTTTATCCATAGATATTAAAGAAGTTTTTTCCCAAGGGATATTGCCCAAAATTTTCTAGGGAAACCAATGCAGGCTCAAAGTGACAAACCTGCAGCCAGCATCATACTGAATGGAGAAAAGCTGAAAGCAGTCCCCTTAAGAACTGGAATAAGACAAGGAAGGGTGCCTCATCTCATCACTCCTATTCAACATAGTACTGGAAGTCCTAGCCAGAACAATCAGGCAAGAGTAAATAATAAAAGGAATCCAATTGAAAAAAGGGAAGTCAAATTATCTCTGTTCACAAATGACATGATCTTATACCTGGAAAATCCTAAAGATTCCTTCAAAAGAGTTCTAGACCGAATGAACAATATCAATAATGTTTTAGGATGCAAATTTAATGCACAAAAATCAATTGAATTTTTATGTGACAACAAAGCTCCAACTAAGAACCAACTCAAGAACTAATTCTCATTTACAATAGCCACACACACACACACAAATACCTAGGAATGCATTTAACCAAGGAGGTGAAAGACCTCTATAAGGAGAATTACAAAACAGTGCTGAATGAAATCGGAGATGACATAAACAAGTGGAAAAATATCCAATGCTTGTGAATAGGAAGAATCACTATCATTTAAATAGGCATACCACCTAAAGTAATCTGCAGATTCAACAATATTCCTCTCAATTTACCAACATCATTTTTCACATAATTAGAAAAATCTATTCTAAAATTCATATAGAACCCTAAATGAGGCTGAATAGCCAAAACTCCCCTCAGCAAAAAGATCAAAGCCCGAGGCATTACATCATCTGACTTCAAACTACACTGCAAGGCTATAGTAATCAAAACAGCATAATGGTGCAAAAAAAAAAAAAAACCACTCAGATCAATGCAACAGAACAGAAAACTCAGAAATAAAGCCACACTCATACAACCAACTGATCTTCAACAAAGTCAACAAAAATATATAGTGAAAGGCCATTCTGTTCAATAAATAGTGCTGCAAAACTGGCTAGCCATTTGCAGAAGAATAAAACTGGATCATCCCTACCTCTCACCATATACAAAAACTAAATCAAGATGAATTAAAGATTTAAATGTAAGAACTCAAAGTACAAAAATGTTAGAAAAAAACTAGGAAATACTATTTTGGACATTGGCCTAGGGTAAAGAATTCTTGACCGCAATCTCAAAAACAAATGCAACAAAAACAAAAATAGACAAACAGGACTTAATTCAACCAAAGAATTTCTTCAAAACCAAAGAAATAACCAACAGAATAAACAGACAACCTACAGAATGGGAAAAAAGATTTGCAAACTGTGCGTCCAACAAATGGCTAATATCAGAATCTATAAGGAAGTTAAGCAAATCAGCAAGAAAAAAGCAAATAGCCCCATTGAAAAGCAGGTGAAGGACAGGAACAAACGCATCTCAAAAAGAGACATAAAAGTGGCCAAGAAACATACAAAATGCTCCGCATCACTAATCATCAGAGAAATGCAAATCAAAACCACGATAGACACCATCCACACCAGTCAAAATGGCTATTATTAAAAAATCACAGAGATAACAGACATTGTCAAGAATGCAGAGAAAAGTGAACTCTTACACACTGTTGGTGGTAATTTAAATTAGTTCAGCTCCTACAGAAAACAGTGTGAAGATATCCCTGGGAACTAAATATAGAACTACCATTTGACCCAACAATCCTGCTACTCTCTACCCAAAGAAATAAATATAATTTCATTAAAAAGTCATCCACTTGTATATTTATTGCAGCATCATTCATAAAAGCAAAGTCATGGAAGCAACTTAAATGTCCGTAAATGGTTGACTGAATAGGCAAGTGTAATGGAATACTAAGAAGCCATACAAGAACGGTGTCCTTTGCAGCAACAGATGAATATGGAAGCCATTGCCCTAAACAAAGTAACTCAGAAATCAAAAGTCCAACACCACGTATTCTCATGTATAAGCAGTAGCTGAATAATGGGTACACATGGACATAAAGATGACACTGGGGACTCCAAAAGTGGAGTAAACAGGGCAACGGTTAAAAAATTACTTATTGGGGCTGGTCACTGGGGTCACACCTGTAATTCCAGAACTTTGGGAGTCTGAGGGGGGTGGATCATCTGAGTAGGAGTTCGAGGCCAGCCTGGACAACGTAATGAAACCCTGTCTCTACTAAAAATACAAAACAGTAGCTGGACGTGGTTACATGTGGAAGGCTGAGGCAGGAGAACTGCTTGAACCCAGGAGGTGGAGGTTGCAGTGAGCCAAGACTGCTCCACTGCCCTCTAGAGTAGGAAACAGAGTGAGACTCCATCTCAAAAAAAGAAAAAATTACTTATTGAGTACAATGTTCACTATTTGGGTGATGGGTTTACTAAAAGCCCGAGCTTCACCATTATGCAATCCACCCATGTAACAAACCTGCACATGTACCTCTGAATCTAAAATAAAATAAAATGACTATAACAATAATAAATAAAGTATATACAGTTTATAGATAGTGGGCAGTTTGAAATTATGTATAGAATATAGAGAAGCATGATTTTAAAATGCTATTTTGTTTTAACCAAATATTTTCACTTCTATAAACTTAGAGTCACATTTTGAGATGTAGAAAGATTTATGCATTAAAATATTACTAGCACGTAGTATAAATCATAACTGTCCAAAAGTAGGAGAATTTGTATGAAGTATGACAATCCATAGAGTCCATATAATCTCATAATTGAAAATTATAATCATAATAGTAATTACTGTTTACTAATAGCCATATTCACTACATGTTTCTTAAATGCCAGGTACCGTTTTCATACACCTGTTTATATAGTGTATATATGCCTTAGAGGTAGATTTTATTAAAAGGTGTTATTTCCGGCTTGTTTGATTATGAGAAATTTATTATCTCTTTTGTACTCTTGTGTTTTTAAGTTTTTGCTTAATGATCATAAAAGAAATAGAAAAAAATGAAAGGAACTAGAATGCTTTCATTTTATGCTGACCGACTGGGGTCTGACTGAGCTTCTCATAAAGAGATGTTAAATCAATCTATGAATTCTATATATTCTACTGCAGCAAAAAAAACCCACAAAGGCCAACTTTTCATTATCTCTCATTCCTTACCATCCAGTCAAATATCACGTTTTTAGAATTTAAAGAATGCTTGCTATATTTTTTATTTTAAAAAGCAGGAAGTGGCTTTTGTAACATATTTGGACACTGCACAGTTTCCTGGTAATGAAGAGGTGGTATTCCGTAAACTAGATTATTTATCTTTCACACTCTACTAAGAACTCCACTTGGTGCTGTGATACAAGGTTGAATAAATGAGTTCTCTTAGGAAGAAATAGGAGTGAATATTCCATCTTTTATGTTATTCTCTCAGTGTTTATTGCTTCCACAGACTGCAGAGTAAATGTCTCACATTTATTTGGCCTCCAAAAAAAGAGATCCAGCCCCATACTGTCTAAAAACTTTACGTGAAAATCACTTCAAGAAAAAACAAGCCACTGAAGTTAAATATAGACAAGATAAAACTAAAAACTCACTTCTGGCTCTATTTTCCATTCAGTTCTGATGTCCTAAATTATATTATCTTATACCATTTAAAAATATTTCTTGAGTAAGTACACCTTTTATCCAAATCCCTACTATCCCAGTTTAGGCAAGAACAACCTAACTTTTACTACAGAAAAATAAACATCTAAACTCATAAACCTAAAGGGACTTAGTCCTGTCCTTAGGGAATTTAAATGAGCCAACTGATGGTGGAAAAGCAAACAAGTTCTTCCAATGCTGTGTAGCAAAGTCACCTCTTTGCATGAAGGTTAGACCTGATGACTTTGAAAAGACTCTCATCATGCTTCCAGGAGTCTACAGTTTGATAATTCTTGTCCTTCCTTCTGTTTCATTCTGTTTCCTTCCATGTGATATATAATCCATTTGAAAATACTTATAGAACCAGGGTCTAAAATGGTCAATATTGACAATAGTACTTTTGAAAAAGTAATGAAACTATGTACTAAACCAAATGATTCCTTAGTATGCCTTCTGTTAAAGATTTCTCTTTTTGAACAAAGCATTTTGTAGTTTTAACTATCGCTCAATTTCATGTGATCATATTGGATTTAGTTAACTCCAAGTGAGAACAAAGAGAACCTATCTAGAACAATTACACTGAATTTAATTTAGAATTCAAATGCCAAAAGATTACATATTAGAGATTTTATATGTACAATTAATAGCCTACTCAGCAACACAGCAATATATTATTTAATTCAATACAAAGCACACTCTTGGGTAATCAGACATTGGTGTTTTAAATGACTTGTGTGTTATGATGTTTCTTCACTTGCATTTTAAGTTTTAATCACCACAGTTTATAAAATAAACATGGAAAAGAGGGCAACTCATTTGGTGACGCTACTTCAAAAGTGGGAAAGGGAGGAAAAATTAGGTCATTCGGCATTCTGCCTGTAATTGCATTTTTCACTACTGCCTTAATTAGAACTGTTGAATCATTTTAGTTACTGCACATTCCTTCTCAACACGATTAGTTTATATTACTATGAGCAAACTCATTACCACCTTCTTTAACTTTGCTTTAAATTTATTGGTTTAATTACCTGAATTTGCAATAGCAAATGTAAAACTTCAAGGCATCTAGTTTCATATTTCAGTTTTCTAAAGCACACTCTTAGAATATAGGGAGATAACTTAGATAGTTCTTTGGAAATGAGTGAAGTTATGTGGCATTGTATTGCTTCAAGCAATCATAAAAAGGGTCACTGAAAGAGATGTTTTTGAAATTAACATTGTTAATGATGAAGATGGTAACCTTATTCCTATTTTTTCTTTATACTTGTAACACACCAAACTGGATTAGTATTTCTACGGCATTTATTATGTACAGATGTGCACAGTGTTATGAAACTAACATAATGAAGAAAAGTGAAAAAATGTGAAAGGTTTAGACAAGGACAACTAATCAGTGAAAACTCTCCTCACTGTTATGCTTTAAGGTCAACACCAATTCTGAAAAGAAAACATTGAAAAGGGAGAGGAAATAACTACAATAAAGTAACTCCAATAATGTCATTGGTCACTTTGGGGTTGCTAAATCATTCCATACTCCAATAAGTTTTCTTATCCCTTGCTAATCAATCTACAGTTCCTTCTTTAGGGTACCACATCATAATTTTGCTCACCTTAGGTTATTTTACAGTTCTTGGAATTCAGATAAATGGAATCACATAGTATATTGAGAGGAGAAATTTTAAGTTTCAATTTTTTTTTTTTTGCACGGAAACATTAACCCCTCAGACTGAGGAATTAATCTGTGTTTCCTCAAACTGATAGGTTAATGTGACCATGCAAAGATCAACGTTAAACTTTCTGGGAGCTATGTCCAGAAATATTCTGTCAGGCATAATTATCAATGGTAAAGAGACAAATTTCATTTCATATGTTTAAGCAGGATCAACATAAAATTAAAAAAATATGATCACCTAAATTCCCCAAGCACTAAGTCCATAGTGAGATATCAGGCACATCTAAATGTCTCTAATTTCTAGTCTTACCATGGATTAATTCATTTGACATTAGAGTTCATATATAAAACAAGATCTGTCAATGCACTGCCAAATCACATTAGATACAAGACATGCTGTTTTCTATACATGGATACATTTGAAAATTGAGAATACAATATTTAAGAATCAATTTTTCCAAGCATTCTAAAGGACATTGGATTATGTTTATTTATCAAACGCTCTATTAGAAGACGAGATTCATCTGAGCCATTGAATCTTAGTGCCTTTAGTGAATAGTCACCTTTAATTTTGAGTCTGTGTTTTCTTCATTTCAGTTTTCTGAGAACCATCTTTTCCCATGGACTTTAGCCTACTGAGGAAAATAAATGTTTAGAAGTCATGATGTATGTAAATAAGTGCTAATATGTAGGTTTCCACAGATTGCAATGGAGTTTGAGAGGATGCAGCAATAAGAATGCCCATGGAGGAAACAGTGTTATACATACAGCAGACAAACTGTGATCCAAGTCCTGATACAAGATTATAAATGTGCAGAAAAGCTAAAAGGATTTTCTAAACAGAGGAAATTACATGGAAACAAGTCCTGTTTACCAAAGAACATAACTATTTTTATAAAGCTATTGCAGAATATAATTTTAGAAATGGTAAAAAATGCAGCTGGAGTAGTTGGTAGAGATGAGGTTGTGGGGTCTTGTATGTGACACTGAGTAAAGAGATTTAATTCTTTGAAGATTTTTCTGCAATGATAGTAGAATCATTGTAGTAACACTACTAAAGGTTGATGTATTCTCTTTTGCTCCCTGATATAATCTGGCTCTTTGTCCCTACCCAAATCTTATCTTGAACTGTAATTCAAATTGTAATCCCCACACGTAAGGGGAGAGATCTCATGGGAGATGATTAGATCATGGGGGTGGTTCTCCCATGATATCCTTATGATAGTGAGTGAGTTTTCAAAAGATTTGATGGTTTTTTAAGGGTTTTTTCTCCTCTTTGCTCTGTACGTCACTCTTCTGCCAGCATGTGGCAGAAGAAGGACATGTTTGCTTCCCCTTCCACCAGGGTTGTAAGTTTCCTGAGACCTCCCCAGCCATGTGGACCTGTGAGTCAATTTAATCTCTTTCCCTTGTAGTTACCAAGTCTCAGGTATTTCTTCAAAGCAATGTGAGAATGGACTAATACACTGCCCTAACAAGTTACCACAAATTTAGTGGTTTGGACCACACAGATTGATTATTTTTTAAATATTGTTTAATTTGATTTTAAGTTCCAGGATGCATGTGCAGGAGGTGCAGGTTTGTTACATAGGTAAATGTGCGCCATGGTGGTTTGCTGTGCCTATCAACTCATCACCTAGGTATTAAGTCCCACAGGAATTGGCTATTTATCCTGGCCTCTCCCTCTCCTGGCACCTCCCACCATGACATGCCCCAGTACATGCTGTTCATTCCTTCTTTATTAAGTGGTGCTGGGAGAGCTGGCTAGCCATAAGCAAAAAAAAAAAAAAAAAGAAGCTGGACCTCTTCCTCATACCTTGTACAAAAATTAACTCCAGATGGATTAAAGACTTATATGCAAAACTCAAAACTATAAAAATCTTAGAGGAAAGAAAATCTAGGCAACACAATTCAGGACATAGACATGGACAAAGATTTTATGACAAAAACATCAAAAACAATTGCCAACAAAAGCAAAAGTTGACAAATGGTATCTAAGTAAATTAAGAGCTTCTGCACAGCAAATAAACTATCATCCAAGTGAACAGACAACCTATAGAATGTAGAAAATTTACAATCTATCCATCTGACAAAGGTCTAATATCAGAATCTACAAGGAGCTTAAACAAATTTACAGGAAAAAAATTAAAAATCCCATTAAAAAGTGATCAAAGGACATGAACAGACACTTCTCAAAAGAAGACATTTATGTGGCCAACAAACATGAAAATAAAGCTCAACATCACTGATCTTTAAAGAAATGCAAATCAAAACCACACTGAGATATCTTCTCATGCCAGTCAGAATGACAGTTATTAAAAAGTCAAGAAAAAACAGATACTGGTGAAGCTGTGGAGAAATAGGAATGCTTTTACACTGTTGGCGGGAATGTAGTTAGTTCAACCATTGTGGAAGAGATTGTGCTGATTCCTCAAAGACCTAGTTAGTGGTGGAAATATCATTTGACATAGCAATCCTATTACTGGGTATGTACCCCATTGTTCTATTATAAGGATACATGTATGTGTATGTTCATTGCAGCAGTATTCACAATGGCAAATACATGGAATCAACCAAAATGCCATCAACGACAGACTGGATAAAAAAATGTGGTACATATACACAACATGAAATACTATGCAGCCATAAAAAGTAATGCAATCATGTCTTTGCAGGGACATGGTTGGAATTGGAAGCCATCATCCTCAGAAAGCTAATGCTGGATCAGAAAAACAAACACCACATGTTCTCACTGCATGCACACACAGGTCAGTATATTACTTTAAAGCATTAATATTATATATCACATTTCTCACCTATTGTGGCTTTTGATTTACTAAAGTTGTTTTCTTAGCTCCGTCATTAAAATTTTATACTTTTTAGAGAAGGTATGAAAGGCTACCACATGAAATATAGCACAAAACTTGAAATAAACTGAAAATTGTTAGTTAGATTTTTCTACATAAAGTCATTAATAATCTTAGCCAGGAAGAATCCATCTGTGTGGATTATGCACTTGGTAGATTACTCTGAAGAAAGTTGGGAAGATAGGAATGTGGAGGCAGTTGGAATCGACGTTTCTTTCAAAATGCACATCTGAGATATGAAGGACAAGGATCAGATGGTGGCTAGAGGGTGAAGCCAAGGGAGGAGAAAAATAATTTTTCAGGAAGGCAGTGGCTAGTATATTTAAAGAATAAGTAGAAAAAAATGACAAGAAAAATGATGAGTTAAATTTATTAAATAAATTAGCATATTTATTGAGGTGTGCAACAAATACAGGCAAAGCAAGAAAATAAGAAAATATGGTATAGAACTTCTGCTATGGTCAAGGTGGAGTAACGGGGACCGAATCTACCCTACCAGCTGAAACAAACAAACAGCCCTAACAAAACAGATACAGAACATCAGCCTTCAAGGCACTGGACATCACGCAATGAAATAAAATGCTCTCTGAGGGCCAGGTGCAGTGGCTCACGTCTGTAATGCCAGCAGTTTGGGAGGCCAAACTAGGGGGATCACTTGAGGCCAGGAGTTTGAGACCAGTGTGATCAACATGGCAAAACCCCATCTCTACTTAAAATACCAACAAATTTAGCCAGGCATGATAATGCATGCCTGTAATCCCAGCTACTTTGGAAGCTGAGAATCACTTGAACCTGGAAAGTGGTGGTTGCATTGAGCTGAGATTGTATGAATGCACTCCAGCCTGGGCAATAGCGAGACTCTCTCTCTCTCTCTAAAAAAAAAAAGAAGAGAAAAGAAAAGAAAAGAAAAGAAAAGAAAAGAAAAGAAAAGAAAAGAAAAGAAAGAAAGAAGATGAAAATGTTCCCTGAGGAATGAAAAATTAAGTAAGCTCCAAAATTGATAAAATTGATTCCTTGAGAAGATTTCAGGTCACAATGCATGAGAAAATAAGTCGGTCAGACCCTAGAAGACTCAATGAACTGATCAGATATACAGGGAACTGAGAATACAGGGAGACCAAGATGGGCTAAATTTCACAGGTTAAAGTACTAGAGAGATGACAACTTCACAGGGAGAAGATCCTAAAGAACTTCAGAGAGCCCCCATAATGCAGTACACATAATGTGTAGTGCACATGCATGCATCTGAAGTAACTCTCCAAAACTGTGGAAAGAATCACTTAAAATGCTCACATGCCCACTGATCACACAGAACTCTAAATAGTGCCTATTCTAAGCAGCAAGAGAAGAAAACCCTTAAACAATAGTATATTGGGTAGCCTACTTAAGAAGTTTTTAATTAATGGAAATAATTGGCCCTAGAGTGATCATTGATCTCAACCCACCTAATAAATCTTGAAAATAAGACCTAAAAGAATGAAATTGTTTCCACATAAGTCAGCAGTATCCCAGACCAAAGCTCAAAAATATCTTTAGGAATATAAAAGTATTCAACACTCAAAAAGGTAAAATTCACAAGGTCTGGCACCTAACTAAAGATTATTAGGTAGGCAAACAAACAGGAAAACACATGCTGTAATGAGAAGAACGATCAGTTGAAACTGACCCAGAATTGACAGATATAAAATTAGAAAAAAAAATAAATTATTAATATAGCCACATTTCATCTGTTCAAAAAAGTTAAGTAGAAACATAAAATACGTTTAAAAAGATCCAAATCAAACATCCAGAGATTAAAATTATAATGTCTAATATGAAAAAATGCACTAGATAAATAACATCAGTATGATGTCATGTTTGGCTTCATATAGAAACACATGGCTACCCATAAAAACACTTTGAAATATATACAGGCTAGTTCTTATAGATTGGATTGTATACTTTTCCAACAAATGTAATTCGTATGTTGTAAACTCAACCCCAATGTGATGGCATGTGAAGGCAGACCCAAAAAATGTAATAAAAGTTAAGGGAAGTCATAAATATAGGGCTTTAATCTAATAAAATTAGTCTACTTATAAAAAGAGGAACAGTCACCAGAGATCTTTCTTCCTCTACGTATGCAGAGGAAAGGCCATGTGAGGACAAAACAAGAAAGTGCTTATCTGCAAATCAAGGGAGAGAGGCCTCAGAAGAAAGCAACCCTGACGGTACTGTGACCCTCAAATGTCTGAGACAGGTCTCAGTTAATTTAGAAAGTTTATTTTGCCAAGGTTGAAGACATACACCTGTGACACAGGTTCAGGAAGTCCTGACAACATGTGCCCAAGGTGGTCAGTGCACAGCTTGGTTTTACACATTTTAGGGATACATGAGACATCGATCAACATATGTAAGATGAACATTGGTTTGGTCTGGAATGGTGGGACAACTCGAAGAGAAGTCAGGACAACTCCAAGAAGGGAAGGAGCTTCCAGGTCACAGGTAGATGAAAGACAAACCATTGCATTGAGTTTCTGATTAGCCTTTCCAAAGGAGACAACCAGAGATGCAGTTATCTCAGTGAGCAGAGGGGTGACTTTGAATAGAATGGGAGGCTTGTTTGCCCCAAGCAGTTCCCAGATTGACTTTCCCTCTAGCTTAGTGATTTGGGGGCACCAATATTTATTTTCTTTTCACAGTACCTTGATCTGGGACATCTGGCTTCCAAAGTTGTGAGGGGGAAAAAATGTTGTTTTGTAACCCAGCCAGCCAGGTTGTGATCTCTTTTATAGCAGCCCTAATAGTCTAGGATATACATATATATTTTCTTATTCTTTCATTTGATTTGGCCTGGAAGCATGGTCACCCCAGTAGTAATGAATCCCTAGTCCCCAGATCTCAGTTTCTAATACCATTTTCTAATAAAAGGAATCAGTGTTCCTTGGATAAATGACTATTTATGCAATTGGGGTAGTAAATATGCAATATGAGGCACAAAGTATACAATGCTTATAAAAACAAAAACAATATTGGTGACATGTCAACGGGACCGAACACCCACTGACAACCATCAATGGTCAAATCAGGGAACAATTTGAGCAACAAAATTAAGAAAGTAGTATTGGATTGTAATCCAAAGTATAAAATAATTATGTAAGAATCCACATGAAAGAAAGAAGGAAGGAAGGAATAATAAAAGAAGGAAGGAGGGAGGGAGGGAAAGAAGGAAGGAAGGAAAGAAGGAAGGAAGGAAGTTAGCCTCAAGAGGCTGATTATCAGCTCAATAGTTTAAACATTTTATGCTGAAAATCTCTTATTAAGAAAATATATTTTATTAGCCCAATTGTTCTCCAACACAATTTTTAAAACACCCCAGTCAGTCCTATGTATGCAGCTATATATCTTCTTCACCCAATCCATGAAAATCCATGACTTCCTGGAATAATAGTAAGAAAGAAAAGAATAGACTTATCTGCCTTAACTGTTAAGACACAGAGAAACCCTACCCTTACCATGCTTCTACTGCATTCTCTGGCCTCTGCATCTTACATATAACAGCAATTGGAATATGAATGAGTAGTCATTTGGTAAGCCCATCAACTGAATTTTAAATTTATTACTAAACGTATATACATAATTGAATATCACTCTTTCAAAACTGCCATTACCTTTTTACATTGGCATGCTTTTGGATTAAATGAAAAGGTAAAATTCTGTCTACATGTTCACATGGCAGGTGCTCTATTAGCCAACGCTAAATACAAACACAGCTGAAATAAAATAGAAAAAGCCAAAGGTGATTTAGAAAGAGATAAAAGAAAATACTAGAATATTTGAGTTTTGTGCAACCTTTAACTATAAACAACCATACTGCCCAGAGATAGTATAATATATTTCATGCATGCTGAGAAAATGTTCTGATTATATAAATTATCTGTGTTCCTCCCCTGTAACATATGTTTCTGAGATTTTCAACAGAATATAAAATACATAGGGATAAAGGATGCCTCCAAACCCTTCAATAAAGCCAAGAATCTCAAAATATATTTCAAATATGCTCAGTTTTAGAAAACTAAGACATATCCACTCAACATGGGTTGATGCGAATAGCTATTAAGGAAGAACGTTATCAAAGGAAAAGTGATGACCCTAGTTTATTTTAGTCAATGCAAATTAACATTTAAAAGCATGGTAAAACCATTCTATAAATTAGCAATGCCTTGTTAATCTTCATTGAAAAAAAATCTGACAATTAAGAGGGAAAAAATATGGTAAATAGTTGGCAAGTTAACAGAAGCTATGCTAAATTCATTACTCTGTATTTTGCCCAACCTTGTTGAAGAGGACACTTGGTGGGTAAAAGATCATCAGCAAAACCAGCATGGGATTAATTAAATGGGGGTGGTTTATTCACAATCTTTCTCATCAGTTATGTTCCACTGAATCTAACGGTAAACAGTACAGAAGCCAAAGAGAACAGTTGAAAATAAGATCTCAAACAAAATCATCATGCATTTATTCACGTGATATTTACCGACACTGTTGTGTCTGGCTCTGATCTACTCTCTCGCCTTTTGTCCTGCTCAGCGTGAGATGCCCTTTGGACCGCCCTTTCACTCCTATTCCATCTCATCTCCTCTGACCACTCCTCTAAATCACCTGCTCTGCAACTTCTCCTGGAATTTTGCTTGTTCAAACAGGCCTATTTAGAGGCTCATTCAATAAGCGGCAGTGTCTATCGATCAATGGGTAGCCACCAAATTTATAAGTGACTCCTTTGAGAAAGTCCTAAGCACAGTCAAATGTGAAACTAACTGAAAGTAAATTTTTCAGCCTCCCGTGTTGGTGCTGTCATTATTCATTATACATACCGTTTTTTGCTTCTATACCCAGACTCTATAGCAAATGTGGAGATAAATAGAGAGATACGGAGTTCTCTTTACTTTTCTTTTTCTTCTTCTTAAGCACTTACAGATAATGGCAAAACTTTAAAAATAATAAAGTTATGAGTAGTCATCAGCATAGTCCAAGTAATTAAGTGGAGTCATTAGTAAATTCTAAGCAATAGCAGCTAATTGTCTTAGGGTCTTAAAGATACTGACTATTAAAACTTACTTCCATCAGGAATGCTTTCTTTTCTGTTATTGAGGATCTAAACCACAGGTGCTAAAAACAAGCAGAAGTGTTTGCTAGGCAAACAGTCCATTTGTAGACATCCATTTTCCTCCAGCTGTACCAGAGCAGCTGTCCCTGCCGCTAAGAGCTCCAGAAGAGCAGCGTGGTGGGTGGAGGAGGGAGAGCAGAGGAGGACTCAGCACATACTTACTACTTACCCTTATACCTTGGGAGAGACCCAGCATGGCCTTCAGAAAACGCACAGTCTCCTTCCTTTGGAATCAAAAGCTCAAAACAGAAAAACTGATAATAGTGAATAAAAGTGCTTATTGTTTCAATTCCTAAAAAGAAAGTTACCTAATAAAATCTTAGGTGGAGAAGAGAACCACACAAAACAATCAAACAGTATTAGTGTTATGAATTATGCTGTAGGATTATGGGAAATCTATTATATATAAAAAGTCTGAACATTATTATCTTATTTATACTCACAATATTTTTAAATAAAGGTGTTATTTGATATCACAGGTATTGGCAGTTTTCTTTACTAAGTAAAAACCTAATTATCTTTTATTAAAGATAAGATAAATGAAATAATGTTTCAGAAGAAAGTGGAAAGAAATACATCATTGGTATTTTTGGCTGTATTTTCTAAAAGATCAAGCTATAAGAAAACTTCCAAACTACCAAATTATTCTCACTTTTCTTTTAAAAAAATATAAAAACAATTATATAAATAGAAACAATAATTTATAATGAATATATATCTACAAGTCAAAGTCAAATTTTATAGAGTATGTTATTAAATAATTATAAAACATATAGGACACAAAATGGTATATTCAGTTATTATAAGTCAGATTTTTAAAAGGCAGCATTGATGAAAAATACTCAAGATATGATAAGTGTGAAAAACAGGGCATGTAGGTGCCTGTATTTTAAGAGCTCTATGAGGTATACATGAATATGGAACACATTAATTGTATTTTTTGCAGATTTTGAATTAGGGATGTCTGTATTCTCCTTCATTTTTGAAATGTTTGTATAACCAGGGAAAAATTCTGCAGTCATGGAACACAACACATTAACTGTATTCTTTGCAAATTTTAAATTAGGGATGTTTGAATTAGGGATGTTTTGAACTAGGGATGTTTGGAAAACATTTCAAAAATGTATAACAAGGGGAAAATATTCAAAATCTGAGACATTTTCTTACCCCCCAAAAAAAATCTAAAAGTGTGATTCTCACTGTGCGAACAATGTGTTAAATAAACTATTACCACCTACCTACAAATATGAAAGAAAAGCACCTTAAATTTAAGGCCCATCAGTTTTATGTGACAAAATAGTTATTAACTCTGTCAAACTTTTTTGTCAGATAAAATGGATTAGTACTGTATTTAGTTACTGATCTACTCATAATGTAATGTCACAGCATGATCAGGTAAGAAGAAATCACAAATATTTTCAAGGAGAAGAAACTTATGAACTGTAGACAATAATGTCCAAAACCATAATTTGATGGTTTAAATACTAAATAGACAAATTGTGTTTATTTATGTGAAGCAAGCAATAACTAACTTCATCAAAGAAAGTACTGTCGATTTTAGTTCTGAAGTGTCATTGCCATGACTACAGCTCCCTGGAGAACAAATTTAGCCTTTCTGTGAAAAGCAATATTTATTTTTAAACAAGTACTTCAGTGACACCTTCCTCCTTACAAATGTGTAACTCAATGATTTATGCATGAGAAGGAAAAGATTGCAATCTTTTTAAGTCTTCTTAGTCCAAATGATAGAAATTTGAAGACAGTCACCTTTCATTCTAAGTGATAACAGGTTCTCATATGTATTTTCAGATAATTGCCTCAATTTTTTCATTCAATTTGGCTGAGTATTCCCCAATACTCTGCACACTTTAGGCCTCTGGGCATAATGAAAGAATTGAGATTATGCAAAACCAACACTGTTGCAGATTTCTAAAATGAAGGGCAAACAGATTAATAAAGCCAAGAAAACATCTAGGAGAGGCTCTTGGTTACTATGGAATTACAAGCAACTCCAGAAAAGCTTGTGTCAACATGGATTTTTAAATGACCAAGGAGTGTTCTGAGAGGTTTTGCCATGAGAGCAAGTAAATATAAAAACTCATTTGGAAAATCTGAAGCACAGATGGCCACCGATGTGTTGGCAAAACACAATTCCCAGTGCATCTCTGTGCCGGCACCGCAATTGTGTGTTTTAAGTTTATCTTTTGTGTTGTTTCTATTTTTTTTTTCCTAAGCAAAAAACAGATTTATGGCCCTAGTGAAATTTTTAAACATTTTTAGAATTAGAAAATCCACTGCAACTGAAATAAGGTGTGAAATTTCACTCTAATACCTGATCAGCTGGAAAGAGATTTACCTCCTGTTGAGTTTTATTCTGCACATTTCATGTTTCTTTCTCTACAAGTAACTGAGGTGAGAATCATATGGGTTTTGGAGTCAAATCTGCATTTAAATTTAAATTCCAGCTCTGTCACAGACCCCTGGTTTAACTATGGACAGAATGCTTAGCCTCTCTAAACCCCAGGTTCTTCATCTAGAAAATGGGCGGGCGGCGGGGGGAGGCGGCAGTTAATGCCGTTTACCTATAGAATAGGTCCTCTGTGAGAATTAAATGAGATTATGTATGTAAAATTCCTGGCACCCAGTAAGTCCTCAAATGTTAGCGGACTCTCATCCCTCACTTGACCCTTTCCCTCCGTCCTGGTTAGAAACTGGGATGGGGCCTTTAGAACTTCCCCACTGTTCTTTCTCTTGAGGATTATATAGAGATGAGCAACTGGAGTAGGGACACAAGCTGCAGGATAGAGAAGAGAAATTATTACAATAAAGAAGAAACAAAAGCTTCTATTCTGTGCTTTTTTGTTTGTTTTTCAGATTTGTTCTCACTCAGCTGTACTTCATTTCAACTGAATATGGAACTTGCAAAAATTCAGAATCGGAGACACAGAAACAGGGACACACATAATTAGAGGAAAATAAAACAATTCAAGAGTAGACCTCTTTAAGAAAAAAAGAGTAAGACAGAAAACAATAAATAAATGAAGTAGGTGCCATTTAACAATATTACCCAAGCATTTCCCCTTTCTTATCACAAAATGCAACAGAACATCATTTGATCTTGTGAGAGAAAACATCTGGCTATTCAGCCCCCCTCAAAATTCTTGCCACAGGACTGTGTTCTGCCTAGTTACCCACAGAGAACATCAGACAAGTGCCCCATCTGTGTTTTTAGTCATGTTGTGGTGAGAGAAACATTCCTCTGAGCTGTAATAATTAGAGAAGAAAGCTATTCAGACTAAAAGAATAGGTACCTCCCTAAAGAAAATTCCTATATTTACCCTCATGTCACTCACCATTCTCTAGCTGTCCCTGCATTACAGCAGACATTGTTGGGTCCTTGAGGTGTCTTAGAAATTGCCTCAACTTACAAACAAGGTTATGTGAGACTCGTCTGAGATTATTTATTCATATGTCCAATCAAACATATTATTAAGCACTGAAGTATATATATCTGTTAAGGATCAAAACATTATCACGAGCAAAATAGACATGGCCCCTAACCTCAGGACTCTTAAAAAGGAGAGATAATCGTTAAAGATTTATAAAATTACATGTAATTACAAACACTAATGGTGAATGTGAAAGAATAATTGGTTCACTGGTGTGAATAAAAGGAAAACTTGCTGTGGTATGAGATATCAGGGAGAGATTCTCTATGGAAGTAACAATTTTGTTAAGACTCAAGGATGTTAAATTGTAGTTCAGGAGAAAAGAAATCACATGTCTTTAGTGCCAGCTGAGAAGTGAGAAAGAAAACAGAGAATGTGAGGAAGTGAATGAAGGCCATGAGGGCGGAGGAGCATTGAGTGAGGAAAGATCAGAAAGGCTGGGGCCACATCCTGCAAGGGCTTGCTGGACACATTTAGCATTTTGATCGTCATATGCCAAAACCTAGGAAACTATCTTAAAATAATTGCTTTCAGGTTAAGTTCTCTAGGATAGAAAACCTGAGTTCAATATGGAATTCTTGCATTGATTACCTGCATGAAACGAAACGAAAAATATTCTATTGTGAGAATATCAAGTAAATCAACAAACTGAAAAAACTAGCACAAGGTACCTGCAAATTGTCAGGAAGGCAGAACTGAGATATCAGAGACCCTTCCGAAGCTTATGAAAAGATTGTCAATTCTCCATGGCAGAGATTGTCGGTACTCACCATCTTCCTTGTGCTTCTCTTCTTTTCTCAGCTGCACTTGTAGTTAAGGAGGGGCATGTGTCTTGGTTTTTGCCGATAAAGATGAAAAGAGAAGGGATGTAATTCATCTACAGGTTTAGTGATTTAAAATGTCCCCTTCACCACCCTTGTCCAGGATCTTCTATGCCCGGCCACTCTCTCCTGCCACAGCTGCTTTGGGAACCCACAGCCGGGATTCAGGATGGAGTGGGGCCATTAGATTACAATGTAAGTAAAAGGAAACATTTTGTTGTTGTTGTGAAGTCACTACTGTTTTGGAGACCATGGGGGTTCTTACTCATATAGCATAGAGCATTTGATCACTGCTGTATGATCAAACCACAAAACTGAGTGGCTTAAAAACAGTAAACATTTATGAGTTCCATTTCTGCAGGTCAGGAATCTAAGCATGGTTTAGCTGGATGCCTCTGGCTCAGAGTCTCTCACAATCCAGTCAACTGTCAGCCAGAGCCACAATCAAATCCATTAGAGGATAAACTGCTACTGAACTCACAATTTACTGGGAGGACTGCAGGCTGCCAGAAACATCAGTTGCCTGCCATGTGGGACTTCCCATAAAAGCAGCTCAAAACATGGGAGCTATGTCTCTAAGAAAGAGAAAATCAGCAATACAGAAATCATAGTGTTTTTATAACCTAACTTCAGTAGTGTTATCTCATCACTTTTGCCATATTCTATTCACTAGAGATGAGTCAGTAGGTCCAGCCCACACTTAAACAGACGGTATTCCACAAGGGATTAAATACCAGCAGAAGAAACTTAAGAGGCTGCCTGCCTCACGAAGTGCTCCCACCTACATGTTCCCAAATAGCCTATACAAAGGAAAAGAAATAGATAATTTAGAGAAAAAAAACATATAGAAGCATATCAGAGTAAGAAATTGTAGGGTGCAAATTATGGCTTTTTTATGTCCTCTCTCTAAGCTTCTTGCATACCTCCTGCCAAGTAAATGTGGCTTGAAAAGAACCAACCAGAGATTCCAGGTTGATGATTCTGAGCTAAAGATACATGTATGCTCATTTCTATTCTGTGCCCAGAGCAGAGTGGACTGAATGCAGTATTCTAGATGTCAGTAGGGTTATGGAAAGAAAAGTTTGAATTAGATATAAGATTGAAATTTCTCAGAAGCCTCACCTAATAATGCAGGATACCTAGATGTGGATGCCTGCATCCTACTTAGCAAATTCTAAAGTACAGGATGACTAGAATAGCTTAATATGACAAGGTTGAGACAGGTTATGAAGGGAGCCACTTATAACCCCGTCTGGTATGTCAAGAATCCGTAAGTTTCCCAAGGCCCAACTGGAGGTGAAAGTTGATACACAGGATTTAGCCACTGTGGTGGATAGACTCCAAGGGAACTCCCAATTATCCCAACCTTCTGGTACTCAAATCCTTATATAATCCCTTCCCTTTGAGAGTGGGCAAAACCTCTGATTTGTGTAACCAATGAAAAAAGCCAAAGTTGATAGGATGTCACCCCTATGATTATGGTACATTCTATAAGACTTTGTTTTGTGAACAGTCTGCACTAGAGACTGTCCTTGCTGGTTCTAGAAAGTAACTGGCAATGTTGAGGAATTCCACCTAGGCAAGGTATGACAAGTGGCCTCCAGGACCTGAGGGCAGCTGCCATTTGATATCCAGTAAGAAGCTGAGGTTGCAAGTGCTACAGACTCAAGGCAATGAATTCTGCCAACAACCTGAGAGACCTTGAAAATGGATTCTTCCTCAATTGAGCCTTTAGATAAGAATGTTGCCCCTCTTGCACCTGGATTTCAGCTTTTGAGACTCTGAGCAGAGAACCCAAGTAACCCATGCCCAGACCCCTCACCCAAAGAAACTGAAATAACAAATGTGCACTGTAAGTTTGTGGCAATGTGAATACAGTAATAGCAAACTACTACAACCGTCTTGAAGGTGTTCTTTCCAAGAGGAAACCTGTTAGGATGAGAGATCTCCAAAAAAATATAAATAAAAGTCATGTCCTGTCCATGGCAAAAAGGGTTGCTGGGGCACCAGAAAAAATTATTGTTAGTGCCAGAAACCATGCAGACAACAAAGTATTAAAATCATATAGAATATGGGGATGCTGTGACATGAATTGTGGTCTTCATATGCAGAAGTCTAACCCTCAGCATCACATAATGTGCCTATATTTGGAGATAAGTCTCTTTTTAAAGGTAATCAGAGTTAATAAAGCTGGATCCTAATAAAATGTGACTGATTCTTTATAAGAAAAGAAAAGGTTGACACACGGTGAGACAGCAGGGATGCCTGTGCACAGAGGAAGGACTACGTGAGGCACAGTGAGGAGGTGGCCATCTGCAAGCCTCAGAAGAAACCAAACCATTGACACCTTGATCTTGGTCTAGTCTCTAGAACTGTGAGAAATAAACTTCTGTTGTTTAAGCTACTTAGTTTGGGGTATTTCGCTATGGTGGCCTTAGGATATTAACACAGGGGATATCTTTAGGACACATATGAATAACAAAATACTTAAACCAGAATGCAGATGGTCCCTGACTTAGCATAGTTCAACTTACAATTTTTTTTGACATAAAGATGGTACTCATACAACCATTCTGTTTTTCATCTTAAGTACACTATTCAATAAATTACATGAGGTGTCCAATACTTTGTTAGAAAACAGGCTTTCTGTTAGATGATTTTGCCTAACTTTAAGCTAATGTAAGTATCTTTGGTTTGCTCATTGTTTGTTTCTTTGTTTTTTGAGACAGAGTCTTGCTCTGTTACCCAGACTGGAATACAGTGGTAAAATCTCAGCTCACTGCAACCTCTGCCTCTCGGGTTCAAGCGATCCTCCTGTCTCAGCCTCCTGAGTAGCTGGGATTACAGGCATGCACCACCACGCCAAGCTAATTTTTTTAGTAGAGATGAGGTTTCACCATGTTGGCCAGGCTGATCTCAAACTGCTGACTCAGGTGATCTGCCCGCCTCAGCCTCCCAAAGTGCTGGGGTTACAGGCGTGAGCCACTGTGCTCGGCCTATCTTTATTTTTGTTGTTTATAACAGAACACACAAAATTGGGTAATTTATAAAGAAAACTAATATATTTCTTACAGTTATGGAAGCTGAGAATTCCAGGGTCAAGGGGCCACATCTGCTGCAAGCCTTCTTGCTGATTGGGACTCTGAAGAGCCGGAGGTGGTGCAGGGCATCACAGGGTGAGAGGGCTGAGCACACTAATATGCTACCTTAGCAGTCTCTTTCCCTGTTCTTATAGAGCCACTGGTTCCACTCCGTGATAACCGATTCATCCATAATTTGTTTGTGATGATAGAGCCCTTCTGATCCAATTGCCTCTTAAAGGTCTCCCCTTTCAATATTGCCACATTTTTAACAAATGAAATTTAAGGAATACATTCAATACACATCTGTAAGTGTTCTGAAATATGTTTAAAGTAGGTTAGGCTAATCTACGATATTCGGCAGTTAAGGTGTATTAAATGTATCTCTAATTTATCATATTTCCAACTTATCATGAGTTTATTGGAAAGTTAACCTGATAATAAGTTGAGAAATGTAAGTATACCAAGAATTCCTAGAAATAATAAGAAAAAGGCAATCCAATACAAACATGGGCAAGGAATTGAAAAGTCAGATCATATATATATATATATATGATGCTAACATGAAAAATTGCTTAGATCATAATTATTATCATTGAAATAAAAATTAAAACTGTACAAGAGAAAAGGAAAAGATATTAACAATTACTTGTTACTGGAGTAACTAGATTATTCAAATATTGCTAATTAGAGTATACATTGTTACTAACACTTTGAAACTCTTCAGCAGTGGTAACTGGAAACTTCAGCATATGCATAATTCCTGACCCAGCAATTCCACTTCTGGGTAATATGTTACATGCGTGCTTCTAAAAGCATTTACTAGAATGTTCATAGCAGCATTTATATAATGGTTCTGCTGCTGTCCAAATGATCTGTCTTCTACAAAACTCATATGTTGAAGTCCTTCCCCTCAGGGTGATGATATTGGAAGATGGCATTTTAAGTGATTAAGTCTTGAAGGCAGAGCCCATACAAATAGGGTTAGTACCCTTATGAAAGAGGCCCAGGAGTGCTCACTCACCCCTTTACCAAGTGAAGACATAGCAAGGTGTCATCTATGATCAGAAAGCAAGCCCTCGCCAGGCACTGAATCTGTTAGTGCCTCGATCTTGAATATTCCAGTCTCCACAGCTGTGAGAAATAAATTTCTCTTGTGTATAAGCTGCCCAGTTTATGGTGTTTTCTTGCAGCAGCCCATGTGTACTCAGACAGACTCTTAACTAGTAATTTTCATCAATAATAAGAGTGAATAAATTGTATTAGAAATTCTGTATTCTGTAGAAACAATACAGCAATTATTGCTAAGTGCAAATATTATGCACACACATTTGTAAAGAAAGACAGACACTAACTTTATGACCACATTAAATACATATTTGAGAAAAGACAAATTCTATTGGAGATCATAATAGTGGTTACCTTTTGGATATAGTGCAATATGCATAGGATGAGGCATGAAGGTAGTTTCTGTGCTGCTGGGAGTATTTTATATTCAGACTCAATATGTGCTTATTCAAGTGTGTTCACTTTGCTAGCATTCTTTGGCATGTAATTATAAATTATACACTTTTATGTCTATATATTTTACTTCAATATCATTTATTTATTAGAAATAGGAACTCATTACACCAAGTTCCAACAGGCTTTTGGATTTTTCGTGTTATATTGCTCTTTAAATAATATTTGTGTCTACAAAAATAAATGGACTTAATTATTTTCCACTGATACTCACAATACAAGTTTTGAGTTTGCTTCCTCCAGCAATTTCCCAGGGTTTTTAATAATTCTAGAGTAGTTTTAGATTCATTTCTTGGTTTTAAATGCTGATACTCTGCAGATAGTATGAACTTTGATCCTGGACCCAAAGCTGCCTTCATGGGCATGAGATCTGTTCAGTCTCGGAGGGCCCTACACTCAGAAAAACTCCATGCTTAGTTTAATATTAGGTTTTCACCTTATTGAGGCTCTTGATAATTTTTATCTTTGAACTTGTGTCTTCTAATTGAAGTCTGATGAGACAATAATGCAGAGGAGATAGGCACAATACAGCCATCTACCTTCCTTGCTGCCCTGTTCCCATATAATGCTCTGTGAGTACACAAGTCCTGTGACTCATGAGGTATGGCAGTTCAGCAAAACTTAAAGCAAGGAAAGCACATTACCTCTACCACTGATTAATCAGGAGCACTGACAGCCCTGAAAGCAAACCCATTCTGATCAAACCAGAATCTGCATCAAAAAAGAAAAAAAACACAACTGCATTCTAAGAAACACCATGACCAAGGAGCACTGGCATATCTTTTCTTGTGTTAATTCCCTGTACTAGTCAATCACTGACACTAAAAGTGATGACACAGAAGGAAAGGGAAAGATAGAACTACCCACCGTTCCTATTCATTTCAGTGCTGATTTAGATGTCAGGACACGTAGGTAGAAGTGTGTGGTAGAATGTGCACAAATCAGTAAGATAAAAGCAGTTGAGTTCGTTTTATACAGTTTCCACTGCTCTTGTAGAATAAAACACATATGCATATATGAACAGTGAAACATGAATTGCGTAATTTCTGTGATTGCTTGATCTAATAAAGATTCATATTTGCATTTAAAACTATCATTAAACACTATACAAATTAAGGGTAAAATTCAAGCTAATTTAAAATTATAGTGTGGGGGTTTGTTTGTTTACTTAGAAAGATTTAAATAGTACCTAAAATGTACCAGAGCAGGTCAATAGAGAGACTATGGAAGAAAATAAAGATTTTATATTTTAGCACCATTACTAGTAGTGCCTTTTTTTCTTGCTTTCTAAACAAGAGGCCCTGTGCTTTTATTTTTGCATTGGGCCTAGCAAATTACGCAGCCAGCCTTGTTTATATTCTTGCTTGGTACTTGTCTGGGATTCTTTTTTTCACAAATGGCATATTTTTCCCACCCAAAACATTAGACAAGTGACAAAGTTTCTATATATTTATCTGGGCCTCAGAACAGAGTTTCTCTAATCCATGAAGACTGTGAGAACCTAAATGTTTCTAGCTGTTAGCAGGAGCCCCTAACCTTGCTTCTGGGAGTGTATCTGTTGCCAAGACTTCCATGAATGGGCATATAACAGCACCCTCTCATAGCTGACTCTTCAATTCTGGTGACTGGAAATGTCTTTGTTTCAGTCTTAGCTGTAGTATTTATTTATTCTCCTTTATTTTGTCCGATTGCACATACATTTTTAGTTAAAAGGGATTATACTAAATCAGATGCTTTTCAGCCACATCTCCAAAAGTCTTTGTCAACATTTTACAATCACCAAGTTCTTGTTATTTTGTTATTCTCCCTAAATTTGAAGATATCAACTCTCCTATACCCCGTATCCACTTGTGCTGGACTTTATATCCACTACTTTATGTTAAAACTTGGTAGCGTTTATTCTGCTATAGGATTTCATGTCCCTCTGTAAACACTGCCACTAGAGAATGGATCACTCGAGTTGTTTGTTTGTGGATAATTGTTTTTAAAACAGCTAACAATAATCACAAAGCTAAATAAGCCGTGTTTACAGTACAAATTCAGAATACTTTCCTTTGAATCCCTCTCTGTCTAGAAAAATAATCTTCAAGTTTTTCTTTGCTTTTCTTTCTTCACTTTTTATAATCCAATGTGATTCTACATTTATCTGGACAAACCAAGATATGACTTCTAATATTTTTCAAAGCTAACACAACAGAAAATTATCCTTATTTGTGAACGAACACAGGTTAAGTGAGAAAAAGAAAAGGAAAATTTACGTTTTGCCTCTTCTGTGCTATGCTCATAAATAAAACAATTATTATAAAAGAGGCCAACTATAAACATTTTATTTAGAAATATGTTTAGTATATAAATAGCATGTATTTATGTACTAAGCACATGTTGATTTATGTTTAGGATTGCATTTGGCTGCAAATTATAGAACTAATGATTTACAATGGAAGAAAAAATAATTTTTCATATTACAAAAACATCCTAACTTAGAGATTGGTCACTTCAGGTAACTGACTCAACTACTTGGGATTTTTTTACATCTTCTTCATGGAGCAAGATGGCTGCTGATGCTCCAACCATCATTTTTGCTTTGGGTTGAACATATGGCCATCCTTAACAAAACTGTAATTTATGTATTTATTTTATCAAAGAAGAGAGAAGGACAAATGTTCAGTAGGTAATTGATAATAATGTCTAGCCCATTATTATTATTGATTTTTTTTAAAAGAATTTACCAGGTTGTCAGAGTAATTCAGTGTTTATCGTTACATGCTAACGTGGACAGCCTTGATTTTCTTAGATTTATAAACTGTTACCAATAGGAGGTTGGCATTTTAAATTCATAAGTACCAAAATTAGTTACTAAGTAGTGGAGTCCCAGTTAGAAAGCTGGAAGCCAGTAATATTAATTGAAATAAGAGAAACATAATCTATGCAACTGGTCACTGATATTTAAACATTTTTAAAGTGTTATTTTTTATTTGAGCATAAAAAATTTCATGAAAATTTAACTATTGTTACAAAAATAAGAACTAGCCATTAAAATAGTTACCGCAACAATTTGCAAGTATTTCACACAGAAATAAAAGAGGCTATACATTATGAAATTCTTGTGAACTATAAAGAATTAAACAGTGGGCAGGGTGTGATGGCTCACACCTGTAATTCTAGCGTTTTGGGAGGCTGAGGTAGGCAGATCATCTGAAGTCAAGGGTTTGAAACCAGCCTGGCCAACATGGCAAAACCCCAGCTCTACTAAAAATACAAAAATTAGCTGGGCATGGTAACAGGCACCTGTAATCCTCACCTACTTGGGCAAATGAGGCAGGTAGAATTGCTTGAACCCAGGAGGCAGAGGTTGCAGCGAGCCGAGACATGCCATTGCCCTGCAGCCTGGGTGACAGAGCAAGACTTCGTCTAAAAAAAAAAAAAAAAAAAGCATTAAACAGTCAAATTGAAAGAATGTAATTTTAATTTATTTGGCATTGAAATAAGAGATAATTATAGCATTACCTGAAATCCTTTTTTTTTTTTTTAAGTTTTGGAAATATTAAGTTAAAACATATACCAAGGTGTGGTCAGTCACTTGATATCTATGAAAGTTATTTTTAGAAATACCAATTCATGGTTAATTATAGCAATCAATACAAAGGTTACGGAAACATTAATCTAAAATTTTGCTGGGTTCTAATTCAAGAAGCTATAGATTTTAAAATAAATTACAAAGGAAAATGAATGCTTAATACATTTCCATCTAATCACAAGCTGCAAGGCCATTTAGTATTAAATAATTCAGAAATGCTCTTGTCAGTGAATTAAGGTCAAGTGTCTTTGATTGTCTATTTAATGCCACAAGAAAAGGAGAGTGAAAGAACTTTACAGGGCTGCTGAAAGATAAAATAAAAGGTCTCTTTATGACATCCTCTGATTTTTTTCTACTGATCAAAATTGTCATACTAATACAAGAATATTGTTTTTGAAAAAATAAAGTCATATGGAAAAGCATAAAATTAAAAGCTATATTTTCCTTGCTTATATTGCCACCACAATCCTACTCTCACCTATCAGAGGCAACTTTTAAAAAATTATTATTACAGATTCAAGGGATATATGTGAATGTTTGTTACATAGATATATTGTGTAATGGTGAGATTTTGAATCCCAGTATGCCCCTCACCTAAACAGTGAACAAAGCAATCTTCAGAAAAAAGAATAAAGCTATAGGCATCACATTACCTGACTTCAAACTACATTACAAGGCAATAGCAACCAAAACGGCATGGTACTGGTACAAAAATAGACCCATAGATCAGTTGAGCATAATAGGAAACCCAGAAATAAAGCAAAACACCTACAGTCAACCCATCTTTGAGAAACTCAACAAAAATGTACAATGAGGAAAGGATGGTCTATTCAATGAGTGATCCTGGGATTGGCTTGCCATATGCAAAGGAATGAAACTGAACCCATATCTCTCACCAAATACAAACATTAACTCAAGATGGATTAAGGACCTAAATGTAAGATCGGAAAGCATAAAAACTCTAGAAGAAATCTTAGGAAAAACTCTTCTGGACATTGGCTTAGGCAAAAAAAGTCTTGCTTAGTCTTACGACTAAGACTTCAAAAGCAAATGCAATGAAAAGTTTCTCCAGAGCAACAGAAATAACAAAGCACACACACCCATAGAGACAACTATTTTAAATAATTTCTTCTTCTAGTTTTTTTTATTACTTCTTCAACAATAAGTTTATAATCCTAGTTTTCAATTATCTCCTTTCAAAGATAGAACTTTCCATCTCTATAAATCATGGCAAAAGATCTCACTCTCCCCTCATTCCCTCTTAAAAGTAAGCAATTTTCTATTTTCCCTTCTTGTAAGTGTTGAAAATTATGTTCTTTTCTTCTATTAGTAATCTTTTTTATAATTAAGTAATGTTCTTTGTCCTTTACTTTTTGCTTCATCAACATTATACAATATCACTTAACACTCTACAGTAGAAGTTGCAGAAATCAGAGCACTAATATTTCCCAACCAGTACTCCAATTCCATTTTTAATTTACTGGTAACTACTTTTGTCACTTTAACACATTTGTAACAGCAAATGCCAACTCAAAGTTACTGGCAGGTAATTTTGGCTCATTTTTGCAAATCACATATACAACAGACTTTAACCGCTTTCCTGCACCTAGACAGGACTGTGATCCATCTTTGGCAAACAAAATGCTGACGCAGGTGGATCAACTGAGTGTGAAAGCTGGGCTCCTGGAGAAGACGATAAAAAGCGGTAGACTCGGCTGGCTTAGCTCCTTGGGCGTTTTTCTCCTTTTTCCTTCCTCTGTCTACTTCAAAGATGAATGTAATACTTGGAAATATCATACATAGGCTTTGTTCGATAATGAGGAAAATCTTAAGAGTGAAGTTTACACACAAAGATAGTGACAAATTGCGGATAGTTACTGGGTTTCTCCAATAATTTTCCTGAGCACTTTTGCGTACCTTGACTTTCTTAACTACAGATTTTTGGTTGCATGAAACAGCTGATTAAGCCCTTCGTTGTCATTTTTTCCTTATTTTCAGCTAAAACTCAATTGATTAAAGTCATTTGAAGAAATACAAGTATTTATTGTTTACTTTTCTAGAAATACAGAAATAGGCGGTGTTGTGCTTAGTCAGGCAAGCCAAAAAACACCATTAAGTTCTCAGGCTTTTTTAGGTTTTCTCTTAACTATCCCCGCTAGGTTGATTTATGGAACTCATATTTGTTATCTCTAAGTCTCACTTGAAAACTTTGGCAGCCATGGAGATGCACTGCTGAGGAATTCATCTAAGAGAATCTGCTACAGGGAGCAGAAATGACTGACAGTTCCAGCTGCTGTACCCTTGGGTGACCCAATTATGTGAAAATTGAGACCACGATTCCCTTAGGCTGTTCCCAGCGCATGACTGAACAAGGCAGTGGTACTAGATTCAGGCCATTCCTTCCAAGTGATAGATTCTTCTAATAGAAAAACTTGTCACAGGTGCACCCCATCAGCATGAGACCGTCAATCAGACAGCTTCTAAAATGACACTGCATTCTGAGGTTTTTGCTACCTAATTCTTCCTTTCCCCCCTCTTTTGTAGTTGTCAGACCCATTTCGTGGTGAGAAATCTCTTCGTCAGCATTCCCACTTCCTTTCCCTTGATCTGTTGCAGACATTTCACCTGATAGATGCCATGTATGTCTAATTCTGTCTTGGCATTAACTCCTTGGAACACTTAAACAGAAAATAGTAAAATTGGCCAGATGCAGTGGTTCATGCCTGTAATCCCAGAACTTTGGGAGGCTGAGGTGTGTGGATTGCTTAGTCTGAGTTCAAGACCAACCTGGGCAACATGGTGAAACCCTGTCTCTACAAATAATACAAAAATTAGCTGGGTCTGGTGGCATATGTCTGTAGTCCCAGCTAATCAGGAGGCTGAGTTGGGAGGATCACTTGAGGCCAAGAAGTAGAGGCTGCAGTGAGCCAAGACTACACTACTACATTCCAGTCTGAGTGACAGAGTAAGACCCTGTCTCAAAAAAGAAAAAAGAGAGAGAGAGAGAATAGACAGTAAAATAATCTTAAGGACTGGCCCACTCCCTACCCCACTGGTAAGGATGCTCCCACTCCATGTGGAATGTGTGGCACAAATGACAGCTAAGTCGCTGAAGATTTTCAGTGGAAAACTAAGTTCCAGGGATATTCTCATCAGTGTGAAGATTCAGGCATCTGGAAAATGTGGAGGTATGGTGTTATAATACCAACAGGGTTGGCTAGTTATTACTAAATAGGACTCTGTGGATGGATAATGAGCAAGCTAGAGTCATGAAAAAAGTGATAAAGCTTGAGTGAGAGAGCCAAGGAGACTGTTTTCTAGCTTTAAAAATGCAATAGAAGAACAGTCAGTTGAGGAGCATACTCAAGATTTGATCATTAGAATTATGGAAATCCAAGACATCTAAATGCTAAGCCCAGGCAGATCTGTTATTGTCAATGCTAGGGAAAACTAGAGCCTAGAAATATAGGATGGGAAACATTGGAGAATGTCCTAAGCAGGTTGGCTTTCCAGAATCTTCAAGCTTGGAAAAGTAACTCACCCCTCCATTGTAAGAGCTAGGCATTCCCTATGTGCCCTCATTTTCCATATGCCTCTCTTTTGGAAAGCAAAACAGTCCTCTCATGACTTGCCTTCCATCTCTTTCCCGATGGCAAGGTCAATAAATAGAATTATATCCCAGGACAACCTGACTGAAGACTGACTGAAGTTAACAAGGCAGGAAAGAGAGTATACCCTGAAATAGTCATAAGAATATTCTAGGCCAGCCGCGGTGGCTCAAGCCTGTAATCCCAGCACTTTGGGAGGCTGAGGCAGGTGGATCACGAGGTCAAGAGATCGAGACCATCCTGGTCAACATGGTGAAACCCCGTCTCAACTAAAAATACAAAAAATTAGCTGGGCATGGTGGTGCGTGCCTGTAATCCCAGCTCCTCAGGAGGCTGAGGCAGGAGAATTGCCTGAATCCAGGAGGCGGAGGTTGCTGTGAGCCGAGATCGCGCCATTGCACTCCAGCTTGGGTAACAGCAGCGAAACTCTTTCTCAAAAAAAAAAAAGAATATTCTAGTAAGAGTCACAAGAGTATCCCAAGATTACAATTTGAGGGTGCTTAATCAAAGTGTTAAATCACAAGACTGAATAAACAAAATGCATTGACTGAGGATACTTTCTCAGTGGATTGAACATCTGGAAAACAACAACAACAACGAACAAAAAACTTAGCTACTAGGGTTGCTGCTCTTAGAAGCATGGAAAAATTATAGTCAACACTCAGTGAAGTGCAAATGCCTGCATTGTCCTGGAAGATGACATAGGAAAGGAAAAAAAGGAAATTGGGGTTGGGGATGTAATTTTATGTACATTAAGTTACAAGGATCCCTAATTTAATGTGCATATTGCAACCTGAAGGACATGGCCTCATCCTCATAAATTAATTCAAGATATGCAGTCAACATGCAAGCTTGGGGAAAACATTTTATAAGGATGAGGTGACATCTTTCAGGTTTCAATATATACATTAAATTAGAAATCTTCACAAAGTGGTGAGGCTACAATAAGAAAGAATACATGGGTTTGGAAAGAGCTGGAAATAAGAGTGGACTTTTTTATTATTATATTCAGTTTACACATGGGAGGATTTGTTCTCATCCTTGCATATCTGGGCTTTGCAGGGTTAGAGGTCATGGTCCTTAAATGCAGAAAATTTTACCAAGCAATACAGAAAAATTCCACTGAACTACAGGATATAGTTATTCTAAGTACCGTTTAGAATTTGGGGTTTAGGAACCAGCAAAAGAGAAGAGGAGTCACCATATCGACCCTAGTATTTGACTCCAGTCTGCATACAGGAGGCTGCTTTTATACAAAGGGGCAGGGAGATATATATCTGAAATCCAGGTATGGCAGGCATAATTCTAAGATTATTCTGAGACTCTTCACTGTATAATTCTAGGAATGTGATGTAATATCACATATAGCAAAAGTGGATATTACAGATGTAATTAAAGCCTCTAATCAGTTGACTCTCAGTAAATCAAAAGAGATGATCCTAGGGAAGGCCTAACTAATTTAGGTGAAAACCTTAAACCAGATATTTTCCCTTTGGCCTAAAAGAAGCAGTCATGTGCTAACTGCCCATGGGTAGGGTGCTTTCTAGGAGTTGAGGGTCTCAGTCCTATGACAGCAAGGAAGTAAATTATCTCAACAATCCAAATAAGTTTTAAAGTAAATCATTCTCACTGATATCCAGAATTTACAAAGAACTCAAACAGATTTACAGGAAAAAAACAAAAAAGCCCATTCAAAAGTGGGCAAAGGATATGAACAGACACTTTACGAAAGAAGACATATATGAGGCCAACAATCATATGAAAAAATGCTCATCATCACTGGTCATCAGAGAGATGCAAATCAAAACCACATTGAGATACCATCTCACGCCAGTTAGAATGGCGATCATTAAAAAATCTGGAGACAACAGATGCTGGAGAGGATGTGGAGAAAAAGGAACACTTTTACACTGTTGGTGGGAGTGTAAATTAGTTCAACCATTGTGGAAGACAGTGTGGAGATTCCTCAAGGCCTTAGAAATAGAAATTCCATTTGACCCAGCAATCCCATTACTGGGTATATATCCAAAAGACTATAAATCGTTCTACTATAAGGACACATGTACACTAATGTTCATTGCAGCACTGTTTACAATAGCAAAGACCTGACATCAACCCAAATGCCCATTGATAATAGACTGGATTGGAAAAATGTGGCACATATACACCATGGAATATTATGCAGCAATCAGAAATGATGAGTTTGTGTCGTTTGTAGGGACATGGATGAATCTGGAGAACATCATCCTCAGCAAACTGACACAAGAACAGAAAATGAAACACCGCATATTCTCACTCATAGGCGGGTGATGAAAAATGAGAACACATGGACACAGAAAGGGGAGTACTAAACATTGGGGTCTATTGGGGGGAAAAGGGGAGGGATAGCCTGGGGAGAAATGCCAAATGTGGGTGAAGGGGAGAAGCAAAGCAAATCACACTGCCATGTGCGTACCTACGCAACTGTCTTGCATGCTCTGCTCATGTACCCCAAAACCTAAAATCCAATAAAAAATTAAAAAAAAAAAAAAGTAAATCATTCTCCCCTTGATCCTTTCAATTAAAAGTCACAGCCATAGCTGACACTTTGATTAAAGCCAAGTAAGACTGAGCAAAACAATTCAGTTGAGCTAAGCCCAGAACCCTGATCAATGAAGACTGCGGGGTAGCACATGTGTGTTGTTTAAAGCTGCTAATTATGGGTACTTTGTTATGCATGACAGAAAACTAACATACAATGTTATATGCTTGGGAGCCTCTTGGCAAGTTCTGGTTCCAATATAGCTGTGAATTGTTATGTGCAGTAGTTCTTCACTGAGAAGGTTATAATTACCAAGTATATTGTACTGTTCTCACATTGCTTTAAAGATACTACCTGAGAGAGGGTGATTTATAAACAAAAGAAGTTTAATTGACTCCTAGTTCTGCTTGACTGGGGAGGCCTCAGGAAACTTACAGTCATGATAGAAGGTGAAGAGGAAGCAGGCAATTATTGACAAGGCAGCAGGAGAGACAGCAAGGAAAATTGCCACCTTTAAAACCATCAGATAGCATGAGAACTCACTCGCTATCAGGAGAATAGCATGGGGGAAGCCACCCCCATGATCCATTCACCTCCCCCCAGATCTCTCCCTGGACATATGAGGATTACAATTTGAAATGAGATTTGGGTAGGAACACAGAGCCAAACCATATCACCAAGGGTTTAGACCCTCAGGAAAGAAGGTTTAGGCATACCCAACAGGTAACGTATCAAGACCTGCCCCGGTGGTAAATATAAGTAGAATTTAAATCATGCGGTAGAAGATTAATAGGATGATTACCAACGATAGTCCTGAGAGCTAAGGTAGACATGGGGACTGCAGTTAAGCCCACAAGTTTAGTTAATGTTATCTAAAGAAATACATAGAAACCATGGAAAGTTGTTTTTCAAACAAATATTAAAAAATGAATCTGTGTGGTTCAACGAGTGACTTACACATCTATCTATAAATTCATAAACTAACATCCTAGTTTATAAATATTTTGAGAATGTGGCTGTCTAACATAAATTAGCCTGAAAAGGAAAATACTGTAGTGACCGTGAAGGTATACTGTGTAGCTTTTTCTTTCTTTAAGAAAATCTTTTGTGGGAATCAGAGCTGCCAGAATTCCGGGTTCAGTATGCCTCCTCACAGAGGAGGCCATGGTTCCCTGTGCCTCCTCTCAGGCAATGACTGAGCACAATGAGGGTACTCTTTTTAAGACCCATTTCCTCTAATGGGAAACGTTGCCTCTAATTCCCCATTGGCCTAACTGAGACATTCACAGGGCTGCACTATAATCTGAATTTTCCTAATGCATTCTTCCCTTCTCTCTCTTCCTTTGTAACTGTAAAATCTGCAGCATGTCTGGAAGTTTCTCTCCACTCTGCTCTCTTCCTTCCTACCCTCTCTGCTGCCATTTGTGTGTCTAATCTTGTCTTAACTTCTGTTTCTCAGAGAACTCAAATTAAAACACATACAAAATCTAAAGCATCGTAATCTTATTTAAGTATTCAAGAGTATAAAAGAGGTGGCAATTTCTAACATAACCCTAGCCATTTCTCCTTAGTACCTATTTCTTTTAATAGAAAATCCACTTTCTTTTCCAGAAGAATTTCAGCAGATTTGCTTTGTCTTATTTGTCAACATTAATTAAGAGAGATACACACAGCTTCAAGGGAGCCTAGTAAAGCAACTATTTGGGTTTTCACACTTCATAGTAATAAGTAGAATGGAAGACAGTATGTAAAATGGCTATCCAAAGATAAAAAGAATTTAGAAAAAAGCTAGATGAATATAATTCATTATATATGGGAATATAAATGGATAATTATTGAATTTATACAGAAACAAAATACTTAGGAATAAGTTTAACAGAAAATGAACATAAAATCTGTATCTTAAAAACTATGTTGTTGAGATTAAATAAGATGTAAAATATGTGTAGAGAATAGTGATACAGGAGTTAAGATGAAATTTAAGAAGGAAAAAAACACTAAGGGCATTCTGAGACAGAGGAAGTGGGACTAGCAACCTGCAGCTCATGAAATTCTTCTTTATCTCAGCCAAAGGAGATACCAAATTAGAGTGGCTGCTCAGTTACACCATGCTGGAGGATGCATAATTCATAGGTTCTCTGAGCACAAATCCCTAGCCAGACTCCTCAAACTGCCTGGGTATCCGTTTTGGATATTCCATCCCCATCTGGGACAGGAAGCGCTCTGAATATTTCAGAAAAAGAAGGCAAACTTGGGCTTTGGACACCATCTTGTGCTGAAAGATGAAGGGGACCCAATAGGCAAACTGCAGAATGCCTCTAAAGCAAGCATACTTTAAAATGAACAAAAACAAGACAGAAAGTGAAGACCTAAATCAATAACTAATCTTTCAATGCAGTCATAGACATATAACCACAAGAAACAACAGCAAATACAGAACCATGACCTCCCTAAATTGACAAAGCAAACATCCAATGATCAACCCTAAAGCAATGGCTACATGTCAGCTCTTAGGTCAAGAATTTGAAACAGCAGTTTTAAAGAAACTCAGTGAACTCCAAGATGACATACAGAAACAATTTCAGAAAACTATCAGGTGAATTTAATAAAGAGATTTAAATAATAATTTAAAAACCCAGAAATTCTGAAAATAAGAAATATATTTGCTGAACTGAAAAATGAAGGCATTTTTCACTGGCTCTCAACAGCAGAATATCACACAGAGCTAAGACTCAATGAACTTGAAGACAGGTTATTTGAAACTACACAGCCAAAGGACAAACTAAAAATCATGAAAAGGAATGAAGGACACCTATTGAGGAAATATATTCTCTTCCTGGGTCCACAAGGGGGTGTAGTTTCAAAGACAGGAACTTCCCAGTGACATGCCCGACCTCTCTTTCCCTTCTCCATCCGGGGACTAAAGGTCTTTGTGTAAACTTTGGCACATGTGGGAAGGAATCAAAGATCAATCACCCCAGTGGAAGTTTAAATGAACTCTTTCATAGGCCCGGAAATCCTGAAGGGGGCGGGAATTCCTCCCAGGTTAAAAGTCCCTGTGCCCAACATTGGGGACTCCATGTCTGGATCCCCTTCCACGATATTGGGGAAGCTTCTCTCTCTCATCTTTTCTCTCTCCTTTTTCTCTTTCTCTGCCTAAATAAATCACTTTCTGTAAAACTCTTGGGGTCCGATATTCACTTAATCACTCACTTTACCAGGCGTGGTCTCCTCTCCCACTCTTGGGTGAGTGAGAGACCAAGAGATTCGAAGAACACCACCCATGGAGAGCAAGCTGAGCCTCCCCAGGGTCCCGGAACCCAGTATCACTAATAGATGTAAAGAATAACCCTGATAAAGCAAATCTAAGTGTCGTTAGCATTCAATAGGGAGTTGAGAAAGAGCAAGAGGTCAGAAGCTTGAATAAATTTGCATATTTCTTTGAGTAAAGAAATAATAACAGAAAACTTTGTAAACCTAAAGTAAGATATAATTATTCAGGTATAAGAAAGAAAGATTATCAAGCAGATTCAACCCAAATAAGACTACTACAAGGCATATAACAATCAAATTCTTGAAGGTCAAAAGACAGATAAAGTCTCCTAAAAATAGCAAGAGAAAAGAAGCAAATAATATATAAAGGAGCTCCAAGTTGTTTGACAACAGACTTTTCAGCAGAAACCACACAGGACAGAAAGGAGTGAGACAATATATTCAAAGTGCTGAAGAGAAAGAACTATCAACCAGAAAAGCAAGAACAAACCAAATCCCAAATTAGCAGAAGAAAAAAATAAAGATTAGAAAATAAAAATGAATTTGAGACTAAAAGAACACAAAAATGATTATTATTGTTAAAATATCAATATTATCCACAGTGATTTACCAATTCAATGTGGTCTCTATGAAAATGTCAATGACATTCTTCACAGAAATAGGAAAAAACTCTAAAATCTAAAACAAAACCACATATGATCTTGAATCGTCAGACAAATGCAAATTCAAACCACAATAATGGAGTAGAAGCACACACCTGTTAGAATGGCTACTATCAATAAGATGCGGGATAAGTGTCAGATAAAATGTGGAGAAAACGGAATCTTTGCACACTGTTGGTGGCAATATAAGTTAGTACAGAAAACAGTATGGACAGTCTTTAAAAAATTAAAAATAGAATTACCATAGGATCCCTTAATCCCACTACTGGGTATAAATTCAAAAGAAATGACATAAATATGTAGAAGAGATATCTGCCCTCTCGTAGTCACTGCTACATTATTCACAACAGCCAAAATATGGAATCAATCTGTATTCATCAATAAAAGAAAGGAGAAAGAAAATTGTAGTATATATACACAATAAAATACCATTCTTCCTTTAAAATATGGAAATGCTGTCATTTGGAGGAACATGGATGAACCTGGAGGACGTTATGTTAAATAAAATTAGACAGAAACAGGAAGACAAATATCACATGATCTCACTTACATGAGCAGCATAACAAAGTTGAATTCCTAGAAGTACATTAGTAGTTACCAGTGAGTCATGAAGGACTGGGGACACGTTAGTTAAAGGATACAAAATTTCAATTAGATATGAGTAATAAGTTCAAAAGATCTGTTGTACAAAATAGTTACTATGGCTAATAACAATATAAGATATTTAAAATTGCAAAGAAAATAGTTGTTAAGTGTTCTCATCAGAAAAATCACAACTATTAGCTTGATTTAGCCCGTATAAATATTTGAAAACAACATGTTGTACATAATATATATATAATTTTTAATTTATCAATGAAAATAGAATAAAATCATTTTAATTAAAAAATAATCTAGTAAAATGGGTCAAAAGAAAGAAAATGGCAAACAGATGAAAAATAAAATAGTATTTATATTCAAAGAAATATAAACATAAACCATAATGGACTACTTTTCTTTTAAATTTTAATTACTTTTAATAATAATACTCACTGTTGGTGAGAATAAAGTGACTTGCATGCTTTCATTTACTGTTTGGTTGTCAGCTTTTGAAGAACGAATTTGGCTGTCTGAATTGAAAGCCTAAAAAAGTCATGCCTTTTCATTTCATCATTCTATTGATTCCCATGAATCAATATAGGAATAAATTAAAGATAGGGAAAATATGTTGAAGGATATCTATTATAATAATGTTTATAACAGCAAAAATAGAAAGCGAAAATGATAATAGAATGATCTAATATTTTAGCAGCCAGGTGTGGTGGCTCATGCCTGAAATCCCAGCACTCTGGGAGGGTGAGGCAGACAGATCACTTGAAGTCAGGAGTTCAAGACCAGTATGGCCAACATGGTGAAACCCTGTCTCTACTAAAACTACAAAAATCAGTGGGGTGTGGTGGAATGTCCCTGTAATCCCAGCTACTCTGGAGGCTGAGGCAGGAGAATCACTTGAACCAGGGAGGTGGAGGCTGCAGTGAGCTGAGATTGCACCACTGCATTCCAGCCTGAGCAATAGAGGGGGACTCGGCGTCAAAAAAAAAAAAAAAAGAAGAAAAAAAGAAAGAAAAGGGAAAAGAAAAAAATGATCTAATATTTTAACGTTGATAGGATATTATACCAGGATTCTAATGCCCATAATAAGGATTTTGGAAAATATTTAATGTGCTTTAGATTTAATTAAAAAAAAAAATAAGTAGAATTAGGCCAGATGCAGTGGCTCACACATACAATCCTAGCACCTTGGGAGCAGATAGCCTGAGCTCAGGAGTTCAAAACCAGCCTGGGCAAAATGGTGAAACCCCATCTCTACTGAAATAAAATACAAAAAATTAGCCTGGCATGGCAGCTACTCGGGAGGTTGAGACAGGAGAATTGCTTGAACCTGGGAGGTGGAGGTTGCAGTGAGCTGAGATCGCACCACAGCACTCTAGCCTGGGTGAGATAGCTCGACTTCGTTTCCGAAATAAATAAATAAATAAATAAATAAACAAACAAATAAATAGAATTAAAGCTGAATTGAGAATATGATCTCAATATCAAACTATTTTATTGATTCTATAATTAATATTTTGACACAAGACTTACTTTTTATCAATCTAAAGTATTCATGTATTTTATAATATGAGGGATATATTGTTATTTAAAGATTTTACACAATGCATTTATTTATTTATATCTTCCTTTTTCCTCTTGCAGTCTAATTCTTTAGGTTTCCTAATGTTTCAAGATGTGACATATGTTTGTATGAAAAAATGTATACCACTATGAAAATTTAAACTAGAACTTGTTCCATACCAGTTCTTTAAAGTTAAGAAATGCTCATTCTCATATGATTGTATGACTTTAGAAATATAAAGCTTTTATTCTTTTATTACCAGAATTGTATTGCCAATTTAATCGTATGAAACAACTTGAGGTCTTTGCATATCAAAATTATTAAACCTAAAATTTTCTGTTTTTTTTTTATATCTGGAAAAAAATTGCAAACATTGTTTTGACAGAATTTTCTTTATTTGAACTTATTAAGTAGTTTAGAATATAGTTAGATATATAAATTGGCTGTTTTGATGATATTTTAATTTTATTCTGTGATAAACATAAAATGCACGGTTAAAATTATCTTTTGTGTAATGTAATTTGTAACACTTAACTAAACCTTATTATATATTCTCCTTTGTTCTAGACATATTTAAGTATCAATGATTCATTGATTATAAATTGATCATTTAATTTGATTCAATTAATTGCATTTTATCCTTAATATTAAATTGTTATTTCCCAATGCTCTTTTTACATGTTTTTTGGAGAGAAAAAAAAATGGATTTTCAAAATATGAAGCAGAGCCCCTATTGTGACCATTTTGTATACATTAGATATTCAGGTCACTCAAGATTTAGATACTTAGACTGATTGCTTTAAAATTGATTGACTCGCTGAAGAGATTCTTTTGGAACTGAATGCATAGTATGGGGAGCCTATTGAATTTCAACAGCAGCAAGATGTTTCAGATTATCTCAATAGTATTTTGTATATCAAAGTATGCAGTATTAAAATGAGTCCACTACACTCACCTTGGAATAATGTGGAGGTGCAGGAAGCTATGAGGTTGCATACAATATGTAGAATTTTATTGGAAGAGAAATGTTTTCAATCAAAACAAGGTTAAAAGACTGCATTATTTATTGAGGCCTGAAACCATTATCTGCCCCTCGAAGAGCAAGGGGCCTGGGTCTGAATGACTGCTGGCATTAAGTACTTATTTTTGAAGGGCTACTTTTTATGCACAGGCAACAAACCCCACATACACATAAACACTTACGCAGGTACATTTAAGAAATCATTTTATATGAATGCATTGAGTGTTGCTAGACCATGCACAAACATAAGAAATTGTTAAAAGCAGCTGAAAAACAATGATGGACTGACTCTGAAATAAACATATCTATGTACAAATGTGCTCACAAACACAAGTACACACACAGAGCTACACTTTTCTTTGAATACATTACTGTTAATATCTCCAAGTTTGTTCTTTCTTTAATATTAGTGAGATTTGGGCACTTAAAGAGAAAGCCCCAGGGTTATGAGAAACACCTAAGTATTTGACTTCATGTAATGACATAATAATTATATGAATATTTGCTATACTCTCTAAAGGTTAGCATATCAGTAATTTATTTAAAGAATAGAAAATAATCATGGTAGGAATAAGTATATGCATTCAAAATATCCTCTGGTCACTTGAAAAGCCTTAATGCTAAGCATGCTGGAAAATGTCAAATAATTCACTAGTTTAGGAGAATAAGAAAATCTCAAGAATAAATATTACTTTATATTTCTCAAAATAAAGATTAGTTTGTATTTTCTTATGGTGAGTTAAAGTGGTCTTCAATATAACCAATTATAATGATGTGGTTAGAATATGACTTATGTGCTCAGATACAAAGCAGTAACTGTGGGAGATGACTTGGTATAAAATCTCTCATCCAAAGATAGAAATATGTGAGGGGAAAGTGTTCTAAAAACAGGAAACTTCACTTCAGGTGCCTACTATTGGCAATGTCATGTAATAAAGTAGTTGGCATTGATCTATGTTTTCAGAAATCCTGTGGTTTTCTGCAGGTTTATTAGCAAAGTGAACCCTGTAAAGTTGCAGGTTAGGATGTCTTTCTAAGGGTGAGTGCTTCTCACAATGAAGAAATAAGAGTGCCCTTGCTTTTTCAGCAGTTGTTATAAACAACTCCCAAAGGTTTTGCAAAGGAAAGCAGAGCTAAGATGAAACCGACCTTAAGACACTTTGAGATCCTCTCTCCCACCACCTGTAAAATAGCAGCTTTAATAATACTCAAGCCTTCAGTATTGAGGTTCATTATAAACATTAATGGAACAGCCAAGTTTGAGTGCAAATTAGTTGCTAACTCCTTCCCCGAGAATATATCACCACAACCATTATTGGCGTGACAGGTAGTACAAAAGCACCGCAGCATCAAGGCTTAAGCAGATTTCATTGCTAGTTCTAGGATAACATGAAACCCTATTTCATCTCCTGTATGTTTCAACTTTGATAGTCTTTTGTTGGTTGTTTTAACACAACTTACCTTTATTTGTGTTTTGCAATATTTGTATGTTAAGATTACTAGCAGGTATATACATATGAGGAATTTTTTAATTATTTTCTCTAAAATCAATAAAAGATTTTTCTATTTCTTAACTACCAATGTATGAAAGTTGAATTGTTTTATATTTTTGGTTTTTGGCTAAAATGATCTTTTGTGACCGATTTGATGTCTGATAAAGAAATTTCATTTACCTTAAATGTCATTTGTGTGTGCCTGTGCAGACATGCATGTGTACCTGTAATACAAACGGGAGTGGCTAACTGCATAGGTTTTGAAATTTGACCTTTGCTGGTTGATTTGACCTTTGCTGGCTGCCCACTTTCAACATTTGTGAAAAAGATAACAGTGTATAATATCACTTTATTGAATTATTGTAAGCAGTGCAATTTAACATTATAATCACCCAATGGACGGTAATCATTGCTGTAGGTTGCATTAGGACAGAGAAAAGGATGCATGCCTATACACATGATTTTCATGATAAACTTTTTGAATCATGTGATTTTGTATTCATGAGCAATTATAATTTGAAATATTAATTAAATAGACCCTGTAGCATTGCCCAAGCATCTGTTGCAAAACTCCTCACTGGATTGGCCATTGGTTTTTCTACGTATTGTCTCTGCTTTGTCCAGGTTACCAGATCTAGCGGACTGGAAACCTAAAGAGCCATTCTAATGTCACCATGATAAAGTTCCCATTACTAAACTTCCCTTCTGGCTGAAGTCTTAGTTATATTGATGGGATCCCATTTAGCTCCCAGTGCAAGTTTCTTTGCCTCTTTTCTTAGAAGAGAACAACTCTGGTCAGTGCTGAATTCTCATGAGCAATAGCAGATCTGGCAGTGGAGCACACTTTGGATGAGTAGACTTTTACGTGGTGAGAGCAAGGAATGTGAATCACAAGTAAGAGAGATGTGAGGCTATATCTCTGGGACTGGCTAAGTTTAGGAAAGAAAAGGACTATTAAAGAGTCAAGGTCAGAGTAATGAACACTGTGGCAAAGCCAAGATCCTCACAATAAAAATGGATAGAGAGAAAGCATGCAGCTAGCTTAAAGAGCATAGGCCTAGAAGGGTCCTCCAAAACAGTAAGTAATGGATTGCAGGCTGAAGTTTTGTCTTTTTTGGAGCCTGCTCTGGTATCCATGAGAGTTGATGAGAGCCTGAGTCACTTTGGAGAGCTGCTATCTCCAGGCCTTCATCCAGAGTTAAGCTCAATCAACCTCTATGATCCCTGGATATAGGATCTCAGTGCTGACTGCTTACCTCTCCCAATCTCGCATTTGAAATTCCCCAGTATGTTGATTCTATTCTCCGACCTTCAGAGGCCAATATCCAGAGGCTGATTTTCTCTTTCAATCTCTCTGCTTTTGATCCTTCCATGCCCATTTTGTTTCCAAGTCTGAATTTTGAAGTTTAACTCTTTTGCATGTGTCCCAGACCCCCACCATAGATTCTTGCTCTGTTTGCTGTTATGAGTTTTGTTCCTACATTCTGTGTAAGGATCCAACATTGTTTTTACCACTTCTCAAGCAAGACATCGCAATCCTAGGAGTATCACCACAGTGGCTGGAATTAGTATCTGTTCAAAACTTCCAATTACAGGTATAACCTATACTATAATCTCCATTATCACCTTCTTCTCATTGTTGGAACTCCCTATGCATTCTTCCTACTGACTACTTATGCCACTTTTTATATTTTTTGTACCCATCTGAATTTCTAGTCAGTATATGCTTTGGGGTCTTGTTCCTTCATTCCTGTGTATCTGTTGCCTGGTCTTTGGGCTCCAAAACATAGAGATCTTCTCCAGCAGCTTCAAGTAGAGGATTTACAGTAAGAATACGTCTGTGTAAGCAACTAGAACTATGAAATAATAAAGAGCCAATGTATTCATGAGGGGAAATTGTATCAATCTGACTGCAGGAGCTATACACTCTTTCTGTTTCTCGTATCATCTCTCTTTCCCCACATAGCTATTGACTCTATTGCCCCCTTTTACCTGGTAACCTGAATTATTTGCTGCCTTATAATTTGCGTGTATTTCACTTTAGCTTCCTTCAGTTTTTCCTTACCTCTGTCATAACTGTTGTTTCAGATCTGTCTTCACTCTAACAAAACTCTTATTATGTTTCACATTTCAGATACCTACTCACTAGATAAGATTTTTCATCCGTACTTCCTATAAATCCACAATCATAAGTTAGAGGTAAAGGTCATTATCCAGTTTATTAAATTGGTTACGCTTGGGTCAAGTGCTTACCACTGGACCAATCAGCTGTGAAAAGAAAAGGAGGCGCAGGGTTACAGGATGTAATACGGCTGCAAAGGCTCAGGTCTCAGCAGGGCACACAGGCAGGGCAGTGATTGCAGTATTTCTAGTATAGTCTTTTTGTCGGGTATTTATTTCTAAATCTCTGAATCCCAAGAATAACCAGAAAGTACATTTTCAAACCCTTTGACACCATCTGGTGCCAAGGATATTTACTTAATTGTATTCTTTTAGCAGTTAGTTTGATCCAGATTATGAAAAAAATTTATTTGGAGATATCAGAAAGATTTGCTCTTAGCAGTTAGTGTGTAGATAAAAATTACTTAAGGCAAGCTTAAGACTTTGAAAATAATTATTCAAACACCAAGGAAAGCTAGATTTATTTTTAAGTAATCCATGTGAAATGGACAACAGCAGGAGGACTGGCTTTTACCATTTTTATTTGCTAAAGATCATAGATCTGTGTGCTGCATAATTAATCGTCTTTTAAAAGCTTCCAGGTGATTAAAGGGAAATACCTCAGAAGCCACATTTCTTTCTATTCCACAGATGGAAACTTATGAGATACTGTTTAATGAGGAAAGTACACCAAATGCTATAATTTGAGCATCAGAAAAGGCTCTCTGTAAAATACAGCTGAAAATGAGCATGGAATGTCATCATTTGGAAGGCACCTTTAACATTTCTCAGTTCTTCATTAAATTCTGAAATGCAGGTAAAATAATAAAAATGAGATTAAAAACCACTGTGAGAAATATAAGTTAATTAAAACAAATCAATTAACAGAAATCATGCTTTATACTACTCCCAGGCTTAAACATTCACTATTTTCAATATTTTTTCCTACTAATTGCTTTTTAAGAATAGAACCTGATTCACCACGTATTGAAGGAATAGCAAATTACATAAAGAGTCTCTTTAGAATTTCATTCTAAGAAAAGAAATGAGACTTCAAGAAAATGAAATGAGACATCAGGGAAGTCATTTTCTTTTTTAAATATACTTTAAATTCTGGGGTACATGTGTAGGATGTGCAGGTTTGTTACATAGGCATACCCGTGCCATGGCGGTTTGCTGCATTTATCACCTGTCATCTACATTAGGTATTTCTCCTAATGTTATCCCTTCCCTATCCCCCCACCCTCTGCTATCCCTCTCCTAGTCCCCCACCTCCCAATAGGCCCAGGAATGTGATATTCCCCTCCCTGTGTTCATATGTTGTCATTGTTCAACACCCGCTTATGAGTGAGAACATGTGGTGTTTGATTTTCTGTTCTTGTGTCAGTTTGCTAAGAATGATGGTTTCCAGCTTTATCTATGTCCCTCATCCTTTTTAATGGCTGCATAGTATTCCATGGTGTATATATGCCACATTTTCTTTATCCAATCTATCATTGATGGCATTTGGGTTGGTTCCAAGTCTTTGCTATTGTGTACAGTGCTGCAATAAACATATATGTTCATATGTCTTTAGAATAGAAAGATTTATAATCCTTTGGGTATATACTCAGTAATTGCTTGGTCAAATGGTATTTCTTGTTCTAGATCCTTGAATAATCGCCACACAACACCATTTATTAAATAGGGAATCCCTAGGAAAGTCACTTTCTTTGCAATGTACTGACTGAAATTAATAAAGTGTCTCTTTAAACTGTTGGAGAATTGCCTTCCTCATCAACCAATGGCCTCATTGAGAAATGCTATGAGCTTATATAAAATTCAGTATTTTCTGTAATTTAGGATGCTGACAATGCCTGCTACCACACATTTCATATCCTCCAGCTCAGGTCCCAGAAAAAATATCCCTATTCTGAATAACAGTCTGATCTTAATTTTTATGGAAACTCTGATTAAATAATTCAGCATATTTTATTCTTTCCCTCTCTCTCTCTCATTGTGTAAGTGTCTTTCTCTTTGGTGGCCTTTCTATCTCTCTTTCTTTCATTCACTTGCTCTTAGGCAACTTAAAGCTGAAATTGAGGTCCAACTTTAGTCCTTGCATAGGATTCTCCCACGTGCAGGTGTGTGTGTATTTGTCACACTGGCTTTGATGCTTGTACCCATATTCTTTCTTCAACTGACTCACTATTTGAGATTTGTAAGCTAATTTAAATCATTTATGGAAAAAGTGGTAAATAAATATATTGGCACTCTGCTGTGTGGCAAGAACTTAGTCACTGACTTGTTCCAACTCATATTGAGGACCAAATCTTGGGGACAGATTGGTTATTGTGGTCCATGGAACCAGGCCTGGCTATATAAACACCACCTCAATAGCTCCATTATTGTCAAAGCAGTTCAAAAACTGTTTTACTCTTTCTAGATTCTAAAAATGCCATTAAAGAAGCTAATTTCACAGGTTTGGAACTGCCATGTCTATACGGCTTGCCAAGAATAACTATAGATCTTTGCTATCTAATGGCTGCTCACGCAGGAATTCAGCCTGGCTTTCTGGAGCATATAACTGACTAAAAACAACATGGACTTTCACATCTATTTTTCCTATTACAACAACTCTTTAAATTCATATGGAATTTCTTATACAACTTGCATTGAAAACACTGAAAAGATGTCTCACCTAATTAATTCAGAATTGACAGAAGATGTATTAAAATTGAAAAAAAGAAAGATCATGAAATATACCATATAAATATATTTTTATTATTGCCAGTACTTATGGGAACAGGATTCATAAGCCAATATACAGTGCCAAATGCAGGTTTCATCATATTCTGCCTTTCCAGAAAAGTTATTTTAAAAAGCACATTTAGGTTTATGAATAGTAATGGTGAATGTATTTTTAATGTGTTAAAATATTTCATTTTAGATGAAACTCTTTTCCTTTGTTTTTCTTGTTCATATGATTTTGTTTACAAATCCTTCTTCCCAGACAATTCAAATTTAAACCTTACCACAGCCTCATCCAAATTTCCTCAAAACTCAACATTTATGTATGGTAAAAATAATAATAAATTACATCATATCATGAATACTTTTTGGTGATTTATTTCCTTGAAATATGCTAAAATATAGGTATTTGAGTATTTTAGTAGTTATCTTTCTAAAGTCTTACCCTGGTATAAGATATATTTTGTTAAATGAGGTTACATGACATTTGCTCCTTAGTCTTCTACTGTCAAAATCAAAAAAATAGAAAGCTTGGCAATGTTCCTAGAAACAAGGCTTGAGGAGAGAGCAGGTGGATTCATAAAGGGAAGCTCAGTGTTTACAGGAAGGTGAGTGTACAGGGATAACTCTTGTTAAAAACACCTCTGTGTGTTTTTCATGTCACTCTCACTTTGGTGGGTGGGAAACCACACAAAGCTGTTCTGTTTCATGCACAGGACCAGACACAAAATATTTATCAAGCTCTGCTAAAACCATACACATAACTCGGTGAATGTCTAGACAGGAATAATTAGTATTTAAAGTAAAGGATAACTTACAATGACTTCTGGACACTAGTGACTCATTGATTAAACATGCATTGATGTTTTGATATTTAAGTTCCACGAAAAGCATCAGTTTCCTGAGCTTGTCTAACTCCTAAGATTATATTTCCATTCAGTCTCCAAGCTTTTTCTCATTATTCCCAGCCTGAGATTCCACATCTTCAAGTTAATTTGCTTGCTGTCACCCACACAGGAGACTTACTAACCTCCTCAGTATCATCATATATGATTTGGTTATACTGAAATTCATCCAACTTAACTAATAATTTCTCTAAATTCTTTCTAAATGCATTCTCTATGGCTTACTCTGTCGCAGGTTTTTCATAATTGGTTCCTCTTTACTCTGCTCATTTCACAATAAATAAATATCCACAGCTTCTAGGTTAGACTAGGTTGCTCAGTTCACATTCTCCATGTATGTTTCTTGGGTCTGTTATGTTATACCTATGTAAATTTAAAAGTCAAATCTTTATAAAAATCTAGGTGTTTTATATATAGATATAAACTATCATTTAAATTTTGTATATGACAATTACCTTCAAGTGTTTAATTTCCTCTTGTTTATTGGCTCCTTAAATTAAAATGAATATGAGAAGTATTATATGAAAAAGGATTTATAGATCAAGTAACTTCAGAAAGCCTCTGTTAAACAATAGTAGCTTCCTCTACTTCAGATCACTTTAGGGCCTGTAATATGATGTAATATACAACTCTTTTAAGTGGCATTATCTGAACCTATATAACTGTAAATATTATTGTTTTTTTTCAAAGTGTCACTAGACCATTTTGGAAAATGTAATCTTAGGTAGCTAAATGTGATCTATTTGTTTAGGCTGGAGTCCATGATAGTACAACAAACATTTGTTGAGGTTTTATAGCTTACTTAGTTACTTTTCAATCTCATTTCAAACAACAATCTAGTGAAGCAAGTATGCTTATCTGAAGAAAACTGCCTCAGAACTATTAAGGAATTTACCACTTTTACAATTTACTGATAGTGTTAGTTCTCAAACCCTGACCGTAAAGTGTAAATATTTGATGAACTTCTTAGCCTTCATGTGTTTAAAACTAGTCCAGAGGAAAATATTGTAAAGCTCATCAGTCTGAATGTTTGAATAATTAATTCGGCATAGACATTATGGTTCAAAGTGGGTTGGGATCTATAATTAGTTTCACTGACATTTTCTAGATCTTGATAGACAACATTTAAATAAAAACGAATTTTATTTTCTAATATCAAATGTGAGGAAAAGAATATAATTTTAAGAGAAACAAAGAAAATTTAAAAGAAAGATAGGATAATGCATGTGATTTTATGTGCTAAGATATTATTCTGATTCATATTAATTTCTCAAATTTTCTATCTATATTTTCTTCCCTGTCAACTTTAATATCTTAGCCAACTAAAATAAACGGCATTTATTTCTGGAAATGTGCTCTAAATATTGAATCAGTGACATACAAAGATTCAGAAATAATTTTTAAATGTACGTTTGAGAACTATTTTATTATATCTATTAAATGAAATAGAACATAATAAAATATAGCAAATTTTGGTTGAAGGTAATTTATTGTATCCAAAGAAAACCTTATACATACACATAGCATATACTTTTAAGTTGATATACAGTACAGCATGAAATCAGGTTTGTAGTGACATTAACGGCTATCTTAAGACCCAAATCAGCAAATACAAACAATAATCTACAATATTAAAGGACATAATTGTATACCTCATTTTTATTGAAGATATATTGTTTGATCACATTAACAATTTTTAAACATTTATTATTAAAAATGCAGCATTCTGAGATTGCTGGTAACTCCCCCATTAAACATATCAAACCTAATCGTGCACAGTTTTTACTTTAGTGTAGCATTCAAATAAAACATCTAATATATCTTATCAACTAAAGATAACAATAACCATTTCAGCAAAAGAAATTACCAGATATTAAAGGCATCTTTCATATGATACTATTTTGTTTGCCTCTCTGACACCTCTTATTAGCAAGACTTAAATGTAAGTTAGACAGTAGTTTTGGGTTCGTTTTTGCACAGGGTGATTCCCACAGTTAGCCTTTTATCTTACTGGGGATTCTGACCAGTGATTTAATCCCAGTAGGTCCTTTACTCTCTCTCTCTTCCCATTTCCTGAAGCAACAGCCCACATCTGCAGGTCAAGTCGAAGAGTCATGAGTCAGATGTGGGACACAGAATTTGGCTGAAGAACGATCCCAAGTCCCCTGTCTCCAGAAACCTTTCAGAATAAAGGTAAATCTGAGTACTGACCTGCCAAGTGATTATGGAACAAACTGCCGCTAGTCCAACCCGCTGCTATGAAATATTTCTTATTACCTGTGATAATCCTCACTGGCTGGTGGACATGTTATATTTGACACTTCTGCCCAGTCTCTCATTTTCCCAAAACCGAAGTAACCGTTTCTCCTTTGCTATAAGTACTTTGTGGATTCCTTTGTTAGACCTGTCATATTATATTTCTTTGCGTGGAGCCTATCTTTTAAAATAGGCTATGAGCCCTTTTAAAACAAAATCATGGTTATCTCTCTGTCAATATCTTTCTGTGCAAATTATTTCTATGCAAATTAATAGACAAATAGAAACTTTTAACAAATAATCCCTTCTGTTCTCCTTGTGATCATTTGGGATCTAGAAAATTTTTAATGAAAATCATTGAAGACACTATAGATTGAAAGTACAACTAAACTTTCATTTTAGTGAATACCATTCTCATATTTGGTAGAGGCTAGTTTCACATGTTGATTCTTAGTCTGCCTTCAAACACTGTAGTATTTAGAGGGATCTAATTGCTAGTCATTTAACTACCTATGTGTGAGACAAAGATAACTTAGCATTTTCGTGTAAAATAAGTATATATTTTATATGTTAAGCATCCTTAGGAATGTATACATAGAGACATGTGTAGACTGATTAAAAGGTATGTTGCACATTCTCTGATCCAATCTCAGTTTATGTCATGTGAGTATATTGAATATAGAAAGACAGTCATGTTTAAAAATAAGTTTAAAAAACAGACAAATATAAGTAGCACAGAATTAATGGTTATGAGTTGGAGAAATTAAAAATAGGTAATTCTCTTGAATAAAGTGCAACTTAAAATGATCTAATCTGTCCACTATCTGGGGAGAAAGACCAACACTAAATGTACGCATGATTGAAGAATGAGAGTCAATTACTTTTCCTGTTGCTGTCTTTATTTTCATACATTTGCTGATTAAAAGATCCCATTCTTCTTTATCTCTTTATCTTTTCAAAGACAGTTTCCTAAGATGCATTTCTGACAGGTGCGCATTCTTGATATTCTCTCTCCATTTCACTAGCAAGCTTTCATCTATCCAGTCTGACTTGCAACTTCTGAACTCCTAGTGTCCTTTAGGAGAAAGACTGCCTGAGTGGGAACAGGATTAGAGCAGAGGCACCAGGGAGATGGAAGTTATATTGTGTCTGGTGTCGGCGTATAAACCAAGATAGTGGTGGCAACATGGGAGGACAACCGTGGGAAGATTTAAGAAGTATTAAACCCACAGAATCAATAGGACTCAGTGAGTAATTATATCTGGGAAGTATGGGCATACAAAGGGACAATAGTGATTTAGAGGTTGCATTTTATGACAACTTGATGGACAAAGATGCCTCCCATTAAGGTGAAAATCACAAGAGGGAGAAAGAAGCAGTTTTCTGGAGAACTTAGAACTTCATGGGACAAAGACAGAGAATTGTCATATAGGCTGTTTATTACACTTATACACAGTGAGGGCTTGAGAGACAGGCTCAAACTGAAAATAAAGTTTGGGAATCTCTAGCATGTAGGTGACAAGCAACTTCACAGAAAAAAATTTGGAAGTGAGAATAGAAGAGGACTCTTCTTGCATTGCTATAAAGAAATACCTGAGACTGGATACCTTATAAAGAAAAGAGGTTTAGTTAGCTCATGGATCCACAGGCTGTATAGGAAGCACAATGCTGGCATCTGCTTGGCTTCTGGGGAGGCCTCAGGAAACTTACAGTCATGATGAAAGCTAAAGGGAAAGCAGGTGTATCTTACATGGCCAGAGCAGAAACAAGGAGTGGGGAGAGATGCTACACACTTTTAAACAACCAGATCTCATGAAAACTCACTATCATGATGACAGCACCAAAGGGAGATGACATTAAACCATAAGAAACCACACCAATGATGCTATGACCTCCCACCAGGTATCACTCCAGCATTGAGAATGACGAATTGACATTGGGTGTGGACACAGATCCAAACTGTATTATTCTACCTTTGACACCTTCAAAATCTCATGTCCTTCTCACATTTAAAAACATGACTTCCCAACAGTCTCCAAGGTCCTAACTCATTCAGGTATTAACTCACATGTCCAAAGTCCAAAGTCTCATCTGAGACAAGGCCAGTCCTTTCCACCTATGAGCCTGTAAAATCAAAAAGCAAGTTAGTTACTTTGAAGACACAATAGAGGTATAGGTATTGGGTAAATACTCTGATTCCAAAAGGGAGAAATTAGCTAAAAAAAAAAGGGGGCTACAGGCCTTACACAAGTCCAAAATCCGACAGGCCAGTCATTAAATTATAAAGCTCCAAAACAATCCCCTTTGATCCCATCTCCCACATCCAGGGAACACTGTTGCAAAGGTTGGACTCCCAAGGTTTGGGGTAGCTCTGCCCCTGTGGCTTTGCAGGGTTCAACCCCAGGGCATCTCTCAAAAAGTGGCATTGAGTCCCTATGGCTTTTCCAGGCTTAGGGTGCAAGCTGCCAGTGGATCTACCATTCTGAGGTCTGGAGGTTGGTGGCCCTCTGCTCACAGCTCCACTAGACAGTATAGCATTGGGGACTCTGTGTTGAGGACCCAACCTCATATTTCTCCTTTGCATAGCCCTACTAGAGGTTCTCCATGAGGTCTCTACCCTTGAGCAGCCTGAACATCCAGGCTTTTCCAATATACCATGTAATCTAGGCAGAGGATCCCAAGCCTCAGCTCTTATGTTCTGTGAACCTTGAGGTTTAATGCCATGTGGAAGCCACCAAGGCTTATGGCTTGCACTCTCTGAAGCAGTAGCCCCAGCTGTACCTGGATCCATTTTAGCCATAACTGAAATGGAAGCAGCTGGTATTCATGGAGCAGTTTCCCAAGGCTGCAAAGAACAGTGGGTAGGGCCCACAAAACCATTCTGTCCTCCTAGACCTTTATGCCTTTGATGAGAGGGACTGCCAGGAAGTTCTCTGAAAGACCTTCGAGGCTTTCTCCCAATTGTGTCGGCTACTGACAATTAGCTTCTCTTTACTTACATAAATTTCTGCAGCCTGTTTGAATTTCTACTCTGAAAATGGGCTTTTTTTTTTTTCTGGCACATGACCAGGCTTCAAATTTTCTAAACTTTTATGCTCTGCATTTCTTTTAAATATAAGTCCCAGTTTCAGGTCATTTTATCACTCACACATATGAGCATAGGTTGTTAGAAAAAGCCGGCTACATCTTCAGTGCTCTGGTGCTTAAAAATTTCTTCCACCAGATATCCTAAATTATTACTCTCAAGTTCAAAGTTCCACAGGTGCCTAAAGCAGGGACACAATGCACCCAGTATCTTTGTTAAAACATAACAAAAGTGACTGTTCCAGTTCCATATTTCTTTGTTTTCATATCCTTGTTTCCATTTGTGACCTCCTAAGACTGGACTTCATTGTCCATATCACTATCAGTATTTTGATCACAACAATTTAACAAGTCTCTAAGAAGTTTCAAACTTTCCCTCATCTTCCTGTCTTCTTCTGAGCTCTTCACACCTTTCCAAACTCTATTATCCAATTCCAAAGCTGCTTCCACATTTTCAGGCATCTTAATAGCAATGCCCCATTTCTCCGTACCAATTTTCTGTATTAGTTTGTTCTTGCACAGCTATAAAGAAATACCCAAGACTGGGTAATTTATAAAGAAAAGGTAGTTAATTGGCTCGCAGTTCCACAGGCTGTACAGGAAGCACAATGCTGGCATCTGCTTGACTTCTAGGGAAGCCTCATGAAACTTACAATCATGGCAGAAGGTGAAGGAGAAGCAAGCATGTCTTACATGCCTAGAACAGGAGCAACAGAGAGAGGGCAGAGAGATGGTACACACTTTTAAACAACCAGAACTCATGAGAACTCATTATCACAATGACAGCACCACAGGGGGATGGTGTTAAACCATAAAAAACTGTACCCTTGATCCAAAGCCCTCCCACCAGGTTCCACTTTGGGCACTGCAGATTACAAATTACATGAGATTTGGGCAGGGACACAGATCAGATCCAAACTATATCAAGGTCCTTACATACAACCTCTGTGCACAGCCAACCTTAAAACATAGATGAGGAGGAGGTGCTTAAGCAGGAGATTGAGAAAGATCAGCTGGAAACACAGAAGATTGATATAGAAAACAAGGAGGACTGAGTTCCCAGGAAAAGTTACTTGGCAACAAAACATATTGAAGAATTTTTGGCACAAGGGATCATTCAAATAGAACATAAACACTAATGCTTTGTAATCTACAGAACATCTTCTATTTTTACTACCTCACTCTAGCCATCTACAGTAATTTGTTAATGTTTCAGTGTATAAACTGTAAGAAAATTTTGCTTTATATGTACAGATAAAACCAATAAATCATAAACTAAACTCCCTGTAAAAAATAGTGCCTCTCTTTCAAATGAATTAAATATCACACAGCAATTCGTTGTCCAACACATTTTATGAGTTTTCTCCGTAATTTTGAGAAAAATATCATCTAAAATAAGTCATTACAAAAGGTGCTATCATGACCAATACGAAAAGTTTTAGTCACATAGTGGAAAATATGTGGAACATTTATTGTCTGAGAGTCAAATATTCTATTGTGGAGTGATTTTTTTTATTACGTAAGAATTTTCCTCTTTTGCCAAAGGTAGCAAGAGTGAATAATAAAAATCACTCAGTAGATAAAGTACTCAAATAGCTTCAAAACATCATTAAAAGCTCTGGAGTTTAAAGGTTTTCAATCCCTTTTGTTCACTCTGTCTCTCTCTGTTACAGTTAATCAGATTGGAAGTCTACCAGTGTTGATTCTAAGAATAAAGTTTTAAAGCCATTTTCACTTTGAAACTGCAGAATTGGAAGAAAATGCAGGTTAATCTTAAAGGTAAAGATCAAGTTATTATGCTTTTTTGTTTTTAAAGAGATGTATGCTATGAAATTATGCCATTGAAAGTGCTGGAAAGATTTTGCCCAGATAGTCAATTTTTCTGCAATCAGAACAATTTACCACGTTGTAGAGTTCATGATCCACATGACCTGCTGCTCTCTGCCTTTCGTTGCTTTTAAAATCAATGTTTCAAATCTTTGAAAAAAGGAAGTTTTTAACAAGCATATCTACCAAATCACTACATTAGAAAATGCAGGTTGATCTCTTTATTGATTCAATTTTACTATTATATCATGAAGAAAATATGTTACAGACATTTTGTGCATGTATATGTTTGAGTTGCTTTCTCTTAACTTTTGGAATCTTATATCACAAAAGTATGTAAGATTTAACAAGACTGAGTTATCAGTTTCACTTTGAAGTCACCAAATGTTAAAATAAACACGCAAAAGTCTAGCCCTCCATAGGACAGTTAGATTTTTTTTTAAAAGGACACTAAATAAATAATCAGACACTAAATAATCCTACTGTTAAATAAGTAAGAGATGATTGGCCTGAGGCTATCTCTATACTTTGACTTCCTACCCAAAAAACTGCAACCTAACCTAGTATAAAATAAAACTAGAACTTAATTTAGTGTATTTTTTGTAACATATATTTGGGTCTCAGCCAACCAAAAGCAGCCAAACTTCAGCCAGTCACATGCTGCCAACTGTGCCCGCTGATTAATAAGCAATCAAACTATTGTGTAGTACTTAACTACTTTACTTCTATTTTCTGTCTACAAATACTCACTGGCCACATTGCCAAAAGCAACTTTCTAAACTGCTCTGGTCTGAGTGTTACCTTATTCATGAATTATTTTTTGCTTAAATAAACTGTTTAATTTAATTTGTCTAAAGTTTTTCTAATATAACATCCTCATAGAGTAAGATATCTGGAAGTGGCTGATTTACAGAATTTAGTCTGAATTTAAAGTGAAAGCCACTGAGAAGGAAATACATCTCTGTCAAGCCATGTAGACGATTTACCACTTTTGTCACTTCACCTCAGATGTTAGGGTAACAAGTGACCATCTTGAAGAAAAATGCTACAAAACAATGAATAATGCCATCTGTTTCCAAAAATGTTAAAGATTCTGTAATTCCAAACTTATACTTACTAAGGGTGATGGAGTCAATAAAGTTACAGTTTTTGTAAGATCTTATAGTTTTTAATAAAATTATTTTAATATATTTTCTGTATGTTTTATTGATTGTAAATATCATGTGATACTTCTGTATGATATCATACTGCTTTATGAGTATCTACATGCTTAGGAGTATTGATTTCCAAAAACCAAAATCCTACAATTCTAAGATGTTCATGTGAACCAGTCTATAGCATTGCAGATTTTGGCACAGGCTTTGTATTTTGTAATTTTTAAACCTACCTAGATTCATTCCATTAAAGAAATATTTAATTATTCCATTTATTTACTTATGGTGATTTTTATGAGATATATTATGTTTTAAGTTTCCAATATTTTTAAAAGAATGTGTCTTTATGACAGAATGATTTATATTCCTTTTTATGTATACCCAGTAATGGGATTGCTGAGTCAAATGGTAGTTTTTTTTATACATTTCCACCAGCAGTCTAAGTGTTCTCCTTTCTCCAAAGCCTCACCAGCATCTGTTTTTTTTTTTTTTTTTTAATTTTTTAAATAGCCACTCTGACAGATGAGAGGTGCTATCTCAGTGTGGTTTTGACTTGCATTTCTCCAGTGATTAGTGATGTTAAACATTTTTTTATGTGTTTGTTGGCTATGTGTGTATCTTCTTTTGAGAAGTAGCTGTTCTTTTTAAATGGAATTATTTTTTGCTTCTTGATTATTTAATTTCCTTATAGTCTGGATATGAGACCTTTGTCAGATGCACAGTTTGCAAGTATTTTCTTCCATTCTATAGGTTATCTGTTTATTCTGTTGATAATTGATTCTGTTTATTCTGTTGATAGTTTTCTTTTTCATGCAGAAACCCTTTTGTTTAATTAGGTCTCACTTGTCAATTTTTTTTTTTTTGTTGCAATTGCTTTTAGAGTCTTTATTATAAAATCTTTGCCAGGGCCAATATCTAGAATGGCATTTCCTAGGTTTTCTTCTCAGACTTTTATAGTTTTAGGTTTTACATTAAGGTCATCAATCCATCTTGAATTGATTTTTATATGTGGTAAATGAAGGTGTCCAGTTTCAATCTCCTGTATATGGCTAGCCGGTTATCCTCACACCATTTACCAAATGGGAAGTCTTCTCCCCTTTGCTTGTCTTTGTTAGCTTTGTTGAAGATCATTTGGTTGTAGGTGTGTGGCTTTATTTGTGGGCTCTCAATACTGTTCCATTGGTCTATGTGTCTGTTTTTGTACCTGTACCATGCTGTTTTTGTTACTTGTAGTATAGTCTTGCAGTATAGTTTGAAGTCAGGTGGTATGGTGCCTGCAGCTTTGTTCTTTTTGCTTAGGATTGCTGTGTCTATTCAGGCTCTTTTTTGGTTCCATATGAATTTTAGCATATGTTTGCAATTCTGTGGAAAATGTCACTGGTAATTTGTCAGAAATAGCATTGAATCTGTAAATTGGTTTAGGTAACATGGCTATTTTAACAATATTGATTCTTCCTATTCATTAACATGGAATGTTTTTCCATTTCTTGATGTTGTCTCTGATTTCTTTAAGCAATGTTTTGTAATTCTCCTTGTGGAGATCTTTCACCTCTCTGGATAGCTGTATTCATAGGTATTTTCTTCTTTTTCTGACTATTGTGGGTGGGATTCTGTTATTGATTTAGCTCTCAGCTTGGACATCACTGGTGTATAGAAATGCTACTGATTTTTGTACATTGATATAATTAGGCTTGTTGTTCCTACCCAAATCTATCTTGAATTGTAATCCCCATAATTGTCAGGTGTCAATGAAGAGACCAGATGGAGGTAATTGAATCATGGTGGCAGTGAATTTTTAAGAGATCTAATGGTTTTATAAGGGGCTTTTCCCCTTTTGCTTGGCACTTCTTCCTGCCACTTTGTGAAGAAGGTGCCTTGCTTCCCCCTTGGCTTCTGCCCAATGGTAAGCTTCCTGATGCCTTATCAGTCATACACAACAGTAAGTCAATTACACCACTTTCCTTTATAAATTGCCCAGTTTTGGGCAGTTTTTTATAGCAGTGTGAAAACATACTAATACATGCACTGATTTTATATCCTACCAAAAAAAAATAAATAAAAATAAAGCAGACAAACAACAACAGCAACAAAACCACTGCCAACAAAAAAATCTTTTGTAGCCTGAAACTTTGCTGAAGTTGTTTAACAGTTTTAAGTGCCTTTGGACAGATACTATGGAGTTTTCTAGCAGATAATTATTTTATCTGGAGAGAGAGGGAGAGTTTGACTTCCTTTCTCTCTACTTAGAAAATGTCTATGACAGTAAACAGTCTATAAATGTCCAAGTGACAATTTATATGTAATGGCAAATAAATGAACTTCTCTCATAATATTAGCAAATATATCATGCATGTATATTTCTGCAAAGAAATTCTAAGCTATGGTTCTCCTTATTGAAATATAATTCATAAGTAAGAAATCAAGTGAAAAGAAATTGGAATTGGAAACAGACTTGCAAGAAGCACTTGAAACCCAGTACATAATGAGTTGTCAAAATCGGTGCAATGCACATCAACAGAATTTAACTCAACTGCTAAAATATATTCATTGAATGAGAAGGTGTATAGCATAAAAATATTAGCAATTGAATAATAACAAGCAAGTTCTAAATACAAATTATTTTTAAAAATCAGTCATAGATAGAAAAACAGGGGAGTATATATAAACATATTCTAGTTCTAACAGCATTTGCAAAAATTTAAAAAGTTAAATTTCTCAACAATATGGGCTCAATTATGTTTTTAAAACTTCTAAATCTAAAGTAAGACTAATAGAATTTTTTGAGAGTATACATAAGTCCAAATATAAAAAGATACAATTTGAACTGTGCACTTTTGGATAGTGGAAAACTTTCTAACAGTAAATATAATGGGATGGGAGGAGGAGAGTCCCACAAAGAAGAATGTGATAACTTTCACCACATAAATAATAGAACTCTTGTGCATCAAATACATCATAAAGAAAAGTAAAAGGCAAGCCAGGGATGGAGGTCATACCTGTAATCCCAGCACTTTTGGAGGCCCAGGCAGGCATATCACTTGAGGCCAAGGGTTCAAGACAAGCCTGGCTAACATGGTGAAACCCTGTCTTTACTAAAAATACAAAAGTTAGCCAGGTGCAGTGTCACACTCCTATAATCCCAGCTACTTGGGAAGCTGAGGCACAAGAATCGCTTAAACCCACAAGGCAGAGGTTGCAGTGAGCCAAGCTTGATCCACTGCACTCCAGTCTGGGCAACAGGTCAAGACTCTGTCTCAAAAATAAATAAATAATAAGTAAAAGGCAAATAAGCCATGAAAAATATTTTTTAATTATGGCAAATAAAAATGTTTTTAAAACTCATATAAATTGCTAAGAGAAACATGGACATACTTGTTACTATTGATATAACTTTTTTGCATTTATCCTTATAAATATTAATCAAACATTGATTTGTCACAGACACAAATTATAGAATCAATTTTAGAGAGACTTGTTTTAAGTAGTTATAAAGCCCTTCTTTATTTGTTCTTTTTTTTGTTTTTCAGAAACGATTCCTTGATTTTTCTCTTTATTTCTAGGTATTTCTGAAGTGTGCCAAATAATTATTCAGTACCACATAGTCTAGTTCCTTTCCAGAATTAATCTAACTGTTGATTCCTTAAATTATTTTTATTACATGCTTCTGTTATTTTTCTGGGTGTGTCAGAAGTAGGATCTTAAAAGTAGAACTAATAGAAAATGTCTTTTGGTATAACCTAAATGGAAACATTCAGTCTTCTGGATCCAACATTACAGAAGGGAATTACTTTCTCTTGAATGTATATCCTAGAAACAGGGGCTAATTTCTTAAATTAAAAAAAAAATTAAAAAGAGGAAGGGGAGCTTTTAACATTTAGCCTGACAATTTATCTTTTATTCCTGGGTTTGGTCTACTGCAGCATTTTTAGCTTTTCTTATGTGTGGTGAATGTAAGGCTACTCTCAGGTTAGTTAAATAGAAGTTTCAGGCTCTCTCACCGACACAGGCCTATCACGGGGCCCTCAGAAGTGCCCACCTACCTGTTTCCATGATTTCTTTTTTTTTTCGTCAAGCATGCAGAGAAAGCTATTCAAAGTGCCATCTGTTGACTTGCTGCTTTGATATCGACTTCATTTTGCCAATGCTTCTATCTGGTGGCACTGAAGTGGCAGTGGCACTTGGGAACCCACTTAACAAGAGGCAAGTTTGGTGGGATGTGTTCCTGTGGCTCACACTCGCTGCTGTGCCAGGTGAAGTAATTGCTGGGCATGATCAATATATAAGAAAGACTTCCAGGACATCTCCCGTGCAGACTTCGCCAGTTTTCTGATGCAAAAATACAGGGCCAGAAGTCATACTGCAATCTATGTCCTATGCTTCTCCTGCCCCAGAAGTGTGTGGATAGCAGAGGAGAAAGAAATGTAAAAAGCATAAAGCCAGAAACAAGTCTGTGGAAATTTCTTTTTTCATTGGGAACTTAAAATGTTAAGTGAAGATTTTATTCTCACGAATGCCTAGCTGAACAGTTTCTCTCCTATCAGAAATATACTTCTTGATGCAACATGTACAATTATAAATTCTCTATACACTTTTATGTTTTTGATGGGAACCTCAATGAATAGCTTTTGTAATTCCTGTGTTGGTAGGGAACACATTTGAAGCAGTACTAAAAATGGTACTTTTCCCTCTCTTGATCAAGTGTGTTTTATTCACCTTGACACCCTCATAAACTCACAGCATCTTATAATCTCTGATACATCTTGTCCTGACAATGCCTGCAAGTTCCAGATAAAATGGCATGCAAATTTGTGACTGCAAGAGCAAACGAGCCATAAGAATGTGTCATTGACAAATTTCCTACATGCACTCATCAATGGGTCTATACATGCTGTATAAGACTAATTTATAATGTAAATGTGTTCTTCAATATAATGAGAAAACTAAAAAAATATAAGTTGCTCCAACGTGTCACTCATTTTCAAAATAATTTGGTGTATGTTTCAGAATTATTGATCATAACAAAATTCAGAGAAAAATAGAGCCATGCGTCCTAAAGTGTATAAACTTCTTACATCATTCCATGGATTGTGCTATGTTTGTGGTATTTGTCCATTTTTTTTAACATTTAAAATTTGTTCTGATTTTTTTATTCTAAATAAATATTGGCTATAGACCCTAATTTTTAAATTGCTTTTCTTAAAAAATTTACATTAGAAAATTGACATTTAGTTATAGAAATTTTCTCCAGAATACTGCAAGTAATTGCACAGTATGACATTGGATTAATGAAAGAGCTTATGAACTATGAAAAGACATGGGCAAAGAACTTCATTTTTAGAGTTACAGCAAAACATGTAAATCTACATATCTTTTGTCTTTTTTTTAGTAGTGAATAAACTCTCTTCTCTCCTTTATAACACACAACTTTTATAATTATTATTTTAGTGAATTCCATTGAGTTTGCCTAGTAATTAATTAATATATGTAGTCATGCAAAAGAAGACATAGATGTTAGCTTTGTCAATTCAGTAGTTGAAAATTCTACCTTTATATAATGAGTGATGTGATATGAATGTTTGTGACTCAATCACGCTATAAAAGCCTCTTTCCTGAACTCCAGACTCATGTAAAATGCCACTTGATAACTTCATATGAAGGTCAAATTAGTGTCACAAATTTGAATCCTTGGAACCACAGTGCCTTCCCCATGTACTCTGGCTCATTAAAAGTATCAACGGTTGTTTAAGCTAAAAACCAAGGAAATGGCATTATTTCCTCTCTCTTCCTCACTCTACAGACTCAAATTTAATCCATTACCAAATCCGGTTAATTTAACTATCAAAATCTACTTCAAATACATTCACTTCTGATAGGGTTTTGTTCTATGTTCCCACCCAAATCTCATCTTATGTTGTAATCCCCACCATGTGTTGAGTGAGGGACCTAGTGGGAGGGGATAGAAACATGGGGGCAGATTCCACCATGTTTTTGTGATAACGAGGGAGTTCTCATGAGATTGGATGATTTTAAAGTGTGGCACTTCCCCATTGCTTGCTCTCTCCCTCCTGCCACCAGGTAAGCCATGCCTTGCTTCCTCGTTGCTTTCCACCATGATTGTAAGTTTCCTGAGACTTCCTGAGCCATGCAGAAATGTGAGTCAGTTAAAGCTCTTTTGTTTATAAATTACCTGGTGTCTGGTAGTATCTTTATAGCAATGTGAAAATGGACAAATACAGAGAATTTGATACCACAATAGTGGATTATCCTGCTATAACGATAACCAGAAAATGTGGAAGTGAATTTGAAACTGAGTAACAGGCAGAGAATGGAACTGATTGGAGGCCTCAGAAGAAGACAGGAAGATGTGAGAACGCTGGAACTGCCTAGAAACTTGTTGAATGGTTTTCTACAAAATGCTAATAGTGATATGGACAATGAAGTCCAGGCTGAGGTGATCTCAGATGGAAATAAGAAACTTATTGGGAACTGGAGCGAATGTCACTCTTGCTATGCTTTAGCAAGGAGACTGGTGGCAATTTACCCCTCCCCTAGCGCTCTATGGAAGTTTGATTCTAAGAGAGATGATTTAGGATATCCAGCAAAAGAAATTTCTAAGCAGCAAAGCATTCAAGAGTTGACCTGGCTTATTTTGAATCCATTCAGTTATATACATTCACAAAGAGATGGTTTGAATTTGGAACTTATGTTTAAAAGGAAAGCAGACCATAAAGGTTGGGAAATTTTCAGCCTGACCATGTGGTAGAAAAGAATAACCTATTTTCTGGGGAGGACTTCAAGCCAGCTGAAGAAATTTGAATAAGTAATCAGGAGCTGAAAGTTAATAGCCAAGAAAATGGGGAAAATGTCTCCAGAGCATGTCAGAGACCTTCACAGCAGCCCCTCCCATCATGAGCCTGAGCCCTAGGAGGGAAAAATAACTCCATGGGCCTGGGCCAGGCCCAGAGCCTCACAGCTTTGTGCAGCTACAAGACTTATCTCAGCAGCTCCAGTTCCAGCAGAGGCTAAAAGGAGCCAAGATACAGCTTGGGTTGTGGCTTCAAAGGATGCAAGCCCCACGCCTTGGTGGCTTCCACATGGTGTTAGACCTGTAGGTGCACAGAAGACAAGAGTTGAAACTTAGGAACCTCCACCTAGATTTCAAAGGACGTATGGAAATGCCTGGATGCCCAGGCAGAAGTCTGCTGCATGGGCAGAGCCCTCATGGAAAACCTCTGCTAGGGAAATGTGGGAGAGAAATGTCGGCTTTGAGCCCCCACACAGAGTCCTCAATGGGGCACTGTCTAGTGGGGCTGTGAGAAGAGGGCTACTGTCCTCCAGACCCCAGAGTGGTAGATCCATGACAGCTTACACCGTGCACCTGAAAAAGCCTCAGGCACTCAATGTCAGCTTGTGAAGGCAGACACAGGGGCTAACTCCAAACTACACAGGCACATATTGCACAAACATCATGGGATTATTTTTGATTCTGCTATAGGAAAGCTTCTTAACAATACTAAGAAGCTTTTTTAAAGCTATATAAAAATCAAAGCTTAGAAAATATGGCATTTATCCCTATCACATAAACATTTAAATTAGTGTAAATCAACCAAACCAACCATAACACTTCTTGAGATTTACACTATGTATTATGTATTGTTTATTTGTGGACTTTTAAATCATGAATTTGCCTAGGTCACAAAGACATTGTGTTTGCGACAAACACAAATACGATATGTATGTGAAAGTGTATAATAAGTAATTGATATTTCCTCATAGTTAATGTATGGAGCATTCTCTGCAGCCATATTATATATTTATTTATCAGATAAATATTGGTGCAGGTCTTCTTTCTGTTAATTTTCAAAATGAAAAAGCAGCACAATTTCCACAAACATTATATCTATATTTATTAAATTAAATACGTATGAAGCCCGATAATTTATTAGTAAAAAGCAAAACACATATAACCTAGTTTTTTTATGGAAACGAATGTGTTATTCCTTTAGTTTTAAAGTAATTATGCTGTCATTGAGCTGTGAACTTGATTTTTCCAAACAGCAGTGATGCTTTGCGGATCAGATATTAAGATGATGATTAATGATGTTTGAGAGGAAGAGCTAGATCCTTTCTTCTGTTGATAATGTCTTCTGTGGGTGTATCTAGTGCTAGATCTGAAATGTTTTTCCTATTACTTAAGATAACTTTTAACTTAAATGGGTAACTGTTTTCCAATTTAATTTTTGTGGAGAGAAAAAATGGTAAGTCCCTTTAATTTTAGGGTATAAATTCATCTCTAGCTAAATAGTTTGAGGGAACTGTGAGAGTTTGAAATATCTCATGGCTACCTCCACAAACTTAAAAATAAAATATAAGGTAAAATATGCAACAGTTCTGAAAACTAGGAAAAAGGGGGCTATAAACCTGTAGAAACTTTGAGAATGCAATAGATACAATATAGATAGGTTCAGACTAGAGAGGGCCTCATTTGCTTTTTTGGAAATCAAATTTCCAAAAAAAAAAAAAAATGTCTTTAGAAAAAAAAATAATAAGGGGTTTCTTGATTCCAGAATAAACTCCTGCCTTATATTTGGAAATGAAAATAGATAAAACCTGAGAAATGTGTGTTTTTCAGACAGCATAGTCCTTTTTGTCCAGGCACCAGGCTTTCCTACAGCCATGAGGTTACCATAATGACTGTGTTAAGTTACCCAATGTAATCCAGGTCAACTGTTTCTTCCCCAGGATACTGAACGTACATTTGGAAGTTACTATGGTTCAGAAGTTCTCCACATGCAAAAAACCTTTCTCTGGTATGAAAGCAGATTGCTCATATGTGGAGAGACAAAATGATAAAAGCCGGGGAGAAGCCAGACTGCTTCACTCTTTTCTTTCAGCCCTTTTTATGCTCCAGCCTGCATCCTTGCTCTTCCTAACGTTTAGTTGCACCAATCTTCCAACACATTGTCACTTTTGAAAACAAGCCAAAGTAGAATTTCTGTCACCTACAATAAGGAGAGGCCTAAATGACATGTAAGGAATACTCAGCTAAAATCACTTTAGATGCGGAAAAGATGCCGATATACAGGGCAGCCTCAATTTACTGCAATAAATGGAAGTGTATGGTGGCAGCCCAAGCTAAGCCCTTCAGCACTGGGTACAGAGGTTGGCACTGCAACACATTGATGCCCAGACAGGTTATACCCACATAGAATTTATATTTTTCAAGGAAAATTAATAATTAAACAAGCAGTTACAATATATTAAGAAGAATACTATGTTGTGGGAAATGCAGAATGATATGGGAACATGAGAAACGGCAGCTGTATAGGGGTAGCAGGGTGAGGAGATGAAAGGCAATGAGCAGGAATACTATTCTGTGGAGAATGAAGACCATGTGCAACGGTCGAGGGTGAGAGAATAATTCATTTCATGACCTGAAATAGTTTATTATAGATGCAGCAAAATCAGAGGAAGGCAGTAGTATAGAAGAAATAAATAATACACTAAAAATTCAAGAGGATTTCAATAATAGTTTTTAATAGCATGGCTTTTATTAAAATATTGATAAGGAGGTGTTCTTTTTTACCCAATATATGAATGGTATTTTATTTTAGAAAAATCACTTCACCCACTGTAGAGAGAAGGAATTGAAGGGGGTTGTGAGTAAATGTAGTAAGACTAGTAAAGTGGTTGTCACAGTAATCCAGACAATAGACGTCAAATTGCAAAAACTTGGAAATTGATATTTTGAGGGAGTGACAAAGAAGGCTGAGTAAAAAATGATAGTTTTATTCTGGCTTGGCCAATTGAATAGTGACACTCACTGTGATGGGCAAATCAGAGAAGAGAAAGATTAATGCTTCATATTTAAATGTTAATTTTGAGGTGGGCATTGAAGGTAGATATTGTTTAGGAGAGAATAGCATCATGAGATATAGCCTTATGAAACTATTATATAGGTGCAAAAGTACTTGCAATTTCTGCCATTACTTTTAACAACAAAAACCACAATTATTTTTGCATCAACAAAATACATTAATTATATTTAATAGTTCTCAACATGAGAAAGACCAAACCAAATTATCAATGAGTTTGATGAAAGATGTGGCTAGGTCTATTGGGTCTGGACATGGGCATACAAATTTACAACAAAATTTAGAAGAAATTTTGCAGAGGCTTTCTAATAAAATTTTCCATGTTTCTGCATCCATCCAATTCTTCTAGCTGAACTAGCAAACAAAGTTACTAATTTGAGATTGAAGAATCAGTCTTAATACTATCTAAATGTTAAAGAAAAAAAGCCCCAGAAAAGTTCAGCAACCTTCTTTTTTTTTTTTTTTTTTTTAGATAGAGTCTCATTCTGTCATCCAGGTTAGAGTGCAACGGCACGATTTTGGCGCAATGCAAACTCTGCCTCCTGGGTTCAAGCAATTCTCTGTCTCAGCCTCTTGAGCAGCTGGGATTACAGTCATCCGCCTCCACACCTGGCTAATTTTTGTATTTTTCATAGAGACAGGGTTTCACCATCTTGGCCAGGCTGGTGGTCTTGAACTCCTGACCTGTGATTCACCCATCTCGGCCTCCCAAAGTGCTGGGATTACAGGTGTGAGCCACCGCTCCCAGCCCTGAACCTTCTTTATGAAAGCAACATTAGGATAAAATTTGAACCAGAATTTAAATGAACGGAAGCCACAGTATACACACACAAATGGAGCCTATATGTATCTATGAAAATATTCTATAGCAAAAATAGCAAAAGAACATAATATAAAAGAAAGAATCATTACTGAAAACAAAAGGAAGTCTCATATAGCATCTGCTTTATAATCTTAATCAAACCTAATTATTGTGAAATGAAGAAGGAAAGGGGAGATGACAAGAAAAATACAACAGGGGGTTAAAAGTGAATTGAATTATAAGGAAGTAGACATTTAAATGATTCTAAGTAAGAGCACTGTGAAACTTTTTGAAAAAAATAAATGTGATATTAAAATTTTTAAATATAATTGGAGTAATAAATAGCATACTTATAAGCTGACAGTCATATCACTGACAGGGGAAATAGCCTTGAAAGAATGCAGACTCCGACTCCTAGAGAACTAAATTTGGCTTTAGTGTGATGGGATTTGATTCAGCACTTGGAATAGTCTTCTGAATACAGAAATCCTGTTGTACTTGAAGCTAGCGGACTCGTGAACAATTTTGCCAGGTTCGCGTCCTATAATGATTCACACACACACACACACACACCGTTCCTATGAGAGATTGATGAACTTTGTTTAAAATCATTTATAGGGGAACATGTTCTGTGAACAAGTCATTAAACACAGAATTTTAAAAAATTTTAAAAAGGAAAGTAAATCTTGCATTGTGCACAGGAATATCGAGAAGCAAATGATGGATCTGCAGATAAGTGGTGTTCCTGAGTAGGAAGTGGAAGAGTATCACTGTGGGAATACATACTGGAAGTAAGCTTTCACGGTCCGAATTAAGATGCGAATCTACAGTTTCCCATATAATTACATGGATAAGTAATTCCCAGAAAAGCCTAACATTTTAAAGAAAAATGTAACAATATTATAAGGATTGAGAAGCAAAAAAAAAAAAAAAAAAAAAAAACAAAGTAAAACTGAGCCATGATGAAGCTTTTGGTCTGTCAGTATTGAAGCAAAAATTCTGTAGGAAAGGCCTAAACCAATTTGAAAAAGTTTCAAATACTTTTCAGTAGGTGATTTTAATATAAAGATAACATAAAAGAGGAACTGAAACTGAGAAATGATAAAGAGCGACAAAGGTGGTTATAAATTGTGTTATTAGTATGTCAGAGTTCTTCAGATGAATAGACGGATTTGAACAACAATGGATTCCAAGTGTTTTGTTATTTTTCTATTGACTTCTTCAGACTGTCAGAAATAAAAAGAATAGCCGGCCGGGCGCGGTGGCTCAAGCCTGTAATCCCAGCACTTTGGGAGGCCGAGGCGGGTGGATCACGAGGGCAAGAGATTGAGACCATCCCGGTCAACATGGTGAAACCCCGTCTCTACTAAAAATACAAAAAATTAGCTGGGCATGGTGGCGCGTGCCTGTAATCCCAGCTACTCGGGAGGCTGAGGCAGGAGAATTGCCTGAACCCAGGAGGCGGAGGTTGCAGTGAGCCGAGATCGCGCCATTGCACTCCAGCCTGGGTAACAAGAGTGAAACTCCGTCTCAAAAAAAAAAAAAAAAAAAAAAAGAATAGCGCTTGTTATGTATTCATGTTATGTATTCAAAGAAACAGGCTAAATCACACACTACTTGAGGATGGAGAATGATTTAGGGTAAGCTTTAGAAAGGCATTTTAATACATCTCCTTGGTCTCAAAACTGTATATATACCCACTAACCCATAGTTTCCATGTTTAAGGAAATAGTTATGAAACTAAAAACGCAATATATTCTTTTAAAAGATATTTGCATGTCAGTGAAGTACAAGACTTAAAAACCAACGCATCAAAATATTCACAACTTTATTTCTAGATCATAGGATTATTGGTCATTTATTTTTCATATTTTCCTATATTTTTGGAATCAGTTACAATAACCATATATTTAATTAAAATTAGAAAAAAATGATTAAAATATTAATTGCTTAAAGACATGAAACAATCTCCTTTCTCTTCACTTTCTTACATGTCTTGCTGTATATTGCCTGTACAACTATGTACATGTGAATGTTGACAAAAATAAAACTGATATTTGTTTTGGTGCTATCAGAATTTATGTTATTTTCTCAAAATTAATGATGCTTAGAAAATAAATTTTTGAAGAGTCTTCTACCAAGCAAGCCATATCAGAGCCTGACACAAAAGAAAAAAAATTAGTAACACTACTCTGTATTTACTTAAAAGCAGATATTTGTTTATCATTAATCTTTTTCACCATTTTTGTGGGTTTTTAAAAATATTGCATTAAAATATCTGAACTACTGAGTTTGGAGGTCCCTCTGACATTTTACACTCTTCAAGGCAAGTGCCTTACTCTCCTCACTTTAGTTCCTGTCCTGGATCTGAGTCCCTCATTCTCATTCCCACAACCATCCCTCTCACTGTCTCCAAAAAGGAAAGGGGAAGGGATAGAGAAAATAGTGCCATGTGCATTTTATATAATTGCATCCTGTCTACTAATATATAGTTTTTTTAAATCTACAAATTCCTTAGAATGATTTATTTGATTTTCTTTGTGGAATTCAGCCAAAGTTTATCATCAGTAACATCCAAATTAATGACAAAATAGATGAAAGAAAGGTTATTACAAGTTTGACAACTGTTTTCAAAAGTATAAGATACATTGCCATCAGGAGATGCTAAAACAAATTCTACATTGTTCAGTTTAATCTTGTTTAAACTACTCTCATTACATTTACTGGAGGAATTTTTGTTCCTTTTGTCTGATTATTATTCATCTGAGTAGAAACAAAATTTTGCTTTCCAAATATTAAAAGCGGCAGCATGTATGTCCAAGATCACAGCACCCATAAATTTACTGTGTACAAGTGAAGAAACTAGATTAGAAAGATAAAAAGAAGAAAGAAAAGACTGCATCATGAACTCTGAATAAAACTGGATTTAGCAAGAATTCATCAACGTGATGATTTATACCGTCTTATATAAAAAGGAAAAAGAATGGGCCCTTTTAATTACTGTGACCTATTTCCAGGGGTCTAGCTGTAGCCATCAGGTTGGTGGAAAACTAATCAACTCCATATTCTTTTCCTGAGCACTAAGCTTTTGCATCTGCTAATAGCATTATGTGTATCTTTTCTCTCTGAGCATCTTGTTAAAATCCCTGCAATACAATTGAAACTGTGTGCTAGGTTCACAGTTCAAATGGGGACGTGGTGGGCTAGGGTGGTCTTGGGAAATGCAATATCTGGATGCCAAGGCAGGAGTGCCTGTCCTCAGCCAGGTCTGTGGGGGTGGAGCCCTAGCTCGGAACCACGCCCTCCTGTACCCAGCACTTCCCTTCCCCACTTCCCTATCATTTAAAGGGACCACCCACACTCTTCCCTTCCCAGCACTCCAATATCAATACTGTAATTCTAACTGTTAGTCATACAAGTTTGAAAGAAGAAAGCATAAAACATTTTGATTTAACTCCTGTGTTCTACTGGTTCTCTTGCTGATGGAAGTTAGATTTGCTTCTATTGGAACCTAAGTTCCCACAGGTAATATAGTACACTTGAAGAAAAGTTTTCCACCAGATTAATTTGACAAAACCCAGGTTATTCACGGTAATAAAAGTTTAAGGAAAAGGCTTACTCATGTCGATTCCCACCTTAATACGATGCTTGTCTTGCCAAACAACCCTTGTGTAAGCACAAAATCACAAGCCTGAAACTTCTATCAAAGCACTGTGAAGCACAGTCTGCTTTTGGAGACCGGGGAATTTGAAGTCAAAATGACAGATTCATACCACCTGGTCAGTTTGACCATTTTTAAATCCAGGCCAGGATTATGATTAGCAATACATACAGAAGAGAGATTCTCTAAAGAGTCATAATAACCTATGGGGACCAGTGACTCAGTCCTAGGATTGAATACTGCAGCCCTGTCACAGACCAGATGGGATATTCTTATGTCCTTGTCAGTTTCGTTTTCTAGAATTATTTAGTTACTTTATAAAAATACTATTGACTTTTAGTTAGTTAGAAGAGGGTGAGGTTTTTTTTGTTTGTTTTTTGTTTTTTGCCTATCCCAAACTATCAGGTGGCATGTTATAATGATAAAAATCTCAGATCAAACTAAGAGACATTAAATATTTATCATTAAGTAGCCGATAAAACATTTACTCTTCCTATTATGTAAACCCCATGAAGCCCTAGTCTCTGAACTTGTAGCTAGATATGACAGTACATTGTAAAATTTTTACCAAGATAGCTGCCAATTTAGGCTAATGAAAGAACTTAGTTGTTTTTTTTTCTCGAGAGTCCTAAATGGCCAGAAGCAGAATGGAGAGTCCCAAGGATCATTTTGAATCACAGATGAAACTAAGCTCATTCTGTTCCCACACCCTACTCATGCAAGACCAGCTGTGCTCCTGAAATGGGAAAAGTTCACTATCCTCCCCTCAGGAGGGCATGTGGTGGGGTTGTGGCTGGCTTCCTCAGTGCCCCACTGCTCAAATCTCTAGGGGGAACATGCAGAGAGGCAGGTGTAGTCATGAGCTCCAACACCACGGCAGTGTCTAGGGTTGAAAGTTTACAGCTCCTGAAGCCCCAGTGGGTGTGTGCTAGAGTGTGCTCTTCTAATTTTGCCATCTGTAAGTGGCTTGCGTTAATCAGCTCAAATAGATCATCTGCCTTATTGCAAGGACAGAGGGCTTTCTGTATCCCAGAGTTCTTGCCTTGGTGTACCTGAAAAATTGGATCACACATGGGCTTGGAGAATGAGTGCAAGGTTTCACCGAATGGTGGAAGTAGCTCTCAGCAGATGGATGGGGAGCCAGAAGAAGGATGGAGTGGGAAGGTGCTTTTCCCCTGGAGTTGGGCTGCTCAGCGTCCTTACTCTCCTCCAGCGGCCCTGGCCAAATTCCCCTTGGCATTCGCATGATTCCGCTGGTCTGCAGTTGCCTGTTGGTGTGCTCTTCTGCCCCTGTCAATGTCCAGCTGCCTGTGTGCTCTTCTGCTCCTCTCGACGTCCAGCCACTTGTGCCTGCTAGGGTCTTGGAGTTTTTATAGGCAGAGGATGTGGGGAGTGGCAGGCCAGGGTGGTCTTGGAAAATACAGCATTTAGGCATGGAAACAAGAGTGCTCATCTTCAGCTACATCGTAGGCACAGGCCTGAGAGTGGCGCTGTCAGAAAGGGTCCACACCTTTCTCTACTTAACACTTCCCTGCTCCCCTGCTGTATTATTCCCATCGTGTTTCCAGCCCATTCCCCTGTCTGTCTTAAATATCAACTTTTTCACCAATGAACAGTAACTTCTAGCATTTCTCTGTTATTTAACAATCATTTAATATTTTGGAAAGATAATGACAGCTACAGATTAGAAACAGCTTATTCCGGAGTTTGGGCTTCTGCTTTAATGTTGCCGTTATTTTACGGTTTTGTTATTTTTTTCCCAAATGTTAACTAAGCAAGTACTTTTTGAGTCACCCAGAGTGTATATTTCTGATGAGAATAAAATGTTAACTAATTGCTCCTGTGATGTAAATGGAAATAGGTATATATCTCTCTCTTATTCTGTTTGGGCTGTTTAACAAAATAACCACAGAGTGGTTATAAACAACAGATTTCCCACAGTTGAAGGCTAGGAAGTCTAGGATGAAGGTTCTGGCTGATTGGGTGTCTAGTGAGGGCTACTTCCTCATAGAGAGCTGTCTTCTTACTCAAGCTCATGTAGCAGAAGGAGCTAGTTAGTTCTCTGGGGTCTCTTTTTTAGGGTCATTAACCCCAATGATGAGGGCTCTGTCTTCATGACCTAAATCACCTCCCGTGTCCCTAATACCATCATTTTGGGATTAGGACTTTAATATACAAATTTAAAAGGGACACACCTTCAAACTACAGCAATGTCATACTGTCAAGATTGAGGTATTTTAAATTAAATATAAATTACAGACAATATAACAATTTCAAAATAAATCCATAAAATTTAAATAAACATAAATTACTAATAATGGAATAATCTTGGGTCACAGCCTCTCTGAGCATCAGTTTCTTTATCCTTCATCGTTTTAAATGTCCAGTGAAAATGGACTATAAAAGTATCTTCCATAGGAAGTAACCTATCTTTTTGCTGCTTTTCTGCTATTCTAGGGGAGATAGCAGTCAGCTTGCTCCCATGAAATATCTGGCTACATTTTAGATACAAAAATAGATAATAGGAAAGTAAGCATTGATCATTTATTGAGAACCTGTGGTCTGCCATTTCCTCTGGTCCTCTTCACAAACCCATGATATAGGCATCATGGCACCCCTCTTTTCTAAGAATAGTTCTCATCCGATGCACCATGCCTGTCCTGCATCCGTGTCAGAACATTTCCTCTTTCAGGATAAAAATTGTTCAAGGTGAAGGGGAGGAACAGTCTTTGGAAGTTTCAGAATTCAGCTACAGTGACTAAAGGTGACTACTGCCTCCAGTCCTTTGGGCATGAGGCAAAGGCTGTGTTCATCATCATTAGCCAAGAGTAACAGAATTAGGAGGTAAGCACTGTTCTTGTTTTGTTGATGCTAACATAGTCCAGCACTAGAGAACGTTCTAGAACTCAACTCAAGCCATGATCCCACCTCTGTGGAGATATAATAAATAGCTTGCACACCATCTTGTGGTTTTTACTCATTTAGGGAATGCTGATCTCTGATGTTAATGGAATTTCTAAAAGTTAAAAAGGCTGAGATACTGCTCAGTAATTCAGTGTTACGTTCATCAAGTGAGATGCAGTTAAATAGCCACAAAAAAGTGAAGAAGAAAATGAAGTGGGGTTTAAGAGTGAATATACCTGCTTATACTCTTACCCTGCTACTAAGGAATGACTTAGACCCTGGAAAGACAAGAACCCAACATTGACATATTTTGCCTAGTTGTTTCCAGATCCTGGATTTCAAAATAAATAAATTTTTATTTCCAGAAATCCCCTACATTAGATTTAATTTTTAACCGTGTATGCATTATAGAGATTATGTGATTATCTGAGATTGGAGAAAGACTAAGTAAATGGAGGGAAACCCCAAGGAAGTGTATAAAATGTTTCAATGCCAGAACGCACCCCACACTTTTAAAAAAATGTTTCTTTTACTTCTAAGATTACTTTTATATCTTCTTATCCTCAGGGTTACATGGGAGCAGAGAAAAAGAAATCAAGAATATACAACTGGATTTGACTTCCACAGATGCACCATCTGTCTCTCCCCGTTCTTTCCATTTTTGGCAGCATTGTGAAACCCAGCTTCCTGGAGTAGTGCCACCAGAGCAGATTGTGCAGGTGTGGGCTCCCAGCATAGACAACGCTTCAGATCTTAGAGGACCCACTCAGCAATCTCTTGCTCCATTTGGCCAGCTTCAGAAGTTACAATTCAAGGGCTGCTTCTCAGCAGGTTTGAAATCATGGGGAATACTGTATTCCTTGTACTAGTTTTTCCAAGTGATGTCAATGAGATTATATATCTCCAATAAATGAATGATTTAGAACTGTAAAAACTGCTCCTTCATTGGCATGTCACGCTGAAGAATTCCGATTACTCACAGGGAGAATGAAATAAACTGAGAACGCCCCAGCAGCTTGTCATCCACTGCAGACCCCTCAATGATGTCACAGAAACAACAGTGGAAAGAGTGTGTCTGTGTCTTAACCGGGAGGTCACCTTAGCTTAGAATGGAAGTCAGCTTTCTACTTGACATTTCATTAAAAGTGTTTTTTTTGTTTTGTTTTGTTTTCCCTGATGATTCATTGGGATGTAAAATGCAACTGAAAAGATATATATATATATATAAAACAGGCAGGATTTTTTTTTCCCCATCTGCCTCTCAGGAAAAGTAACCATTTTCATAGCCCAGTTTCTTTACTGTTTGTTTTTGCTACTGTTTTTATTGGGTGGCCATGGATCAGCATCAGAACTTGGGTTGAAGAGTCAGGAAACTGTAGTTCCTGCCCTGGTTCTGCCCTGGGCTCACAGCAACTTACTCATATTTCACCACGGGACTTTTCTCTGTAGCAGATGAAAATGCCCCCACCTCCCAGAAAAGTTCTGGGAATTCATGAGACCTTTGATGTGCTCTTCAGAGAACTCAGGTTTGTACTAGAAAGATAAAATGTGTTCCATTTGGAGAAAAATCAGAAGAAGGGAACAGATTTTAACTTGGAAAATTTATTAAAAGGCAGAGAGAGCAATAGAAAAGCATGAGCCCTCTACTGTGGAAAGATGAACTGAGTCTAAAGGCATATTTTCATTCCTGAATGAAACAAAGGATTGCTTGATGTGCTTTAATCCAGTGCCTCTAACCTAATGTCTGTCTCATATTTCACTTGCATAATACACTATAAAGCATTTATATTAAAAGCCATCCCAGGTTATCATTGGTTTTTTTTTCTCCCTCCCTCACACATAAAAATAAAACATCAGCATTAGTTTATAGATCCATAATCAGACAATATTTATTTGATCATTCTCTGAAAAATGCCATAATTTCCCAGTTTGAGATCACTTTCATATTTAAGAATCATTCCATTACAAAATGGAAGTTCTTTCTTTTATTTCATGTTTGATGAAATGGGGCCCATTCAATTTTATTTACTGAGATGGTTTACTTATTTCCTGGAATCTGATTTTATAATTCTTCTCCCCCTGGACCTCATGAAAATGAAACTTTTGACTTTCCGTCCCTAAAGCTTTTTAGGATGGGGAGCCAACTGTGTGTGATGGATGATTTAGATGACAGTGAATCTCAAAAGCTTACACACAGGGTGGTCTAGGTAAATTTGGAAATTCCATTCACCTCTAGAATTCAAATACATCAAGCTATGGGTATGTGAGTGTGTGACTTTATGTGTGAATGTGTTTAGGGAGTTTTAAGTTGATATAATTCCATCCTGCTATTTGAAAATAATGTAGTCCAATGTAAACTGTGAGTGGACCCAGGCTGTATGGCCCTAAAACAAAAATTAGAACCAAGCAAGTTTCCCATTTAATTCAACCCTCTAAGATGTGCTGACAAATGAAACAAACTTCAAAGCAAACGACCACAGTTTTCTCTCAACTTTGCCAACTCACTTTACAGGCAGCTGAGTACTTTGAACTTTAAATTTCATTTGCAAAGCTTAATTGGGAGGAACTATTCCCAATTTAATATCACCAGCCTATAAATTGCAGCTGAATACAGTGATTAGATCACAAAAATGATGGAGCGTTGGTCTTTGAAGTTTGCCTGTTAGTGCATCTCGGTCTGTAAGACTTCAAAGGAGCAAGTTTGGACCCTCCATCACCTTTGCTTACCTGGCCAGTTCTCAGCACAACTTCATAAACAGGCTAGAGGCACTTGTGTTCTGCTAATGAGAGCACATCCATGCTTTCCATGCTTTAAACAGTAAAATGTTAAACTTCTTTTGCTACCTGCAAATCATTCAAAAGTCAAACCTAAATTTATGTTCTTAAAAATGAATTTGCTCCCTTTCTATTCATTTATCTATGTCCATCCAATTTGCTTGCAGATATTTGTTATCCTGCCTCTGAAATACTAAGATTTGTTTCTATTCAACATAAAGTTCGATGATTTTAAAAAATCCTTTAAAGTTTTATTATTTGTCCTACACTTAGATACTGCACTATTACTTTCTACCCATATGTCTACTGCCTTGCCATCTCTCTCTCTCTCTCTCTCTCTCTCACACACACACACACACACACCCCACACACACACTCTCTCTGTCTCTCTTTCTCTCTCTCTCTCTCTCTCTCTCTCTCTCTCTCTCTAACAGAACCTGGGACTTTGCCTCTCTATTTTTATTTACCTTTTCTTTCTTAAAGCTTCTGCAAACATTTAAAGTGTCTGGTAATACAAAAAGGTCACTGCATTGATTTGTTAGTAACAGTTCAGTGATAGAACAATTATTCATCATAAGCTTTTAACTATCCAGAGATTCTCCATTTAAGGCCTAATATCAGAATAAGGATTTAATTGTTAGATGTATTTAAGGGAACCTTGAACCTGAGAAGAAACTCCGGGCAATTAGGTAGGATAACTATCTAAGGTGCCTGACTTAGACACTTTACAAACTAGTCTGCCCAAGAGGGTTTAGGTGAAACTGTCTGGAAGTAGTGGAATGAACTGAAGTCCTACAGCGTCCTTCGATTCTACATTAAGCAGGACCCAGACCACACACAGGCACTTTTTATAATGTTGCTTCCTTGGATATCTGTTTTCTTTATGAAGCAGATGAGAAGGCAGAAAAAGCAGTTTTATCATAACAGAGTCTTACAAGTGAAGATTTTACAATACAGATAAAATTGCTATAATAAAAGATAAAATATTTATATTTATCAATTTGACATGGAATTTAGTCCAAAAATAAGAATAAAGAGTAAGAAAGGTTAATGATTTCTGCCTCGTTTGGTACGAGAATGTTTCTCTTCTCCTATGTTACTCTACCATGAGTTGCTTTTTGCTGTTTTGGTAGATGTTAGTAGCATGTTGCTTATGTTTGTTTAGTCTGTACCGTTACAGATTTTGTGGTCTGGTTTTGACTCAGAAGGGTAATTCCAAATAAGGAATCGTAAGAATTTATAAGCTCAGTACTGTGGGACAAACATATGTCATGTTCAAGCAAAGGGAATTTCCTTAAAATGATGAGCTCATGGCTGTGATATTTCTGCGACCCAAGAATGATTTGTAAATAGGTCTAGGAAAGAATACAATAAATTTCCTTCCATTTCCTTGTAAGGGCCAAGAAGCCGATGATGTCTTACTAAAAGTGTGTTTTGCAAATTTGTGACATTTTAAGAAGGACTTTTCTGAGCACAAAGGTACTCATGAGAAATTAACAAGTAAAGTCTAAACCAAAGATAAAGAGCACATACATTATGATAACCTGAAGCATCTTCATATTCAAACAACACTTTTATCTCATATGTTCATTATGAAAACAGAAATTGAGAAAAGTAAACTTGACAATGCCATACCCCTTTTCAAAAACCCTTTTTTTTTTTTTTTTTTTTTTTCAGAAATATTCGTTCAATTTTTTCTCTTCCAGGGCAGTCCCACTGTCCTCCAATTACCAGGATTACAATAGGTAAAATCTCTTTTTTGCCTTTATGTTCCTGTGCTGTGTGTTAGTACCTGGTTTCTCAGTACTTGAAGCTGTCTGAGAGCTAATAGCTTCAATAAGATATAACCAACATTAGCTTTCATTAATAAGTATATATAAATATTTCATTAATAAAAATGAGAAACATCATTTATTGAGTTCCTATTACATAATAGCATTCTGCTAGGTACTTCACAGACATTATTTCAATCCACTCAAAATATGTCTGTCTGCAAGATATTTTTGTCTGCATTTTATGTAAGAGAAAACTGAAGCTCAGACTGATTCAGCAAGTCCTGCAACAGAAGAATGAAAGTTTCAACGGATAACTGGACAGAGGAGGGACTCAAACCAAGGCTGAGTAACTCTAAGGTTTATGAGATTTCCACTATACTCTCTTTCCTCTCACTATTGCCCTGCACCACGTAGCAATGTTAAATCACCAAACAAAATCTTGGCAAGTATGTTTTCCTGAGCCATTATTCGATTTCATTTTCCCTTTCACTTTTCCAAACTCAATTTCAAAAATATAGTTACTTCACTAACTACCTCTCTTCCCTTACCTGGTTTTTACTCCTTCCTTTGGCTCAATTTGGTTTGCACCACAAAATCTATACTAAAAGCTGTCTTGCTAATGTTATTAGCAACTTACTCATTAATTATCTAGTGGCCACTTCTCACACCTCATCTAACTGAGCTTATCTCTAGCATTTGGCGCTGCTGACAATTTTCCGTTCATGAAGACCTTTCTCGAATTCCAAAACACTCTCCTGCTATTTCTTCTACTTTTAAAATTTAGTCTATTACATTATCTTAATCTTGAGCCAGCTTCCTTTGGATGTTTTACAAACTTCCTCAGTGAGCTCATCGACTGCTTTTAACTACCAAACTAATATTTAAATCTAAATTTCTAATCCAGTACTCCCACCAGTTTCACCCTCACGTGTAAAAATGCCTTCTTGAATTGACCACTTATTTTTTCTTAATATCCTTAGAATCAACAAGTTTCAAAAAGAACTCATCATTACTGCTCTTCCAATCCATCCATCCTAAATTATCTTTTTTAATAAATGAGTTCAAATGTATTTTGGAAACCCAATCCAAAAATCCCCTCATTGTCATGGACTGCTTTTCTTAATCTGCATATCCAATATCTATATTTCATATATCCAATCAATGGTTTTACAAGTTAACAATTTCTTGAGTCTATCATTTCCTTTTCATTTGAATTTCTTTTTCTTGACTTCAACCCTAATTTTACATAAAACAGTTTTTTTCTGTTTTGTTTTTTTTTTTACTGCTATTTCTGCTTCTAGAACTTGCCATTCTCTCATTGCATTCTACACAATGAAGCCTAACTCCTGTGTTTAAAGTTACTCAATTGCTTTTTACTTTCTTTGTGGTAAAATTAAAGATTTTTAGAAACACAGTTATGGTCCCACATGATCTAGCCTAGGGCTAAGCAAACATTTTCTGTAAAAAGCCACATGCAGAATATTTTAGGCCTTGTAACCACAAGATCTCTGATACAACTATTCAACTCTGCTGTTGGGCCAAAGCAGCTGTGGATAGGCATGGCTGTGTTTCAATAACATTGTGTTTACAAAAATAGACGTCAGGCCACATTTGGCTGGAAGGCTGTCACTGGGCAAGCCCTGATGTAGGTAGCCCCCACCTACTTCTTCAGCTTAACTTGCCTCATTTGCTACCTTTCATGTTGTGCTCCAACCAACATCAACTATTTTGAGTTGTTTGACTTGTCATGCTTTTTTGTGCTTCTAAATCTTTACATATGCTGTTGCTTTCCTCCTTCTAGAGGGATAGTCTTCTAAATTTTCTTCTCAAGGATAATTTTTAGTTACCTCTCAAAATTCAGCTAAACTATGACATTTCAAAGAAGGTGTCCTCAACTTTTCACATACAAGCTTTCATATGTTACCATATAATTTTTCACACACTGATATAATTTTCTATTTAGCTGTATTTTCCACTACCCTATTGTGATGTCACTAATGACAAGGACTCTGGAGTTTCTTTTTTTATTTTTCAAGATCTCTGGACATTCTTTTATATGGCAGATGTTATAAATTCTTGTCAGTAAATGAATTAAAACACACTAATGTGTATTTTGAAATTCACTCATGATCAGGCCAGGTGAGGAAAGAGGATTTTCAGTGATTGCTTTGAAAGGAAGGCTCTTTGGACAGAAGACACCTCTCAGTAAATTACAAATCTCTCCATATAGGCTACTGTCAACTCCAACAACCTAAGACCTCACAAGCAAATGGCTGCCATCCTTAACTGTGTCACTGAGATATGCTTCCCAGAAAAAAGAAAACCCAAAGACATGATCTAGCTACAGAAACTAAACTGCATGTTCCACATTGTGGAGACTATTCAAGGATCAAGGTTTTGTTTCTCAAGATACCTGGATTTGTAGACAAAAATCAGCTCTGCCACAGAGGGATTAATTTTTAGAACATCTGGCATCTGAAAACATAAAAGGAAAAAGATTTAACCTGGTAGTATTAAAGAGAAACATGTAAAGTAGAAAAACAGAAGCAAGGCTGAGCAAGCTTGTGGGAAATACTTTGATCAATAAAACACTTTTGCATAAATGATTTTCATTAATACAGGTATCTGTAATTAAGAAGACAGAAAATCTACTTTGGTTCCAAATGAAGTGACTTTGGAAATGCTATTGTCACAGATAGACAATAGCATAGCCCTGATATACATGTGGTAGTGTACTCCTGCCCTACTGTTAAGAATAAAATATTTATGTTATTACTTGCCACTGCAGTCCATACACACACACACACACACACATGCACACACACACACATACGCACACACACACACACACATTATGTAGGTGCCTGATAGACAGTCCTGATGTACATGTCGTACTGTACCCTTGCCCTACTGTTAAGAATAAAATATTTATGTTATCACTTGCCACTGCAGTCCATACACACACACACACATACACACACACACACACACACACACACACACACATTATGTAGGTGCCTGATAGACAGTCCTGATGTACATGTGGTACTGTACCCTTGCCCTACTGTTAAGAATAAAATATTTATGTTATCACTTGCCACTGCAGTCCACATACATACACACACACATACATACATTCTGTATGTGCACATATTTATATATATGTGTGTGTGTATACACATATGCTCATTTACCTTCTATTTCCTGGAATAAGAAGCAGAAAACATTAAGTAATTTATACACAGTTATATGGTTCACAAATGGTATTGTGTATCAAGGCAATATCAGTGCAAAACCAGTGCTCTGAATGCATATACACAGCACCTCAACAGTTACTGACAGATAGGTCATAAAACGTGTTGCTGATTAAAAAATAAGCTTATGAAATAAAAGTCGGCTGAGTTAGGACTGCAGTGGCAACTGATTACATAAATATTTTATTCTTTTTTTCTTGAGATGGAGTCTTGCTCTGTCATCCAGACTGGAGTACATTGATGGGATCTTGGCTCACTGCAGCCTCCACCTCCTGGATTCAAGCAATTCTCCTGTCTCAGCCTTCTGAGCAGCTGGGACTACAGGTGAGCACCACCATGCCCAGCTAATTTTTTGTATTTTTAGTAGAGATGGGGTTTTATCACATTGGCCAGGCTGGTCTCAAATTCTCAACCTTGTGATCCACCCACCTCGGCCCCCCAAAGTGCTGGGATTACAGGCATTATTAGCCACTGCACCTGACCCAATATTTGATTCTTAACAGTAGAGCAAGAGTGCCACATGTACATCAGGGCTATCTATTTGTGACAATAGCATTTCCAAAATCACTTCATTTGAAACCAAAGCAGATTCACTGTCTTCTCTAATACATACATCTATGTATGTATGTATGTATGTATGTGTGCATGAATATGTATGTGTAGATATGTGCAATTCCTTAAAACCAGCATATGTGTGTGTGTGTGTGTGTAAAAATCTATCTATATGTAAATCTGTATAATTATAGAGTCACATTATATTTTGGGGTTACATATGCCAATACATTATCTTATATCATACAATGATATCATTCGATTGGCAAGAATTTATGCCATATTCTCCCCCAATTTAAATAATGACAGTAATAACCGTAACAATAAAAGCAAAAGCTTATAGAGAACTTGCTATGTATCAAACACTCTTAATACTTTTTAAGCATTCATTCATTTAAAATTCACTCAATGACTCGTAGCAATCTATGGAGTTAGTTAATATTACCATCCTCAGATCAAGAAACTGAAGTATAGAAAATTTATGCAACTTCCCAGGGTCACACAGTGCAAAGGCTGGGATTCAAACTCAAGCAGTCTGCCTTCTGAACACATGGACTTAAATACCTCACTCTACTGACTCTCAAGTTGTAAGTGGAATGTCTATTCTGGGGTATAAAAGCTACTTTTTATTTTTATGGACCCTATCCACATTCAAATAATAAAGAGAACAAGAATGGATTGCAAGTTTATGATAGATAGTTGTTATTTTACTGTCAGTGAACCAAATTCCAATTCAAACACTGGAAGCCACTGGCCTGTTTCTAATAAAAACAGAATACAAAATGAAGCATAAATCACCAAAACTTTTACAAAGCACTTCCTTAAAATCAACATCTAAAGGAACATAGCTTCTATATTTGCAAGAGGCAGTAAAAGAAGTTAAATATATACACAGATCTCCTTGGTGTAAGATTCTAAAATCTGATAAAATGTCTATGATGACAAGTGATCTGTGAGAAATTGAAAAGCAATAATTACCTTATCTGTTGGCAGTCAGGAAAAAAGAAAGTACGTTGAAATGGTGCACAAAAGAGATTAGTATGTTCATTGAGAATATTCTAAGTTAAATAGAAAGGTAGTCCACCCTCTTCTGCATCAGCATATAAACAGTTCCTTGAGGAAAAGTGAAAAGCTGTAGTTTGTGTAGCTGGAATGAATTTGGTGGTGATCATTAGAGCTGTTCACCCAAGCACGTGGTAGGGCTGCAGTTCTTATTTTTGAGCTTAGGGGATGCCATGCAACACGTGTCATTTCAGGGCACAATTTAAAGAGCCCTTGTGCTTTGGGCCTTTCCTTTGCTGCCCTGATCATGGACACACACAGAGAGAGGCTGTCTTTCTTAGGTGAAGACACTTCATGAATATAATAAGCAAAAACTGGGGACAAGCAGGAACCCATGGATAAAGAAATACATGTTTGCTGTGTTAAGTTTAGGATTTTCCTCATGGTGATGTTACTTCATCCAATCTAAGCATTCAATCAAATGTAAATGTACCTCCACAAATTCAGGCTTGTGAGAAAAAAAGTCACATTCTTTTATTTTCTTTAACAGAACTAGAATTTAACTGGAAGCTTCCATCTTATTGGGCTGGCAGTAAACATTATTCTATACTGGAGTTCATTTCCCATTCCCTAAATTTTACCAACATTCTAATATCTCATGGCAGTAAAATGGCAGGAATTTCTTTTGGTCTTCTCATCCTATTGGACTTCCCTAAAGAAAATCATCCAGGCCTATATGATATTCAAATATGTACAAGATATGCAAAGATCATATGGGTATGTAAATAACCAAGACTTGACTGTTTTCAGGAATCCAATTTGTGCCCAATAATCCTGTTGAATAATAACCAATCTTCTTTTTTCTAGGCATACTATGCAGAGACCGATCTTCTGATACTCTCACCTTCACCTCAGGTCTTACCAATTTTCACTTCTAACACCTTGAATAGGGGAAGGATCCAAGTGTTACGGGGACTTGAACCTACACAGTTTGGGAGATCTCTTTGAAAAAAGAAAATATACAAATATAAATTATTCAGCTTCATCTGGGTGGGGGTTGCCATGAACACGTATTGGTAATAATTCACTTAGGAGTTGTGTAATTTACAATGTCAATGTTATATGGCAATAAAAAGTTTAAGAAAAAAATACATGATTTTGAAATTAGGTTCAGGACTTGGAAGACTCTCTTGCATCTAAGAGCCCCAAAGAGTAAGTTTCTTGAGCTTCAAGGTAAAGTAGTGCCTCTAACCTTGAAGCCCCATTCTGACCTCTGCAGCCCTCCAAGTCTGGGTAGATTCTGTTTCTCTTAACCAAGGATAATCCTCTCCAGGATCAGGGAAATTCAATAACAAACATAAGGAAGGAGGCTGTCTTTAATTTCTCCTGAGAGAAGTGAGTATATGGTCTAACTATTGGAAATGGAGGGAGAGCGATTATACCAAAAACTGTCAGAATTAATGTCCCAATAAATTATCCTACCACATATAAATGTAAAGAGAAAGCTACACAAGTTATTTATAGAGTTGCATTGCAATTGATTTTGCATGTTATTCACTTAAAATATCACATGCATTTTTTTAAAATAAAAGATTATTTTGCCTTCCAGTAGAAGGAATCCTGTTATTTCAACAACATAGATGAATCTGGAGGACATTTATCTTACAGATATGGAATCTGAAAAAGTCAAACTCAGAGAAGCAAAGAGTAGAATGCTGGTTGCCAGGGGCTGGTGAGTTGGGTTAATGAGAAGCCCTCTATCGTTTGATTTTGAAGGATCTATAAACTTGGGATCCTCATTCATTCTTCACCTCATATTCCCAGAACCGAATTATGAATTATATTTTTTACATAAAAGTTCCTAGAGAAGAGTGAAAAAACAAGCCTTCCATGGTCTCCCATTCCAGGCACCTAATGTCAGCTCAATAAATTACATATTTTTGAGACAATTCTGCTGTCATAAGTAGTGGCCTTAGCTAACTGGATTGGTCATGCCAATTCTTTTTTTTGTTTGCTTATTTAGTGTGGCTCTGGCAAAACTTCCTATCATAAAGCAATCTGTACTTTGTTAATAAACTTGATTGTATTACCTAGAACATGCTTTCTATATTATATTAAATGTATGATACATCTTTTACTTTCCACATATATGATTGGTTCTATTACCCTCATAAGAAGAATGTGTAATACTGTAGATCCTCCCATATGAATCTGTTTTGTGCATACAAATAATTTTTCCAGTTTTAAAATGTTTTAAGAAGTTAAATTTCATGGACAAAACCCTAAAATTTAAAGTAGGAAATTGATATTGCCTAAATATGGCTTAATTTCTCATAGAAACCAATTTCAAACAGTTTGCTTTCTTAAAATGCTTTGAATGCTGGTAAAATACTTAGATTTAGATAGTAATTTTTTTCACAGATGGTTCACATAACTAGTAGCTTTAGAAGAGTATATAAATTAACACCAAAATTGCAAATTAATAATTGAATGTTATTAAGAAATTGAAATTTACAAATGAGATCATTAGAATCAATTTTTAAAAGCTTTTCATAAATATATATAAAGATGTATCTATGATCTTTGGTGCACTAGCAAAAAGGATTGCTTTAGTTTCAAGTACCATATTATTTAAGAAAGTGAGGGTTGATTTTACATGTTGGTTACAAGTTATGGATCTCTCTCTCTCTCTCTCTCTCTGTCTTTCTCTGCCTCATTCCCTAATAAACCAGTAAAAGAACGCTAAACAAAAACACCTGGTTGGATTACATGACATCACATGTTCACTAGGAGAGGTCAAAGCTCTTTGTAAATATTTTGCTTCCTTACTAGTAATCAAGCCACTTCCTGAGGGCATTGCTCACCTATGGAAGTTAATTAAGTGCGTCAATGTATTGGGGTACCGTTTCTTTACTGCATGATAACTGCAACTTTAGAACTTGTATAAGCTGAACTATGAAAATAAATACCTTAATGAATCTTGCAGCCTAATATTTTATTTTGAGTAAATAAAAATGAAACAATCTTTCAGGCTATTAATAATGCTATCACATCTATTATCTTAATATGTTATATTCACATAAAAGTCATTAGAATTTTACCAAGATGATAAAGTTTTAAAGTTATACAGCAATATAGAATTTTTCTCCACATATATACTTTCAAATTAAATTATTAATATTGCTAGATTAGGAAAGAAGAAATGTAGATAGCTAAGAAAATATAACCAGAGACAAAGTATAAAATTCAATAAATAATTCTATTTACTCAATTCATTTAATACATTTTATTATTTATTAAGAAAAGGAATTTAAAAATTAATATCTGTTTATTATTTAAAATAAAATTAATCCATTTTAAGGTTACCTTCATTATAAAATGGTTATATGCATATTATTTAAAAAAACAGTATCTAAATGCAGTGTCAAATGTGAATTGTATGAACATAATGTTTAAAAGAAAATTGTACCTAGATAGAGAGTAAATAAAGTACATAATACCCCATAAATTCTTCATCCCCATCAATGTTTGAGGGTAGTCTGTTAAGTGTTTCATGGATATCATTCCAGATATGTTCTTCATTAACTCAATGTAGGCATTTAAGATATTAAATAAGATTATCATTTTTAAAAAAATCATGAGTTTCTGACAGTAGCATATTTTTACTTGGTAAAACATTGTAGATATTTTCAATCTTAATTTATAATATTTTACCTTATCCTTTATAAGGACCACCTGGTGATTCATTATATGAATGTAGCATTTATTTAAACAATCTGCTAGAAATTATGATCTAGATCATTTCCATGTTTTTTTCTTATAAGATTAACTATGATGGAATATTTACATGGATATGACCATAAATATATTTAAATAAGATTAATACATCAAATTGTTTGAACATATTAAATATTTATAATTATTGATTAGATAAATTGCCTTCCCACTGGCACCATATGATAGTTCTGATTTGTCCAAATATTTCCATTACTGACTCTTATCAATTTGTATAATGTCTGCAAATTCATACCTGAATACCAGTAACTCATTATTGTAAATATTTATATTGATTTTCTTTCGTTTGATGCTATTCATTATTCTGTTCTTACCTTTCACACTTTTAAAAAAACCACAGAGGGTTGACCCTTTTCCTTCTGATTTATAAGTACTTTCTAATGTAAAGGATATTGGTTTGCGTCTTGTATATACAAATTGAATAGTTTGTATGTTTTGAAGTTTATACCTTTTGTATTTTCCAGATTTTGTATTTTTGCTGATGGAATTATTTTTCCAAATGTGAATTTTTAAAGAAATACTATAAAAATAATTTAGTTTTCTTTTTTATTATGTCTAGGTTTCATTCCCTAAGCCAAGTTTATATAAAACAAACAAGTACCTCTCTTCTGAAAGTTTTATGATTCATTTTTACCTTTGAAAATTGTAATGCATCTGGTATTTTGCTATAAGGACTGATATGAGGATACAATTTTACTTATTTCCAAGTAGTAAGTCATTTGGCCCGGCACAATTTGCTGAATAATCTTTATATTCACCCTGGTTCATACTGCTTTCCTTCCCCTATCTGTCCCATCTCTCTACTCAGACCTGGGAATTGGTCCTGTGGTGCCATGTTGTTCAGTTAACGTAAGTTTTAAAATATATTGTAACATTTGCTGGCAGGAAAACCATTACTTTCATTTCTGTTTTCTCCCTCAGAATTTTATAATAATTATTCATGAATGTCTACTTTTCCAGAGAAACTTTATGGTTATTTTATGAAGTACCAAGTATTTTATGAACTGACTAACGTTATAGTTACATTGGATTTAAAGATTTGGAAAGTCAACATGATGAAATTCTATCATTCAGAATCATAATGAGTCATAATATTAAGTGAGTAAAGTTACTATCATAGACTGCAGTGCTCTGTCAATATCACCTCCTCAGTTGGCATGTTCTTATAGCTCTCCCTACGAAATAGATCTAAAATTAGTATACAGTTATAAAAAATTGTCCCATAATCATCTTTCAGCCTTGAATTCTGCCCTAATCTAATTGTCAAGTTACAGACGATCTTCTGTGGACTCAATTTCCTAGTTCTTTCTCAGTAACACCCTTTCTTTAACATTTGAAAGTCTTGGCCAGCCTGAATATTTCACCTCAGGTGTAGAGAGGGTTGAGTGATGTGGTCAAATGAACTCTGCAGGCGAAAAGCCCTAGTCTGCATCTTGACTGCTCTACTTATTGAGTGACACTGGGCCAGATACTCTACGATTTCAGCTACTATATCCTCACTTGTAAAATGTGGACACTAACACTACCTAGTACGGTTTTTTTAAAGATTACTGCATGTGAACTAAGTGCTCGACAAATGGCACTTCTTTTGTTTCAACTGAACCACCTGTACAGTGCATTTATTTAAAATGTACAGTGCATTTATTTAAATGACCCAAACTGATTAATCTCACCAAAATTTTTCTTATATTAACAGCTAGAAATATGTGAGAGTCAATCATTTTTGTTCTTTTTTCTTTTTTTTACCTGTTGCATCTTATGTCTTTGTTGATATTACTCAGACATGATTATTACTCACCATTTTCCTCCACACTACACTCCAACTAACGATTCTTCACAGGTGGATTCCAGAGCAGAAGCCTTCATAATCTCCATGACTCTAGCCTCTACAAGTTATTTTTAAAAAGCATATTATAAACTAAGAAACTGTCAATAAAAATAGAAATAGCACCATTTTAGGCAAAGTGTTATGTTTTTATTCTATTTAGTATTTCTCTCCTCATAATACCTAATCATTTAAAGTTCTGAAAGTAACTGAACAAAGATAGAGTTATAAGCATAAAGTTGATGTTCTTCTCCCAAGGCATCATGGACTATGCTATCTTTTGGTGTTAAGTAAGCCAGGGTCTAAGTAATAAAAAGAAATATACACGTGCAACTCATTATTGCCACTTTATACCTGATTAATCTCTCAAGATCACTTTTATTATGCCATTTACTCAACTCTAAAATAAGTTAGTTTCCTCTTGTCTGCCACATCATATCTAAGTATAGGAGCACCTGGCTCGACTCCACCAATCCAACCTTATGATCCTCTATTCCCCCAAAAGTACTTCTCCTTTAGTTATCCCAGTATTACACTATCCCACTGATAAGCCCTGCTCCTAAAAATATATATCATCTACTGTGCAAGTGAGACATTTCTGAGTGAAAGGGGAAGCTATTAAAAATTAGAATGGCACATACAGTCATATCTAGGTTTATTTCAGACAAAAAAAGATGTTTGGTAACTCTCCCTGTTCATGGCTTCCCTGTGCCTTACAAACATTTTTATTTCTCTTACCTGTATCACCTAAAATCTGACTCAGATCCTGCCTTCTTCAGATACGTTTTTGTCATGGAACCATCCAAATTTATCGTTTCTTTGAATTCCTTTAGCACCCAAACTATTATCGAGTGTTTCAAGTGTATTCATGCAGCATTGTGATTCAACTGTGATCTCTTCTATGGAAGTTGGTAGCTGTTTTATATAGTCTTCCAGAAGCTTCTACACTGTAGAGGAAGTGACAGATACTCAGTAAATACCTGTGGAATTAATTGGATACATCTTTCCACTCCTAGCTCCCCTGATTAGCCTGGAGCATAACAAATTAACTATAATATTAGTTCGTTATAATTTCAACAGGAATATTTAGCTTATTCCATTCTAAAATGCCTTTAAACGAGTAGCAAATAGAGCTCAGAATAAATGTAGCTTAATAAAATTAAAATGAAGGTCAGAACATAGAGTGCTGCCTGGGAGGACTAAGCCTGTATGAAGAACTTTTTTGGCTGGCTTGAGGCAAGAAATTTCACCTTCTGAAGGAAAAAAAAATGGCATAGAAAAATAGAATAAGCATGGACTAAGGACAAATTCTTTTTATTTTAAGAGTTCTTAGAGCTAGCACTGTCTGAATTTTTTTTTTTTACCTTCTTAACTTACTATGCAGATGCTGTTTGAAAGTTCTCTGCGCTTTTTCATGCATTCCTGCCCAGTCTGTGGAACAAGGCTACACTGAATACTTCCTGAATATCTTCTCATATATAATACAAACCAACATTATTATGTACATAATCTTTTATTGGTGTGCGAGGTTAAAGTTCACATATGTGATTGCCAGGCATAAGAATTCATCCCATAAGGATAGGCTCCAAGTTCAGTGCATTATTACTGAATGCATATAATTCAAACCCATTTCAAAGTCTTTTGGATCCAAGTTTGGTGTTAAGTTCTGTGTCACTGGTAAAAGTACTGTAACTAGATTTCCTCATTTCAGATAAGCATTATAATTGCAGTTTTCTTCAATTTTGTTTCCAGTTTCTAGAATTGCATTTAATTGAAAAATTGGTACATTATCTCATTCTAGTCAGTTTATATGAACAATTCCCAGACTGTCTAATTTAACCGAAGACAGGAAATGTAATATAAGCATTATGTCAGCTATAATACTATTGGCCCAGTATAGCTGTGTGGAATTACAATGTAATTCTCTGAGCAAGCCATTTCATTGACTAGATGCTAAAAACTAAACTTCCTACTTAGCTAAGACATATTTTCAGCCTCATATCATTTCTGATTGTTGACTTAACTGAAATGAATAAAGCCTTAGCTTGTCAAATGTAGCGAACTAATCATTCATTAAGCATTCAAGTTAATATGCAAAATCCCCAAACTAATATTTTATTATAAATCAAAAGAAGAGTTCTTCATTTATGTATTTACATTGTTGTTTTATAATTTAGACAAAAAAAGAACAATTCTCTCTACAGACTATGTAAAATCTCAGTAATCCCTGGCCTGCCCCGTGATAAATAATAGTTTTTAAAATGATATGGAATCAGTGCTATTTTGCACCTGTATTTGTATTTTAATTATGTTCTGTGTGAACAGTGAGATCAAACATTTTCATTTGTCAAGAAATGCCTGTCTTTCTTATGGTAATAGCAAGCAGTACTCTGGATACTGTGCTGAAGCATCCTGTTAGCACGTAAAATTGCAAGGCGTCAACATCTTGCTCCTTATCTCCACTGTAAAGACCTGACATTTCAAGAAGGAAATGTTATCAGCATTTCTTACCTGTGGCTATATCATAAGTTGTATAAGCTGTTTCTCAGAGGAAAAGGAAAAAATGTGCATTAAATTCATGTATTGGCATTCTAATTTGGGGGCCATCAACTCTCAGTATGGCTTGGAGCATGAATAATTTAGCTCTAATCCATTTTAAAAGCCATGTTATAGCTGTTCAGCAGTACGTTTCAGTCAGCAAGCAGAATAAGTAAGTTACAGATGTCACACCATGATATGACCTTGACAAAGTAGGAATTAATGGTATCAAGTAATTAAAGAATTCTTCCTTTCAAATGTGCTCTTTAAATCCAGTTTCCTCCTCCTTTCTTTCTTCAAGTAACACATATTTATTAAGTTTTTGAGAGAAAAAACTAGCTCACGTTGACTATAGAATGTTTTAAAATCAAATACCAAAAAAAAGGGATACTAAAATTAGCTAATATTTCTGTCTGTTGTCATTTTGATGAATTTTTTCTGGGATCTTCTCTATGTAATAATATATGCATGTGAGTATATGTATATACATGTCTGATGATTAAATGTTTTTATAAAACTTATATTGACTAGTTTTATATATTTTAATATACTTTCTAATTCTGAAACATTTTTATGGTTATATCTAAATTATTTCTTCACATGTATACCTTCAGTATATGATTTGGAATCTAGTAATCAGTATTTATTATGTACCTATAAAATGAAGAACCTTAATAATATCAGCAGCATAACAGAATAGGAATCTAGATATTTCTTCCTCATGCAAAGACAGACACCAATTCAACACCGATATACAGATAAATTCTCTTTATGAGAAATTCAGAAGCGAGTTAAGTGGCTGCTACAAATGAAGAAAGCGCAAAACCAGCCACATCAAATCTGGTAGGAAAACTTGTGGCACCTTCTTGCCACAGCATCTGCCCCTGGGACAGTAGTACGTCCCTGGGAGGAAAATCCCAGCTCCCAACTGCTTTCCAGTGAGGTTAAGTGAAGATTGGATCATACGTTTAATGTTCTGATATTTAAGGGCATCTGTCTAAATAGGCTTCTGTCTAGCCTGTCTCATCATGCTAATGGGACCTAACATACTCTCCATGCCTGGGAACCACAAGGACAAAACAAACACCAAAACAAAAAAGATCTGAGTGGGTTGCTGTTACTCCAGAGGATCCACTATATAGGCCAATACAGCTCACCACCCTCTCCGACTGTGAGTAAAGAGAAGACTGGAGAGTGTGACTCATGCTCCAGCTTTCTAGGGAGCTACCTGAATGGATGGGGTCTAGTCCAGCTGATGAGATCTAATATACACTAAGTGTCTGGGGCTCTGCTGAGAATAAAAAGGAGCTGGAAAGCTTGCTCCTACTTCACAGAATCTGTGATATATCATAGACATGAGAGAGAACAATCGAATATAAACTTAAAAAAAGAAACTGGGAAATCCCCCTAATTAATAATCTAAACACGTAAGTCCACAGAAACAGAAAAGTATTAATAGATTTTCAGAAACTCTACCTAGGCTGAATAGTGAAGGTCTTTCTCTGTACAAGCCAACACATAAAGACTAGGATAGGTGACTGTTTTTGTAAGTGCATGAATACCAAAACAAAGTTCCAAGACACATGGACAAAGGGGGGAATATGGTTCAATTAAAAGAATCATTATAAGACTTCAAAAATTTGTTCCTAAAGAAATGAGGATATGTGAATTATCCAAAAAAGAATTCAAAATAAATATGAAGAAGGTCAGACAAGTGAACAAAAGGAGAATTTCAACAGAGAAATAAAATATATAAAACAAAAAACAGAACACTCAGAGCTAAACAATGCGATAACCAAACTGAAAAATTTATGAGAGGAAGCACATTTGATCAAGCAGAAGAATCAGTGAACTTTAAGACATGTCATCTGAAGTTATCCAGTCAAAGAGAAAAGAAAAAGAATGAAAAACAGCGAAGAAAATCTAAGAAACTTATAAAACATCATCGAGTGGACCAACATATGCATTATGGATGTCTCAGAAGGAGATAGAGAATAAAGGATAGAAATTTTACTTAAATAAATAAATGGCTGAAAACTTCTCAAATTTTGGGAAGGAAATGATCACCAAGATACAAGAATCTCAAATGACACAATGAGAATGAACACAAAGATGTCCACATCTAGAAACATCATAATTAAGTTGTCAAAAGACCAAAACAAAGAGAGATTTTGAAAACAGCAATAAAAAAATGTTTCTTCATATAGAAGGGAATCTTCATAAGAATATGTAATTTCTTATCAGAAACCTTGCAGGCCAGAAAGGAATAGAATAATACATCCAAAGTGCTGGAAACAAACAAACAAAGCAACAACAACAACAAACCTGACAACCAAGAATTCTATACCTGGCAAAACTGTTCTTAGAAAAGAAAAGAGAGAGAGAGAGAGATTTTCCCAGATAAACAAAAGCTGAAGGAATTCATTGCCACCAAACCAGCATTATAAGAAATACTAAAGGGAGTTCCTCAAGACAAAATGGAAAGATGTTAAAGAGGAACATAAAAGCATATAGCCCACTGGTAAAGATACATATATTTAAAAAAAATACAGAATACCGTAATAATGTAACAGTAGTGGATAAATCACTTTTATTCCTGAAGTCCTATACATTGAATGTTAATGTCTCCATCATTTATATGCTCAATGCTAATTCTCAGTGTGATGGTATTTGAAGAGGGAAAACATTTGGTAAGTGATGAGGTCATGAGGGCAAAGCCCTCTTCTATGGAATTAGTGCTATTATAAGACAGACTCCAGAGAGTTCCCTCACCCCTTCCCCCCATGTGAGGTTATGGCAAAAAGATGACCATCTGTGAACTAGAATCTGCCAGTGCCTTGGTCTTGGGGTTTTGACACTTGAGAAATAACTTTCTATTGTTTCTGAGGCATAAAGCGTACAACATGCTGCAATAGCAACCTAAACTAAGACAGAAATTGGTACTGAAAAGTGGAAGTGATGTTGTAACAAATTCCTAAAAATATGAAAGTACTTTTGGAATTGGATAATGACTAGAGACTGGAAGAGTTCTGAGGTGCTTCCAAAAAACTTACAATACTGTGAATGGACCTTTAAAGGTGATTCTCATAAGAAATCAGAAAAGAAAGAGTAAAACTATAGAGAAAGCCTCGATCTTATTAAGGAATACTTAAGTAATCATGAATAGAATGCTGGTAGAAATATGAATGGTGAAGACCACTCTGATGAAGTCGCATACAGAATGAAAAACATGCAGTTGGAAACTGGAGGAGAGGTGATTCTTGTTACACAGTGACAAAGAAGTTGGCTGAACTGTGTTCATGCTCTGGTGTTTTGTGGAAGGTGGAAAGTGTGAGTGATGAAACTGGATATTTAGCTGAAGCTATTATTAAGCAAAGTGGTGAAAGTATGGCTTGCCGTCAACTGAAAGCCAATATAGGAACAACTTAGCTCCTATATTATATTATGATTACAGTGAAATGTGAGATAGACAGAAGTTTTCAGGAAAAAGAAAGCAGAACTTCAAGATTTGAAAAAAACCTCCGTCTATCAATATTGCAAAAAATGAGAACACTATGAATGTGGCCAACTGACCATTTGATAAGGAGATTAGCATTTATTAGCCATCTCAGCAAAAGCCAGATGTTGTTCTTCAAGACAGTGGAAGAACAGCCCTGAAGATGATTCACAAATGATCAGGGTTGCCACTCCCATCACAGGCCACAGTGCAGGAGCCTTAGGGCACAGCTGTCCCCCATTAGGTTTCGAAACATGGGACCACCTGGAGCCATGGGACTATGATTTTAACCTGGGTGAGCCAGGGGCACTCGACCCAGCCCAAAAGATCTGTGGGACCCCAGCAGAAGGCTAAGGCAGAGAGCCATGTTGGGGCCATCTCTACCAACTCAAAGGACTGACATTACCACTGCAGGAGGCCTGAAAGACCGAGCAACATGCCAAAGAGGATGCTTCTTGAGCCTCAAAAGGTAAAAAAGTTTGCTTTACTAAGTTTTGGACTTTCTTGAAACCCAGTGCCCCTTCCTTCCTTCCTGCTTATCCCTTTTGGAATGAACATATCTATCTTATACCCGTCCCACACTATTTTTGGAATGTATATAACTTGTTTGGGTTTCACAGGTTCACAGCTGGAGAGAAATTTTGCCTCAGAATGAATTGTAGTCTCATTCATTACTAATTTAGATATCTACTAATAGATGAGGCTTTGTATTTTAGACTTTAAAGTTGATGCTGGAATGAATTAAGACTCTGGGGTTTATTGGGATAGAATAAATGCATTTTGCATGTGAAAAGAATATAAATTTTGGAGACCGGGAAAAATATGTCAATATCTAAATGTGTGTGTTCCCTCAAAATTCATATGTTGAAATCTTACCCTCTGATGTGATCTTATTAGGAGATAGGGCCTTTGGAAGGTGATTGGGTGATGAGGGAAGAGCCTCGTGAATGGGATTTGTGCCTTTATAAAAGAGATCACGGAGACCTGATTTACCTTTTCAGCCATGAGAGAACACAATGAGAAGACAGCTGGCTATGAACCAGGAAGGCGGCCCTCACCAGGAAGGCGGCCCTCACCAGGAAGGCGGCCCTCACCAGGAAGGCGGCCCTCACCAGGAAGAGAGCCCTCACCAGGAAGGCGGCCCTCACCAGACACCAGATCTGCTGATTCCTTAATCTTGGACTAACAAGCACCCTGAGAATTTAATTTTTGTTTAAGCCACCAGCTTATGGTATTTTTCTTATAGTAGCCCAGATTGACTAAAACAAGTAAAGAGATGATTTTTTTTCTACAGAGAACTTACAACAGAATATATTTTCTATAAAAACTGGATCTTGGCTTCCCACCTTCCTCTTGTGTTACAAAAAAAAAAAAAAAACTGGAACATGTGCCTCATCTTTTTTTTAATATCTTTATATAGCAAATCAGTCATTTAAAAATTAGTACATGACAGGTGGGGTGGCTTATGCCTGTAATCACAGAACTTTGGAAGAATGAGATAAGAGGATCATTTGAGCCCAGGAGTTTGAGACCAGCCTGGGCAACATAGCAAGATACTGTCTCTACAAAAAAATTTAAAACTTAGCCAGAGGTGATGGCATGTGTCTGTAGTCCAAGCTACTTGGGAAGCTGAGGTGGGAGGATCACTTGAGCCCAGGAGTTTGAGGCTGCAGTGAGCTGTGATTGCACCACTGCATTCTAGCCTCAGCAACAGAGCAAGACAGTGACTAAAAAAAAAACTAAGTAAATAAAATTAAGAACTGCTGTGAATTGGCAGTCACATTGAATGTTTAGGAAAAAGAGCATTCTTTGTATTCTTATTGTAATACATGTTCGCTGTAGAAAATTTAGGGGGAAAAGGTCTATTCTTATTGTCCAGAGAATGTTGGCAAAAATGGCCTTTGTTTGGATAATTCGATTGGTTAATTTCCTTTGTCTGGATGTATTTGAAAATCCTGAAGTTAACAAAGTAAATTAAATTCTCCATATTTAATTAAAGGTTTGCATGAAGGCACGTTTTGGTTTGATGACCTCCAAATTCACATGGTCAACACTGAGAGTCAAGTCCTTTGAGCTTTTCCCTGATAAAAATTCAGAATGAAGTTTAACATGCTTTGTCATTCTTATATTGTCTGTTTTTTTCTACCTGATTTTCTTAATTTCTTTGTAAGAAAAAGAAAACTTTGCCAAATGGTGGGGATGGGGAGTGAATAATGTATTTTAATAGAATGTTACACAGTTGCTTGATGAGCCTATATTATGAAATAATGTAAGAATCATATATAACTTATGAATAAAAATATATTTACATTATAAAGCCAAAAACAACATATGACAAGTAGCATGTGGTAACCTTCAAAGTCTGACTGCATTCACCCTCATGAGAGTTCATCTTTAGAAAGGGCTCTGATGCTGACTCTCATACATATGTAAAATTACCTCCTGAGAGATTTTCTGCCATTTACAAATAGAAGATGTTCTCTTTGCCTCCATCTCCAGAGTAAGGGGATAAAGTAAGAGTTCACAGGTAGAACGATAAACGGCCTAGCTTTCCCCTCCTGATTATATCAATCGAAAGTGAAATTAGCAGCCCCTCCCATATTTATTTTTCATCTCTTGCCCAGATTAGGTCTAGGTGGAGAGCTGAGAATAATATTTCAGAAAGTGTAGGAAAACTATAAATGCCCACAAGTAAGTTCCCTTTTACCCTCTTCCCTTCAGTTACCATCAGTATCTAGGAGCATGTCCTCTGTAACCATGCATACCTTAAATTATGGAATAACTTGTTGCTTTTGAAATATTTACCTTTCATTATAATATCAGCTTCTGAAATTTTAAAGAAATTTTGTTATTAAACAAATGATATTGCTGATCATTATAAGCAATTTCTTTAAGATGCCAATACCTGTACTTAAAAAATTACAGTATTTATGTGCATGCTATACTTTTTTGGTTAAAGGAATACTTTCATTTTTAAAAAGGAGCAATCTAAAAACACATACACAAATAAATATATATTGATGTATTTTCTATATAAAGTACATTTTAAATATTTCTTATATTAATGTGTATATTTATTAATATAGTAATACATCATAGTTTAAATATTTCTTATATTAATGTGTATATTTATTAACATAATAATACATCATAGTTTAAATATATTAAAAATGTCTTTACTTAGAGAAACTGTATGATAAATTCCTTATTAATTAATAGTCTTTTGGTGTAGTAAGGAAATGCCCTGATTTCCTTGTGAATTTTTTTATAAGCACCTTTTTTTTTTTTTTATTCTCTTGTCTCTAGCCAGTTTGGAATTATAAATGGAGCAAGGGAACTTTCATTGTTATATATTTTGAAAAATCTAAATATACCATAGGAACAAAAATATTATACATATTTGCATGCACTTACTTGATAAAATTTCAGAAGCCAATTTTATTTCATTTTTTTAAAAACTCCATGATGCTCACAAGAGCCAATTGATAACCATAGATATTATTAAAAAGCAAATGTTACAAAATTAGAGTTAATAAATTACTTTTGAATCGGATGGGTCATAAGTAATATAAATCATTACTTTTCCATTCTTATTTTAATGTCATCTATAATCTTGAGGTTGTTTTTGCCTATTGAATCTGCACAGTGGAACTGCTATGCATGGTATGCTGATGTGTATCCCTTCCAGACTCAGTGTCCAGTGATGTTTGTGTTTGCTTCTTGAAACCAACCATAGTAAGAATAGTTACATCAGAAACACAGAAAAACCTTATAAAAAAGGACATTGTTCTCCTGGGAAGCTGGTTGATAATGCATAAACCTGAGTATATATCTCTGCCAATTGCTGGTCTTTTTGCTCTGGGATCCATTCTTCAGCTTCCACCTAATCTGCAGTGTTTTGCACATGGGCCATCCCTGAGATGTATTCTTGGATCTATTTGTCAGCTCATTGCCAGCTGGTTTCAACCAATGGGAGACACCTACAAGAAATAGTCAGATGAAGAAAAAAGAAAGCCAGACAGGGACTCTGATAGCAATGGCCTCTCCCCTGTAGCTCTAGATTTTGCCAAAGAGGTTGACATAGTTTTCTTCCAGTGTGTCATCCTTGGCCCTTGTAACACTACCTCTTCCCTTTGTCCCTGCAGACTTCAAAATGTAGCAACTTCTTGCAGATGCTAATCTATGAGTTCCCTCAGAGGTCGCCATATAGCTTCTCAGCTCTTCAAAGTTGAATGACCATCTCCCTGAATCAAATATTTTAAGAGTAAGTTGATAAATATTATTTAATCTAACTAGGAAAGAGAAACCATGTGATAAATTTAACAGGAATTTAATATGAAATAATTGTTAAACTATGATAGGAAAGAAACTGTGAATATATAGAAGCAATTCTAAAGGGAACCCTATGCTGAGGGTGACTTCCAAAGGAAGGACAAACTTAGGAGGGGGAACCCTCTTCAAGACTGGGTTCTCATCTTGGATAAGGCATGTTTGTAGCTCATGGAATAGCAGAGACGTTTGTTAGGTTACCTAGGACAAAGCTGGTCTGCATTCATCACACAAGAAGGAGATAAACCTCCAGGGTGCTGGCAAGCCAGGTTGGTCGGCAAGTACTCAGAGGGAATCGGGATCCTGCTGTGGCTCCTGTGGGCTTGGAGCATACAGTGTCAGTATGTTCGGGTGGAGATAAGAAGCCTTGGGAAGGTGATCACAGGGCTTAGTCTGCGCCTATGAGGTCACTGAAAGACTGTGCCCTCTGGGTGTGTGGCTGGACAAGTCATCACTGAGTGTTCTTACACACCCACACAGCAGAAAGACTGCAGCAGGAGCCAAAGAAGGCTGAAAATCCAAAGCAAAACAGCCCAAACTGGGAAGAGAAGCCCCTTCCTTCTGTGGTGTGACTCCAGTGCCCTCTATTGACAAAGCTTAGCATGGTGCTGTGCTTAAAGAGAAATGTTTAAAGCAATCAGTTCGTTACCTCAGAGCAGGCACTGAGGGGTAAATTTGGAGGTAAGGGGCCATAAATATAAATTAACACAGTGTATTTTTTGTGTTCCTGGTTGGAGCCTGATGAATAAAATTCTCAGAGTTAATGTCTGCATTTTGTATTGTTATCTTGTCCTATAATCTTTTGCTATTGCTCAGTTTTAAACTATCAGATATTTAGCAATATTCTTGACGACTCACTTTCCTTCATGCCTTGGTTTTGATTTAACAACTCTTTCGAATGTGCCATCTACTTTCTACCTTCTCACCCTCATGCTAATTTATATCCTTATTGTCTGTCTCATGGAATAGTGTATTCATTCTTTAAATGAGAAATGACTAAGTGCCTCTAATTTACAAGGCACTGTGCTTGGCACATGGAATAGGCATATATGATTCTTTTTCCTTATAGACCTTAATCTTTAGTTTAGAGATTAAATAAGGACACTGATAGTTACATAATTTAAAACATTTAAAATGTCCCTGAAATAATGATGATACTGATATTAATAGATATATGACATATATATCTAGCTAGACAACCTGAGTCCAAAGGTTATGGCTGGAGGACTGGTGCCTGACTTAATATGATGGCTGAATAGAGGATAATTACATAAAGGGGTGGGAAAGAGCATTCCAAATATAGGGCACATGTTTAAAGGCAGAAACATACTTATTTAATGATCTTCCAGGAGGCCAGGCAATGTGTCTGGAATAGAGAGACAGCAATACAGAGGCATCCTAGGAGATGAGGCTTAAGAGCAAGCTAATATTTGGACCATGTGAAGATCTGAAAACAATATCAAAGGTTTGGCTGGTTTTCCCAGTAGCAACAAGTATTTCCAGTAATCTCTTAACTTGTTATGCTTCCCTTTTATAGTTCTCTTCTGGCAAGCCTCCAATCTGAATTCTATGTATTCTTTCCAGTTTTTCTTTACTGCCATAAAACTCTAATCAGGTAAATCCCTATCTTTTGCATATTGTACACATGCACCCCTTCTTCCCTGCCATTATTCCAACCCCACTAAGGTAGGCCAGCCTCCAAGATAGCCTTCAAAGTTTCCCTAGTCCATGCCCTTGTGTGGTTGAATCAGGCTGACTTCTGTAAGTAACTGCAGATTGTGAAAGTGACTTTATTTTCTTTCCTTCTCTCAGATCACTATCTTGGAAGGAAGCCAGTTGCCACATTATGAGGACACTCAAGAAACCCTATGTGGAAACCGTGAAGCAAAGAACAAAGACCTCTTGCCAACAGACAATGAGGAATTGAAGCCTCCTGTCGATAGCCAACATAAATGGAGGCTCCTGCCAACAGCCATGTGAATTATCCATCTGAGAAGTGGACTATCCTTTCTCAATAAGATCGCAAAATGACTGAAGTGCTGGCCACCATCTTATCAGCAAGCTCTCGAGAAATTCTGAACCAGAACAACCCAGCAAAGCCACTCCCAAGCTCTAACTAATGAATATGCCCTGAGTTAGTTACCCTTTTGTACTCTTACCAATCGATACTGTCAGACTTTCAGAAAATCTGGTCCCTACCAATTATATCAGAGAGGGGAGTTCCAAGAAGCCATCCAAGTATTGAGTTTCTTTTGTTCCTAATATTCTGTTACTGATATCTGGGAAGAAACTCCACATGATACTTTGGTCTTTAGGGGATAAACAGGCTTAGATATATGTAGAGTTCCACTTATAAGTATGCACAAAATATTGTAACAGTCACTTTTAATCAACCGATACCAAATGAAAATCTGAGATCAATCACCTATCATACATTTATTAGAGTGTATTGTGATTATTGATGTGTTTATAAGACTCCTCATTTACCTTCAAGTTATTTCTGGTTCAGAAATCTATCAGAAAAATATAATAGGTACAGAGAATCATGGAGCTCAGGATAAAGCATCCTATTAGTATTATATCAGTTGATTACAGAGTCCTAACTCTTGTGAATGTGTGAAATATACACGAGATCAGGTCACTACCAGAAATCAGGAAACCAAGAGTCTTAAAAGGCAGAATAAATACTGGGGGACAAATAATAGGACAATTGGAGAAAACAGACAACTAGCCAAAAATCAAACTTTTTCAAGCGTCTTAGAGAAGAAGTAGAATAAGATAATGGAAAATCACTGACTGACTTCTAGAGGTATTTTTTGGAATGACTGTCTTTCATCGGCCTTTTGAAGCCAACATTTAAAGAGAATCTCCTGGCTGTTGTAAGATGAGACATTCTAAAAAATTTTTTAGAAATGAATTTAATTTTTGACTGATTCATGCATATCAGTTCAGATGAAATAGGAGTGGAGTATTTATCCCCTATTTTCTAGTTCCAATGGTGGAAATTTTGCAAATCCACCTTGTGTAATAATAATATTCAGTTTTAGTGATTCCTGTGCCTGATAATTTCTCAATACAAGGTGAATTACGATACTTTTCTCTACAGGGATAGCTAAAAGGTGATTCTGCATCATAATCTCTTAGCATGAGTCAATGTACAGCTTACTTATTTCTCTACAAAAATATATAAACAAATGGAGCATCTTAAGCCACACTGCCCCACTTAATTCACTAGCTCAAAACCACAATGGTAGAGTTGCATAGTTGTGACACACCATATGGCCTGAAAAGCCTCAAACATTTATTATCTGGCTCTTTGCAGAAAACATCTGTTGATCATTGATAAAAAGTAATGTAAAAGTTCTATAAGCCATATATGAAAATGTAATATCAAGGTAAAACGCAATATTCATGATAATTGGTGATTGGATCCTGTCTTCTAGCCAGACTCATTATCCAATGAAGGCAGTCTAAAGATTTTTGTTGTTTGTTTATAATTCTATGTGAGGATGGGAAGTTGAAAATGAGTGCCTTATTTGGAACTTTCTCGGGCCATGAAAATTGTTCAGGTTGTGTGGAATCTGTCAACTCCCCACCTATCAAATAAGCATCCCCCCATTTTTTTTACAATAACCGGTAGAAAGCTGACTGAAAATATTGTTTTTTATTAATCTAGTAACAATACATCCCACATTTTCTTTGAACAGAATCCACTTGCATTTTAAGATAGAATTTTACTAAACTTTATTGTTTTATTTTTTATAAGATATTCAGAATAAAAATCTGGAAATTATAACTTCAGCAATGAAGATGAATTTTCTGATATGATAAAGGAGAACTGATTATAATGAGATGAAAGATTTACTTCTCAGTCATAAGAACATGTCTGAAGTATTATGTAGGTTAATATTCATTTATCATATCAACAAAGACACTAATTTTCTAAGTTGCATAGAAATCCTGATGAATGAGGGAGACACAAAACATCACTTGATGAAAAAATGTTATATGTTCCCTCTGATTTTCATCATAGAGTCATTCATTATGGTGGTATGATGCAGTGATGCGAGACCTGAGATAGAACTTTTTGAGAAGCAAGCATCTTTTTTAGTAGAAAAAATAACAGACATTTAAAATCGCAAAAGTTGAGACTGATAGATCGCAGCTTTTAAGGAATATAAATTTTCCTTGTCTTTTCCAGCATCTAAAAATATAAATGTGGTCATTATCAGAATGTGTTTCCGGTTCTAAGCTTCAGCCTCTTAAATCCAACCGCCTATATTCTAAAGGACGTCTTTAAATAAACATAACCAGAACTAAATATTTTATTTCTCTTTACCTCTTAAGCCTGGTCTAGTCTTCTATTTTACTCTAAATTGTGCCAGTATTCACTCAATTGCTCAAATCAAAAGACAAAAACAAACAGCTATGTATTACCTTTTGATTTCTCCCTTTTTTTTTTTAAAAAAAACTCTATCTATATATAATATATATGGATAATATATATCTACATCTAATATATCAGTATATTCTAATTGTTCTAACTTCAGAGTATTTTGAATCTGTCTGCTTCTCTCAAACTCAGGATTGTAGTCATAGTCAATGTCATCATTAGCTCTTCTTATCTATTTAGACTCCCTTCCTTCCGTGTCCCCCGCCACACAGGAGGCTCCGTAATCTTTCTGAAAAACAAAACAAATTACATTACTGTCCTGTTTAAAATGACTTACTGCTTTCATAGTATAATCTATGTTATTAACAATGGCTAACATCTTTAACGATCTGACCACCACGCGTTATCTTATGCTACTCTACCTGCCCTAATTCTGATCTCCAGAAAGAAGCTGAAAGACACCATGCATTCTTCCATATCAGGGCCACTATACTGATAGTTCCTGAGTCTTGTATTTGGAATGCCCAAACAGTGATCTTCATATTTTCACTAGGCTGGCTCCTTACACTTTTAAGTCTTAGCTTAAATTTTGTGCACTCAGAGAGGCTTTATGACAATGCCCTCAAAAGCAGCGGCTTACTCACTGGGTGATTGTTCTCTTTTCCCTACAATATGTTATTGTTTCACTCCTTTATAGTACACGACATCCACCATGAAGTATTTTGTTGATTTCTGTATGTATTGCCTGTCTCTCTTGCCAAACTGGAAGATCCATCAGGGCAAGAACCATATTTGTTTTCTTCAACTTTGAATCTCCAATACCTTATATACTATGTGGGATAAATAAAACCTTCAAATATGTTTGATGAGTGAATAAATATAAATTAGGCTGCAAGTTTAGCTTGTCCTTAATTAGTATGAAATATAACACAGAGTCTTGCACACATTCATCTGGTGCGAAGGGAATAAAATGTGTATATATGTGAAAGATGCTTTAATTATATTTTAAGTATGTTTAGTTCAACATAAAAACAATTGAATGAGTTTAGCAATTTTTCAAAATGTTGTGATACTAGAGTTCCTTATTTCTTTTTGTGGTAGGTAATCATTGAATTATCATCTTAATTTCCAAGAGGTTTCAAAGCAAAAATCCTAAGCAATTATATTTTCTCCTTCTTTTTGGGTCAAATTCTGCTTTTTGATATTTCCAAAAGGCCACAAGCACTGATTTGTTTTGACTATGTTACTTGTTTAGAACTTAAAATGATTAGAAGTTTAAAAACTTGCATTTGTTTTCATCAAAATTTTTGTGGAAATTCCATACTTCAAAACACAGTACTCTAGAAATTAATTTCAAACAATGTCAGGTAAACATTCTTAAATGTCTACCCTACCCAAATGAAGAGCATAAGGTTTAATATAATGCTGCAATAACCTTGCATTTGCTGTGTTCCAGGAACTTTTCTAGGCACTTCATATATTTCGAATCATTTAATGCAACTGCAAGCCTTGTTAGGTAGGTACTATTATTTTTCTCATATCGAGGTAAGAAAAATAAGTTACATAAAAGATAAGAAATGTACCGAAGATTAAAGTTAGTAAGTTGAAAAGCAGCGATTCAAACCCATGATATGTGTCTGCAGAATGCAAGCTCCTAACCGCTACACTGTACTACTTCCTTTTTAAAACATTTCAGTCATTTTTACACAGTTGTCCAAAACCGACTCCAGTAAAACCAATAACATGATAATACATAATATTACAAGTCAAGCCAGAACAGAAAAATCATCAAAGTAATAAATGTTCCTAGCTAGTTAACAAAGTAAGGAGATATTTTAAAACAAGCAAGAACAAAACCAAAACAAAAGCAATATTCTTACATAATTTCCTGGATGGAAAATGGGTCTCTAAAGAGTTATATTTAGTTGATCTGGGTCACAGGTACTATTTAGTTGAATAGGTCATAGTGCTATCAAATTGGGGAGAACTTTCTAAAAACATTTAGATAGTAATTTGCCAAGCTCCTTTTGAGTGACTCTTTAAAAATGAAGGTTTGCAATGAAGAAAACAATAAAGAGAACATGAACCTAGAAAAGAAAGAACATAGTATGACTTTTCAACTACGCGCTTTTCAATTTCATTTTTTTCCATTTACATTCAACTTCATCATGGAAGGAGGCTGTACTGGTTATCAGCAGGGAATTTACTTTCTTGTAACTAAACTGTATCTATAACTACACTTGTTATATTGTAACCAAATGTGAAAGAAAAATTTCTGTATGTCTCTTTGTATGTCTTCATCATATAGTTGATTCTTGAACAACATTGAGTTGCATGGGTCCTGTCTACTTGTAAGTTGATGTTTGAACCAAACGCAGATCAAAAATACAGTATTCACAAGATGTAGTACCACATATACACAGGGCTTTCTTTACATATTTTCATGTTCCCCAGGGCTGATTGTAGAACTTGCACATGCATGGAATTTTGGTATGGGGAGTAGGTTTTCTGAAATCAGTCCACTACACATATCAAAAGATGACTGTAATAGTTGGTGGGTGCAGATATTTAAACTACCAAACAAAGTATAGACATTTCTAGAGAAAAAATTTTATTGAAAACGTATTTTCTACCTAAAACTATAATTCTGCCAAGTCGACAAGGTTCCCTTTCAGGACTAATTTACCGAGAATTCTATCAGGAGTGAGAATTGAGTTTTATCAATTTTTTTCCCTGCTTCTATTAAGGTGATGATATGATTTCACTTTCTCTGTCATGCAATGCAAAGAATTACATCAACTGATATTCTAAGATTAAACCAACTTTGACTTTCTGAATAAGCCCCACGTGATTATGCCATATTATCTTTATATATACATACACACATGCATACATATACACACACACATATATATACACACACATATATGTATATACATACATTTATATACGCACATACATATGGAAATATATATATATATATGTAGTTGAATTTGATTTGCTAAAGTTTTGTTGAGAGTTGCATCTATCTTCATGAAGATATTTGTTTGTAGTCTTTTTTGTTTGTTTGTTTGTTTGTTTGTTTGTTTGTTTGTTTTTTTGTTTGAGACGGAGTTTCGCTTTTGTTACCCAGGCTGGAGTGCAATGGCGCGATCTCGGCTCACCGCAACCTCCGCCTCCTGGGTTCAGGCAATTCTCCTGCCTCAGCCTCCTGAGTAGCTGGGATTACAGGCACGCGCTGCCACGCCCAGCTAATTTTTTGTATTATTAGTAGAGACGGGGTTTCACCATGTTGACCAGGATGGTCTCGATCTCTTGAGCTCGTGATCCACCCGCCTCGGCCTCCCAAAGTGCTGGGATTACAGGCTTGAGCCACCGCGCCCGGCCCTGTAGTCTTTTTAAAATGTCTTTGGTTCAGAGTAATAACAACCTCAGAAAATGTGTTGTGGAGTATTCCTTCTTCAATTTTCTAGAGTAATTTATGTAGAATTGGTACTATTTTTTCCTTAAGTTGATTACAGAATTAACATACATAGGCTACTAAAGTAATTTATTTTTGCGCATTTAAGTGACTTTGTCCATTTCATCTAAGCTTACAAGTTTGTATATATCACATATTATTTAACCATTCATCTATTGATGAACATTGGGGCTGTTTACATATCTAGGGTATTATTGTGAATAACACTTCAATGAACATGGATGTACAGATTTCTTCAGGAGCTTAATTTCTATTTTTTTAATATATACCCCATAGTGAAATTGCTGCATCATACAGTAGTTCTATTTTTAGTTTTTGGAAGAACTTCCATACAGTTTTCCATAGTGGCAGTGCTAATTTACACTCCCATCAATAGGGTCAGAAAGTACCCCATTCTTCACATCCTCACCAGCATCCATTATTCTTTGTCATTTTGATAAAAGCCATTTTAAGTGAAGTGAGATGACATCTCACCATGGTTTTGATTTGCATTTCTCTGATGATTAGTGATGTTGAGCAATTTTTCATATACTTGTCGGTCATTTGTATGTATTCTCTTGAGAAATGTCTATTCAAAACTTTTGCTCATTTTAAAATTGGATTATATGTTTTCTTGTTGGTGTTCGAGTTCCTTATACATTCTGGTATTAATCCATTGTCAGATGGATAGTTTGTAAATTTTTCTATTCTGTGAGTTGTCACTTCACGTTTTGGATTGTTTCCTTTGCTGTGCAGAAGCTTTTTAGCTTGATGTAATCCCATTTGTCTACTTTTGCTTTGATTACCCATGCTTTTGAAGTTTTACACAAAAACTATTTGCTCAGACCAATGTCCTAAAGTGTTTCTCCAATGATTTCTTCCAGTAGTTTTATAGTTTTGTGTCTCACATTTATGTCTTTAATTCATTTTTATTTAACTGGTGAGAGATAAAAACCTAGTTTCATTCTTCTGCATATGATTATCCAGTTTTCCCAGAACTATTTATTGAAGAGACCCACCTTTTCCAAATGTATGTTGTTAGCACTTTCGATCTTTTGAGTTTTCTCAAAAGTACTATTTGGAATTCTTAGAGAGTTCACATATTGCTGTTTACTTAGGGTCAGTCATTGTTTGTCCTTCTGAGGTCATGGTTTGCTGTTTGCTGTTGTTTCTTGTGAATGTATGTCTGTGTCTTTGCTCTGAAGGATCAGGTATTTATTCTGCTCTTCTCTGTCTGGCTTATTTTGGTTTTTCTTGGATTTGTTCATTTAGAGATTCTTTATAATTTACCTGTTGATTTTCCCAAGAGGTTGCTGCCTCTTTTTTGGGACTGTTATATAGCACCTTAAGCCCAGGTTTGTCTTGGTTCTGATAAATCATCAGAGTACTGGTCCTAAATGGGGGAGATCCTGAAGGGGATATTTTAGTAGCATGAAAAGGCTGGTGAGGGGTTTGGGCCCAGAGGACCTCTGAAAGAAACCTACCATGTGATGCTGCTGAACAGCTCCTCTGATTTGGCAAATCTTTTGGCAGAGTTACAGAGCAAAGTTTCCACGGCTGGGGATGGTAGGCCTGCCTTTCCCCTTTGTTTCTGGCTGTCTTAAGGGCTATTTCTTTCTTCAGGCATTCTCAATGCTTCCAGTGAATTGAAGCAGGGACAGGTCTTCTGCCAGAGAACCCAAAATGGTGAGAAAGCTGGATATCCATCCTCAAGCTCACTTTTTCCATTGTAGAAACCATGAGTCAGATGGACATTTTCCACAAGCTTGGTACTTGGCAGATTGCGGGGGTTCGGGGGTGGATTATGGATATGAAAGTCCAATTTCCTTATTATCTGCTGGAATTTTTTCATTTCTCTTTGGCCCTGGGAACTGTCACATCATAATATTTGAAGTCTGAAATATTGCAGCATTGTATGTTTGGTTTTGGTTTTCTTCAGATGGGAGTCAGTGAAGCCAGCCTGCTTCTAAACCCCAGTTTGAAACCAGAACTTAATTTATTCTTAAGTTTAAAATTTCATAAGGTGGAAGTTCTGGTCATTTATTTGAGACTTTCCAAATATACTCATTTAACACTATTAATTTTCCTGTAAGTACTACTTTAGTTTCATCCTACAAATGTTGATATGGTGCATCTTCACTTCATTTTTATATTCCTAAAGTTCAAAATGCTTTCTTGTTATTATTTTGATTTATTCTTTTATTCATTAGTTACATAAAATTATTCTGTGTGTTCATTTATATTTCTGTGTGTTCGTTTATACTGGGTGTATACTTAGAAGTGAAATTTCTAGGTCATATGGCAACTCTATGTTTAATCATTTAAGGAACTGCTACACTCTTGTTCAAAGCAGCAGCATCATTTTAGAGGTCCACCAGAAAAAATAGAATATTTTCTATTCCTTATTTCTTAAGGATTTTCAATCACCAGCAGTCTACGAGTGTTTCCATACCTCGGCATCCTTTCTAACATTTGTTATTATCTGACTCTTTGACACTAGTCATACTATTGTGTTTAAGTAGAGTTTCATTGTGATTTCAATTCCTATTTCCCTGATGACTAATGATATCAAACTTGTTATGTGCTTATTGGCTATTTGTATATCTTCCTTAGAAAAATACTTATTCAGATTCTTTGCTTCTCTTTTAATTGGGTTATTTGCTTTTTAATTATCAAGTTGTAAGTGTTGTTTATATATTCTAGCTAAAATTAGCATATCAGTTACATGATTTGAAACTATTTTTCCCATTCTGTAGATTTTTTTATTCTCTAGAATAAAAAAACAGAAAAGAATGTCCTTTAAAGTGCAAAATTTTTAAATGTTGATGAGGTTCAATTTTATTACTTTTGTTTTTGTTGTTCATGCTTTTGGTGCTAAATGTAAGAATTCTTTGTCAAACCCAAGATAATGAGGTGTTAGCCCTATGTTTTTTTTCCAAGAATTTTATAGTTTTGCTCTTATATTAGATATTTGATTTATTTTGAGTTAATGTTTGCATGGCAAAAATTAAATATCCACCTTCATTTTTTGAACATAAGTATTGAGTTGTACCAGGAAATTTGGGTATACTGAGGAATGTCTATATGTACCGCAGTGTATTGATTATCATGGTTTTGTAGTTTTGAAATCAGTAGGTACAAATTCTCTTATTTTGAGCTTCTACTTCAAAATTGTTTGGGCTGTTATGAGATGCTTACAATTCCATATAAGTTTTAGAATCAGCTTCTCAATTTTTATAAAGAAGTTAACTGGGATTCTAATAGAGATTTTGATAACTGGAATTAAATTGCTAGAACAATTTGGACACCATCGTCATTTAAAAAATGTTAAGTCTTCTAATTGATAAACGTGAGTTGTTTTTGCATTTACTTAGATCTTCTTTAAACAATGTTTTGCAGTTTTCAGAATATTACTTTTGCACTTCTTTTGTTAAATATAATACTTTTGTATTCTTTTTGATGCTACTATAAATACATTGTTTATTTTATTTTCAGACTGTTTATTGTGATATGTTTTGTGTATTGATTATGTATTCTGCCACCTTGCTGACCTCATTTATTAGTTGTATTAGTTTGTGTGTGTGTGTGTGTGTGTGTGTGTGTGTGTGCGCGCACATATGTATGTATTCCTTAGGATTTTCTAAATCCAAGATCACGTACTCTTTCAATAGGTAGTTTTGCCTTTTCTTTGCCAACTTAGATGGTTTTATTTTTTTCCCTGCCCTGGCTAAAATAGCTAGTACACTGCAGAAAAGTGGTGAGAGCAGACATCTTTGCTCCTGATGTTATAAAGGATCATCCAGTGTGTTCCAGCAAGTGTGATGTCAGATACGGGTTCCAGAGTTACCCTTTATTAGGCTGAGGAAGCTTCCTTCTATTCCTTATTTCTTAAGGATTTTTCAATCACAAAATGTCATTGTTTTTTGTTAAATGTTTTTTGTGTCTATTGAGATGAGCATGCAATTTTTGTTTCTTAATTTATTGATATGCTGTATTGGATTAATTCATTTTCAGATGTTAAATGGACCCTACATTCCTGACATAAGTCTCACTTGGTCATGCTGTATAATTATTTTTATATGTTGTTAGATTTGGTTTGCTAATACTTTATTGAGTATTCCTTTATAATTCTTTTTATTTCTTTCAGGCCAGTAGTAATGTCCCTTCTTTCATATCCAGTTTTAGCAACTTGAGTCTTTTCTTTCCTTGGTCATTCAAGCTAAAGGTTGATTTGTCTGTTCAAAGACAAGCTTTTGGTTTTACTGATTTTCTCTATTGCTTTTCTGGTCACTATTTATTTCTAATCTATTCTGTATTATTTTCTTTCTTCTGATTGATTTAGGTTTAGTCTGCTCTTCTTTTTCCTGTATCTTAAGGTGGAAGTTTAGGTTATTGATTGGAGGTCTCTTTTCTTAATATAAGCATTTACAGCTATGAATTTCTCTCTAAACACTGCTTTAGGTACGTGATACAATTTTTAGTATGTCATGTTTTCATTTTCAGTTATCTCAAAGTATTTTCTGATTTTACTTATTTCTTCTTGGACTCATTGGTTGTTTAGGAGTGTATTATTTAATTCCTATATATTTGTGGGAGCTCCAATTTTTTTCCTGCTATCAATTGCTAATTCCATTTCATTTTGCTTAGGGACATACTTTGTATCATTTTTTCTTTGTAAATTTATTGAGGCTTGTTTAACAGCCTAGCAAATGGCATATCCTGGAGAATGCTCCATGTGGACTTGAGAAAAATATGTATACTGCAACTGATGGGTATAGGGTTCTATACAGTCTGCTAGGCCTACTTTGTTTGTAATATTGCATAAATCTCTTATACCTTGTGGATCTTTTGCCTAGTTTTTTTTTTAATATCATATTGAAAGTAGGTTATTGAAGTCTCCAACTATTATTGTTGAACTATTTCTCCCTTCATATCTTTCAATATTTCCTATATATTTCGCAACTCTGATATTGGTTCATAATTGTATCTTCCGGGGTATTGACCCTTTCATCATTAAACAAGATCCCCTTTTGTCTCCTGTGGCATCTTTTGTTTCAAGTCTGTTTTGTGTGAGGTCAGTATAGCTTTCTCGTGGTGGCTGTTTCCTTAATATGTCTTTTTCCATCTTTTGATTTTTTTATTCCATTTGGGTCTTTGAATTCAAATTGTGTCTCTTTTATACAACACAAAGTTGGATTTTTGAAATCCAATCTGACAATTTTTTTCATATTGGATTTTTCAATTTATATTCAGCATTATTTTTAATACAGTTGAGTTTATGCCTGTATTTTACTTTTCATTTTCTATATGTCTTATCTCTTGGTTTATTCTATTCCTCTTTTTCTACTTTCTTATTTCTTTTTTTTCCAAAGCAACAAAGGCAGAGATTTATTGAAAACAAAAGTATACTCCACAGGGTGGGAGTGGGCTGAGCATAGGAGCTTAGGAGTCCATTTTTTGCTGCTTTCTTTTCCAATATATGAATATTTTCTTGTGTAACATTTTAATTCCTTTGATTATTTTTATTACATTTCTCTGAGTTATTTTCTTGATGATTGCTTTAGAGTTTACCATATACCTCTCAACTTATCAGAATCTTTTTCAAACTTAAATAAATTTAATTCCCATGACATATGAAAATGTTACTCCCACATATTTCTATTCCATTTCCCTTTTCGGTGATATTACTGTTACACATATTATATATATGTTAAAAACCTAACAATACATTTTTATAATTATTACTGTACCATCTGAAGTCATTTATACCTAGTATAGCTTTGCTCACTTCCATCTACTTTGTGCTGTTATTTTCAAATACATTACACAAGTATTACATTTCTATATGCTATAAGCCCAACTATATATACATATATGTTTATATATATATACAATTTTTAAAATCACTTCAGAGAAAAAGGAACATGCATTTTTGCACTTAGTTAAAATAACATACTAAACTTAATCAGTGCCTTTTGTTTTCTCCTGTAGATTTGAATACCACTTGGTCTCACTTGTTTTCAAACTGTAGAAAATCTTTTAATATTTCTTGTAAGATGAGACTGCTAGCAACCAACTTTCTGTTTGTTTATCTGAGAAAGTCTTATTTCATCTTCAATTTTGAAAGACATGTTTGCAGGATATATAGTTCTCTGGAGTGTTTGGAAGTTGTTTCTTTTCTTTCATGCCTAATAAAATGTTTTCTCACTGACTTTTGCCCTCTGGTGCTTCCGCTGAGAAGTCACTTATGTCTTACTGTTTTTTGCATAAGTTGTTTTTATCTTACTGCATTCGACATTTCCTCCTTGTCTGACTTGCAGCATTTTTCCTATGTGTGTCTCCTTCTGGATCCTCTGCATTTATCTTAGCTTGAAGTTTATTGAGCATCCTAAATGTGCAGGTTATTGTTTTTCAATAAATTTGTGGAGCTTTCTGCCATTACTTTTTCAAATATTTCTCTTTCTCTCCACCTGCTATTATAAGTAAACATAACTGCCGTTCTTACTGGTATTCTACCTTTCACTAAGGCTGTGTTAGTTTTCCTCTATTATTCTTTCTCTCTTTGCTCTGCTTTGTCTAATCTCTATTATTATATCTTCAAGTTTACTAATTATTTTTTATGTCGGTTAATACTGATATTTAGTCTTTTGGGTGAATTTTATTTAGGCACTTTTGAACTCTAGAATTCCCATTGGTCCTTTTTATGATTCATATCTCTTTATTAACATATTTAATATAACATTCTCATCACGCTTTCCTTTTCTGTTTCAGTGCTTTCTGCTTCAGTGCTTTCTTTTAGCTTGTTTTTGTTTCCGTTAGTTTGTTTGTTTGTTTGTTTGTTTGTTTGTTTGAGATGGAGTCTTGCTCTGTCACTCAAGCTGGAGAGTGGTGGCAGGATCTCGGCTCACTGCAGCCTCCACCTCCCGGGTTCCGGTGATTCTCCTGTCTCAGCCTCCCAAGGAGGGAGTATAGGTGCTCACCACCATTCTTGGATAATTTTTATAGTTATAGTAGAGAAAGGTTTTCACCATATTGGTAGGCTGGTCTCAAACTCCTGACTTCAGGTGATCCACTCACCTTGGCCTCCCAAGGCGCTGGTATTACAGGCCTGAGCCACCATGCCTAGCCTCTTTTAGTTCTTTAAATACATCTATAATGGCTTCTTTGAAGTTTGGTTACACTTACATGAAGTTTCTGTTGTCTGTTTACTTTTTTGGCTGGTATGTGGGCCATAATTTTTTATTGCTTTGCATGCCTTAAAATTATTGTGAAAACCTTGACCTTTCAGATAAAATGCTGTTGCAATTTTAGGTACTGGTCCTTTCCCCTCTCAGGGCTTGCTATTGTTATTTCGTGTTTATTTGTTTAAAGATTGGCTAGAAAAGTTTAATTAACTCCATTCTAACTTCTATCAGTGTTAGGCCTCTAATGTTGTTCTTCAGACAGGCACAGCTTTGGGTATGCATCCTGGGATAACAGTGGTTTGATGGGGCTCTCTCATTCTTTTTCCCTGACCCCATCCAGCTGTTCATCTTTAGTAATTGCTGAATAATTGATCTATTGTTTTCTAAAGTGTCCTGAGTAAATTTCTCTATACCACTCTAATAAAATTCTAGTTGCTTTGTAGGAGGCTTTGAAACTGCCTTTGCAAAAATTATCACTAAGACAATTGGTACAGTGAAAGAGATCTGACCTCACTGACTCCATCTTGCTCCTAACCGCCGAGCCATCTTTGTTCATTCTTGTGAACTGGCCACACTAACTCTGGGAGGAGCTTAGTTTATGGTTTAGCTTTGAAACAAAGAGGATAACAGCCCTTTCCCCAAACAAGCCTCCTTCTTGCCTGGGGACTAGACTGCCTTTGCAGGACTAACAAATTACCCAAAAGATTAGACATTATGTATTGAGTTATGCCACTGAAGGCTGCAAGTTTATAAACTCTCCCAGGTTGCTTCTGAGGATAACATCACTATTGTAAAACCTAAGATCAGTGCTTGAGATATTTTACAGACCCTGCACTTGGTGCATCAGCTGGCACCATCCATATGGATAAAGTGGCTCATCCGGTCTTGTGGTCCCTACCCAGTAGCAGACTCAGCAAAAGAGGACAGCTTCAACTCCCTATTATTCCATTTTCAATCCAACCAATCAGCACTCCTCACTTCCTGAGAACCTAAAGCACCAAATTTTTCTTAAAAACTCTGATCCCTGAATTATAAGGAGGCTGATTTGAGTAATAATAAAACTCTACTCTCCACGCACAGCCAGCTCTGCATAAATTACTCTTTCTCTATTGTAATTCCCCTGTCTTGATAAATTGACTCTGTCTAGGCAGTGAGCAAGGTGAACTCGTTCAGCGGTTGCAGTTTCTGTGCCTGTATTTGATGCTTATTCTGACCTAGGAAGGGCTCCTTCCAGCTGTCTCATTCCTTAATTCTCTCCTAAAACTACCCAGCTATCATCTAGGCTTTATCTACATTAAATCCAAGACCCTCTTTCTCATTGTCTTTCACCACAGCTATTGTTCTTAAGACTGTCTGTCTATACAATGCAACATCCCTATCCTCTGCTGCAATTGATGTCAGTTCCTTTGGGAAGAGCTTAAGAGCTATCTGTTTTATGGCTTCTTTCCATGGGCAACATTTTGAGTCAGGATCTGGAGCTTGGAGTAAACAATGCCAAGCTTTTCTGGACTACTGTAGGAGCTTAGTGGAAAATGTGGTGGGGAGGACAGCAGCCTGAGCCTGAAAAGCCTCTTGGATTTTCTCTTCTTACATGGAACCACCTACCAAGCTGGGGCATGCATGCTGCATCAAGGCAGAGTCTCCGTTCCATGAGTGGAATCTCAATGGAAGAAGGAAGGCGGGACCTCTCATCTACACTTTCCCAAAACTTAGCCTCAGTAACAGATAGCCAGGCACAGGATATCCCGTTTCTGACAGAAAGAAAGCTCTCTGACAGGGAACTAAAGGAATAGATTCCTGTGATATTAGCTACAAAAGAAAAAAATGAAGTCTCTTTTTCAGTGTGCTGAAAGAAAGGAGGGAGGGAGTAGTCATGGATCAACATTTTTACCAAATATGTGTTGATTTTTTTGAATAGACGTTTCTTTATTTGCTGGTTGCTCTTAAGACTGTTTGCAAAGGCTTTATACTGCTTTTTCTTTCTTTCTTTTCTTTTTCATTGGGTAGTAGGTCAACAAAACTCTACCAACTATCATACTGTAAGTCAATCTGAACCCTTTACAATATATATTTGTGTTGCAAGCCTCCTGGGAAAAGTGTTCCCAGTTATAAGATTTCTGCAGATACGTGTGTGTGTGTGTGTGTGTGTGTGTGTGTGTGTGTAGTTTTTCTCTGCATATACATATAGTTTTTTTTTTCAGATATACATATAGCAGGTGTTTCTTTCTGCTAATTTTAACTATTTTGGCAAAGTTTTACTCTTTCAACCAGTTGCCAACCAGAAAGTCTTTGAATGCACTTACGACCTGAATTGTATCTTCCAGAATTCCCATGTGCTATGGGAGGGACCCACGGGGAGGTAATTGAATCATGTGGGCCAGTTTTTCCCATGCTATTCTCATGATAGTGAATAAGTCTCATAAGATTTGATGGGTTTATAGGGGGTTTTCACTTTTGCTTCTTCATTTGTCTCTTGCCATTGTCATGTAAGACGCGTCTTACACCTGCGGCCATGATTCTGAGGTCTCCCCAGCCATGTGGAACTGTAAGTCCCATTAAACCTCTTTTTGTTCCCAGTTTCAGGTATGTCAGTATCAGCAGTGTGAAAACAAAACAATACAGAAAATTGGTACCAGTAGAGCAAACTGGGGTGTTCCTGAACAGATACCCAAAAATGTGGAAACGACTTTGGAACTCGGTAATAGGTAGAGGATGAAACATTTTAGATGGCTCAGTAGACAATAGGAAAATGTGGGAAAATTTGGAACTTCCTAGAGACTTGTTGAATGGCTTTGCCCCAAATGCTGACAGCCATGTGGACAATAAGGTACAGGCTGAGGTGGTCTAAGATGAAGAAGAGGAACATGTTGGGAATTGGAGTAAAGGTGACTCTTGTTATATTTTAGCAAAGAGACTGGTGGCATTTTGTCCTGTCCCAATTGAGATAGATGATTTAGGATATCTGGCAGAAGAAACTTCTAAGCAACAAAGCACTCAAAAGGTTACTTGCATGCTGTTGAAGGTATTGAGTTTAATAAGCGAAGCAGAGCATAAGTCTGGAAAATTTGCAGCCTGAAAATGTGATTAAAAAAAAAAAAACCAAAACATTTTCTGGGGAGAAATTAAAGCCAGCTACAGAAATTTGCATAAGTGCAAGGCACCTAATGTTAACCTCTAAGACCATGGGGAAAATGTCTCTAGGCCATGTCAGAGGCCTTCACAGCTTCCCCTTTCATCATAGAGCCCGAGGCCTAAGAGGAGAAAGTGGTTTCCTGGGCCTGGCCCAGGGTCCTTGTGCTGTGTGCAGCCTAGGGGCTTGGTGCCCTGTGTCCCAGCTGTTCCAGCCATGGCTGAAAAGGGCCAACATCGTGCTTAGCCTATGGCTTCAGAGGATGGAAGCCCAAGCCTTGACAGCTTCCATGTGGTGTTGAGGCTAAGGGTGCAGAGACATCATAAAATGAGGTTTGGGAACCTCTGCCTAGATTTCAGAAGATGTATGAAAATGCCTGGATGTACAGGCAAAAGTTTGCTGCAGGGGCAGGGCCCTCATGGAGAACCTCTGCTAAGCCAGGGTGAAAGAGAAATGTGGGGTTGGGGCCCCCACACAGAGTCTTTACCGGGGCACTGCCTAGTGGAGCTGTGCGAAGAAGCTCACCATCCTCCAGACTCCAGAATGGTAGATCCACCAAGAGTTTGCACTGTGTGCCTGGAAGAGCTATAGACACTCAATACCAGCCCATGAAAGCAGCCAGGAGGGAGGCTGTACCTGCAAAGCTGCCAGGGGTAGAGCTGCCCAAGACTATGGAAACGCACCTCTTGCATCAGCATGACCTTGATGTGGCACCTGGAGTCAAAGGAGATCATTTTGGAAGTTTAAAATTTGACTGCCCCGCTGGATTTCAGACTTGCATGGGCCATGTTACCCCTTTCTTTGGCCAATTTCTCCCATTTGTAATGGCTGTATTTATCCAATATCTGTATCCCCACTGTTTCTAGGAAGTAACTAGCTTGCTTTTGATTTTACAGGCTCATAGGCAGAAGGGACTTGCTTTCTCTAAGATGAGACTTGGGACTGTGGAGTTCTGGGTTAATGCTGAAATGAGGTAGGACTTTGGAGATCTGTTGGGAAGGCATGATTGGTTTTGAAATGTGAGGACATGAGATTTGGAGGGGCCAGGGGCAGAATGATATGGTTTGGCTCTGACCCCACCCAAATCTCAACTTGAGTTGTATCTCACAGAATTGCCACATGTTGTGGGAGGGATCCAGGGGGAGGTAACTGAATCATGGGGGCTGGGGGCTGATCTTTCCTGTGCTGTTCTCATGATAGTGAATAAGTCTTAAGAGATCTGATAGGTTTATAAGGGGTTTCTGCTTTTGCTTCTTCCTCATTTTTCTCTTGACACCACCATGGAAGAAGTGCCTTTCACCTCCAACCATGATTCTGAGGCCTGGCCAGTCATGTGGAACTGAAACTACAATTAAACTTCTTTTGTTCCCAGTTTCAGTATGTCTTTTTCAGCAGAATGAAAATGAGCTAATACATATGCTTTAAGAACTGACACCTTTTAATATTTGTATTTAGGTTATATACAGTGCTATTACTACATGTCATATCATATCAAATCACATCACATCAATCATATCATATCATATCATGTTATATCATATCATTTCATATCACTAAGACAGGAAAACAAGAGTCTGGAGGCAGGGAATATAAAGCCAGTTCACACTTCAGCTATGACAGGAAATATTCTCTCCATAGGGCACAGGCCAAGTAAATGGCATTACATTCTGGTATGTAGCCAATGAAATCCTCTAGGGGGTATTTAAACTCCCAAAACTTCCCTTGAGCCCTATGCTCAGCCCACTCTCACACTGTGGAGTGTACCTTCATTTTCAATAAATCCCTTCATTTCTTCCTTGCTCTATTTGTGCATTTTGCCCAATTCCTTGCTCAAGATGCCAAGAACCTGGGCACCTTCCTCAGGTGACATTATTATAGCAAGCCATTTCTGGAAGAAAACTTGCATGTGGCATTGGTGCCTAGCTAAGATCAGAGATGTATGACACTCTAAGATGATTGGACTCCACAGGATGACGCTCCAGGGGTCCTGCGGACTTCAACCTGCCCAAAGGGGACACTCTCAGCAGAGGTTCTGAGGCCTAATACTAATCCCTCCTTAGAATTTTCTCTTGCAATTGCAATGCTGTTTGGCCCTTGCATGTATCCAGGCTTTTGTGCCCTGGTTCTAAGCAGAGGGCCTGGTTAACGTGTGACACCTTCCTTTGTTCCTGTTTGGCCCCAGTGTTCTTTAGAATCTGGGGACGTTGGGCCTTTAAAAATCAAACTGCCATGGAGACTGTTTTAGCCAGAATTTTGGTTCACAGCCTTCCTTGGATTATCTACTGGGGCAAAGTAAAACTGGCAAGCTTGTATGCTATCTGTAGAAAATAAAAGTAAATAGAATTCCTATTCAAAGATTTCTTCTTAGCTTATTAAGAATGAATGTTAGCTTCTTCAGAGGTTGATTTACTCTAAAGCCTTTTGTTAATAATCCTAAGTGGCCAAGTGCAGTGGCTTACACGTGTAATCCAAGCACTTTGGGAGGCCAACATGAGTGGATCACAAATCAGGAGTTCAAGACCAGCCTGACCAAGATGGTGAAACCCCATCTCTACTAAAATACAAAAATTAATGGTGGTGCACACAGGTAATCCCAGCTACTTGGGAGGCTGAGGCAGGAGAATCGCTTGAACTCAGGCAGTGGAAGTTGCAGTGAGCAAAGATTGCACCGCTGCACCACAGCACTACAGCCTGGGTGACAAAGTGAGACTCCGTCTCAAAAGAAAAAAAAAAAAATCCTAAGTAGCTGTTAGCTACAATTAAAAAAGGAAAATAGGTATATTCTGTGTTCCTAGTTCTTATACTGTAGCCCAGATATTTGCCTTGACATGTCTGGACAAGCCCACGCAGGCTTCAGCCCATAGTTAATTCCCTTTCCTCATTTGGAAATGTTATTGCTTCTTTAACTCTTTTGTAAATGTCTTCCTCTTTTCCTTTATTCTCTCTTGCCTTGACCCTTTTAGGAAAAGTTTTGAGTCATTAGCCAATCGGTACTGGTTGCAAGTGTACCCTTTCTGCAGAAAGTTAAGTTGCCTTGCTGAGAGAAAATTTACATACAAGTTCCACTTCTGTTGCAGCACCAAAATTTTATATATAACATTATCTCATGGCCAAGGTTCCAAGCTACTTGATCTTCATTTGTGTGTGTGTGTATACATGTGTAGATGTGTTTATTTGTATGTACATTATTGTTATATGTTGTGTCTACCAAAATTGGCTTATAAGTAAAAGCACACTCATAAATTAAGTAAATAAGTCTAAGTCATTTTCAAGTTAATGTGACTTAAAGTATAACTTTACTAAATAAGTTAGTTTTAACATTATATGGAAAAAATCAGGAATGCCTTCAGAATCATCAACATATATTTTGTCTGAATTTTATGTTTGTCTTTGCTAGATATTTTAAAATGTCTGTGTTAATTCAAACTGGGAGTTGCTTGGGGCCAGCCTCCCTCCCATTCTATTCAGTCTCATTGAGATAAATGCATATCTGATTGCTGATAGTTCAGCATTTCTTGCTTTTTAGGGTTTCACACAAGTTTTAGGTGACTAAGGGTAAGCACCCTAGTTAACAGGTAATTCTGTATACAAAATGTGCCAGAAAGGGTTATGTTATTAGGCAAAATAATAAGAATAATAAAAGAAAGAAAGAAAGAATTTTGTCTAATTCAGAAGTTATCTAAAAGTTAGTTCAAATTACAGATTTGAAAAGGTTGTTTATGAAAGAATGTAGTAAGGAATCATTAAGTAGGGGAGAAAGATGTGGAAAAGTTTAAATAATAAAATATTATTTAAAACCTGATAGAGGATTGGAGATAGTTGGCTAATTAACATTTTCATATGCTCTTAGTCTTGATTAAAATAAAATAAGAAGCATCGTAAAGAAATGCATTGGCACTTTGGCAATTCTTTTTTAATACAGTTAAGCATGAAGCTGGATTTAGTATGGAGCCAAATCTCACTTACATGGTTGCATTGCTTCATACTGTGTTTACTGTTTTGTGTGGATAGTGCTAGAGTACATGTATAATAATATTGGTGAAGGTAGGGATATTGAATTGTGTATCAGGAATCAAATATTTATTATTATTCATTATGTGGGTTTATCTTGCAAGGGTGCCCTAGGTAACACTGTAGCCTCCAGAGTAAATTGAATATGAAAATGTAGGGTTGGTTTCCTGTTTATTTGTTTTTACTTCCAGTTTTCATTTGTTTGCTGTGTATTCTCCTCTGGCTTTGCTTGTGTATCCATATGTATAAAACCATGATGCTTTTTAGTTTCTAGTCACAGGATTTTATTTGGTTCTGTGAATAGTTATTTTGTTTCCTATGCATTTCTAGCAAGTCATCATTTGTTTCATTTATCTGGAATTCCTAAGCTACATTTGTCAGGCCTGCAGGAATTAATAGAGCACACCAGCTTTCTCTCATTAAAGTTTTTGAATTTTAGGCTTTCTAATACTTTAAGTGTGTTGAGTATACTCTTATAATAGAATTTGAATCATATTTTTCTCTCTCTGCCTAATACCTTCAAAATTTGTAAACTATTTGTAAATATTCTTAATTAATGGCAACATTGCCATTGGACACATTCTGACACATTCAGTTTGCATACAGACACATTCTGTTTGCACACAGTCAAGCATAGGGAGGGAGAACTCAGAAACCTAGCATGCCAGCAGAAGGGTAAGAATTTCTTACCAGTCAGTCTCTGGCCTCTTTCTCTCTGTGCAAACTGTTTAAAGATAAAGTAAAAGTCATGAAGTCCTTGCATATGCCTACATCCCTAATGGTTTTGCCTAGGTTTTCTTCTATGGTTTTTATGGTGTTAGGTCTTTTGTTTAAGTCTTTAATCCATCTAGAGTCAATTTTAGTGTAAGGTGTCAAGGAAGGGGTCCAGTTCCTACTTTCTGCACATGGCTAGCCAGTTATTCCAACACAATTTATTAAACAGGACATCCTCTCCCCATCGCTTGTTTGTGTCAGGTTTGTTAAAGATCAGATGTTTGTACATGTGTGGCATTGTCTCCCAACAGAATGGGGAAAAAAATTTGCAATCTCACCCATCTGACAATGGGCTAATATCCAGAATCTGCAAAAAACTAAAACAGATTTACAAGAAAAAACGAACAAACAAACCCATTCAAAAGTGGGCAAGGATATGAACGGACACTTTTTTTAAAAAGCATATATGAAGCCAACAAACATATGAAAAAATGCTCATCATCACTGGTCATTAGAGAAATGCAAATCAAAACTACATTGAGATAGCATCTCATGCCAATTAGAATGGCGATCATTAAAAAATCTGGAGGCAACCGATGCTGGAGAGGATGTGGAGAAATAGGAACACTTTTACACTGCTGGTGGGAGTGTAAATTAGTTCAATCATTGTGGAAGACAGTGTGGCGATTCCTCAAGGATCTAGAAATAGAAACTCCATTTGACCCAGCAATCCCATTACTGGTTATATACCCAAAGGATTATAAATCATTCTATTATAAAGACACATGCACATGTATGTTCATTGCAGCACTGTTTACAATAGCAAAGACCTAGAACCAACCCAAATGCCCATTGATGATAGACTGGACAAGGAAAATGTAGCACATATACACCATGGAATACTATGCAGCCATAAAAAATGATGAGTTCATGTCCATCATTCCCAGCAAACTGACATAAGAACAGAAAATCAAACACTGCATGCTCTCACTCATAGGTACATGTTGAACAATGAGAACACATGGACACAGGGAGGGGAGTATCACACACTGGAGTCTGTTGGTGGGTGTTAGGGGTGGGACAGTGGGGGGTGGAGAGGTTGGGAGGGATCATATGGGGAGAAATGGCAGATATAGGTGACAGGGGGTGGGGATGTAGGCAGCAAACCACCTTGCCATGTATGTATCTATGCAACAATCCTGCATGATCTGCACATGTACCCCAGAACCTAAAGTATAATAACAATAATAATAATAATAATTTTGAATAAAGCAAAAGTCACTGTTTATCTCCTGTGTGAAGTCTTAAATTCATTGGTTTAATAATAATAAGAGCTTAAATCAAATGTTTTGTCAGAGAAGTGAAAAACATAATGCTTTTTATTTAGTTCAAGTGACTTGAGTAGTCTTTGGGCAATAAACAGTTTTAAAGATTATTGGTAAAATACAAATGTCTTCAAAATATAAGCATGTGGCCTAAATTATGTTCAAACATTAGGTTTGCTAAATGTTTTAAGGTCATGAACTGCTTCTTTGGCTTTTGAAAATTGTTTATCTTGCCCGATTTCCAGCTAGGTAAGACCTGGGGACATGTGGAGTTGGCCACACCCCTCGCTATGCTGTAAATCGAACTTATGAGAACATAACATACCAGGTTTTAGGTTAAAATTAAAATTGCTAAGAGTTGTCATTATAACATGGAATTAAGACTAATAGAAATAGTTTTACATGCAAGATGTGTAAGAACAGTAGAATGTGGGAGTTTTTTGTAAAAGGTTATAAAAGGCTTTTACTTCTTTAAAATTTCTCGGTAATCATTTTGGCAAAATAAATAATTGATGGTAGCCTGGAATTCCAAAACCAAACTTCCATTTCAAAATTGTCTTTCCTAATGCCTGGCTTTTTGAATGGATCAGAGGGTCCTGAAAACATTCAGAAAAGAGGTAAACAGGATTATTTGACATGTTTGGGTGCATGGGATTGCCAAAATGATGTTCAATATTCTTTACATTATATTTTTGTGAGTAATACCAATTCATTCTATTTTCCTGCTTTTTTGTTTGCCTTGTAAATTTTTATTGGATATCCAACACAACACTGTAAATTTTGTCAGTTGCTAGACATTTTTTATTTTTACAAATAGTCCTATGCTCAATTCTGGAAAGCATTTATGTTGCTTGGAAAAGGTTTGATTCTTTCAAAGGTTGCTTTTAAAATTGTTAGTGAGAACAGGAGCATCTTTTGGCCTATGCCTAATTTTTCCCAACTACTTCAGGAAATCCGTTTTCTTTGTTCTACCAAATGCACCATGAATTATGTAGTTTTCCAATTTAGCTAGTTGGAACACAAACTATTTCTGCCATCATGTGATCTCCATGGGTGGTTACATCTGCTCTCTCTCTCTCTTTTTTTTTTTCCTGCCTCTAGCCTTGGGTAGTTTTCTCATGCATTTATGTGCTGACCTGTACTCAAATGAAGATGCAAGGGAGATACTTGCCGATCTCTGGCACCCTTTCTCTATTAAGGGCTCTGTCTATTTCTGGGACCTTGCCATATAACTTCTAGCTGCCTTGGCTGTAGACCTCCAGCTCTGTCTTCTCGACTCAAAGGCACCTGAAAGTTATTCCTGGATTCTCCTTCTTTATGCTGAGACATAAATCTCTCCATGTAGTAAGCTGAGCAAATTGTAGGAATTATGTCATTTGTCACCATCTCTCAGGGATCACTGTCTTATGCAACCTAGTGTCTAATTTCTGTTCATAGCATTTCATGTGAGAATATAAATATGATTTGTTACTTCATCTTGGCTGAAAAAATATATTTTATGATTTAATATAAAACCTTTAGCCTTTCAGGCATTATGGAAAGAAATATAATAAAATTAAACCCCATGCTACTTAGGAAAAAAATTAGAATGATGATAATATTGTAATAAACGTATCAATAGACAATTGTTCTTTCCTGTGATAGCAGGTTATAACCAGGAATACAGCCTCAGACACATGTTTTAGGCTTCAAGAAATAACACTGAGCTAGTATTATTATTCCTATGTATAAAATAAATATAATAGGATACAGCTCAAAATTGTTCAACCCAGTTCACTTTGGTTTATAAACACAAATTTTCTGGAAGCAATATCAGTACTGCTGGCACGTGCGCACACCACACCATTTCATGAGAGGTCCCATCAGTCCATATCACTCATCCACATTACTTGCCAATAATGCTCTTCCTGTGTGAATGCATGTAATATTCACAAAATACAATTTTGATAATGTCTTACAGGCATGTGTGCATATACACACACACACACGCACAGAAACATTGTGGTTCAAAATGTAAAAACATTTAAATCATAAAAAGTAACTATGTGATGCCTTAAAGCCAACTAAATATGACCTGAGAGGGTCTCCATACTTCTGTATTTGAGTCCTTGTAGATGAACTTTAACCTATCTTAATAGACAAGATTGTAAACCTAATTTAGAAATATGCACCTTTAATGCTAAATAAATTGTGACCAATCCCAGTGGCCATGCATCAGCCACTCATAAACTGCTAAGTGTTCAAACAGTGTTAAATTAGGCAAACACCGACCTGTACCAATCCGGCTGTTTCTGTACCTCACTGCCAATTTATGTGTGTATTTTTCCTTTTTTTCTCTATAAATCTTCTTTCCCCACATGATTGGGCTGATTTCTCTGGAAGTCTGCTGTGATTCTGTGGGTTGTCTGATTCACGAACTGTTCATTGCTTGATTAAACTCCTTTAAATTTAATTCAGTTGAAGTTTTTCCTTTATCGGAGGTGACAGTTGTGTTAACTAACTTGATTATGGGAGTCATTTTACAAATTATATGCATATCAAATCATCACATTGCACACCTTAAACACATAATTTTGTCAACTATACCTCAATAAAGATGAACATTTTAATATGTTAATATATACATTTTAAATATATACATCATAATATGTGCCTATGAGTTTCAAAGTACTATAAAAATAGTTGATATTTGCAAAAGAAAATGCTAAGTGAATATGGTATATGCTATCTATACTAATATATGTAGTATTTATACTTAACATTTCTTTTGCAAATATCAACTATATTTATAGTACTTCGAATCTATCTTTTTCCACAGAAGAATGTTTATATAAAAGTGACTAAGAAAGATAGTCCCAACTTGAGAAGCAGATGTACTGTTAAATAATAATGGGGATAATACAGCCCTACTTACTTCCAACTTTTCTTCAAGGGAGATTGATTTGAACTTCACGAGACTATAACATTATTAATGGTGATTTAAATTCCATTAAGCAGTAAAGTATCTGGACACTTTCAATATAGTCAAATGAGTGCAATATGATCTTCTTAATCTGGAGTATGGAAACACACTTACATTGGCTCATAGGAGACAATGGCTCATTGCAGACAAGATTTAAGGAGTTTTAGAGACACACAAAAAAATAGCTGAAAATTTGGAAAAAATTCTCTAGTATTTAAAATGTGAAAAAGATAATTTCTTATGAATATTTCAATGTAAGTCAGTGACTTTGTTTACAATCCCAGAAGAAAAAAAAAACATTAAAAACGAACTTTGACAGAAATACTTTTTCAGCACATAGCATAGTAGTCACTCTGGTTCAGTACTGGAACATGAAAAATCAAAAGTGAGTCATGAAAAACACTACTATGTTTCTTTTTGAGAAAATTGATTAGGTTACACATTTTGAAAAGGCATGAAACTTAGGGTTTCTGATTTTCAGTAAGACATTTAATAAATGTTTAAGTAATTCTGTGTGTGTGTGTGTGTGTGTGTATTTATGTGGAAAGGAGATAGATGTGAAATAATGATAGATTTGGTAGATCTAAAACGGTTGAGCAGTTATGTCTCCTAAAATTGACATGCTTAATTTGGAAAGAAGTTCAGACTCTGTTATTCATCTTTTCCTATGTCATGACATATAAGCATCCTAAATAAGACAAAACTTTTACGTTTTAGCTATGTGTAATAGAATTTACACTAAATGTACCTTATGTAATCCATGATCATTTTTGTCCTAGCTCAATTATGTCTTTTTTCTTCATCAGTCTCTAAACAGGGAAATGGACATCTTTGTGGTTGTTAAAGGGACACAAACCTTTACACAGCAGTGTTTTATGATGGAATGAAGAAAGGAGGCCAAAGGACTTCCTGTTTTCCAAACCATTCATTTTCAGAAAAGAAAATCTTGCACAGAAGCTCCCAGAAAACTTTTTATGTGTCATTGACCAGAATAGTATCATACGCCTCTCGTAAAATGTGAAATGCCAAATTAGGACTTTGATATGGTTTGTTCAGACAATTATGATTGATATCCTAGATTTGGGCATGTGGTCAACTAAAAGAAAATAAAACTGAGTTCTGCTAAGGTGAAAAGAAGAGATATTGGGTGTCTTATAAGCAAGTAACAATATCTGTCATAATTAAATACATTCTAATAATGTAATAGTTAAAGGGATAGTTACTATTTTGGATATTTAAATCAAAATTTAAAAAGCTCCCAAAAGCTTGAAATAATAGATTAAATTTTTTAAATTTTTTTGTTGCATTTTAGATTTTGGGGTACATGTGAAGAACATGCAAGATTGTTGCATAGGTACACACGTGACTGTGTGATTTGCTCCCCTTCACCTGTATCTGGCTTTTCTCCCCGTTATCTCTCCCGAACTCCCCATGCCCCTCTGTCCCTCCCCTATTTCCCCCCAACTGATCCCAGTGTGTAGTGCTCCCCTCTCTGCGTCCATGTGTTCTCATTGTTCAACACCCGCCTATGAGTGAGAATATGCAGTGTTTGATTTTCTGTTCTTATGTCTGTTTGCTGAGAATGATGGTTTCCAGGTTCATCCTACAAAGGACAGGAATTCATCATTTTTGATGGCTGCATAGTATTCCATGGTGTATATATGCTACATGGGCATTTGGGTTGATTCCAGGTCTTTGTTATTGTAAACAGTGCTGCAATGAATATATGTGTGCATGTGTTCTTATAGTAGAATGATTTATAATCCTTTGGATATATACCCAGCAATGGGATTGCTGGGTCAAATAGAATTTCTATTTCTACGTCATTGAGGAATCACCACACTGCCTTCCCCAATGGTTGAACTAATTTACACTTTCACCAACAGTGTAAAAGTGTTCCTATTTTTCCACATCCTCTCCAGCATCTGTTGTCTCCAGATTTTTTAATGACTGCCATTCTAACTGGCTTGAGATGGTATCTCAATGTAGTTTTGATTTGCATTTCTCTAATGACCAGTGATGATGAGTATTTTTTCCTATGTTTGTTGACATCATGTATGTCTTCTTTTTCACCCACATTTGAATGGGATTGTTTATTTTTTGTAAATCTGTTTTAGTTCTTTGTAAATTCTGGATATCAGCCCTTTGTCAGTTGGGTAAACTGTAAAATATTTTTCCCATTCTGTTGGTTTCCAATTTACTCTAATGACTGTTTCTTTTGTCATGAAGAAGCTGTGGAGTTTGATTAGGTCCCATTTGTCTATTTTGGCTTTTGTTGCCAATGCTTTTGGTGTTTTGATCATGAAGTTCTTGCCTACGCCTATGTCCTGAATGGTTTTGCCGAGCTTTTCTTCTAGGGTTTTTATGGTGTTAGGTCTTATGTTTAAGTCTTTAATCCATCTGGAGTTAATTTTAGTGTAAGTTGTCAAGAAGGGATCCAGTTTCTGCTTTCTGTACATGGCTAGCCAGTTTTCCCAACACCATTTATTAAAAAGGGAATCCTTTCCCCATTGCTTGTTTTTGTCAGGTTTATCAAAGACTGTATGGTTGTGGATATGTTGTGTTGCCTCCAATGCCTCTGTTCTGTTCCATTGGTCTATATCTCTGTTTTGGTACCAGTATCATGCTGTTTTGATTACTGTAGCCTTGTAGTAGAGCTTGAAGTCCAGTAGTGTGATCCCTCCCACTTTGTTCTTTTTGCTTAGAATTGACTTGCCTATGCAGGCTCTCTTTTGGTTCCATATGAAGTTTAAGGTGGTTTTTTCCAGTTCTGTGAAGAAGGTCATTGGTAGCTTGATGGGGATAGCGTTGAATCTGTAAATTACTTTGGGCAGTATGGCCATTTTCACGATATTGATTCTTCCTAATCATGAACATGGAATGTTTCTCCATCTCTTTGTGTCCTCTCTTATTTCGTTGAGCAGTGATTTGGAGTTCTCCTTGAAGAGGTCCTTTACGTTTCTTGTTAGTTGTATTCCTAGGTATTTTCTTCTCTTTGTAGCAATTGTGAATGGCAGTTCATTCTTGATTTGGCTCTCTTTAAGTCTGTTATTGGTGTGTAGGAATGCTTGTGATTTTTGCACATTGATTTTGTATCCTGAGAGTTTGCTGAAGTTGCTTATCAGTTCCGGGAGATTTTGGGCTGAGATGATTGGGTCTTCTAGATATACAATCATGTCGTCTGCAAATAGAGACAATTTGGCTTTCCTATTTGAATACCCTTTATTTCTTTTTCTTGCCTGATTGCTCTGGCTAGAACTTCCAGTACTAAATCGAATAGGAATGGTGAAAGAGGGCATCCTTGTGTAGTGCCAGATTTCAAAGGGAGTGCTTCCAGTATTTTCCCAGTCAGTATGATATTGGCTGTTGATTTGTCATAAATAGCTTTTATTATTTTGAGATACTTTCCATCAACACCTAGTTTATTGAGCCCTTCATAAAGGGCTGAATTTTGTCAAAGGCCTTCTCTGCATCAATTGAGATAATCATGTGGTTTTGTCTTTGGTTCTGTTTATGTTGTGAATTACGTTTATAGACTTCTGTATGTTGAACCAGCCTTGCATCCCCGGGATGAATCCTACTTGATCATTGTGATAAGCTTTTTGATGTGATGTTGCAATTGGCTTGCCAGTCTTTTATTGAAGATTTTTGCACCTATGTTCATCATGGATATTGGCCTGAAGTTTTCTTTTCTTGCTGAGATTCTGCCGGGTTTTGGATCAGGATGTTGGTCTCATAAAATGGTTTGGAAAGGATTCCCTCTTTATGGATTATTTGGAATAGTTTCAGAAGGAATGCTACCAGCTCCTCTTTGTGTGTCTGAATTAGGCTGTGATTCTGGACCTGGGCTTTTTTTGGGTGCTAGGCTCTTAATTGCTGCCTCGACTTCAGACCTTGTTATTGGTCTATTCAGGGTTTCGACTTCTTCCTGGTTTAGGCTTGGGAGGTGGCAAGTGTCCAGGAATGTATCCATTTCTTCCATGTTTACTAGTTTATGTGCATAGAGTTGTTTGTAATATTCTGTGATGATGGTTTGAATTTCTGTGGAATCTGTGGTGATTTCCCCTTTATCGTTTTTCACTTCATCTATTGGGTTATATTCTATTTTCTTTTTTATTAATCTGGCTAGTGGTCTGTCTATTTTGTTGATCTCAAAAAACCAGCTCCTGGATTTGTTAATTTTTTTGAAGGGTTTTTTTGTGTCTCTATCTCCTTCAGTTTTCTCTGATCTTAGTTATTTCTTGTCTTCTGCTAGGCTTTGATATTTTTGATCTTGCTCCTCTAGCTCTTTCAATTTTGATATTAGGGTGTCATTTTAGATCTCTTCTTGCTTTTCATGTGAGCACTTATTGCTATATATTTTCCTCTGGAAACTGCTTTAAATGTGTCCCAGAGATTCTGGTATGTTGTGTCTTCATTCTTGTTGGTTTTGAAGAACTTCTTTATTTCTGCCTTCATTTCATTGTTTATCCAGTCAACATTCAAGAGCAAGTTGTTCAGGTTCCATGAAGCTGTGTGGTTCTGGGTTAGTTTCTGAATTCTGAGTTCTATCTTGATTGCACTGTGGTCTGAGAGACTGTTATGATTTCTGTTCTTTTGCATTTGCTGAGCAGTGCTTTACTTCCAATTATGTGGTCAACTTTAGAGTAGGTGTGATGTGGTGCTGAGAAGAATGTATATTCTGTGGATTTGGGTTGGAGAGTTCTGTAAATGTCTATTAGGTTTGCTTTTCCAGGTCTGAGTTCAAGTCCTGGATAGCCTTGTTAATTTTCTGTCTGGTTGATCTGTCTAATATTGACAATGGGGTGTTAAAGCCTCCCACTATTATTGTGTGGGAGTCTAAGTCTCTTTGTAAGTCATTAAGAACTTGCCTTATGTATCTGGGTGCTCCCATGTTGGGTGCGTATATATTTAGGATTGTTAGCTCTTCTTGTTGCATCGATCCTTTTACCATTATGTAATGTGCTTCTTTGTCTCTTTCGATCTTTGTTGCTTTAAAGTCCAATTTATCAGAGATGAGAATTGCAACTGCTGCTTTTTTTTGCTCTCGATTTGCTTGGTAAATCTTCTTCCATCCCTTTATTTTGAGCCTTTGTGTATACCTGCATGTGAGATGGGTATTCTAGATACAGCACACCGATGGGTTTTGACTTTTTATCCAATTTGTCAGTCTTTGTCTTTTGGTTGGGGCATTTAGTCCATTTACATTTAGGGTTAATGTCGTTATGTGTGAATTTGATACTGCCATTTTGATGCTAGCTGGCTGTTTTGCCCATTAGTTGATGCAGATTCTTCATTGTGTTCATGCTCTTTACCATTTGGTATGTTTTTGAAGTGGCTGGTACTGGTCGTTCCTTTCTATGTGTAGTGCCTCTTTCAGAAGCTCTTCTAAAGTAGGCCTGGTGGTGATGAAATCTCTGAGTACTTGCTTGTTTGCAAAGGATTTTATTTTTCCTTCACTTATGAAGCTTAGTTTGGCTGGATATGAAATTCTGGGTTGAAAGTTCTTTTCTTTAAGGATGTTGAATATTGGCCCCCACTCTCTTCTGGCTTGTAGGGTTTCTGCTGAGACATCTGCTGTAAATATGATGGGCTTCCCTTTGTAGGTAACCTGACCTTTCTCTCTGGCTGCCCTTAGCATTTTCTCCTCATTTCAACCCTGGTGAATCTGACGATTATGTGTCTTGGGGTTGCTCTTCTTGAGGAATATCTTTGTGGTGTTCTCTGTATTTCCTGGACTTGGATATTGGCCTGCCTTGCTAGGTTGGGGATATTTTCCTGGATGATAACCTGAAGAGTATTTTCCACCTTGGATTTATTCTCTTTGTCACATTCAAGTGCACCTATCAAATGTAGATTAGGTCTTTTCACATAGTCCCATATTTCTTGGAGACTTTGTTCATTCCTTTTTACCCTTTTTTCTCTAATCTTGCCTTCTCGTTTTATTTCATTGAGTTGATCTTTGACCTCTGATATCCTTTCTTCTGCTTGGTCAGTTCGGCTGTTGAAACTTGTGCATGCTTCGCGAAGTTCTTGGGTTGTGTTTTTCAGCTCCATCAATTCACTCATATTCCTCTCTAAATTGTCCATTCTCATTAGCATTTCATCAAATCTTTTTTCAAAGTTCTTAGTTTCTTTGCATTGGGTTAAAACATGTTCTTTTAACTCACAGAAGTTTCTTTTTACCCACCTTCTGAAACCTGATTCTGTCATTTCATCACACTCATTCTCCATCCAGCCTTGTCCCTTACTGTAGAGGAGTTGTGATCCCTTGTAGGAGGAGAGGTGTTTTGGTTTTGGGTGTTTTCATCCTTTTTCCACTGGTTTCTTCCCATCGTTGTGGATTTATCCACCTGTCATTTTTGTAGTTGCTGACTTTCAGATTGGGTCTCTGAGTGGATGTCCAGTTTGTTGATGATGAAGTTATTTCTTTTTTCTTTTTTGATTTCAAGAATCCTTTTAATGAACAGTATTTCATTCTTAAAGGTTCTTTAACTGTTAGCAAAAGATTGCTCTCAAAATACTTTAAGGCACTGAAATAGATGCATACATTATCAACACACTGAAATGTCGTGAAAAATTATACTGAGAGAAGTATACAAAATAAGATTTTTAACAGAAAATGCATAGTAATTTACCAATAAACCAGAATCTGTAACATTAGATATGTGTTTCTTTTTTCTTTTTTTTTTTTCTTGAGATGGAGTCTTGAAGTTATTTCTGTTTCTTAGTTTTCCTTCTAACAGCCTTGCCTCTCTGCTGTAGGACTGCTGAGGTCCACTCCAGGCCCTGGTTTCCTGGGGATCACCTGCAGCAACTGCAGAACAGTAAGGGTTGCCACCAGTTTCTTCTGCTGCTATCTTTGTCCCAGAAGGATGCCCACCAAATGTCAGTCTGATCTCTCATTTATGAGGTGACTTTTTGGATATATGGGGATCAGGGATCTGCTTGAGGAGACAGTCTGTCCTTTATAGGAGCTCAAGTGCTGAACTGTGAGCCCCATTGTTCATTCAGAGCTGCTGGGCAGGTACATTTAAGTCTGCTGCAGTAGAACCCATAACCCCCTTTTTTTCCCAGGTGTTCTGTCCTAGGGAGTTAGGGCTTTATTTATGAGTTTCCATTGTGCTGCTGCCTCTTTTTCAGGGCTGCCCTGCCAGCAAGCAGGCAGCCTAGTCACTGTCTGCCTGCAGAGGCTTTGCTGTGCTGCTGTCTGCTCTGCCCAGCTGCTGTGTGAACTTCCCTACAGTCCTATTTATATGGGTGTAGTTAGGACTGCCTCAGCAATGGTGGTCCACCTCTGTAATGGCAGAGTCTCTCTGTAATGGTGGGTTGCCTCGGCAACTGCCGGCTGTCTCAGCAATGGCGGACTACCTCTGTAGTGGTGGATTACCTCAGTAATGGTGGACACCCCTCCCCCACAGAGCTGGACCATCCCAGATTCAGCTGTGCTTGCTATGAATATCTCAACCCAGAGTGTTTCCAATTGCTGGGTTGTTTTTTTTTTTTTTTGTAGGGGTGGGACCTCTGAGCCTAATCACCTGGCTCCCTGCCTCAGAGCCTTTTTTTTTTAGTTGAATGGTTGACTCTCTCCAGGTGTTCCAGTCGCCTGTTGAAAAGGCCCCAGGATCTTGTGATTTCCCATGTGGCAACCCACTGCATTGGCTGAAACAGCAGCCCTGAGATTCATGGTGCTTTTTTGCCTGGGAATCTCCTGGCCTGGCTCCCTGTTTCAGTCCCCTTTTTAATCAGATGAATGGGTGACTCTGCCTTCCAGGAGCTCCAACTGCCAGCTTAAAAGGGCACCCATACCAATGTATTTTGTACAGAGAACTGCTGCAATCGGGCACCTGCAAAACAGCCAAGCTGGCCAAAACAGCCGTGCTGGTGACCCATGGGGCTCCTCTGCCTGGGAATCTCCTGGTCTGTGGGCAATAAAAATCCATCTGGAAATGAGGTGTCCACTCACCCTCTGTGTTTTCACTGGGAGCTGCAATCCTGAGCTGCTCCTAATTGACCATTTTGGATCCTGTTCTAGATTAAAATTTAAGAAAAAGAAAAGACGTAAATAATTGTAGAATATTTTACATTTCACCACTTACATTCAACTACATTGAGAGTCAATTTGCTTAAAACTACATGAAATAAGAAGATACATGTAATTTTGTTTGACTAACACATTCACTGAAATTAAGTATTAAGATGAAATTGAAACCTAACACAATGTAAGATTGTATATATAGCATCATTTCCATCTTATATTGCTTTAACTCCAAAGGAGGCTAGATTGTAGCTAGAATATTGTTTCTCATCTTGGGATACATTATAAAGAGGTGCTATTTTTAAACTGAAGCACAAAGTGAGAAGAACATCCATGAAAACTAAAGAAGAATAAAATATTCTAAAAGCTCAAGGCATTTAAAGGGAAGAGAGAAGACCCAACATTTTGTGACAACTATCTGCAAATTTAGAAAGACTTTCACATGGAAGAAGAATTAGGATTTTTTTTTTTTTCTTAATTCCTCCTGCATGGCTTTTACTGAGCTCTTTCTCTGTTAGGACACCATAAAAACTCAGGGCATTTCATAGTGTTTGATGATTAAATCAGGAATTTATTCCCTTCATAAACATGATTAAGAGAATAGTATTCATTAGTTGCATTTTTTCACGGATAATTCTTTCACACCGAAAAGTGTGATGCACACTGTTCACAGTTTAGAACATAACACAAGCTCAGTCAATGTTAAGCACTATTTTAATCAAATAGTACAGATGGGAAAAGTTACCCATAGAGAAATTTTTGACTTGATTTTTGAAGAACATTTGGACAAAGTGCATTACTGAAGATTGTGCTTGGTTGCCTGACAAGACAGTAAGTTGCTTGTTTATTACAAAGCTGGAAAAACACTAAGTCTTTATTCATTCATTTATTTAACAAATGTTACCCAAATGCCTATGCATCCAGCTCTGTTCTCTATATCGATGTTATAGCTATAAAGAGGAAAAACAACTTCCTGGCCCTCTTACAGCTTGTATCATAGTGAAGAGAAAAGATACAAATAAAACAAAATGTGTTGTATAGCGTTATATGAATAAAGAGTAATAGTTAATTCCAGGAGTGCTATTAAGTAGGAACAGGAATCCAAACATTCTGTTATGACACAAGGAGAAAAATAAGAAAAAGAAATGAAAACAAAACACAAGATAATATGAGCATAAGTCATGTACAAAGTGGGTTCTGGGGTGTGAACATTCATTCCCTGCAAACTTCGCGTATATACTTAATTGCCAACGTAACAGGATTAAGAAGGGAGGCCTGTAAAGGGGACTGTGTGCCTTTAGGAAAGTGCTTTCAGGAGCAGGTTTGCTTTTGAGAAGTCTTGCCCTCCCTTGTTCTTTCTCCTTCCCCCATGGGATAAAATCATACAAAGCCCCTTACCAGATGCCAGAGCTGTGCTCTGAAACTTCCCAGCCTCCAGAACTTTGAGCCAAATACATTTCTGTTCATTATACATTACCCAGTCTGTGGTATTCTGTCATAGTAATCCAACATATAGTAAGACACTGGGGAAAAATCATTCCGATCTAGAGGCCTTGAAGAGTGTGCTTAATATGTTCAAAAACCAGCAAAAAAAAATAGCCAGGTGAAGCACAGTAGGAAAGTAGGTCAGCCAGGCAGCCCGAGTCTACATGATGAAAGTCTTTGAAGTCCTTACTAAGGGTATAGATGTTACTTTATTTAGCTAATGGATGCTCTCTCAGTGAAAAAAGAATCCAATTCATGAATACTGTTCCCTTAATCATTGCTGAAAAAGGAAGAAATTCATTAAATAACTGGATAACTAATCACATAATCAATTATTTCTATCCCTTGATATTCTATATCTTACTGGCCACTCTATAGAGTCCAAATATGCAATCTTGTTTATCACCTGAAGATTCTCATTAAATCTGCAATTTCTTTCCATAGTCGGTGCTATAATATGAATGTTTATTTCCTCCTAAAATTCATGTGTTGAAAGGTAATCACTAATGTGAACATATTCGAAGGTGGAGTCTTTGGGAGGTGATTAGTCACGAGAACAGAGCCCTCATGAATGGGATTTGTGCCCTTACAAAGGAGACCCCAGAGAATACCTTGCCTCTTCCCACCTGTGAGAACACATTAAGAAGAAAGCCTCTGTGAATCAGAAAGCAGACCCTCACCAGATATCAAATCTCTCAGTGCTTTGATCTTGGGACTTTGTAGCTTCTAGCATCATGAAAAATAAATTATCTGTTATTTATAAGCTGTGCAGTTTGTGGTATTCTGTTACAGCAGCCTCAATGGACCAAGACAGTCAGTCACACTTCATTTATGACAGGGCATATGGTTCGATACCTATAATTTCTTATTTTTAAGTCAAGGGACTTTAGACATGCAGTTCTAAATGCAGTTTCAATAGTTAACATCTATGAATTCATTTTAACCAAAAAGAAAACCAAATATCTTTTTATTAACTCTTGATTTTAACCTTCCTATGGTATGAGCATACATTTAGAAAAAAATACTTAGGATATTTTTCTCACCTGTACATAATATGAAAAAATTACAAAGATTTGCTATTTCACCTTATAATAAGAGGGATACAAGCAATAATTAGGTTTGTTTGGTAGCTTTGTATTTATTAATTAGCTCAGTACTATTGTAAGAGCTTTGTGGGAATAGTAGTTAAACTTTTGCCCTGCAAATATGTGTGTGTGTATATACATATATATATATACATATATGAGACAGTAATTTACATGGAGGCCCTAGAGATTTGTCAGTGCACTACTTTCTCATAAGTTCTCACTTTCAGAAAGTGTTGCTTCCTGCCTTATGAAAGGGTGATATACTGTACCTTAGCAGAGAATTTTACTTCCTCCAGTCTGATATTGTCATTTACTGTAATAAATTAACCACATCCATTTTGTCTTAACCAATGAGTTGTTTCAGCTCTTTTCAATTACTTGCCTAAAGGGTCTACAGGCTTGACACAGGCTACCATTTGTGTCCAAAAAATAAAAGAAGAAGAACAGTCTCAGGCAGTCACAGAAACAACAAAAAAGACAGTCTCAATTTATCACAGAAAAAACTTCAGTCTAAGTAATGAGACTTAAAGTATACGAACTTTCAGATGGCAGCAGGATTTAAAGGACTTTTGGTTTTAGTCCAGAAGCAGACACTTTTATGAAACCAGAATAGTAGCTAAAGATACAGTGAAGAACAAATAATACATAGGATGGAATAAACTGATGTGACTGGTGATATGTTAGAATATTGAGTTATCTTAATGTTCTGGTTTCTCATGTATATATTAAGAAACCCTCTGCAACAACCTCTTGGAATTCTGAAATTAATTTTTATGAATTCTGCTTAGTTAAATCGAATATAGTTATTTGGAGAGTTTCAAAAAGAATTTATTATCTTATTGTATATTCAGGTTAATACCTCAAGTATCTAATTGAGAATGATCATTATTTAATCAGGTATCAAAAGCACATCTATCAAACACTGAAAAACAAGGGCAGTACATATGAAACCAATGTGCAAAAATTCCTCCCAGGACAACTGATCTGTACCTGCTATGTACTGAGAAACTCAACTCACTTTCTAGCAATTGGAACCTTAAACTGGGGCGGGGTGGGGGGGCCTAAGGAAAAGAAAACTCATCAAAATCTAAAAGCATTGCAGGTCAAACTTGTGGAAAACGTATTTTACACTTAGCTTTTTAGGTTTCAGATGGAAGAACAAATAATAGAGGCATTTAAAAGACCCAGTTTTATTTACAAAATGAAATTTCCACACAAATGTTAATTGTTTTAGCTTCAAGAGTTGTTTCATGCTCCAGGCTCAGGGAGTCTTATATGATTAATTCACAGTGTTTTCTGCACATGAGTAAAATAACAGGCCAAACATAATGGAGCCAGCCTCTTTTGAAATCAAGAAAAATTTTTAGAGGTTATTATCAAAATAGAGGAATTGCTAAGAAAACATATCCAAAACTTTTAAATAAAAAGAGCACAGTGTATCATTTCCAAATCACATGAAGTATTGTTCAGCAAGCCAACCCAAGGACTATTTAGAATGATTTACCTGTGATTGTCATTACAACTTTTTGAAAAATTAGGGCTTAGACACTGTGAAGTTGTATGTTAATTTGTGTATTTCTCTTTGTTGGAAAAGTATCTTAAATGTAATGGTTTTCATTATCCTGTAGAAGACTAAAGTTTAAAAAACTCTAACCTAGAAACTATAGTCTAATGCTTGTCCTCCTCAAACGTCTATAATCGCCTTACTGTTTCCCTTCATTTGTTCATGAGTTCAATTAAGTATTTGACACATCTTCATTTTATATCTGTATGACAGCTATGGTTTGAATTATTGAAAATGTTATTTGACAATTAATACTCTGGAACTCAGAGTACCAGAAACCTGGTGCATCATGACCACGTCACAGAAAACTCTTGGTTAACTCTGCTTTTCTACTGTAGGCCCATTGTTTTCTATTAGTCAAAACCCATATTGTGCTCAGTTGAGCTCAGGAAGGGTGGAAAGATCATCATTCTAAATTCCATCTCTTCTAGCTTTGATGACCAAAGAAAATTTATAAGCATTTCTTTTCAAGTAATGGGTCAGATGGCATGCCCTGACTTGACATGATATAACCAAATACAGAAGCTAATGCAATAAGCTATGAAACTTTGTTAAAACTGACACGTGAGCTTAAGAGCTTATTTTTGTCACAGAATGACTTATTTCTCTTAATCCTTTTCTTCATTTTGAAGGATTATGGCTTTTTTGACCTATGAACTTTTTGGAATTTATGAGGATTTTAAAAAGGATTTTCTGAAAAAAATAAAAATTTAGGTACAAATCTATGAGTGCACATATTCGAATTGTGAAAGATGTGAACTGTTTATATTCATTGCTTTGGGGAAGCACAATTAGTAAATCTGGAGTTTTAGCTACCTTGCTATTGCTATTTTTATTCAATACTCTTTAAAAAATGTGGAAGCCTCATATGAATGAATTACAATTTTCAGAAATATTCAAGTTTCAACAAAGGAAAATTAACGTGCATAGAATTTCCATAGATTTTTACTTTTTCCACCTGACAAAGTGATGACGGAAATAATTGAGATGGTGATGGTCTGTTCCTCTCAGCTCATTATTCTCGAACTATTTCTTACGATATTTAATGTTTCCTTCCCATAGATTTCCTTAGCAACCATATAGAAGCAGGGTTTCATAATTAATTGCTTGATACCCAATTCAGTGCAAAATGATGCCCAGGAGTGGGAGTTCCCCTCTTAGCTGAACTGCGGGCAGTGAGGGATTTAATTAAAACTGGGACTGGATACCTCCAGACTAGAAAAGCACCAGCGTAGTCAATGTGCTCTCAGGAAAAAAGAACTGCCCCAGTAGCTCCCGAAAACTACAAACCCTGGTAGCAGGTCCCCACTGTGCATGTGTGCTCAGTGCTACTTGTTTGCATTGTGCTCAGTTCACCCAGCTGCCGGTGTTAGTTTTCTCATTATTTTCAACTATATATCCCAAAATAGCTTCTGGCATGCTGTCTTCAGCACAGAAACTCATAAAACCTCAGCAAGAGTAGTGTTGGCTTTATTATCCTTCTCTGTATGACTGAAGCTTTAAAAAAAGAAAAAAGAAGAGCCTGGGGTACAAACCTGTGACAAGGCCTGTGAGTTGAAGATTTTTAAAATGAGGCCACATGCCCATTGTTAATCCTCACTCAGGGAATAAGCTTTCAGTTTACCTATCACCCAGCACTGGAAGCCGCTGCTCTGCAGCAGGATTTAGGTAGAGGAAAATAGGCCAAGACCTGGAAATGAAGACATCTGGATTCTTATCCCCAATACTGTCATTAGCTGCTGTGTGTGACTTATCCCAGGTAGCCTCTTTGGATCCTCATTTAATCATCCATTAAAAAAAAAAGAAGAGGAAGGATTTGTCTAGAGAAATGCATGTACACTCTTTAAACAATGCTTAGCACATAATACAGGCATATTCAATGCTAATTACATGCTTCTTAACACCCTTCTTGATCTAAAATTCCTATTTTCATAATCTGTGAGGAAATGTAAGGTACACTCAATATAGCTAAGGATCCAAGAATAATATATATGTGATGATTTTGAAAATATGACAAGATTATACATTTCTGTGCTAAATTGAGAAATACATTCAAAAATATAAGAGAAAGGAAGCTGCTCTCACTACTCTACATCTGCCTTAAAATATCTCTATCTGTTCATTCTTTCTCTATCCCTTTGCTCCTGCTGAGGAAAATGGGTTCTTTCTACTTACAAATGATATTCATTTACCCTGAATCTCCAAATCCCTTTTCCTTCTACCTCCCTCCAGAATACTGTTCCAAAATAAGCATCTTTTATTCTTTGTATTTCAACTCTCCTTTTCTCCTTGTTCCTTCCCTGTGAATTAGAAACAGTCTCGTTTTCTCACTGTCTTGATTAAATTGTACTACCACTAAATCTGCTGCTATTTCCAAAAAACACACTTACTTATTTCCTTTTTGTTTTTAAGGATCTCATGTGCTCAGAATTGAAGTTCTAGTATAGATATTTTTTCTTTTTTTAACTTTTATTTTAGGTTTAGGAGTACATGTACAGGTTTGTTACATAAGGAAGCTCATGGGGGTTTGTTGTACAGATTGTCTTGTTACCCAGGTACTAATCCTAGCACCTAAGAGTTATTTTTTTCTGTTCCTCTCCCTCCTCCCACCCTCCATCCTCAAGTAGGCCCCAGTATCTGTTGTACCTTTCTGTATCCATGTGTTCTCATCATTTAACTCCCAGTGATAAGTGAAAACACACAGTATTTGTTTTTCTGTTCCTGCATTGGTTTACTTAGGATAATGGCCTCCAGCTTCACCACGTTCCTGCAAAGGACATTATCTTGTCCTTTTTAATGGCTGCATAGTGTTCCATGGTGTTTATGTACCACATTTTCTTTATCCAGTCTACCATTGATGGGCATTTAGGTTGATTTCATGTCTTTGCTTTTGTGAATAGTGCTACAATGAATATACACATACATGTGTATTTATGGTAGAATGATTTCTATTCCTTTGGGTATACACCAAGTAATAAGATTGCTGGGTTGAATGATAGTTCTGTTTTTAGCTCTTTGAGGAATGCCTCACTGCTTTCCACAATGGTTGAACTAACAGTAAGTGTTCCCCTTCTTCACATTTAGTAATAGCCACTCTGGTTTGAGATGGTATCTCATTTTGGTTTTAATTTGCATTTCTCTAATGATCTGTGACAATGAGGTTTTTTTTCCATATCCTTGTTGGCTACATCTGTATCTTCTTTTAAAAAGTGTCTATTCATGCCCTTTACCCACTTATTAGGGGATTTGTTTTTTTCTTATAAATTTGTTTAAATTCTTTATAGAGGCTGGATATTAGACCCTTGTCTACATAATTTGCAAAACTTTTCTCCTAATCTAGAGGTTGTCTGTTTACTCTTGATAGTTTATTTTGCTATCGGGAAGCTCTTTAGTTTATTTAGATCCCGTTGTCAATTCTTGCTGTTGATGCAATTACTTTTGGCATTTCTGCAAAGTTTTTGTATTTGGGTTTCTGTGAAATATTTGCCTGTTCCTGTCTTCAGAATGGTTTGTCTAGGTTGTCTTCCAGGGTTTTTATATATGGTGTAAGCAAGGCATCCAGTTTCAATCTGCTGCATATGGCTGGCCAGTTATCCCAGCCCCATTTATTAAATAGCAGTCCTTGCTCCATTGCTTGTTTTTGTCTGCTTTGTTGAAGATCAGATAGTTGTAGGTGCGTAGCATTATTTCTGGGCTGTCTGCTCTGTTCCATTGGTCCATGAGTATGTTTTTTTATCAATACTATGCTGTTTTGGTTACTGTAGCACTGCAAAACAGTTTTAAGTCAGGTAACTTGATGTCTCCAGCTTTGTACATCTTGCTTAGGATTGCTTTGGTTATTTGGGCTCTTTTTCATTCCATATGAATTTTAAAATAGTTTTTTCTAATTCTGTGAAGAATGTCATTGGTAGTTTGATAGGAATAGCAATGACTCTCTAAATTGCATTGGGCAATATGGCCATTTTAATGGTATTGATTTGTCCTATCATGTACATGGACTATTTTTCCATTTGTTTGTGTCATCTCTGATTTATTTAAGCAGTGTTTTATAATTCTCACTGTAGAGATCTTTCACCTGGTAGTTGTAGTCCTAGATGTTTTGTGTGTGTGTGTGTGTGTGTGTGTGTGTGTGTGTGTGTGTGGCAGCTGTGAATGAGATTATGTTCCTGATTTGTCTCTCAGCTTGGCTGTTGTTGGAGTACAAAGATGCTACTGAATTTTGTGCAGTGATTTTGTATTCTGTAACTTTGCTGAAGTTGTTTATCAGCTTAAGGAGCTTTTAAGCAAAGACCATAGGGCTTTCTAGATATGGATTCATGTCATCTGCAAACAGTGATTGTTTGACTTCCTCTCTTTCTATTTGGATGTACTTTATGTCTTCCTTTTGCCTGATAACTCTGGCCAGATCTTCAAAAACCATGTTGAATAGGAATGATGAGAGAGGGCATCCTTGTCTTATGCCAGTTTTTAAAGGGAATGCTTCCAGCATTTGCCCATTCAGTATGATGTCGGCTGTGGGTTTGTCTTAAATAGCTCTTACTATTTTGAGGCATATTCCCTCAATGCCTCATTTGTTTAGATTTTTTTAACATAAATATGTGTGGAATTTTATCAAAAGTCATTTCTGCATCTAAGGGGATGATTGAGTGGTTTTTGATGTTATTTCTGTTTATGTGATGAATCACATTTATTGATTTACTTATGTTGAACCAGCCTTATATCCCAGAAATAAAGCCTACTTGATTGCGGTAGATAAGCTTTTTGATGTGCTGCTAAATTTGGTTTGCAGGTATTTCGTTGAGGATTTTTACATCAATGTTCAACAAGGATATTGGTCTGAAATTTTCTGTTGTGTCTCTGCCAGGTTTTGGTATCAGGATGATGCTAGCCTCACAGCATGAGTTGGGGAGAAGGTGCTTCTTCTCAGATTTTGGGAATGGTACCAGCTCTTCTTTGTATATATGGTAGAATTTGATTGTGAATCTGTCTGGTTCTGGGCTTCTTTTATTTGGTTGGCTATTTATTGCTGATTGAATTTCAAAGCTCATTATTGGTCTGTTCAAGGAATCAATTTCTTCATACTTGGGTATTGAAAGGGTGTGTGTGTCCAGGAATTTATCCATATCTTCTAGGTTTTTTGTTTGTGTGCATAGTAGTTTCTGATGGTTATTTGTATTTCTGTGTGTTCAGTGGTAATATCCCTTTGTCATTTCTGATTGTGTTAATATGGATCTTCTCTCTTTTCTTCTGTATTACTCTAGCTAACAACCTATCTTATTAATTTTTTCAAAATGCCAACTCCTGGATTCATTGATCTTTTGAATGTTTACTGGTATCTTGATTTCCTTCGGTTCAGTGCAGGGTTTAGTTATTTTTTGTCTCTGCCAGCTTTGGGCTTGGATTGCTCTTGCTTCTCTAGTTGTTTTAGTTTTGATATTAAGCTGTTAATTTGAAATCTTTCTAACTTTCTGACACAGGCATGTAGTGCTGTACGTTTCCCTCTAAACACTGCCTGAGCTGTGTCCCGAGATCCTAGTATGTTGATTCTTTGTTCTCATTAGTTTCAAAGAACTTCTTGATTTCTGCCTTGATTTCATTATCTACCCACAAGTCGTTCAGGAGCAGGTTGTTTAATTTCCACATAGTTGCGTTGTTTTAAGTGATGTTTTTTCAGTCTCGATTTCTGTTTTTATTGTGCTATGGTGGAAGATTGTGTTTGGTTTGACTTCTGTGCTTTTCTATCTGCTGAGAATTGTTTTATATCTAATTGCATGGTTGATTTTAGAGTATGTACCACATGGTGATGAGAAAAATAATGTGTTGTTTGGGGGTGGTGGATAGTTCTGTACACATCTATCAGATCCATTTGGATTAATGTTGAGTTCAGGTCCTGAAAATCTTAGTTAATTTTCTGCCTTAATGTTCCGACAAATATTGTCAGTGGAACATTGAAGTCTCCCACTATTATGTGTGGGAGTCCAAGTCTGTTTGTAGGTCTCTAGGAACTTGCTTTAAGAATCTGAGTGCTCCCGTGTTGGGTGTATCTGTATTTAGGGTAATTAAGTCTTCTTACTGAATTGAACTCCTTGCCATTATGCAATGCCCTTTTTTGTCTTTTTTGATCTTTGTTTGTTTCAAGTCTGTTTTGTCTGAGTTTAGAATTGCAACCCCTGCTTTTTTCTGATTTCCATTTTTTTTTGGTAGATTTTCTTCCATCCCTTTATTTTGAGCCTATGGATGTCATTGTGTGTGAAATGGGACTCTTGAAGATAGTATACCATTGTGTCTTGCATTTTCATCCAGCTTGCCAAATTAGCATTGTACTAAATGCCTTTTAAATGGGGCATTTAGCACATTTAGATTCAAGGTCAGCACTGATATGTGTGGCTTTGAACCTGTCATTGTGGCTTTAGATGGTTATTATGCCAGCTTGTTTGTGTGGTTGCTTTATAGTGTCACTGCTCTATGTACTTAAATGTGTTTCGCAGTGGCTGATAACTGTCTTTCCTTTTATACTTACTGCTCCTTTCGAGATCTCTTGTAAAGCTGGTCTAGTAATAACAAACTCCCTCAGCATTTGCTTATCTGTAAAGAATTTTATTTCTCCTTCACTTAGGAAGCTTATTTTGGCTAGATATGAAATTCTTGGTTGAAGTATTTTTTTTAAAGAATATTGAATATAGGCCTTCAATCTCTGCTGGCTTCTATGGTTTCTGCCAAGATGTCCACTGTTAGCCTTATGAGATACTCCTTGTAATTGAACCTTCCTTTTGCTCTAGCTGTCTTTAACATTCTTTATTTCATTTCAACATTGTAAAATTTGATGACTATGTGCCTTGAGGATGATATTCTTCTCTGGAATCTTGCAAGGGTTCTCTGTATTTCCTGAGTTTGACAATTGTCCTCTCTAGCAAGGTTAGGGGAGTTTTCATGGACTATATACTGAAATATGTTTTCCAAGTTATTTGCTTTCTGCCAGTCCCTTTCAGAGATGCCAATTATTCATAAATTTGGCCTCCTTACCCAATCCCAGATTTCTCTGAGGTTTCATTCATTGCTTTTCATTCTCTTTCTTTAATTTTTGTTTGGCTATTTTATTTCAGAGTTCAAGTCTTCAAATTCAAAGATGTTTTTCCTTAGCTTGGTCTATTCTGCTATCAATAATTATGAGTACATTGTGAAATTCTTGTAATGTGTTTTTCAGCTCTAAGGGACCAGTGAAGTTCTTTTTTTAATTGTGTTTCTTAATTTCTTTGGATTGATATTTGCTCTTCTCCTGAATCTCACTGATCTTTTTTCCAATTCATATTCTTCTGAATTATTCTGTCTTTTTAGCCAAGTCACTCTGGTTAAGAACCTTTGTTGAAGAACTAGTGTGGGTATTTGGAGGACATAAGACACTGGCCATTTGACTTACTGTGGTTGTTGCATTAGTTCTTTCTCATTTCTGCACATGGGTGTTCCTTTAATTTCTAGGCTATTGAAGTAGTTGGGCAGTGGTAGGGTGGTTGTGCTGAAGTCTCAGGTCAGGCAGCCCTGCTCACTGAAGAGAAGTGAGGATGGGAGCTTGCATGGAGACAGTCCAGCTACTTTTCCATGAAATGGGTGCTCTGTTTTTGGAGTCTGGATGAGCCCTCGATCCTGGGTACTCTCCAGAACCTGGAGACAGCAAGGGCAAGGGCTGTGAGAAAGCAAAGATGGCTACCTGTTCCTCCCACTAGGTACTCTGGCAGAGGAAGTTGCAGAGTTGCTACTGGCTTGATAGTTCCTGTTGGGGGTAGCTGAAGACCCAGGCTGGAAGGACGAATCCAGTGAGGAGATATGGGACTGGGGATTCATGTAACAAGGGCAGTCAGGCTACTTTTCAATAGGGCTGCGGCAGTATGCTGGGGGTCCACTCTAGTCCCTAGTTACCTCAGATTTTCTAGTAGCTGAAGGCATCTTCAGTGAAGACTGCAAAACAGCAAAGATGGTGGCCTGCCCCTTCATCTAGGAGCTCTGCCCCAGGGAGGTACACATCTGTTGCCAGCCTGGCAGTGGTGGCTGGAAACCTCTGTAGGGAGCTTCCATCCAGCAGGGAGGAAGAGGATCTGGGACCTACATTTAAAAGCAGTGATAAGTAAACTTGTATCTCTTTGTGTGATTTACTTTTTTTTTTATTCTGGCTATTACTGAGGTTGCATATGCACATATATGAATTAGCCTTTGAGATTATTTTTTTTTTTTGAGATGGAGTTTCGCACTCGTTACCCAGGCTGGAGTGCAATGGCGTGATCTCGTCTCACTGCAACCTCTGCCTCCTGGGTTCAGGCAATTCTCCTGCCTCAGCCTCCTGAGTAGCTGGGATTACAGGCATGCGCCACCATGCCCAGCTGATTTTCTGTATTTTTTTTTTTTTAGTAGAGATGGGGTTTCACCATGTTGACCAGGATGGTCTCAATCTCTTGACCTCCTGATCCACCCACCTCGGCCTCCCAAAGTGCTGGGATTACAGGCGTGAGCCACCACGCCTGGCCAAGATTTTTTTTACTCTGAATTCTCTATTTATTTCTTTACTTATTTAATATGAGTTTTCTCATCAATTAAAAGGAGTTCCATGTGTAATATATATGTTCATCCCTTATTGGCTTTAGATATTTAAATATATTTACCTATTCTATCTCTGATTTTTTTTGTCTATGGCATTCTTAATTAAACAGATTTTTTTGAGTAGAGTCAAATTAGCCCTAAGTAGGGAAATTTGAGTAGAGTCAAATTAGCCCTAAGTATGACCCCTGTGTCATACACAAGGCTATGACAAAGAAACAAAAGAATCCAACATGAAAGCTTTCCCTTCATCCTTTACAGGTTTTATGTATTTTGTTTTGCTTTTCAACATTTTCACACTTATACAATCATTATTCAATCACCGTTGTCTCTCTACAGGATACAAATAATGTTTCTGTTAATGAGCCAGCCCCTGAGAACCATCACTCTCCTATTGCTTTGATATTTCCAGGCATAGGAAGTCAGCATTGTATGCTGGTTTGCTATCTTGTTCCCCAAACTTCTTAGAGCCATTGGATTTATGAACTATCTTCCTTTTCTTACCATGATCTAAAAATTAAACAAAGATTATTTTTCTTAGAGGACACCAACAACCTCAAAATTTCAAAACTTTATGAGTTATTCAATACAAAATTTGGATTGGCATTTTTATTAAAATATTCTGTCTTTCTACTTGGTTTCATTTATTTGTTTGCTATATACATTGCCTAAGAACTAAATATAGCCATTCTTCTATAGTTTGGTCACAAGATAGTTTTTGCCTTTTTTTTCTCCATTTTTTTTGGTAAGCAACTTGACCACTGCCATGTTTACAAATCTACATCTGTAATCCTGACCTCTTTTCCTAAGCTTTAGGAACGTTTTTTTATCTATTTTTTCAAATCACTTCCAACTTGGTGACCTACTAAATATTTAAATATAAAATATCAAGTGCTTTTGGTTTTCATGGGTTTCTCCACATCCTCTCCAGCATCTGCTGTCTCCAGACTTTTTAATGATCGCCATTCTAACTGTTGTGAGATGGTATCTCAATGTAGTTTTGATCTGCATTTCTCTAATGACCAGTGATGATGAGCATTTTTTCATATGATTGTTGACCTCATGTCTGTTTTCTTTTGTAAAATGTCTGTTCATATCCTTTGTCCATTTTTGAATGGGCTTGTTTATTTTTTTCTTGTAAATCTGTTTGAGTTCTTTGTAAATTCTGGATATCAGCCCTTTGTCAGATGGGTAAACTGCAAAAATTTTTTCCCATTCTGTTGGTTGCCGATTCACTCTAATGACTGTTTCTTTTGCTGTTCAGAAGCTGTGGAGTTTGATTAGGTCCCATTTGTCTATTTTGGCTCTTGCTGCCAATGCTTTTGGTGTTTTGGTCATGAAGTCCTTGCCTACTCCTATGTCCTGAATGGTTTGCCTAGATTTTCTTTTAGGGTTTTTATGGTGCCAGGTCTTATGTTTAAGTCTTTAATCCATCTGGAGTTAATTTTAGTGTAAGGTGTCAAGAAGGAGTCCAGTTTCTGCTTTCTGCACATGGCTAGCCAGTTTTCCCAACACCATTTATTAAAAAGGGAATCCTTTCCCCATTGCTTGTTTTTGTCAGGTTTATCCAAGATTGTATGATTGTAGATATGTTGTGTTGCCTCCATTGCCTATGTTCTGTTCCGCTGGTCTATATCTCTGTTTTGGTACCAGTACCATGCTGTTTTAATTACTGTAGCCTTTTAGTATAGTTTGAAGTCCAGTAGTGTGATGCCTCCTGCTGTGTACTTTTTGCTTAGAATTGACTTGGCTATTTGGGCTCTCTTTTGGTTCCATATGAAGTTCTTGGTGGTTTTTTCCAGTTCTGTGAAGAAGGTCATTGGTAGCTTGATGGGGATAGCATTGAATCTGTAAATTACTTTGGGCAGTATGGCCATTTTCACGATATTGATTCTGCCTAATCATGAACATGGAATGTTTCTCCATCTGTTTGTGTCCTCTCTTATGTCATTGAGCAGTGGTTTGTAGTTCTCCTTGAAGAGGTCTTTTACGTTTCTTGTTAGTTGTATTCCTAGGTATTTTCTTCTCTTTGTAGCAATTGTGAATGGCAGTTCATTCTTTATTTGGCTCTCTTTAAGTCTGTTATTGGTGTATAGGAATGCTTATGATTTTTGCACATTGATTTTGTATCCTGAGACTTGTATGCTGAAGTTGCTTATCAGTTTCAGGAGTTTTTGGGCTGAGACAATGGGGTCTTCTAGATATACTATCATGTCATCTGCAAATAGAGACAATTTGGCTTCCTCCTTTCCTATTTGAATACCCTTTATTTCTTTTTCTTGCCTGATTGCTCTGGCTAGAACTTCCAGTACTATATTGAATAGAAGTGATGAGAGAAGGCATCCTTGTCTAGTGCCAGACTTCAAAGGGAATGCTTCCAGTTTTTGCTTATTCAGTATGATATTTGCTGTTGGTTTGTTGTAAATAGCTTTTATTATTTTGATATATGTTCAATCAATACCGAGTTTATTGAGTTGATGCAGATTCTTCATTTTGTTGATGCTCTTTAGCATTTGGTGTGTTTTTGGAGTGGTTGGTATTGGTTTTTCCTTTCTATGTGTAGTGCCTCTTTCAGGAGCTCTTGTAAAGAGATTTGTGGTGACAAAATCTCTGAGTACTTGCTTGTTCGTGAAGGATTTTATTTTTCCTTCATTTATGAAGCTTAGTTTGGCTGGATATGAAATTCTGGGTTGAAATTCTGGGTTGAAAATTCTTTTCTTTAAGGATGTTGAATATTGGCCCCCACTCTCTTCTGGCTTGTAGGGTTTCTGCCGACAGATCTGCTGTGAGTCTGATGGGCTTCCCTTTGTGGGTAACCTGACCTTTCTCTCTGGCTGCCCGTAGCATTTTCTCCTTCATTTCAACCCTGGTGAATCTGACGATTATGTGCCTAGGGGTTGCTCTTCTTGTGGAATATCTTTGTGGTATTCTCTGAATTTCCTGGATTTGAATATTGGTCTGCCTTGCTAGGTTGGGGAATTATTTTCTTTTTCTGCCCCACTACTCAATTAAGCAGTGAGCATCCAAGAAGTATAGATACTCTCATTGGTTCTCATGACACTTTCTTCATTGAAGTTTCAGAATAAAACTCTCCATCTGGCTATCTGCTCCAGTAGCAGACCTTATTTTTTAAATTGAACTTTGCATTCAGATAGATGTATATTCATATGCAGTTGTGAGAGTCAATGTAGAGTCTCCTGTGTACGTCACTGAGTTTCCCCACTGATAACACTTTGCAAACCTGTAGTGTAATGCTGCAACTATGATACTGACATTTATACAAACTAGTCATCTTATTCACATTTCTCCAGTTTTACTTTTGTGTATACTCAGCTCTATATCATTTTAATGTTATTTATTTTTAACTTTTAATAAAAACTTTATTTTTAGAGATGTTATAGGTTCATAGCAGAATTGAGCAGAGGTGCAGAGATTTCCCACATACACCCTATTTCCACACATGCACAACTTCGTCCACTGTCAACAACTTCCACCGAAGTTATACATTTTTTTTTTTTTTGAGATGGAGTTTTGCTCTTGTTGCCCAGGATGCTGGAGTGCAATGGCCTGATACCGGCTCACCGCAACCTCCGCCTCCAAGGTTCAAGCGATTCTCCTGCTTCAGCCTCCCGTGTAGCTGGGAGTAAACACATGCACCACCACACCTGGCTACTTTTTTTTTTTTTTTTTTTTTTTGTATTTTTAGTAGAGATGAGGTATCTCCATGTTGGTCAGGCTGGTCTGGAACTGCTGACCTCCCAACAAAGTGGTGCATTTGTTACACTCTGTGAAGCTGCACTGACACATCATTATCACCTGAGTTCTCTAGTTTACATTAATTAGCATTCACTCAGAGTATTGTGCATCCTATGGGTATTGACAAATACTTATTAACAAATATCTGCCATAAAAATATTATACAGAATACTTTTACTGCCTTAAAATTGCCTGTGCTCTGCCTATTCATCCTTCCTTCTCCCCAAACCCTGGCAACAACTGATATTTTTTAGGCTCCATAGTTTTGTATTTCCTGGAATGTCATATAGTTAGAATTATGTATATAATAGCCTTTCAGATTGGCATCTTTCACTTAGTAACATGCATTTAAGTTTTCTCCATGTGTTTTCATGGAGAAAAACTTTTCAATATTTTTAGTATTGAATAATATTCCATTGTCTGGATGTACCACAGTTTATTTATCCGATCACCTATTAGAGGACAACTTGATTGATTCCAAATTTTGGCAGCTATAAATAAAGCAACTATAAACATCCCTATGCAGCAGTTTCTGTGGACATAAGTTTTCAATTTATTTGACTGTAATATTTTCAGAATGAGAGGTTCTCTGTTTGTTTTTTTGAGATGGAGTCTCACTCTGTACCCAGGCTGGAGTGCAGTGGTGTGATCTCAGCTCACCACAACCTCCACCTCCTGGTTTCAAGTGTTTCTCCTGCCTCAGCCTCCTGAGTAGCTGGTATTACAGGCATGTGCCACTATGCCCAGTTAATTTTTTTGTATTTTTAGTAAAGACGGGTTTTGCCATGTTGGCCAGGCTGATCTTGAACTCTTGACCTCATGATTCGCCCGCTCCAGCCTTCCAAAATGTTGGGATTACAGGCATGAGTCACTATGCCCAGCCAAATGAGAGATTCTCTTACTCTACATCCTCACCGGCATGTGGCATTATCGATGTTTTGGATTTTGGCCATTCTGGTATATGTGTAATGGAATCTCATTTTTCTTTTAATTTGCAATTTCCTAATAACATGATGCTAAACATCTTTTCAAATGCTTATTTGCCAGCTGTATACCTTCTTTGATGGGGTAAACAGACATTCAAGTCTTTTATTCACTTTGAAATTAGGTTGTTCTTTTTCTTATTGTTGAGTTTTAGGAGTTTTTTAATATTTTGGATAAAAGTCCTTTATCAGAGGTGTCATATGTAAATCTTTTATCTTGGTCTGTAGATTGTCTTCTCTTTTTCCTGACATTGTCTTTCACAGAGCAGAAGTTTTTAATTAAGTTCAGTTTTTAAATTGTTTATTTCAATGGATAGTGCCTTTGGTGTTTTATCTAGAAAGTCATCTTACTGAACACCATCTAGGTATAGTTTTGCATTTTACATTTATGTCTATAATCTACTTTGAGTTAATTTTTGAAGGATTAAGGTTTGTGTGCAGATTATTTTGTATATAGATGTCCAGTTGTTCTAGCACCATTTATTGAGAAGACTAACTACTTCATAATATTGCCTTTGCTCCTTTATCAAAGCCCAGTTGACTGAATTAATTTCAGTCTATTTCTGAGCTCTCTAGTCTGTTATTCAGGATTAGTTGATCAATTAATCTATTCTTTCACCAATACCATGTTGTCTTGATTACGGTTTCTTTATAATAAGGCCTTTGTTTAACCGTGTTTTGAGGTATAATACAGAAAATCTGCATATCCTTAATGAATATAACTAATTTTGAATGAGTTTGGATATTTGAATTGATTCGTCGCATACACTGTGTGAATTTGGCTGTATGCATACACCTATGAAATCATTACCACTATCAAAGTAGCCTCCCAAAGTTTCCTTATGCACCTCCCTTTTTAACAGGAGATTTAATCAGTCTTTTGATTTAGATATTCTCTTTCAATATTGGTCTAAAAATATAAACCATTTTTCTTTTGATTTTTTTTTTTTTTTTTTTGAGACAGAGTCTTGCTCTGTCACCCGTGCTAGAGTACAGTACAGTGGCACAATCTTAGCTCACTGCAGCCTTGGCCTACTGGGTTCAAGTGATTCTCCTGCCCCAGCCTCTCGAGTAGCTGGGATTACAGGCATGCACCACCACACCTGGCTAATGTTTGTATTTTTAGTAGGGACAAGGTTTCACCATGTTGACCAGCTGGTCTTGAACTCCTGACCTCAGGTGATCCACCCACCTTGGCCTCCCAAAGTGCTGGGATTAGAGGCATGAGCCAGTGTGCCTGGCTGAAAGCCTTTTCTCTAAGATCTGGAACAACATAAGGATGCCCACTTTCACCACTTTTATGTAACACAGTACAGGAAGTCCTAGCCAGAGCAGTTAGATAAAAGAAAGAAATAAAAGGCATCCAAATTGGAATGAAAGATGTAAAATTATTCTTGTTTGCAGATTATACAATCTTATTTTTAGAAAAACCTAAAGATTCTACAAACAAAATTATTAGAACTAATAAATTCAGGAAAGGTGTGAGCCTCTGCACCCAGCATTGTTTATATTTTTAAACTTATGTCTACTATATTTTAAGGTACTTATTGATTTTGATTCCTGTAGGAAGTATACATGAAGCTAGCACGTTTTTTAGATTAAGTGTTTATTAATCAAATAAGACTTCACAGAAAAAGTAGGACTTGAACTGGTTCTGAAGAATTAGTCATAAATTGATCCTATGGTCTCTGACAAATAATTTGATATTTTCGGTAATTTGAGGACACTATATTCAAAATGCGCTTTTAAATAATCTTCTCTTATGTGCTTTATAACTGGTATTGGTAAACTATAGCAAGTGGACCAAATCCAGCCCCTGCCTATCTTTGTAAGTAAAGTTTCATTGGATTAGAACTACTTCCAATTATTACCAAGATTGTATGTCTTGCAAACCTGAATATTTACTGTCTGGCACTTTATATAAAAGTCTTGAGGACCTCTGCTTTAAAATATAAATGGAATATAGATTGAGAGCCCTTTGGGATCTGAAACACCCAGCCATACACATTTCACATTTGTATTAGTTTTATTATTTTTGTTAATCTGAATTGCTCCTCAAAGTTTAAGTCCCTGAATGGCAGTGTTGACATCAACTGGTAAAGAAGTATCAGCTTTCCATTGTGCAAGATGAATAAACTTGGAGGTCTAATCGAATGTATAGCTTTTTGAAAAGGCTAATACTCAAGTTTCTATAAGACTTTTAGAATAATCATCTCTGTATAGATAACATCTATAGATAATCATCTCTCTATAGATAAAACATTTTGCTTACTTGGAATTTGCTAAGATAGTAGATTCTAAGTGTGTTCACTACATCAAAAACATGGTAACTATGTAAGCAATGAATATGTTAGCTTGATTGTGCTTATTATTTCACAATGCATACCTATATCAAATCAAATGGTACACTTTAAATATATGCAATTATTTTTCAAAACTAAAGAATTAGAATTATAGATTCTGAAGTCCTATGCTAGATCTACTTGATTAGAATCTGCACCTTGAAATGCAATTGATATGCACAGAATGGTTTAAAAGTTCTACTTTAAAGAGTGTCGATTGAAGAACCAGCATCCGAACTCGGATTTTAGCTGACTGCCTGAATTTGGCTTGTGCTGCTGTCACTTACTAGTTCTGAGGCCATAAATAAGCAACTTAAACTCTCTGTGCCTCAGCTTCCTATTTGTAAAATGCAGCTAATGTTGTTCTATGTACCTCAGTGTCATTTCAATGATAAATGAGTCAGTTCAATGATAAATGAGTTATATATGTACATATATAATATTTGGAACAGCACTCAAAATATGCTGTAAAATATAATAAATACTATATTATCATTATTACTATTTAAATATATAGAATCTTTATTTTTAAAATGAGACTGGCAAGCCAGTTGGCTTAGATCAATTGGCAAATTATTGGCTAATTAATAACAGTGACTCGGAAGAAAGATGCTGGTAGATTCAACTCTAAATCAAAGCCTTTACATTTTTATTAACACTAATCAACCAGCATAGAAATTAGAGATGATTTTAGACAGCAAACCACCATGGCATGTGTGTACCTATGTAACAATCCTGTAAGATCTACGCAGGTACCCCAGAACTTAAAGAACAATTTAAAAAAAATCAGGAGACAAAAAAAAAATGCCTGCAATTTTCTAGGTGTATTCTCTAAATATACCAAAGCATCACATTTTTTCATCCAACCTACACATACTACACGATTGTTTCTAAACTAAGAAATTACTTGAGATCTGTATTTAAAGAAGATCTTAAAAAGGTATATAGAAGTTCCACCCACATTTTCCTCAACCCCAGAACATAAGAATTCTTTAGAGTTTTTTTTTAACTATTCCAAATTTAATGAGTATTTGACATATTCGCTTTGGGGACTGTCCTGCCAATAGTTACCCGGCAAGTAGTTCTTTGAGCTTTTTAGCTCCATACTTCATAAAACTCAGCATTGCCCAGAGCTCTTTCTTCTCCTTCTCAGAGAGGTTTCTATTGGCTGTTTGGAGAATGGTATACTATTTAGATTTCTACCTGGAAGCATCTCTAACCTCAACAGATGTAGCAAAAGCAAAATCTATTCACATGGCTTCATTTAGCCTTCAGTTTGCCTCATCTCTTTCTGTTGTGGATGCTGAGATTTAGAAGGATCGTGTCACTTTTAAAATAATGACCAAGTTCCAAAGGCTAAGGCACTGAAGAGCTGCCAGCTATTCATGCATTTTACACATCACTGAACACATGGCATGGAATGGTTTCAGAAAGGAGCTTTGGGGAAAACTAGAAAAAACAAGTAATAGTACACTAAAATACACTAAATCTCATGGATGCAAACTCATTTGGAATTTGTGATGTTAACAAAGCTAGACTAAATTTAAAAAGATTTTCCTATCTTTAGATCATAAAGAATCCCTCTCCTTTTTTGTTTTAAATCATTAGCATTTGAAAGAACACCATCAAACATTCTTACTTGGGATCTTGAAGTCCATAAGGTCAAATCCAGTCTAGTTCAGCTTTAGAAGCGCTACCCACTTCCTTGTCTCCACTTTCCTTTCTATGCCTTCGTGGAAGGTGTCATCAGTCTCTGACTAGACTGTGTCCTGTACATAATAAAACGAAAAGAAAAAAGAAACAAACTTTAGTGTTAGCTTTTTCAATTTTATCTGAGTTAAAATGGCTAAGCAATAAGATTCTAAAATTTTCTTAATTGATTTGACAAGTGAGAATAATTCAAAAGTGTCTACTTCCATCAGCCATAATCACTACTCTTCTGGAATGTGTTTATATCTAGCATCACTCTGACTGACAGTGAAACAGCCCCTGCCTGAATTAGAACTCCTGAGGAGAAATGCCCCGAAAAAGCTACTGCTCTCAGGAATGTCTAGATGACGCATGTTTAGTTTAGTTATAGGTTAAAAGGTTATTTCATGGGCACCTGTGGATAGTTAAAAGGGTAAGTAATTCAACCAGAAGTCATTTAAAATAGAAACCCATTGACTGGGGATTTGGATGAGTCTTTACATCTGCAGAATGAAAAAAAAAATCCTACTTATTTTCTTTTAAAATAAATCAGCTTTTAAATCTGGGATTAGTGAGGAATTTGCTATACAGAAGAGAGAGTACTTACTAACAGTATTTTCTTAGAACTGTCACTTCCAAATATAAAATTTATTGAATAATGCTCAGGTTGTATTCCTGAAAATGTGAGATCTATTTAAACAACAAGATCTAAAGTGTAACATCCCAAAAAAAGAAATCTTTTTAGCATGTGTTGGTGTTGAGCAGGGAGAAGAGTAGAGTTGGGGAGAATGAGCATTGAAGTAATCTCGTAATGGAGTGTCTAGAATTGTACCATCCAGTGGGATAGGAACCAGTCACATTTGGCCTTTTAAATTTAAGTTAAAGATGAGGTGCGGTGACTCACACCTGTAATGCCAGCATTTGGAAGTTCGAGGAGGCGGATCATCTGAGGTCAGGAGTTCAAGACCAGCCTAACCAGCATGGTTGAAATACCCCCTCTACTAAAAATACAAAAATTAATCAGGCATGGTGGCGGGCGCCTGTAATCCCAGCTACTTGGGAGACTAAGGCAAGAGACTTGCTTGAACCTGAGAGGCGGAGGTTGTAGTGAACTGAGATGGCTCCACTGCACTCCAGTCTGGGTGACGAGAGTGAGAATTCATCTTAAAATAAATAAACAAATACTCAAAATAAATTTAAGTTAAAAATCAAAATTAAGTTTAATTTTAAAATGTGTTCCACAGGCATATTAGCCACAGTCCAGGGATCAATAGTCACAGATAGCTAGTGACTTCATTTTGTGAGATCGTAGAAATATTTTAGTGTTTTAAGAAAGTCCCGTTTCATGGTGCTGGTGTAGAATCTAGCAAAGACTACAAAGGCACAACCTCAGAATAACTTGGTATGGAATGGCAAAGTCCTCTTAACTTTTTCAGAATTTAAAAGTGTATCTATTCTATTGTAGAAAACCGAGTGGCAGAATATTCTTTTAAACAATAAATTCATTGCATTTGGGTGAGATTTCATGTTCTGTGGCATCTAATGATAGATCTCTTACTTTTTTTGAAACTAAAGATCTCTTGAGACTTTGGCAGGGGACTGTTGGGATTTGCCCATGAACTTCATGATATAAATATCACAGACATTGTTACAAGTGATTCAGCAATCTTGAAGTCAGTAGCAGTGCAATATTTTGGCCTTTATTTCTATAGTTTGATTCAGATATTTTGTTCTTGTGAAGGTAATTCAACACTACTCAAAATAGAATAATCTCATTAGCAAAATAGGAATTGAAATCCAAGTCGATTTAAAAATCACTCAGTAGTCAAAATAGAACAAAGTATAGTGACTGTTAACATTTGGACTCAATTTTGGAGTAAACATGTTTTATTTGGAAATTTCTGGAAAAGATTCTCAGACAGGTGAGAGAAAATGAAAAGCTCTTTTCCTCCTTTATTTCACTCTACCCCCACCAGGACATATTAGGAAGCTCTGACATCAGAGGATTATGAAACCACGTTTTGATACCTACCTATTTTTCAAAAACATGAACATTATGTGTTTGTATTATAAATTTATGACATATCACAAAGTACCTAAGATTTCTTGTTTTTAATAACACACTCTCGGTTGAACATAGTGACTTGTGCCTCTAATCCCAGCACTTCGGAAGGCCGAGGTGGGTGAAACACCTGAGGTCAGTAGTTCAGGACCAGCCTGGCCGACATGGTGAAACCTCGTTTCTACTAAAAATACAAAAATGTAGTTGGATGTGGTGGTGCATGCCTGTAGTTCCAGCTACTTGGGAGGCTGAGGCAGGAGGATCACTTGAACACTGGAGGTGAAGGCTTCACTGAGCCACTGTACACCAGCCTGGGTGACAGAGGAAGACTCTGTCTCAGTAAATAAATAAATATTAGTTCACTGTCCTCAACAAATGCCGCTTTTTATTTTTTTTTCATAATTTTGTAGCATTTTATGACAATATCTTAGGCATATTAATTGTTGTATTTCTGGTTGTCACCATCCATACCATAGAAAGCATAATTTCTGCTGCACTGTAATAGTGACTCTATATGCAGCTCTTTACTAGTTGCAAAATCCTATAGGTTAAGACTTTTTTCCCTGTCAATCAAAAAAATACTGAGGGCAGGAAGAAATCTATGAAGTCCTCATTTATAAAGAGAACCTTCTCTGCAATCCAAGCACCTGAAAGTCCCTTGATGAGATTTTTCCATCCCCTAAAAGCAGCTGCAAAATATTGTGGCAAAGAAACATTTTGTGTGGTATTTACACCTTTTGAGTAGAAGTTTCATTTTTTTCAGTAGTTCAAAATAAATATAACAAGAATATAAATAAGCCTCTTAAAGACTTTCTTTGTTCTCAGAATTACCTGTTTCATAAAAGAGCTGGATGAATTAAGCTTTATTATGCTCTTACTTCATTTGGCTGAACTTTCCCTCAGATACTGCTGGTACTTACTGATACAACTGGCTCTGCTAAGTTTTTTTAAAATGGCATAAAACTCTATTAGATTTGAATATATTCAGGATTATACTTACTTGGAAATCTGCCATAATTGTCTAAAATATCTCCAATTAGGCCAACAGAGAACATACAAACAAAATCCGGTTCACAACGTGTCATGTTTTTAGAAGCTCTGATAAAGGCAAATTATGGTTTTGATGCCTTTCTTTTTTTCTTTGTCTTTTTTTTTTTTTTTTTTTTTTTTTGACGGAGTCTGGCTCTTTTGCCCAGATTGGAGTGCAGGGGAGTGATCTTGGCTCACTGCAACCTCCATCTCTGGTTTCGAGTGATTCTCATGCCTCAGCCTCCTGAATAGCTGGAACTACAGGCGCTCACCAAAATGCCTGGCTAATTTTTTGTATTTTTAGTAGACATGAGGTTTCACTGTATTAGCTAGGATAGTCTCAAACTCCTGACCTCGTGATCTGCCCACCTCAGCCTCCAATGTGCTGGGATTACAGGCATGAGGCACCATGTCTGACCTTGATGCCTTTCTACTGGTGTTTGGCATAGTTTGTATACAGCTGCACAAAAGAAACTCCATGCCAAATATGCTCAAAAGAGCTTGGGCCAAAGGGAACAGACAACGGCGTCACACACAATGATCTTGTGAGTCTGTGTTCTTCTGTAACTTCAACAATAATTACTCTCTTCTAGAAAAAGAGAGAAAAGAGAAGGAATGGTTAATTTTTTCTGAATTTCTTATTAAAAGTAACATTCGTTCAGGACTATAACAAAATTCTACGAGGCCGAGGTGTTGCAAATCCTTTTTTCTTCTAAAAATATAAGAGCTCCACCTTGAGGTAAAAGTATTTTATTACAGTTTGAGATTATATTTGAAGTAGGATGTTGTGTTTGAGACGACTAGTGACCAACAATTCCTCATAGCAAAAAAATAAATAAAGAACTCCAAAATTATACAAGCGATTTGGAGGCTCACCTTTTGTTCCCAATTTTGATCAAAACAACAGGTATTCGTGACCTAAGGAAGACAAATTACTGAAATCTTAGTGGCTATTTTCAGACTGGAATTTCATGTGGTCAAATCTGTGTTGATGAAATGTATTTGAAGTTGTCAAAAAGCAAACCGCAACTTTAAAAATAGATTTACTCTTCTGATCTACTGGTATGTAAATTTCACCAAGAAAATACACAAATGGAACTTTCTCTTCATAAAACCTACCACTTATATCTTACTGTTGGCAAAATGTTGCTGTTTGCATGTAAGACAAATAGTGAAAGATAATGTTCTATGTGCCACTCACTTTCTGCGGCTGAGCCTTCGGGCTAATCTTTTTTGTTGTTCTTCTTTTTGACTCACCCTTCAAGCGTCAAGCTTGAAGCTGCAGCAGAAAAAGAATTTAAAGAACCCAAATCTTTCTCAAGGAAATATTAATTGTCATTTTCTCACCGTGTTCTTTTCCTGGTAACAAATATGCTAGAAAACTTTCTTACTGTAATTTTAATAAAGTATTTCTCCATATTTTCTTCTGATTCTTTTATTGTTTTATATTTTATTTGCCCATGTAGTCATTTTTTGTGCATGTGTGTAAAGGTGACATTGCAAGCTGATTTCGATATGAAATAGAAACTGTCTCCATGCTGCTTATCTGGTCATTAGGGAAAAGTCATTTTTTATGTTGATCTTCTATTAGTGACCCCTTTTATTGACCTTAATGGTTTTCAGTAGATTCTTATACATTTTTAAGATAGATAGCTATAACTTCTAAAATAATGCTACCTTTTTTGACTCAATATTGGTAACTGCTTTTATCTAGACAATCAGGCAATTACTATAGACTGTAGTGAATTTCATCATTTCTTTACTGTTTTTAAATTTCTATCATATATTAATATTTAGACTATAACTTGATGTTTTATTCTCAGGTGAGTCGCACAAGGAGGTATGAGGGCCACAGACCCACGTTACAGGATTAGTGTCCACCAGCACAGCTGACACCACGGTAGCCTTTGAGTGAATTAGCTGAGTGGCACTTAGTTTGCAACACACCGAATGTAGCATCTGATCACAGTTCAAGACATTTGAGAGGGAAGAAACGAAGGAAGATGAAGAGAAGAATCGAAGTAAGATGTTAGCAGTAGCACTCATTTTCATATTCACCAACCGAAGTCTAAGGAAAGCAACTGGATGCAGAAGCATTAGGAAAAAGCTGCCTTAAGTATGTGCCTTCTAATCAGCTGCTAAATTCCATTAACATTTTCTCATTCTTGTGGTCCATCCTTAACATCTTCTTTCGACAGCTGCAGATGCTCTTTCAGAACTTGAGTGGGTGGGAAATATACTATATACACGAAAACATAAAAACATTTTGATGTATATTCTCAAAATAGATGAGGAAGGAATATTTAAATAAACATGGTAAATGTGCTATAATAATTGATAAAACATTTCTTTGGTATTGAAATCAATTGTCTTCCAATAGGTTGGGATATAAAATGCATTTTAAAATATGGTACATTCAATAGGATTAAATATGTGCTTTTTAAAATTTAGAAGCTCAGAATGATGACACTACCTGAAAATGGAAAATAAGAACCACAAATTTTGGATTTAAAAGTGATAGACAAACCCCTATAATTCCTGGTTTCTTTAAACAGAAAGAATATAAAGTATCAGTAAATACTAGTTATTTTTACAGATGAAAAATTATCACAGCTCCAGGAAAGAAACCCATGAGTCTTAGGTTTTCTAGATGCAAAAGAGAGATAATAAGTACACCTGCAAGGTGACAATAACTGTGAGGTGATTGAAGACCCAGGGTTGAAAGACGCTCTTAAGGAAAGCATGTTTCAAGGCTCACAATGTAACAAGGGGTTCATGGGTATTTGATGGAAATATACACTCTTCATCTTTTGCTTGATGGCCAATTAACATGCTTTATTAAACCTGACATAAATTTGCCTTTAAGCAAAAATTCCTGAAAGTGCGCTTTTACTATTTGTTAGATTCAAAATAAACATATCTCCAAACCCCTTCCCTGAAATCTACTTGGATGGCATTTTTTTTTCTCTTTTTTAAATTGCATTTTAGGTTTTGGGGTACATGTGAAGAACATGCAAGATATTTGCGTAGGTACACATGTGGCAGTGTGATTTGCTGCCTTCCTCCCCTTCACCTATATCTGGCTTTCTCCCCATGCTTTCTCTCCCCAACTCCCCACCCCCTGCTGTCCCTCCCCTATTCCCCCCAACAGACCCCAGTGTGTAGTGCTCCCCTCCCTGTGTCCATGTGTTCTCATTGTTCAACACCCGCCTATGAGTGAGAACATGCGGTGTTTTATTTTCTGTTCTTGTGTCAGTTGGCTGAGAATGACGGTCTCCAGGTTCATCCATGTCCCTACAAAGGACAAGAACTCAGTTTGGCACTTTCTGTATGGAGCTGGAACCACATAGGATATTTAACCTACATGTTTTATCTTAAGTATATGAGTATATTTTAAGGAGATTAAGGGATGAGGGGACATCATCAGAGCTGACTATAGGAGAAAACTTGACCCTCTTACTTCCTGCCTTAGTTAACAGAACTTGTAGTATCAGCATGAGGAAGAGCAGACAGGGATTAACCAGTTCCAGGAAACATGTATCACACAGAAGAAAAGAACTGGCAGAGTTTCTAGGGCAACCCAGCAGCTTCCCCCAGCTCCTTGGCTAGATTCAGCATGCTGCTACTTTGCCACCTCCATCTGAGGTTAGGCCCAGTTCTTTAACTCTTGGGTCACTATTTCCCTGCCCAAATCATCTCAGAACCAGGCATCAGCCAACTAGGGTCAGTCCCTAAGTCTCAGAGCTCACAAATTATTTACACTAACCATTTGTAAACCTACTTAGCCTGCTTATCCTGTTGTCTTTGTCTGTTTTGTGCTGCTACAAAGAATGCCTGAGACTAGATAACTTAAACAAGAAAAGAAACAGACATTTATTTGGCTTACAGTTCTGGAGGTTGGGATGTCCAACAGTGTGGCACCAGGATCCAGCAAAAGCCCATAATCTCATGGTGGAAGGCAGTGGGGCAACAAAGAGCAAAAGAAAGAGAGAGACTGAACTTGCAGCCTCAAGCCCATTTAAAATTGGCATTAATCCATTCATGAGGGTACAGCCCTCATGACCTACACACCTGGCATTTGATCCCACCTCACAACACTGTTGGATTGGGGATTAAGTTCCCAACACACGCTTTCTGGGACACACATTCAAACCATAGCACCTGCCTTGCCCATTCTTTCCAACAAAAGAAAAAAAACAAGGTAAAGGCTGATGCTTACATCCCTGCAAACCCCAACTCCTTCTGCACATCCCCCCAAACCCCAACTCCTTCTGCTTCCTCTCTCATGCTGGTGATTCTGAGTCGCAACATGTGGCACGAAGTGCCCTTCCACTTGTGTAAGTGACAAAGTCTCTTTTCAGTGACATCTATGTCTTGATCTGTTGGCTTCACCATACTGGAATAATAATAAAACGTTCATTTTAAAACGCCTTGTCCCTCCCTATTCAGCCTACTCAAAAACACAAACACACAAATCCTTCTTTGCAGAGAACAATCTATTTTTTACGCCCATTTTTCCTGAAGTACTCTTACTACTTCTATGTAATCCAGAAAATATACAACTCTGCTTCAAGACCATTCCTTACCTCTCTGGACCAGTAGAAACTTTCTCTTTTAACTCCTAAAGTGGGATATTAACACCTTAATACTCTTTAGCACACTGCATTATATTTGTTTACTTCTAAGACTTTTTTTGGCTCTGAATAACACTGCATTATTTAATTTTAATGTTCCTAGTGTCAAAACCTGCCCTGTCTATGGATAATGCTCAACAAGCATTTAATGCATGATATTGTTTTTAACAAATAAAAGTTTTCTTGAGCATGGGTACTGAAAATGACATCTTCCTTTCCAACCTTGTCATTTATACAGTTCATTTGCCAATTGCTCCCTACAGTGGACAAATGTTTGATGTATATATCCTAGATCTCAAAGTAGGTCATAAATTGGCTTCTGTGTGTGTTCTTGCATGCTTAATGTTAAGCCCAATGCTTACACATGCTAATAGGTGATTGAGTGTTGACTTAATTTAGATATACGTGGTAATCCAACATTATTCAAATTCTTTTAAAATAGAACAAGAAATAAGCAAGCAAACACTCTAATAAAGTCTTGAGTATAAAACTCTTGACAATATATGCAGAGGATTATTACACCATGATTCTTGGCATCTTAAGGTATCTTTCAAACTCTTGCTTCTTAAATGTAAGCTATGCTGCGTGAATGTTAAGTAAACCAGTATCAAAATATACAGAATAATAGAATTGTCTATTAAAGAAAGTGTGAACATTAGCATAAGCATAAATAAATCAGACTGTCTTATTTGGAAATTCTATGTCTACAAACTCCCTAAAACTTGTGCAAGAAAAGGAATCTTCTTAGAGAATTTACTACTATCTCATGGAATTCAAGGACAAAAGCATACTGAAAATGACATCTTCCTTTTCCAACCTCATTATTTATAGAAGTCATTTGCCGGTTGCTCCCTATGGTGGACGATGTCTGTCTATATATCTTCGATCCCCAACTAGATCATAAATTGCCATCTGTGTATTCTTTTACGTTTAGTCTTGAGCCCTTTTATGTTTAGTCTGTGCTAATAACTGATTGAGGGTTGGCTTAATTTACATATACTTGATAATCCAATCCTATTCAAATTCTTCTAAAATAGAACAAGAAATAAGCAAGCAAACACTCTAATAAAGCCTTGAGTATAAAACTCTTGACAATATATGTAGAGGATTATTATATCATGATTCTTGGTGTCTTAAGGTATCTTTCAGACTCTTAGTTCCTAAGTGCAAGCTATGCTGCGTGAATGTTAACTAAGACGAGTTAACTAAAACCAAGTTGGACTGAAACCAAGACACAGAATATTGTCAAAACCATAGGAGTGCTCATTTACATTTTCTTTCCTCCACGCTCCATTCTTTCTCTTTATCTTTCTCTCTCATCTCTCGATCTTTTTTTTTAGTTTCATTATCAACTTCATTCTTGTTTTTTTTTTTTTGTCTGACAGCCACTCTTTTCCATCAACATTTCTGGTTCTAAAATGCCACTCTGGCCCCCTCACCATTCAGCATGCAATGCACATCCACTTTGCTTTTGTGTCTCCTCATCAGTTTCCAGGGAAACACGTGGGTTAGGCGTCGTCATGGGTTTCTCAGAGGGACACCTGGCATATTTAGGGTACAAATCCAGGCTTTCCTTCTGCATTTGGGGCAGGACTAATTTTCAAAAATCACAACTCTGGAATTACCTTTGATTTCTCGTGTGTTTTTTTATACTTCTATCATAATGTTCTAAAGATATATACAATAATTTCAATATACATACACACTATATATATAGTATATATATGTATTGTATATATATCCACAATACATATATATATTGTATGTATATATACATATATATATTGTATATATAGTATTGTGTAAATATATACTATATATATATACACTATATATATACACACACTATATATAGTATATATTATATATAGTATATATACACACACTATATATATACACAAATTGTATATATATATATTTATATATACAATAAAATAATATTAGATTCACTTTAATAAAGAGTTATGATCTATGACCCATGGCTGCTGAATAAAATTCAGATTTCACATTATGCCAGCCCCTTCAAGGTATCATTTTAGGGTAAATAAGCAACACTTTTGGAGACAGTATGCCAGTGGTTTTCACCAGGAATGTGGTCTATTACGATTCTCTAAACTCCTAAGTTGTCTCCATTATTTAAATAGTAAAAAGAGATTTGATAAATGGAAAGATGATTTTATAACATAAACATGGAAAATGAATAATTGTGATTTGACAGCAGGAACCCATCAGCATTGAAATGAAACAGGCCATCATAATTGTTTCAAGCGCCTAAATTAAAATGTCAACCATCTAGATTGAAGATCAAATTATTTTCTTAGTCCAGATCAAGGATAGAGACACATGGCTTACCCATCAGAAGGTTCTTCTTCTATTGGAGAAAAAAAAGAGTTTTAAATGGATACTTTGTTATAAGATTTTAAATATTTATTTGTTTTAGTTTCATTGTACAACAGAGACATCTCTTGCCAAATGTATCTTTAACCACAAGCAATAAAATGAGCTTACCCCTTAATTTGGGTGTCTATAATAGAAAAAAATACAAACCGTCATACTGCAGTGTATTCACTTTCGTTTGTCTGCATCAGAGAGTACAGAGGACTGAGTGTATACTTGGTCAAAAATCTTTCTTTAACCAACGCTTCTAAGGTATCCCATCTTTTACTATGCATAAATCTATTGTTATAACTAAAATTAAAACAGTGTTCAGTTTAAAGGTAAACCCACTAAGATGTTTATAAACTGTCTCCTTATTATTGTAAGACTGCGGTGATACATTTAAATATAATTTTGAATTACAAAACAAGTCTTCATGCTTACTTCAATAAGACCTATCTATATGTCATGATATAATTCATTTTACAATTTGATAGGCTATAGTAATGAAAACTTACTTTAATTCCATGCAGCTGAGTTATCTCACATAAATTTGTGAGTTGAACAGATGTTTTTGCTGGCACATTTAGATAGTTTCTCTGAACATTCTCCTCTGCTGATGAGTTGCTGTCTCCATTACAAGGAAATCCTTAAATATAATTGTAGTACAGCTGTAGACATAAACGGTTTTGATGGTATTTAAGCTCCATAATATTTTAAGTGGCTTTTCAAGCCTCAATCAAGATGGTTTTAAGTCATTAAGTCAATGCTTTTGCAGATGATGGTTTGTGTCTTAGAGACAATATTCAGTGGCTACCATATTGTCCCTTTAGATGATGTAAACTTTTATATCATAGTGTACTTTTTTTCACTGCTGAAAACAAGAAATTTGAGAATTCTTGAATTCAAAATGAGTACCAGAGCATATTTCTAAGATGATCTCAGACTGCAGTAGAACTAATTAATTATGTCTGAATGTTCCAACTCAGACCACCATTTCTTAATTTTCTTACTCCAAGGATATCTGCCTATAGGACTCAGGAACCTAGAGTTGCTCTCACATTTACTTCTTCTAGGAAAAACACACAAAAATATCTGCTCAACACTCTTTGACATTTTCCTTGTCTTTTAAATGCAGAGCAAGGACAGGGGTCAGAACAGTGAGGATGTAGAGGACACCGAAGTTCACTAGACAGAGCACATGTGACCTATTTCAGTGAGACTTGAGTTGACTTTTCCTCACTTCTCATTCTGTTGGTAAATTTAAAAAAAAAAAAAAACATAATGTTGAGAGATCTGGGCAGAGTGCTTTTTTATTTTTATGGGTATATGATAATTGTACATATTTATGGGGTACATAGGATATTTTGATATAAGCATACAATGTGTAGTGATCACATCAGGGTAACTGGGATATTTATGACCACAAACATTTATCATTTCTTTGTGTTGGAAACATGTCAAATACAGATTGTTTGATTACACATCCAGCTGTGGCTGTGGCACAGTTAGTATTAGTGAATACTAATATCCCAGCCTTCAGACATCCTTACTGGTGGATTTCCAAAAATAACAAGTTACTCGAGTAACACTATCTCATCAATAAATATAATCAACGTATTGTTTTCATATTTTCCTCAAGTCCCTCATACAGGAGGATTCAGAATTTTCTGATGGCAGACTTGACAATCACTTTTTAGAAAAGAAAGACTAATAGAGAAAATGTAGGTAATATAGCATACTGATCTTTTCAATAATTATTTTTAGATCATATTGAAAAAGAACTCTTAAAGCCAACAGGAAAGCATGTCTGATCTTTCAGTTTTAGTTTTCAGTACTCTGAGGCATATATATATATATATATATATATATATATATATATATATGATTCATTCTCTCACTTAATTCTCCAAAAAGAAAAGTTTATTGTAAATAAAAGAGGCAAGGGTGTAATTAATGTTTGAAATAAACATTGATTCACTCTAGTGAAATTGAAATAATTTAAAAATGTCTCAGTTCCTCTTTCTTAAGGTTTCATTTTTAGCATATTTTAATCTTAAATTTAATTTTCACTCATTAACACCTACATAATACACAGAAGCCAGTTTGAGAGCCATCTGATGTGTTAGAAAATGAACAGACTTTGGAGAAAAAGTCTGAGTGAGACCCTGCTCTTTATTTTCTGGTATCAATATCCTGGAATCGTTTTCCAATTTATTACTGCCCATGTTTCCTTATGTACAGAATGGCCGGAATCATGCAGAGGTGGTAGAGGCTTTGGGTTAGTTCAATGAGCTAATACGTGTGAAGCACCCTGCGCAGGTGCCAGGACACTTGCTAAATATTTTTTCTACTTCCCCAGTGTTTTGATTTTGAGATCTAAGTAGAGGGCATTCTTTAAAGTGTACTGGTATGAAAGAAATCAGGATTATTAATTCAGAAACCTAAGTGTGTCAGATTATAATAACAAGGACCTGTAATCTGCTAATGATAAGCGTTTGGGAACTTTGTTACAACAAAGTCTATGAAAAATCATTCCTCCAGTTAAGAAAGTATATATTATCTTCAGGATTATGTGCAATAATTTGAAATTTTTCTTTTCCCAGCATGAAGATTAGTTAGAAAAGAGACGTTGGTTCTTCATATGAATTTGAGGTGGAATGTGAAGCTAATTAATGCTCACATTCCTAAGAAGGCGTGCATCAGGTTGTCACAGAGCTTATTCTGATCTTGTATTGGTAATGTTGACAGTTACTACATTCAGATCATTATTTTGTGTCCTAGGGCAAGTAATTTTATATTCTCATAATTGTTTGCCTTGATATGATACATTTTTGTCAGCACAAATTTATAAATGGTAAGAGCCAGGAGCACATATGAAGTTTTATCCAAAATAAGTTATTTTCTTCTTCTCAAAACAGAATCCCATGGTAAAAACAAAACTGTATTTTTTAATTTTAAGAAAAATGTTAGAATGATTCTAATAAAATTAAAACACAAATTTTATAGAAACTGTCACCAGAAGGTCTATGTTTAAAGCCAATATAAGAAGACTTCATATACAACATGTCTTGTTTTACTCCTCCTAAATTTTGTTTAAAAATAGAGAGAAATCTACCTTTTTAAAGCCACAAACTCAGCAAAACTAAGAGAAGGAACAATTTTCAAACTTAAACATATACAGGAAGGTTTGTAAAAGCAAGTACGATGGAACAGAAGGGACTGGAAAAAACAAAGAAAATATAATGTGGACAGTAGCTCGAGTCAGCAGACCTCAGTATGTGCAAGCAAAATATGGATTTCCTGCAAGGGAATGGTTTGTCTTACAGGACTAAGTCATAGCTGTTCTTTGCAACAATGAAGGGATGTACAACTGGGTCAGCAGGATTGGATGAAGTCTTTGAGATACAGCTTTCACTTAAAAAGGCAAATTGGTAGGGCTGTATGGAGAGATACCAAGAGCCACTTCTGTCAGAAGCTGACAGCAGTTGAAAACCCACCTTTAGACTGTGAAGCCTGGATGGCTACGCTGGCCCCACATTTACCATGGGAATCCCTTCCTGGTGGCTGGTTCTGGAAAACAAAATTCACTTATTGATGAATTTTAAATCATCATCTCACATAGCATTCAAAAAATATACCAAAGGGAGAAAAACTGAAAAAAGCAGAAAAATTAGCAATTGATGAATTCTGACTCAAAAAATACTGCCACGGAATAGACTACAGCCAAATATTTTGCTATGTATTAAAATATCTTAATGAATTCATCACCTTTAACAGGAGGAGATGAAATGCAAGCCAGTGGACTCAAGAAAAAATATAGAAACAAAAATTCTAACAAGAACATAGCTGATATTACAGGAACACAAAGCAGAGTACATTTTGTGTAAAAAAAAATAAATCACAGTAAAGTGCATTGAGTCTAGAAATAATGATAACAAGATGAAATGGAAAAGAAATATTTAGAAAGAAAATCAAATATGTAAAAACCAGGCAAAAGAAATCAAACATAAATGTATTTTAAGCCCCAAAGCAAACACAGCAATAGAATAGAACAAAAATGCTAAGATACGTGATATTATTTACCACAATTGGGTAGTAATAGAGGAAGAGAAAGGATAAAAGGGAATATGCTATTTGAATATTGTTCATAGTTGGGAACTGGTAGAGATTATCTTTAAAAATCTTGCTATAAGAGGAAAGGTGCAATTATTAAGAGCAATAATAAAAAGAAAAAGAATCAAAACCTTTCAAATTAGAATTAAAACATTTCAAGATAAAAGAAAACACAAACACACCCAAACCCTGAGCAAAGAAATAGACTACAAAGCAAAATTACTTTTATAGCCATAGAAAGAGAAGAAAATAAAGTAAAAGACAGACTAAATGTGATTCATAGTAATAAATACAGATAACTTAATTCTCCTATTGAGTTAAAAATAGTTTTAGTCTGATGACAAAAGAAAACCTAAATCTGCAACATCACAAGAATTTCATGAAAATTGACTGTATACTTGGCCACATGAGAATCCTAAATAAATTCAAAAAGAAGTTGAAAATAGCACAGAAAATACTCCAAATCAAAATGCAATGAAACAAAAACCATTGACAAAATTATAAAAAGAAATGCCTCTCCCAGCAAGACATTTAAAAACTCTTTCTTAAACCAATCTTGGGTGAAAGAGAAAATATGAATCTACATTTTAGAATATAACAAAAATGAAAATATCTAACCCTTTGAGATATAATTACAATAGTACTTTAATTGGAAAGTTTGTAACTTTACATATTTATAAAAATAAAAACATGAGCACAATTTCATTTAATAACCAACTCAAAAAACTAATAAAAGGCCAACAAAATAAACTGAAAGAAAGGAAAAGGGAAAGTATTTATAAAATTATAGCTATAAGTAAACTATAAATATGATTATATATAGAAAATATGTATTAGAAAAGAAAAAACTAGAATTAATAAATAGTATAAAAAATCAAAAATACCATTGATAAATTTCTAATCTAGTATATATGCAGTAATCTAATATACATACTATATATGTTTGTGTCTGTATACCAATACAGATACACACACACGAAGACCTGTATAAACTATCCAATTGTCTAAGAAAATTCAAAGTTTACTTGAAAAGAGAAAAATCTAAATAGGAGTCTGATTTCCCCATAAAAGATAGAAAAAAATTAATCTTCCTCCCTTGCCTAAAAGCACCTGGCCTAGATTATTATACAGAGGAATTCTGCCAAAGCTCTTAAAATCAGATAATTCTAAGAGCACTTATATTAGTCCAGATCACACATGCAAACTCAAATGATGACATTCACATTCTTTTTACAAGGTTAGTATAATTTCAGCCCCAATACCTGCAAAGACCACATATAATGTATATACACACATACGTTAATACGTACACATAAAATACAGGTCAAATTGTCCTAAAATATCAGTGCAAAATTCCCAAAGCGTATTTATAAAAATAATCCACAAGCATGTTTTTAACATATTATAATCAAGGTGGTTTATTTAAAAACAGTGCAGAATTATTTAACATTTAAAACTTATAATTCATTTTCAGTAGATAAAAAAATCAATTGATCATCTCAATACATGTTCAAAAGTCATCTGAAATAATTCAAAAGCATTGATAATTGTTAAAAACACCCAATACATGCCGGGCATGGTGGCTGATGCCTGTAATCTCAACGCTATGAGAGGCTGAGACAGGCAGATCTCAAGGTCAGGAGATTAAGATCATCCTGGTCAACAAGGTGAAACCCTGTCTCTAATAAGAATACAAAAATTAGCTGAGCATGGTGGCACATGCCTGTAATCCCAGCTACTCAGGAGGCTAAGACAGGAGGATGGCTTGAAACCAGGAGACAGAGATTTTAGTGAGCTGATATTATGCCACTGCACTCTAGCCTTGGTGACACAGTGAGACTCTATCACCAAAAAAAAAAAAAAAAAAACCCCTAATATGGTAGAACAGAACAGTTAATTCCTTAATGTATAGATAATATAAACATACGTGTGACTATATAGCACTTTAAATTATTTTCAATTCTATTGAGAATTGTGTTTAGTAGGAGAAACATTAGTTTTTCCTACTAAACACAAGAGTTACATAATGTCTTTATGTCTTAATTATGAAATATTATATTGGCATTGTGAGCAATTACTAAAAATAGAATGCATAAATGCTTTGTCTAAGCTATTCCAATTCTGGAAATGTATACTCAGATATACATAGATATTTAGAGAATAAAGACAATTTGAAGTGTAAATAGGGGAATAAATAGACAAAATTATCACCGTTAGCAGAATATGGCTGAATCCCTGGAAATCTTCAAGTAATTGTGGAAAAGCTACAAAAACAACAAGAAAATCTAGCAAAATAGCAGCGTGTGAACATTATTGATGTTCATATAAATATCTGCCTTTAGAAATTGTGTCTTTAGGCCGAGTGCGGAGCCTCACACCTGTAATCCTAGTACTTTGGGAGATCCAGGAGGGCAGATCATGAGATCAGGAGATCAAGATCATCTTGGCCAACATGGTGAAACCCTGTCTCTACTCAAATACAACAAAACAATAGCTGGGTGTGGTGGCAAGCACCTGTAGTCCCAGCTACTCGAGAGGCTGAGGCAGGGGACTAGCTTAAACCTGGGAAGTAGAGGTTACAATGAACCAAGATCTCTCCACTGCACTCCAGCTTGGTGACAGAGCAAGACTCTGTCAAAAAAAAAAAAGAAAGAAAGAAACAAAGAATGAAAATGTGTCTTTAGATGAGAAGATGCACAAAAGAGGATACCTGAAAATTAACTTGAATCTGCAAAAACTATGTGAGAAAAAATTTAGAAATAAAATTTAATCATCACCAAAACAAACAGACAAACAAATCCCAAAAGAATAGGAAGACTGGTCAGCAATCAGAAACATTCAACCTCACATTGATATCAAATCTCTCAATTTATACAAAATTTTAATTGTATCCCATTAAAATACCAATAAAAATTTCTTAGCACTGAACAAATTAATTCTACAGTTCATGTTGAGAGAAAGCAAGAATAATAAAAAGTAAATGTGAAAAAGAAAAGGAATATTATTTGTAGCAGCAACAATGTATATTTTAAATGATCAAAGGCAAACATCGGTGTACCGTACTTCTGATGTATTTCTGAAAAGAGACCAATTGGAAAAATAGCAAAGGATGGAAATAGACCCAAAAACATAATGGAACTTGGAACATGACAATTGCTTCATCTCAAATTATTAAGAGATGTTTGGATTTTCAATAAATTCCTATTTGGGGCAACTTGACTGGCATTTGAAAAACAATGAAACTGGAACCATACCTCCCTCAGTTCATCAGATTAAACTCACATGAATTAAAGATTTAAATGTAAATAAACAAATCCATTAAAGTATTAAGATAACACATGAAATAGTTGACTTACAACCTTGTATTAAGTAGTTGTTACTAAATATGACTTATGATCTAGAAGATATCATCCAAATGAAAACAAAAATAACACAAAACAGGCCAGGCACAGTGGCACATGCTTGTAATCCTAGCACTTTGGGAGGCCGAGGTGGGTGGATCATGAGGTCAAGAGATCGAGATCATCCTGGCCAACATGTGAAACCCTGTCTCTACTAAAAATTTAAAAATTAGCTGGGTGTGGTGGCAGGTGACTGTAGTCTCAGCTACTCAGGAAGCTGAGGCAGGAGAATCACTTGAACAGGAGGCAGAGGTTGCAGTGAGCTGAGACCACACCACTGCACTCCAGTCTAGGGACAGAGCGAGATTGTGTCTAACAAACACAACAAAACAAAATAAAACAAACAAAGCAAAACCACGAAACATCTTCAAGTTTTTTGAAAATCACAAATAAAACTTTAACTATAAACAAAGACAATTGACAAACTGCACATGAATTCCTGGGCTCAAGGGATTCTCCCACTTCAGTTATTTGAAACAACAGGTACACACCACCATGCCTGGCCTACGTCCTTCAATATGTGCTTTCTCAGAATTGGCCTTTTCAAAAATGAAACACCGCTTCAGTCTGTATGCCATCATTTAAGGAATTTATATTAAGAAATAGATGCATACAAAAGGCATCCCTATTTAAAATGTATCTTTCTAGAAACCTTAAACACTGAGATAACAATACTTTACTTGAATGGATATTTAAACTTTAAATTATACTAAGTGAATCTCCAGGAAATCTGGCTAAGTTTATACATGTTAAATGAAAATATTTAATACAAGTCAAAATCTAGATATTCCTAAAGTAATCTCAATGGCCTTTAATCAGTAGGCAAATCTCCTTTGCTAGAGGAAAAGCTGCATAATATATTTATTTTAAATATAATTGACTACTTATGTATTATATTCATAATAAAATTTTAATCCCATATGTATAGCCCATGGATTCTTAAGAAACAGAACTTATCTTGTTCTATTGCTAAATAGGAGACACACATTCATATTTCAAAATGTCTTTAAAAAATCAAGGTATCAGTATTTGTTTAAAATTTACCATTTGGAGGAGGCAATTTTCAAACTATTGAAAAGTCAGCTTACAAAATGTGGAGAATTTCTTTTTTCTTAGACATTTGTCCCTTCCAAAAAGAAACAAGGCACACAGAAAAAAACCATCAAGACACAATTTCATTTAATTTTTTTTTCATTTATTTACTTTTTTAATCAACCTTTTGTTTTAAATAATATATTCAATTGTGGAAATTTTTCAAGAATGGTACAACAAACATTTATGATATTCACTAAAATCCATCACATTTTAATATTTGGTACATTATCCACCCCCCCCCTCGGTAGCCATAAATTAAACTGTTAAGTCATTGAAAGACATAATCATACTTGAATTTATCCCTCGTTTGCATATATGTCCTAAGAATGAGGATATTTTCCTTAATAAACTCATACTCAGGAAATACAACACAAATATGACACTCTTACCTAATATACTAACTTCTCCATTCAAATTTCCCTAATTGTGCAAATAATAACCTTTATGGCTGGTTTTTCTTTCAATCAAGCATCCAATCTAGGATTATCTATTGATTACAGTTAGATATGATGTCGCTTTAATGCACAGCCGTGTTCATCTTTTATTTGCTTTTTATAGTATTGGTATTTTTTAAAGAATAAGGTAGCAGTTTTACAGAATTCCTCACAATGTGGACACTTCTGACTGTTTGTTCAATAAGACGTTCAAGTTAAAACATATTGTCAGGATTACTACATAGGTGATAGTAAAAGGAAGATAATTTGAGATTAACACAGTTGAAAACAGAGACTGACTGAGCCCTTACAATGTGAAAGTTGAGTTTAATGACAGTTCTATGTGAGTCAGGCACCATCTTAACCTGTCTTCAGGAAACTCACAGCCTCTTGGGAGCCTTACCACGAATGACGAGCTAAGTAACAATGAAGATCAAAGCAGCAGCAGTGACAAATGTGGCTAAATCTCCCTGTTTGAAGGAAATTGTTTCCAAAAATAAACTTACTCCTTATGTCACATGGTCTAATAATCACGGAACTGTACCTACCGTTGCTACCACATTTCAAAAAGCATTTTACCCCAGGGTCCCAAATTGCATAGTGGGCAACTATGTCCACGTATTAGTTTATTTTTTATTTCAATAACTGAATACCTGAGGCTGGGCAATTTATAATGAAAAGAGGTTTATTTGGTCCACAGTTCTGCAAGCTTCACAAGAATCATGGCGCCAGCATCTGCTTTTACTCATGGCAGAAGGCAAGGGGAGTCAGTGTGTCACCTGAACAGAGAAGGAGCAAGAGAGAGAAGAAGGTGCCAGGCTCTTTTAACAATCATTTATCACATAAACTAATTGAGTAAGAACTTATTACCAACAGGGTGACACAAAGCCATTCATAAGGGTTCCATTCTCACAATCCAAGCACCTCCCACCAGGCCCCGCCTCTAACACTGAGGGTCACATTTAAACATGAGATTTGTTTTGGTGACAAACAATCAAACCATGTCAGTCCAATATCAGGAAACAGAAAGCTTACCGTGCATCCCTACTAATACTCCCACTAGTTCACACATCTTTGTTCACTTCTCTTACCTGTTCTGTCAACATTACAGAGTGCAGATTTGTCCTAGAAATTTGGTACTTGTTTGAATTCTCATCTATCTTTCAGGACTTCTGTTCCATTTTGTCCTAGATAAGTAAATAACAGGGATTCCATAATAACAAGAATAAAATGATTTCCAAAGATAGCATATTTCCTAATTTGACAATACATATTAAACACATATTGTAACCAAGTCCTCATTCAAATGTAAACAATGGTTTCCTACCCTCCTGGAGCCTGAATTTCATGGGCTGGGAAGGAAGCAATCAAGAAACAAGTAAATTAGAAAGTATTAAATGGTAGTAAAAGTTATGAACATTTTTTAAAGGAATGATATAGAATGACTAACTGGCACATTAAGTTTGAATTATCAGAGAAGGCCTTTCTATGTGCATTGATTTAAGTAAAAATCCGGAAGACAGAAAGAAACCAGCCATAAAATTTCATAGAAAAAAGAAAACTATGAATTGTGAAAACTATTGTTAAGTCTCTAAAGTGGGAGGAACTTCTGTTTGAGGAACAAGATAACCGCTCTAGTGTCTGGTGGACAAAGAGAAAAAATGATGGGAGAAGACAAAGTCCAGGGTGCACATGTTTGCTATGATAATCTTATCAGATTTCTAAATAATAGAAAGGTCAATAAGTATCTGGCAGGTGGAAGTATCTTGTACTTGAATATAAGTATGGGCTTCAGAGGCTATTATGTGGAAAGTATATTTTTGCTGCAATAAGACTTTTGTGGTAGGCAGGAATCCCTCCCTTTGACCATGAGTCACATTGCAAGAGGATAAGTAAAACAGACCTACATGGGGTTTTATTTGATGATGGATGAGGTCTCATTTTCTGGATGTATTAAGTGGGATGCCAACTGGAAATGATCATTCTAACTCTGCCTAGAATTTACAGGCAAGAAGAAAAAAATACAGAAAGATGAACAGCTCAGTGCCAAACAAGCTTTGCTTCAACAGATCTTTAAAATAGAAATTAAAGGAGGAAAGAGAGTAGCTCCAAAATGGTTGTAAAAATACCAGAACAGTTTACTATTATTCAAATGATATAAATGTATTAGAATGAAGTTGATAACCAAAACACTAGTGTTCTGTTTAGTCAATAATTCATTCATTCTGGTTACATTCATGGAATTATTAGTATGAGCTAACACAGCTATATCCTGAGACAGAGAAAGCAACTAGGCACAGGCCTTGCTTTCAGTGAATTCACCTTTACAAAGAAAGATAGAAAGCAAAAATCTTTGATTACCCTACAGAGTAAGAAGTGTTATGCAAAAGTAGGCACAAGGTGCTCAGAGAATTAAAAAGAAGAAACCAAGAGCTGAGGAAACTAATTTCTTATCTCCTTGTCAAGGACGGCTAGGAGGAAAAGATATTTATTATAACTGAGCTGGCTCTGTAAGGATCAGTGAGTATGGGAAGAAGGATTTTAAATGGTCTGCATGTGCAGAATCATAGAGAAAATATAATTAAATCTAGCTATTCACATATATGTATTTATATACTTACATGTGTTTATGTATTTATACACCGTGTGTGTATGTCTAAATCGTCATTGGTTGACAATAAATAAAGCACATGGTTTATTTAAGCAAAGGAATTTAAATATCCTCTTGAGAATGACAAAGATTGATAGAATGATTAGGAAGTTTGAGCCAAAATGTAACCTGATTTGATTTGCACTTTAAAATAATGGAGAGTTGGTGATGGATTTGAGGATAATGGAAGAGCTGTTCTGCACAGGTCATGATGCTTTACTTAGCATTGGAGAGATGAGAGGGCAAGGTCCAGAAGGAACCCCCACGCACATGACTGGTTTGGGGGTTGAAAAGATGTCAGGAAATCAATGAGGAGGAAGAGAGGCAACTGAGGGAGGAAATAAAAGATGAAGGATAATGACTACTTTTCTACTTCCATTCCTGTCAAAGAATTTTGGAATTTCTCTTTCCCTTGTCAGTATGGACACTCTTACCTGCATTGTATCCCTTTTGTTTTCAAAGAAGAGTGAGGAAAAGAAATTTAAAATGTTCAGAAGGTCATTTCAAGGGGGTGGTAGTTTTCCAGGTTGTGGGATCTGGAGGCAGACTGGGCTCCAGAAACTACACTCACTTTCTTGCTGTATAAACAGGTTTGCCATTAGCAGCATTCAGGGCAAGACCTCAAAAACTCTTAATTCACCCCTGGTTTGTCACATATGGAGAATGACAAACAATAGTCCTGCTGTAGCTGAATAACATGTAGAACAAAATCCTGAGAACAGATTGAAAATTACGGATGGTTCATAATCAAAAAAAAAAAAAATCAGTCAGTGAATAAAGCTACACATTTAAAAAATACTGAAGCACATCTGCAACCTTTCATGAGCCACCTGCCAGCCTCTGGGCTATTCCCATAAGGGCAAGAAAATATGGATGCAGCTTGAAGGAGGGCCAAGTAGATCAGTATTGAGCAAATTAAAATTTGATGCTACAGGCTCACAGAGCAGAGGCAAAACCAGAGGATAGAATCAACTCTACACATCTATTTTATCTTCTACTCATCTTCTCTCCTTGGGTGGAGGAGGGACAGTATTGTGGATCAGGATACAGGACTGGAGGTCCTACCTCAGCTCCTTAAACCAGCTCTCTTTTGTCTCTGGTTTTATGATGGTTTTACTTTTCAGTCCAGTAAGCTGCTAGGGGACAAAAATGAAATGCAGTTGTTTGCAGTATTGGACCATTTAGATTTAACCACATTTTTTTAGGATAGTGTCATTTTCCCTACTGTGTTTCAAAATCACCTACTGTATTTTTGGCTGGGATGAACCTGAAAAAATGACGCTGAACTTAATTTTTTACTACTTTAAAGAGTTTAGAGTTATAGGATTCCTCCTGAGATTCTTATCATAATCCACACTAAGAGCATAAATTAACAGTATTTAAAGTTAATGTAAACTTTAAACTTAATAGAAAATCTATTCTATGAGGCTAAATCTCATTTTGTAGCACATATCACCCAGTTAGAGAAGAGAAAATAGACATCTAAATATCAGTTTTAAATTATGTGGTTTATTTAATATTACTGTCTATGGCAGGGCAGGGGTTAACACATCAGTTCCCTAATCAGAGCTGAGGGGGGGTTTATTCTCAGTTGGGTTACACTAAAAAAGGAACACTTCACAGCTCTGTGAAGGCTCCTTCTGTCTGCAAACCATACTGCAAGATGTCAGAAGGCATAAACGCCAAAGGGAGATGTGCTCTTGACCCATTCCGTTGTTAGCAAGTGACAGAAATGTCTTTCAGCAGAATAATTATAAGGTTATGGTCCACAGACAGTCATTTGTGAATACAGTAATGTGCACCTGCTGACTAGAAGCTGTGATTTTTAAAAGTTCATTCTCCCTGTAAAAACAGAATCTCTTTCTTCTTCAAAATGAAAATGGCTAGATATGAAGGTACACTTTATCATTTGTTATAAAATAGTCACATTTACTGTTAGTAACCTAATTAGGGGTAAGATCTCTGTACCTCTTCTGCAATTAAAGCTATGAATTTAATTATCTCTAAGGAAAGCTCAAAATAGAAAGAAAAAAATGAGCTTAACACCAATTCAATTAGCAGTTGTAGCAAATTTTAATTTATTTGAAAAGCCAAGGGTAATAATTATATGATCCTGTATAAATAGCATGCAGCACATTTATATTCTGTCTTCTTTATTTGTATTCACATCACAAGGATGCCCATATTTAGATTTTACATAAAATGTATTAGCCAAACATCTCTGAAAGGGTAACTACAAAGACAATTTCACATCAAATACTGATACTAAAATTTCAATCCGCATATATTAAAGAGAGGAGTCCTTTCCAATTAAGATAATTTTCTTTGTATAGCCATGTTTCATGGGTTTGGTATCTCCCAGGGAAGGATGCACATCAAAAGACTGTGTAATTATGCTGAAAAAAGTTCTATCATCCAATACAGTCCATGAGGCTACAGTTGCTATGGTAACTGCATTCCTACAAGATCTCCTGTACATAGTAATTTCCTAGCTTTTCCCATTCCAATCAATGTAGCACCCATGTGTCCTTTATGAATGTCATGGTTAGGTCCCTGGTGTTCCCACAAAAAGGACAAATCCACTCTTTGCAAGTAATTATGAAGGTTCTAGATTTAAATTATTTTGCATATTCATTCATATATTAGTTTACTTTGTATCTGCCATGAGACTAAATAACAAAAGGCAATTATTTAGAAGTGAATTTCTCTATTAGGCAGTATAAAACAACCCAATGTAGCTTTATAAGCATTTGCTGTTGATTGTATGAACAAAAGATCTTGCTTAGTGAGGGTGTTTAATTGCCCTCATTCTTAAAATGAGACAAAATTTAAAGAATCACCAACGAGGATCATTTAAGATCATTTTGCTCCCTTTAACATGATCTGGCATATAATAAACATGTAATAAATGTTATAAGAAATAAATATATATTTATTATATTTACAACAAGCAACATATTAAATGTTTTATATGTATGATCTCATGTAATTCTCACAGTACTCATATAAATCATACTTTATATAATGGATATTTTAATACCAGAAAGAATAAATAAAATGTGCAAGGTTATACTAACAGTATCAGGGAAAGCTGAGATATTGTTCTACTGAAGCTGGGGCAAAAAGTAAAGATTTAACAAGTTGTGTTAACAATCTGTGAAAAAACATTCTATGTGTGTGATGGCTATTATTTCATAAAGTGAATTTACAGGTAAAGTAAAAAACACTAAATTGCTGCTAATTTGTCAATTTACATTTTGACTGCCTCCCATGTGTCAGGCATTGTTCTAGGCACCAGAAATAAGGCATTAAGAAAAACCAAACTTGGGGACATAAACAGTGGGAATAAGCCCTATACTATTCCTGCAAGTTCTAGGAAGACTGGAGACTTTAGAACAAGACACAGCCTTCTACAAATGCTGCTTTTACCACCTAGTTGTGTAATTTTGAGCCAATTAATTTACATTTTTTGCTTTCCACTTCCATTTTTGCAAAACAGGTTATGCATTTTGTACCTTTACTGAGAGGATGTCTTTGTTTTCTACTGCTATAACACAAGACCACAGATTGGACAATTTATAAAGAAAAGAGATTTATTTGGCCTACAGTTCTGGAGGCTGGGAAATCCAAGATTGAGGAGCTACATCTTGTCAGGACCTTCTTGCTGCCTCATACCATGAGAGAAGGGCAAGTGAGCACGTGAGACAGATAAAGAAACAAACTCATATTTTTCATCGGAATCCCCATTTGGGATCTCAAAATACCAGCATCAATCCATTCATGATAGCAGAGCCTTCAAAATCTAACCGTATTTTAAAGGCTCCACCTCCTAGTACTGTTATCATAGTAATTATATTTCTAATACACAAAATTTTAAGGATCACACCCAGATTATAGCAGAAGGTGATATAAAGATTTAAGAATGTTGTCATTTTCTACCAAGTATTTCTGGAATCTTTTTTTAATATAAAAATCAAGACTCTGTAGTAAAAATTGTTTTGCCTCTATCCTAGAATGTAGATCAGATAAAAAGAAAAAAAAAACTTATTAGATAAGAGCTTACTTCAATTTACATTGGAGAGTAAATTAGATATGAAATTCCCAATGCCATCATTGCATTGTCCTGTGAAGCAGCCAGTGGATCTGGAGTATCCGGGTATAGATAGAATTATAGCAACGCTGTAGTAATAATGGATGTAACATAGGAGTATGTGATTACGTATAAAGGGCTTAGCATAAACTGACATATGATAAACACTCAATAAATTTTACGATAAACACAATATACATTTGGTATATTTACAACAAACAATGCATTAAATGTTTTACATGTATGATCTCATTTAATTCTTAATCATAATACTTATGTGTCATACTTTATAAAAAAGATATTTTGAACCCAGAAATAATAAATAGGTTGTTCAAGAAGAATAAAATACCCTTTTGGCTCCAAAATAACTGCTAACATGGATGACAGCAGAGTATAGTTGAAGATCACTGAATGACGCAGACATATACAGCAGGCTCCAGAGAGAACCATATTAAAGGCAGTTTCCTCAGCCACAGGAAATACTTTCCGGGAGATAAAGTTAGAAGTTACCATCATTGTCCACTATTTTTAATTTGGCTATATTCAAAATCTTCTGTTAATTACATAACATTATTTAATGTCATTACAAAATCTTTTCTTTTTTTTCTTTTTTTTTTTTTTTTGAGACAGAGTTTCGCTCTTGTTACCCAGGCTGGAGTGCAATGGCGCAATCTCGGCTCACTGCAACCTCCACCTCCTGGGTTCAGGCAATTCTGCTGCCTCAGCCTCCTGAATAGCTGGGATGACAGGCACGCACCACCGTGCCCAGCTACTTTTTTGTATTTTTAGTAGAGACGGGGTTTCACCTTGTTGACCAGGATGGTCTCGATCTCTTGACCTTGTGATCCACCCGCCTCAGCCTGCCAAAGGGCTGGGATTACAGGCGTGAGCCACCATTACAAAATCTTTATTCAACAACTCTGAAATGATGTAGTGGTAAGATTCATGAATCTGGTGAGCCCCAAATGACGTGGCAATCAAAGCCATTGTACCCGTTAGTGGGCGGACCAGAAAAGCAAAGCTCGGCAAGTAGAGAATGATGCTTTATTCGGGTTTATTTATCCAAGAAAGCTGTGTATGACACTACTAATTATGTTCAAGTCTCACAACTACACATTTTCCAGTTCATGTGAAATTATTTCAGTTTATATTTTAAAGCTGTTTAGTACAGAAAGAGAACAGCATGAATCTATTATCTATGTGAACTTATTTTAAAGAACCAATGATTCAAAGCCAGTGCAATAAAAAAATACATCATATCCTAAATAAAATTTGTATTAACAATACTCTTGCTTTGGTTTAAATGTTTTTATCAGCAGTAAAATTTTACAGATTTAACCTCAATAAAATTAACAATTTTATGGTGTAAAATCAGTTCTCAAGCGAGCTTCAATAGACTAACAACTGACTTCTCATCAAAATCAATTGAGGTGAGGTAGCAGTGGGATAGCATTCAGGGTGTTGGAATAAACGGAATGGCAAACCAAAATTCTACATCCAGGAACACTATCCTCTGAAAATGAGAAGTAAATGGATATGTTCTCAAATAAGCAAAATATAGAATTCTTTACTAACAGAGAGCCCCACATGCTACACTAAAAGAGATTCACTCCAGTAGAAATAAAAGGATACTAGAAACAGACTTAAAGAGACATGAACAAATAAATGATATTCTCAAAGGTAATAAAAAATTAGCACCAATAAGAATAACTGTATCATAAGCACACCCCGTAAAGATTGTTATCAATTTTTTTAACTTTGTAACTCTTTTCTGTCTAAACAAAAGACAACTGCATAAGGCAATTATTATAAAACTGTGTTGGTAGATTTATATAAACATACAATTTATATGACAATACTAGGACAGAGAGGAGTACAAATGATGTTATACTTGAGTATGGTATTTTATACTATTGAAACTAAATAGATATTAATCTAAATTAGATCAGTTTCAGTTAGAATGTAAATTATAATCCCCAGGAAAAACACTAAAAGATAGTTCAAAAAATGCAGTAGAAGAAAAACAAGAAGATTAAAATAATGTAAAAGAAATTATCAAATTAATACAAAAAGTGTTATAATAAAAAAGGAAAAAATGACAAGACATATAGAAAACAAAAAGCAAAATGCAACTTTAATCCTACCTGAAGAGTGATGATGTTAATCATAAATGAATAACACACTAATCAAAAGGCAGACACTAGCAGAATGATTAAAATAAAACCCTAATTCAACTATACATTTTCAACAAAATACACATACTAAATTTAAATAACACAAATAGTTGCTATTACGCAGTTCTAGTGAAGGAAAGATAATAGGATATATATTTTTCTTCTGATACAATATTGAGAAATGAAGGACTCGGTAAGAGAATACAATTCAAAGAAACAAAACAAAACTGTTTACAAGGGGATAATTCACTAGACATGAGTTGCTGAAGAGTAAATTCCTTCAGGGAGTTATTTTCAGTACAAATCTTTCCATGATTAAATATTAAAATTTTGAAAAGCCTTCAAGGTTACCATCAATTTTCATTAAAATCTTTCAAATTGATGAAATGTATTAAACTATTAATCCAGGAACACTCATACTTTTTGATTCAAAACAAAATCCAAAGTAATAAAAATAAAAGGAATTGTAATATTCAAGTATTAACAGATGCCAAGCACTATGAATCAAAATCAAAATAAAAATGCAGGTAAATATAACAGGTATCCTGAGGTCCAATTGGCATTAGGATACAGCTAAAACTCAAAAAACCTAAGAAGATACCAGACATTGAGAGGCCTGTTAATTTCAAACCCAATTTAATTAAGTTGTCCACTGAAATTCTACTTTCCAAACAAATCCTCTTTCTATTTAAAGGGTCAAAAAAAGATATGATTTTGTAGTGTCTCATAAGCTGGTTTTTAATCTCTATACATCCTACCTGGCTCCTGACACGCTGAAATAATACCAACTGACTCCCAATAAATTCAAGTACTCTCTGTCTCAAATCCTGAAATGTAGGCAGAAGTTCATACTGAACAGTGGAGGAAGCTTGGAAATAAACTTTCGAAGGTTCATGTGGTCAAGGCTGCAATTGCTAAAGGACAATTCTTTGGTAGCTATTTTCTGTGAGTAAATTATTTAAACTTGAAACCTTTACACATACTGAGAAAACATTATATTAGAGACTAACATTTATTAGATTTTCACTTGTAATTCACATAATAAAAAGGAAAAGGGTTAAATATTTTGATTTACTGAAGATAAATAGAATTCTAAAGTATTCTTAATTTTAGATAAAGATTAGTTTTCTACAACTATTCTACACTGTTCTCTTTATTCCTCCTGGAATTTTTTTTACTGTGGTAAAAATATGTAACATAAAATTTGCCATTTTTACAATTTTTAATGTACCACTTAATAGCAGTAAGTACATTCAAAGTGTTGTGCCAACATTACTTCTATCCATTCCCAAAATTTTTCATCATCTCAAACAGAAATTCAGTACCTATTAAACAATAATTTCTCATTCCCCCCTCTCCAGCCTGTGGTAAACTCTAGTATACTTTTGTCTCTCATAAATTTGCCTAATTTGGAGGTTGCAGTGAGCCAAGATTGTGCCACTGCACTCCAGCCTGGGTGACGGAGACTCTGTCTCAAAATAATAATAATTATTATAATAAAATAAATTTGCCTAATTTAGGAATCTCATATGAATAAATCACACATTATATCTTTTGCATCTGGTTTATTTTACTTAGCATAATGCTTTCAAGGTTCATCCATGTTGTAGCATGGCTCAGAATTTCATTCCCTTTTTTGACTGAAAAACATTCCATTGTAAGTGTGTACCATATTTTGTTTATCCTTTTGAATGACATTTGGGTTGTTCCTCTCACATTGCCTCACCTTACAGAAGAAAACTCATCATAATGATACAACTATTTGTCTGTCCATAGTAAAGTCATAGCACTCCCTTTTCTTACCCTACTTTTAAAAATTGAACTGATATGGTTTGGCTCTGTGTCCCCACCCAAATCTCATTCTATAGCTCCCATAATTCCCATGTGTTGTGGGAGTGACCCAGAGGGGTATGATTGAATCTTGGCAGTGGGCAGGGTTGGGGGGTATTTCCCATGCTGTTCTCATGATAGTGACCAGGTCTCATGAGATCTGATGGTTTTAAAAATGGGAGTTTCCCTGCACCAATGCTCTCTTTCTGCCTGCCACCATCCACGTAAGGTGTGACTTGCTCCGCTTGCTCTCCACCATGATTGTGAGGCCTTCCCCAGTCACATGGAACTGTGAATCCATTAAACTCCTTTCTTTTCTAAATTGCCCAGTCTCAAGTATGTCTTTATCAGCAACGTGAAAACGGACTAACACAGGAACCCTGGAGGAAGTAAAATCAGTGTACTCCTTAGCACAGGCCAGACAACAACTGCCTTCATGGTTGGGTCACTTTTAAGATAATTTTATAAAAAGAAAATAGGCTCATATCCGTTTCTTCACCCTCATTTTTTCTTCTCTACTACTGACAGTGGGTGAGCTCACTTCCTGCTTCTAACCTCAGAAATCACCTCCACCAAAGTTGCTCAGCAGATTCAAGTTAAGTCTTGGGTCTTTTTTTAAAAACTTTTTCTCAATAAGTGTCAGTCTTTTAATTTCCTTTCAATTGTTTAAAGGGATTTAGATAATTTCTGACCTTTAATGAAATTTAAAAATAAAGTTCACCATAGGCTAATTACATTTGCATTATCTCCAACAGTTGATCAAAAGAAAATGGAGTTCTATATATGCTTCACTACAAATTAATAAAATATAATTTTAATATAAACAGTGGAAGTCATCTTTTTCTATTTCACAATATAAATGAAGGTTAAGAAATTTTCTTTTAAATGTATGCCTTCCACCAAAAATACCCCTTTTCTAATTCATTTTCAGATTCAGGATTTCTAAACTACAGCAACTATAACCATGAATATCTAACATTTTAAAATGTGCCTTTGCTAATCTTGACAACGTGCCCATGCACTTCAACCCGGTGCAGAGATAGCTTTATCCAGGGAATTGGAAAACATGTCTTGGTGTAGCCTAAAATCTGTCATAAGAATTACTACCTCCTTGGGCATTGCCCAGGTTATTCTTTAAACTTCTCTTAGGAACTCTGTTTGTTTGTTTTTTTTCCACACTTCATAATTTTCAGTAACATTTCAAATTAATTAAGTAGAGCTCTATAAAAACATACAGGTTCTAAAGAGATTTTTCTAAATCCATGATGTTTTAGCTACGAGATTTATTTACCTACACAATTGTCATACAACTTCATCCTTTAATTACATTTACAAGCTTCTTCTATTCATTATATTTTCAATTATATATAATTGACGAAACTCCATAGTAGAAGAAGAACATGGGAAAATACCTCTTGTTTTTGGCAAAAGCACTGGTATGTGAATTTAAATTGAGATAATTTTGAGATAATATTAAGAATATAAAATTCTATGTAGCAATGCTGTCAGAAGATATGAACTATAGAATTCATATGATCAATATAAATTATTCTTTATTCCTCCATCACATGTGGACTTTAATGTTCTAAAGGAATAAAATGACAGATTAAAATACAAGAAACACTAATTTTTCTTTGTTTTTAACAATTTTTTGTACACAGGCTAAAAGAAATAAACCTGAATAAATAACACCTGGCAAAATTGGCTCTGGATTCTATTTAGTTTTTTCAAGGAAAAATAAGTCCTTTACATTGCTTTTATTACACCACTTATTTTCCAACTGATTAACTGCACTCTCTTAAAAATATAGTCAATAATTTTTCAAGATGTGTCTTCAGATGAAAATCGTTAATACCTGTTTATTGTTACCTAGATGCTTACTTGATTTTGTACGAGTTGTATAAGCCAGAACTTACTTGACACACATAATGTCACTAATGGGTAGTGAAAACAACATAAGTAAAAATAAAATAGTGCCAGGAAGCCACTGTTCTTCTTACACTGTGATGTTTTATAGTAAGTTTTTAACTATTAGAAGTGAGAAAATTTGATCAAATCATATTATGAATCTAGTACTATTATTACTGCAGCTTTCTCTGCCTTTTTGGTTACCTTAACAGAAGAAAGATAAGGATTGCAGGAAGATAATGGGTTCCTAAATATTGTTTAGCACAGGGACTGCCTAAGAAGTTACTATTCTCCTAAGAAAGAACTTGGAAACACAGTTTTCTGCACCCATTTCTCCCCTACACTTAGCCAAACCTTTCTTGCCTTTCCCATTTAAAAGCTACTTCAATTCCCATTGACTTTTTCTTCCTTAAATTTGTACCAGCAATTCTTATGTGTAATATACTATGTACTTGGGGATGGGGAAAAGAAAAGGAGAAAAGAAAAATCACCGTTTCCTGGGATCCTTCATGAGTAATTTTAAATAGTCAATCTCTCAACTGTAGTTAATCATATATTTTCTTCTCTATGTCGCAACTATCTTCACATTCTATGAAATGTTCTTTTAATTAAATGAGACAGTCATCTGTAATGGCTATAACCTTCGGTTTTTCACTTAAATTATGAAAACATGATTTTGCATCCATTACCTCGACATGCATGTGGGGCAGGGCAGCTAGAAAATCTGGGTTAATACTATATGACATGGGGCAATACAGTTGTGCTCTCGGAAACAAACTGTCTCCTCTGTAGAACTGAAGACTATTGTGCAGCAAATGAAATGTATCACGATTCTCTTTGTAATTTATGAAATGAGAAGGCATTCGATTTTTTTGCACAGTTTGGAATATTCTAATTTCTTTTACTGAGTGAAAGAGATTTTAAAAAGTCTAAGTAGAGTAGTGTTAACTTTAAAATATTACCTTTTTACATCAATGCAAACACGAAAAGGAAAGTAGGATAAGTCAATGGCAACTGTGAACATTGAAAACCCTAAACATGGATGAATTACTAAGACCAGTAAAAGTGAATGCGACAGTTGAAATGGTTTTTAAACAATAATCTATATTTTCTGATGTTTTCTTGTTATGTTATGCTGAATCTGTATAAATTAAAAATTTACTAACCATTTTTACTTGCCCAGATGTTTTCTTTTTCCATTTTGTTGGTCTTTGCTGAGCTAAAATTATCTAGATAAGATGAAACGCAAAACTGAGTGGATATGGCACACCAAAAAGTACTCATGATAGTTATATCCAGAGGCGCACCTTTAATTATATCCAGAAGTACACACATTTGAAGTAATATTCTGTTAAAATCTAAAGAACAGGCCGGGCGCGGTGGCTCAAGCCTGTAATCTCAGCGCTTTGGGAGGCCGAGGCGGGTGGATCATGAGGTCAAGAGATCGAGACCATCCTGGTCAACATGGTGAAACCCCGTCTCTACTAAAAATACAAAAAATTAGCTGGGCACGGTGGCGCGTGCCTGTAATCCCAGCTACTCAGGAGGCTGAGGCAGGAGAATTGCCTGAACCCAGGAGGCGGAGGTTGCAGTGAGCCGAGATCGCGCCATTGCACTCCAGCCTGGGTAACAAGAGCGAAACTCCGTCTCAAAAAAAAAAAAAAAAAAATCTAAAGAACAAATACTAATACTGAAATATGAGGGTGTTTTTTTGTTTGTTTTGTTTTTTCAACACAGTAAAATAAAATCGAGTACTTGAAGCATAGTTTTAGCATTGTTTTAAATGAATTTGGGGAAGTAATTTTATTAGAGTATTAGGCTATTACGTGTGATATGTATGTAATAATATGTACTTTTAATATTTGTTCTGAGGATTTATTTTTAAAACATTATTAAATTAAGCATGGTGGATAATTTTTGGTTTGGTTATGCTTTTGCTCCTTAGCATTCAAATTCTCTTTCTAATGACTGAGATTTGAAAAAGAACAGCCTTTTGCCCAGACGCAGTGGCTCATGCCTGTGGTCTTAGCACGTGGGAGGCCAAGGAGGTGGAACATCTGAGGTCGGGAATTTGAGACCAGACTAGCCAATGTGGCAAAACCCCATCTCTACGAAAAATACAAAAAGTTAGCCAGGTGTGGTAGCGCACACCTCTAATCCCAGCTACTCGGGAGGCTGAAGCAGGAAAATCACTTGAACCCATGGGCAGAGGTTGCAGTGAGCTGAGATCAGGCCACTTCACTCTAGCCTGCGCTAAAGAGTGAGATACAATCTCAAAAAAAAAAAAAAGAAGAAGAAGAAGAATGATGGCATGGCAATTGACATAATCCTTATCAATCAGATGTTGCTTTGCTAGACCTTGCATGTATTACACAGGTCACCTTTCCACTGAGAAGGAAGAATCTAGAGTTCACTGTGGCAGAGTGATATCTATTTTTGCATGATGGTGCCCAGAGTACAGTTGCTAGGCCAGCACGCTTTTATTGGTGCCATTCATTGACTGGAAGCAATGTTAGTTCCGCTCAAACCAATGTTCCTGCAGCATTACCTTGATGGTAGTCTCAACCACCTACTTGACCTTGTATCTTACCTATTTTCAAGTCTTCCAGGAAATGATGTTTCAGTAAATTAGCACTGGTTTCTGCTATTTGCAAAAAGAGCCCTGACTAAAAAGCCTAGTACAAAGTGATAGACTTTCAATAAATATTAGTATTGTGCTCTCCAAATACTTACATTACCCATTGACTAAAGCCCAGCTATTTCATAAAGCGTTCCTGATGGTTCCCAGTATACATAAAGCATGTATGTGTGTGTGTGGTAATGATAAATTAGTTCACATGAGGCTGAGAAGCCACAAGGTCTGCAGTCAGCAAAGCTGAAGACCCGAGAGAGCCAATGTGTCGTTCCAGTCTGAGTCTGAAGGTCTGAAAACCAGGAGAGTTAATGGTATATAAGTTTCAGTCAGAAAACCAGCAGGCTTGAGACCCAACAAGAACTCATGTTTCAGTCCCAGTCCAAAGACTGGAAAAAGACCAATGTTCAGCTAGAGCAGTGAGGTGGGAGGATTTTCTCCTCTTCTCTTCCTGGTCAACCTTTCTGTTTTATTCAGGCCTTCAACAGACTGAATGCAGCCAAGCCCCATTAGGGAGTCCTACCTACTGTACTCAGTCTACTGATTCAAATGTTCATCTCATCGTCAAAACACTCCCAGAATATTTTTTTTTGAGACAGAGTCTCAAAAAAAGTCAGGCTGGAGTTCAGGGGCACAATCTCAGCTCACTGCAAACTCTGCCTCCCGGGTTCAAGCAATTCTCCTTCCTCAGCCTCCCAAGTAGCTGGGACTACAGGCACACACCACCACATCCATCTAATTTTTGTATTTTCAGTAGAAACGGAGTTTCACCATGTTGGCCAGGGTGGTCTCGATCTCTTGACCTCGTGATCCACCTGCCTTTGTCTCCCTAAGTACTGGGATTACAGGTGTCAGCCACCGTGCCTGGCACCAGAATAATTTTCGACAAAACATCTGGGCACCCCATGGCCCAGTCAAGCTTACATGAAAAATTATCTATCAGAGACCAAGGATATAATAAGTACAGTATCTGTTCTGGAACATGTAGCATGCAGTATGTCTGAGAAGCAAAGTAAATAATAGGGAACGGGAAAAACCTTGCCCAAGCTGAGATACGGGAATTTGAAATTAGTACTCAGAAAAGGGGTGCTTGTTGTTTATTTTTTCTTAGTTGTTAAACAAAACGACAGAGCAAAAAGATGAAGGGTGAGAAAAACAGAATTGTGTAAAAAAAAAAAAACAAAAAAACAAATCTGTGGCAATTTTACATTCATTTGTGTGGCATACAAGAAAAAAGAGAACTAAAAGAAGTAATAAAAAATGCAAAGTTGAAATGAAGTGGAAAATAACACCATCTGCACAGATGTACACATTTCATATTCTACACACATATTTTTAATCATATTTTAGACTATATGAAATAAAATGTTTACTGTATTCACGGTACAACTCCTCTATAACTTAATAAATACAGTTATTTTTTATTGAACTTTTGATTCAAAAATACAACCAAACAAAAGGCAAGAGGGAATTATTGTGAGCTGAAATGCAATCAGTGCAGACAGCTCAAAGCTCTTGCTGAATGGGGAATTATGGAGGGTCAGAATGACTACCTGCTTTAAAAATGGGGTTCCCTGCTCTTCCCTGCCCAAACCTTGATTTTACTATTTATCTTCTCCCCAACTCTTTTCGAACTAGAAGACAATAACTTAAGCCTCATTATATTTGAGAACAGAGTGGGTCAGGAAGTCCGTTGTCAATTGCTGAATGAAATTGCATTGTCCTGAGTGCTTAATGGCAACATTTTCCTCTACTAAATAGATGCTGTACACACACAAACACAGACACACACACATACACACACACACACACACACACACATATATCACTTCCCATTCACTCATTTTTTAAGCTAAGGATACAAACCTAATTGAAGTTTTCCTTAGTCATTTGAAAGCTGTCATGGTCTGATCACTTCTGAAGGAAATATTTTAGCAATTACTTTAGTCAATGTGCATGGCAATGGTCAGGGACTTCATTTTATTCAAAATTAGCAGCAGTGAATAGAGTACTGCAAATGACAAGCATTTAGGAAATATTAGCTGAAATATTCAAAAATAAGGACAAAGTTTCTAGTGAGTATACGTATATATTCAGCAGATATAAATATATATATTCAGTAGATATGAATGTTTATATAGTGTCCAACTAAACAGTGCTTGTCTTATTATAACTATTATATGATTAGATTTCTTTCATTTTCCTATATCATATTACATAAATTATTATTTATAAATCTCTAAAGGACCAGTCGAATTTGATATAAATTATAACTATTTTATCTACAAGCCACTTACAAACTCCATTTTCTATGGACCTTCTGATAGTGTTTGTCTTGTTTGAATAATAAAATCGTCCACAAGGAACTCATCACTGTAGACAGCATCAGGCACCTGCAGCATTCATTAGAGACTGCTCCACAAAAAATACTTCCTTTGCCTCCATATGTTCCTTTTAACCCAACTGTAATAAGAGCTATTATCTATGAGGTGATGACTATTTTCCAGGTTATCCATAAAACTTAAAAATGCATATGTTATCTTAATGGGTACTGAAACTAAAAGAACAAAATGAAATCTTAAATAGTCCAAAGTCAAATTATTTGTAGATGGGAGCAAAGCCTGGTTTTCTTGCCTTGATGGCATCTTCCCTTATCCTATAATAGTTGCTTTTTGTTTTTTAAATGAGCGTTTCTTTCACCTTTATGGTATCTTTGGCTATGATATGTTGTTTTCATTACATTTGCTGCTTTGTGCCCACCCTTCTCTTTTTCTGACCCAGCAGTTGTTTTCCCTCCTGGCCTGGTCCACGTGAATTGTGGTCAGATGCTATAATCCGCCCTCTCTCCTTTGGCCTACGGACCTAGTCTGTAGAGCATCCCACAGCCTCAGTGGGGACAGCCTGGCCTTTGCAGGGCCCATTTTACCTCTGCTAGACCCCAGGATCATTGTAAGAACCATGACGTGAGCCATAAATGAGGGGAACACTGATTCTTTGAGAATATGCGCTATAGCTTTTAGTAAATTGGCAACCTTCTGCCCAAAATGGCATTTGATTCTCCTCTAAGTAAGCGAAATCCACTGCTGTCTTCACATGTAACTAACTAGGTGAAACTTATTTTGTTAGCAGTCCTTGTTGACGTTTAATACTTCTTTTGACATTTATTTTGCTTTAGAGACCAAATGATTTCGAACTTTTCATCTGAGATTGCTAATTAAACCTGGAGAAAGCTGAATGATCATGCCATAAATCAGCCACATTGGCTATGGTTTCCAGGAATAAGAAAATATAATAGTTTATATTTTTGGGATTTACATAAAGGAATTTATTGCATGTAAAATAACAATTTTTGTATGCTAATGTTCCCAAAAAGGAAAGCTTTGGACTAAAAGAATCAATAAATAAAATAATATGTTTTAAATTATAAAGCAATACAAACATACTGTTTAATAATAGAAATTATAGACAAATAAAAAGAAGAAAATGAAATTTGTTAGCAACTTCATATATCACTAGATAACCACTCAGTTGTTGGAAAATGTTAATTTTTTTTTAGAGGAAGTCCCGCTCTGTTGCCCAGGTTAGAGTGCAGTGGTGTAATCTCGGCTCACTGCAACCTCTGTCTCCCGGGTTCAAGAGATTCTCCTGCCTCAGCCTCCGAAGTAGCTGAGACTACAGGCGCGCCACCAAGACTGGCCAATTTTTGTATTTTTAGTAGAGACGGGGTATCATCATGTTAGCCAGCATGGTCTCAATCTCCTGACCTTGTGATCCATCCGCCTTGGCTTCCCAAAGCACTGGGATTACAGGCATGAGCCACCTGGCCCGGCCAATTTTTTCTTTTTCTTTTTCTTTTTTTTTTTTTTTGAGACAGAGTCTCACTTTGTTGCCCATGCTAGAGTGCAGTGGTGCAATCATGGCTTACTGCAACCTTGATCTCCCAGGCTCAAGAAACCCTCCCATCTCAGGCTCCAGAGTAGCTGGAAATACAGGCATGCACCATGATGCCTGAACCAATTTTTTTACATTTATTTTGTGTAGAAATGAGCCTGTGTTGCCCAAACTGGTCTCAAACTCCTGGGCTCAAGCAATTCTCCTGCCTCGGCCTCCCAAAATGCTGGAAACACAGGCATTAGTCACTGTGCTGGCCATAAATATTTTTCTGTACACATGTTTTTAACATGAACACACTTATGAGGGTTACCGCCTGCACATGTCCAACAAGTATTCCATAATTTTGCATCAATACCACATTATCATAAACAATGTAGAATTTTAAAAATATATCCTGATATTTGACAGAACAAATCTTCTGTTTAAACTACTTCAAAAGTCAATTGACATTTTGGGATCTTAATCTTCTCACATGAGTCTTACATTGGTTTGTGAGCTTCAGTGAAAAAAAGCACAGGGCAATTTTTATTGAAATCTCATTGAATGTATAGATTGATTTGGAAAGAAGTTTTAAAAGTCTTCCCATCTGTGGATCTGATATATTTGTTTAATCATTTATATTTTATATTAAGTCCTTCCATTTTTTTCAAATTATAAACTATGCTGCAGCTAATTATTGCTAAATTTCCATATATATTCTTAATATTTCTTTAAACAGGAATGCAATTTTTGGGTTTGAGGAAATAACATTTACTAATCTGTTAATTCATAATTAAACTAAGTATAGTGAAAACACAATTTTTTAAGTAATTTATCATTTTTCATATTATATTAATATCTGGATTGTGCAGAATTAGCAGTACTAGGCAGCTGAATTCAATGCTGTGCTTTATTTGTTTATTTGTTTATGTATATATTTTGCCATGTTTCCTTCTGAGAGAAAGGGCCTGTTATTTTCTGGTGTTCAGCTATCCAAATGCCTGGTCTGATGCCTGCGTGTGTGATAGTAGAATAACCAAAGCTCATGTAGATTTACAGTTTATGCACAGCTCCAGAAGCTAAAATGCATTTAGGTAATATGCCACGGAAGGATTTCTAATATCCAAAGGATGTGAATAAAATTGGCACAGAAATACAGGTTTGTCTTCTTCAGTAGGAGAACTAGGCTTAATTTTTTTCATTTTTGGGGTGGCTTGGGGGCAGGTATCTGTCACAATAAGAAAAAAGAAAGAAAATCAATTTTTTCATGAAAGAAGTGAGAAAAACTAGAAGAAAGAACGATTTCATAAGTAGGGAAAAGTCAAGTGAATGGGAAGAAATACAACTAACAGGAAAAAGATTATTCTTCACATTTAGCTGAGAAGAAAGTTCATTAAACCATGAAATAGTAATCCATGTCCAAGCTCTTCCCTAAAGCATGCAACATAAGCATTTGAAAAAAACTGTGAAATTATTTCTTCATTTTTCTGGCTTTTATTTTCCAAAAATGCATAATTGTTGCCATAGGACATAGCTTAGAATAAATCATTTCTTCCTCAAAAATGTATAACAATGTCTCACAATTAATAAACTCTGGATTGCTATAAAAGTATAGAAAATAGAGCAAATTATCTGGATTTGAAAGAACAATATCTTACCTAAAACTGGAATTTAATGATGCAAGGAAATCACTGAGGAAATGAAAAAGCACACTTTATTTTTAGTCTGTCACTTTCCTGGTAAGTGTTATGAAAATTATGCTGCTGATAAAATTTTGTATTTCCATAATTAGTTTATCTCATGAATGGTTTCTGTAACTGTCAATGTTATAGTTCTAATGGGACACATGGATGAAATTCATTCTAATAAAAGAATCTCCTCTCCACAGAACGACCTGATAGAACTTTCAGCAATAATAGCAATGTTCTTCTACACTGCATAATACGGTAGCCACTTGCCACATAGGGCGGTTGAGCACCTCAAAATGTGGCTAGTGTGACTGAGGAACTTCATTTTAAATTTGCTTCATTTCATGTTCATTTTAATTTTAGTCGCATGTGCTCAGTGTGTACACTATCGGGAAGTGGAGCTCGAGAAAAATTTCGAAAGGAAAAGTGTCGAGTGAAACACTATGTATGATAGATGAATTATTTAGAGACTGAGTTAACTGTTCTCAGAAAAACTTCACAGGGGATGGACCATGTCAGCTTTAAAATTGAGATTTGGAACTTTCACTCATTTTGTGACATTTAATATGTTGAAAAGTCTCTAAAATGCTGTGAGGAAAACAACTAGGAATTAGTACAGCTAAACTGCTTTTAAAAATTCAAAATGTTCAAAGACGATTTCAAAGTATTGATTTTTCCAGAGTATTTTCCAGAGTATTTTAATATGAACCTTACAAATAATTTAGGAACACGTTATTAGAAATTATGTAATACATCCTGTCTTTCTATTTTTGTAATTAAAACAAAATACATTAATACCATGCTATTGTAAATTAAAAACTAGGTAAAAGCTAGCTAAGGAAACTGGATGTTAGCCAATTGGAAGGTTAATATAATCCCATCACTAAATAGCTCTGATATGCAGTGATAGTATTTTTATTTTAATTTATCACCTGATGGAAAATTAAGGATAGTGAGATTTTAATCAATCATTTTAAGTGAAAAGGACTGTATAGAAAGGTAGATTTATCTCTTGTATTTCATAATAAAAACATTTTTCTAATACAGGAATTGGAAGTTTAGGGCTTATAGTCTGTGATATTGTTATATGCAGTCTTGTATACAGTCGGGGAATCACGAATGATTTTTATAATAAATCACTTATAATACTTAAAATAATAGTAAACAGTATTTAACATATATTTAATATAAGTCTAATATATGTAATATAATAAATACTTATAATAGTATACAGTTATTATTCATCACTATAGTGATTTATTATAAGAATTGGTTGATGTGATTCAATAGCAGCAAAAGTTCTTAATTAGCTAGAAATAACTCTAACACATTATATTATATATATAGTGACTTATTATTTTTAATATATTTTTATTGCATCTTAGGTTCTGGGGTACATGTAAAGAACATGCAGGATTGTTACATAGGTACATACATGGCAAAGTGGTTTACTGCCTCCATCCCCATCACATATACCTGGCATTTCTCACCATGTTAGCCCTCCCCCAACTCCCTACCCTCTCTGTCCCTCCCCTAATTCCCCCCAACAGACCCCAGTGTGTGATGCTCCCCTCCCTGTGTCCATACGTTCTCATTGTTCAACATAGTGATTTATTATAAGAATTGTTTGATTTGATTATGGAGGAGATATATATATATCCTATTCTGTTAGATATATCTACCTATCTAGATAGAGATGATAGATAGACAGACAGATAGATAGATAGATCGATCGATCGATCTGACATATATATGTCTCTCCTATTCTGTTTCTCTGGGTAACACTGACCAATGCAGAGTGTGATCAGAAGTTACGTGTTTCGCTTTCCCCTTGGGCATTGATACACTGGTTATGCCTCTCACAGGCTGTCTTTGCTTGGACACAGATTACGCTATGAAGCTATGACAATATTTACAATGCCTTGAGTAGGCATTCTTAAACTGGGGATTATGAGTACCCCAAATTCTGTCAATAGAATTTTGGATCTGCGAGTGGAAAATTGTAGCTTTCATGCTATGAGTTTTTAACTGCAATTCAGCATTTCCTTCAGTAATGAAGGTAAACTAAAAACTACTTAAAGAGAAGTGTTTGAAACTATACAGTATTGAAACTGCTTTGCAATTATAATTACAGGTCCTTTTAATGACACATATTTTATTTTACGTACTTCAAAGCATTATTTTGAGGCAGGGCCATAGCTTCACTAGATGGCCAAAGGGATTCATGAAATGGCTGAGGACCTCAGGCATAGGGTATTGTGGAACAGCAGGGTGCGACAACCCTAGTTTCTGAAAACCTGGATGGAGCAGAGCTTCCTTATCAACCTTTCCTATTGGCAGTGCTAGATTTTAGAGATAGCTTGTTGTTTGATGTTTTTCTTAAAGCAATTTTATTTCACTCCAAATACATATATTAAAAAGGTCACAACAGACATTGTATTTAATGTTGAAAAATTAGTGATATCACTATCAATGTCAGCAAATAAGACAAATTAATGTCACAAAGATATCCTAATGAATGCAATAACAAATGAATATAAAATGATAAAATTGGAACAAATAGCAAAATGAAATTTACAGTTCTTACAATGATCTATACAAAAACAAAAACTCTTTCTAGATAGAAAGTGTTAAAATTAGTGATTATGATGTGAGCCTACAGACTCCATCTTAGATGTGAGCCTGACAAACCCCATCTTAGCCTTTCTCTCCACCCCTGCCCCGCCATTTCTCCTTCGGGTGCACAGCTGGGTCACACTGTATCCCACACCTTGTAACAGTTGTAATCACATCCTGCTTGGCAAGTGCCCCCGGCTGCTGTGAATACCCCCCTTGGTAACCAACAATTAGGGGAGCGCTCCTGCCTCCTGGTTACCAGCTTTCCTCTTCTAACCTGCTTGTTCTGCTTCTGTAAAATTCCGCTTCAGCTAGACTCCCCTTCCCCTTTCCCCTAGACTGGGTATAAAAAGAAATCACATCGCCTTAGGCCTAGTCAGGCTGAGAGATTTTGAGCATGAGCTGCCTCTGGGTCACTGGCAATAAAGGATGCTCAACTGAAACTCAGAGTGTGGCACTTTCCTTCTAACTCATGAGGGTATAAAAATTATAATGAGTCTTACACAACAGAAATAAGAGAAAATGCAATTTTTGTTTTTTAATTTTTTTTTTAAGATGGAGTCTTGCTCTTTTGCCCAGGCTGGAGTGCAGTGGTGCAATCTTGGCTCACTGCCACCTCCACATCCTGGGTTCAAGTGATTCTTCTGCCTCAGCCTCATGAGTAGCTGGGACTACAGTGGAGACAGGGTTTCACCATGTTGGTCAGGCTTGTCTTGAACTCCTGACCCCTGCCTCGGCCTCCCAAAGTGCTGAGATTACAGGTGTGAGCCACTGCCTTTTAAACTTTAAAAATTGAAAAAAAATTTAAATGACATATGAGTTTTTTTGTTTGTTTGTTTGTGTTTTTCTGACAGAGTCTTGCTTTGCCGCCCAGGCTAGAGTGCAGTGATGAGATCTTAGCTCACTGCAACCTCCACTTCTCAGATTCAAACAATTATCACTCCTCAGCCTTTTGAGTACCTGGCATTATAGGTGTGTGCTACCACACCAGGCTAATTTTTTCATGTTTTTAGGTCAAGATGAGAGTTCACCATGTTGGCCAGGCCGGTCTCCAATTCTTGGTCTCAAGTCAGCCTCCTAAAGTACTGCGATTACAGGTGTAAGCCCCCGTTCCCAGATTGTGACTTATTTTTATTTTTTTGAGACAGAATTTCGCCCTGTTACTCAGGCTAGAGTGCAATGGCACTGTCACTGGTTACTGCGGACTCAGGTGACCCTCCCATGTCAGCCTCCTGAGTAGACGTGAATATAAGCATGTGCCACCACACTTGGCTAATTTTTTAAAAAATTGTTTTGTAAAAATGAGGTCTCGCTATGTTGCCCAGGCTTGTTTTGAACTCCTGGGCTAAGCAGTCCTCCCACCTCCACCTCCCAAAGCATTAGGATTACAGATGTGAGCCACTATGCTCAGCCCCAAGATATTTTCAATAGCAACAAAAGTTCAAAATTAGTTAGAAATAAATCTAACAACAAAAAATGTAAAATTTATTAAAAGTAGGAACCTTTATTGAAAGACTTTAATATATTCCTTTATAAATGTTGAGATATATCATATTTCTATTTTTGAAATTATATCCACCC